>NC_046307.1:34267905-35467905 GCF_004115265.2 Rhinolophus ferrumequinum
TAGAAATGAGACAAAGGGTTTTTATGGAATTTACCTGAATACGTGAGTGGTGAAGCAGAGATTTGAGTCCTGGCTGTGGCACTCCAGAATCTTATTCTTGACCATCGTTCTACAGGACTCTCCCAGAAGTACAAAAAACATATTTTATACGTATGTACAGTATGCTGCAGATGTACCATAAATGGATGGCTTTTTATGTTTAACTAAAACATAAAGAATGAGTCCAAATGGACGAGGCAGAAAATGGAGGCAGACCAGGTATGACATACACAGGTACAGAGAAAAGAACGAGCATCACGCATTTGGGAAAGACGGAAGATGTCTTATTCCATTCCCTGGGAAGCGAGGCATCAGTGAAGGGGAGTGCTGAGAATTGAAGGAGTCAGCATCACCCTTGAGCCATGGATTTATTTAGTAAACACTGAGATTCTGCTAAGTCCCAGGCACTGATTTTAGCCTGATTTTTTAGTGGTGGACAGAGATGTCTTCTCTGAAGTCCTGGTATCTGAGCTGAGACCTTGGAAACCAGAAGGAATCAGGCACTTGGGGAGGTGTGGGATTCTTTCAGGCCAAAGGACCAGTAAATACCAAGGCCCTGAGGTGGGAATGACAGTGGAATGTTGGGATGGAAAGGAGCCCACGGAGGGAGAGAGTGGTCCATGATGAAATCGATAAGGTGGTCAGTGACCAGACTGGGAAGGATTCTGTAGGTCACAGGGAAAGATTTCTAGATTTTATTTTCAGTGCGGTAAGAATTTATTGGAGAATTTAAAGCAGAGGAGTGCCATGATCATATTCATATATATTTTTAAAATGATCACCCTCCCTTGAATGTCACTGTATCTAATCTAAATTATACCTCAGTGAATCTGACTTAAAGATTTGAGTAACTGTCAAACTTCTAACCCCCCAAATTGATTTATAGGGCATAGAGGGAAAGAGGAATCTGGTTAAATGACATTATGGGAACGTAATCAGCACAATTCTAATTTTGTCCCGAAATTCACAGTTTTCCAAACAGAGGATGGTGAACTCAGGTGAAAGGGGTCGCAGTAGTAGTAAGATGCATACAGATGTGGCTTTGTTTCTGAGGTGGAATTGTCAGCTCTAGCTGGTGTACTGGCTGCAAAAAGTGAGGAAAAAAGAAGAACCAAGGATGAGTTCCGGGGTTCTGGTTTGAGCATTACTATAAACGACACCATTTTAGCAAGAAGGATTATCTTTTGGCAGGTGGTGGTGGTGGTGGTGGGGGGGAAATACCAAAAGTATACCTATAACTGATAAGGAATCCGGTGAAGGTAGGTGGAGTGGTGTCAGGATCAGGACTGAATTAGGGAGTTGAGGCGTGTAGTCAGGGAGTCTGATGTGAAAGACCATTGTGGGGATTCTGGTGAGAGATGCTGAGCAGAAGGACACAAGTGATGGACGTCTGAAGAGAAGGCAGGGGATCTGTAACACATTTAGGAAGAAGAGTCCACATACTCGGAGGTGGGAAGGAAGGCAGAAGGAAGACCCTGCAGTGCCTTCTGGTTCATAGCGAATATGTGGTGATTGGTGAGCAGCTTCAGTTAGGGCGAAATATGGTTTGGAGGGAAAGGTTAGAAGTCCAGTTTTGGCTTTTGCGATGCCTGTTAGTAGAGCTGTCCTGTATACTTCGATGTATGAGCCTGAAGCTTACAGGAGAGACACGAACAAGATGCCTTGATAGTGTAGATGTGAACACAGTTGCCCAGGGAACTTAATAAGAAAGGAGAGAAGATAAGAGAAAAGAGGGCTGGAGATGGAGTGTTAAGAAACACCAGCATTTCCATCAAAGGCTGAGGAAGAGGGAAAGTGGGGCAAGATTGAAAAGGGACGAGAGAGGAGGACCCTGTAAGAGTCATGTTGTAAAACTAAAGCAGAAAAGAGTTCCAAGAAGCAGGCCACTACAGTTGATGTCAGATATTGCAGAGGTATCTGTGAGATTTGGATTGGACAGTATGCAATCAGATTTGGCATTCACAGTCACTGTTACATTTTAGCAAAATCACCGTCAGTGGAGGGCAGGTTTATGTTGGGTTAAGCAGATAATGGGAGTTCAGAAAATGGAAACCAAGGTACCTAAACCAGCCAAAAAGTAGGTGAAAATAAAATAGAAGTTAAGGAGATCAAAACGACAAACAATTCCTGTGAAATATCCAGGGTTAGATGCCAAAACCTGTTCGAATTGTTTGAGGTTTCCCTCTTTCGCCATTAATAATCAAGAACTTTATTTTAACCTGCTTTATGGAATTGGACTGTTCATATGAAGCTTTTGTGTTATAAATCACATCTAAGAATTTATCGTTGGGAACATATTTGAAAGAAATCTGCAGCTAGATTTTATGGTTCAAAAGTAATCTCTATCTACTAAATTCGTTTATGTATTTGTTGCTTAATAAAAAACAAACTGAAAATGTAGTGGATAAAGAATTTAATGTGCCAAAATAATAGATGTTTGGGTCATGATATAGACTAGTTTTTGGATTATATCATATATTTATTCTGGTCTGATTGTTTGATTAGGAGCCACTTATTTAATAAAATGGAGAAAACAGATTGGAAAATTTAGAACAGCATTTTTATACAGAGATATCCCAATATCTTGTATAGAACTAGTTTTTGGAATGAATAAATTGTTACATTTATTTTAAGTGATAAAGTATTATGTGTATAGACAGGCTGATTGGAACTCTTAGTTCTACTCATAAAAATTCATTTTTCCCCAAAAATTTAATCAGGTGGTTTAAAACATTTTATAATTTACTTACGTAAAAGCCCTCTGATCACTGGACTTTCTTGAGGAAAGTAAGTTATTTTTGTGTGTTTTTCAAATTTTTGTTTATGCTGTTGTTTTTTTCCCCGATTTCTGATCCAAAATGATAGTTTTGTCAATTAGTCCATACATTGGCTGATTGGTTAGTTAGTTAATTAACTAATTCATTGATTGATTGGTTTGTTCGCCTGTGGAAGTTTCGAGATAGAAATGTAGGCTGGTGCATAAGCTACTGTATTTTGCTATAATGTGCACCCACATTTTTCGCCTACACTTTCAGGGAAAAACATCTTTTAGTTTAATTTTTTAATTCAAATATTTATTTATTTATATTTGGCTACTTGTTTTCTTGTATTATAAAAGAATTTTAGCGTTTATTATTACAGTTTTAACTCATGAGCATAAATAAAAGAATTAAAAACATTTACATAGATATGGAATGAGTACTACCCATGTATAATGCACATCCTTATTTTTCCCTCCCAAATCTGGGCAAAAAAAGTGCACATTGTGCACAGCTAAATACGGTACTTCAAAGTCGTTCAGAAAGTCCACATTTCTACATTAAAACACTATCTTGATTGGAGGAGAAACTCTGATGTTTTAAGTTTATGGGTGTACTTTTTCCAGGAAACACGTTTGGCCTCGTCGCCTTTATGTATAAGCCTTGGTTGGAGGTACTGAAGTTTGAAAATGGATAAGGAATGACCCGCTAACATAGTAGCATTGTGAGTCCCTCCTCTTCTCTTTGAGGTTATGGAAAAATCATTCTCCAGGCATTCATATTGCACATTTCTTATTCTCCAGAGTGTAAGCGGTCGTCTGACATCTCGAATCTTGATTTCTTTCCAGACCAATGCTAAAACCTGATGTATGAGGTTGGAGGAGGTACGGCACCATTCGTGAACATCTGCCATTAAACTCTGTTGCAGGAAAAGAGCTCTGTCCAAGACCTACCCAAAGTGGAATTAAAAAATAAATAAACAAATAAACAAAACGACACATAATAACAATAAGAACAAAAACAGGTTAAATATTCCTTACTTTGGTACAGTCCTTGACTGGTAGATTCCATCAAATTTTAGACTCTTCCAAAAGCAGGCTGCAAAATCCCCACTGTCACATTTTGTTGCAAATGTTCCTTTCCATGATATCCACAAGAACAGTCCACCGGATCAAAAGACATGATATTGTATCGGGCAGTGCTTGTTTTATACAGCAAAGCACCTAGTACAAGCTGGTTGGTAGCTGGGATTTGACTACCCTTTTAGTTTTCTCTCTGCCTTTTTTCAAATAGACAAATCTATTTGGAGTGTCCAAATGCTTATTTTATTTTGCTTTCTGCGATCACTGCTTTTATTTATTCAGTCACTTACTTATCGAAAGAGTTACTTCCTGGAGTTGATTTAATTCATATCATATAAAAATTCTTTTTGCACTTTTATCAAATTGATTCTATTATTCACAAGAATATTTTACCCTTCTTGTAACAGTAAAATGACAAGGGATATTTTTGGACAGACTATATGTAGTTCATATGAAAAAGAACTAGGAAAAACAGTCTTTTTCAGAAGAATGTCACTGGAGTAACAGAGCCATTCCAGAACTGTAAATCACTTAGGGGAACACATAGTTTAACCACCTAAAGGGGGAAATTTTGGCCTAAAGTAATGACACAACTTGCTAAATCACCTATAAAACCTGTTGTATCGCCTAAATGAGACAAATCAAAGATATTGAATTGCATGTTAACTCTATTATTTAGAAAGCACTATATTTAAAAATCGCATCTTGAGAAAAGAATTACAGCTGAGTTAAAGCCTCTTTGGAGTACAATAAATGATACCCATTCATAATGTGTTAATAATCAATCAATTAAGAATAATAATAGTCTTTTAATTATTGCTGGTAAGAATTTTTCCTTGGGAAGTATTAGACACTGGAGAGGTCATTTCGCAATGATGTGGATTTTTTTTCCTTTAATTTAAAGTTCCTCTGCATAAAAATAATTAAATACAGCTAATATATTTAAAATTCTTTTTGCTTGACAACATTTTTTTTTCTTCAGAAAACCCTCTAGGTCTCATTTGCAAAGCTGCTTTGAAGTTAATTTCATGCAGATCTTCCTGATTTGTACTTGGGGTGAATTATTGTTAAGCTAAAGGGAAAATATCTGAAAAACCCAAATCATCCAAACTTACCATTTATTTCATCTTTTGTTTAAATTGGTTTACTTTAAACCATGCAAGTGATACTAAGTACTTCAAGTCTCTAATAAATTAAAATGATGCGATAAAATCTTTTTATGAATTAATATAGGATACAGCAGAATTGCTGTTTAATACTCCAGGTGTCTTCACCCGCAACACTTATTAAGATACCCATCACCTCATTAAAATGTCCCTACAAATAAAAACCTCTTCATGAGTGTCCTTTTCCTTTTAAACTGCAGTTTGGATGATTGGGGGAAGGGTATTTTCATTATGTAAATGATTTCTGACGCTCAAATCAGAGTTTAATTGTCAGCAAATAGGTCACTTTATATTTCCTCATTAATATTTGACATTTTAGTTGAAATCACTTCATGGAAAAAATGATAAGCTTCTGTCTTGTACTCTAATTTAATTTATTGCGACCCCGATGTCAGGTTTAAGCTCTCTATAGTGTGTATTTGCGATTGACAAACACCATTTGTTGTCTGGTTGATAAAGTAGAACCGTTTTTGTCTTAAAATTACAAGAGCATTTCGAACATGTGTAAAATTTCAGAGCAAGAGCATCGACAGCCCTGCAAGTTTCTCATTTCTAGAAATAGAATGAAATTCAGTGAATAAATACTTAGGCTGATGATCTTGGAAGAGGGACTTGCATTGTATGAGAGAGTGTAAAATGCTTTACGTAACACATGTTCTCTTTTCAGATGGTTCATTATTAACACGGAGTATGTCTAATGAGTGTTTTAGCTTCTTTTACTTAGAAAATATACTCAGCTCTCAGTTATAGGCTTCTGGACTCTCTAGTTTGTGGATTATCTGTAACAAAATGTTAATCCCAGCCATGATTCTGAGTCAATTCCTTTGCTCAGGAATTGTGATTCATTTTTAATATTGGCCTTAGGGGTAGAAACATGATTAGAAATGCACAATAATGCTTTAATTCAAAACCAATTAAAATGACTTCTGGATTCCCCAACATAATGTGTAATTCTCAGCATAGCACTTCTCCATTAGTATAGATTGAGTTTGATGTATCGAAAGATGATTTAAAACTTGGTCACTGAACTATATTTCAAGAAAACATTTATTTCAGTTTTTACCAATGAGGAAAATACTCAGCTTTGTGTCTCATTTGAAAAATATGAAATTGCATGATAATCTCGGCAAAAGAAAAGTTCAGGTTTCTGGTTTTGATCTGTTATAAAAATTATTTCATATAAACTATATTATATTTATTTTAAACTAGCTATTTGTTTCTCTGCAATAGAGTATCATTTTACAGTATATAGAGACAACTAATATAAGTATAATATAAATATGTAATACGTATAATATAAATCAGCCATCACGTATAAAAATTATTAGTGGCAGTATTATGGAATCTGGTACTTTTTTTTTATTTCAGGCAGGGAAAGAGACAGTTGAAAGGAAGATATCAATAGTCTATAAATTCATATTACGTTCGGTCGATCCATTGGCTTTACTTTTTGTGTTTAAAAGCAACGATGGGAAATACCATTACTCTTTGCATAAGTACGTGGCTCGTTATTTTTTCAGGAGTTGGTACGTTATTATGGAACTAAAACTTGATATCTAAAAAGATTTTTAATAGCTTTCCAGTGTACAGCATGTGTTTTAGGCAGTTTGCTTCACTGGGTTAGAAGGGCCTCCTGCTTTTAAATGTCAAAGAAAAGCTTTCCTTCCTCTAGGCAGCCCACTTGTGCAAAAGGAAATGCGGGAGGAAGCCTGTCAGAGGTACTTTAAAATTAAGTAACAAGGATTCAGTCTGACCATATTATTCACCTAGATCTTGTTTTTGAACTGACCTTTCTTTCCAGCTTGTTTCCCCTACGGTAATTAGAATACGGAGTTAAGAAAAATAAGTAAATCTATTCATTCATTCATTAAAAAAAAATAAAAGTTAAGAAAACTTCTACAAGGCAAATCATTAAGAAAAAATAAATTTATTTTTATTTTTTTTTTTTTAACAAAAAGTCCAGCAAAGGAAGTTGGTTTGGTGTGTTTTTGTTTTCCTTTCAGTTGGAACTCTGAGCCTCTTTGCTGGCTCACTGTTTCCAGGGCAATGAGGTATGGATTCTGGGGCTTTCTTCTGCAGTGCCTTTTACTGTTTCTGCATTCAGTGTGTACAAATTCATAGAAAGGTCTCTTGAATGTTGGGAGTGGTCTGATGAGGGTAGGCAACATGGAAAAAATGTAAAGAAGATTTGTTATTCTTCCCTGGGTATCAGAGGCATGCATTTCATAAGTTTGTCAGAATGCCAGAGTTTGACCCAAACCTACAGAACATATTTATTAGAAGCACTGTATATATTTAGCAACAGGTTGTTGCTGTATTTCCACCATCTTGGACTTTTAAGTTGTGGTTTCCTTGACTTCTAAGAGTGCAGAAGACAAGACAATCTCTTGCCATGAATAATGCGTACTTTACCAAACGTTTTAGTGTTACGTGTCTGATGCGCTTGATTTTTTTTTTTTTAAATAAATCTTTACTGCTTTTGATCTGTATAGATGTACTTGCTGACAATGAATGCTCATTCTTGTTCTAACTTCTGAAGTATTAAAGTTAATTGTAGTAGGATATGACAGAGCGGATACAAACACAGACCTTGGAGCATGGACTAGCTTTCCCAATCCTAAAGGATCCACAGCTTTGGGATTCCCTCCCAACTTTATTGTCCTTGGAGTCAGCCTGGAATCCCCAAATTTTTGCATCAGATCTCAGGCACTCTATGGCCAGGTTTTCACTTTTTTTTTCCCCCTTAATTTATATATTTACTGTGATTTTTGCAAAAATGTAAGACTAACCAGATACCAAATACTCTTTAGGGAAGTTTTGGTCAGTTCAATAGTAGAAGAGAATGTGCACACCCTTTTCCATCATAAATCTGTCAAAAGTGCGAAATAGATGGGAACTTGTTTCTTTACAAGTATTTCTTTGTCTTTTTTTAAGACAGCAAATTGTTTTATCACTTGATTTGGTTTTGTCTACAGTGTGGCATTGTCTGACAGTAAAACAATGTGGAAAAACAAAAAGAAGAAAATTTTAAAATCAGCCATATTCCTATAACTTTGGTCTAACCATTATTAATATTTAGGTGGCATGTGTTCTTCCAGAGAAATGCATTTTTACTTACATTTGTGTATATGTGTACATACAGGAGCATACGTATATGATATATGAAGATTTAGCTCTACATAATCAGAATCATTTATTTATACAGTACTTTTTTTATAACCTCACATTATATCATGCTCTTTTTTAAGTCAGTAAATTTTTTTCAAAAATTTTAATTCATTTATACATTTCCCTGCTATTGATTCCTTGCAGTTTTATCAATAATGGAGATGCTTGCATTTTGAATATCATGATTGCAGTGCTTTAACATATATATTTCCATTTCTTTTAGCCTTATTTCCCCATTGCCCAGAATGACTATGTCTGCTTGTCCGTTAATTTCAGGATCACATATACAGATTGAAATCCCAAAGGCATGTCCCGGCTTGCAGTTAAAAGAACAAAGCTGTTAACTCTGAAAAAAATTTTAATCTGTGCTTTTCCAATTTAAGGTAAAGAGAGTATAGAAGTTAATTTTAATGAATCATATTTAGTCGTTTACCTTATTTGGCTGTTAATTTATGAATGCAGTGCATACATAGGCCAAACAAAAGTACAAAGTACATACATATACATAAATACAGAGGGTGCCAAAAACATGTATACAACTGGACACTTTGGTCAACATTGCTCAAGCAGTAGTTCGCCCTAATGAGAAGTGTCTGGACACTGATGGTAACAACTTTGAGCACCTCTTGTAAATTACAGAAGTCAAACATGATTTGTATTCATCTTTTGTTATCGGTATATATTGAGTATTGCAATTTTAATAGTTTTTGCCTTTCTTAAAATGTGTATACATTTTTTGGCGCCCTCTGTGTGTGTGTGTGTGTGTGTGTGTGTGTGTGTGTGTGTGTGGCTAGTTCTCTCTGCGTGCTATTCCTTCCATGTGCCCCTCCCTTATAGTCCTGTGTTAATTTTTATGTTAATATTTTGATGCTTATCATTACATATTTTACTGTAGGCTTATATAGGTAAATAATTACATAAGGCTCCCAGGAAAAAAAGAAAAAAGAATTGTAGCTCTTATGCTTCCTCCTCTCCAATTACCATGGTTAACCCTATGGTTACACGTATGTATAGTAAGCCTTTGTACAGGAGATGAGTTTGAGACTTTTCATCATTTTCATGCCCACTGGCTTTTGGAGTGTCTTCACTACCACCAGCCATCGCGTGTTTCCCTCTGAAGGGTTTGGCTCCAGCTGCCAGAGCCTCCTTTATATCCCTCTGGGAGCAGCAAGGAACCAATGACTGACAGGTCCAGGGGGCTATCTGGGACAGCATTGAACATGACCCTGGCAGTCTCTCGAATTTCTCTGTGCCACTGAGTCAATTACATACTGTGAGACGCTGCTTGAGATTGCTCACTGGTGTCCATTCCTGCCATGTCCTTCTTCCCTACCTGTGTTTTTTCCTAGGAGCACTTCCTAGAAATCCTTTCTGCACAAATGCCACCTTAAGGTCTATTTCTGAGGAACTCAATCTAAGACATACGGTGTAAATCACGATTTTCTTCCCTGTTAATGGACATTTAAGTAGCTTACACTTTTTGATCTTACAACCTTTTCTTCAATGTTCAGACTCATACATATGTCCTTACATGTGGCTGTTTTTCTCTGTTGTAGGATAGATTCTTCCTAACATTGAGATTGCTGTGTGAAAGAGTTGATGTCGTTTTTAAATTTTAATAGACACAGCTGGAAGAAAATCCCAAAAACGTTGGCAGTAATTCATACTCTTTCCAGCTGAGTGTGTCTACCTGTTTTCCCACACCCTCGACCACACTGGGTATTAACATTTGTTTTTTGTTTTTGTTTTTGTTTTATTTTTTAATGTCATGAATCAGAAATGGTTTTGTTATCATTTCCATTTACCTGATTACTAGAGAAGTTGGGCCTCCTTTTGTACGTGGGTTTTGTTTGTTAGTGCTTTGTTTTCCCATTTGCATTACCTTTGTATATTGGCAGTCGATTTCATTTTGGGTACCCTGTCTTTTTCTTATCAATTTGTAGGATATGTTTGTCTTGGGGTATCTTAACTCTTGTCTATATATGTGTTGAAACGATTTGTCTTCCAGCTGTCATTTGTTTGGACTTTGTTTCAAAGTCATTTAGACGGAGACGCAGATAACGCAGATAAAAATACTGCGGAGGTTTCTAAGGAAACATGCGTGGTTTGGGAACCGTGCCTGCCTGTTTGGTTCCCACTGTATTGATGTACACATCTATGAATCATACGCATCGTTCTTATTTGGGTCAGTGTGCACAACTTGAGTAAATGCAGACCGTCCTATTTATAGAAATACGCTTTAGGAATTCCCACAACAAAGCTTTAAGCATCAGTCCTGCAAGCTGTCCCACTTACAGCTTTGTGCTTCACATCGAGACATGAGAGGAGGAAACGGATCAGTCCAAGTGTGTGGTTCCCAAGAACTTGTAAGAAAATGAGCTTTTACCAGAAAACGTGAGAGGATCAACTCCATTGTACCAGTCAGATCAGCTCATTTACACCCTTCAACAGAGACGTGCGCTCCACAGTTAAATTTTAGGCTTGAATTTTCTGCCGTGATAACTTATATCGATTAAAGGATGAGGTGCACAGGTGCACACGCACGCACACACCCCACTCTAGTCCGTTCTCTCTAGTCCGGTGATTGATCTGAGCAAGGAAATAGAAACATGCTTTCCTGCACTTCTTGCCCCTGTGTGCTGTTCACCTTTTATTTACTGTCTAACCCATTCATCAAGTTTTTCCCCGATCTCTGCTTAGTTTTTAATAATTAGAAGTATATAAAAGGTACTGTTCAAAACAAATAAATGGCTACATAATTAACAGAATTTTTGTGAAGCACACTTTTCTCTTTGGAAGAAAGTGTTAAAAATGTCTAATTAGTAATATTTAAGCAATGGAAATCTGTATCTAGTTTGTAGCTCCAATAAGAGAATGATTAAGTGGCATGGTCCCAGGTTTATGGAGATCATCTTGCAAATCTCCAAATTCCTCAAAGTGTCTTTGGCCTTGGGGTTGTCAAACTTGCTTTTTATTGATCTCTGCATTTCAACTCATGCAGATAAAAAAGCTTCCCCCTCCAACCCCATCACAGGAAAGGAGCAACCCTGTGATATATATGTTTCCTAATTAAAGCTTAAATCTAGTTCCCAGCAACTGCGCTTCCAAAATGTTGGAACCACAGAGTGAAATATTTTTAACTTTTTCCATCTATCAGAGTGGTTTTTAGGTTGCTGGTAATATCTGCCAGAAAAGTTACTGAATTAGGAGCATTTTCTTAGATAGTAAGTTAGTGTTAAAGATATCACTGGAATTTATCCCTAAATGTAATTGAATTTTTTTATTGGTTTTAGGATACAGTTCTTAGTTGTTCAGTTCAGATATGCACCATAGGCAGTAAATACAGTTGCAAAAGTTAGTGTCAGAATAGCAGTGAAACATTACAAAGAAACTAGATCTTTCAGGAAGTCTAACGCTTTGGCCGGCGATACTGTCCATTTGGCCTTTTAGTGGATAGCCTCTTGGATATGTGGGAGAAGATGGCAGTACTAAATGAGAACACATAGATTGTTACATTTTGGCAAATAATTCATTATTTCGAAAGGTGAATAAAAATCTCCTACTGGGATACCTAATAGAGTTGGCTATTTTCCCATTTTATGGCTATTTGGGCAAACTGCTATTTCATTATAGCTAATAGTTCCTCCTTTAAAAATTTCACCACGATATTCCTCCCCAAAGAAGTACTATGTTTGTTTTAAATGGAAACAGATGTTTTGATTCTATGTCTTTTGATTTTTCTTTTTTCTTTTTGTGCAACACAACTTTTATGAAAGCAGGGCTATTATTTTAATGTGACAACATGAAGGCCACAGCTTTTTGGGTGAATGGATGAGTGATACAGTAGCAAATGATGAACAAATAGATGTTGGGCGTTAGTATGTGCCTGGTGTTTTGCCCAACACTTTATAAACATTATACCATTTATTCGTCGTAACTCCCGTGTGCACTAGGGTGTATAATTATCCTCGTTTTATAAGGAAAAAAATGTTTAGGTAGTCTGGCCAGACTAATAATATACCTTGGCTATTAAAGTGAAAGTCTGCAATTCCTTATTTTAGGTTAGGACATCCTGAAGTATAAATTCTTTGGAAAAATTAAGTGAGTGGTTTTTGGTTCTTGAACCAAAGGTAGTTTAACTGCTCATTACCACATCCTCTGTTTTTCTTGTACAAGGAAATGGTTAACACCATTTGTCTTGAGCAAGAGCCTTTGGAACTGAAAAGGAAAATGGCGAAATTCATAAACTTCTAAGTAATGAATTCTACCTCTGGAATTCTTTGTACTATTACCCCATTTTAATGAATCCTGTCTTCATCACACAAAGGAAAATTTCAGCCAAGCTATCGGTCATAATGACTACAATTCTCAATGTAAATGTTTGGGTTTTCTTCATACGAACGTGGACAAAGGCAGGGTTTCAGCATTTATACAAAGGTACATGCTGTGAGTTTGAAAATGGAGTCCTGCATATAAATAATAGTAAGTCTCAGTGTTCTCTGTGACCTTGAAGGAAGCTAAGCACCTTTTGTATAGCAGAGCCAGGGCGCCTTAGCCTGGGTTGGGCACAGGTGAGATGGAGTCACTCTTGTTTGTTATATACACTCGCCTTGTCAGCCAAGGTTTGGGAGTCTTCTTCCTGTTAGCAGAAGAATTTGAGGCCAGACAGGGAGTTAGAGGTTTTGTCTTCTCTGTTGGGAATTGAGAGTTATGTTGATTCTTTTGGTGAAGTCACTTGGCAGGTGACATATATTATGATTTCATTTCCTATTGCGGAAACTAATGTTAGTAGTATAGATTTATGTCACAAGGTATGATTTGTTATTAGATTATTTCTGTCTTTGTTATGGAGATCAAAGTTATTGACTTGTGAAAGCGCATTGTTCTATTGGCTGTGGGTTAACTAAGGCACATCGTCTTATGGAGGTTGATGGCTACGAAACCAGTCAGCTTAGTCTCCTCTTCTGACTGATAGCTCTGTTACTATCCGGATTCTTGTCCTCATGGAGTTGGCCGCTCAGTAAGCATAAAAATCAGAATATAGAAGACAAAAACAATTTGACCTACAGTACTTCAGCAAATTTTATTGGCCGTTTACCATTCCTTACTCAATAGAAGCCTTGTAACATTCCAGATTAAACACACTCAGAATGAAAAGCTTTCACAAAGATTATCACTAAACTTCTCAGCATGTCCACTGATTGCATTTCTTTCCATCCTAAACTTTAGTCCCTGCATCCAGCCATCGTTTCAACACATACTTATCAAATGCTTACAAGTGTCAGGCATTCCTTTGGTTCTGGACGCCCAGTAGTGACTAAGGTTGATAAGATCTCCTCACTCTTAGAGCTCATATGCTAGTGAGGGGAAGACAGATAATTACATATAAACAACCAGCAAGCAAGATAATATCAGATAGTAATAACCTACAAAGGTAATAAAAGCATAGCATGCACAGGGCGTGATGGCAGTTTATTGTCGTCAGGAGAGAACCCTCAGAGGAGATGACGTTTGACCTGAGATCTGAGTGAGGAGAAGGGTAGGGGAGTAGGGGCTGAAATCTCATGCTTTTCTTACAGAGCTGTGCCATCAGGTTCCCTGCTACATCTTCCAAGAGAATTGTGTTTGTTTTCTGCAAAGGCTATCTCTTTTGCCAAGCCATGTATCTGAGGGGACTGTGTCCACTAGGGAGTATGTATGAATTTTGTTTTGCTTTGTTTTGAGTGAAAAAGAACTTTATGGGCTAGCAGCGACCTCGAGTGAATTAGATATGTCAGTTTGGCCTTTTAGAGGAAGAAAAGACGGCTCATGTGGTTGGGGTGCAGGAAGTAAAGGGAAGTTAGAGATGTAGGTGGAAACAAGAACTTGTAGGGTTTTGTAAAGAGTCTGGATTTTATTCTAAGTACAAGGAGACAATTTCACGGACTTATTCAGTGGGTAGTATTAATATAATTCTAACTATGTTTTGAAAAGATTACTCTGACATGTAAAATGGCAGAGAGGACTTTACCAGGACAAAAAATCTTCATCAATATCCATCCTCTCATTGATCTATCCTGCCCTGAAAGATTTCTGATGCTGGCTTTCAATGGCCTTGTCTCCTCGTTTGATAATCACAATAGGCCACGACTAGACTCTTGTAGTGCCCTCATGTCAAAGAATAAAAATATAAGGACTCTATTTTCAGGAAGCGTATATTTTCTGCCTTTCCAATCTACAGCCTGTGCACACGGCTCATTTGTTCGATAGCAATATTCCAATTTGACGGAAATGAAGGAGAAAAATGGTTGCCACTTTTTCAGGAAAGAAATCCACATGAAAAAGTTCAAGTAGAAAAGGGGATAAATTTGACCATAATCTAAGCAAGTTTATTTTCAACTCTGTGCAGTGTTAGATTGTAAGATTATAAATGAGATATTATTGTGACTGGTGTATAACAACGTGTTCCAATATGATTACATTCCTAAGGGAATGTTGAAAAGCTTCCTGTGAAAACAAAGCATGTTGGTAAAGGGGTGCTGTACCTGGTATTGTGAGACATTGATACCGTGAAATCTGGAGTGAAATCTGAAATAGAACAAGTACATTGCCATTGCCTAAATGAATCAGGATTAAAATGCATTGTATAAATTTACTTTGGGAAAAGCAAGTCTTAGATTGTAGGATTTAGGGGTTATTGACTGGTGTCTGCGCCATCTAAGAACACCAATCATATTCCTTTAAATGAGCTTGAATTTTATAAAAGGAAGACCTTGACATTTGGACTTAGGGTTTCTGAATGAGTGCCACTAAATTTGAATATAATGATGATTTTTGGAGAAAGGTGAAATGAGACTTGGGGTATTTTAAGTTTAACAATAGAGTTGAAGATTTTAATGATTTGCTCTTAGATCGGAGGAAGGAAATGGGAAAGAAAAAAGTATTAAATTCAAATTCAGGGGATCTTAATTCTCTCTCTCTTCCTTTCCCCTTTCACTAAGTACATTGTAAAAGATCTGGCCCAATTAAGGAGTCCCGTTTAAAGATCAGTTACCTATTCACACAGAGAAGGTGATAGCATGGGAGGCCTGTGTTGTGAATTTTAGTGACTGTCCCTTGCCTGTCACCCCCACCCCTGACCTCCCGCTCCCCCAGGGTTGGGGGAGAGGAGGGAAGAAACAAATAGGCCAAATAGACTAAACAATGCAATAAGCCTCCAGAGCCCTGTTACACCAAGAGGAAAAACCCAGACTGGGTACTCGAAAATGAGCAGATGTGGCCGGTTAATGCAGTTGCCCTGACCAAGCGATTAAGGGAATTAAACCTGGCCCGTTTCATTACATGGAGTATCCTCACACCCACTCTTCTTTGGAGGAACAATGATGCTTGGACGCTAAGAGTTATCATCGAAGCCCAGGGTGAAACCAAACATGATCAATCCCAGATGTGACATTTCACCCTTTCGCCTAAATAAATGCATTTGTGAACGTGGGAAGCTTCTGCAGGTACTACCCAAATTAATCCCCTTTTAAAAGGGTACATAAAAACTGTTGTGGCTTCGTTTTACGATTCAGCTGTCTCTTACAAGGGTCTAAAAATTTATATAAACCATCATTATACAGTCGTGCTTTCTAGGTTTAACATGAAGCTTTGTTTGGTGCAGATTATTGTTTATATATAAAGCCTGTAAATGGTTTAAATATCTTGTAACACATACTAGGCTCTCTCTCTCTCTCTCTCTCTCTCTCTCTCTCTCTCTCTCTATATATATATATATATATATATATATATATATATATATATATTACACACACACACACACACACTTAGTGAATGTAAAAATGAATGATTAATTTATCTTATTGGTTTCCTGTAATATTTTTAAAATCTAAATATTTCTGGTTATTTCAGTGGTTAAAAATGCAGCTTTTTTTTTTTTTCCAAAATGTTATACTCTCCCAAAATATAATGAAACTACAGAGAACATAGTAATTCTTTTTTAGTTACATCTTTGCAGACTGGAACATTTACGATCATTTTTAGAATTAAGTAAGTAGGGGTAGTAAAAATTCTTTGCACAATGATATTTTAGCATGCAGGTGTTTGGCTGAGGTTTCAAGCTGGAAATCACCTTTTAAACATATGTAGTTCTCCAAAGGGCATATGGAATGTCATTATCATAGCATAAGAATATATTTTGTGCTATGTTTACTATATATTCATGTACCTCCCAGGGTTACTGGATGGTCTTCTTATTAGTGAGTTATTTATAAAACAAACTTGGAAAACTTTCGTACCCATCACTTAGAACATTATTCTTATGTAAGATAATATGTGATTCCTGGAAAGTATTTACACATTCTAGTTTGGTTTTGTTTGTTGGACCTCTTGCTACATCATCGTGACGGTGCTTTCATGCTAAGGAAACCAGTATGTGCCATTGTGCACCTGTTCCAAGTGGAGAAATCAAGTCATTATGCTACAAGCACGAGATCTGTTTTGTTTTTCTCTTTTTTTCCTTTGGTTTGAATAGATTGTTGCTGATTCTTTAGTCCGTCATGTCGAGTCATTGAGGTACTAACTCCAAATATACGAAAGTCATTTCCTTTTCTGTCTGTCTTGGACCAATTTATTTTCCCCTTTTCTGCCACCAATATGCCTTAGAGGCCTACAAAGTGAGGAAATTCCACTGTCGAAACACAGATGGAGGCCTCCTGTTTACTGTCGTTTCCTGAAGAATCATTAGTGTACACTGTTATGTCAACTGATACTATTTTCCACGATAGTCTGTTTAATGTCTATTTCCGAGTGTATTAGAAAGGCGATAAGACCAAAACCGAAAAAATTCCTAATGATGGGGATAGAGTACACGAGGAATACATGAATTGATTTACATTAGCAAAAATAATTTTCTTTTTCTTGTCTAATTTTTGGGTACAATGAAAAAAAGTTGATAAACATGAGCTGGGTCTTGTCTGATGAAACTTAAGCCATAAAACGACGGTGGATCCATTTCATATGGCTGTGAACTCTCTCCTGATTATTAGAACTGTACTGGGAAGAAAGGATACAGGAAAAGGCTTCCATTCTTACTAATGTCGTCACTCATCCTCATGTCAGCAGGACAGATTACCCCTAGGAAAGCGTGACACTTTTGTTGACTGCAAAGCCCACCTGATGACGACCTAGTGAGAAAATGGGATTTGGTGATACCTGGATTCCAGGAGGTTATTTTTCATGGATGTTTCTTAGAGATACCTGTCAGCTGCTAACAGTGATGCCCCAAATTAAAGTCTCTCGGCTTCCTGCCCTTCCTGTCTTGACTTTATGAGGTGGCAAATATATATATTATAAGTATTTCCTTCATATATTTGATTGAGTAGTAGGTGTTTTCCCTTTCTGGTCTTATTACAAATAAAAATTCTTCGTCTTGAATATTATACTTGTGGGATTTTTCATGTCTACTGAGATGAATCAATATATTTCAACTAGGTTAATTTTGACAAAATAAACAGACCAATTTCCAACCCAGTGTTCTTGTGCCCTGTTTGCCATGTAGCCAAAGAACACCAGGGGGAAATCTGAATTATTTATCCAGAAATGCTGCAATATAATTATTTATATTGCAATAGAAAAGTTATATTATTTTTACTATAAATGTTGTATGAGGAGCCCCATCATTATTTACACACAATATTAGTAATATCTGTCCATTTCCTAAACATTTTGTCGAGTGGAAATTGGTATTCGCTGATATCGGTGAAAGTAACTAACATCCATTGAATACTTACTGTGTGCCAGACACTAGCTAAATTAGCTTGTGTAATCCTCAGAACAGCATTATAAGATGGGTATATTCTTATTCTAAAATTTAGAAGAGTGTTTTAAATATCCAGTTGCTTTTACTTACAAGGAATGGTCTGACTGAAACTGATGAAAGTAGTAAGGAAATTTTGTCGTAATATAACCGGAAGTCTAGAGACATATCAGACTCAGGCAGGATCTGGTTAGAGTTCAGGCTTACTTTTCCCTTTTTTGTCATTCTCCTCAATCAATCCTCATCTCTGTGTCAGCATTATCCTCAGACTATTTTCCCTAATGTTTAGAAAAGTACCACCAAGATTAACTGCAGCAAAGTACTTCCTTGTTCATGTCCAGGAGTAGAGAGAGAAACTGGCTCCTATTAGTCTCCAGAAAAAGGGAGAATTCTTCAAGAAACCTCTATAGCAAGTTTTTATTCACATCTCATCTGCCATTTCTGATCTTGTGCTCATTCTGGAGCCAATCACTGGCAAGAGGGAAAGAAATATGTATGATAACTGTATACGAATGAGACCTCAAGCCTGAGGGTAGAGATGGGGGTCAACTTTCTCCTCCCCTTTCTTTGGTTCTAATGAAGAAGAAGGGATAACTGAACACAGTTGAGATTCCATGGAGAGGAAGGAAAGCATGAATGGATTCTGGGAAAAACTTATTGTTCACTACAGAGAGACTGGGTAACCTATAAGGCCTTATAACTATTTCTTGGTGGTCCCTAAAGTTAAATCCAGGGTTTTTGTGTGTGTGTGTGTTTTATTTTTATTTATTTATTTATTTTTTAATTTCAGAAGCCAAGGCTTCTATTATATTGCCTCTTGAGATGAATATCAGGGCTTATTTATAAAAATATATTTTCAATAAAACTTTCAAAATAATCTGTCCAGAGTTGGACAACTCATTATCTCTTGGCCTCACTTTCGCTATGTATACAAAGAGTGAACTGAAATATTTTAGGCTTTGTGGACCTTGGTCCACAATTAACTACTCAACTCTGCCAATATAGCATGAAAGCAGCGAGGGACAATAGGTAAATGAATGGGCCTAGCTGTGTTCCAATAAAACTTTATTTACAATGACAGGTGATGGTCCATAGATTCTAGTTTACCAACCCCTAAACTACATGACCTCTAATGTCTCTCTACTCTAAATTTGTAGGCTTCTGATTCTATACATTAGTTGAAATTTTAATATATATTTTCAACCAAAAACATTTATACTAGCTGGATTTCTATATTTGCTATATTACAGATTAAAGAGATACTAAAATTCACAATTGTTAAAACTTTACAATGGATGTTTTCTAGTATAAAGTTTTAAAATTTATTCCCTGTAATATGAATACCTTCAGGAAGTTTGTGTTATTTTGGGTTGTCATAGCATTCTAGAAACCTTTTCCCCAAGATCATGTTGACACTTATGTATGAAAGTAATATCCTGTCTTAACTGACGTGCTAACCGGTTAGAGATGACAACAAGTCAAGGTCAATAAAGATAGGCTAAAGTGCCTAGTAAAAGCGAAAATATACCCTAAGAGAAACACTTAACCATTTGTCAGCATACAATTCTCAGGTGTGTATCTTTTATAAAAAACAAAATTGCTCGTAAGAAATGACATTGAATCATCTTTTAAGGTTGTTAATCTCCATAATATATTCTTCTCTTAATTATAAAATGTGCAAGTAGATTAAAAGTATATAAAGCCACTCAATCACCTTCATTAACATTAAATGAGCTACATTGCATATAAGAAGACTTGTTCAGTCAATTTCCCCTGGGATAATATATCACAGCTCTTATTACTCCACAAGTAAAATAGGTCCGGTTTTCGTGTTTCTTTTTAGTGGGTCAGAGTTATACCCATAACAAAGAGGGAGGTGCTCAGCTTTGCACTTCAGACAACAATACCACTAATTATCAGAAAGCTTAATAGCTGAAAGCCATCTTAACTGTTTCATATATTTTAAATTCCACTTTTAACTTTTAAAATTTTATTGGGGAATATTGGGTTTCTACAGGGCCCATCAGCTCCAAGCTGTTGTCCGTCAATCTAGTTGTGGAGGGCGCAGCTCAGCTCCAAGTCCAGTTGCCATTTTCAATCTTCAGTTGCGCAGGGCACAGCCCACCATCCCACGCGAGAATGGAACCGGCAACCTTGTTGTTGAGAGCCAGCACTCTGACCAACTGAGCCTTCCGGCTGCACCTCGGAAGCTCAGTGGCAGGGCGTGGTCTTCAATCTAGTTGTGGAGGGTGCAGCTCACTGGTCCATGTGGGAATCAACCTGGCCACCCTGTTGTTCAGAGCTCGTGCTCTAACCAACTGAGCTATGCGGCTGCCCCTAATCCCACTTTTTAAAAAATATAAAATACAAACCAGACATCATCTCTGAGTCATAGAATAGAATAAAGAAACTTATTAAATGTATTTTGATCATGGGGTATTCCCTTTGGTTCTACTCGGAACAATAATTCACAAGGAAAAGGAAGATTTTAATTATAGTAACACATGTAAGTAATCGCTCATTAATGTGTGCCCATGTGCAAAATTGTACATAACATGTGAGGATATGAGATTTCTACTTCAATCTAATCTCTGCATCTCTATTCACCCTTATTCCCATGGAAATATTTGAGGGGAAAATATCTAGAGCATTGAAGGCAAACAAAAATGAAAGAAAATGTAAGGGTGATCTGAAGAGGGCAACCAGGTGACAGAGGTCAGGCAGACTGTACCACTCTAGTTGATCTTGAAAATAAAAGCAATTCCCTTCTTGCAGCTTCAATTCCCACATCTGTAAAATGAGACAAATAATGCCCTTCCTGATTGCTTTAGCAGCTTGCTAAAAATCAAATGAGATAACCAATGAAGAAAATGCTTTGTAATCTAATGTGGTGATTTGGGGTGAATCTCCAAAAGAGTAGCAGTGATTCAACATTTTGTTTGTTTGTTTGTTTGTTCGTTTCAATTAAAAACAACTGTTATTTTGAGATGAGTTGTGAGAAATAATGCAGAGATTCCGTGTGTTTCAACAGTTTTGATGGATGTTTTCCAGGTAGGGGAGAGCTTTCCAGAGAAAGTGATATAGGTGAAGTCAAAAAAGAACTTGACTGGCAAACCGTTTGCTATAGTTACACCCACTGAATCATTATCAAAATGGGCTGATAAGATTGGTTGTGGACAGATTTTGAAAGATCCTGCTGAGCAATGTGGACTTTTCACACAAGGTGCAAACAGCCAAAGTTCTAAAAATTAAATTACTTCTGTGATGATTTAGGGGTTCTCAAGCCCTCAAAATTAGAGTTAATTAACTTAACACATTTTCTTTCATTCTAAAACAAAGAAAAATAATCCAGGGCCAAGAGCAAGTAAGTAATTTACCAAATTTTAGTCCTTTGTAGATGGGAGGTAGCATAGGTCAAGGGAAAAAACAAATGGTGAGAAATGGAGGGAGGATAATAAAACATGGGAGATTGTCAAGAAGATTTTCTCTGTTTCTCAATTTTATATAGATTTAGCCCTGTGCCTGGAAATGAGAAATACTCACCTGGCATTAACATCTTTATTTTCTGTCCCATCCTGTCATGTCAGCACATATAACACATTTTCTATGGGAAAATTATTCCAAGTAGAATTTTTCTCACAAGCACTTTTGGAACATAGCATATCTGTGAGGACGTAGTCAGCCCTGAATTTAAGAAGAATTGTGCTCTGTGCACTGAGGCACTTAAAAGTCAACATTCTATATGCCTGATGACTCAAGCTATCGGAAATCATTTTGGAAGTTACAGAGTATTAAGGATGCTAGGAAGAAACTTGAAAATACATTTTTCTCCTCTCTCATTTTGCAGCCAAGGAAAGAGATTCAGAGATGTACAGTTCCTGGGTGTACTTAGTCTGCCCAAGCATTCCCTAGTCTAGGACTGTGGGCAAACGGCATGCCTCACCAGGTAGAACACAGGAAATCTTAAGGAACCTCTCCAAAGAGGGGCTAAAGGTTACGTCAGTCATTTCAACCATGTGGACCTCAATTTCTTATCTGTAAAATGGAGTGTGGACCAGGTGATTTATAAGAACCCGTTTTATTGGCTGATTGAGTCTTCCTTTCGGAGATACAAGTGTTTATTGGTTTGAGTCAGAGGCAAGGTGAATTACCTCCCCTCTCTATCTGTTCTCACAAAAGTTTGCCCATGGCTCATTTTGTAGAGAAACATCCAAGAAAAAGAGGAAAGTTGGTATATATCTTGTGTCTGCAGTATGCTCATTCATTGTATGAAACCATCTTTTTTGAAAGGGGTATTAAAGGGATAGAGAGCGCCCTTAAAAGGAGACCTAAACTTGTCTTACTTTAAAGTATAATCTCCCAGAAGCTTTCACATAATTTAAGGCGGACAGCTGAGTTGCCATGTAGTCAGTCAGGAAACAAAAAAGACTATTTATTTGATTTGGGGAAGGAATTACATGTCGGAGTTAAATTTACTACAATGATTGCTGCAGAACAAAAATGCAGTAGTACAGGAAATTAATTGTGGTAAAAATTTAAAATGCTGTAAAGAACTGTGTTAATTTAATTTCCCATTACTTTGTGGAATGCACAGAACATAAAATTCACAGAACAACTCATAAAGCCAGTGTTATACTTTACTCTTCTGACCATAAGTCTGGAGTCACACCTTTAGGTTGTTGTACTTTATTTTTTTTAAAAAGATATTATCTTGAAAGAATTGTTTTTCTTTTCCTTTTTTTTTTTTTTTGGTTCTCTACATGCAGCACAGGTTACATGCAGCAAAGGGCAGCACAGGTTACATGATATGTTGCTCCTTTAGATCTGGCAAATGATTGTTTATAAATCTTAAACTAAATAAAATTTCTCTCTCACCTTTCTGTAAAAGTGATGGATATTTTGCCTAGAGTCACCTGTACTTGAGAGGATCCTGCTCAATGAGTTTAGCTCTTTTTTGAAAGTTTAGAGTTTAGCTCTTTTTTGAAAGTTTAGAGTACACACTTAGGCTATGGAGCCAGCACATCTGAGTTAGAATGCTGCTTCTGCCATGCGCTAACTCTGTAACCTGGGGCAAGAGAACTGACTTCTCTGTGACTCAGTACTTCATCTGGAAAATGAGAATAACGCAAGTACCAGCAATTCATAGAAACAGGAGGATTAAGTAACTTAATGCAAATAAAGGACTCAGAACAGATCTGATGCATAATACATACTTTGAGGATGCTAGTTATTGTTATTTTGTCCTTGATTAAATTATCCAAAATACCTCGACAATGCAAATTTACATTAGTTTATGTTTTTTAACACCTATACCCAAGGTCTTCATATCATATTTTATCTGCTCTTGAACTTACCTTTTGAATCTACTCTCAAAGGAGGAGTTTCTTGCATTCAAGGGACTTCAACATCTATTTGTTCAAACAAGACACCCCCCACCACAAGCAACAGAAACATGGTAATTAAATAACAAACTCTAATGTAGTGGTTCGTATTGAACACCGAAATGAAAGAGTCCATTGGAATTCATCAAGGCAGGATTATTTTAAAGTTAGTGCAGCCCAAGTGATGAATCGAGTTTGCAAATATGGTTCACACGTATGATTGCCAGATACAGCAATCGCCAGATACAATAGAGATGCACATTAAATTCGAATTTCAGAGTACACAACCAATCGTTTTTTGTATAAGTATGTCCTATGCAATACTTAGGACATTCTTGTGCTAGAATATTATTCATGGATTATCTGAAATTAAACTGGATATCTTGTAGTTTTATGCGCTAAATCTGGCAACTCAATTCACATCGTGTTTTTATAAAAGTGGGTATTATCGACTTGTACAATTTGGAAGATTTTACATAGAAATACAAATTCTCATCTTTTTTTGAATAAAATTAAAAGATTGGGGAAACTCAGCCTAGGTGGCAATAACAAGCTGGGCATGCAGTTTCTGCTCCCTTCACATGGGCCATGTATTCACTCTCTACTCTCCACGATCCCTTCCAATCCTCATTGTCCTTCTTCCCTCATTTGTGTCACTTTTCTTCCCGGGAGAACTTTGTCTTTGGGACCCTCGCTCTAATTGTACTTAGGGATTTGAAATTTCCATATATGATAACTTGAACGTCTTTTATGAGTTTCAAAAGTACACTAACTTAGTAAAGAATCTATTTACTCTCAGATTGGTGAACACTTAGTCACGGCATTGTCTTGTGAAATGGAAACATTCCCTCAGAGCTGTAACGTGCAATGATAATAAGGCTTCTGGGACTTACTACCCACTGGCCCTATTTAATGCCCCCCCCCCTTCCGAGAATTTTAGCTTCTAAGACTCTGGCAACTGACAGATGAGGAATTATAATTCTAATACTGTGCACTACTGGGTCCAATCCAAGGACAGTGACAGGAGTTCTTGCAGACCCTTGCAACTAAAAACTTCATTAGCAATTTCCAGTTTACTGGGTTTTAATGCATGCCATTCTGAAGTGGTTAAACTGAAGTGGAGGATATTAACTTACATTAGTCATTTCTTGAATTGTGCTGGGCTTCATCATGTGAAGAGTATTGCTCACACCTGTCACCGATGAGAAAGCCATACACCTAGTTAACTGTAATCCTTTTATGTGGTTTGTGTGGACACAAACCTTCACAGGGTTATTTGAAAATCTTTTGAGATTCAGGTAAATCAGATGTGATACCAGTACTGTGAACTCACTGTGTGAGCGTAAAGGTGTAGATATATAATTTTCAAAGGTGAAATGCATCTAATCAAAATGTTATTCTTTTGTCCCTGTGTCCCTGAATGGTGACTGTTTATATTTACACTGTGGACCAGAACAGCAGTAGAAGCAGACAGTCGATGATTTAATAGAGTCTCTATTCAAAACCACTCTCTGTTATCATTTCAGTTTTATGCACCCCCAAGCCGATACGTTCACTGAGAATGCATCTGTATGTCCAAAATAGAAATTGCGAAGTGAAAGTGTCCAAGTTATGATCAGGGAGTAAATGAGCCACATATTAATATAAGTCTACAAGTCTAGATTCAGCTGCATTTTTCTTTTGTACTGTTGAGACAGAAAACAGAATTCCCTTAGTGACTGGTTCTCTGGTCAGGACCTCTCTTCTAAAAGCAAGTTATTCCAGAAGCCTTGCTAATGGGAAGTACTATTAGCAAATAAATACAAATTTATATATTGGAAATATTAAAGATTCACAAGTCTGACATTTCATTCAAGGAAAAAAAAACTAAACCTTTAATTTAAACTTTACTACAGCCACATTTCAAATTGAGGTAGTAGGCTATTCAAATAAAGGCACGAACAAATTAGCCTTACGAACAGAGATTTACTAGAGGTGAATATTAATCAATACTCGGAGTATTTCTTCTGGATTACATCATTATCTCTAAGTCTTCAGAAAAATTTTCTCATATTTTTGATAAACTATTTGAAGATGAAAGCACTCTGGTTATAATTTGTTGTTCAGTCTTCTATGTGCGTTTTTTTCAATGAATAGTTGTTGTGGTCCCCCTATTTCCTGGTGACTCTTCTAGGCACTGGGGAAAGAAGAGTGGCCCATAGAGACACGTCTTCTCCTGGAGCTCCCATAGACCTAAGGTAAACAATAAGCAAGAGGTTGTCATGTAATATCAAGGTCATTAAGAAAATAAAATGGAAATGGGAGTAAGGGGTGCTGAGAGTCAGTGCCGGTGAGACTATATTACAGAGGCAGGTTTGGGCAGGAGACCAGGGTAACAGAATGGAGCCATCTGTCTAAGGATCTGTGCTATGAGCTTTGTAGGCAGAAGCAACAGCAAACATAAAAGTCCTAAGGTGGGGCTAGCTTGACTGTTTCAAGAAGCTGAAAAAAAGCCATTGCGAGAGGATGCAGGTGAGCCAGGGGGAGAACGAAGACGAGGCTGAGAGGTACGTGGGCTAGACCATGGCGGGGCATCCTCCTCTCGGCCCAGGTCTTCCAAATTCCCTTTCTACAACTTCCGACGGGAACCTCTCACTTCCTCTTTGAAAATCTAGCAGCATCATCCACTGTCTGCACGATGATGAAGTTCAGTCTCTTTGGCATGGCAGCACATGAGTATCACTGGGACATATTTTCAAAACATATGAGTCCTCAGGTCTCACCTTAAACAGTCATTGATATTGATATTTTTATCCAGCTTCCAGAGGATTCCAAGATACAGCCAAGGTTGCGAAACACTGATCTAGACTTACGCGATCTAATAGAAATGTAATACAAGCTACATATATTCTGGTGGCCACATTACAAAAGTGTATTCAAAATATCACCATTTTAGTAGGTGAGGATGCAAAAAAATAGGAAATATGTTAAATTCCCTTTTTTTCCATACTAAGTCTTTGAAATTCAGCATGTGTTTTATATAGAGGACATCTCAATTCTGATGGCACATGTTCATCAGATACTTGATTTATATTTGGAATTGCAAAAATTTATGTTTAAGAAAAGTACATTTCTGTACCCAAGTTGTGCACCACCTACTTAAAAAGTTTTCCTATGACTTTCCAAGAACTCCAAATAACTGAGTATCATGTAAAATTGTAATAATTAAACTAGTTAAAATTAAATGCAATTGAAAGCTCAGTTTCTCAGTCATATTAGCCACATTCCAACAGCCATGTGTGGCTAGTACCCTATTGGACAGAGAAGCTCTGGACTATAATTCCAACCTGCTCTCCAGCCTCACAGAGTCCTGGATGAAACAGAAATTGAGTTCTGTAGTCGAATATTAACGAACTTCAATCCAAGCTGTGTGCTGTGGGATTATAGATCGGTTAATGTCTGCTAGCATTAGTCTCCACGTGTATAGAAGAAAAGCCTTGTTACCATATTAGTGTTGGAATTAAATATGAAAACATAGGTCAAGTACCTATTATAGTGCCTGCTATACAATAGGCTTTCCTTAGATTTTTTCCATTAGATTTTTTCTTCTACCCCATTCCACTCTACCTAGCCCATAGCCAGTCCTTCAATTCAGTTGAATATCTGTAGTAAAACAAGAAAAATGAAAAGGACAAAGACTTGGACGTCTGTACACCTTTGGTTATGATCATCTTTCTCTCTAAATTTCCTTCATCTCTATCCTTTCTTTCCTTTTTTTCCAATGTCATCTTCTTGTCCATGAAACTCCCCACCAAACAAGTTGATATGCATATTTGAAGATGCTTTACTGATTTGAATATCTTTTCCCACCAGATTGTATATTCTTTATCTGAGACACTAGTTACACGTGGTGGCCCACAGACCAAATCTTGCCCAACATCCTGCTTTACTTTACTTAATGCAATGTGGGTCCATATAAGATTTAAAAAATTGTTTGCTAACATTTAAGAATTAAATAGAAACAATATGGTCTTATGTATTTGACAGTTACTACCGTTTCCCCAAAAGTAAGACCTAGCCGGACAATCAGCTCTAATGTGTCTTTTGGAGCAAACATTAATATAAGACCCGGTATTGTATTGTATTGTATTGTATTGTATTGTATTGTATTGTATTGTATTGTATTGTATTGTATTGTATTGTATTATACTGTACTGTGCTGTGCTGTGCTGTGCTGTGCTATGCTATGCTATGCTATATTATATTATACACCATCTTATAGTAAAATAAGACCGGGTCTTATACTAATGTTTGCTCCAAAAGCCGCATTAGAGCTGATTGTCCGACTAGGTCTTACTTTCAGGGAAACACGGTAAGAGACTAGACCTTAAAAGCTCTCATCATAAGAAAAAAGAATTGTGGCTGTGTGGTGATGGATGTTAAGTAGACTTATTCTGATGGTCATTTGACAAGATGCACAAATATTGAATCATTATGTTGTATACCTGAAATTAATACAATGTTTTAGGTCAATTGTATCTCAATTAAAAATAAAAGAGTCAAATAGATTTGAATAGAACTAAAATTGCAGCTTCTCAAAAGAAAAGAAAAAAGGGAAGGAAGGAAGGAAGGGAGGGAGGGAGGGAGGGAGGGAGGGAGGGAGGGAGAGAGAGAGAGAGAGAGAGAAGAGAGAGAGAGAAAGAGAAGAAGAAAGAAGAAAGAAGAAAGAAAGAAAGAAAGAAAGAAAGAAAGAAAGAAAGAAGAAAGAAAGAAAGAAAGAAAGAAAGAAAGAAA
Source organism: Rhinolophus ferrumequinum (assembly GCF_004115265.2). Lineage (NCBI taxonomy): Eukaryota > Metazoa > Chordata > Mammalia > Chiroptera > Rhinolophidae > Rhinolophus > Rhinolophus ferrumequinum. The sequence continues at coordinate 34,296,070 of NC_046307.1, forward strand.
GAAGAAAGAAAGAAAGAAAGAAGAAAGAAAGAAAGAAAGAAAGAAGAAAGAAAGAAAGAAGAAGAAAGAAAGAAAGAAAGAAAGAAAGAAAGAAAGAAGAAAGAAGAAGAAAGAAAGAAAGAAGATGTTGGCAACACAAGGCCTGCATTTCCTCATAATGATCATCTGCTGAGCTGAGTTGAAGCTTTCTCTCTTTTAGCCATCATGTATTCTCCAGGTATCCATGGCATCCACTATTCCTCCTTGTCTTTTTGACTCTGAAGCTGCACGCCAATTGTTATTCATCATCACTCTCCTACTAGCAATTTTATTATACCATAGGTTGCCATTTCTTTTCTGGCCAAAGTATGATAACGAATGTATGACTTGTGGTCAGTTTCAGTGCTAAATCTGCCCTCTTGGACTCCACACCCTTCTTGCCTCTCCACAAGGAGCCAGAGTCTTTAACAGATGCACAGACAGTAGCTGGTTTTCTTCTGATTCTCAATGCTCCCTTTAGACTTTTGGAGATAGGACTTGAGTGCTGTATCTGAGCTGAGAAAAGCGGGTATCCTGAAATGTGTGTCCTTGGAGCTACAGAAGTGTGCAGGGAAGAAGCTTCCACATTTGGTAAAACCCCACACCAAGTAATCTTGAACCCTAACAAGCCAAAGCGTGTTCTTATCAATTCTAACCACACATTTTTGGAAAATGGCAGTAACATAGTGAATGAGCTATTAGAAGGAGATCCCATTGCTGTTTTTTTGTTTGTTTGTATTTTTGTTTGTTTGTTTTTGTTCCAGATTAGTCAACATTTTTGTGATGGTGTGATTACATCTAAGGTCCTAGCAAAGCCCTCAGGGAGCGAAAGAACAGATACCATTTTCACTTATCAACTTTATCATTGGAATGAGACCAGGGATGTAGGAGTTTACATGCTGTTTAATTTTTAAGGGTCTCTTCAAGGACTTTGGAAAAATTTCAGATTTCCGTAGCTCCACTCAGATACTACGAATTATGACTTTATCCTATATAATCTAGAGTTATATCTGAACAGGGATTGGGGAACATTTTGAGATAGTATGAGTTACTAAAGTATTATTTCTTTTCCTTTTTCCGTTTTCATATTTTCAAGTTTGGAGAATTACGTTTTTTGGAGGTGTACATGTTGTCATGGCTCATAATACTCAAATTTATCATTTCATGCTTTAGAAAATGGTATCTAGGGAACGCTCACGGGCTGAGTCCAGTTTACCCCGCTAGGTAGGGAGGATGTCTCTACTTGAATTCAGATATTCTCTCACTCGGTAGAGCCCTGGACATGCATATCTATTAGCACTTACTTTGGATGCAAAGTACATTAGGATCATAAGTTTAATTCTGCTTGCTTTTTTTTTTAGAAAACGGTAAACATTAATAATTATTTGGGGGGAAAAAACGACGTATGCTATTGGTATAAAGCATCTTGTGCTTTTTTTTTTTAAGAAAAAGTGCTTTTAATTGAGAAAAGTATTCAAACTAAAAATATGTTTATTGTTTTTATTTTCCTGATTATAATGCATGGTCATTTCAATTTGATTTAAATGATTCAGGAACACGTATAGAAAAATGTAAATATCATCTAAAATTTTATATTGAAGATTATCAGTGTTAATAATTTGGTGCATATTGTTCCAGACATCTCTTTATTCATACCATATAACATTTTACCTAAATGATATCATATATTTATATTTTATTTTTTTTGCCTTCCCAGTTATAGAAACTTACAATTACGCACATAAATACAGAGCAATATAATTTTTATGGTGGTATAAGCATGTCATAGAATAAATATACTATAATGTATTTTACTTTATGACATTTCAGTTGTTTCTATTTTTTAGTAGACAAATTGAAATAAGCATCCTTATTCATGTGTTTTTAGATAACTTTTTTAAGTGAATCTCTACTATTAGAATTAATGTATCTAAGGTGTGCATACACATTATATATTTTATTACTGTTTTTCCCTGAAAATAAGACTGGGTCTTATATTATTTGCTCCAAAAGATGCATTAAGACTCATATTCAGGGGACGTCATCCTGAAAAGTCATGCTATGGCTTATTTTCCGGTTAGGTCTTATTTTCGGGGAAACACAGTACATATGTTGAAAATTCTATCCACAGGAACAGTATATGTTGTGTCGATTTGCCTACGTCTTTACCAGTAATATGTTTTATCACGTGTTTCCTCTTTGCCAATCTAAGTGAAGAAAGGTAGTCCTTTGAGTCAAACATCTTTGACTAGTATTTCTTGTCTAAATTTATTTTGCCCATTTTTGTAGGCAGATGTTTATATTTTTCTTATAAATGTGTAAGAACTCAATATATTAGGCTATCAAGCAATATATATGATTATGTGTAGTGAATATATACAGCGAGTCATCATATTTATTAACCTTGCACGTAGTTTTCTCTTAGACAATGAAATCAACTTGAGTGAAGTGCACTAATTACAGTCATTAGGACTCCATGTTGATTTCACCTATGAGGTGGTCGATTTCATCCATCCCAAGCTATCTCAGCTCTGCCACTAATGAGACAATGTGATGTGAGGCTTGTATTCTCGTTCTTTCTAGATCAAAATTTTCTAAGTTATTAGATGAAAGAGTTATATGAAATTATTTATAAGGACCCTTGCAGGCCTAAAACTCTTTGAAGTTGTGTTTGCATTTTATTGGGTTTTTCCATGTTATCACTGAGGCTTTGAAAAACATCACTGAAATATCTTACTAGCTGGACATGGAACATAACTCAGCAGTCTAACCTGACCGGTGAAGCAGAGTTGTGCTTCATTTTAGTCTCGTTGTCCAACCCAGCCAAGTCCTTTTTGTTTTGTTTTGTTTTGTTTTGTTTTAATATGGCTTACATATGCTGGGTATTTACGCTCCTAGGACGAGTTTCCCATTGACTCCCTCTCTTTGTGGCATTTGTGACTTCCAGTATGGGGAGCTGAACGGAAGTACTTTCTTCTTCCCTGATAATCCATCAAATAATTACAGACCCTAGACCTTTGTGAGTTCTCAGGGTCCTAAATATAGCCAACACACCGTTTTCTTCACAGAATGCAATAAAAGACAACTGGAATGTTTAAACAATCCCTTTTGTGCTCTAATGAACCAATAGGGACAGTGTAATCGATGCTTGGGTTTATCTGAAACGCACTGGTAGGGTGGAATGTCAGCAGGTAGCTGGATGCCTCCTGCCCTTTCTCTTCCACACTCGACTCTCAGCACTCGGAGTGCAGACTCGTGATTAGAAGCTCCCAAACCTGGCTGCATCGCTCCCGAGGTACTTTTGGCAAATCTCTTTGCAAGCTCTCTAAATCTGTTTCCTCATTTCTCACATCAGGATTACATTAATTCTTTTCTCCTGGAGTTGTTGTCAGGGATAGCCGAGATGTTCACAATGGCTGACATTTATCCAGTGCTGTGTGCCAGATCCTGTGGTCTTGATTTTTTGTTATTCTCAAAACACACGTTCAACCCTCACTCCTCAATGAATGTTGCTTGATTATTTTCACAACTATCTTCCACCTATGGAAAAAAATGCAACATTGTATTCAGTTCAGATAACAATTTCCACTTACCAGGAGTGTGAAGCTGTGCTGGTTGGGGTCCCGACTGGCCCTTGTTAATTACCTGACTTCCTCACTGCTCCGGGCAGCCCTACAGCTAGTGCAGCGCACCCTTACTGTGGCAGAATTACCAGCAGCCTCCTGGATGCTCTCTGATTTGGGCAAAAGCAGCCAGTGATTCCCTAAAAACAAACAAGTTAAGTCTATGATTGTACAGGGTCCACCAAACATCCTAGCTATTCTGTAATCATTTACTAGTCATCTGTTCAATAGTAAGTGCAAGCCAATCCCGTTTTAGTTGTTCTACATAGTTTCCCCCCGCCCCCCTCAGGCTTTCACGGTCATCTTTTCACAATCCACACGTCTCCTAGGATAGTAGATACATGATGGAGGCCAGTTTGATTGGTGGAGTTTATTTATTTTTTTTAATTAGACATAAGCACTTAAATGTTAGGAATTGCAAATAAAATAGAATCTAGGTTCCTGGCTTTTCTTAAAAAAAAAAAAAAAAAAAAAAAGGTAGATATGACAGCCTGGCTCTTATTCTCACATAATTGCAATTTGCTGGTGACCCTCTTAGGTGGGTCCCACGTTCCTGTTCCCCACCATCCCCAGTGCTTTCCCTCCTCTGTATTTACCAGTTTTATTTTTATTACTTGCCAGTTTCTGTACACACATGTGCTGGTGACTCTGCCTTGTGAAGATTTTTTGATTTTTTCCTTTTAACTCCCACTTGCTTGCCTTTTTCTTCTGACCTTTCTCCTTCCTTCCCTACTTTTAGGAGCCAGCTCTGTGTTTGCATCTTTGCTGCTGCTTCTGGCTTCTGTCTCCATAGTAACAGGAATGTGGCGGGGAAGTGAGAGATTCTGGGTGGTACCAGCAGGGGGTGGGAGAGTCCTGAGAGGGAAAGGGAGGCAGCCTTTGTATAAAGAGGTGGCAACCCTGTCCTACTTTTAAACATCAGCTGATGCCTGCCAGGCACCCTGTACTACCACTCATCCCTCCCGCATTCCTGTCCCACTGGATGTCACTTCCTGCAGGGGGCCTTGGAATGTTATGGCCTGTTGAGGCTGAAGGGCCTTGATCCAGGCTCCTCTGCTCAGGTGACTAAGCACCTCCAGGCTTTGCCTAAGGAGCTTCCTTAGCATCACCTCCGGCAATTTTGAGTCACAGAACTAGAATGGCACCTGGAAACAAACAGTTTTTAGAAGTAGTCCAGGTCTTCTGACGAGCTGGGCCTCAGAAGGACATTTAGAAACTGATAAAAGCTTCCCTTTGAATGTAGGAAATGAGACCCAGACAAGGGGGAACATTTTCTAAGAGGCTCATCCTCTAGAATAGTGATTAGGTCCGGAATCCAGTGTATCTACTTTTCATGGAAACTTCCACTGGTCACACCGGAGAGTATTTATTTTTCAGTTTAATATTCAATTTAGTCCAGCTTTCATTTGAGCCAAAGGTGAAGGGAATTTTAATGTTAGAAGTTCCACATAGAAATAAATAAATAAATAAATCTAGTTGTTTTTTTTTTTGGCTTGTTTTGAAAAGTGGCAATGCTGTATTCCCACATGTCATTACCTAAGATAGTAAACTGGCTTTTTTCTGAGCCCTTGAGTCAGTAGTTTATTCTGAAATAGGACAACTTATATATATGTATACACACAATTAAACTTATGTCGAGAGTGAAATGAATGGATTGTTAGGATCAGAAAGGCTTTGTCCTCTACAAACCTCCTTTTATTCTCTTGTACCGTGTTTCCCCGAAAATAAGACCGGGTTTTACATTAATTTTGCTCCAAAAGACCCATTAGGGCTTATGTTCCGGGGATGTCATCCTGAAAAATCATGCTAGAGCTTGTTTTCCGCTTAGGTCTTATTTTCGGGGAAACACGGTATATTTTGAGTTCCTTTGAAGCTTTGTTAATTGTTTAGTTATTTCTGCTACAATGACCTCTGTCCAGGTTCGCTTGAGTCTGTGAACAGCAGGGCATTTTCTGATCTCGCTTTGCCGCAGTTCGAAGATGGCCATGACAGCTGGATTAAAACACCTAGGCATGTGAATACTAAATTCAATGTTTTGTCAGAATTCCACAGAGACTCAAGAAAAGGATATTAATTTTAAGTGAATAAGTACAATTTTATTCACAGTCTGGGACTATTATAAGATTCAGGTATAGTTAATTTCAAGGAATATATGCACTTTTGTAGAATACATAGTGGAAGATAAAAACCACCAAAAAACTGTATGCATATAATTGAACAACCAAAAAACCACAACAGAGATGCTTCGTGTTGTAATTTGCAAGTCTGGCCTTAGGAGTGAGTGGGTTATACATTTTTGCTGCCTTTGCTTTTGGGTTTCAGCGTTGTCCGGGGTAGATCACAAAACAGTTCTGATCTTCAGTGCGAAAGTGTTTTTGAAGGGAGGGGGTGAGAAGCCTAGAAAGTAAAATCTTAGAAATCAACTAAACGCCCTTGTGTTTTATTAGCTAGCACTTTTTATAGCTCCTAATAAAGTCAGCTCAGAAGGTCACCTTTTGAACACAGCTATGAATATTGTAATGTATGAGTTCTCAAATTGTTTATAAGCAGACCTGGGTGAGGATTTTTAATAAATACTTGGCCAAGAGAACGATTCTGATATCTATATCTATGAATCATGCAATGAGAAGGTGCACCATATCCTTCTCTTTCTCTTCCTCCCTTCATCTCACCCCAGGCCAGCAATTTCATCTGCACTGAAGCTGTGGTTACTATATTCTGGTTTTTCTTTTTGCATTTGGTATGTGTAGAAATTGTGGGGTATTACAGAGCTATTTACATACTTTATTTCTAACTCAGCTAAAGGGTTTTGTCACCTTTATATGTTGCCATCGTATATTTGTTTTTTAAAGTTTCTCTGTGGTGAATGCAAGGCTCCTACGGATAATATTCTCACCTGAATTCCTTTATTTTTCGGCTCAAAAATTGAGGTATAATTATCGGAACCAATACCACGTATGTTCACATAGGCAGGGCCATGGGAAAACTTCAGTGAGAGACAGAAGTCAAAAGTGGAAAGAGCATAGTCTTGTTGGAATAATTTTCTCTAGACGGATGAGTATTAGATCTAAAGGATAGGATGCAGGTTAGTAATATCTGCGGGAACAGCAGTGAACTGAAAGTCAATAGTGTGCAGTATATTGTGATGAAGCACATATATAATTCACATCTCTTTATTCTTGCTATTTTGTGGAGAAAGTTCACTTCATGAAATAATGCATTCAGTCCAATAAAACGGACCTAATATACAGCAATGCTGATGTACAGATATTCTTCTACTTGATTTATGGAACAAGGTGAATAGCATAAAGCAGTCTGGCCCAAGTTCAGTTTTCATTCACTTGAGCTCCATCTTTCAAGCTGTAGATTTGGAGAGCATGTTGTTGCTTACTTTCCTCTTCCTTGGTTATGAAGTTAATTATGACGAGCTGAGTATCTCTAACACTGAAAAGTGCCTTTGACGTATTTCTTTCCAATTTCACTTGATTTTTGCTGTTGTGTTTAAAGGTACAGTTTAAAAAGACAAAGGCAGCTAGTCAGTTTCACTTTATTTTACAGTGACTTTATAGTTTCTTTTCCTGTCTTTTATACGAAAATGTAATATGGACTTTTTGTACCTAATACTGAAAAGAGGTTACAATGAAACTTTAAAGTTGCATCATTTGAAAAAAGGGAAACCTATGTACATAAGCGACTTAAACCCTATTATTCTGGGTAACATTAGGGGAAGCATTTTTGTTTTTAGCCAATATTAGTAGACACACTGTAAACACCTGTCATTCAACATTTGTAAGTCAATGAATTTTGGGGGAGGTAGGGTATGGTGATCAGGTTTTTTAGACATGATAAATGGTACCACAACTTTGAATCCTTATATCATGTTGTAGGACATGTAGTGTTTTGTGTGTGTGTGGGTTTTTTTTTTATATGATTTTATCCATTTTAAATAAAACAAACATTTAAAGAAACTAGAGGAAAATCATTTGGATGACCCATTTTTCATGTGTATTCAGTAAATCAATATGCATATCTTTCTGACTATACATGTCCCTTAAGTTTCGTAAGTACTCAAGTTAGCCATGATAATAGATATTTGCCTGTGTCTAAAAGTAGTCCCTTGATAAATTGCAGTGTTGGGATTGGGTACTGTAGGTAGGAATGTAGTGATTAGGTCCAGGTACATCTTGTGAGGTGGGGTGCAGGAAAGTGAGGGAAACCTGTTCCATGGAGAAAACCTAGAGTAGTTCTTGACTATCTCCGGAAATAGGAAAATGACATTGGACATTTCTATGTGGCTTCCAACTGCCCAGACCAGCTATAATTACCCAAACAACTATTAGTAACTTACTGCCTAGTGCAAGCTCATGGGTTCAGCTGCAAAAACTAGTTCATCCTTTTAGAGGTTCGCTCACTTAGATATGTTAGATTTAGGTGATGTAACAATCGATTGTCCGGAATTGATATCCCAACAGTGATCTCCTTTTTCTGACAGTAAGGAAGAAAAGGTAGCGGAGAGAGAGGCAGGTGTACATGCGAAATTACTTTAAAGTAGTAGTTTAGGAAAATGAGTTTGCATTATTATTATTTTCCTCCAGGAGTTGTTCCAGGAGACTCTTTAACTGTGTTGATAATTTCTGAGTCTCTTTGAGCCTGACAGCCATGGGTTGGCAATTTAATTCACTTGATTTGAGGTTGACTATTACAGTCACATCTTAGGGTCGCAGGGACCCTTAGCTGCAGCAGACATGTGTACTTTCTTCTGAGACTCCAAACATTTCTCCTCAAAAGGGACAATATTTTTCTGGTTAACAACCTTTGTGTTGGTGATTTTCTGTTATAAATGAAAATGTTTGTATATTTCTTGGTTTGTGGGCCAAGTTATATTTCCTTATGAATATACAGTCAACCTACATACATATTACAAGATTTTAAATTGAGTGGGGGTACATTAAACAATCAGTTTTTCATAAACTCACTTTCAGATATCCAGCTGCATTTTGAAATCTAATAGCAATTTAATTTTGTTTTTCGTTCTTTCCATTCCTGAAATGTCACTTCAGGCTCTACTTTATTTGAAGCATACACGCGCAGAGTTATCACTATGCAGAGTAGTTCTTTAACTGCAGCATATTTCATTAGGTTGCACACATTAATTCCACTCTATTGGAAAAAGAAAAAAAAAAACTGGAAGTAACCACATGGTAGTTAACTTCACATGAATTTTCATGAGTAAATATAAGCATCGGTTTGATGCTCTTAGATGAATGATCTTCCAAATGTCATTATTTGCGTCCTAACATGACCAAATGTGTATTTACAAAGTTGGCAAGTTTAACCACCCTGAAGAATTTGTGTTAATGTGCCTGCTTATTTTAAAACTTTAGATTTTGATTCTTTGCTGTTAGACATGGGTGATGATATCATCCACCACCATTTTCTATGTTGCAGCTACTTTCTTCTACTCTTGGTCATGTTCTCACAATCCACTAACTATCAGCCAGGATATATATAGTATTTGTGTGTGTGTGTGTGTGTGTGTGTGTGTGTGTGTGTGTGTGTGTATATATATATATATATATATATATATATATCTTTTAATTTTTTTTATTCATTCAGTGATCATATATGGAAGGCTGACAAATGCCAGGAGCTATTACTGAAGCTGAGGACAGAGTAGGGAAGAAGGGAAGGAGACGGCCTTCACAGAGCTTATGTTCAAAAAGATAGGCAGGGGAGACAGAAAGTAAGCAAGTCAACAAATGGGGAATTGACGACAGGAGAGTTTTAGATAGTGGTACACCCTACAAAGAAAATCAAATAGGGTGAAAAGGAGTTAGTACTGATTTGTTAGGAAGGTAAGCTTTAGGTGTGCTGATCTGAGAACCTCTGTGAAGAGGGGACTTCTGACCTGACAGCAGCCAGGGGGAAATCCGGAAGGAAGCTTGGTCTAGGCCCAGGGAAAAGCAAGTACAGGGGTCCTCAAGCAAGGCTACGCATGGAGGTTTGTTTTAAGGGTCACATTAGTAAGGTTGGAAAGAAATGAAGCTCAACAGGTACGTGGGGATCAGGCTATCTCAGGCTGCATTTCTTTTTTATTATGACTCGTTGTGTTGTTTGGAACAATTGTGAAGCATTTCCAAGATAGTTTACTTATAAACAAAGTATACTCTTCAAAATCTTCATTTTTGTATTCTGCAGACCAATAAAACCATGATCCCATTTCAATACGTAATATTTCTTCTCTATTTAAATCACATCAGATTATATCCATAAAACATCCTTGTTTTGAATTCTAATATTCCATTCAGACATAAACTGTTAATTGTTTCCCTGCCCCAGGATTGAGCTATCTTTTCATGAAGATTTCCTCCCCCTACCTATTGTTATTTTATGTCTCTGAGTGGGAAGGCCAAATTATGTTGGTGATTATTTTCCCAAGGCACTGAATCTAGGATTTATTTAATTGTCTGCATAGTCAGATGAATTTGCTTTTAGCCATCCTGTCTTCCAAGGGCCTTATCCTGTTAAATACATTCACTTTCTCAAATTCATTTTTATTTGCTCCTCTGTTCTTAACCCTCCAAAGCCTTCTTATTATCTCTCACCAGTCTTTGCCCCTCATACCAATCTAATATTACCTGTAGGTTTAATTAACTTGCTGTTTATTTCTCGGGCCTGAACCATTAATGAAGATGTTAAGTGAGAATTGACAAACCCTCCCACATGGATCACGCTTTGCCAGTTAAATTCCCTTTTGCTTTGGGATCCTTAATCCCATTTTCAACAAAATATATTTTCCTTGATCTAAATTCGGTTTGGAAACCAGATTGTGTGAATCCTTAGTTTATATTAAAAAAAAAAAATCGTATAGAATGAATAAATGTAAAGATTTATTGGTTTCTTCAGTTCTTGCAAGGACAGTCTGTATTGCAAATTGAGGACGATTTTAGAAAACCACTTCAAAGAAGTTGTTATCCCTCTTTAAAAAGGCAACCCCTCAGCATCATTGCTGTGCAAGTTTTAAGTTGTGTTGTGATCATTTGATTTCTTGAGGCACTTAGGTGATCATTTCAGGAGAAGAGTTGTCTTGACTGATCTCTGGTCCTGTAAATCATTTGTATGTCTTACTATCATTTTCACTACGCTATATTATTTGGAACTCCTTTTTTCAGGTCTTCATTTAGACACTTGTTCAAGTATATTTTAAAATAAGACATTTTTTTGGCTTCATTGTCGGTTATTTTCAGTTTGTAACTGTAGCAGGATCCTACACTGAGACCCTGTCCACTTTCCTTTTTAGGCCCTGATTACGCCCTTTCTCTCATAGGGTCATAGCCCAACAAAGCAAAACTTGCAGAACCGTGTCTGAGAACTGCTTTTTTTCACCCTTAAACCGCCACCAGCCTTCCTATCAAAGAGGTTGGAGAGGCTGAAAGGGGAACTGAAAATGGAGGGTGAGATTCCTTGGAGGGAGTCATTGGGTCTTGAGAATGGCAAGGAGAGCTGTCCCCTCAGGCCCCCTGAACATGTCTTCAGACTGATTGACCCAGGACTCCCGGTGTCTTGTAGGTCCATTCCTGGAGAAGAGGAGACCAGAAAGCTTGGTTAAGATTAGGGAGCAAGGAGAGGGGCTGCTTTGGGACTGGCCCGTGTGCCCAGATTCTGTTGAAGGAAAAATGTGTAAGTGTTTCTTGTGGACTTTGCAGAAGAAACTTTCCCAAAGGAGACTTCTTGAAAGGCAAGACAGGCACAGGAGAAAGACTGGAGATGGACTGTGTGTTGAAGACCGAGGGGCATTCCTAGGAGGAACCAATGGAGACACCGGCATCCCTTAGGGGGTCTGTGGCTGAGAGGTCCTCATAGTGGCAGAAATCAGGAGAGGAAATCCTGAACTGCCCGGCAGTAAGCATCTTTCATAACCAAAGGACTCAAAGGCTATGTTACATCAGTCGTTGTTTAGTAAGCTCTTTCGTACCTTGTACATGAGCATCCTGACCCCTTCTCTGGAACTTTCTCTTCCCACGGTTTCAATTACGCATGATTAACTCTGGTCCAAAAATATTAAATGGGAAAATTCCAGAATTAAACAATTCATCTTTTAAACTTTAAATTGCACACCTTTCTGACTAGTGTGATGAAATCTCACGCCTTCCGGCTGAGTCCCGCCCAGGACGTGAAGCATCCCGTCATCCAGTGTATCCACGCTGTATAAACTCCCCACCTGTTAGTCACTTGGCAGTGGTCTTGGTTCTCAGATTGACAGTCGAGGTACCACCGTGCTTGAGTTCAAGTCACCCTTATTTTACTTAATAGTAAGCACAAGAGCAGTGGTTGCTGGCAGGTCGGATATGCCAAAGAGAAGCCATCAAGGGCCTCCTTGAAATGAAAAGTGACACATGTATAGGAAGAAACCGTCAACAGATGCTTTAGTACTATCCGAAGTTCTAAGCATCCACTGGGAGTCTTAGACCGTATACCTGTGGATAGGGGCACTACTGTACCTTATGTCTTGTCCCATCGCCACCCCTGGAATGATCAGAAATCAAGGCAGATAAAGTAGGAGTTGGAGAAGAGAAGAAACACAAAGCAGTAAACAGAAATGCAGAGACCATGGCTCTTCTCCATGACCATAGCATTTAGGTTGACGCAAAGCTGAGGGAGGAGAGAGGTAATGATTTAACTTCTAGTGAATTTTGGGGTTTTAACTAGTATCTTGCACTGCACATTTTAATTATTGAAGAAGAATTTTTTGTGAACTAAAAGCCACTTAATGACTTTTATCATCTGAGAGTGATTAGACAAGTCAGGGGATTGGACTAGATTGCCCTTAAAGGAAAGACAAAGCCCTGCCCACAAGAACGGGCTTGAATGAGGGTGGTGGTCACGACTAGTTATTTTTTCACCGACACCTTGCATAGTTCTACTCTTTCAACCTAGTTTACCATTTTGCTTTTAGAGATTCTGAGAATGTAAACTAAGTGATGAGATTTTCCTTCAGCGTAACAACTGGGGATCTCCTTGCAGTTGACCTACTCAGCCTTTATTTGACATCGACTTTTTGTCTCTTTGGTTGGTGAAAATGAAGCCCAAATCTGGCTACAGAGAAATTCGGTAAGAAATATATGTGTGAATTCCAAGAGAAGGTGACAGGATGGTAAATGGTCCAATATCCTTGCCATATGAAGAACAGATATAGAGGCAAGGGCCATATTTAGCTTGTGAAAATGAAAGATGTAGGAGAATTTGGCACCTATTTTCATCTACCATGGATGAAGGGCTCTATTTTGTTCTCTGTGTTCCCATTGAATCAAACTAGGAGCATTCTAGGGAGAAGAATTATGTACCAACCAAAATTACCACTGTGAAATGTTCAGAGCTGTTTTTAAATACTGGAAGTGGGTGTTTCTATGAGAGTGAACTAGTATCTCTAGACTGACTGGCTAAATGCAATGGCAGCTGCAGGGACCCCCGCACTGGGGAGAATCTTGGATTTTACATCCCGGGCAGCCTAGCCAGTGCTAAAATTTTAGGTGTGGATAGGGTGTCCTCGAAGAAACACTGGCTAGGAAACCCAGACCATCATTGCTCTGCAGTTACCACTGTCCTTTGCAGGTTAGGCACCTGTGCTCACAGAAATAGCACTGGCAGTGACAGGTTTGTTCAATCAAGACCAATGTGGGCACTGCTAACCTGCAGTTGTGGAGCTGGATTTTTGTTTTTCTTTCTAGTTGTGGTAGCAAATGGAAACAAAACACAAAGCTAGATCCATTGTTAAGTGCAAAAATAGACGATTGAGACCACATCAAATTTTGATTTGGTGCTACCACATCAGTGTACCTATGACGTGTGCAGCCTTCTGTCCGTGTCAGCTCTGGTTTCCCTGTAATGACTTGTTTTTCCAAAGTTAGAAGCCTATCTGTAATCAAAATAACTAAAGTTCTGAAATGAATTTTCTGTGTAAAGAAGTTAATCTAGCATTTCCACAGAAGAAAAAGGAAAAGCACAAGGGCTTACCTCCTTAGTTAATGCTTCACCAACATACATCCTGAGGGGAGTCGTGTTTGTAGACATGGCTGCGCTCTGCATGTCTCTTTTGGGATTTAGTTCCCATATTGACACTCTGATAATCTTCTGCTTCTGCTATTTACAATAGGAGTTCATCTGTCTGCATAAAAAACACAGCCTTCTCTCTGGCAGCAGAAAGAGGGCTTATAGGATTCATTCATTCATCCATAAGTATTTTCAAACATGCAAATATGCTGTTATTTTCACTATTCAGAAAAACAAAGCAAAACAAAACAAAACCTCTCTTCATCGTGTACTCCTATCTAGCTAACACTGCATTGATCTGCTTTACAACAGAACTTTCCAAGAACTTTCCATATCCATGGCCTTCAGTTCTTCCCACACCATTCTTTGTTGAATCCACTACATTGGCGGTCTTAAGTATTCTTACAGTTCTAAATGCTGATCATGCCTTGTTTATATTACCATCCCAGACCTTCCCCCTGTCAAAACCAGGGAACATAAATGGTTCCTGGAAGAGCTAAGCCTTGACATACATCTTGAAGTGGAGGTTAATAATTTAGACAAACCAGAAATGGGCTGATAGGAGGCAAGAGATGAAATCCTCAGGTCAGACACACAACAGCTTGGTCTAAACACTAAACTGAAATAGTAAGCAGCAATCAACTTGTGGTATCAAGGTCAGGAACACAGAAGCCATTGAAAGAGTTGACAGGACAGAGGTGAGATGCAAGAATTTCTGTGAGAAGAAATAGTAGCAGATGCTTATAAGAAGTGTTTGAAACCTTAAATATTTATTTATACCTTATAGCCTTCATGTCTGAATCTGGTTCTGGAAAAATTGTTTTTTTTTTCAAAAAAAACAATTTTTCCTTGTAAAGGACTAAATGAGCTATCACGCAAAGGGAAAAATAGATTTCTATACAATGTGTTTTAATAAATGCTAAAAATTATCTGAATAACATTCCCACCACTGACACTTTCTAATCTTGCATTGCTGTAGTTAGGAGGCTATAAGTACCTTTAACTTTGAAATAAATTATTGATGATCATGAATTTTCTCACACCAAAGCCAACTAGAGCTATATTCCTACAGTTTTATGAATGTGAATTGTGTCTGTGTAACATTATTAGGAGAATCGTGGTTTCCTGCTGTTGAAACTGTTGGTAGAATGATTTAGCAATGTGGTGGTCAGTTTTCAGTAGCTATTAGGTTATTAGATACTGATAAGATGCATTTCGTTTTCCATGGCACAGCAGGCATTTGGTGAAAGGGGAGTAGAATACAATAAGCAAATAGCCCCGTTCATATAGGCAATGGACCAAGTAAGCACTGTCTATGTCCTTATCAGTTGGCATCAAAGTGTGACAAGACAGCCTTTATTGAATACATTCTCTGAGTGTATTCAACATTTGTTTGGCAACAGTCACTAATATCAATGCAGATATGGATGTCATTAGAGATGTGTAAATAATATTAGGTTGGTGCAAAAGTAATCGCGATTTTTGCAATTATTTCTAACCTTTTAAACCGCAATTACTTTTGCACCAACCTAATACTTAAGGGATATCTTAGGGAATACCTTTGGTAGGGAAGGTACCTTTCATGCGCCCTAATTTATGCAACCAGCCCTAACTAAAGGTCTCAAAAATCTACACCCCGCCCCCCCAATGCATAGGGAAGCAGAGTTCCTGAAACAGTATCTAAGACTTGGGACTTGAGAGAAAGAATCATGTATGTGCTGATTTTCTTGGCTGTGAGCAAAATTCATCTTCCCTCTTTCCACAACGCATCCAGTTACCTAATAGACAAACTGTGACAGTGCTCAGGTTCCTAGGAAAGCAAGGGCACCAAAACACGTTAAACAATTCAGCTTAAACAAACAAACAAACAATCAAAGCCCAAAACAACCTGGAACTTTAGAAGACAACCCTTTTTAATTTCCACACGTGTATGGAATTATGTGTTCTATGGTTTATTTATTTTTTTTCTTTTTCTTTTCTTTTAAATTACCAACTAAGGAGTAAATGCCATACTATGGTCAGGTTTTAGGGTTTTGGGAAGGGCTTTAGCTGACCTTGTTCTCCAAGGAAATGGAAGCAAAGCCCCATCCCCCACACACCGCCTGACGTGCACAAGTGACCCAGGCTGTGTGCAGGCCCAGCAGTGTCTCTGCCACCCAGAAGGTAATTAGTCTGAACCCAGACGGGTGACTGGATTATTCTTATCTGCCCATGAGTTTCCAGCATGACAAGTGTTGTTATTAATGGTCATAAAATTATCTGATCCCTTTTTAACACCAGCCATAGCACTTATCTGTCTGACCTCGTGTGGCAGTTCTACCCACAGGCTGACCAAGATGCTGGGTGAAGATGAATTCCTTTTTCTTGATTTGAAATTTATTGCCCGTTCTCTTCATTGATCAGAGGGAGTAAAAGATCAAAGAAAGGGTAGCCCATTACCAAAAGATACAAATCATTATTACTTTCTTTAATTCTTTGACATTAACATTAATCACTATGAATTATAGTGGTGGTCCTTGGGGTACAATATGCAACTTCAAATACACCACCTTATTATTCACTGTGTTACACAGGCAAGTTTTCTTTCACCACAGCTTTTTCTTCATTTGCAACCAAATGGGGCGGGGAAGCATCATGTTTGTATCTCTAGAGGCTGTGATCACAGAGCTGTGTACCTGTATCTGCTTTTGCAGCAAAATACTTAATATTTAATAGACGTGACTGAGCTATGTTCCCTCCTCAATAAACTACACTGACTTGAAAGACATATAAATATTCAGGATCTGTGGAATCAAAGATAAATTTGATATTTTGGGGGGAAGCTAAGAACCGCAGATAATAGGAATGTGTATTTGATTTGAAAATGTGAGGGGACTGATGGAAAGATGGCTTTGATGCATCTATAAGACATATATTTCGAAGCCAAATGACTGTTTTCTAAGACAACTTTTGTGGGGATGTTTTAGATCTAAGTATGAAAAGATTCAGTTGTATGTGTACTTTTGGGAAGATGGTTGGACGTAATTGGTTATGTCTTCATACTCCAGACACATCTCTGGTTATTTACAACAAATAGGGGTAGATCACTTTAGTCCTTTTCTTTGAATGTCTGTGCTGTGTAGTTGGTTGTGACTTCATATAACAAAATAGATATTTGAGAGCTATAGAGGTTTTACTGGTTTTCCTGTTAACCTCACTTTCTAGGAGGAATGCTTGGAAGAAACAGAGATGATGATTTGTTCAAGGATGACATTTGGCCAGTGACTCCACAGGCTCTGGAACTAGACATTTCTGAGTTCCAATTTATCGATTTTCACAATAAATCTCATTGCTTTATGGCGAAATTACTTATAAGGCACACTGATTATTTTCAAAAGCATTAAGGTTGCTTAATTATTTGCTTAAGCTTAAACCTGAAGGACCTCGTCCATCAAATGTCAAGTTGAGTTCAACAGTCCTATATTTGCTCAGCATCTACTCTGTGGTAGACCTGTGCTGGGTACTGGAAGCATCAAAATAATTGAAAATGTAGCTTTTGATTTCAAAATCTAGTGAGGTCGACAGACTCAGGTAAAAATAAAATTATAGGATAGTGTAAAGAGTCAATGCTAGAAACTACCTGCAATTTGTACATGCATTCAAGGAATGAGGTGCTGATCTCTAGGAAAGATCAAAAACTATTTCAAGAAGAAGGTAATTCTTTTTTTTAATTTTATTTTTCAATTATAGTTGACATATACTATTATATTAGTTACAGGTGTACAACATAGTGATTAGACATTTATATATGTTACGAAGCCATCACCCCAAAAAGTCTCGTACCCATCTGACACCATACATATTTATTACATTATTGGCTCTATTCCCTTTGCCATACTTTACATCCCCGTGACTATTTTTATAACTGGATTTGTGCTTCTTAATCACTTTCAATTTTTTTGTCCATCCCCCAAACCCTCTCCCATCTGAAGACCATCAGTTTGTTCTCTGTATCTATGAGTGTGTTTCTGTTTTGTTTGTTTACTTATTCTGTTCTTTAGATTCTACATGTAAGTAAAATCATATAGTATTTATCTTTCTCAGTCTGACTTACTTCACTTAGTGTAATACCCCCTAGGTCCATCCATGTTGCCACTAATGGCAAGATTTCATTCATTTTTTTATGGCCAAGTAGTAGTCCACTGTATACAGGTATATGTACCACATCCAAGAAGAATGTAATTCTTGTTTGTGTGAGATACTGCAAAGAAAGCATGTGTTTTCCTGGCAAAGAACAGGCGTTCAAGGTGGGGAAGAAACACAGTATGCAGATGTCAAAGATGTGAACAGCCACAGCACGCTTAGCACATTCAGTTGTGCGGGAGATACGGGGATGGTGGTGCACGTGGTCGGATGAGGCTGAAGAGAGCAACGGTGGCAAAGCTGTACGCAGACTGGCTGAGGAAACTGGCACTGGGTTGCCAGGGAAGGGTTTTCACAGATGTAAAACGTGATCTGGTTAGAATTTCAGAAAGTGAAGCAGACTGGTTAAAAGGAGTGAAGACAGAGGACCTAGGCCATCTCCTTGGCACAGGAAAGAGTAGCAAGGGCCTGAATTACCACCTAGTGAGATGACTGATTAGAGAGGATTTGGTAGATCGAAGAACTATTTAGGAGGAATCAAAGGCTGCCATGGAGACTGAAGTGTCAAGTATGACTGCCAGGGCATTGGCTTCTATGAATGGAATGCAGGTGAAAAGTGGTCCTGGGATGGAGGAAAAGGGCAAGAACACTATGAGCTCAGTTTTGAGTGTGTTGAATTTGAGGTGGCAGCGTGTATCATCCATGGGGTCTTTGTCTCTAATACCCAATGGGATCTACAGCTCAGGTTTTCAGGTGGGAAACATGTGTTGGCAGCACAGACCAGGGACTCATCAGCGTACACGATGTCACTAACAGTGTACACAGTAGTGTTTACTCTTGGGAGAGATCGTGACCATTCAGAGGATGCAGAGAGAGGTAGCAGAAAAGAAAGGCCCAAGATGGAACTCAGTGCTAACAACATTGCCGAGACATTTAAAAGAAGAGCCGCTGGTGTAAGAGTCAGCGAGGAATGGAGAGCAGGCAGGCTGATAGTTCAGAGGACAAGTGCATAATGTTTCAGCAAGTGGTGATTAGAAGCAGGAGCCTCAGTCATGGTAAGGTGAGTGCTGAGATGTGTCCATTTGACCTGTCGTCCATTAGTGGAATATTGGTAACTTCAGCAGAGGCAGCTCCTGGCCTGTGGGAGGCGGCGAAAGTGGGAGGGGATGGGGCAAGAGAGGAGATGGGCAAAATCAAGGACAGACAATGAATCCAACACAGAGGAGATGTCCAGAGAAAGTACAGGGGTCAGGGACTTGAGCAGTTTTAGTGACTGAGAGGGAAGAAGCCCCTGGAATGGGGAAGATTGGACATAGAGGTGAGGGGACAAATTAAAGGAGAACATTCCTGGATGAAAAGTGGTCAACAACGCAGATGGGAAACTGCCTTTGACAAAGGGGAGGGAGAATACACATTTTCCCACTGCAGAGAAGGATATTATGGGTGTAGACTTATTTGATGGGGAAGAAGTGGCATAGGGAATACTCCAAAAATGCATTATTCTGAATATAAATCCTGACTTCCAAGCCGTGTGACCTTGGGTAAGTTTTATTATCAATCTGTTCTTCCATTTTTCTCATCTGTAAAATTATAGCATTAATTATCTAAACCTTATTGAATTATATGGATTAAATGAGATAATGCCTATAAAATTCTCCGTTTAGTACCTTGCACATTATAAGTGTTTGAAAATGGTGGCTATCATTGAGGGCTGTCTCTAGAGATCTTTCATTCCTACATCCTGTCTGATTTTTCTTACCCCCTTGTGCAGGTATAGCTTCTCTGCAATTCGCGTCTCCTTCCCCCAGCTTGCAGCCCTACCCTGGTACCTTCCTCAGCCAATCGTGTGGTGGCTATTGGGAGTGGAACCTCAATTTATTACGAATGGCATTGTGTTCTTCTATACTGAACTTTGTACATAGTTTGAATGGCGAGCACAACTAGTCTACCATTACCAACCTGTCACTTTTTATCCAGTTCATTCATTCAACTCCTTTGCATGAAGCCATTCTAAGCCAGACAGAAGATATATCACAGTGTGGAGACAGACCAGCCCGCCCGTGGGGAACATACAGAATGTCTCAAAAGGAGGCAAACCAGTGAGTTATTTGCCCAAACATTGAGCTCTGGGCATAAAGTCCAGTCTGCACTTTCTGAGACTGATAGTTGCTTGGCTCTTCCTTGTGTCTGATGCGCAAGGGAATGAGCCGAGAGAATATAACATACTCATCTTCCCTGATCAGCTTCTTTTAGAGTGACAGATTAATGTTCTTCAACATGATGCTCATGTCTTAGTCCTGGTCACAAAATTTGTCAAAGTTCCTTGGAATATACTAATATAGTCACTCCCAGCCTTGCTCGTGAGTACAGAGGGCGAGGAGGTAACAAATAAAGAATGCGCTGTAAAAAAAAAACGGCAAAGTTGCCACCTTCCAAATCATAGTCACATGGAGAATAATCTCGCTGGGACTCTGTTCCCTCTCCCCCTGTCCATCCTCACACACACAAACACTCCAAGAGGTGTAATGGGATTTAAATATATATATATATATATATTTCTTTTATTTCCATGGTGAAAAAGAATCTTGTGATTTATTAGTCCATTTAAAACCCATTAAAGATCTACTTGCTTTGATTAAATGGCACCATTTTAAAGGTTAATCAGTGTCATTTTTTATATTTAAAACTTAAAGGTACAGTGCTTCTTACTTACTGAAAATTACCAGCCCCGAATGGAAAGAGAGCAGTCGTTGAAATGCATGCTCACTTAAAATATGGAATAAATACAGTGTGAGTCATTTCTTGGTTAGATCCTATGGGTCAGTACACTACTAATAATATACATTTTTCTCACTTCTAGCAACTGCAAGGTCAGTATGAGTGTTCCTGTTGATAGTTTTCTCCATGCATCTCTATACTAAGCAGGCTGAAGAATACCCGCCTTTCTGCCCTTTGATTTCCAACAAACTGTGTCGGTAGACCTCTTGCCACTGAAGTGGAAAACTGTGCTCTAGACTAATGGAGAAATACTTTTTTTTTTTTTTTTGCTTTATATATGCTGTATTGTAATTGACTGTATTCTCTGTTGTATTTTCTTAATTTTTATATTTATAACTATTCTTCTTATAAGAAATATTGCAACTTCACAGATGAGACTAAAGTCATCTTTAACCTTTATCACCCATCTAGATCCCAGCTCTCTACTCAGCGCGGTATCTATGTAATCATTTTGTTTTTAACATAAAAGCATCATACCATAGGTATTTATCAGTACCTCACATTCTTCAACCTCTCGTATGTCCTAGAGGTGGCTTATTTTGCTTTCTTAATTTATAATGCGAGACTTATAAAAAAATGGTCAAAGTCATTTTGAAACTATTGGAAAGAAGAAACCTTTCAAATGTAAATCAATTATGAGTAGGTATTAGAAGATAAATTCTGGACCTATTTAAATGAGCTTCTCGGTTTTATTAGGTGATAAGAGAGAGGCTAGCCTATGCTTTTTTTTTTTTTTTTTTGAGATCTTGACAGTCTCCTATCCTGACGTTCTCTTTTAAAGAGGCCCTTTCCCCATTCATCTGTAGAGAGTGTGGTTTCCTCACCGGTGACTCTCAATAGTAAGCCTCCAGTTGTGCGAACTAATTGCCTGGTGACGTTCGCTATTTGATTGCCTTTTTTTTCTTTATTTTTTTTTTGCTTTTCAATCAATTACTACATCAGGGATCAGGCATCCTTTTTAATGTGATGAACATACAGGAGTGTGGAGTAACTTATCTGTGCTGAATCCCTGGAGAGAAAAAGGAGACCCTATTGCAAAAATCTGTATACATCTTGCTCTTTTTGTATAAAACACATTGAAAAAGCAATCCCACTTGGATAGTGCTATGCTCAGTGGTTTTGCCACAGATAGAAGATTTCAATAAGAAATTAAAAAAAAAATCTAGATGAATTTAATCTGTATTCATGAATAATTATTTGGCTATGATTCCCTTGTTTACTAAGTAATTATGGTTTTAAAATCTGTTTGGGTTAGCATTTAGCATTTCTCCATCCAAGGGAATCATAACATTGATGGAATATCTATCAGCCCATTCTTATGAGCTAAAGTAATTAAAAAAATTCTTTATTATTCTCTGTATGATAGTAACCTATAATAAATTTGGAATGAGTTGTTCAAATATTGACTATCAAAGCACTGTCCTTCTGCTTCTCTGAATAAAGGAGAAAAAAATAATTTGAAGGGTTTTATAAGGCTTTAATGAAACTCATGTTTTCAGAGTCAACATACATTGGAAAAGAAACAAGTGAGAGGTTTAGTCAAACGCACAAACACACAGACACACACACACACACACACACACACACACACACACCCCACACACACACCCCACACACCCGAACACAAAATTATATACAGTGTGATACCAATATTAATCAGACTCACGGAAATGAACTTAAGATGGGAACTGCAGAAAAATGAAGTTTGAGGGGTGTTACATTGGAAGTTATTATTTAGTATCATTCTCTCTTGAGGAAGTTAAATCAGGAAGTTCATCCTTTAAAAAATGTGCCACATCTCTTTACTATATGTAAAGGAGCAACCATTATAAATTGTGATTACACAAAAATGTCTATTTGTGTTACTTTTTATCTTGTTACTTTCTAAATTGGGTATAATACTATAAGGGGGAAAAACAAAACAAAACAAACAAACCTTCCAAGGAAATGAGGGCATAGGACCAGAAGATGTCTGAGGCCTTACTGATGTAATTGTATAATAATTCATTCTAAGACAGCTATTATTCCAATACAGATGCTTTGATTTGTTTTCCTCTACAAATGTTATTTGCAGCTGGTTACAATTTGCAAGTGAGGATGGTGGAGCAGAGATAGGGGTTCTCAGCAGGTACTAGGAGAGCAGTGTTACTTTTTTTTTTTTTTAAGAACCATAATGTTGAAACTACGTAATTACATAGTAACAGTTGACCTTGTAATTACACTGTAAGTACCTGTAGTGACAAGATAAATGCATGGTTATTTCAGTCTTTTAAGCTATAGGGCTATCATGCGACCCTAACAATGTAAGCTACATAGTAATTTATTTGTAGAGTAAATAGTGCTTACCCAGGAGTATCACCCACGTATGTGTGGGGCTTGCTACACCGATTCATAGAAACACAGCAAATCAGTGTGCTCTGGGCACTTTTATTAAAGTGACACGCACCCCCACATGCATGTATACCATTAGGATTATTTAAGTTATTTGTAGAGCATTTGGGGTCTTCACCACTGCTTTTTGTCCTAAAATGTTGTGGTATCTACATAAATAGAGTTATAGGTGAGCTATTTTTAATGATCGTTATTTTTGTTATAATAGCATGTAGTCATGTTATTATAACACGGTATGTTAGCTGGGAGTCCTCTTTACAGGTTTTCTTCACTTTTAACAAAGCCATTTTGCAAGAAATGTACATATACATCAAACTATATTTTTTTTAACAAGTTTTCAATGGTAATCTTTGCATGAGTTTGCAGTAGAAAGGAAATTAGTAGTTGTGTTTTCTAATACATAAGTGCTTTTGCAATGTAAACAATAATGGTGACTACTAACATGTGTTGGATGCTTATTAAGCCTTAGGACAGTCTAATAATCACCCCTCATTTAGCCATGGCTACTCAAGTTCACATTTCAACAAACCTAATTTTTTTTCATGAGAATTTGATTCAACTAAGAAGCTGGATTACTTCTTGTTTAGTCATTTCTTCATTCAAAATCTTTTTTTCAGTCTCTTCACTGTGCCAGATACTGTGCTAGGTCATCTTTAGAGACTGTTCATCTTTGTAATGAGAGAGACAATTGAACAATTTACTTCAGTCTGTTATGTAAAAATAAAAGGAAGCATAGGATGCCATGGGAATAAATTAAAGTTATCCAGTCATGAGGGGAGAGGAAGGGTTGTGACGGAGGAGGACAGTGTAGCAGGCTGAGGGGACAGCATAATGCCAACACGCAAAGACAAAGGACACAAGTTGGGAAATTGGAAACCTCCATGTTTGAAGACCCGGAGATTGTGGAGAGAAGATTCTAGAAGACAAGCTCCATGCCTTCCATAGCCTCATGGTAGGGAGTTTGGATTTCATCCTGTGGTCAATGAAGAATCTATAAAGAATTTGACCAGGAGAATAAGAAGTTACATTGTGGACAGTGGATGAGATAAGGCAGTCCTGCCACCGGGCAGACATATTATTGAGGTCATTTCTGGAATCCAGTGGAGAGGTAATGGTGGTCAGAAGTCGGCTCAGAATATGAGAGGCTCCGTCTGTATTCTGTCTGCATCGCTGTTCATTCTGGAGTGTTTAGTGTCACTGTTCTTATATTATACGCTGACCCAGGCCCTGTGTAAATGCAAGGTCGATAGAGCGAGCGACGGTGCTGGAATAACCGATCTGGAACTATCCATCGGCCAAGGTTTAGCAAAGGTGCTTGTCATTGGACCCTGAACTTGATGTATTCTACACGAATGTTTATAAGTTATGTAGGTGCAAGTTTGTCAGCCTGAAGGAGGTTTTAGCTCGTAAGACATACTTCAGTCTTCCCTTGTCGAAAACATTGAATCATTCAATAAATAAGCCACTGGCACATTTTCCCCAAATAAGCCACTGGCACAGTTTCCCCCGTGGTCTCTCTGTTGATCCATTTTCTCTAACCAACGCACAGTTCTCACATGGCATATTTGTTCCTTTTTTGACGAGGGTGTGCGAGTGAACCTCCCTAAGAGAGACTATATATGTGAAACGTTTGAAGGGCTTATGGAAAGCTAAATTGGGACTGTTTTTCTTAACACATCAGTGTATGATCAGGAGGAAGGAAAAAAAAAAAAAAGCAAAAGGCAAACTTTTGTTTGAATTCAAATGTCATCTTTGCCTGTGCCACATTTATTTTTATTTCCTCTCTGACAAGGAATGCTAACTTTCCAGGAAAACTCAACTTCTCTAAGAAAACAGCCAACACAAACAATTTTTTTTAAGGTGTGATTTTCCTTGAGGCAGTGATTTTATCATTTGGAGCAAATGGTGGGTTGGAAAAAAAAAAGGTACATTTCCTTTACTAGGACATCAGCCATCAGCTTGAATCATGCTTTGGATATTGTGGCTATGCCTTTCCATTCCTTTGCCTCTCAGGAGACCCCAATGTGAAACAAAATGGAAAACTCTGTTTGCATTCTGTTTGGGTCAGATCTCCTGGGGATCTGGGGAAGGTGAGAGAAACTTCTGCTCACACCATATTCTAGACAGACGTTGCTCCTGAACATATTTGCACTGGCAGCTTTTTATATTGGGGCAAGGTGGATTTTCTGAAACGAAAGCAGCTTTTTCCTTTCATAAAAGGGAGCGATTTCTCTATTCAGGGAGGACGTTATTAAAATGTATTTTTTTTTCTTCAAAGTAATCAACTATAGCCTAGTCTACAAGGATCTGAATTCCCTGATTTTTGCCCATGTCCCTTCCATATTCCAGGTCAAAGATTGTGTGTGTGTGTGTGTGTGTGTGTGTGTGTGTGTGTGTGTGTGTCTGCATATGCGTACATATATATTCCAATTTATTTAAAAATTAAACAGATTTCTCTATTCCCTCTGTGTTTTAAATCTGCTATATTATCTTTGCAGAATTTTCTTTGTGCTTATAACATGTATATATATATATATATATTTATACATATATGTATATATATATAGTTATATGTGTGTGTGTGTGTATATATATATATATATATATATATATATATATATATATAACAATTTGTAGTGTAAACAGTTGACAGGTAAAGCCTTTTGTGTCCTCCATGTATTATGACAAAAGATAAAGCTCATTTAATAGAAGGGGGTTTGCATTTGAACCCCATCTTATTATTTCTTTTTTAATCATATCAGTGAGGGTTATTTAGAAAATAGAGTAGGAGGAATGGAGAACACCTCAATAATATAATTGCAGTAACATTTGTGATTATGTGACATCTTGAATTCTACCCAATACTTCAGCTTTACTTATTCCCTGAACTTTTACTATTAATGATATTCAGGCTGAAAAAAAAAAAAGGTTGAAATGCCAACATCATATTGGAAGACAAATTTACATTTCATTCCCAACACCATAATTTAATAAAAGTTTTATGGTGCCATGGGTACTTAATTATGCTCAAAGCAGAACTGGAATTTAACATTGTTCCACATACTGAGACAATTTGGTGGTGCTTTATTTTAAAAACGTCCTTTGAAAGAATATTGTAGTGTATGATACACCAAATATGCTACATTTAAAAGACATTTTGGAAAACGATGAATTACTTAAATTGTATTTAATTTCTGTTACAGAAAATGAACTCTCATAATTCACTTAAGGTGATTTAATATACTAAGTTACTGGATCAGCAGGCTTTGAAATATTCATTCCTCTCAGAATTGCAGCTATGTTGATGTTACTATTACATAAACTGTGCTTGGAGGTTTTACATTGTAAGCCAAGAGATGAGTTTCTTGACATCTTCTTTTCTAAGTAAACATTACTCTCCTGGGCATCCTTGGAGATAGTTTTTATCACCCCCTTCCCTCTTATATTTAACCCAAACTCCTGTTGATTAGATCTTTTTAAAGCTCAGTGAGACTCATGTTATCCTCCTTTAAAATTGTTCAAAGCCTCTTCCCCAATGTTGACTAAATCTAGTCCAAACTGCCATTTACAATTCTCTAGTCTGGCTTCCACCTATGTGTATTTGCATATCTTACATCCCAGCCAAACTTGCAGTCCTTAGAACAGAGCCCTTTTTTCACTCCCTTTGCTTCATTGCTGTTCCCTCTGGTAGAATTCTCCCCCTGCTCCCATTTCCACCTGGTGATTTTGTTCATCTTTCAAGACTTGGCCCATATGCTACCTCTTTCCCAGACACAAGTTCCCCCGCTCCACCCCGCCCCCCCCCCAGCATTGGCATTCTTTACTATATTCTTTATTTTCCTTTACACTTAGACTTACAAAATAAATTTTTTTCTTACACATGTGACGTCTCCCTGTTAACTTGCAAGATCCTTGTCGGAAGATACTACATCTCCTGAAGCACTTGTACCGTGAGTTCCACTAGGAGAATCAGTGCCTGTGGAATGAAAAGATTCACTTTTGGAGATGTTTGAATATGCGGAAAGTGACTGAGTCGTGACACCCCTTTTCCTCTACATAAATTTTACTTACGGTCCCCATTTAAACAGGTTGTAATTTCAAAAATAGTGGATGCAAACATCTTTGCCATATTTATCCATGAACTCTTCCGTCATTAGGAATTCCTAATTGTTTGGAAGTATCAGTTTTTTCCATCCACTTTACACAACAGGTATTTATCTTTTATGTTAAACACCTCACCAGTTTGTAGGGTTGTGTGACTAGCGTACTCACAGGTATTCCCAGGCGTAGCTCTTTATTTTGAATGTTTTTTTTGTGTGTTTTTTTTTTTAACTAAACTTTATTGTTAAGAGCAATTTTAGGTTCACAACAAAATTGAGTGGAAAGTTCAGACACACACATACAATTTCCTTCACTCCCCATTTAGTGCATTTATTGTGATCCATAAACCAACCTTGACATATCGTTACCATTCAAAGTCTACAGTTCATACTAGGGTTCACTTTTGATGTTAGACATTCTGTGGATTTTGACGCATGTGTAATGACAGGTATCTGCCATTACAGTGTCATACAGAATAGTTTCACTGCCCTAGCAATCCTCTGTTCTGCCTGTGCATTCCTGCCTCCCCACTAACCCCTGGTAACCATTAATCTTTTGATTGTCTCCATAGTTTTGCCTTTTCTAGAATGCCGTCTGTTTGAAATCATACAGTGTGAAGCTTTTTGATTGGCTTCTTTCACCTAGTGATATACATTGAAGCTTCCTCTATGTCTTTTCATGGCTTAATAGTTCATTTCTTCTTCGTGCTGAATAATATTCCATTTTCTGGATGTACTACAATTTATCCACTCACCTCCTGAAGGACATCTTGGTTGCCTCCATGTTTAGGGATTTTTGAATACAGCTGATATCAACAATCATGTGCAGGTTTTTGTGTGGACATAGTTTTCAATCTTTGGCGTGATGAGTGTCAGATCGTGTGGTGAGCCCATGCTTAGTTTTGTAGGAAACTGACAAACTGTCTTCCAAAGTGGCCGTACCATTTTGTATTCCCACGAGTGACGAATTAGAGATCCCATTGCTTCACATCCTCACCAGCATTTGATGCGGTCAATATTTTGGATTTGAGCCATTCTAATAGGTATGTAGTGGTATCTTGTTATTTTAATTTGCAATTTCTTAGTGACATATGATGTGAGCATCTTTTCATACACTGACTTACCATCTGGATATATTCTTTGGTGAGGTGTCTGTTCAGACCCTCAGCCAAGTTTTTTAAATTGTGTTGTGTTTTTTTTTTTTCATTTTTGTACTGTTGAGTTTTAAGAGTTATTTGTATATTTTGAATAACAATCTTTTATTAGATGTGTGTTTTGCAAATTAAATGCATTCTTCCACTTTGTGACTTGTCTTAATCATTCTCTTGACTTTGTCTTTCACAGAACCGAACCTTTTAATTTTAATGAAGTCCAGCTTACCAATTGTTTCTTTTATGGATCATGACTTTGGTGTTGTATTGAAAAGGAAACAGTCATAGCTAAAGTCATCTAGGTTTATTTTATGCTACCATCTAGGAGTTTTATAGTTCTGTGTTTTAGCTTTAGGAGTATGATCATTTTGCATTAATTTTTGAAGAAAGTAAGGTCTGTGTTTAGATACATTTTTTTTCATAAAATGTCCAGTTGTACCAGTACTATTTGTTTAAAAGATTGTCTTTTCTTTATTGTATTGTGTTTGCTCTTTTCTTAAAGATTAATTGCCAGTGTTTGTGTGCGTGTGTTTGTGTGTGTGTGTATGTATGTATATGTGTGTGTGTGTGTGTGTGTGTATTTCAGTTTTCTGTTTTGTTCAATTGCTGATCTGTTTGTCACTTCTTTCACCAATACCACATTGTCTTGATTACTATAATTTATTAATAAGATTTTGATTTGGCATTAAATTGACGGTATAGAGCAAATTGGGAAGAACTGACATCTCCACAATTTTGTCTTCTTATCCATGAACATGGACTATTTCCCCATTCATTTAGTTATTTTTTTCATATCTTTTATCTGAGCTCTGTAGTTTTCCTCATATATCTCTTGTACATATTTTATTAAATTTATACCTAAGTATTTAATTTTTAAGGGGTGCTAATGTAAATGGTATTGCATTTTAAATTTCAATTTTCACTTGTTAATTGGTGGTATGTAGTAAAATGATAGGATTCTGTATATTAACCTTGTATCCTACAACCTTGTTGTAGTATCTTATTAGTTTCAGGAGGCTTTTTTTTTTTTTTATTCTTTTGGAATTTCTACATAGATTATTGTGTCGTCTGTGAACAAAAGCAGTCTTATTACTTCCTTTTCAATCTATATAACTTTTATTTCCTTTTCTTGTCTATTGCATTATTTAAGACATCTAGTATGATGTTGAAAAGCAATGGTAAGAACAAACATCCTTGCTTTGTTCCTAATGTTAGTAGAAATGCTTCAAGATTCTCATCATTAAGCATGATGTTAGTTACAGGTTTTTGTAGATATTCTTTACCAAGTTGAAGAAATTCTCCTCTATTCCCAGTTTGCCGAGTTTTTATGGTGATTGGGTGTTGAAATTTGTCAAGTGCTTTTTCCGCATTTATTGATATGATCATGTGATTTTTCTTTAACCTGTTGATATGATGGATTACATTAATTGATTTTTGAGTACTGAACCGCCTTGGGATAAATTACATTTCATCAGAGTGTATAATACTTTTTTATGCATTGCAGATTCGATTTACCAGTATTTTGTTGAACACTTTTGCATCTATATTTATGAATAATATTGTTTTGTAGTTTTCTTACCTTGTAAATTTTTTTATTTTGTTTTAATTTTGGAAGTATGATAATGGTTGCTTCATAGAATAAGTACAGACATATATCCTCAGCTGGTATCTTCTGTAAGAGATTGTAGAGAATTAATATAATTTCTTCAATAATGTTTGGTAGATTCCATCAGTGAGATTTCTGTTTTGGAAGATTATCAATTATCAGTTCAATTTCTTTAATAGATATAGACCTATTCAGATTTTTCATTTTTTTTTCTGGTGTCACTTTTGGCAGATTGTGTCTTTCAAGAGATTTGTCCATTTCATCTAGGTTATCAGATTTGGGGGAATAGTGTTGTTCGTAATGTGCTTTCATTAACCTTTTGATTGTCAGTCATTGAATGCTTGTTATAGATAATTAATGCTTCAAGTTTTTTTTTTTAGTTAAAAATTTAATTTGATGTATAAATTTATACATATGGCAATTTAGTCAATGTATTATCTTTGTCATATCTTTAGAAGTATCCAAAATATCTTAGATACTAAAATTTTTATTTCACACATATTGGTTCGAGTTTAAATTTAGAAATATTTTACTAACATTGCCTTGGAATGAGAGTGTCAACCAATGTTGCCCAACAAAAAAATAAATTCACATAGAAATATAATTTCCAGTGGAAGTACCAATATAAGCTACATATACAATATAAGCTTTTATAGTTTATAAAAATTATAGTAAAATATAAAATATAAAAGAATGTTTTATTTGTAAAATCCACATTTAAAAAAGTAAAAAGAGACACATTAAACTAATTTTAGTAATATATTTTATTAAATTTAGATCCAAAATATTTCAACATGTAATCAGCGTAAAATTATTAATAAGATATTTTATATCCTTGTTTTCATACCAGGTTTTTGAAATCTAGTGTGTATTTTTTATATTCAGCACACCTCAATTTGGATTAGCCACATTTCAAATGCTTAATAGCTCCCATATTGGAGAACGCAGTTGTAGACTGTCTATAGTACAGTCAACTCTTTTTGCTTACTAAAAATACATATTCCTCGATCTTATGATCTTACCCCTCACTTATTATATCAGAAACTCTGAGGGAGGGTCTATTGGTGTGAAATTTAAAAATTTAAAGATTTCTCCCACTGGTTCTCCTGCATATTAACATTTAAGAAACATTTTACTTCTAAGGGGGGCAAATAATTAATCCCTCTCACTGCCTTACACACACACACACACACACACACACACACACACACACACTGTGTTAATCCTAGTGAATTCCTATTTTCCTGGAAGAAAGAGTAAATTGACTTTCTTCCTTCTCTCCTTTCTCAAACATATCGTGGTGAAAAACACACAAAAAAAGTGCTTTGCACAGTGATAAGAAAAGACAAGTAATCTGACAACTGATACATAAAAGAAATGCTAACAAATACTACTATCTTAGGTTAGTTTGAATTTTGAATAATTTGTAAGACTGTTTTATATGTTCAAAGTGTAAATTTCAAAATATACATCCATACGCGTTTTGATAGAAGAATATATGACAGGCATCAGATGGTTTCATTGGAGCGCTTTTGTATTTTAACACCAAAGAATTCAGTTTATGAGAGAATAGGTATCATAGCATACTGGTGGTTGAGAGTCTAGGGTTTGGTATCACATAGATCTAGGTTCAAGGTCTAGCTTCACTTTGCTTAGGCTTTAAAAGAAGGGTTTGTTTAATTAATTAAATACAAAGATGAGGACAGGCCGGGCAAGGAGAGAAGGGGTGTAACCCCAAAGCACAAGTTCCTTGACCCCCCCCCCCCACTCACAGGTAAATGGCCGGCACCAGGTTCCAATGACCGTCAGACCCCTTGGGCCAGAGCTCTGGACAGGGGCCAGGAACTAGAGCTCTCAGCTTCCTTGGCCCTCAGACCTGCAGCCCTAAGCCCCTGCTCGAGGTGTGTCTTTGGATAATACGGTTAATATGTCTGTGCTCTTCCCTGTAAAATGGGACTGTTGAGAGTCCTGACAGCCTAGGTATGATTGTAACAATAGCATGGGATAAAATGAAGATGTGCGCAGTGCCTAACATGGTGTAGTTCTTGGATGTTAGTGCATCGTCCGTGTTTTACCAGCCAGGGAGTGAGAATGTAAACCCTAATGCTCCTTATATGTGTACCTATTGTTTGAATGTAGTTGTTGGAGTTCAAATTCTGAGGACTTCTGCTGCATTGTGGCGCTGCTAAACTGCCACTCATCCTGAAGATGGGCAATGCTGTTCTGGTCAGTCAGTGGCTACTTAATGGGATTTACAATGGACAGAGATAATTTAACAGGCACAATTTATTAGACCCCCTTTTTTAGAGGGAAAGCATTTTCAGTCAATTTTATGCTTAAGGGTTCATGAGGCATTACTCAATACTTCCTAAAGGGGCTTGGGACACAGAGACATGGGAAGAATGGCCCTAATATTTTCTTTCACAAAGAGAATTATCACATCCCCAGAAGTGACAAATGGGAATGAAAGTGAAAGAAAAGAGTAAAAAACATTCTAATGTCTTAAAAGAATCATTCCATCATTCTTCTGGTGGCAGGCGACTTTTTACACACTTCTCTGGGTGAAGCAAATACAAACTGAATTTTTGTGTTAAATGTGTTTACTTTTGCATCCAAAGCAGGAACACAGACAGTGTGTTTCAATTAAAAGGAACCCTGGAGCAAAAATGTGTTACAGTCAGGGGTAGAAGCAGAGTGTGTCATTATCTTGTAGGCACAGCAGTCAAGATAATGAACAGCTAAGAAGACTGGACAATGGAAGGTGAAGTATGACTTGTCATGAAACTGTCAGTGGAATCCGAGCTCACTTTCCATTAGTAGGTGCCATGAAATTGTAGGGATGTTCTGAGTAGCTGGAGAGAAAACTAAAATAAAAGTGGCCTGATTGTACTTAGTCAGTTTAAGCCGAATTTAATATTTTGCCAGTGTTACTAAAAGCTTAAATCAGTGATTTTGATGCTTAATTCCTCCTATTCTGTGATTGATAGTCTGGATTTATCTTTTATTGCCTTGACCTTGAAACAGAGATTCCTCCTGTAAGTACATCTTCCTTTGAGGGGATGTTTTTGTTGTTGTTCTTGCTTTGTTCTTTAGTATGGAATGTAAGGTTCGTATAAGGTTTGGAATTCTGTCCCTGCTGAGGGTCGATAGGATATTTTATAAGTTACAGTGAGAGACGATGGGCTGCAGATGTATCCGGTTTGCATAAAAATGGATAGCTACTGAATGGGATCCAAGTGCTAACATCCCCCATGAATAAAGGCTAGATAGCAGAGAGGTCCAAAGAATGATAAAAGAGAATTACGTTGGATTTCAAATGAAAAATTCATTAGTACAATGTATCCAGGAAGATACACTGGGAAAAAACAAAAAACAAACATGTTTGGTGATCGAAGGGATCCAGGAATAGTAAGTATAACTATTTTGGTTCATTAATTTATTCATTGAACATGTATTGGATACGCACTTCATGCCTGGTATTGTTCAAGGTCCTGGAACAGGTGAATGACGTGCGAGGCCTCCACTCTGATGTAGGGAGAAAGAAAAGGGATGAAGAAACAAGTGAACAGAATAATTTCACATAGCAGTACGTAAGATGGGCAGAGTAGAACAGGGTATTACGGGAGAGTGACTGGGGATACAGGCCAGCTGTTTAATGACAACCTCTCAGAAGAGAAAGTATTTTCAGTGCAGAGGGAGAGAAAGCTACCAGCAGGGAGAAAATCTACACGGATTCAAATGTGGACAGAGGAAGGATGCCGAAAGAAGCTACAATCTTGTCCAGCTGCTTCCTTAAGGCTGAAATTCAGGCATCTTCCCCTAAACAAGTCAGAGTCCCACCCAGCCATTGACGTTGAGAGCTTTTATAGTCGGTCTAGTGGTGTCCCCCTTCCCAAATCCTCCACAAAGGTCCAATTGATGGATACTGTCATTTTCTGGAAAATTCCTCAAGGCTTTTCACTCTCTTTAGCGCTTTTATAAGAATGTCTCTGCCCTCACAATGTCAGCCCACCTTATGTCGGTTCCTAGAGCCACATGTTGACTCTCCAGAGAGAAAAACTTGTGTCTTACAGATTCCATATGTACCGAGCGCCCAGGGCCAGGCACAGGATCGACATACTGTAAAGGTTTTCAGCATCAAAGAAATAATGGGAAAGAAAGTCAAAGAGCTAAGCTGTTAAGTCACATTCTCATGAATAGTTCCTAAATATGCTTCTAGGAGCTGCCATGTTCTAGGTCTAGGATAAGTTGCTAAAAAATGAACGTTGGCATTTCAAAATTGCTGGGTCTCAACCTTGGAGACCCTTATTCAGTGGCTCTGAAGTGATACTGGTGCATTTTATTTTATTTTTTAAGTTTTTCAGTTGAAACTCATCAGTAAGCAGTTTTATAAATGCTACTGTGTTTCCCCGAAAATAAGACCTAGCCAGACCATCAGCTTGAATGCGTCTTTTGGAGCAAAAATTAATATAAAACCCGGTCTTATTTTAACTATAATATAAGACTGGGTCTTAAATAATATAATATAGTATAATATAATATAATATAATATAATACAATACCAGGTCTTATATTAATTTTTGCTCCAAAAGACGCATTTGAGCTGATGGTCCAGCTAGGTCTTCTTTTCGGGGAAACACGGTATTAGACTAAGGAGGAAGAAGGGAAGAAATTAAGATTTACTCTGTCTATGGGTGCCTTGACTTTTATCGTTCGTTTACTAATTTACTCTTTTAATAAGTGGTGTATTTGAATTGGAGCCAACAATCAAAATTGTTCTCATTGTATTTAAGAAGATAGCAGACAATATGAAGGTAAATTTTGTTGTTTAAATTCAAAATTCAGAAATTAAAAGGAGCAAGACACACGTCTTCCCTTTTTGAAATATGTGCAAAATCTTCCTGTCTGTCTCAACTCCCATCCCCACAGTGAAATCAGTTCCCTTAATTTCCAGAAAGTGAGACAAATGGAAGCATATTTAATAGTGTGTATGTTCACTTATTGAAAGCTTTGAAGAGTTAGGATTGTAGATTGGAATTCAACTTTCCCCCTATTGAATGTCAGCCTGGTGAGTTGCATCAATAACTGTGGTTGTATGTGAATGTAAATGGGGGACATCTGGCGCTATCAGGAGATCAAATGCTGGGAGTCTGCACGATGACTCTCATCTGTTTGTCACCCAGCAGGTGTAATGGATGGCAGGCAAGTTAATGTACAGATCTAATGTATCGAGGGGACAAGTTTCCCGTGCAGTTTTAAAGGATCACAGCTCAAAAGGATCACAGCCCCAGATCGGTATATGGGGATGGGGACGGGGACGGGGGCAGGTGGAGTGGATATTTCCCACTGCACCAATTTCTTTGGTCAAATTGCCGCTTTCTAGCCTACAGGCATTTCCCTTGTCCCATTTCAACAAACTTCCACAGCCCAATTTGTTATTCAAAAATTTATGGAATATGTATGTTAAAGTGAAAAGGGTACATTGTGCAGAAAAGGGAAGCAGCTTGTAAGCATATCATTATGTGTGAGCCATGGGGCCCACAGATGGCACTTCTACTCAGAAACGAGAGTGGTGCCAAAAGCTAAACTCTAAATACATTTAAATCACATATCTTTACTTAAAAATGGAGTATTTTGGAAAGAAAGGCAGATGATATTTAAGTACACAAGTGGTATTCTTTTGTTCCTCATAAAATAGAGCCCTTTACAAAAGTCGCTACCTTCTAAGTGTGCAGTAAGCCTTTGATTCTCAAATTCCCCACAGGATTTAGCCGCAGTTCAAGGCTCAGTTCTTAATAGGATTAGCCATTGAGGTAGTACCTTGCTAGGAGAACAACTCTTCAAGTGTCCTTACAGTTATTGAAAATTCAAGGATGTGTTTTGATTACTATATTCAATGCTAACTTTGTTTTGCACATTAGAAATAGTAACACAAAATTATCATGACATACGGGCTTCTTATTTTAATTGAAAGTAAATTTAGTTCTTAGACTGTGCCAATCTTTAATTAATTAGGGGGAGGGTAACGAACGGGAGGAAAGCATTTGTTTGCTACTTAATACAATGATTTTTCTGGGAATATTTTTTTTTTCATCTACCGTAATCATGCTGATTTGTTGTTTAGAGCGTGGTTATGTTTACTCTTAATGGAGAATTGATGTTTTAAAGGGTACAGTTCATGTTGGTGAGACTAACACAGTAAATAACCAGTTCGTTTTTATTTCTTCTTTTGGAAGAGTGGCATTGTTTTGCCTAATGCCATATATAATGAGTATTTCAGCTCTGAAATTGATTTTGAATGCGTACCCTTAATTTTATTGATAACGTTAGTTCTGACAGCAATACGATTAAAATAGGCATTATTTGTATTTAAAACATTTAGAATATAACCTTAACCTTTTATTTTAATATTCTAACATCTTCATCTGTTTAATGATTGTACTTTTGGAAAATCCACAAGTATAATTATATCTGTATGACATTTAGTATATAGAATCTTTAATTTTCAAAATATTGTGAACACATGTTATTTGCACATTTCTCTACCTCCTTCTCCACGCTTTTATTCTGAAAAGCTCAACATAGAATAAACTGCTTCAAATTCTAATGGCCTGTATTGAGTTGATGTGTATGTGTGTGAGGGAGAAAATGTGTGTGTGTGTGTGAGTATGTGCGTACCTGTGTGTGAAGAGAAGAAATATGAATTATTTTTAAAGGAATACAATTTCATTGTTTTCAGCCAAGTGCAAGTAAAACATAGTTATGACTGATTAAGAGCTGATAAACAGAAGTCCACTGGCAGGTATTCTTAATGCAGGTTGCATCAATTATGATTTTTAGTAAATTGATCATTTCAAACTGAGCATGGATAAAGCAAATTCAAAGGTTCTTCAAAAGTTTTTCTACACAGACTGGATAATTCTGCTGATTCCATTTTTTTTTTTTTTTTTTTTCCTTAATGTCCTACGCTGTCTTTACTTTGAAAATGTATCATAGACCAGCACTGGGCACAGTTCATATATTTGGAAACCAAATTCCTTATAGGCAGAGTGCTCTATGCTTTTCTCTCTGGCTTCCTTTGCTGTTGTATAGCTGTTGGTAGAATGCTGTGCTTATTCCATTTTCCAGGTCCTGCTTTCGCCAGCTGGGTTGGTTGATGGAAAGTTTTAGGTGGTTGTGTCACTTGCTCACTTGAAAAACCCTCCCTGGGTGGTGAGAATGAGTGAGCAGGAAAGAGGTTTGGCTGCCTCTAGTTGCCTCAACAACTAGATAATCTTTTGCGGGAGATTGTGGGCAATAGTTGGGGGGGGATCAGAGGAACAATTAAGTAGTGGACTCAGAAGTCAAATATGATAATTACTCTGTTACAAAACCAACTCAATAGGCTGCGGGTTTCGGTTAAGAAGAGACAGCTACTCCACACAGAGGTCAGACTTTTAGGATTTCAAAAACATTCTTGTTCCATGGGTCAGTTCTCCATCCACCCATATTTAAAAAGAGATGATGATACTTTTATAAAGCTCT
The DNA here is from genome assembly GCF_004115265.2 of Rhinolophus ferrumequinum. NCBI lineage: Eukaryota > Metazoa > Chordata > Mammalia > Chiroptera > Rhinolophidae > Rhinolophus > Rhinolophus ferrumequinum. Next base: position 34,333,433 of record NC_046307.1, read on the forward strand.
TTGTATTTGTCAGTGCATATCAGAATCCCCCGGCATGTTTCGATGAAATTCAATCCCAAGCAACGTCTTTTGGCAAGTTTTTACTTTTTATTTGATAACTTCCAAATTTCTCAAAAGGACCCAAGTACATACCTCAAAGGAAAATAAACAATCAGCAAGGGAGTCACAGTTTCTGGTGAGACTTACAGGTTTCCGCTTATACCAATTTGTCTTGAAAATAGCATATCGTCACCAAAACGATTCAGCAAATAAAAACTGTCCTTATATGTATGACCTCGTACTCTTTTGACTTCACTCTAAGCTTCCATATGAGTACTATTTTATATACTTCAGCAAAAGCAAATGAACCTCAACTATCTAGGAATTAATTATAATTAGTGACTGATTTCATGTTTTCTTTCGCATTCCTTTTTATATGTGTCCCTCTGAAACAAACATTATTCTAGGCATGCAATGCACAATTATTAGTTCAAGTTGAAGTGATTCTGTATAAAATTGGCCTCATATTTATTCATTTAGAAAATGAGCAGGGAGAGAGTGCATATTTTATAAAACTCCAGTAATTTCTGTATCAGATAACTCTTAAGCAAAATAAGGTTCGACCCTTTCAAAATTGCTTAATGACTTGATATTACACAGAGAATCTTTTTACAATTCTATAGAATTTTTTTTGCTTCTATTGAAGCCTCTGAACATAAGCTTTGGATCACAGCTCCTGCATTTGAATGTTGAAAGTAGGATTGTGTTTTCTTTGGTTTGGTGCATCTTTATGATAGCAACCACATATTCTGAGCAAAATTGTTTCACAATTTGACAGATTATTGTGGAAATCTCTATATGTGAGAGAAGATAATTTAAATTAATTGAAATGTTATCGTAAAGAGTAAAAATTCAGAGAGTCTGTATAGTGAGAAAAAGCAACTTCTTCAGCCAGAAGTGGTTTTGGAGGGAATCAAATATATTATAAAAATAGAGATTTGCTATTTTTAATGTATTGTAAGCATACCTTGTTACTTTGGCTGCCCATAATTTCTTTGTCATGTTGGTCAGAGCCACCAAAGACCGTGGTCTGCTAATTAATCTCTAACGTGTATCCGACAGTTCTTTAATCTACTTGTCACAACCACCTTTGGGCTTTCAGATTCTTTGGGAGGCTTCTGGGACCTCTTGGTGTTTTGAAATTTTTTTCTCCTGGCTCCTTCCTCCCAAGATCTGATTTTACTAGCTTGGGGATATCAGTGAATTTCAAATAGCATTTGTGATTAGGCCTCTCTCTTGCTCTACTGTACAAATTTAACATTAAAAGCAGATAAAACGTGAGCTTCTCCTCCGCCCCGCAGCCTGAGGGTCACATCCACGTGGATTGGCCTCATGCTCCCCTCATGATAAAAGGAGTGAGGCGCATTGAACAACCGTAACTTCATTAGAGAGATGTCTTTGCATAAAACTGTCATCTTTTAGGGTATTTGTATTCAGTAGCTTTGCTGTTGTGTGACTTGTGGTGTGTCTTTCGGATGTGTGTTACCAGGTTGCACAATTTCAGGAGTTGGCTTGCAGCTTATACTTGAATGCACCTTTCTCAGCATCTGATAGGGGTCCTTATACAGTGTTAGTGGTGGAGCACAAGCATGCAGACCTGAACACAGAGACCTGTTTTCCTGAACTCCTCTCATCACCTAGAGAAGGGCTTGTTCAATAGAAGTATAATGTAAACCCAAAGTGTTATTTTAGTGGTGTTTTTTTAATAGGCATATTAAAAAGAAATCAGTGACATTAATTGATTGAATATGTTTTATTTAACTAACTATACCAAACATTATTTTTCAATATGTAATCAATATAAAATAGTATTGAGACATTTTATGTTTTTATAGGAAATCTGTGAAGCCAGGTATGTGTTCCACATGTCTCGCACATGTCAATAAAGATTAGCCACATTTTAAGTGCTCAGCAGCCAATAGCCATAGTGGCAGGTGGCTACTCTATTGGAACACATAAACTTAACACGTCAAGTAGTATCTGCTACATACCGTGTTTCCCCGAAAATAAGACCTAGCTGGACCATCAGCTCTAATGCGTCTTTTGGAGCAAAAATTAATATAAGACCCAGTATTGTATTATATTATATTACATTATATAAGACCCAGTCTTATATTATATTAAAGTAAGACCGTGTGTTATATTAATTTTTGCTCCAAAAGACGCATTAGGGCTGATGGTCTGGCTAGGTCTTATTTTCGGGGGCACACGGTAGTTACTACTCAATTCAATATCTGTCAAATAAATAAGTGAATGATACTAGTTGACTGGTTTTAGTATATCCAGATAATTTTCTGCCTTATGAAATTATTTTCTTGCATGTCCAGATATCTCCATATCATATTTCCTTATTAAGTAATAGAGATATCTTTCATTTGGACTTAGAATATTCCTTTTCTGAAGAAGGCAGAAGTTCCCAAACTGTTATATGAGTAGTAGAATGCAAAATGGCTTGAGTGCTCTGAAATTCATTCATTTGAACTCATTGTTTCACTTTTTTCTGCTGTGTGGAATGAAACTCATGTGCTCATATTTTATGTCTGTGAAATCTTTATTCATTAGAAAGAAGTCAATTAATTTGCATTTACTAATCTCCCATTCCTTACACTGTAATATCATTCTCTTTATATCTAAAGGGAAAATTGTTAATATTTCTTTAAGCCTATAAACTTAATTTCCATTAAGGGAACTGGTAGCTTGAATGAATATAACAATATTTTGTAAGTTGTATTCCTGTTGTCTGGCTTTTTATAGGTTTGTCTATGTCACTTCGTTTTGTTGCATTTGTGTAAAATATGTTGTGTGGTATTTGCTTATTTATTTATTTTTTTGATTTATATGGAAAAGTCCCCCTAAAAGATGCAAACTTATGTATCCCTAAATTATCCCTATGTATCAATAATATTTAATTGATTTAGATTGCTCATTTTATAATATTTCTAAATAGGACATTTACATTTCTCAAATTTCCTATGAACATTAAATGAAAAGTTAAAATAATTTGACCGTGTCAGAAGGGGACCCAGATTAACTGCCATCACTAATCTAGAATGTATATGTCTATTATAGGAAACGGTTTGGAATAAAAATAGATGTATGGCGTTGTCTTGTTTATGCACAATTCTCTCTATTCAAGGTGAATATATTTAGAGAAAGATGACTAGTAGAAAGACGCTCACCAAAATGTAAGCAGTGGTTATCACTGCCTGACATGCTCCCGAATAACTTTTGTGCTCTTTGATTTTCTTTAACTGTGCCATTTTATTTTACAATAATGCTATAAAAGAATATTCAAAAATAAATAAGAACAGATAGCTCTCATTGTAGTTATATAAAATCCCACGTACAAAATATGACAGAAATGTGTATTCCAGGAAAAAATATATAAAGATTGGATTTGTTTAGTTGTATTATAATTTAATTAATAAGGCATTTAATTTCACTCAATATATAAGCTTTATCTGATACATCCTAATGAAGGTGAAAACTTAATAAATGATAACATTTAGTAAACGGATTGCCTTAAAGCATCATTTGTTATGGAATATTTCATGACTGAGATACACTGGTCAAAAAATCATTTCCATTTATTCACTGAAAAGGTATTCATAATGCATATACTATGGGGTGAGTTTAATACTTTAGAGATTAGTACATTTTTCTGTAATTCTATTTCACTAATAAAAATAATAGTAGTTAACATTTACTGTGCACCAGTTGTTGTGTTAAATAAATTATCTATGTGATCTTCACAACAACTCTATGAGTTAGATATTACTAGTATTACCCCTATTGTACCCAAGAAGCATCTAAGGAACATAGAGGATTATAAACTGTCTTTAGATCCATGGCTATGACGTGTCTTTATCACATGCTGAACTAGGGAGCCCAGTGATTTCATCATTATGCTGTATTGAGTATAATATGTATACTGACCATGCCTGTTTCGTTTTACATTCTAGCAGCAGGCTTTTCAATTTATAATTAACATGGTAGAAAATAACAAAGCAAGTAACATTTTCTGTTGCCTAAAATTCACAGCTGTCTTATTATAGTTTTCTTCTTATTATAGAAGATTCTTAACTTACCTTTAAAATAAATTTGGGATCGAGCTGAGACAAATATCTTACTCAAGTGCGGGCTTACGTGCAGGTCCAAAGGCGAGGGGCAGTGACTTGCCCAAAGCTGCACAACCAGTCAGTGATGAGGCATACAAGCCCCATGTACTTCTGTTGAGGTTACTTTTATGACTTTGTTCTATTCCTAATTTTAAAAATAATTTCTACATTCAACCCAGTGGTGAATCTTCTTCAAAATATCCTTGCTAAAATTTCATTTCATATTAAGATTGTTAAATTGTGGCTTTTAATAGCATTAAAAACTAATAGTCAAGAGAGATTAAAGGACCGGAATTATACAAGTGAGTAAACAGACTTGATTATAAGGACACCTAATTATTACAAGGTAGGATATAATTAAGTGCTAAAGTTGTGTGATACAAAGACAATAAAGGCTGCAGAGTTTCTAAGGAGGAAATCAAAGAACCATATTTCTTTGCTGGGTTCTGATTACCAAGTTGAAAACTTGAGAAAAGTAAAACAAAATAAAAACAAAGAAAGTTTACATGAGGTCTTATAATTCTGTTTAGTCTTGTCAATTTGTCTTTTAAAGACACAGAGTCTGGATAAGACAGTTCTCCATCTACCATTCCCTTCTAATCAGATTATTAAGGTATCATAATAAGTAAGATAGAGCAAGGAAAGCAGAAACTGTGATCAACATTTGCTGTATGCTTACTGTGTGCCAGAAACCTTTTCTTATTACTCAATCTTGTGTGGTACGTAGGTATTTTGCCCTCCTCCCATTTTTCAGATAAGAAGACTGAGGCTGTGAGGGTCTGTGGAACCTTGCATGAAGTTGTAGTTACTAGTGATAGAGACACAGTTCACATTCAGGTCTGCTGTGATTGAAATTCCATGCTCTCCATTGCATCGTGACAAGCCCTCTTACTTGTCGGGAAGACACTAGCACCCAATATTGATTTCACGTGACCAGAGATCTTTGTAGAGGGCACACAGGCTTTTCAGAGTGGTCCGGGAAGATAGAACCATCAGTATGAAAACACTGCTTGCCCCTGTGAGGCGTGTGACTAAGTAAGTGTTCTAGCCCGCTGTGGCCGTTCACAGGAACTGGCGATGGATCAGCCAAACTGGCACCTCTTCAGCTCGTCAGAGCATCTTACACTCTGTCTGGGAATGCTGATAGACGAAGGGCTTCTCTTTACATGTGGACTTAGGCAAAACTGGGAAATTAGAGCTATTTGTTTTCAATATGTGTCACTCCTTCTCTGTTAGGACTTTCTCTTTTTGAACTAACACCAATCCCTCTGCGAACTTAGGAAATCACACTTTGCCTCACTGCCCAGTCTTCTGGCCAGAGGAGAAGAGAACCTAATGAATAACAAATGTCTCATTGTGGATTCATTTAATCATTTAATGGTTAGACTTTTTCCTTTTTCTTTTTTGGAGGGTGGGGGTTTGCATTTTTCTAAAGAATCAATCATTAGGAGATGAGCCCAAAATCTGTTGATGACATTTCAGACATGTGTCATTGGAATGGTGGTACCACTGACAATAATGACAGTGCATAGGAATTGAAGGAGTATGCGTCAGGCACTGTACTATGTGCTTTTGATAGAGTTTTGTTTATTTTTCACAATATTTCTATGAAATAAGTGCTATTATATCTCCATTTTTCGGTGGTGAACGCTTAGGCCATTTGCCCAAAACAAGTTGTGTTGGGGTCAGTGGGACTTTTCTGATACATAATATACCCCCACTTCCTGTTGACAATGGTACTAAAGAGCAAGTATTTGAATTTAAACGTCAGCAAAATGATGCTCAAATTGTATGGATGAGCGAACTGTAAATTTTAAGATGAAGTAAATCAATTTGGAAATGCGAAGCACAAACTTAAAATCTGTATATTTCTAGAAAGATGCATTTAAACTATCCTCCCATTCTAATACCATGCATTTAAGTGTTTATTTTATAAACAGCAATACATTTGAAGGATAACAAATGGGTATACTGTGTGGTAATTTTGTATCTTAATGGTAATGGTGTGCCATAGTTAAAGTGACTGAACTAATTAGTATGTTTGATACCATATTTTACATGCCTCTATTGAAAGGAATTTTAAAGGGTAAGGTGTGCAATTTAGCTCATTTAGCCCCAATCTCAACTTTCCTCCATTTTGAAGATGGATGGTTTTTATTTGCATTTTTATGCTTTTTGTGTGTTTTGTTTGATGTGCTCATTTGAATCTTATCTATTTTCTTTTTTTCTTTCCAACAGTTACATCCAGCTTTTTACTGCCTAGCAGTCTGGGGCTTGCTTTGTCACTGGCTTTTCTGTGGAGCACTCCTGAAAAGCTCACCGAATTGTGCATCGCTGATCCACGCTTTTGGTGAGTGGAGTCAGAGCTACAAGTTTGCGTTTTGCTCTGCCTCAAGCTGTGTTTGCATTGGTGACCAAGGTGCTTTCAGATGGAACACGAAATAGGGCTTTTCCAGGTCTGTGTTGGAAAGTTGGCTTCCCCCCTCTCCCCGCTTCCCGCCCACCCCACCCCCACCGCCGGCTTTTTTCCTTATGGACAAAAGTAATTTACATTGTTATTTTCTGTCTCTGAAATCTGCTATTGTGTCTCCGCATCGCAGACTCAATAGAATGACTACCATTCTTCAGTCGTGTATCTGCCTCTCTTCTACCTGGATGGGTCCCCTTCCAGTCCCCTTCCTCATCCCCCGGTCTCCACAAATAATTAGACCAGCACACTTTTCTTATTTTCTCTGTACACATGGGCATAAAAGATGATGATTGGGATTAGTTGGACCACATAGCATCTCCTTGTAGGGTGTAAAGACCATTGGGATGGAAAAGCCTGGCCACCTTGATCTGTTTAATGTGGTTAGTGTGTACAAGCAAAAAGGAAAAAGGAAGCTGGCGAGCCTTTCTTAAGAGCCTCGTAAAGTCCTCTGATCTGGCATCCTCAATATACTGCTACAGCATCTAGCACCATATATCAAATGTCTTCCTAAGTCTCTTTCTTGGGCCTCTTATATCCATTTTTCTCTAGTCTTTTGCTTTTTAGAGCTTGCTTTTATATGTTTTACAAGTCAGATCCTACCAAGATGGCTCCCTTTTGGGTGGGGCAATTAAAAGGTTCTGTGAAGACGGGTAATGCATTACACAATTCTAATTTGGAGATGAGCGATCTGACTTCACTAAAATCCTACTCAGAGCATAATTTTAGTAATCTGAGTATGTAATTTGACTTTGTGGGCTAGGATAAGGTATGAGAGGAGACATGATAGAGACTCATGAGTGATTAGATGGATAAATGGAAAAGGTATCTGAATCGATGCTTTTTCACTTCCTTTATTATTGCTAGCAGAAGTTTTTTTCTGTCCAAATGAGGCTATGAGTGAAAAGTAGGTCTTAGGTGGCTGTGGGGATGAGAATGGCTTTAAGGGAAGGGGTGACAATGTGAATACCCTCATGAAAAAGGTGGGCATATTGTACACATCAGATAGCCTGGTTGGAACCGTCCGTTTAGAAAGTACTTAGGGAGCAGATAATCTGATGCCTGAATGGGAATCTCATGGAGCTGTCCTGACAATCAAAGTAGATGATGCAATAAGTTACTTATCCTGGTAGTTGGATACACAGTCAGAGATAAATGAATGTCATCAGCAGTTCTAGCTCCATTGCGCTGGCGAAGAAACTGGAATTCAGGCAACTTGTTTGAAATCTCCCTGTCCAGCACAGTTAGCTTCCCACAGTTTTTCTTGCTGTCCCCATATGCTTTCTTAGTGTGTGGTCTGAGTGGGGAGAATCTTCTCTTAGAGCGGTAGTGGTTTCTTTTTGGATTCGATTTTGCTTTGATTCTGAGACAGGGCATTCAAGTGAATAATGCTCAGTACACCTTACCTTTCTCGAAAGCGTGGGTGTTTCTAGTGTGTTGGTGTTTAGAATCAAACTGGGATGTGTCCGGAAAGCTGGAGTTTACTGAAAATACCTTTGACTTCAAGGTTGCTAGTGAACAAAGCAGAACAAATGCCATGCTCTCCCAGGAACATCCCCCGGTACCATGTTCTGTCTTGGAAGTGTGGGACCATTGTTGTTTTTTCTTTTCTTTCTTCTTCTTTTTTTTTTTCCCTTAAGGAAATATCACCGTGTACTTAGGAAATCCATTATAAATGTAGAGTTGTCAATTTTGGAACAAATAGGAGTGCGTATGGTGAAACAGACCTAAGATTCTGGCATATGCTAGGCTAGCCCATCTGTCCTCTCCTAGAGCAAGTGACAGATCAGAAAACTGCAGTTAGAGGAGGTGAGTTTGATGGGACAGGACCTGGAAGCAAGAAGCCTGCCATGGGGAATGTGGCCTGTGTTTTGGATTCCTACAGGAGTTTCCTGACCTTGCTAGACCCAACAGTCATCCACTGTTTTTCCTCTTTTGTGCTCACCATCCTCATCGTATCTAACCTGTGGCTCAGTTTTCTGATACAGGTGGGTCTTTGGTACCTGGTAGTCAGGAAAGCAGGGAAACAATAATGAGTAGTATGTGGATGTGTGGAAAGGCTACCGGGTCTTGGGAACGTGTATAATCATACAAGCACGCTGCCTAACACGCTGCCTAACACGCTGGCCTGGAAATGGAAGTTTTCTCAATGCTCTCATTATGTTGTGTTGTCGTTCAGTTAGGGCCGTACTTTGATAATTTGCTTCTGGCACCGAGTATGTTTTACATTTTGTCTAAATAACAAGACAGTCAGTCAGTTAGGCAGGGCTTGGCTCGCAGAAAGCTACTACCAACTTTTAGAAGTTCTTTGTGCTAACTGTCTGGCATTATATTTTACTTTCTATTGAACTTGTTTTCCAGAAATACCTACCTACTTTGAAAAGGACTCTGCAAGGCTTCTGCCCTCCGCTATTCGTTTAGAGGGTAATTTTTCAGCTCTAATAGAATAAATGACACTGGCTTTACCAGGCAATAGGAGGCTTTCTAAACATAAGCTAGTGTTTTCCCAGATTGTTAGTTTCCTCCCAGACCACCTCTGGCCTTTTCCTTTTCATTTAGGCTTATGCCTGACGTTTTAAATACTACTCTCTTTGCTCATAAGAAGCAGTATCCTATGGTATACAGCTTTTCCGGCCAGGGATCTACCTTAAACATTTCTATGGTACTTCTTTTGCTTAATTGGAAGTAGTGCATAAAATGGTTTTTCCTTCCTGTTGGATTCATAGAAAATACTAGATTTAAATGTAGATTTCCATTGTTCTAGGGCAGTCATATCTGTTTTCAGCCATACTAGGATGACACGCAAGATGTGAGTCTGTCCTCACTAAAAAAAGTATACTTTTTGACTATTTTTCACTAAATGATGGACATAAAAGAGAAACTTTAAAATCGCAGAAAAAAATAAAATCCTGATACTTTGAAAGATTGCCTTTGATAAGGGTGAAACAGAATGGATGTTTTTTGATTTCTGATATTATTAAATTGAAACCCTACGTTAGTTAGACATTTTGGGAAAATCAACAGACCTACGTGAAGGCCGTGTTTTCAGGAGCACATCCCTCAATGCGTGATGTGTGGATTTAATTCCCTGTCATTAGACTAGAAGCTGACATTTTTCACTTTCATTCCATTTAAAAAGTTCATAGCAATTAATATGTGCTTAACATAGAAATGACCAAGTCTCTTTAAAAAATAAGATTAACACAATTTTTCTGTTTTAAGATCCACTTCTGTACAGAATTGTACACCTGAAATCTATGTAATTTTACTAACAATTGTCACCCCAATAAATTAAAAAAAAAAGGTCCACTTCTATGTAAGAACTGGAATTATTAACATCCTATTGAAAGTATGACACTGAGCTTTTTTTTGTCCTTCTCTTTTTTTTTTTTTTTTGCCAGCACATAAACACCCTTTAATACTCAATGGCTAACCTTTAAGATGAGTGCCTATTGAGATTTTTTTCCCCTTTCCTACACTACATGCCTGAGTTCTCTCTTAATATTATGAGATTTACAACTCGTTTTCTTTAAATATTTCACATTCTCTCACATAGAGCCATGCGATACTATACATCTCAAAAAATATTGTCTTGGAAATGTAAAGAATAAAATAGAACTTATGTAAGTAGAACTAATATATGGTGCTTTAATACAACAATGTATGAAGGGAATAAAAGGTAGAAAGGGATATTATTAATACATACCATATGCCACTTTTAAATTTTATTACTTTTAAACATCAATTAGTTATTTAACCATAAAACAAAATCATCTTTAATCCTGAAAACTGAGGACCTGAGAGGTGAAATGTCTTGCTAAAGTTTGCCCACTTAAGGAGGGAGAAGCACCATACTTTTTAGTACAAACTGTTAGTACAGATATTGATCCACTTGCTAAAATTTATTGGACAAGAAAAAGTAGGGGATTGTTCTAAGAAAGACATACATTTTATTATGAAGACTGTTATCTGATAAACTATGATCTAGTAAAGTCACTAGTTTATAAAAAAACAGCTGGACCCAAATCGTGTTTCTGGCAGACAGAATAAGTGAAAGTTACTTGCTACCTGCTCAGATGGCTAAAGATTTTACTAATATTTGTGGAAAAGAATTTTAAGATTTTTCATTCACTTAATTTTCAAATAGCCTCTCTCTCTGTCTCTCTCTGTCTCTCTGTCTCTCTCTCTCTCTCTCTCATAAGAATTCCCTTCCTAAAGTTTGCATTTCAGGAGATGGCTCTGGATTCCTAGAGAAGACAAGGTAAAACATCTCAAAGACAGAGAGACAGGATGTAAGCTTTTCTAAGAAGGGATTTTGGGTTTTAAATCTAAGTCTTTTACGATATCTAAAAGCCTTTTGAGATCAACAGATGAGGATTTGAGGATTCGTAAAAGAGTAAGTGGGCGTTGAATTGTTACTAGACTTGCAATGCTATTCTGATAAAGACTTGATTTGTAAGACAAGTACATTGGTTTTTAATTCCATGTTTCCCTGAAAATAAGACCTAGCCGGACAATTAGCTCTAATGTGTCTTTCGGAGCAAAAATTAATATAAGATCCGGTCTTATATTTTATTGTATTATAAGATCCGGTGTTATAGTACAGTAAAATAAGACCAGGTCTTATATTAATTTTTGCTCCAAAAGATGCATTAGAGCTGATTGTCCAGCTAGGTCTTATTTTCGGGGAAACACGGTTCCACAAAGAATTGGGTTGCATCCTGCATGAGATCCAGAAGCTGACCCAGCCGTCCAACTATATTATCCTCAGTTTGCTTCTGTATGTCAAGGAGAAGATCTCCAACTAGGATGGAAGTCAAAATATTCCTGTATTAAAGATTTAGAGTTGTGTTTCTTTGGAATGTTTTAGTAAATCCTACCACAGTGGCTTCATAATGTTTTTCTTTCCCTCTGGGCACAGAGTTTCATTTCAGCTGTGGGAGAGGCATTTAAAAAAAGTTCCTATCAAGCTCTGCATATCAGCTTCCAGTTTGGCCTATTCTGACCATAGAGCTAGTTAAAAACAAAAACAGAAGCAAAAACCAAAAAGCAATCTTTCTGAATACCTTGTCAGGTTTTAGCCAAGATAAACAGTAAATATTCCTGGCATTACCAAATAACCCCATGGACACAAGAGGGGTCCCCAAAGAGGGTGCAAAGATCTGGAGCCTCCTAAGATCTGGAGCAACTCCCAAAGATAATGAAAATAAAGACTCAGACAATTCCCTTGAAAGCTGTCCACTTAGATGCAAATGGGTTGCAACTCACATTTCTATTCCACCATATTCTTGGGGCCTCCAACCTGACAGTTGCCAAGCCAAATTATCAGGACACAAAATGAGGCAAACAAGGGGCAAATAGCTGGGAGAGAAGTGATTGATATTCAATGTTTTTTGCCTGTCATTCTGAATTTGGAAAGGAAGGGACTACTTGAAATTTTTCCTTTGTCCTTTGAATAGGTACCACATGGCTAGAGATAGGGAGAGCTACTTTGGTAAGAATTTTCCCCCTTTGTCAGCTTTTGCCAGTTTCTCCAGGATACGGTCTAGGGTCTGAAGTGAGTGGGGTGTCCCAGTGGGTCTCATCCTGGATATCAGAAATTATAGAGGCAAGAAATTCATTTCCCCTTTACGCTTTTAGTGAGTGCCTGGCCAAAGGCACCTGATAAATGGATAAACTTGTCTAAGATAGTTAAAAGTTCTCAGCTGTGCCATCTGTGATTCAAGATTATCTTTGGTAAGGTTCACCTGCTTCTTCAGCCTTACAACAAAATTGTATTCACCTGAGACCTCAGCGCGACCCCGGTTTGACTCGAGACCCAGTCTGACTCCTGACCCTGTCCAGTTTCCAAGTTAGACCCAGTCTGACACCATTCGTTTTCAGACTCAGTCCGGAAAAGCAATGCTCCAGGAAAGCCTGAAAGCTAGTTCGTAATGGGAAAGCTGTGGGGCTAGAATGCGGCATCTGAGAGGAACTTAGCAACCACGCCCAGCGCAGAGAGAAAGCGGTGAGCCCAAGGGGCTCCACAGGTACCTATTTTTGGTTGGTTGTTGCTCCTGGGGTCTGTTGGAGTCTCCTTCGGTTTCAGAACTGTTAAAAAAAAAAAAAAATGAACAGAGGCCTGTTAAACATTTTAAGAGTTCATTTGAGCAAAAATGGATTCTAATTGGGCAGCGTCAAAGCGAAAGTGGTTAGAAGTGGTCCACCGACAGGAGCATGGGGAGAGATTTTTATGAGACAAGTCAGAAGCAGATTAAGAAGATCTTTAAGTGGCTGTAGCTTAGAGCATAGCTGGATTTTCTGGGGATGGTTGTCCTTAGTGTTTTGACTTTGCAACCTTGAGGCATTTGCAGGCTTAGATTTTGGTTTGCATGGGTAGGCCGCCACAGCGTTGGGGCACATGGTCTAATGGCCTCATTGGGTATTTAATTTGACATTGGTTATCTTCCATATGCAGTGTCTTTCATTTGGAAGTCATTTTTTAAGTTGAGCGGAAGGTAGCGTATCTCAAGGACTGATATTTTCTGTTGAGGACTGAGCAACATGTTTTAAGAAGTCCATAAAGTGTACGTTACCAGTGCTGACCTTCTAGGCAAATTTTCAAAGATTACAAAAAAAAAGTTAATTGTCCTTGGTATTGGTAAACATGTGGTGTGAAGGGTTACCAGCCACTGTCTATGGGAGTGACTAGTGCTGGGGATCTTAAAAGGCTTATAACTTTTGAACCTGTTATTACATATTTATCATTATATGCTAAGGATCATTACTGGACAGAAAGATGCATCTGGAAGGATGCTGTTCCCTTATGAACCATTTAAAATAAGTTCAATTTGAAAGCAACCTAAATGTGTACCAGTAAGAGTTTGACTAAATAATGACATCAAAATGTTGAAGTACTATGTAGCCCTAAAAAGTTTATCTTCTTAAAAGAATACACAAGAATGTGGAAATACTGTTTGCACAAAAGTATATGTAGCCTGATCCTAGTACACTTAGTTTTAAAATGTATGAAATAATATTAAGGAAAAGGTGAGAGAGACATACTAAGATATGTTAATAGCGGTTGTTTCCAAGACGATAATGGGTCATTTGTATTTTCTGTTTTATGTATTTTTTCTATATTTTCCTAACTTTTACCACAACTTCTGTAACTTTTATAATCAGAAAATAAGTAAGGGAGAAGTGACCGCATATTAGAATGTGACCATTTTTCGGCCAAATTGAGAAGTTTTTCTTGGATGTTCAACCATCACTTTACAAAAATGCGAATTATATTATTTAATATCCTCCAGCTGGAAATGGTGCCGCTCCTGTCAAGTATTGTGGACAGCCAACTTGAAGAGGAAAAATATCCTCAGAAAGCAAAAGATACTGTTTTTTCCACTATTACTTAGATCAGAATTCATCTCCTTAGGTACTGCTGACATAACCTTTTTCATTTTGTAAATTATCAATTAAAAAATTCACTAAATGCCCTTTGGTGTGCATTTTAGGAGGCTATGGTGTGTTCGATGATATGTGGTAGAGATACATAAGTCTGTCTTGCTTTCTAAACGTTTCAATTACATTGGAAGAACAAGTTGGATCTTTAAAAAATGAGCTAAGTGAAATGAAATTCAGAGGAAAGAGTTATCATTGTAGTTATTGTGGGCAGAACACATAAGGGAAAGCGTCAGAGAATGGATGGTGCAGGATGAGCTGGGAATAATGGCTAGGATTTGATAAGCACACTGTGGAATAATAACAAGAACTGCTTACTGAGGGCCTATTACATACAGCTACTGTGCTATCATTTCACTGCAGCCATTTCTAAACATTTACCACAATGTTATCCAGGAGTTGATATCATCTCATTTTAGAGATGAGGAAAGTGAGACTCAGAGATACTAACCAACCTTCCCAAGGTTAAATGGCTAATGAATGATAGCAGAAGGATTCAAATGCCACTTTTTCTCCTCCTCCTTTTCCTCCTCCTTATTGAGTCTTTATGCCAGGCATATAATGTCATTTAATTGTCACTGCTCAAATTTTCGGTTTCTTCTACAAAATGGTGTTCAAGTGGCTTGCCCAGTATGGCAAAGTAAATGGCGAAGCTGGGAACACGGTCTGTCTGACTTAGAGTCGAGATCTGAGGAGTGACTCCTCTTAAACTTGATAACGCTGAGCTTGAACACATTATTAAACTTTTCAGGGCTGCAAGTTCCTTTCTAAAACTGCCTCCCTCATAGGCAATTAGTTACCATGTCCAAAAGTGCTTAAGACCAGGCTGGGCATATAGTAAGTCTCTATTGTTACAATTTTTGTTGTTTTAGTTAGTAGTAGTATTATCAGCAGTAGCGACAGCATCCTTATTACTGTCATTACTAGACCGCTGTTACCAAAAAGGCAAAGTGAATATCACCATTGTTACAGGAGGACATTAAATGATTAATAGGACAGTGAGGAAGTGATTTCCGTTTCAGATCTCTCTGCTGCATCCTTTCCTTCAAGAAAAGCAGCTCAAGTTACATCTGCTATGACTTTAAGGACTCTATTAAACTTGGTAATTTCTCTTCATTAGAACAAATGATAGCAAGTTTGGACTCCAAGCTTTCTTTGGCCAACAGTATCTAATTTGAAATTAGGACTACTTTACAAATTAAATTTATTTTTATAGCTACCTCGCAGTCATAGCAAATAATACTATTATATATATATATATGTATATATAAATTTAAGCCTCTTATAATTAACTTCTAAGATAGTATGTTTAAGAAGCATAAGTTTATCAAGGCAAATATTACGGAATAGTACTGATGGTATGAGGCGTTGGCCATTGGGAAGGTCACGATGCAAATATGGTGGGGAAACATTACACCCTAGGGAGCTGGCAAGAACAAAGCATGGAGTGAGCTAACTCCGGGGAGGAACCCCTGGGACCAGAATCAAGAGTTTGCATAGAGAATTAGTGGAATATAAGGCTGGTAAAGCTCTCAGTTTTCTCATTTTACCATGAAAGGGTGAAGCCATGGGTTTGTGGGGCACCACTGCTCTAACATCTTGTTCCTTCTAACAGGTGACCCTCCTCTCTAAACCACAGAACTCAGGTGAAGGCTGTCTGTGGCCACTTCTCTTTACGATTTAAATTCAAGCAAGAACTCTTTTTGGAATAGCTGATTTGAGTCAGCCTTTCCACCAGGTGAATCTGAGATCCTAGAGGGCAACCACCGTATCTATCTCTCTTATTACGAAATCCCCTGGACCTAACCGACTCCTTGGGTCATAGTTGCTCAGTAAATAGTTTCCTAATGAATGAGTGAATTCTCTCCACTGAGGGTCCTTCACTTAGAAAATTCATTTTATATTTGTGTGAGCATACCTAAGAACTTTGATGGAATTGCCATAGAGAGAAAAAGTGAATGAATTCAAAATGTAATAGATGCACGACCTTCAATGAGGTCAGCTGTGTCACTGAAAAAAGTCTTTTAGAGCTCCTCCAATGTCAGATGAAATGTTGGTACCACGAATTGAGATGTCGAATCAATTCAAAAGTGCACATAGATGTCATTCCTGAACAACTATTAGGGGCTTCAGGAAATAAAATGTTACTCACCACTGAGTTTTCTTAAAGGAACAAATCAGGTTTAATTGTCAGGAATCTTCATGGTTGCCAGCAGTGGGATGGAAAATCATGTCAGTAGGGCAGTAGGGAGCAAAGAGATTACGTTCAGGCATAGTGGCATGGCTATCTTCATGGAACATGAAACAGGATGATTCATGAGACAAATAATTTTGTACTGCACTGTGTGTGTGTGTGTGTGTGTGTTCCAAGTTGTGGTTGTCAAGGGAAATTCTCTCAGCATAGTTACCTTAAGGTTTTAGTCTCTCCCTCCAGAGCTTCCTCTTCACATACGGAAGTTTCTTCAGTTCAGATGAGGAGGTGTGAAATTAGTCATTTATAGAGTAGTGTACTTCCAAATTCAGGTACAAGAAATGGTAGTGATTTTCTTTTTATTATTATTTTGTAATAAGAGATGCCACATCACACCTTCCCGAATCCATCACAGCTCAGTGTTTTAAGTTCTGAGTACTTTGTCAAACAAAACTCCTCTGCCTGTACTGCCTACTATTTTAAAGGTGTGTCTATATGATATCCAGCATTTTGCTTCTACCCATAAGCTCTGTGTTGTAGTATTGCTTTGGACAGCCATTTCAGGTCTTAAATTCTCAATCTTGGAAACAAATTGAGAATTTTTCCAAAATTTAGATACATTTTTAGACCAAATGTTGAAGTTCAACAACAACAACAGCAACAACAACGACAGTAAATGCTAGAACTTCATAATAGCTAACATAGGGAGACCGCATTATGTCATGGGCCAGCTCTGCTAAGTATTAAACATACATGATCTCATTTAATTCCCACAACACTCCATGAGACACTCCAGCCTCATAGCTTCTATACTCCCTCAAACTTCTGTTCATCAGCCAATCTTACTTGAATTTTCTCTCAGATTCTATCTCCTGACTTAGCTGGACCCAGCAGTGAAGTAGCAATTATTTCACAGTGTACTTCAAGGTACTATTATGTTAAATATAAAACAGAGAGACCTCAACTTGCTTGATCTATTGTGTCAGGACCCAAGCTCATCTTGTATATTATGTAGGGCAACTCTCTAAAGTGATGCTCCATGAATGTCTTGACCAGACATTCTAGGAAGTAAAAGTATTGCACTCACCATTTTAATAGATAAGGCTCTTAGTCACAACATTGAGTACAATGTTTTTAACATAAAGGCCCTTGAAAATAATTTGCCTGACTCCAATATGATAGATAGAATTATTTATTATCAAATTTATCAATTCCAGATCATGAACTCCAAATTGCTCTTTTGTATCCTTGAAGGCGACCTTAAGTGATAAAGAAATTCCCTTAACCTTGGAGTGACTCCAAGAGACAATTTACAGGCAAGACACAGCAGCATTCAAGAAAAGCTCAACATAAATTTGAATGTGCTCTGAAGAGGGGGCAGTTGTCACCATGGTGATTTTATTCTTTTCTTACACTAAGCTCAAAAAGAAAGGGGAGGAGTTTTCAAAGCAAAGATGCTGAAACAGGTGAATAAAAAATCTGGATATAATTTCTAGCCATTATTAGAAATATGGTGCTTAGTTTGACGTTTGCAGCATGCATTTGGGATCATATCAAGATGATGATTCTTAGATGGGCTGAGTAAGCACCCCTTTTGTTAAAATATTTATACATAATTAGAAAGTTATCATGTTATTAATATTCTGCCAAAAAGCATTATACTCACATTGGTCTTTCCTCAACTAATGTTATTCAATGTTTACTATGTCTTTGCAATGAACAAACTGCTTTCCTTTCATTATTTCATTAAATACTTAAAAAAAAAACAACTATGAGTAGATACTATGATTATTCCCATTTTAAAGATTCAGAACATAAGACAAAGGAGACAAAGGAAAGTTCTTTTGACTTTTGGTTTGGATCTGATTTTAATCTTTTTTTTTAATGTTGTATCCTTAAAAAATTAGATTAAAAATCTGCATCCTCACAGAGCTTGTGTGTTAGTGGTTTGGCAAGGTTACACAGCTAGAAAGTGGCAGATGTAAGAGTCAAACCCAGGTTCAAATCCAAAAACCCTATCATAATGGACTAGAATCAAAGCATATGTACATATACAATGTTGGAAGCCTTGTTTCAGGTTGGCCATATCTACTGGTCAAATTTTTGCACAATGCAAGTAGGAACACTGCTGACAGGAGTCTGGTGTGCTTAACAGCTGTCACTACTTTTGTGCTCCACTATGAGACGTTCAGGAACAAACTACTAAGCATATAACTTCTTTCCCATCACATATTACCCAGAAGCCTCTCTGGATTTCTGGCAATTCTTGTCAGCCACAACTGAAGAATGATTCTCTTCCAGTTGGGAACGGCATTCTCTTAAATTGAGCATATGAAGCAGAGATTTATGGAAACCAACCCTGGCTGCCATTGTGGTGACAGATGTCACAGCTAGACCTCCCTCAAACAATCCTGGATTGACTCTTTGGAACTCTGGATGTGCCAGCAGTCATTTTTAAACACATTTTTTTGTTGTTGTTTTTTTTTTTTTTTCTTTTTGCTTATGATCTCCCTCTTTGCTTTTCATGTGACCTTCGTCAGGTAGTTCTTTCTTCTGTACCTGTGATTTTGGACTTTCAAAACTGGGGACACAGTTATTTCCTCTTAGAGAAGTCACTGGGATTCTGACATCTTGGTGGATGTTTATCAGCATTTGGGAGTATTGACCCTCTTCCTCATGGCCCAGAAAGTTCTAGTGTTGTTCCTCTCCTAACCCCAAATCAAAAGAACCCTCCTTTGTTTCCTTTTCTCCTCAAGTACTTTGGAGAATTCCTAGCCAGTATCTTCATTTCCCTGAAGGGAATGCATGTGAGCCAGCTGCTAAGTGCTGGAGTTTGCGTGCACCTGTTTGTTTATTTTTTAAAATGTAATTGGGAATAAGCCTGGAAGCATAAGTCTGTTTTTCTAGTGCACTCTAAGCAGATTTAGGCACACAGAAGACAATCATAGCCTTGTATTGTATCTATTGCATGCATAGTTCTCTAGTTGGCATTTTGCAAAGACATAATTATCAGAAATGCCTGGAATACAAACTTTAAATGAGGAGATGAGACACTAAAAAGTAACTAGGAACATTAATGAAAAAAACAACATAGTAATGATAACTCCTTATCAGAGACTACAAAGCACTTTAGCAGTGGCCTTTAACACTGGCTGTACTTTATTACCATCTAGGAAACTAATGTACACACACACACACACACACACACAGAGCCTAGATGCCACCTTTAGTGATTATGATTTAATTAGTCTAGGCTGGGACACACATATCCATTTTTTGAAAAAGCTGTGTAGGTAGGTAATATTATCTAATCCTGCCTGGGAACCATAATGCCTGCTTTTCCCACCTTACCTCCAGGCATGTACCCCTACCCTCACCTATGGCAGTCACCTGTCCTCTTTTCTGTTTGAGCGTACAAAGTTCATTCCTTCTTTAGAACCTTTGTTCTATCCTTTCCCTTCTACAGAAATGCACTTTACTTCTATAGATCTTTGTGTAGTCATTCCTTCTGTGCCATTTAGCTTTCAGCTCACATGTCCTTTTCTTGTAATTTACATGAGCGGGCCTTTTGGAGTAGTGCAGAAAATCACGGGGTGGCCATAAACTGGGGCACCATCTTTCTTGACTATCAGCTCTCTTTCCAATTACTCTCACATCAAATTCTTTCCTTTTTTTTTCCTTTAAAAGTTACTAATTGAAACTGATCTGTTTATTGGCTTAAGTTTTTATGTTTTTAATCTCCTACCACTAAAAGCTTGGGACTAAGAGAGCAGGGTCTTTCTCTGAAATGTTCAGTGGTAATATTTCTGGTACCTAGAATAGTAATTTTCACACAGTAGGTGCCCGATAAACGTCCAGTGAATGTTCTGTGTATGTACATAAAGCTGAGAATCGCTGCTAGAAGGTAGCTGAAGTTCATCAGGAACCCTTAATAACCAAAGTAGGGTTCTGAGTTGGTTTCAAATAATGAGAAGGTGACCTTTGACAAGACAGAGGGAGGATGGTGGTTGTAAAGTCAGCTTGACCGGGATGAGCGAGCGATTATTAAAATTAATACGATCTCTGTAGTACATCATCCATACATCATATTGTGTGTTCACCACTCAATCAGGTCTCTTTTCATCACCATATATTTGATCCCCTTTACCCTCATCTCCCACCCTCCATGTACTTCTGAAATCTGTGTAACTTAATTAACAGCTGCACCCAAATTTAATTTTAAAAAATAAATAATGCAATCTCATTATATAATGAAATAATCCAGAGTGAAAACGGTATTTGGAAATACATCACCGTTGGTATCTAATACAAGTGTCTCTTACATGATCTATAACTGCCGAGGAGAACAGGCAGTGACCCCAAATCTAGTAAAAACTTTTAAAGCTTATTTTGATTTTCAATTAATAGTCTCAGAAAGCTGAGAAGCAGCTAATAATAATAATAATAATGGCAACCACCATATTGAGTGCTTCCTTAGTGCTGGGTACTGGACCAAATACTTATGTTCATTACATCATTTTTAACTGGCACAGCAAACCAATGAGGTGATTAATAAGAACAGCTTACAATGAACAAAACAGAGACTTAGAAAAGTCACACAATGGATGGAAGTCCCACCTCAAGTAAATGGTTGAAATGGGATTTGAGCCCAGAAGTGTGGACTCCAACGCTGCTGCTTTCACCGGAAAGGCTGCATTGCTTGATTTGGACCCAGTTTCATCCAGTGTGACCCCATGGTTGTCTGTCTTCCATGCTAATTTCATCTCCTCTAATTAGAATTTTAGTAAAAAGTTCTGAAAGTCTTTAAGTTATAGTTTTGTAAACTTTTTAAGTCCAGTATTTGGAGCTTGAGATACACTTTCACAAAGGAAGAATGTTGTGAATAATACTCAGGTACCCAAGCCACAGAAGCCAATAGGCAAAAAACGGCCCATTCAATGTTTGGTTATAAACCAAACTTAAATCGAATGCTGATGCTCTGTAATGGTTTAATTAGAACAGGAGAAAAAGGTGTCTGGGTGATTTTGAATAGATGCCAAAGGAGATTAGGGGCTCTTTCAAAGAATTGAGGTGGATTGCAATTGTTGTCATTACACGTGATTTCATTTCAAACCAGACTTGTGTGTGTGTGTGAGTGTGAGTGTGAGTGAGAGAGAGAGAGAG
The DNA here is from genome assembly GCF_004115265.2 of Rhinolophus ferrumequinum. Lineage (NCBI taxonomy): Eukaryota > Metazoa > Chordata > Mammalia > Chiroptera > Rhinolophidae > Rhinolophus > Rhinolophus ferrumequinum. The sequence continues at coordinate 34,354,851 of NC_046307.1, forward strand.
AGAGAGAGAGAGATCATTCTTCTTAGAGCATACTGATATAATATAAGGAGTGGGATGGTGGCGGGGAGGGTTTGAGCAGGGTGTGCCTGCCCAAGATACATGAAAATGCAAGTGCATTAGGTGTGTTACGTCGAGCATCAGGGATTAAAGGCAGAAGAGAAGGGATGAGCATAGAGAGATTTTAAAGAAAAATATTGTTTGGGTAAGGCCCAGTTGCCAAGCTGTTCTTGGCTTGGATCACTTTACTAGTTTTCCAGAGCCTAGAGTACTGGCCAAGGGGCTGCAGGTAAGATTGGAGCTAGGTGAGGAGAGGGCATGAGTTCTAAGAACTCAGCAGGCAATGCTTGTCTGCAAGACCTGGGTGTTTCTAACTCAGGGAGGCGCTGCTTTCTCATTAGTGATGGAGGATTGACAGATGATGTGAAAAGGTAATTCCCGTTGAATTCAGGTACCACTACAAAGAAAGTACCAGTTTCTGATAATCAGCTTCAATTGATATTGAGTGCACAGGTGGGCCTATTTTTCTTTTCTTTCTTTAATGACTTATTACTGTCAGAGAAGAACAGTAATAAACCATTCTAGTGTATTTCCTTTAAAAAGTGGAGCTACTGCTGGTTTGTTTTTAAAACAAATAGTTAATTCAAAACTCACAGAATTCTCCTTTTTTTAAAAAAAAGATGGTAGTTGCTTATTTACTTCATTTCAAAGGTTTTTTTTTTTTTAATTCAGTCTCCCTAGCAACAGAGACATCTGTCTCTATTCTCTTAGTCATTAAAGCCAAAGAAAGTAGCTGCTTCAAAAATAATAAAGGCAATTTCTATGAATTGGGTAACTGTTAATTGTTGCCAAGAAATCTTAGTGAGATAATGAGGCATACAGCAATTGACAAAGATCTTTTCATTGATGTATGAGCTTCCAGCGAGCTCATGGTGGTTAGTTAATATATACAGTACCATCGATGAGGTATTGTGTGATTTGCTGTGTAACACAAATAGAGACGTGATCTTTACTCTTTCTAATTCCTTTCAGAAGTATGCCTTGCTGTGATTTTTCTGATTGCTTAGTGACTAATCATATCTCGGGATTCCAGGGAATATGTTTGCCCATTACATTTCATGAAAGTAGAAAGGTTCGAAGTGTTTACAATGGAGATCAATGCGACAAATAGTGTAGTAGTCAGTGGTGGTGTTAAAACACAATATATTTCTTATTTGAGTTGTAGATTCTGCAAAACCGTTTGAGTGAAAACACTTCAAATTGCACTCAATTCTAACATGTATATTGGCATTTGTGCTAACACTGTTTGTGGACCTTTCATAATGAAACCCCAATCACCCTCTACAATAGCTTCACTAATAAACACAAAACAGTGTTTCAACGTTTTTGCTTTCCCAGCAGCCAAGGAAGCAAATTATATTAAGTCAGTATTTTTTATTATTGGCCCTGTGTTTGGCATATGCCTGGCTGTATGTGAAACTACTGTTAAATGGGTAATAACAGAAGGAGAAATCAAGCATATAAAAGCAGCTTTTTGTGATTTTTTTTAAAATCAGGAAATATGCCTCCGATAACCAGATGTGGAGTAGCTCATTGCAGTATTAACCCCACAAGCCTATTTTCGTTTTTTAAATGGGGGGTGATTACAAATGGGAAGTGTCAAAAATGCTGAATCTAGTTTCAAAATTAGGATATTTATGAAATATACATATGCATGAATAACTACCAAGGGAAATATAATGGATATTAAATGATCAATTTTAGTGGAAATTTGAAGAAGACTTTTGCTTTTATTATAGCATGTTGTGGTATACTTACAGCACGGATAAGAAACAGAGGAACTAAAACATGTTTTTAACCTCGCTATGACTTTTGTTTCACATCATACTATAGGTATATGTAGTTTGGTACATTATACAAGTAAGTAAGGCATTGCTGGTTAGAAATTGGATGAGATCTTAGAATAAAAATGTAGATATAGTTAGGCAAATCTTTTTAGTTTAGTGATATTTTTACAATTTTTGAAGTATTTTTTTAAATCCTCTAAATACAGATATTTCTAGTAAATGCTTATGAATATAAATGAACAAAAGACAGTATCTTTTATAAATTACAGTTTTCGTCTGCATAATTTCACACTGTTAAGGTGACAAACTGTTAATTTCCTTTCAAGATGCCTCTAATAAAATGAAAGTAGAAAGAATTTTTTCTAACGACCAAGTAGAAATAGACTTGAATAGCTGTTGGTGACTTTTTATCGAAAGTTTAAAAAATTCAGTGTAAAGAAAATCTTGGCACTTCATGCAGCATTTACAGCACGCTCTGGAGGATCTCGTAGTTACCGTAACGGCTTTGTTGATCAAGTTTTAGCATATTGTCTATCAGCATGTCACTTAACATCAGATGGAGGCCTTGAAATGAATATTTGTCTCAAACAAGGGCCATATATAGGATTTATCTCTTTTTTTTTTTCCTACATAGGCAGTTGGGAAACTATGGCCCATTGGCCAAATCAACTTGCTTCCTATTTTTATATGGTCTGTGAGCTAAGAATTATTTTTACATTTTTAAATGATTGGGAAAAAAATCAAAATAAGAAAAAATATTTGGCAACATGTGTAAAGTATACAAAATTAAAATTTCAGTGTCCGTAGAAGAGGTTTTTATTGGAACATAGCACACCCCTTGGTTTGCATATGGTCTGTGGCTGCTTTAGTGCTTCAACAGCAGAGTTGAGTAATTGTGCCAGAGATGGCCTGGGCCACAAAGCCTAAAATATTTATTGTGTGGCCCTTTCCAGAAAAAGTTTTCTGACGCCTGCTCTAGATTTAGGTTAGTGTGCGTGTGTGTGTGTGTGTGTGTGTGTGTGTGTGTGTGTTTCTTTAATATGACTAATAAAATGTATTCTAGTAGCTAATACATGCAGCTGACATTTAATGAGAACCTTGTACCAGAGATTGTGCTAAGTAGTTTGTGTGGATCATGTTCGTGAATTTCTACAACAGCTCTATGTGATGGGTACTATTGTTGTTCTCATTTGATAGATGAGAGAACAGGGAAAGGACTTGCTCAAAGCCAGTCAATTGCCCAAGTCTTCAACTGTGTGCCTTGTCTTACCAACCCGGTGTAGAAGGAAGGACCAGGTGGATTCCTTCAGCGTCTGGAGTGGGAGGAAGAGGGTTTGGATACCGAAACACAAAATGCAAGTGAATTTATCACTATATGTGGTGAGGGCCTGGAATGAAAAGATGCTTTTCATCATCCTTCCCCCCTTAGGAGAAACTGACTCACAGTCCTCAACGTGCTGTGGTATCTTCCGTCAGTGGTTCTTGGAGAACGCAGCCAAAGGATTGCTCACTGACCCAGTGAAAAATGAGAAGGGCCCTTTGACCTCTTTCTAAGAGGAGGGAATGGTGATGCCTGAGTGGAGTTTCAAAAAGGGGAATAAGAAGGAACGGGTGACAGGAAGAAAAGAATGCATTGCAGCAGGCTATTGGCGCATACCAAGTAATTACAAAACTCAAAATGCTGCTAATTTGATGGCATATTTAAAGTTTTAAAAATCATCCTAAGTGGAAATTTTCTAGTGTACTTTTCTTGAGGTGTAATTGATGTACAGTAAACTATACCGATTTGAAGTGTACCATTTGATGACTTTTGTCGTATGTATACATCCAGGAAACCATCACCATAATCAATTCCATCACCTCAAAACTTTCTTCACAGCCCTTGGTAATCCCTACTATCCGTACTCACCCCCACCAGGAAACCACTGTCTCACTTAGTGTCACTGTATATATTATTGGGTTTTCTAGAATTTCATATGAATGGAATCATTCAATGTATACTATTTTGTGGATGTGGGATCTGGTTTGTTTCACTCAATGACACAAGATTCACCCATATTGTTATGTGAGTCAGTAGTTTGAATTTTGCCTTGCTCTTTACAATTCTTATAGAAGAAATGACACAAGAAGCTACATCACTTGCCACTGTCTAAAATCTAACACTTTTTTTTTTTTGATATGTTTATACGGTCCACTGAAAGTAAATCACAAAAGTCTTCCGAAATTGATCATTTTGAAATGGCTTGATTAAGCATTGTGCTACTTGGATGGGTCACCTGAAGAGGACCTAGTTGAATACACTCTAGGTTGATTTTCTTACCCCTTTGAGTTAGGAAGCCACATCAAATCAGCAGGCTGGGAAAGTCCTTGTAAACCTCAGCTTCTGTGATTTGAATTATATAAGTCATTGTATTTCTTCGGGGCAAAGGAATTTCCTGGAAAAATGAAATATTCTTAGAGTGTACTGCCAAAGATACGTTAGATTTAAATTTAAACATATTTATACATTCAGCAAGCATTTTGTGGGCTTTTAATGTGTCAGGTACTGAGGTTGGTAACCAAGATGTAGAGATGTCAAACACATCGTCCCTGCCTTAGAGGGACTTCTAGTGCAATAGGGATACATAGTTAGAAATGGTACATAATATACATTAATTCACAAACAGCTATCTGTTGAGCATTTATTAAATGCCAGGTCCTAAGTTAGACCCTGTCCAGTGCCTTTCAATCACAAGGCTTACTTTCTACTGGAAGAGACAGGTGAGATAAGTAAGTAAACATATAAATATGCAGGATTAATATAAATTGCAAGAAATTTTATGATGGGAATAAACAAGGTGATGAGGTGGTCATTTAGGAAGGTAATTTTATGGAAAGAAACCACGGGCAGCTTTGCTGAAGAGCAGGGCAGTTGGGACAGTACGTTCTAGGAGACGCAGAGAACTCTAGGTACAAAGACTAATGTGGGCAGGGCTTTCTTCGTGAATAGAACTTGGAGGAGGAGGATTTGGCTGGGAAGACTGACTGGAGGTGATGGTGGAGAGGCAGGCAGGGGAAAATCTGTAAGGTTGCGGGAGCCATGATCAAGAGTTTGAGGTGGTGTATTTTGTGTGTTTGTTTTTTTTTGTTTGTTTTTTTTTGTTGTTTTTTTTTTTTTTTTAATTAAGCATACCAGGGAGACCCTGGAGGAACTTAAAGGAGAGGATATCTGACTTTTTGTTTTCTATGTTTTAATGTTATTTTAAAAACAATGTCCAGTTAATACAATAAAATAAATCAAATTCATAGAATAAAAGGGACAGATCTTAAGTGTTCAGATTGAGTTGACAATTGTACACAGCTATATGTAAGCACCATCTAAAACAACATGCCGGACATTGCAATTCCAAGACAGTTCCCTTGTGGCCTTTTCTGATTTGTTTTTAAAAAGATCAACATTGAGAAAATTACAGCAGATTCACCTCCATGTTTTTATCTGTCTTGTGTTCTCATTTGCCTCTCCCCGATCATAACACTTTTTAACAGTCATAGTTTCTTCTCTTTTTCTGTCTCCAATCAGTTGCTTACCAAATACTTTCTGATCTGATCACGCTCTTTCAGACTTTCTCAGGTACTTTATCTCAAAGCCACTTCCTAGTGAGATTTTGTTTTCTCCTCTGTTTTACCCATCCAAGGTCTACAGGCCTTACCAGCCGCAGCTCAATTTCTACCTTTTCATAAAGCTTAAAGCCTATAATTAATCCATCCCAGAACGGTCTGTGTTTTCTGAACACAGACAGCATTTCCTAGCTATTCTACGCTGAGTTTTTGTTTATACTATCTAGTAGAGGAGTAAAGAGAAATATATGGCAGTAATGAGAATGCATTTTCTAAATGATTTAGAAAAAAATAATAACAGAGAGAGGAGAAGAAAGTAAATTCTGTCTCACTGCAGGATAGCAATTTTAAAGGGGGAGTATCTTGTGGCCCAAACACTTTGCAGTCTGAGTTTGGTAAAATTGCTGCAAGTGTTTGGTTTATTCTTTATCTTGCACTAAGCGTCGTTTTTGTCCGCGATCTAGTCAGCCAGTCATGAAGGCTTACACACTCGAGAGAATGCCGGATGCCTTTCTCCCGGGTTCAGACTTCACTGTCTGCTGCCCTGTCAGCCATCTAAATGCTAACGAATGCCTTTTTTTTCGAGAAAGTCAAATGCTCAAGGCATTGGCTTGTCAATGGTGGGTGTTTGCCTGTGCTGGTCCGGTGGCTGACTGCGGTAAATGGATGGGCGTCATTTGCTTCTTTTAAAGATGATTTGATGTAGTGCGTTCTGTGTGGGTTGATGTGTTAGAAATTCAGAATGTTACTTATAAAATACTGCAGAGAAACCAAGGGCAAATGGTGCCTTGGCCAAGAGGGTCTTCCTTATTGATTCTGCCATCACAAATGTTTAATTGGCACCGAGGTAAATATGCAAAGGTAGCATGCTGGTAATGGATAATGAAGGTATGCGGTCCATCCAGCCTCACTTTGCTCCAGGAATGTAATCACCAGTGTAGGGCTAGTCAGGTGTGGAAGACAGTGTATCATACTGCCAGTGTATCATTCGCCTGTGAGTAGCATACACAAGAAATGGTGGTTGTTAGGATCCATTTTGTGTATTTTGGTGCATTAGTCACAATCCATTGTTTGCATTTCCATGTGTTTAAGATCCAACATCAGTGAATTGGACACTGCTTTTTGGTAGGGAGGCAATGATGCTGAAGGCTTATATATTTACTCCAAAGTAGACTCAAATTAAATTTATTTTTAATGCAAGTCCTATCATTGGCATTTCATGGGGGGAGAGGGGGAGAAGACCCTGTTATGTGAGAAACATGAAAAATAAAAATACACATTTCTCACATAACAACCTTGGCAAAGGGCCTGACATATAATAAGTGCTCAGTAAATATAGCCCATGACTACTATTTTCTTGCTTTTCTGGGTGACTATGTACTCTTTTTTTTTCTCATGGAGAGCCTTTCTGTAAATTATTTCTAATTCTCATTGGTGTTGTCATTAGAGCGACAACAATATTTGAATGATGTTACTTATCATAAAAATGATATCATGCCAACAATTTTTGTTTTCTTAAAAATTCTGAGTCATAGAATTCTATTCCAAGAAAATTAATTATGCTGAAATATATTTTATGTGGTCATCATCTGGGAAATGAATACAGACTTACCTTATTCTGCTCCAAGGCATTATTTTAAAAACACTTACCAAGAATCGTGATAAATAACAAGTGGAAGTAGGAATGTTTGATCTGATGGATCCTATGACATTTAAGCACAAGTCACACAAATAACGTGTTAACAGAAGAGAATGGGGGTAATCATACAGTCAGTCCTTTCTTTGCTCCTTGCTTCTAATTGGGTTTTCCAGGTATGTATAGGTGATAAAGGAGAGTTGCTTTTGAATGGTCAATAAGTCTTAGGCCTCTTTAAACTTAATATTTCAAGAAAGCATTGAAATTCGGGATTCGAGGTTTCAGGTTTGGGCCACGCATCCTGACTGTGCATCAGCTGGCTCTTAAGTCCAATGGCCGCTCCAGCCTTGCTCTCCTGCATCTCAGAGCTTGCCATCCCTGTTGTTTCTGCCCATTTTCTTATTAGAGAACAGATTAGCAGCTGTTCAATGCATGTTAAAACCCAAGGGAGACTATATTTGAGATAAAAACAGAAAACTTGAGAACACACTGAGAAAAGGGGAGCCCCTTCAGGAGAGAATGGTCAGTGTTAGAAGCATTTGGTCTAGAGTTTCTAAAACCCGGTTTCCATGCATGGGGTGGTCCTTCTATCAGTTGATATGAACCGAAGTGATGCAGATTGATCGAAAACAACACTACGTTGAGGAGCATGACTTCTTCATTCTTCTGTCAACTAAGAAAACGTAACGGTGATACTTCTCTCACCATGTCTGCGGGAGTCCCTCTGCATTAGCATTGCCTGGGGTGCTAGTTACAATCCAGAATTCTAGGCTCACACCAACCTGTGGAGTTAGCACCCCACCCTAGAAGTCAGGGCCTGAGGCCTAGGAATCTGCTGCTTCCTACATTGTCTAAAATTTCTTTGTGAGAAATTCCTTGGACATAAATCAACTTTATTAATGTAAAACTCTTCAGAGTGTGGGCTGTGGTGCCTGATCTGCTGGCTTTGTACCCCCAGCTCTACCATTCACTGGTGTTTGATGTTGATCCTGTTACCTGACCTCGCAGGTTCTCACCTGTGAAATGGGGGCTACAGTGGCAGCATCACCTAGGGTTGTTTTGGGACTTCGGTGAGACTGTCCCCGTGGAGCAGTTTGCACAGTGCTTGGCAAACATCAGATGTGCCATGAAGTGTTAATTATACTTGTTATTGTACAAGTATAGTTGTTACTGTTTTATTAAAAATAGTAGTACTGTCAAATTCTGTGCAGGCTTACCTACTGTATGACACACTTATAGAATAACAGTAACAACAGAAGCCTTGTATATTTTTGAAGCATGGAAATATCTCCCTCGGCATCTCTCTCTCAGAAGGAATTTTAAACGATGAAAAATAAAAGTGAACGGTTTTCTGGACCAGGCTATTCATTTCAGTGGGTGTCATGAAACATGCCCGAGGCTACAGCCAATAGAAGGCCACCTCAGGGACCAGCTCAGAGAGAGCCCCGCTGTATTGTTCGCTGGCTGATCCACAGTGCAGATTTCCTCGCACTTCCTCAGCCTCAGTGACTTCACCTTTGCGAAGGCCCATGGCCAAAATCTGCGAGCAGCCCTTCACCTCTCACCTACACACGGGAGGCTCCCTGGTTCTGGCAATTTAAAACGTGCCCTTCACCTTTCCCTGGGTAAAGATGGCCTTGTGCTTTCATTGTGGACGTTTTCGTCCAAGTTCTCACACACTGAGTTTTTGGCAATTAGAGGGCTTTAATTATAGCTATTAGACAGCCAGTCTGAGCAAGTGACCGTGTTTTCCCTCTGTTCATCTAGCAGGAACTTGAAAGGGGGAAGGCACAGAGGGAGATGGTTTGTGAATGATTCTGGCTGTTCAGATGCCAGGGGCACCTGAGTGATGTGAGTCGGTGGTGCTGTTCTCTCTTCTGCTCCCAGGAGACCCGCCGTTGTTCTCACCCAGAGCACACTGGCCAGTGTGTCTCCAGTTACCATGTTAGCACCAGTCTTTGTGACTGTCTCCAAAGACGCCATCTCTCCCTCAACATTGTGCTCCTTGCTGGTAGACCACTTTCATCTTTATTGAGGCCACAATTTGGAAGACGATGAAGGTTCTCCAAGTTGCTCTTCATAAATGCATTGAAGCCTCTGCTCCTTTGGCTTTCACAGTTAAATATGAAAGTGTCCACCTATGTAAAGCATCTTTCTTACCATCTCCTTTGCTCCCGCCACAGTATTTCATCAGACCTGGGGCCCAAGAAGCAACTTCTCAGTGTGTGTTGTTTTTTTTGTTTTGTTTTGTTTTGTTTTGTTTTTGGCAACAAAATGAGTTTTCCTTTAACATTATAAAATGCTTCCCTTGTATATCGGTTCTAAACAGCAATCCAGAAAATTAATTCAGACTATTTTCAGACCTATTTCAAACATTTTGATGACTCAGAATCTGAATCACAGCAAATAGAACACGATCTAAATACTACAAGGTGACACAAATGCAACACAAGTAGGAAAGGATTAAAATGGCATTAATTGCAGTTATTCATCTTTAATTAGTATGCATTGAGGGAAGTAATGCTACAGTTCTGGAAATATATCGTTAGGTATCATTTGCCTCATTTTTCAAATATATTGTCCTAGCAATATAAAAATAAGTAAAATTTACGGGTGCTGTAACCAACATACAGAGATTGTGTCTCTTTGCTTATAGTTTTGAATGTCGTTGTTTTGCAGTTAATGAATTCAAGATTTACATTATAATATGTTCCAAACTAATCAGCAGTGTTATAATTGATCTACCTTAGTTCCAGTAACTTTTGTGGCTTTATTTTGTATATGGAGAGTATGGTAAGTTCCTGTCTTCAAGAAACCTGGAGTCTAGTTCAGGGAAGAAGACTAACATGAAACTAATCTAAACGTGTTTATTTGTTTATTCAGTAGTTAGTTATGGAATATCAAGAACATGCCAGGCAGGGTTCCGCTACTATTTATGATCCCATTGAGTTGCGAAGAAGTAATGAATTTTGCACAGTAGCAGTTGGCTGGGAGATTGTATTTTCCAAACACAAAAGCAACAGTAATATCTCCCATCGTACAAGTTCTTTTGCTATGTGGCCTTGCTGTTCCCTCAGCAACAGGTGAAGTCTATTTCCCATTCCCTATGTTGGGACTGGTCCTAAGTGACTCACTTGTAACCAGTGGACTTCTGATGCCAGGTCAGAAAAGGTCAGGTGGCTTTTTCCTGGATTTTTTGAAACACTTATACTCTAGACACTCCCTGTCTCGAGGAACACCCTCTTGGGAACTGGCTGCCATGCTGTGAGACACCAGGCCACATGAAAGGGCCCTGCGTAAGTGCTCCGACTCCAGCATTTGGGTCATCTCCGCCAAAGAAGCAGGCTTACTGGCGATGTTTTCAGACTTCAGACTTGTCGGTTTTCCTAGTGGGGGACCCAGACATTGTAAACAGATCATCCCATCCCGTATACCCTGTCTGAAACCGTGACCCACAGAATCGGATGCCGTTTTATACCACTGAGTTTGATTCGCTCTTACCAACATCTAATGATACAGTATTGACTAAAACAGAGGTCAATAATAGAGAGGCTACTGCTATGTCTGATAATAATTGGCTAATGAAAGTTCCCACTATCGCTTGCTGTATGCCAGATTTTGTAACCTAATGCTTATATAATCCTCAGCAGGACCCTGAGTTTGGTGTTATTGCATTTCCCATTTTGCAGATGAGAGAACTGAGGCACAGGGAGGTGAAATAATATTCACACAGTAAGTGAAGTAAAAGGATGTGAAGCCTGTGTGCCTAACTGTCTGGATAGGTGATATATCTGCCGGCTAAATGTCGTCCAGTCTAGTACAGATGCATGAGTTCAGAGACTAGATCACTCTGAGGCAGGGTGGCTTTAGACTATGTGAAGTTTTGTGAGGAGATAAGGTTTATACTGAGCCTGGTCAGGTGTGTGAGATTTAGATAAGCAGACTAGAAGAGGAGAGGCAGGCAGTTAGTGTGAAGGTAACCATGGGAACAGTGATAACAGTGAGAAAAGAATTAGTGAGTGCCTGGATGAGGAGCAAACAAGAAGGAAGAGAAGCTGAGGAGGAGGATGGTAGAAGGTGTCAGAATGGTTCTTTTGGAGATGTAAGCATCGGGGGCATTTGATTTAATAGTCCCGTGGAAGGTTACTCTAAGAACAATATGGAGACTTGTTTGCCTGAAGTAGAGGCAACCAGAATACATGAGAATAGCTGAGATGCTATTTAATTTACTCAAGAGAATAATAGACAGGTGGCAATGGTAATTTACCACAGATTAGTGGTAAATTTAGAGACATTTCAGACAGATAAGTGGCAGAGCTTATACAACCAATTAAATATAAGGACTGAAAGAATAGGAAGTGGTACAAATGGTTTCCAGCCAATGAGGTTGGAAGTGGGATAAAAACCTCTACATTCAAATATTGCTGGAAATAATGAATGCTACTCAGGGTCAGTAAAGGCATTAGATTAGAATTGCAAGAGTCAGAAATAGGTGCTGTAAAAGTTGACAAATCTTACACAACAGTATCGTAATACTTTATGATTATATTGTCATATATCTGCCAGGCTCTACACTTTTCTATATTTGACATACAGCTATAATATTTGGTACTCACTACGAGACTGAGTTAGCTATATAGGACAGGTGGCTACCCCATGTCCAGAGGATGTGTCTGAGTCTTCTAGAGGTTGAATTCCGACTTAGATCCCATGGTATATCAGAGCTTGTCCTGGGACCAGGTCCTTTGACTCACAGTCCACTTCTGTTTCTATTCATAAAACTGCTTTTTGAATTATTTTTGGATTTGGGTAGGGAATTTTTTTGTTCTGAGAAGCTGAGGAGCACATACATGTCTCAGTAGGCTGTACTTTTACAATATGCTGTGGTGTCTGACTTAGAGGATCAGCTTTACACCTAAGTCCTCATTATATAAGTAGACCTTATGGAAATGGGTGAGTGAAAGCATGAATAGGGTTTTAGGAGGTTTCTTGAACTCAGTCTGTCTACACATTGAATTTGCAGACTTTGAAAAGCTATAAGTATCTACTTTTTAAATAGTGGTCACTTGTAGCAGAAGCCCAGGAGTCATTTTCCTTCTGATCTCTTTATGTACAGTCTTACTCATTTCACATCGTAATCATCTCTAGAATCCTTGCAATCTCCCTATTCATAGTTCTACTACCTTGGTTTACACTCTCTACATGTTTCTTAGAGTAACTCAACAGACTTGTAATTTGTTCTTATTCTTTATTAAGTATTTCTGCACACCCATCCCATCTGCATTCCATGCAAATCTGACCACTTTTGAATTATCAGTGCTTTCCCCAAGACTTCTACAAGATTTTCCAAGATACTTGGCATGAAGCCCCTTCAGGACCCTGGCAACCTCTTCAGTGTCATTTCCTGTAATTTACACTATGGTCATATTGATAGAATGATGGGTTTGCATCACACACACATACACACACACATTCTTGCTGTGTAGCATAGCACGATTTTCCCTTTCTGAAATGACTTTCTTCACTGTATCCACTTGCAAACTTCTGTTCATTCTTAAAACCCCACTCATGTCAATTCATGAAATTCATCCAGTTTTCCTCCAGGTCACAGTATAAATCCCTCCAGCCTTTGTATACTGTGTGGACCCTGCACAGACTCCATCTTGCTTGGCTTGCCCTGTGTTATAATTCTTTATCTCTGTGACTACTCTCCCTCTTAGATTGTAAACCCCTTGAGGGCAGGGACCATGATTGTCAGACTCTGCATCCCTTGAAATATTTTCAGTCCTTGCCACGTGGTGAGTGCTCATTAATTGACGGTTGACATGAAAAAAGGAAAAATGTTTTGGCAGTAAAAGACTTTGGCTGGGAAAGGTCATTACCACTGCACCACAACCACAACTTTATTAAGCACCTGTTTTCATGAAGTGCCGTGCTGAGCTCCTCAGAACAAATTACACAAACCTGCTTCTTGACCTCTAAGAACTTATTTAAAATTTAATACATATACCAGGCGTGAGAGCAAATATGGAAAGGACAGACAATAATTGAATTACCAGTGTTAAACAGATATACAAATAGGTTAGATTAAATATTTACTTTGTATGTACGTTACTTTGTAAAGGGTAATTGCATTTTAGCAGCTGGTGAGTGTGTGGGAACCATTTGAGTTTTATGTTTAGTCCTTAGGATCCTATCATAATGATTACAATGTAAACTCAATTTTGATGTTTTATGGGTGAAGATGGACATAAATATCTTCTATGAGGTTAATTTACATCATATTGGAAGATGAAGTAATATACCTTGGATAGAATCCAAATCTAGACACCTCTGGACAATTTAGAGCAATTGGAGCTTATCTGTAGAACTCCACCATTTAAAAATATATGGAATCTGAAAAATATGTGGTTTTCATCAAAAGCAGGAAACAGGGTATTTGACAACATGCATTTGTCTACTGAATGTGATGGAATATGTGATGAAATATGTTTTGTCAATAAAATAAATTGCCAAACAAAATGTAATCCTTTCTGCAAATGCATTTAGTCTCCAGAATGAAATAAGCTACTTCCACAAAGTGCATTTTTCCTTTGAATTATTTTAGATTTGCTGTCTCTCAAAAACTATGGAGAAAATGTGTTTTGTCAGACACTGTATTTCAAGGTATATAGATAAAATATGTTAGCGAAAAAGGAAACTCAGTTGTGGAGGGTCAGTAAATGTTTGTAGCATACTAATGCAGTTTAAATGAGTCTGTAATTTTTGGCTTAAACGGCTAAGTTCTCATCCCAGTGTTCGTTGTATTCTTGAAAATGTTCAAGTGATACCAGGATGGTCCTTTCATAACATTTCATAACACTTTTCTTGTACCATGTTATCACCACATCACTGAAAGAGTTAATTACATGCCTAATTAGGTTCCTTTTTATTTCATTCTCCTCCTGCTCTGTGAATTGGTCCTTTGCCGCAAGGCTCCTGAGAAATTTTAACTTACATAATTAATTAATACAGTTTAACCCTTCAAATGTGACTCTTATGCCCCACCTAGTTTAACATAATTTTAGATCTCTGGTTAACAGCCTGCAGTGCTATACAGCAGACAAGTTAAATTCACGTAATGAAGTATTGTTAAGATAGGATAAAATATAATTTTTAGAGAAGTGATCAAAGAAGTAATATGTGTGGCAACAGCTTTGAGAAGGGTCAAGTATTATACTACAAATAAAACATGGTATGAATGGGAAGGTCTTTTTGCCTTTTCCTCTTGTTCTTTTTTTAAATAAGAACATGCTTCCTCACTCATGGTAGCTGCTTAATATTTAAGCATTGAATGAGATAATGTCTGTAAGGCTCTTGGCTCTACGCCTAGCACTATTTCTATATTGATTTATAGTTTTCTAGTATTAATTCAACACAGTTCCATTTGGTTCTCAAACTGTCCTCTATTATGGATTGGAATCATTTATTTCCATTTTTTGGAAGAATTAACGGATATTCAGAAGGTCACGTAGTGGTAGACCCAAAAGAAGGACCGATATGTACTGATGGGCAGGGAGATTGTCTGAGGAACAGGTGACATTGGAACTACATATCCTAAGGGATACGAAGGAAATAAAAGGCAGGAATGGCATGGGGATGATGCAGATAGGTGGCATGGTGAATATATTGTTAATTACCTATATTGCCACGGGGAAGGGCTTAATTTATTGGGAAATAAATCTAGAAAAATAATTTGGAGTCATAAAGCACCTTATATACTAAGGAATTTTGATTTCATTCTAGAAATCCTGCGGAGCTATTGGAAATGTTCAAAGCTGGTGGCTGTCATGATTCAACTTGTATTTGAGAAAACTAACCTTGGTGGTAGGTGTGAAGCAGGATTAGAGCAGGGAAGAGACTGGTGGGCAGGGCGTATGTTAGTATATTACTGCTGTACTCCAGGTGAGAGACAGTGAAAGCCTAAGCTGGCTCTGAGGCAATAGAGATAAAGAAGGTGGGAAGGGGATTGATATAAAAGACATTTTTCAGGTCTAATCAGTGAGAGATCAAATGTGATAGACGAGGGTATGAGAGAATTTGGGAATAACTGCAAAGCTGCATAGAAGATGAGACCATCGATAGAGATAAAAAGTGTGGGGGGGGAAATCACCCTGCAAAGTGATGTTAGTGAAGCAGATATATTTGATTTTGAATATAAGAGATATTCGAAAGACTGGATCAGTAGACAGATGCGTTGTCAATATGGATCCTGAATCTAGGAGACAGGTTGGGGGAAGGAACAAAGATTTGGAGTTATCATTAATATTTGTTTTTGACAACAAATTCCTGTGCAAAATTCCTATGCACAATTAATATTTTGCTATGACATAGGAATGGACTGCCTTTATAAGAATTTTGATTAATATTCAAAATAATGTATTGAAATGAAATTCAACAAGTACGAAGACCTGACTCTCGTGTTCCACTCACTTTTACTAGGTAAAAATTACTGAGAATGTGCCAGGCTCAGGCTTAAGATATGCATGAATGATCTCAGTGAAGTCAGAAAACTTGAAAAAACCTAGAGGGATAGATATTAACATTTTTATTTTCCTATGAGAAAACTGAGGCTTGGAGTGATGAAATTAATTGCCCAGTGTAGAACAAGAATTCACATCCTTGTTTATCTCCAAAGTCTGCACTCTTAAACCACATCCATATGGAAATGTTCAAATCTGATTCATCTTGAAGGCATTCAATTCTCTGTGGCCACTTTTCTAGGGCTTTCATGGACAGCCTGACCTCTTCTTTGATATGAAATTATTTATAAGTACCCAGCAGAGGGCTCGACCCTCAGAAGGCAGCCGATGGGTATTTATTTCTGTCCTTTGTTCACCCTTGTCCTTCCCTTAGGAAACCCTTCTTAGCACCCTTTCTAGATATCATTTAAGACCCATGGTTCTCTACTTCCTTCGTAGACATTGACACACTTCGTTTCTTTCCTATCTTGACTTAGCATGTTGAGTGCAAGCATTATCTTTGCCTTTCCCAGGATAGCTAGCACGGGGCCTCACACGGAACTACTTTCATGGCCTCGTTGATAACCCAACGAGCTTGGACAGCACACATCTCCATTTTTGAGAAGAGAAACATGTTCCTCGATCAGTAAGTTGCCCAAGGACTTACAAAGAGTTGAGTCATTGATGAAGATACGAACCCATTGTCTAGAGTAAGAAGAGTGATAGAT
Source organism: Rhinolophus ferrumequinum (assembly GCF_004115265.2). Classification (NCBI taxonomy): domain Eukaryota; kingdom Metazoa; phylum Chordata; class Mammalia; order Chiroptera; family Rhinolophidae; genus Rhinolophus; species Rhinolophus ferrumequinum. The sequence continues at coordinate 34,371,157 of NC_046307.1, forward strand.
GACGAGTGCCTTGTGCATAGTAAGCTCTCATTCTCGTAGAAAGGAATGAACAAAAACACTGTTGTCACAGTCAAGATATTGGAGGCATGAGCATAGATAGCGCTGCTACACTGTGGGCTGCATTTTCTTTTTTTTTAAATCAGTGCTCAGGATAATAGGATTCTGCCTAATATGACTCCTTTCAGAGAAGGCTTGAATAAAGGAGCTCCATAGTAATGCAAAAAAATTTAAAGTCAGTCTTCTGGAGTATCTGAAAGGCACACATGTGTTCCTGAATCTCACCAAGCCAAATGGTGAGCAAGGCGGCCCACAACAGAATTACAGAGATTGTTCCAAAGCTTAGTAGCTAATTTGATTTTGTATAGAATGTTAAGAAAGGGTTTTAAAGAATTTTTAATGAAAAGGCAATTAATGTGGCAACCTTCATTAATGGATAGTTGAGAGGGAAAAAAACCAGACTTCTTGCTGAGTTTTTGACTTTTAAACTAATTGCAAAACTGTATGGTATTTTTACTGTATGTTAGAAGACGGGGAGACATCATCTGTTTAATACAGCTAGAAGTTATGGGTAAATAGAACACTTTTAAAGGCTTTTAATTTTTGTTTTTTAAGTAGAGAGGCCAGAAGCCCCAAGAACTAATTATAACTGAACAACTCTCATTTGGTAAAATGGATGCACATTAATGAAATGCTCACCAAGAAACAGTGATTTTGACTGAGTTTAAAAGATTCTTGAAACTATTGTTTCCTTGTGTTAACATACATCGACTAATGTTGCATATAGCAGAAAGTGGACATTTTATAAGAAAGGTATAAAGAGCAGTCCTGAGTATTAAACAACAACAAAAAAACGGTATCACTTATCAATGTTGGTTTGCTTGAATGCATGTCCTCTAAACTCTTTAAATACGGTTCATTTCTCAGTTCAACGCTAATAATTAAAGTCAATGAAACATCCGTTCTTTGGGTTTTTTTCCAACATTTAGTTTGGGTACCAGCCTTTTCCAAACATTACCATAGAAATGTTAGTAATTATTATATTCCCCACCCCCTACCATACGTGTGGTCCTTAGGGCCTTAGCATAATGGAAATGAAGACAGAAGTCTTTTGGCTGGCAGATTATTGGAGAATTTTATTGGCCATATGGTATACGTTCATGCCATGGAGTTAGGAAAAGTCTTATTTCTTGCCTTTCAGAGCCATTTAACTAAAGAATCTTTATAAACTGGAAATACAGTAACCACATTGCCTCCCACCAATTTAGTTTGCCTTACCAGAAAACTCATCACCATATGGCAGGCCAATGGACAGGGGTGAGGAGGCTGAGGGTCCCCAAAGGAGAGGTAATTTGTCTTGTGGCCAGTCTGTTTTATAGTCATACTGTCCAACAGTGAATCCCGTGATGAGTCTCAAACATCCTAAATTTTAGATGTGACATTTCAGACAAGGTAAAACAGTCTTTTTTGACCTTTTTCATCTCTAATCTTGTTTACTGGTGGGTGGTGATGTAAAAGAACTGGAGACTGGTTCCTGTATCAAAAACAGGTCTAATTCCATTTATTGGGAATAAAGAGAACCAAGAAAGACATATGTAGGTGCCTAACCAATTGGCGCCACCCCGTCTTGAGAGGATCCATAGTAATAAATGAAGAAACAACCAAAGTTTGAAAAGCCCCTCCTCTCTTTGATTCACTTCTCACTCTTTATTAACGCTGGATCTCATTTAATCTAGTTATTAAATGACCCAACATACGTATCATAGGCAGTCAGCATATGTAGTTCTAGGTTATCTGGTTAATGATTGGTCAGGTAAGTGTATCCAATCAAAGACTTTTCCAGAATAAATTGGAAGATCTGGTCTCCACCTCTTCTACTTACCAGCTTTATTATCGTCAACGTGACTTATTTTTTTTTATTTTGTCTTACTTGGGATCCACACTGTTTAAATCTATGTCCTCATGAGCTGAAACTATACTGTCTTATTTTATTACAATGAAAGCATTGTTGGAGGCCCAGTAAAAGACGGGGTTTCTACATAATAGAACATTTGTGTATGACTATTTCGTAGGTACGTATTTTCTTGTATTTGAGGATTTGTATTATACTTTGAGTCATTGTGAGAAAAAGAAATACGGCAGAGCAAACAGAACTATGACAGGTGAATGCATTATTTCCTTTGATTGGTTGTTTTCCCCTGGCATAGATTCTTCTCTGTTCCCTGTCTATCTCAAAAGGAGTAGCTCCTGTAATAGGCGTCTTTGGGAGAGATTGCAAGGAAACAAAGAATGTTGACCAACAAAATTTCTCAACTTGTGTTTTCATAGATTGTTTTAACATGCATTATATTATTTTAAACAATTTTGTAGGAATGTTTTCACAAACATCTCCACGTAAATATATTTTATTTTTATCTTTTATTTTATTTAGGTATAGCCATATGCACTGTTCTCATTTATGTACAATATCAATAATTTTTGTGTAGTAGCTCTGATAACCCAGAAGAGCACAATGTTACCATTGGATGTTGAGCAACGTCTCGATGATGCCAGTTTTAACTACTGATGCATCTAAGTAATCGAGCCTAAACCTGTGTAATTGAGTTTATACCAGGGTGTAACTCCTTTGTTCACTGAGACATTTATTATTGTTGTTATTATTAGCAATGCCTGTCATGTTCATTAAGAATATGCCACAGGGCAAAAGGAAACCAAAGTGACATCTTATGATGTCAGCTCAAGCAAAGATCAGTACTGTGCTTAGAAAGGCCTTACGGAGCTGAGAAAGCCAACAGCAGTGCACAGCCATTTTCTGTGGATAAGAGATTATCCAAGTCCTTTCTCGAGGCTCAGGTTTGTCGTCTGTCCTATTCAGTGTCTACCTTTATTGTCCGTGTCAACAAATATACCCAGTCTGTACCACAGACAGTAAGTGCAGATTTGGGTACTTTAGTTCCTTTCTTACATCACAGAAATCATAACACATAGGAAATCAAAAATCATTTGGAGTGAACTGTTATGCTCAACTATAACCTGTTTATAGTAGATGAGGTGTGATAATTCTATGAGACTTTTATACACTAATACAGTAAAATTATCAAGTTAACCTGTATCATATCCTTTATTATTTTTCCCATTCTCTTTTATTATACCTTATACAAATTAATAATGTCAGTAATGTACTTCCTCATTTCTGCATGAGTTTTGTTTATTTGTTCACTTGGCCATATGTTTGGCATGAACTGGATATCAATTCCCTTGTCACTTTTTCCCCTTATTCTGCCATACTGTGAGTTGACATCAAAATACACACAGCAAAATGTATGTTAGGCTGGGACATTAAAATGATTGACAGTGAACTTGCAGGGCAAGGAGGAGGCTAATCCATATATGACACGCGGAAGCTGTTTTCCTGGCAACAACTTCATCATTGTTTCTAAACATGAGAGATGAGCCAGTATACCTAAAAAATCATTCAGGTAAACAGCAAAGAATTTGGTTTGGCAGAGCACGAATGCCCTGGTCTTTCTCTTTCTTCACGGTGGTAAATGGAAATGGATTCTTTCCACTTAGATTAATAGCTGTTTGAACTTAATAAAAGATGTGTAAATCGTTAGTGGTTTCCTATCAAGTCATAGTCAACCCTTTTATGTGTATGTAATAGCATCTCAGAGTAGTTAAGATATAAGTCAGTCCCTTGGGGGAGATACGTCCGTATCCCTTTGGAATGTAGGTTGGATATGTAACCACCTTTTTGGGGTAATAAATGATTTTGAGCACAAGTTGAAATTTGATGATAGTCTCTGTCAAATTTTTAGATCTAACAGCACAGAGTATTTGGTATTTCGCTTTACACGAAGAAAAGAGAAAGCAGGAGGCTAAGTTGGTTCAAAAAATTGTATGAGGCCTAAGAAAAGACTGCTCCCAGATGGAATTCACTGAAGATTCTGTTTCTTTGCATCTTCATTATAATTAATTCTTTAATATTGCCAGTTAAATCTCACGAATTGAAAATGTTCCAATCTATACAATCTGGCGTCATGCTGCTCTTCTGAAATTCCAGGGAGCTTTCCTCAAGGGAAGCTTGGGAAAGTCACAGTATGAATGGAGCAATTAGAGCAGAGGTGTGGTATCAAGAGATGTGGGCCAAATAGATATAACATCATGACGGTGGCCTCTTTCCAAATACATCCTAGTCAAATTAGCACATGGCAGTAAGAGTGAAAGGAGATGCTGCTCTTTGGAAAACAGTATACATTGAAAAGTTTTAATTCTGAGCCTCCAAACCATATCCTGCAAGAGATGTGTACCTCGGGCAGTTGGAAGCAGCACTAGATGAGTTGCCAAAATACATAGCTTCAGGTGAGGGTGCAGAGGTGTCGAGGGGAGTGGGAAACAGGGAAGGACACAGGCCAATTCCTGAAAAGTACGTTATTGACCAGGGACTGTCAGAGTTAACTGAGGATGGAGAATTTGCAAATGGGAACTTCATAGTATATAGTAACCCAGTTATTTTATATAAGAGAAGTTGTGTGAGTTGCAAAGGAGCTTAGATATGCAGGCAGTGGCACAGCCAGGGTCCATTCCTTCATTCTGTCTCTATACTTATCCTGAAGGCTTAGAGCATTCACTCTTTTAGGAAGTTAAACACATAGGATGTGTCAACCTCCTTGAACCTTATTTGAAATTCATGCAATCTTCTCTTTTACTTTATGACATTTTAATTGTAAAAGCAGTACATTCTCATTGTAGAAGATTTATAAAACTGTTAAGGGAATCCTTTTCCTTTCCCACCCGAAGATAATCACAGTTAACTATGTCATCCTGGGTCCTAGAAGACTGGGAATGAGTACAAAGATGGTGGGAATAAAACTCTTAGACAACTATCAGTTTTATTCACAAGCTTGATTAGGCACAAAAAAGGCTGTCAACAGCAGTGTAATCAGAGGACACATCTGAGCAAGCGTGGTGTCTCTATTCTGCTCCTCACGAGGATGTGGCCAGAGAAGTGATAACAACCTGTAGCCTTTGGTAGCTTTAAACAAATAATCCCAAATCTTTGACTGGATGACTCCCTGCTCCCTAAACCACTTCCAAAGGAGCCACATCAGTTCCCAGAAGGACCATTTTGTTTAACTGTTTTCTGTCAAATGTATTCGTTCTATCTATATCTATTCATTCATCTATGTTGACAAAATTGAGCCGACAGTGTACATACAGTATTGGACTCTGCCCTTTTTGTTCATTTAGTATTTTGAGTTTTTCCCATATCAGTGTGGGAAGACTCTTCAAAAACGTAGTTTTACATTTTTAGCTGAATTATACAGAGACATACTACATCAGATTTTTATTTGGGAAAAAATCAGGAGTTAATTACCAAATTCTCATGTTTAAAAACTCACTAAGTTACAAGCGCTAACTTTATTAAACTTTCTGCTGGTACTGTCAGGGAAATAATCATTAATTCTGGAGAATTAATGCTGGAGAAGACATCAGTTAAAATTAACTGCGAGCATTTACCTCTACAAAGAAGGAGCCAATATGCAAAGGCCTTACTCGCATAAGTTAGAATTCTTCATGAAAAAGTCCACATCTAAATCCTTCTTTAATTTTTGTTAGTTTGTTTTTTCTTATTAAACCTTTATTTGCATTTTTTTATATCTTTCTTTTCTCACAAACCCTCAACAGTATCTGTATTGTGTACTGAGTACGTCATGTTAATGGATTCCATAGATAATTTCCAAAGGTTGAAAAGGCCTTTGACTTCAGAGAAATTGAAGCAATTTTAAAAGAAGCCAAAGAGGTGTATATTAGAATCCTCCCCATACACATGAATAGTGGAGTGACATTTGAATTTGACAGAGAGTGAAAAGATCAAGTTGAAATGTGGCACTAGAGAAGGGAATGCCGCCTCATCCGTGCCTTCTCTGTTTGCTGAGAGAAGATATTCTGAAACTTTGAATGAGACGTGTAAAGGGCATTAGCATCAGATGAGAGTACAGGAGTCAACCTGGATTTGCAAATAACAAAGTCATCTCAGCTAAACTCCAGGAAGACCTTGAAGCTGAGATCCAAGATCACACGCTTAAAAATAAATCACTTTTGTTAAAGAAGCGTGTGTAAGTGACCAAAGTTGAATTTGCACAATAAAGGAGAGATCACAGAAAGGAGACTGAGGGAGGAAGTTTACCTGGGCTAGTTAGAGGAGTCTAATTCAGGAGGCTGGGCTAGTCTCAGAGTCTGTAAAAGGATTTCTGAGAGGTGAGCAGCTTGCACTTCAGCTTTCAAAAAAATCTGACGATGCCTACATGGACATTTTATCTGCTTTAAAAGATGGACTCCTCACTGCAGTTATATGCATTTATTCTTAATACTAAGGACTGCTTTTCCCCTGGATTTTTCCTTAAAATTTAGGGCACCCATGTCTCCTCAGGGTCTCACCATTTATTCACAGCTGATCACTAAGATTCAAGGATCATGGCACTTGAGTCACTTGGCATAGAGAATAATTCAGATAGGGAACTACTCATTGAAAAATCACATCCTTGGAAGCTACGGTCAGTAGATGGTTGGGTATAAATAGTATTTCTGCCTCGGCATTGTTTGATTCTGTTAGAAGAGTAAGAGCAAGTTCATATATTCTTTGGAAATCTTAAAAAAATAAGTTTAAAAATAGAAAATAAATTATAGTGTAAGGAAAACAGCATAAGCATAATCGAAAAAAAGAATTTTAATTAGGGAATGCATTAAACATGCTTTTGTAGTAATGCTTACCTGTAATAAATTCAATCAGTTAGTAAAATTTAGAACTGTGGTTAAGAGAACTTACTACTACAGAATCATCCTGCCGAGACTGAAACCTAGGTTTGCCAGGAAATAGCTGTGAGATCTTGGGACAATTCTTCCCTTATAAAATTGGAATTAATAATACAAGTCCACCTAGTAGGGTTGTTTTGAAAATTCAATGAGATACTTATAAAGCACTTAGCACAACGCCTGACACATGGTAAGCTCTCTAAGAATGCTTGTTCTGGCCTGAGGCAGAAAAGGCCCAGGTTAACTCAGATCCTCTGAGAAACTGAGGTGGGATTATACATGCAGGAGATTTATCTGTGAAGGATAAAGGGGAAGAAGCCAGAGGAACAGGGAAAGGCTTCAGGCCATAATGTCGGTCTGACACCTGTGAAAGAAGGGAGGAAGGAAGGCAGATTGAATAAGTCATAGACTGAGGCACACTTCCGAGAAAGTTTGGGGCAGATTGATGCAGAGCCTGGAGCCTAAGTCATCTGTTGGAGGAGTCTCATGTCCCCCAGGAAGGAGCTTGTGCAGTTATCGGATGGGAGCATTCTGGGAGAAGCCAGGGCTCTGTGTGTATGTGGTAGTGGATGCAGAGAGGCAGCAGCTATGGGGTGTGGCCTGCAGCAGGAGATCTGAGCAGTGTGTTTCTGTGATGGCGATGGGACCATTGCCTGAGCTGGTGATTTAGCACAATAGTTACGAATCCATGGTAATGATTATTTCATGCATTCCTTCACTCCAACATTTCGGTAGCTTGGTTCAGGGTATCCTGTCTCTGAACCTCAATTTCATCACCTAGGAAATGGGTAAAATAATAAGCATTACACACTTGCACGTATTCCAGAACTAATTTAAAGATGTGAGATACTATATGTGAAAACATATGCCTCCCTCCCTCTCGCTCTCTCTCTCTTTCTCTCTAATAGTGAAAAGTGCTTGGGAATGTAAAACAGCACAAAAGTTTTTCCTTTAAATATTTCATAATTCTCAAATTTATTTCCACTAGTCTGGCCTTTCAATTCGCCTGACCTTATAAGACTTAATTATAATTAAATTCACATGAAAACATGTATCTGTAGAAACAAATAGATTCTCGTATCTTTGAAATTACTAAGCATTTAAGGTTTACCACCTGGATGTTTTATCTGATAACTACTGTACGTCGTCATGGTACTGAGTCAGATGCCACAATTTAGTTTACAGTTCATGGAACCTGACTTTAACTCACTGAATCCAGAAACCAGTTTTAAAGTTACTGTAAATTGGAACTCAAGAACACTGTTGAGTTCTGCATTCGTCGTTCATGACTGTGTCCGGGGCTGCTACGCAAGATGATTGGAACATAGAAGGCTCTCAATAAGTATTTATTCGATGATTCACTGAATCAGTTAATTTCTTGCCCTTTTCAGTTTTATCTCTGTGATTTTCCTCATAGAGATTGGGGAACCTAAACATAAAAACACAGAAAGTACCATGATGACAACCTGAATCCCTGACGCTTGTGGAAATTAGAAAAGAATGGGTCTGGTATTTGGAACATACCTCTTAGAATCACAAAGATGGTAGACTCTTTGGAGGTCATGTAATCCTACTTTATTTTTCCCATACCTTGTAGGGTGTTTAGCATGCTTCGTGATCTTTACCCACTAGATGTCAGTAGCATTCCTCCCCCAACCCCCCAGTTGGGACAACAAAAAGTGTATGGGAGTTGCTAAATGTCCCTGGGAGGCAAAATCGTCTCCAGTTGAGAACTACTGTTTTAGATATTGGGCAACCAAGGAAACTTGAGAGTTTAAATACATCACCAAAACCTTCAGCAAAGCAAGCACCACAACTCTAATCCCAGGACGAAGCATCTACCCACTTCTCTTTCTACTGTCCTGCTCTGCCTGTCTGAGTCAATATATGATTAAATGTGTCTCCAGTAAAGTTGCTGTTACTTTATCCTGACTCTTCATATTTATTCCTACCATTCTTCCAGTTTGTAGGCTCTTTGGTACTATATGCATTTTATTGCACGGAAGGCAAGGCTTGATGTTCCTTTCTATATTGGATTAAAAATGAGGTTCCTCTTGGAGGTCGAAAAGGGCATGTTTTGAAGCCTAAAATTGACAGGGGAGAGAGAGTTGAACAATCTTTCTTTTAGGGACTGACTTGGAGCTGTGTTATGCTTTCTTTGCCCAGCTTACACTTAAATAGAAAAAATATATCTGTACACAAAGATTTCTGTATATATATTAAAAAAACGTCTACCAAGTTCAGGAGATACCTCTATAAAGTGGCAGAGAACAGAATGATCTTGTAGGGACGGTTGGGTGTAATTTCAGATAATTCTATATCAGGTTTCTGAGAACCCTTTTGGAAAGCTCTGTTATAAATTAGTGCTGGGTCTCAAAGAAATGGAAAATTAGTATTTTCTTTCCCAGCCTACAATTTATTGATCAAAGAAAACTTATTTTTGGCTTTGTAGTGTTGCACCAATCTGAAGCATGTTAATAAAGAAAGAGAGTTACTTCTTGGGGAGATAACCTTGATGACTGTAATTTTTCTCATGAGTATCGATGCTACTTACGTGCCAGTATATCACAGGGGAAGGGGAGGGGAGGATGGGCGGGAGGGGAGCAGGTGTTGCTTAGCAAGGGAAGCCTGAAGTTCTGTGTATTTTGCTTTGTCTTCTTTCAGCCTTTCTCAAGGAGTTCTCCTTCTTCACTCTTTGTTCTGGACAAGGACTCGAGATAGTATTTTACGAAAAGAAAGGCTTTTCAGCTGTGAAGATAGAAAGCTGACAAGGAGTTGCCTAGTTCTAATCATCGGTTCTACTTAATGCAATAATCCGGGGACTCGACACTGATTTATTTCTGTGTACGTTCATGTCCCCATCCATTCCAACAGTCACCTGGGTCCCATCCCTACTCCACCGCCTGTTAACTGTCACCCTGAGGAAATTGCTGGTCATCTCTCTGCCTCAGTTTCCTTGTCTCTCCAATAAGGACATTAGCACCTAGCACAAATACAGATAAAATAAGTTAATGGTTTTAGAGTATGTAGAAAATTACCTGACACACAGTGATGTCAGTGTTTTTTACATGGGAACAATATATATAAAATTCATAAACAGCATTCTGCCAAGTATTGGTGATTTATTACAACAAAAAAGAAAGAATTAAGAGACAAGAGGACACCCAAAACAGGAAATAGGTCACATTTTTACAATTTAAATGTTTTAATTTAAATTTAAAATGTATGTTTAGTTCGTGTTCATTAAACACTTCCTTCGTGGAAGCCATTGTGTTGACCACAGAGGAGGCAGAGAAAATAGTCAGCGTTTCTGTTCTCTAAGAACTGTGTCTGGTGGAGGAAGGAAAGTTCAATACACTGATAAGATAATGTGACAAGTGATGTGATCAGTATAGACACAGTGTTATATGTTTCCTTTGATAGACTCACCCTAGCCTGGGGATGGGGCTTGAGGTGGAGAAGTTCCTCAGGGGAAGTGATGTGGAAGTCTGGCCTCTGCACCAAGTCTGGCCACGTAGGAGGGGGTATAAGACACTGAAAACAGAGAAAGGGAAGTGAGCCTTTGAGTGTGGTGAGGAGGGAAGGCCATACCATGATATGCTGGGTCAGGAACGGTCCTGCTTGGCACATGGAGCAGTGTAGGTACCATCTAGAAAGGGAATGGAAGCCATTGAAGCATTTTTAACAAAGGAGCGATAGGGTCTCAGAGGTCGGGATTTTATTGGATGAATAGTAGGGCTGCACTGTGTAGAAGAAAGGTTGGAAGAAGGCCAGACCAAAAAGGCTGAAAACCCCAATAGGTACAACTCCACTGAGAGATGATGAGGCCTGAACCTCCTCCCCTTGAGAGAGGTGAATAAGTAGAGCTGGGTATAGAAACGGTTCCAAGTAGTTCAGCGAACTCCTACCGACGGTTATCCTGGAATGGGAAGAAGCCTGAGAGCCAAGTGGACTGTTTCTCACACGTTGAAAAGTCTTATCTGGCTTTTCTAGACCTTCAGAAAAGGAGAAAACTGTGGACTTAGTTGTCAGGAATTGTCTTGCTGAGACATTCGTGTCATCGTCCGATGCTGTGAACTAGGCTTGCTGCCCTCTAGCTGGTAAGGCCTGGTGTGTGGGCCTAATGTCTTGACACCTTTGATTCGACCTGAGAGAAGTTTCACATACTATGTTTGACATGGACACAGAAATAGAATGGACTTTATGACTCTCTTTGGCCTTTTTCTTAAATCATTGATATTTGAGCAGAGGCTGAAAGGATCATGAGAGACCATTGAATGAAATGGTAGCAGAAAACTTTGTGTCTCAAATGCCATCAGCCAAGTCTTAATAGTGTCTGTTTGAAGTGCTGTGTTGACAAAGAACAGGGGGCCCACATGGCTTGTGGTGGAAAAGTGACAAGATCAACTAAAGATGTCCATCATGGGTGCAGCAGGGTGAAGCAGAAGCACACATGTTTCATGGATCTATCTGTAGGATAAATAAGCCAAGCCCATAGCCTTATGGACTTGACAAAGGTCACTGACTTCCCAGGACCATGGCTGCAAAGAAAACCAGGTTATGTGGCTCCCAGGGCCAAGACACTTCATTCATTTCTTCAATAAACATTTGCCTAGGGTTCCTGTGTGTGTCCGGATCATGTGTTCTTGTGTTGCTGTTTTTCGCGCTAGATTTTCAGCTTTTAACAATACAGACAAGGTTCCTCCTTCCAGGGACAGAATCTTTCAGAGGGGGGTGGGTAATAAATAAATGGATAAGTAAGATAATGTCAGATGGCAGTTGAAGATGATGAGAACAAGAAAAGCCTGGGTGTGGTGATATGAAACAAATAAAACACGGCAGTGGGTAGCCAGTCGGGAGACTTGCTTCAGGAAAAAAAGGACTTTTTAGCTGAGACTTGAATGAGAAGGAAGAGCCAGCGAGGCCAAGATCTGACAGCGGAGTACACCAGGCAGCACGCATACCAAGTGCAAAGACACTGAGCTAAAAGTAGCCCGAGCGTTTGAGGAACAGAAAGAAGGCCTGCAGGGCCAGGGCATCGTGAGTGAGCGGGACGGCGGTACCTGGGAAGATGGGAGAGTCAGGCCGTGATGTATCCTCAGCTCTCAGGGAAGCGAGTCTTAGGGTCCTGCTCGGTGGCCCCAGGCAGTAGCAAAGTGAGGAGTTAGACCCTCGGTCTCAGGGTTTTTAGTGCAGTGCTTTTGAAAGTCTTTATAAAGACAGAGCCCTTTCTTTCTTTTTATAGGAAACTCCTTGATTATAACTGCCAAGATCAAACAGCTGATAGGATCAAAAACTTTGCTCTATACAGATTATAGTGGGAAATAGAAACCTGGAATAAGTGTGTTTCCTTCAGATGACCTTAGTAAAACATTCATGGGGTGCTGACAAGTACTTTGAATCTATACAATGGGGAACACAGTTTAAATACTTTGATATATGGCAAGCAGCTTCTAGAGAATCTCAAAAAAGATTGCGAAGCTCATTTAAATCTTGTACCAACCCTGTGAGAATTGGTAGGAAATAGCTATAGCTATTTTTTTTTTCCAGATGAATAGAATGAGGCAGAGAGATTGCTTGATTTCAGATTTCTTCCCATAGTCTCGCATTCAACCTAACAGATATAGTCTGTAGACGTTAATGTATAAGTAAATCTATGGTTGAAATCCAAACTGTGGTAAAGCATTTATTGGAAACTTTGATTTTTGAGTCCTAAAGTCACAATGTGTGTATTTACCTTACTAATTATGCGTAACAAATAAAATGAAGATGTGTGTGTTTGAGCAGTATGCTGAGCTTGCTGAATTTTGTTTTATTTGGAAATTTGGTCCTAGATGTTTTCTGTTGGGATGTATAGGGTCAAGTTTCAGGCTGCCCCATTTCATATTTGCATGTATTCCATTACCTGCCTTGTCCTTTTCTTTGCCTCACTCTCTCCCCCATCTCCACCCTCCCCAGGCAGATTGACCTGTCCTGTGCATTCGATTCCTTATCGGCTGTGCTCTCAAGTGACAGCTTTTGGACTTAATCAATCCCCACAAATGTATAAATGGTTGTTAATGGTCCACACTTCCCTTCAGTATAGCATGTATACACCTTGACGGTGACCTTTGATGGTTAATACCTGACTCAAAGGAATGATGGACGGTAGAATTAGGAAGCCACATGGATTTGGAAGTCAGCATTGTAGCTAATTGAAAGTTATACATTTGGGGAGGATCATGGAATGTGGGTGCCCCTCAAATCGTCAAGATACGTCTATTCCCAGGGCCAGCTGTCCTCCTCAGAGGTGGATTTCTTTATATAGGATTGTATGGGCCAAAAAAGCTGTTTCTGACATGGATATATAGAGTATGAGCTGCACCTAGAATGTTTCTCAACAAAGTAACCAAAAGTCACATTGATATGCAAAGTAAAACCCGGAGAAGTAGTGAACTACAGGAAGAATGACATTATCATCTTCAGAATCATTTCTTCCTCCACTTCCTAGAAAATGGGTATTTTTGTTTGGAGTCTTCTGTCCATATCATGTGCTTTCTGTGAACTGGCCAGATTCTGGTTGTTCTTCCTTTTCTCTTGTTGACCCATGATCCGAAAGCCTATTTCACGTTGCAATAAGCCAGTGATTTTACTCATAAGAATCAATGGCCCCTGACATCTGTTTTTGGTGCATCACCTGGTGTATAACACAGGGCATATACACCTGGATACACTTGGACATGTACAGAAAAACCCAGGCTAATGGGATGTCTCATATTCTACTGTAAAATTGCATCTGTTAAATTAACCAAGCTCCAAAAATATTGCATTTTATAATCTCCCAGTGTACTTTTTTCTTCCTCAAAGGAAGACAAATGAACCTTAAATTCTGTTGTCTATATAAAGGTATATGCAAGTATCTGCAGAAAGGAAATGCTTCTCCTAAAAGTACAGAAAAAGAAAAGTTGTATTTCTCTCTAGAACAAGTTATACAACCTTCCAGAGCTTTTCACATCAGTAATGAATTTTCTAATTCTATTGATAAAGGTTGATGTGTGAGATCGTATAATTCTAAATAAATCTGTTTTGAGTCCTGAATTAGTAAAAGTTTTTTTTTGCTTTTTTTCTGAATTGCAGTCAATATAAATATGTACTCTCGGGCCTTAATAGATGATACAGACCAGCAGTGAGTGTGTGGAAAGTACCTTCCTATGCCATCACTTTCATCTGGCTAGGAATAACAGCAGTCTAGGAGTCAAGTGACATGTGTTTTCTCAGGACATTCCCTTCATGATCTTGCGCTCTTCACATTTATGGGACCTCAGCTTCTGCATCCTAAACCAAAAGGTTAGATAAAAGTTTATTTTGTGGGCACCTTTCATCTATAAAATTGTATGAGTCCAAGAAATAAAAACAAAAATCATAAATGTTCTTATAAGGACAGAAGAAGATTTTGCAATGTACCTTCCAGGGTCCGTCTCCCTAATATTATTAAGCTGTGACTCTCATAGCAATTTGTCTATATTGTTTTAGCTTACGTCCATCTTGGGATACAATTATTTATATACTTGCCTTGCTTCTCCGCTTAGAGTACAGGTTAAAATTGACATAAAACATGCCTTTATATAAAGCTTTGCCCATGATAGGCATTCAGTACACGTCTCACCTGGATGGTTGCCTCTCACGTAATGTTCTTGTGTGGCTTATGGAAATGGGCGCCATTGCTTTGTTTCAAATTTCTGATATGTTGTTCATTCCTTCCTTTGTTAAAACTTTCCTGAACACCTGCTGTGAGGAGAGCACTGTGTTGGACGCCATGAGGGTTATACAGATTCCATCTCCTATCCCAGGAAGTTTACAATCTCATGGTAGCACATGGGCCACTGCAAAAAAGAGAGAGGGTCACTGATGTCAGAGTTCTCAGCGATGTGTGGCAGTAGCCAGTGTTCCATAAACGATGGCTGGTTTCCCTGCAGGTACAATTCCTCGTGTTACTATTGTTTTCATTATTTCTAGACCCTAAGATAGTTATCTGGAAAACAGCAACAGGAACATCCTATAGTGATTAATTAATGCTTCGAATGATGCAACTTCTTCAAAGGTGTGTGGATTTGGTTAAAACTGATTGCTGGTGCTTTGCAAACGAGATGGTATTTCCTCACAGTGGTACTAGGGATCTATCCTGCTTCTGGGACAACCTACAGGGTGGTCCTGGAGCAGTGCTAGCAGCATCACCTAGGGGCTTGTTAGGAATGCCAGTTCTTATCGGGTTAAATCAGAAACTCCGGGGGTGGAGTCCAGCAATCTGTGTTTAAACAAGTCCTCCAGGGGATTCTGATGGGCCCTAAAGTGTGAGAACCCCTATTCCAGGATGTCCGTAGAGATTTGGGGAAGGTACTTGGGGAGGAGTGGGTGACAGTGGGATGCCAACGACACAAATGGATTGAAAGAAGAGGAATTTCATAGCCCCCGCTCGCACAGACTCACAGCCTGGTGAGGAAGCAAGTAATCCCTAAAATAAGTACACAGTTGCAAACCAGGATGCACGCTGTTAACGGACAGTTTAAGTGCAGACACAGCCTGTACCAGAAGGAACGGGGAAGTCTCAGGTTTAGGCAAGACCCACGGAGGGATGCATTGGAGCAGTTTGTGCCCTGGATGCTGTGTGGGTGTGAGGAGGAATCCTGGACTCGGACTCTAACGGGGCGTTATGGAGCCGATGTCACAGAATGTTTCTGGACAGTTCTTTTCCCTTTACTGTCCTTGGACTTAGTGGCCATGTCCTCTATGATTTTTCAAAGCTGACTCAACACTTTAATTACCTGCACAGGTACGCGTACATGCACACATACATGTAAATATTACACATACATGTAAATATTCATTGATGACGATAATATTCAATACGCAGCTTGCTTTGTACTATGGAGGGAACACAATTATTATGGGTTCGGTACCAACTCTGTACCAGGCACTGCCCTCGGTCCTTCAGGCCCAACTTCTAAATTAATGTTCACCACATTTCTTCAAGTAGGAATCGTGAACTCTACTCATGTTAAGTAAAATAACTCAGCGAGATGAAGCCAGTCCCCCTGTGACAGGGCAGGATTCAATCAGGCAATCTGGCTCTAAATTTCTCTCTCTCAACCTCTACGTGAAGAGTTCATGGGGTGGGATGTGTTTGAATTCAAAGTATTTGCACAAAAAGGGAAACTCTGCTTCATGAATTTGTACTTTATCTTGACCTGTATTTTTCCTGTCCCCAGACTTCTCATCATTTGAAGAAGAGATATCAGGTGACATAGTTCATTGAGTTCGAAGCAGCCTTTAAAATGTCATATACAAAGTGAGAGAAGCTGGAAATTCTAACCTATAGCTGTTAGCAACTGGAGCAGATCCTAAAATATGGCAAACCAGGACACAGATACGAGGATACGAGCGTGGGTTTGGGAAGGGGAGCCATATAAATAGATGATCGGGTGTATTTCAGGGTGACAGCCACTGGGGAAGAAGGAGGTGTCTCTACCAGCTGGCACGAAACCGATCCTACATGCTCCATCTCCTAAATTCTTCTCTACATCTCTCTATTTTCACAGAGTGCCCTCAGCTTGCCCTTCTTCCGACTTCTTTCGTCCCTTTAAGTGACCTTGACGTGAATTCCATCCTCTTTACATCAAGTGATATAAATAAAACTGCAAAAACGCATGCAGTATATACACACATACACACACACACATATATATATATATATATATATATATATATATATATATATATATATATTTACCCAGTTGCTAATCCCTTATCAATTTAAGATGGAAAAAGTGTAAACTAGAAAATAAACAAAAGGAAACATTCATATCTAACAGTAAGAATGCTGAGGCATAATTAATAAAAAAATACAGCTGTAATAATGTCACTTTATAGAACTGCTTGGAATGTTTTGCAAATCTTGTATATTTTTTGGTTTAATTTCTAAGCCTAGCCACATCCATTTTATTTTACCTTAAGAAAATTGCATCTAAGGGAAGCCACATCCATTTTATTTTACCTTAAAAAAAAAAACCCCAAAGATTACTATTTAAAATTTCAGTTGTGCATTTAAGGAAGATTTTAGTGTCCCTAGAGTTTCGGGCTTGTTAAGGCTAAGGCATAAGATCAACTTCTGTGCATGGTTATGTCTCCAGATTGTTGTATTACTATTTGATGTGTATTTTCACGTGTAGTCATTTTGACAGTATCTAAAATCAGTGCATTTGTAGTGGAACCATAAATGCATTAGCTATGGAAGAGAATTCACAGGTGCATTTTCTTCACCATCCTTTCCGCCTAATTGCAAACTGCCCTAGGACCTGCAGCTTCCCTAACAGGGCCGCGTGCCGCCCGAAAGATGTCTTTGGCCACGAAAGATTAGTGATTTTGATTTGGGCCAAGAATAAGAATTTAGTTAGTTTAGCAGAAGCTGAAATATTTCCCAAAGCTGTACCTGCTGTAGAAATGGTCTCTTTTAAAAAATTCAGATCTCAATAAGAATTAGGGGTTTTCAAAATGAGCCAAAGCAAATTGTCTGTACGGGATTCAAAAGGTAATTTATATGCAGCTTTCCCAACACCAAAGAGCTTTAGTGAAAACAGCTCTGCTTTTATTCCCTTTCTTTAACTATGTTGGTTATGAATACATTTTCAAATTAATAGTTTGGAAATTTTTATACCCTTCTAACTATGAGTCAATAGTACATCTCTACCTGCAAGAATGACTTGATGCATTCATTTTACTACAATGAAAGTGTCATTTAGAAAGCCATTAAAACATAACCTTAAAATTAACATTGTGACCCTACAAGGAAACATTAAGTGGGTTGAAAAGTAATGGTCTTGAAAAGGAAAGGCCTGCCTTTGGTGTACTCGTTTTAAAAAAAATAAATAATAAAGAAAAAAGAAAAAGAGCCACTAATGAATCATCACTCTAATGAATCTCTGGTCACAGAGCCACTCACGTTCACTGGCATTAATGCTAGGACATACTGGATGGTGTGAACACATGAAAACAGTCATTTGAGCGTTTTCTTGTTCAAAAAAGCAATGGCTTCTCCCACACTCCTCCATGAGGTGCTTCCTTGGCAACTCACCTTATCATCCAAATACGAAAGCTGTCCAGGCTGTCCTTCCAGCCAGTGTCTGGGGCTTCCTAAAACACCAAGAGGATCCACTTCCGTGAATCCACTTCCAACCCCAGCATCTCAGCACTCTCCCCTGAGGCCCCGTTGCACAGGGTCTCTCTCCACGGAAGACACTTGAGCAGAGCAGTTAGGGCTGAAGGTCCAGGGTGTGATGCTGAGTACAAATGTTACTTTTGCAACCTCAGACCAGATCCAGAGCCTTCTGTCCCTGCAGGAGAGAATGGGCAAATGTTAAATGAGCAAAAAACAGCACTCTGACAAGGCGTTGCTTTGAAGGGTGAATGAAATGACCTAGGCCATGGCACAATTCCATCCTTAATCCAAAGAAAAAGGTAACGTATTAAAAATGATATTTCTCAGGGTACCGGGTTTACAAGGTCCACCATGAAGTAGCCCTGGTTTATTCTAGAAGGTTATTTGTTGCCATTTCCTTTCAACCTCCTACCTCTTGCCCCTGTATGTTCTGGCCCCGATGAGTCTTACACTCAAGTGTGCAACACACCTATCCTGGGGGACTTGTTAAACTCAGATTACTGGATCCCACACTCAGGAGTTTTAGAGTCACTCAGAGTGGGGTTGGGCTCACAAGTTTACATTCTAACAAGTTCACAGGTGGTGATGATGCTTGTGGTCGGTGGACCACACTTGGAAAACCACCAGTGAAGTCTCTTGTTTCTACGAAATGCCACTCTTCCTTCAGTCACCTGGAAAGTTGACACCTCATCCAAGGGGGTACCTCATCCAAGCCTTTGCTAATTCCTTCAGCCAGAAGCGGCTATTCTGTGTTTTGTCCCCCTCTATCCTCTCGTTCCATTTGCTTCTGTAGCATGAATCACCTTGCATCGTAAGTGTTCAGTTGTAGGTTACATGTTTATGTATTCACCTGGACCAGGCACTCTTCCAATGGCAGCGATCATGTCACATTCATCTCTGTCATGTTAGGCTCATATGCTCTGCCTGGCATGTGGTAGGTTCTCAATAAACACCGCTTGAGGGAATGAACAATCAAACACGTACCCCAAGCCCTGTGTTGATGCCCTTGCTTTTGTAGGAGTAGGTTCTTCCTTCAGAAATGCTGTTGTTTATTGACTCTGATAGTGAGTCCTGGTCTGTTTTTTAAGACCTCATGCTCATAGTTCTTAAGTCACAAAACCTTCTCTAACTTGTAGGAAGAAAGCACACTTTCCCCTAGGCACTCATCGCTCATAAGTTTTTTGTTTCTTTTTTCTCTCTCTCCATTTGAGATTTTTTTTTTTTTAGAGTTGCAACTATATTTTATTGATCTCAGTGTCCCCAGTAGCTACTAAAGTGGCTAGAACTTAGGAGACTTTGGGAAGTGTGTGTGGAGGGAGGACGCATTGAGAGTGCATGCTCCAGGCCAGAGCAGCCATGTCAAGGAACTTAGCTGAATTCATCCCGGTGGCCCCAGCTCTCCATTTCCTTTCTAAGACCCTTTTGAAATATCTTCCAGAACCCCAGTTTCCACCTGTTCCATAGGCCATATGAGAGACAGTGCAGTTAGCAAACTACCACCGTAGCTCAAGCAAGAGATGATGAAACCATAAACTAAGCATTAATACGAGAGTGAGGAGTGGAATAGGAGTCTTGAAGAAAGCAATCACTAAATAGACCAATTTAGAATATTGTGCGTTGGGCTCCAGGGTAAAAATGACCTGTGCTTGAATCCTAGCTTTTCCACTGATCTTTTACTTCAGCTTTCTAAACCTTGGGTTCCCTATCTGTAAAATGGGAATGCAAATTATTATAGGTATTCATTAAACAAGATGAGACATATAAAAATTCTTAGCACAGTGCTGGGGTTATAGCAAGTTTGCAAGATACAGAGCCATATGGGGTCGTTGTGATAACCTGCCAGCGCTCAGTGGGCTCAGGCTGTATTATGTCCAGAAATGTATGTGATTTTGTTCTTTATCTGCAAAGAATTTACGGAATACCTGGGTAGGAAAAGCTTACCAGACCTGAAGAAGCCTGTGACGGTATGTTGTCTAGTATTCATCACCAAGATAATAATCCAGTGCAGGTTTTAATGTGGTTGGAGGTTATAAAACGTAGTGACCAGGGATGAAGTGCTTGGGCAACACGTACACTCCATAACTACGGGGTAGTTGGGGAGTCGGCGGTTAAGAATTGTTGACATAAGGGATATAAAAAGAGGCTTGAGGCACTTTATAATTTGTGCATGTAAGGTTCCCTGTGTATCATTGCATATTACTATTGATATTTATCTTTTAAGAATTTAACAGTATAAACTCAATTAGCTGGCTCGGGCTCAAATAATACTTGAGCTATTTGAACCCAAGGTACAAACAGTAACCCCATGTAAAGAATGACACAGAAACGTCAATGGGCTTACATACACAGAAATTCCAATCAGCGTGTGGGCTTTTATAACCTGCGGATGGTACTGCAAACGAAGAGACTTCCTAAGCAGCTCAGTTTGGACAGACAGTAGTACCCAACACTTACAGTGTTGACTATGTGTGAGGCCTAGTTCTAAGTGCATTTACATTAGGAAACTAATTAAATTAGTTTCACAACAGCATCAAGTAGGTACTCTTAGGATTCTTAATTTATGGATGAGGTAAGTGAGGCACAGAGTGTCAGGCCATTTCCGGTTTCAGTTTCCAACCTGTAAAGCTCTGCCCACAGCCTTGCCAACACAGGGTGAGCCAGTGGGGCCACACCAGCTTTGTCTGTCTGGGCAACACACTGGCTCCCTCCATCCCAGAGCAGAGACAGTGATTCAGGAAATTTGCTCTGTGTTGAGTTTTTATGGCCACCCTCCTTGGGGTACCCACACATTCCAAATGCTACTCCCATCCTCTTATTTGCTCAGACAAGTCGATTTGTCACTTGAAATGATCTTTTAATTGTTTCTTTTCCTCTGGCTTTTTGCCAGGGCTTTGTAGCCAATGTTAAATGCTGTTTAAAAAATGTTTTTCGTCTTGTGGAATAGGTTAGCTCGCGTGTTGGTTAACTGTTGTGTTTTGAACTTCCCACTTGGTAACTGACAGCCCATAATTAAGTATAACTTGAACTCTGACCCTATCTCCATGTAGTTTTGTAGCCTGCCACCAAATTGCTATTGAATATTTTTTGTGAAAATGCCATGCAGTGAAATGCTTCCCGGCTTAGCAATATCACATCATGGTTAGGTTCCAACATTCTAAGATGGCTTGGAGACCTGAAAATTCTCTTCTGTTATAAACATTTTTATTTCTTCTTCAAAACACAGTTTCTGTATACACATCAATTACATATTTTCTTTAGGGACACAGAAGCTCAAATCAGGGAATAGAAGGTGAAGGCAATGACATGTATGGAAATATCTAATGCGTGCTAACCTGTGGCCTAAGTGTTTTCCTGGCTGTAGGACAGGATGACGTCCCTCCTACCTGTCCATTGTTGACACTTCTGATTGAGCGCCTGTGTCCTAACACCTTTGATAAAGCCTGTGTCTCTGACTTGGGGATTTGTCTAAGATACCACCAAAGCTCCTGGCTATAATCTCACATGTGCTACACTGTTGAGAAGGGTTGCAGGAGTCAGCCAGCTTAGGGACCCCTCATCCGAGTTACCTAGAAATTCCAGGTAGCGTTTCAGATTTCTGAACCAAGAGGGAAATACAAAGACAGTGAGGAAGATAAGATCAAAATGTCATCCCATTGATAAAAGTCCTGTCACCCCAAACTGATACATGTACATGGAAATGGGGGTACATGCTCTGGTTGGCACAGGCAGAATCTGGAACCCTATAGAAATGCCTCAGGAAGAAGAAGTATCAACACCTGCCCCCCCACTCTCCTTTTAATTTTAGTAGTGTTGTTTTTGTGGTTTGTTGTTGTTTTGGTTTTCTTGTTTGTTTTGTTTTTTTAGTGATGTATAATTAAAAAAGGAATGTCAAAAATCTTCTACAGCTTGATACAATTTCATATATGCATATACCTATGTAATCGCTACTAGGTTTGGCACATTTCTAACATCCCTGGAGGCTCCCTCTCAAGGAAATGCCTATTTTGACTGCAATCATTCTACGTAGAGTTTGAACAGGCCCTTTCATGTGGTATGATCTGGAAGGACAGAGTAGCATTTGTGCATCTTGTAAGAAGTTTGCTTGAAAGAGACAGAGAAGGAGAGAGGGAGAGAGGAAGAGAAGGAGAGAAAGAGAGAGGGAGAGATGGAGAGAGAGAGAAAGAGGGGGACGGGGAGAGAGACAGAGAGAAGGAGGGAGGGGGGAGAGAGAAGGAGGGGGGAGAGAGGGGGAGAGAGAGAGACAGAGAGAGAGAGAGAGAGACAGAGAGAGAGAGAGAGAGAAAGACTAGGCTATAGCTGAGCAATTTTTGCCTTTCAAAATTACCAAGCAGTTTAAGTCCCTCCAGGCTCCCCTGGGAATGAATGAGGGAGGCCTCTGGTTGACCATTATGCATTATGCTTGCAGATCACCCTTCACAAGGGAGGAAATATCTGGAGTGGAGAAGTCCTCCCCTCACCTGCATCAGGTAACGTGAATCCCTGGAGGGTAGACAATAGTATAACAATATGCACAAAATATCACAGGATTAACATGACACATCTTCCAAGAACATCAATTTTACTCAACAAGTTGGGGGGAGTATTATTTTAATAGTAGCACAAATAGGGAGGTATTTATGGAACAGAATATAAAATTCACATGAATTTTTAAAATAAAACATAACACTTTAAAGCTCTTTCAGGCTTGCTTTGGGTTGCTTTGGGCTAAGCCCCCAGGTCCCCCAGGGTTATATGTTCATTTCTCTCTGCTTAGGGTAACTTCAGTGGAAGAAGTCTGGCAGCTCTCCTAGGACACCGAACATGTCACATAAACCCTTTAGTAAAGCACCAGCATGCACTTGGCAATGTTAGTAGATTGAAAAGGAAGGAAGAGAAGGATTCAGAATCAGAGATAGATGGTCATCAGAGAGGCACGTGGCTGAAGGGGCAGACGCACAGCACTGCACTGAAGGGATAGGCTAACCAAAGGGTAGGGAAGAGGGAAGGCGGGAGGAAGTGTAAAGGCAGAGTGACTACACAAGGGACATCGGGACTGATGGTCACTTCTGAGGCACACACATGCATCCTTGTTTACCTCTTGCTTTTATGGTCCAGGACCACGCCACGCAATCCTGCTCAGCTGTGTTAGGGATGCTCCCTCAGTGACGTTTGCCTGCCATGGGGATTGTGCACAGAGAGGCAAGCGCTCAGTCCAGGTCCCTGGCAGTTTATGTATGCTGCTCAGCCATATATGACCACTCCATGGTGTGGTGGGATGGGGTGGGGTGGAGCTGAGATCCGATCAAGCAGGCTTTGCTGCCAGAAGTAGAAACTCCAACACCAGAAGAGTCTAGGCAGATTTAAAAGAGGTGCCTTGCTGTCAGGTGTTAATTATTGCGAAGGCAGGGATTGTAGTAAACTTGAGGTGGGTGCCTTGTTTAAAGGCTCTCAAATTGAAACACACGCATGCACACACACAGGCTGGCTGGTTGGCCGGCCAATCCAGCTTTTCTTCTGAATTTGGTAAGAGACCTTACTTTCTCCCTGTAATGTCAACATATATGTTGTCTCATTAAATTTCCCTTAATATTTCAATGGAATATGTACTATTATTCCCATTTTCCAAGAGGAGAAATCAAGGCCCAGATACTGTGGTAATTTTTTTTTTTTAAGGCCACAAAACCAGTAAAATTTAAGACCAAATGTCTCTCTCTCTCTCTCTCTCTTTTTTTTTTCTTTTAATTTCAGAAGCTTTTTATCGTGGCCTCCACGTCAGAGTTTCCAAAACCTCTGTGGAATGTTCACTACAGACCACAGAGCTGTGGAAAGGCTTGATTCTCCATAGAAATGTGGTTGGCAGAATATTTATCCATAGGATGGTTATCAAACACAATAGTGCTATTTAACAAAATGCAGTGACAACTTTGCTATAGTAAATAGCATGTTTCAAAATAAATAATAACAGCAGAGCTGGGACTCTTGAAAGTCGAGAGAAGAAATGGTTATTGATTTGGAGAAAAATAATTGCTTTAACAGCAGAAACATTTTAATATGAAACTTCAAAAGAAACTGTCAGTCAATGTGGTCAAACACTCATTAATAGTCAGATATTGGACAGCTTTTTCACTATTATCTTGGTGACATCACTTTATATAATGAATTTTGATTTTCTTTCGGCACGTGTGTACAAAATCCAATACTACATTGAAAGGAAAAAAGCTAAAAATTAGTGGAGGTGAATGACTTCTCTAACTAGGTGATTGTTCATAGCATCCATTCATTATTAGCAGGAATTTTTACAACATACTCTTGTTAATTCTAGTTCTTGTTTTATTTTTGTGAGAGCGCGGTGATGAATGTCGATTTCCTCCAGCAAGTGGAGAGTTTACAAAATGCCTGGGAAAGTGAAATTAGACTGTGAGCCTTGTCTGGCTGGTTTTGCATATTTCCTTTATTTAGAAGTTAGAGACCTACCATTATTCAGCTATTTTCTGACCCGTTTTCCCCACTGTTTTATTGGACAGACATGGATTCCACTGGCTAGCACCATCACCATTTTGGCTAAGGAAATAGTATTTTTTCAGGACATAGTTCCCCTCCTATTCCAGGCTTTTGGTCGCTAACTTGAAGCATGATGGTACAACTCAAAGAGCCTCAGACCCCTTAGTAATGACTTAAAAACACCCCCACAAAAAATTACCTCTCTCCTGGATGGGAGGTCACAGAGGAAACATTGTTGTACCCTCACACTTATGAACAATTGTGTCGTTAACGATGGTATATTAAGCCGGCAGACTTATTCATCAATACAAAATACAGCAGAGGACGTTTTCAAGTGTGTGCAGTGAATTGCATACACAATGCACATTATTGTCACCAGAGCTGTGCTGAGAGAATTTAGCTAAAACTGTTCAGAGGCACCCCATAATAGTTGCCTGTAATTGTTTCAAAATTGGTTTTCTGGGGTTTAGAGCTCAGTTTTTATTGTTGTTGTTATTTATTAATTTCATTCTATGACTGTCACAACTGATCCTGGTTTTGCTAACACTTTCAAAACAGGAACACTCTACGCTTTTATTTCATCAAATAATTTCAGTTCAGTACTTCACCTTTAAATAAATTGAACCCACATACATTATTAAGCTATGAACGGAATTCCTTAACTTTGGCATAGAATTATAGGTCTGCTGAGAGCAAGTATTTGCTAATGAGTAGGGAATTTTGTTCTTTTTTTTTTCCAGAGTTTTTTCCCCTTACTTTTATTTATTTATTTATTTTGTAAATTCCTGTGTCCTTGGTTCTTAAAAGATGAAGAAACAAATGGTGTGTATTTTGACAATTCTTGCAGAAGCATATAATGAATTTGGTTATTTGTCCTGATTTATTGAGAGTAGTGTAAAGAGCAGGGCAAAGAAGTAGATTTTATTTTCAGTAATACATTAGTGCATAAGGATTTTCCATTTTTAATGAGACAGGTAACAAAGTAGCTTCCAACTCCATATCCCACCACCCTCAATATATATCACGAATATGGACAACTTCTAGGCTCTATATTTAATGAGAGAGGATGATTAACCTTTAAATGCCTTTATTACGTATATTTCATGTTTAAAAAGCTTTCCATTAAACCAATATTTTCTCAATTCAGTCCTTTATGTCTCCTGAAATATTTTTCACATCTTCATATTAACTCAGCTGGGCTACTGTTTTCTGACTTGGGGTTCTATCTCATTCCTCTTCCCTGAAGACTAAACCTTTCTGGCTGAACTAATCCACACATGGCCGCCACTGCTCTGGGCCCCAGCCTTGGTCCCCAGGATAGTGAGTCCCCCCACTTCTCAGCCTCAAGTCCCTCTTTAGCATTGACACTAAGAGAATGGACTAGAAGTAATGAAAGGGTTACTGGGTTGGTGTGTTGGTACTGGTTGTGAATAAACCAGTGGAACAAGCAAGAGGGGTACAGGAAGTGCAGAAACTCTCAGCGCTATAGCTCTATTCAATCATTTTACTCATCTTTTTATTGCTTATTCTAGTCCCGATTTCTTTCCAGACCTGTCCTTTACATGTTGTTTTGTTTTGTTTTTTTGTGGGTTTTTTTTTTATTGTAATATCTTTAGAATGGGGACATGCCCTGCTCCGAAGGTGGCCCTGGAGAGGTACATGCTCGCTGTAGCCTCAGAGGTTCTTCTTCCTTTTAATCAAATTCCAGTTGAATTCATGGCTCACCCTAATCTCACTGTGGGCAGAAGTTCTTTCTTCATATTGGATTTTTCATCCCATGATATTGGATACTTAATATATTTCTCTAAATTCTCTGTATGAGTCTTTTCTGCTGCTATAACAAAATATCACAGACTAAGTTAACAGATAATTATTTCTCACAGTTTTAGAGGCTGGGATATACAAGATCAAGGTGCTAGAGGATTTGGTTTTTGATGAGTGCCCTCTTTCTGTTTTGCAGATGGCTGCCTTTCCTTTGTGTCCTCACTTGGCAGATAAAAACCAATCTCTCTCTTCCTCTTCCTATAAAGCCACTAATTCCCTCACAAGGATCCTATCCTCATGATCTTACATAACCCTAATTACCTCCCAAAGGCCAGTCTCCAAATACCATCACATTGGGGGTAGGTGTATTAATACATGAATCTCAGGGGAGGAGGGGACCCCACTTCAGTCCACAACCCCAACCTTCTCAATCCTTTTTAGTGAGTATTAACTAACCTTGATCTCTCCACCCCCACCTTTTCAACATCACTTAGTATTTTTACTAACACCGGAATGACCTTAGTTTTTTTTTTTTCAGTTAAAATACTTTTAACAGGAAATTTTATATCAGCACTGTAAGTAGAAGACTATTATCATTTGCCATAAATAAAAGGTGTATTCATAAATATAAAAATATGGGGGAAAAGGTGTGAGCCCTTTTCTGGCTCTCCTGGGCCACACTCAGGGAAGACTAGTGAAGACACAGAACATGTGTCACTTCTAAATTCAGGAATCTCCCCAAGTGTCTCAAATGTCCTATTACTGACAGAGCTTGAGAGTTGACTGGAAGCCCTGAGTGTTCTGTATAACTATACTAATGACCTTAATCTGGTTTAGAACAAATCTAGAGTAAGGGAAATATGGCTCATATTCATTCCTTCACATCTCCTTTCTGAGCCCAGATTTATAATTGTGAGTAATATATATTTGTTTCTTGATGTGAGCTGTACTGGTTACTGGCTTGTTAACTTTAATTGGTGGAACTGTGATCATTTAGGCTATCAACAGAAACTAGTCATGTGTTTTCAAAGAAACTGGTATAAATTAGACTCTTTCATTAAAGACCAATCATCCATTTTCACATTTCAAAATTTGACGCCATTGCTTTCTTGATGGGGTAGCAAACTGACCAGAAAATTCATCTAATCCATTTTCTAAGGGTAAGAGTCAAGAAAATAAAAATCTATCTATATTAACGGTTTAAAATATTTATGTTATCAATTCTGGCATAACTAGTTCCAGAGTAAGATTATGAGCTGATTTAGCCAATGTTGCTTGAAAGTTAGGCATAGAGAAGCAGCCGCAGAGTCTGCCTCATTACTGGCGGTTCGGATCTCTTATGTTTGTTTGCTTTCAAAGATTCACTAAAGAATCAAAGAAGTGTTTATCTAAAAAAGAATTAAAGAGGCATCTAGCTGTATGTAAAATGACATATCTTTCTTTTCTAAGTGCAAGATAAAGCACTTAAAGTATAATGAAAAAATTCATGAATTTTTTTTTTTTTTTGAATTGACTTAGAATAAATTTCTTATGAAAGCCCAGGAGTGACCAAGGACTGGAGGGATGGACAGGGAATTCAGAGACTTCCTGGAAATGACTGGGCATTTAACTATGTAAAAAGCAATGCGGTTAGTTGCCAGACGCTAGAAATAGTAATCGACTGATGCCATAAATTGTTCGGCTACTTAGAAACTCTGCTCTCAGGCAAGGCATTACACTTTACTGAGCCTCAGTTTTTCCACCTATAAAATGGGTATAGTGATGACAGTTGTTTCACTGATCTTACATGGTTGCTGGGGAGGTCAGAAAAGATACTCTGTGTGATTGTGTTTTGAATAGTGTAAGCTGTTCATTTATATACTAATGTGAGGGCTGGTTATGATCATTCCTTTCTTGTTCTCATCCCTGAGGGACATAATGTTGGTCTGCAAGACCCAGCCAGTGAAAAGACCCAGGGGCTGCTTTCTCAGTCACCGTGGCTGTAGCAGTAAAACAATCTCAGGGGAGTAGGAGTTCGTGCACAGGACCAATCCAGTTGTACTTGTGTGGCTAAATTTCAATGATACATTTCATACATTTTTCTTTTTTTATCACTTCTGCTTTATGCAGTCTGCCTTTAAGTGTCTGCATTTCCTCATTTGATATACAAGGAATGGCAATAAAAATTAAAATGGATAATTTTCCTATATCACATAATTCTGAAATAAGGGTTTATGAAATAATTATAAAATATGTGTTTTGTGTGTGTGAATTTTTTTCTTTTTTATAATCTGTATGCCTCAAATTGTATGATATATAGATGTACGTGTTGGGCATATAACCAAATATCAAAAAGAGTTTAGGGGATAAAACTCTGAACTTTAAACAAATTCATAAAATTCTGGATGTATGCCTTTCCTTGTTTATCTGTAGTGATCTTGGTAAGATAAATTCTAAGAGGCTTTCTGATACATATATATTTCTGATACATATATATATGAAGCACACACACACACGTGAAATACTTTTTCCTGAGTACAGTCAATCACCAATTAATAGTGTGTATTATTTTGTCATACAGACGTTTTATTGCAAAGCTCTATGTAATTCATATACATATGGAATATATGTATATCTTATAATTTATTCCTTACATATCCACAAAAGATTTAATGCAACTGGCAAAATGAACATAGCCAATAGAGGATATAAATATAAAAAAAAATGTTTTAGGACAAGCAGAATGTAAATAAAACTGAAAAGTCAAAGCCAGGGGATACAAAGACCTCAGATATGCCGTTACTTGCTTGCATGACAGTTGGTTCTGTATTGCTATTATTGGTTAGAGAAAGAAGCTAGTCGCTTGAACATACATTTCTCCATTTTATTCTAACACTAGCGTCATGAAAAAGATTTCACTCTTTCCTGCAGGTGATGAGACATTTTTATAGAGGCCAAATGACTCGCCTGAAATTTCTCAGCTAAAAAGTGGCAAAATTCTAAATCAAAAACTAATTCCAATGCTTATTCGACATTCAACACAACCACTAGACACAATATCTGATTACTGTTAACTAACTCATTATTTGCTTTCTTCATTCCTCAGCCCCTTACAATTATGATTTCCATAGGTAGCTTTATGTTTTTAGGAGCTGGGATATTAATAAATTCTGAGATTTTGCCTGAACATACACTGTGTTTCCCCGAAAATAAGACCTACCCCGAAAAGAAGCCCCAGTTAAGATCATCAGCCAGACGGATGCATTTAGTACGTTATGACGATGTTCCAGAAGAAGATGACATGACTGTATTAGAATAAATGTAGATTTTTCTACATGAAAAAATAAGACATCCCCTGAAAACACACCCTAGTGCGTCTTTTGGTGCAAAAATTACTGTAAGACCCGGTCTTATTTTCGGGGAAACACGGTAGTGCTGAATAGTATCAGTTGGCGAATATTTAGGAGTCTTATAATTAAAAACAACAACAACACACGTTTTTTATAGTATCTTATGTGATGCGGGGTATGCTATGTGCATGGTGACAGAATGGCTTTTAGAATGTTGTAAATAAGAACGACTGTCCCAGGCTCTGCTTGCTGATTCTTTAGGAATCAGGTGACTGACGGGCAGAGTGACGCCAGATGGGAAAAGGATTTACATGGAAAATGGGAATTTGAAAAAAATACTTATCAGTAGCTTAAGAATAAAGACAAACACTCAAAATGAACATGTAAGCCCTAGTCTACGATCACCATTAAAAGCAGGCAGATTGGAGAGGGCACAGGGGCAGGGCTGGGATACAGAACTTGGCAGAGGTAACCCCTTCCATCCATATTTACATTGAAACACCTATTTTGTTTTCTGCCTCCTTCAGTGTCCACGCAGTGTCATTTGTATACTTTTCCATTCAGTTGATTCAGACTGACTTTGGAATTTGTATCAACCAGATTTTTACCCATGTGGCAATGTGATCAAGAAGGAAGGGAGACGACACACTGATTTGCTTCATGCACACACAGCTCTATTTTTATTGTATATTAGTCAATGGAAATTAATTGCTAATTATCCAAACATTTCTCTGATAATATTTCAAGCTCTCTCGTAGCAGATGTGGCCTAAACTATATTTGGAAGAGAGTTGATGGTATTATCATTCTTGATGAGAGTGATGGCATAGGGCTTTACATATTTTTTTTTTATTTCAGAAAGGAAAATGGTATCATTCTTTTGCAACATTTGTTAAATATCCATACTGACCAGAGTTAATTATGCACTGACTATATTAGCAAACACATAACTGTCAACTTGAAGAAGTTGGGAAATGAAATTAAACAGGTTGCGGATAATGTATTCGGTGATAGGCTCGTACAGACATATATATTGTTTAAATAACCATCACCACACTGCGTATGTACTCATTGGCAATAGCAGACTTCTCTTATGGGGAGACTCTCATGCTGAATTATTTTTTATTGTGATAGATGTCTGTCCTTCAATGTCTGAACACTGCTTTTTCATTTCCCCTTTACGAATGTTAATGATATCCTGGGTAGAGCACTGGCTCTTTTCAGTAATTCACCCTTTCTTTATATTTACACTATGAACAAACTTGAGAGAGTTTAGCTCTGATTAACACAGATAATTTTCTCTTTTTTAAAAAGAATAATGCGGGGCTGATACCTATGAGGACAAAAGGAATTTGATGGGCAAAGTGTCAAAGCTTAATTGTGTCAATAATTATTTGTGTCTTAGTGCCAAGTTTTTAATGAGGAGTAGTCACTTGTGTGTAATCATGATCAATGACAAGCAGGGAAAATATCTTCATGCAGTGGCAAACTGAGGGAAAAAATGAAGCAATATAACATTGCCTACACTTCCTTCCATGTCAGCACGTCTGAAGTGCACGAGGAGAGTTCGTATTAAAAAACATTATAAGGGTGTTGCTATGGGTGTGGAGGTACATGTGTCCCATATAAGATTTTCCCGCTGTATTCTCAGCTCGTTAAGATTTTTTTCAGCGAAGGACTCTTCTTGCGCCTTGCTCAGCAAGCTGTCACCCCTGCTCAGAGACCTACGCCTATCCGTGTGTAGCCTCACGGCTCTGTTAAGATAATGGCTCTTCTTCCCGCTCCACGTTTGTGCTTTCCACGTCCTTGGGATTTGTCACCCACGATCCTGAGGACTGCAGCTCTACTGTAGTTAATATCCTGCCACTTTCTAAGTGGCTAGCTCTTAACTTTTACCATAGATTTCAGCTAGTACATTTGGGACCCTCGCTGCTTTAAGGAGCGAAGGAACTTTTAGGAGCCCTGCGGCGTCAGTGGAAGAGGTGAGTCCCACAGGAACCCAGAATCCCACTTTAGTGTCCACACTGCATGACATCAAGTGTGAGCTTTAGCAGTCCTGTGGCAGAGGCCCAGAAACTAGTTCCCTTAAGTACTGTCCACACTATCGGTAAACGTTGGTTATCTGCATCAACTAGCCTCAGATTGGGAAGTAGAGCAGTCCAAATTAGCGCAGTCCTGTGGTGTTTACAGGACCGGAGTGAACTTGTATTTACTGGCGAGCATGAGGCATAGAGAATGACTATGGATATGTGTAATCAAGACAATAGCTATAAAAGGGTTTGGTTGGCAACAATGCAAATAGAAACACAATTTATGGATTTTCTTAATTGTGTTTGCTTTTTACCTGGAACTCAGAATTAGCAGCAGTGGAAGGTCATTAGTGGGGTTTCTATGCTTTCCTGCCATTTGTTAAAATGCCTGTCACTTTATCTCCTGTATTACAATTTCGTTCAGTTTGATTTTTCCTTTATGAATGATGGTTACTGGAACTGCAGATTGGCGTCTCCGATATTGTGGGGTTTAAGGAAGACTCTTTATTTATTTGTATTTTTCTTCACTTCTTTTGATATCTTAACAGTGAACTCTCTCCTGTATGAATATTCACTGAGTGAGGAAAAACCACACCAAACGCGAGGTGGTTGCTAGTAGCAGATTTTGAGTAGGCCATATCCACTGAGTTGAAGTCTGGAGACTTGCTGACATTTTGAAAATAGTTTTTAGAACAAAATGTCAGATGATGGGAGCTTTGCATCATGCAAGAGCAACTTGTGCAGCTGATGCTAACGAAGCCAATTCTCACAAAGCCATGTGAGGATGGATGACCACTGTGCTTTTAAAAGAGCTAAATATATCCACCTATATATTCAACACTTCGCAAGCGCTTTGCTTTGCCTGGCTGGTGCCTACCAGCCCCAGTGGACGGATACCTTGGCGGAACAATGCAGTGCTGGAAAACTGACGCTATTTTTATAAAGGAGCCATCGACGATGAAACGTCATTACGTATTCCAACTTTGGACCGATGGCATCGCTCATCAAGGCAGCTGTGCTGTATTCACATTGAAATGAAGGGGTTTTTAAAACCCAAGCAGCTGTATTATTCATACTTAAAATAAAAGCTTAGTTTTCCCAAATGGGTGTGACGTAAACATTTCATTAAATATTTTTAATTTTGAAAAAAAAAAGCGTTTTAAATGGCAGTGACTACGCGGGTGGTGACAGTGGTTGGCATTTATGTGTGAGCTTGCGGGAGGCTCTTTTTCCTTCTTTCAGTGCATCCGAGTGTACACTTCCCACTAGCATGCGTCGGAGGAGGAAAGTGCCACGTTACAAGTGGCACGAGGTTTGGATACATGGTGTGCGCATTCCAGGTGTTGGAGAAGTTTTGATTAGGTGAACTATTGTCTCAGAAGGGAATCCAGATGCTTTGTTCTGGCCCCTCTTCATTTTTATTTCCCATAAGATAAATCTGAAAAGGGTAGACAGTTTCTTTTCTCTAGGATTCTCTTTTGGTTTTTCTCCTCATTTTATTGGGTAGTGTTATATTGGGTAGTGTTATGTGCTGGCCATGTTTTCCTCACTATGTAACATTCCCAGGAAGGTGCCTGGAATTTCATAGACCAAGAGATCCCTGGGATCCATTAGGACCTCATCTCTTTTCTTCTACCTTTGTGAGGAAATTGCTTATTATCCTCCACCCACCCAGCTATATGTGTTAATTAAATAAAGATGGCAGAGGTGACTTGCCTCTCATTAGTTAGGAAAGCATAGCCATTTAAGGTATGTATTAGTTTCCTGTTGCTGCTACAACAAATTATCACAGGCTTACTGGATTTAAATAACATACATTTATTATCTCACAAGAGAAGTGAGAAGTCAAGAATGAGTCTTACTGGGCTAACATCAAAGTTGCAACAGGACTGTTTCCTTCTGGAGACTCCAGGGGAGAATCGAGTTCCTTGCTCCTTTCAGTTCTAGATGCCACGACCTTCTTTGTCTCTTGACCACATCTGTCCCATCTATGCTTCTGCCCTGTCAGCTTCACTTCTCTAGAATCTCTCTCTGCCTTTCTCTCATAAGGGGCCTTGTGACATTGAACACGCCTGGATAATCCATGATATGCGCCCCATCTTAAGATCCTTAACTGAATCACACCCGCGGAGCCCCTTTTACCAGTAAGGTAGTATATTCACAGTCAAGAGGATTCAGACATGGACATCCTTGGAAGGCCCTTGGTCAGCCTGCCTTAGGGTAGAAACTTTGGAGAGAACTAGATCGGAAACTGAATTCTAATTTTGCCACTTGCTACCCACATACCTTTGGGAAAGATATTAACCCTTTTTTCATGCACAAAGCCCGGATAATATTGCCAACTCCATGATAATGTATGAAACGCAATAGGCATTGCATAGTAGGTGTTCCACAAGTTTAATTCTTACCCAACCTCTAACCAGTAAATGTTGAAGGAAGGGAACATTTCACAGGGACAATCAGGCCAAGTAATTGGCCAATAGAAAGAGCTAGTCTCTTCTTTTCTGTTCCTTCCATGGCGTTCATAGTTAGAAAAGTATTAAGGTATGTAGGAGGTTTAAAACATGCTCATC
The DNA here is from genome assembly GCF_004115265.2 of Rhinolophus ferrumequinum. Taxonomy (NCBI): domain Eukaryota; kingdom Metazoa; phylum Chordata; class Mammalia; order Chiroptera; family Rhinolophidae; genus Rhinolophus; species Rhinolophus ferrumequinum. Next base: position 34,405,357 of record NC_046307.1, read on the forward strand.
TTATTAATATTATTAAGAACTAGGACATTTTCTCACTGCACCTCCCAATACTGGGTCAAGTACACTAGTCGTTTTTGACAGATTCTTTCTGTCACCCAGCTGCCTTGTGTCGCAGGATGCCAGTGGGACTGAAAATCCTGACTGATTCTGCCGCTCTTTAGAACAATTGCCATTTGAATTTGATTTGCTATCTTCTGGGAAGACAGTCAAAGTTCCTCTTCAGTGCGGCTGAGTTGACAATGTACTCTTTACAGCTTGTTCACCTATTATGATGATGATGTCATTATTCACATTATTGCTCTTGTTATTATTATTATTATCTGGTGACCTCTGTCCTGGGGTGGAACTCCCTGGGACAGATGGGAGCTTCCTTTATTGGACTGCTTTATGCTTCACAATTCCCCTGCCATTCTGAGTTTATATGGAGACGGGCTGCTTTTTGAACAAAGGCAGCCTGATCACAATTTGTCAGCGCACTTGGTAGCTATATATCACCAAAGCTCTCTGCCAGTCCTTCCGGGACCCAATTATTTATGGAGCTGACAATTTGGGCTAACTTGTCTTGTTATGAATGCCACTATTACAATAAAAAGCTTTGCTCTCTGAAATGGTAAGGCAACAGGAGTGCTGGTTGGTCAGAAATATCATTAACTAAGAGTGAATTCACATTGCCCCAGGTGATCTCTTAATGCCCCAAGTGAGTTGATGAGATCCCCGGAGAAAGTTCTATTTCCATATTCTTTTCTGTCCAGACGTGGGTGATCTGTTGATAAACGTTAGTGGTTAGTGCCGTGGCTTCTGTGTAACACGGGTTTGGTGTTTCACAGTTTGGGGACAGCCTTCACCCTGAGTCCACGTGGACACAGTTTCCCAAGGACTGTGGGCAGTAGAAATGAAATGAAAGACTTGGGCTCGCCCTATAAAGTGCTTATAATTGAATGAGAGGAAAGATCCCAATAAAGTCCATATTTACCAGAGCAGATGATAGAGAAATATCAGTCGAGTCCAGCTTGACCGCCTTGAGCCTGAAAATGGACTGGAATGCCATCCCAGTGAAGTGATTCCTTTATCTCCTGATACCCTCTTGTGTCACACTGATTTTACATCAAATCCCTCATCTCTGCTTTTAAGATACCTCAAAAGAACACTGGGCGGGGGGAAGCAAACTCATTAAAACTAATAGAAATGAAAAGATTTTTTATTTATTTATTTTTTTGTGTGTGTGAAAGGCCCACACCAGGAAAAGATGAACAGAAAAATGGAATAGTCATGATCTGACACAAAATAGAGAACATTATTTTTAGGACACTCGATGGTACATCTGGGCGTCATAAGACTGGAGGAACCCATTTTCAGTGATAGATCATTTGAATTTGAGTTCTTGACTTAGTATTGGCGTGATGGGTCATAATAAGTACAACAGCTGTATTTTCAAATATAGACATATTTACAGACATACCTTTTCCTAAAACGTGCGTCCACAGCTTTAGTTGTACACAGAATTATTTTTATCTTTTTCTCTTTTATTAAAATAGTCTTTGAACTAGGCATCGTGCTTAAAAGATTAGATCTTATAGGGAAACATAACATATTGTATTTAAATATGCTAATCTCTTAGAGGAAATGAAAGATCTGAGCCTGCTCATTAAGAAATAAATTAATTCATCACCAACGCGTTCATCATCAATCATCATTCAGTTGTGTCCAGTTTTCAATTAAGTTTTTCCAAACTGCTTTGTGCCTTTACCAAAAGAACTGATTATCTCTGATGATGATTTTTTTGTGGGTATTGGGATGTTGATGGCAGTTGAATTGGCATAAATATGCTGAATATCTTTTTTATTCAAGTAGTTAAGCAGTAGCTGTTCAGTGCATACAAATACATTGTGATGACAAGTAAAAATTCTTATTTTTTTAAGATGTAGTTTAGTGGCCGAATATCCAGATTGATCGGACTATTTTATATGAGCAAAGATAACACTAACACACACCTCGCACATTTATAATATACGCATCATTCTTTTCATTCATTGGTGCATCCATCAGTTGTTGAAACGATGTTTATTAAACTCTACAAATTTCTAGTACTGTGCCAGGTGCTGAATATACAAATCAGGAAATGCAACTAACATGATTCCTGCCCTGATTGAACTTCCAGTGCTTTTCATTTAAGTTTCCTTGTTCTGAATGTATTTTTACTAGATAAACACATTATCATTTATAGTGACTAAACCCTCTCTCCCGTGGGTTATTGTTTCAAGTGAACAACAACAGCCACGATTACTTCACTGATGACCCTCCAGGTATACACGAGACTTCTTACTCTTGGGGTCAACGAGCATTCCATGCCAGAAGAGACCGATTTCTGACTATCTCTTTAAAGTTTCCATGCAGAATAAGGATTGTATGAAAATGACTCCCCATGCCTGCCACTTATCTCTAGATTCCTATAACATGGAGATGATCACAGTCTGCCATCGTGCTGTTGAAATGATGCATAACCCGACCAGAACTCTGAAATGATTGAGTATTATTGCAGCCTCTTACAAGTTGGGCACTGAGATAATTTGGCTAGTGTTGGAGGAAGAACGTTCCACAACCCCTGTGGCTCACCCTTCATTGAATAAATATGGCATGCTGCTGCTTTTGTTCTCCTTGTGTATGGGAGAGCAATTAATGTGTCAAAAAAGAAAAATCACAAAAATGTGCAGACTTTTTGTTTCCCTATGAAAATTGCATGACTGTGTTCAATCTGCCTTAAAAGTATTGTACAACATTACAGGGTGTTGTTATCTTTGAAATATTAGATAACTTGTGGTTGGCATTATATTCCTTAATGTGGTTTCATGACTTCTGGGTCCATTAAGGATTCCACAGTGGGTTTACATATTTCTTTAAAAATGCCATTGGACTACCAGTGTTTACATAGATACCTTGATGAATTGTTTTTTCTTTCTGTTTTTTTATTTTGATAATTTAAATGAGGCATTTTAAAAAATCTAAACGTTTGTAGATTTTAGTTAAAAGAAAGAATTGTGAATACGGCCAGGCTGCTGCAATTCTTGCCTTTAGTCCATTATTTTCCTGTTATTTAAGTATATTCTCAGAAAGATTCATGAAATTTTTGTGAACAAAGCTTGTTTTTCTACTGCTAGTATTCAGAGAAATGGAAGGGCGGTGCGGGGGGGGGGGGGAGGTGAAAGGAAATCAAAAGTTTTCCTTGTCCATTTTGTTTGCGAATGTATTCCAAGCAACTCAGTTAATTCAGTACTCTGTACCATAGTAAGTGCTCAATAAATATGTGAATTGAATGAAAAAATGAACTAAAATCTCTTAACAATGAAACTTACTGCTAAGCATAGGAACGCACTTAGTCCCTGATAAATATTAAACTAGTTCACTAATGTCCCTTGATAGTTTAAAGTAGAACTAGTTCATTATTTTAATAAAAAATGTATATTTTACTTTTAGGCTGTTAAATTGTATCAATTTATTTCCCCTTCCCTGGTACGTTGTACGCATCATGAGGCCCATCCACTGTATTCCTCCTGTATCGAGTCCAGGACAGTTTGACAGAAATTAGGTCTTCCATTAGTATTCATCTAGTGAATTTTTCAGCCAGAAAAATGACCTAATGTGTTCTCAAAAATGTACACATTCAAAAATGCTATATTAATTCTGCATCTACATTATATTTTGTGTGATATTTTAAAGAACAATGAACGTTGCCTGAAACCTTGAGCAAATGCAGAGTATCGGTGGTTCTGTTAAACAATAACCTTTACAGCTGAAAGCATTTATGAAAGAATGGATTTACTGAGCCTTGTGCTAGCCAGAAAAGGACCAGGTCCTGGGGCATGCAGGCTATACCACCAGCAGCAGGGCTAGTTGGGGAAGACATCCTGAAGCTGATGGGCCTCTTTTATACATTAAATTTGGGGAAGAAAGATGTAAGTTGTTTAGAAAGAATGCACATTGGCTATAGTATAGATGGGGTTGGTGAGAAAGGCAACGCGGGGTTAGATATGGGGGAGATGCAGTGTGGGTCAGGAAGAAGCCTTTGATTCTTTGGGTTGATCGTGTGCAACAACAGGCTGGAAAGGTCACGTACAAGCAAGATGCGGTGGCACCTGATGGTTGACCATTCAGCTCTTCTCTCTAGAAAATCCTGGAAAATATTATTTGGTTGAAAAATCAACGTGTCATCTTCCATTCAGGAATGTTACCAGTCTTTGGGTTTAAGCCTGAAGCTGTGAACTAAGTGCCCTCCCTTGTCTCTTCCCTCCACCCTCCAGCCTGCTGTCATTTAATTTACGACATCATAGAATTTTCTCCTGGTCAATCCTCCATCATTGACCTGATCGTTGTCCCCTACTGCAGTCACATAGCTTCTCAGTCCCCTGCCTTTGTCAGGCCTCCCTCCATGTGGATTGCCTGTCTTGCTCTCTCAGTTCCTTTTCTCCTGTTCCCACAAGCCAATTTCTACTAATTCTTGAAGACTCCATTCAATTCCTCTTTCAGAAGACCTTCCTTAGCTCTTCTTCCAACGGGCTCCCCTTTGACATTTTCCCTTCCATCTGTGATCATCTTACGAATTGCATTGACTATGATGATCTGCTTCTGTGTCCGTCTCTTCAACTAGAGTTGTAAATTCTTGAAGGAAAGAACTGTGTGTTATTCCCGCCATAGACCCAATGCCTAGGGAATGCATGGCACAAAGGGGACTATGGTCAGTGCTGCATGGGAGGAAGAAAAGAAAACAAGAAAGGGAGGGGGGAAGGAAGACAGAAGGAAAGAAAGAACAATGAAAGGGAAAAGAAAAAAACTCAAAGGAAACTGTGCAGTGACTATTTAAAAGGAGCCTTCACTGCAGAACTGTCGTAAGTTAGAAAAGGGAGGGGAAAATAGACGTTTTAGAAAATTTACTATAGGTGTTATGAGTATCTATAGAAAAGACACTATTCCATTTCTCCCTGTCTACTCTGTGGCCTGATTATTTGATTATGTCTGTTCCCTCTTCCCTTGGGCAGCTGTCACCATAAAATTGCAATGCGTGTTAATGGTCACCTATATTGTTGAATTCATGGTGAAATCTTTGTTTCTGTGTGTATTAGGATTGTTACAATCTTACTTCTGAGAGTTCAGGGGAAAAAAGTGTCATTATAGGGGGAAAAAGAGAATTATTGCTGTGTAGCAAGCTTAAATGTTTAAGCTTGGGGTCAACTAACATTAATTGTTTTCAAAACACATCGTAAGGGTCAGAATAGAGTTCTGGTCCTAGAATTGAAAGTCGTATGAATTGACTTCTTGCTGCTCTCATCATAATAGCTAATAGTTACCTCGTGTTCACTATGCCAGCATCTATTCTGAGAGCTTTCCAGGATCACTCATTTAATTCTCACAACAACCCAATCAAATACAGTTTCTGTCTTTTGTAGATGAGAAAATTGACACATATAGAATTTAAATAATTTGTCTATGGTTGTTACATCTTATATGAAATTTAGTTGAAATTCTAACCCGGGTAGTTTAGATTCCAGGCCAGTCCTGTAGAACCTCATAGAATTTTATTTGGATAAGGCAAAAGCTTTCATGCCAATGGTTGCAAGCTCAGTTATATTTAATAGACTAAGCAAATATAGTATGATTAAAATGTGATTTTCAAGGACATGATGGGGTGAGTCTGACCAGTCAGGTACATTATTGAATGGAAGCATCACAACAATCTCAGAAGGATGGTGATAATCTTCCCCAAAACTCACTTCAGAGTAACTCAAGGTACATCAGGTCGTTGGACCTTGACTGCAGCACAGATACCCTTGGAGTTTCTCCTGGCTTATGTCACTAAATCTGTGGGCTTAAAGTAGGTTTCATTAAACCTCTCCTCCAGTCTGGATTACTAAATATCAGGAAATGGTTTATTTCTAGGAAGCACATTGGGAGGACAGAGAACAGGACAGGATATCTTGGGGATCTCTGCCAAGTGGAGATCAATTAAAAATGGAAAGTAAGGGAGCTTTTGAAACATTATTGTATTTTTTTCATTTGGGGAAGTTTTATGAACACGCCGTTTTTCAATAAGGTGCCCACTGAGTAAAGTGAGGCATAATGATGGATAAATAAGTAGCTGACCACAGAATGCTCTTCATCTCGTAAGATCTGTCTTTTTTTGTTTTTGTTTTCCCAAGCAACACTTCTGACACCAAATGTGTGGATTTTATACACCAAGCAGTTGTGCAGTTCTCTGTGGGCACCAACTGGGTGTCTTGCAATTTAATTCAATTCTGACACTAACCTGGAGTTAGCACAGACCCCGCAGGTTAAGGGCTCAGTCCCCTAAGACTGTCTCCCACTTCAGATGCCACTGCAGTTCCTGGGGCTTTCTGAACTTCTGACTGACCAGCTATTAATCAGGAGGTTTGTGCAACCCCCTCCTTGGGATCCATAATTTGCTAGAACAGCTCACAGAACTCAGGAGAACCGTTTATCACTGGTTTATTATAAAGGATACAACTCAAGAACAGCCGAATGGAAGACATTTGTAGGACAAGATATGTGGAAAAGGCTTGCAGAGCTTTCATGCCCTCTCCATATATGTCACCCTCCCAGTACCTGAATGTGTTCACCAACCTGGAAGGCCCCCAAACGCTGTCCTTAAAAATTTATGTGGAGCTTCTATTAAAAACGCATGATTGTTAAATCATTTGCCATTGGTGTTTGAGTTCAGTCTCCCGACCCTCTCCTGACCTGAGATTGGGGAGTGGGGCTGAAAGTTCCCACCCTGTAATCCGATGGTCGGTTCCTGAGGCAACCAGCCACCCCCTCCCCAACCTTAAGGATGTCCCAGAAGTCCATATGCTCACGTCCATATGCTCGTTAACATATGCTCAGGTGTGGTGGAAAGGGGCTTGTTATAAATAGCAAAAGATGCTCCTCTTAGCCTTGGAAAATCCCAGGGTTTGAAGCTCTGTGCTAGGAAGCAAAGACTAAGACCAAATGTATATTACTTATTATATCACAATAGCACATCAACTTTCAGCATTTATGACTTCTGAGGATAATTTGGAGGTTGGAACCCTACGTGTTTACAGCTGGAAAAAAAAAAAAAAACAGCTCTTTTTTTCTTCTTTAAAAATGTACCTTAAACCCTCTAGTAATATGTGGTTTTCCACTCAGTGGGAGGTCAATAAATCCCTGTTGACTCTCTTTATATTCAGCAGCTCCAAGTAAAAGGGAAGGACGCCATGTCCACCCAGGCATTGCACACACTATGGCTTTTTCACATGCTCCATTTAGATGCCTAATAGTCAAGTCAGTGTAGTGTGTGGGGCTCAATTTTGAGCCACTGGCAGAGGCACTTGTGTACAGCATTTGCTACTTTTTGTCAGGGAAATAATCGCGTTGGAAAGGCAAGGCACTCTACGTGCTTTCAAGCTGTTGTGATTTCTTCTATTTATTTATGTACCAGGCACCCTATTTCTCTATTTCTCCACAAGGAAAACATACGTGGAATGGGGCAGAAATTTTATTACCAAGTTTATTCATTTTTAGAAATTGAAGCGTATAGGCCTGGCTGGCAGTATAACTGAAATGCAAATATCATGATAATAATAACTTTATGTACCCATACACACGTGGTTCAGATCCGCTTGTGAATTCGTCCTGAGATCTCTTGTATGAAAGACTTCACGTAACATCATATGAAAACTAGGAGGAGGGAAAGTTTCTTGCCTCTCAACTTGGGAATTCAGTCAACAGTCAATTTTATGGGCCCCAAATGGGTACAGTTTTAATATAGTCCCACAGTTTTGCAGCAGTTATATAACAGTTAGCTGATGGAAAACCTCTGAAACATAGCCCATGGTAAGCATATATGTATTAGGTGTTTCTAGATACATCTGAAAAAGCCCTGACAGAAATGTGTCTTCGTTACCAGAGATGAGTTTGCTTTCTCTTGGGACCATTTAGTAACTTAGATACATTGGGACAAAAATTACTTTGAATGATGTGGACATCACAAAAAATGAATATAACTTTTAGTTGTGATATAGTTATTTTTTTTTAATTCATCAAGCCTGTATCAATTTGAATTTAAGAACAAAGATAAGAGGGTTTTCTTTTTTGGTGTTTATTAGGTAATTAAATGTTTAATCCTTTTACCCAATCAATACAAAAAATTAAAAAAAAACAAACAGAAGTAACTTTGTTGCGATTAATGCAATTATCAGACATGCCAGAAAGTCATAACACTTTCTGATATTCATCTTTCCCTGTCTTTCAATCTATGTGTTCACCTCTAATAATATTGCCAAACAGTGTTTCTGCCACTGCTGTTTAGAAACCATAACAAATGCAGACCAACATGCAATCAGTAAAAACTGCTCTCAGCTTGGTGAAGTATAAAGACAAGGTCTCTTTGTGCATAAAATGAGACTGAGTGCTGATTTTCTTCTGGAGATGAATATTTCTGTTCATTTTGTCCAGACCAGACGTAGCCTGCCAAGAGTCAACTGATCTAAAGCTAAATGATAAGATGCCACAGGGATCTTTTCTCACGTATAGGAATTGAAGAATGGGGGCTTTATTGTATACGTGAAAATGCTACTTATTGAAGTGGTTGAATCAGTGTCAGGTTTAATTTTGAACGTGTATTTAAAAACTTGTGAGCATTTTCCATGGGATGAAAATATTTATACTTTTGCTAGCGGGTCATGAACCACACAGGTAATTATAGAATTGACATGATCTCCCCTTTGCCTTGTTCATTATCCCAATTTGGCATGAATCTGGGCATAGGAATGAAGGAAACATGTCAAAACACAAAGGTTTGTAATATGTCTTTAATTGAAAATACTTATTTTTAAAACATTAAAATAAAACTAGACTAGTTTGAACATGATTATATACATTTCAATTTGCACCTGTTTTAATCCTAAGGAAAATTCCGTATTTTAGTTTAGGAATCTTCTATTCTTTGGAAAAGACATCGTCTGATTCTGTCATTGGATTATCAGAATAAAGCATTTTTAATCACTATCATTTGATCAATAATCATGTTCAGAATAGTCCTATTTTATCTTGTTTTCATTATGTCATTTACTAGGTGTGTGAACTTTTGCAATTCACTTAACTTCTCAGTTCCTAAATTCCTTTGTTTGGAAAATGGGGGAAAATGAGAACATAATTTGTACATTTGCCCTTAGGTACAAATGAATTACCACATATAAAGTAATTAAAAGAGTGCTGGCCACATAGAAAATGCTAGTTTTAATAGGTAGAAACTACTTTTATTAAATATTCTACTCCTGTTTGCCTTATAAAAGCAATAAAAGTCACAGGTATTCCCTGGTGATCTTTCATGATTTCTTATTGGATGAACCTAATTCTGTCATAACCACCTTGATCGTAAGCTTTGTCATATTCTTCTTTGATATTGCTGATGAAGGAGTCAAGACATAATCGGTTGTATAATCGGGTCCATTTTCTGGATGTGACATTAAGGATTCACTAAAATGTATATAGCTGTTGCTCTGTCAAGAGGATTGTGAAAGAGATGAAGCAAAGTGTTCACTTATTCAGGGACTTGCCCTGCTGTGACACATGCTTTATGGAGCAAAATGTTTCTAAGCTATGTTCTACGAGATACTGTTACCAAAAGATATTAATAAAAAGTCCCTTCTCCCCCTCCCTGGTTCCGAGGTCAAATAATATTGAGAGAGTAGATTAAACAATCAAGCTGCTGTGATTCAAGAATTCTCAGAACCCTGAATGTGCTGATGTGCTCCGAGATAGTTCAAGAAGGAGAGGCAGCAGTTTTTAAAATCGCCCTGAATCCTTTTTGGAAGGGAACCTGTAGAGCATCTCGCGCTCAATATGATGACATCAGCCGTTGGGCTGTGCTGCTCTGACTCCGTGGCCACGTCCAGAATAAGCACCGTATTGGGCTTTTCCCGTGTCACTCAGGTGCAGTGACAGCATTCTGCACCACCAGGCTTCCCCAATTAAGGGAGGAAACTTGAGAATGAATTACAAAAAGTCAAATCCAATCACACCGGCTCAGGGATATCCCTGTAACTGTCTTTGTAGCTCATCTGCATTTCGGTACATTCACTCCTCAAGTGAGAGCAGGGAGCCTCGGGAAACTGACAGGGGTTTTGCGGCACACGTGTGGCCATGCAGCATGTGTGGCAAATGACAATATGTCTGAGCAGCGCCGGACTTCTCTTTTCCTCTGAATGATCGCCTGGGCCCTGCATGTCACTAACTGCTTCCACTGTCACTCTTGAGTTGTCTGGGTAGAGCTGTAGCAAAGCACTTTCATTTTATGACTTTCAGATGCCTTGTTAGTGGGCAAATGAAGTGATGGGACAAGTGGGTTTTGTCTAGTTGCTAAGGAATAAAAATAACAAGTGTCTTTATTACTTTGCTGACAATCTATTTATAAATTTCCGAAGGAGGTGCCTGCAGAGGAAAATGTGCATGTGTTGGACATACCTGAGATTTTTCAAATAGCATCATTTATTGATGGCCCATGCTTTACACTACTTTGGTAGCATGGACAAATATTGTTCCTACACTCGAGGTAAGCTTCAGGCCTGTTTCTCTGATGCCCATTATGGGAATGACATCTGGAAAAGGCTGTTCTGTTCACTTCTTTTCTGGTCTTACAAATACTGAATTACATATAGAATTTTTAAATATTGTAGTGTTGTCACATAAACTACACAGGATGGAGAAAAAGAAAAAGAAGCAAACCAGTTTTCTTTTTTTTCTTTCTTCCTTCCTTCCTTCCTTCCTTCCTTCCTTCCTTCCTTTTTTCTTTCTTTCTTTTTTTTTTTTTGTTATGATTTCCCCACAAATGGCTATTCTGAAATGGAAATTTACCCATGGAGTCTTCCTGTGAAAGCTGTAAAAGATTTTTTTTTGGTTTTTGGTTTTCATTTGTCACTGCTCCTCCTAACATCAAGCTCTTCTTGATCTTCAAATCAGAGAGCAACTGTTCAGTTCCTGGTGCATCCAAACCTGTCACTACATTGTCACAGCTTGGACCCCCACACTATTGGGAAGTTATGGATGGCTAGAAGAGCATTATGGGTACTGGCATGCAAATGAGCAATTCTGGCCTGGTGGCTCTCACATGCTGAGAAAGTCAAAGAGTGCATAGTATGCTTTTCTGGTTCTACACCTGGCCGCGTCAAGCCCTTATCTAGAACAAAATCACAATTTAAAAAATTGCCTGGTACATGATAATTTTGAGTCCAAATGGCTAGATTTGGCACCACTTGGTGTCTTCTGAATTTAATAAAATGGCATATTTATTGTTGTGTTTTGAGAATTGAGGGGTTAAAGCTGAAGAGAAGGTAGCGTAAATGGAAAATATGGCAACCTGTTGTTTATATATGAATACTGTGGTATTTTCAACTTCTGCAAACCCACATATATATATATATTTTTTTATGAACTAAGTATGCATTGCCATTTGTTTTCATGCAGGTGTGATTCATAATATCCCAGCATTCTGAGTTAATAAAGATGTTTTGTAGACTCAAATACTGTTGATGCTGTGATAATTCAGCAATCTGTTACAGTAGGAAAAATATCTCATATAGTAGCCCCAAGTGGTCCCATTTACTTTGTGCAAAGCATGCCTTCCGTCCTGCTATTGTTCTAAAGTGTTTAGGTTTCAAAATGCCTTTCTCTCCTTGTTGAAGACACAAAGATAGGACATGGTACCAAGACAGAGTAAATCGAAGTGAAGTGAGGGCGGTTTGTTTATCGATAGCCTTTTGTTTAGAGTAAGCTGGTTTCCTGCTTCCCAGGTCCTGATTTACATTTTTCAGAGTACTTTAAATATGAAACGTCCCAATTTCTACCATCTGAAATCATGAGGGTATTGAAAGAATTTGTGCTCAAATAACCAAAGATAACATGATGAAAGAACCTGGAAATGTTCTACAACTGGAGGGGCTTTTACCTTTACTAAGGACTTTTCGACTTTATGTTCCCTTTTGATGTCTGAAATGGAAAAAGGCAGCTTAGGGAGGAACTATTTTTATGTCTGTATGAACATGAAAACCTGTAGTTGTCCATTATTCGTTGTCATAGGAAAGCCCATCAACTGTATTGTGGAATTACTACTTAGCAATTAAAATAATTGTCCAGTTTGTTTTGGAGGTACAATTTTTAAAATAATCTATCTTAAAAGTTTTATCAACAGGAAATGTCTTTTTGTTGCTCACGTAACTTATACTTTTGTCTTTCAATATCAAGAGAGGGGGCAACTAAGTGACATATAAATTAATTGAATTCTGTAATGAAATAACAGTTTAATTAGTCATGTATGATATACAATCAGAAAGGAGAGAAAAATTTAACAGAAAAGGTGACACTATCATTACTCTCATTTTGTAATTTTTCCCCCTGTAGCACACACAAGTCATTTTGTGAATCCCAAGCTCTAGTCTTTTTTGTTTTGTTTTGACTTTGAAAATTTGTGTCAGGTAAAATGTATTATATATTTGCTCTTTATTTCTTCTTCACTTGTTAATCATTTTATTTGAAAAACACAGATGCAGAAAATGGAATAATACAAATACATGGGTTAATACATCATTATAAAGGTGTACCCTGTAACCAACATTCAGGTCGAGAAATAGAATTTGGCCAACCCTCCAGCACTCACTCCTAGCAGGTGTCCTGTACCTGGCTCATCCCACAGCAAACCTCTGCCATCCCTCAAAAAGTAATTACTAATCTAATTTTATGTTATCACTTTCTTGCTTTCCTTTGTCTCCCAGGGATGCATTCCTAAGTATCATAGTTGAGATATTTCTGTGTTGGGGGCATTTTCAAGTGTCTTCGTGCACAATTTCCTCCTGTATCTTTTATTTCCCATACATTTGTTGCAGAAATCAGGTTGTTTCTTTGTCGGTAAAGCAGTGAGTTTTGACTTTTTAAAAAGGCAAAGCATCCAAATGGTCGGTATTTTCTTTCTAGGACGTGCTTTGTCATTATTCAGTTAGTTTTCCAGTCCTGCCACTTCGCCCCACCACACACACACACCACCCCCACCCCTGCATTTCAGGTCTGCTTGGAGAGGCAAGCACATCTGAACCCAAATATGCCTGTAGTGACCCCCTGCCCAATGATGGAATTCTGAATGCATAATGCAAGTTTGGATGATGCGCTCTTCTACTATCTGGACAGGGAAGGTAGGGCAGGAAAGGCATTCTCTCTGCAGTTATTCAGTGGGGCTCATTTGACATACAAACAGTCTCAACGTGTTATAATTCAGAAAGCTGGATGGAATGTGCAACACTGGGAGAGGGGAGGTCAATGTGGACAGAGAGCCTGCAGATGGGTTGGGTTCCATGTCTCAGGAAAGAACTGGGAGCAGGAAGTTCTATCTTAGCATCTTTCCTGTACCAAGTTCTTCGTGTACAGGTGTTAAGTCTTTTCTACAAAAATATGAGTGAAGAGTTAATACCCTGGTGTTGCTGATGAGGAATCTGAAATTCTTTCTTACCAAGAAATAACCTTCGAACTAGTCTCCTTTCTAAGTACAATCTTTTAAAAACTGGGATCAGACAATACCACGCTAGTATCTTTTGCACTTAGAGTGAAACCCAGACTTCTCTGTATGAGCGCTGGTCCACAAGACCAAGGTCTGATGCCTGCGTATGTCATTGCTCTCACCCACCCCCACTGTGCACTGCAGGCTCATGTGCTGTAGCCCTACTGACCTCCATGCTGCTCCTCAAATGCTATGTGCCCATCCAGGAATGAGATGGCTACAGCTTGGTAGCTTTTAAGTTGCATATTTTCCCTTACAGAAAGTCAGCAGGCAAGACTGGTCTTGGGGCCTTTTCATTTGCGTTTTCCTGTCTCCGGAACGTTTCACTGCCACATTTTGCCAGGCTGGATCTTACATCTCTTTCAGACCTCCACTTAATTGTCACCTGCTCAGAGAACTTTCCTGCCCACTCAGTCTCCATTAGCTTTTCTCTGTAATTATCTCCTCCACTTACTCTTTTCCCTTTCTGGCACTTATCGACACTAATTATACATGTATTTGTTTAAGGTCTATCTCTTCTACCTGACCCTAAATTACCTGACGGTGGAGTATGTCTGTTTTGTTTACTGCATTGTTCTCTCTGTGCCTAGTTAGTCAAGGGCATGGGATACCACAGATGCTCAGAAAATATTGGTTGGAAAGCAACATTGACATGAGGCTCAGAGAGGTTAAGTCACTTGTCCAAAGCCACATAGCTAGTAAGTACCTAAGCTAGAGATTTGTAAACACACCCTAGAGCCCGTATTTTCAACTATAATTAGATTTTCTAAACTGTGTTTCTTAAACACTAATGTCCGATAAATCTTAAAAAATGTTCCCAGAATAAAAAAAAAGGCTGCATGTTCAAATAAATTGTGAATGTGATATAGTTGTTTGAAGAAAATTGAACATATTTCTGTCCTGCAGGACATTCGAGAGCCTTTAATATGCAAATATGCATGTGGCTCTCCAAGAAACTGATATGGTATGCAGCATTTCCCACCAGTGTTTGGCCGTGATTTACTGCTTTTCAATTAAACTGATATCTTATGGGACTCCAGTACTCTGTAAAAGCCGGGGTGGGAACCATTCCCTGATATAATTATGCCCCGCTCCTCCCTAGAAAGTGGGTAAATAGAAATTTCTACCAGCAAATGAAGACTAAATAGTCTAGTATTTAAAAAAAAAAAAGTTTTATGCTTTCTGCCCTCTTCCTCACAATGAATATTGGTCAGATTTATCTTTCAAAATAACAAGATTATAAAGTAGAAATAAAAGATAGTAAAGTGGCTGTTCATTTGGATTACTATGGAGAAGATACAGGCTCGCCATATTTTTAAGAAATAACTGATAAGAAAATATAAACTAAAGAAAGGTAAGTGGCTGGAAACTTAAAACGCTAAGTATTTTTTTTCCACTTCAGCATGCTATTAAAAATGACTGAGAGTGTCCTTAAATGCTGACTTTCCTTAATGGAGAAGTATGAAATTACAAAATAACCAATGTAATCACACCTTAATCTTGTTAAATTGAAACACTATAATCTACATTCAAATTTCACATATGATCAATCTTGCAAGAGCTGGGTGGATGAGCCAAAGCACTATTTGGAATTTTAAATAGAGAGTCCTTTGTAACTTTCCAAATCCCCAGTTACTTCTTCATGAGAAATATCTCGCTGGGACTGGGGGAGGGAACCCTAAGCCAAAAGACAAAGCAAGTGATGTTTTGTGTGTTTTTGTTTGTTTATTTGTTTTTCTTTTCTTTCTTTTTTTTTTTTTTTTGTAATTGAAAGAAAAAAGTTTATTTCCAGAAGCCTGACAATCATGATCCATTCCATCATAAAGGAAGCAGATAGCATTTCAGAAAACGGTAGAACTATGTGAGGAGAAAACAGGTTTCAGCTGTAGCTTGCCGAAGCAGTTTTACAATCTGTTGACAAACATCATTTTTAAAAATAGTAGCTAAAGTGAAGTATTTTGGGCTAGTACTGGCTGAGCGTACCTGTCAATTGAATCAATATGCTGTGAATGAAGCCGATGTCTAGTCATGGAACACACATTTGGGGGGAATTCCCAGAAAAGAGATCCCTATGTTTGATTTGAAAAATGGTAGCCCTTTATTCTTTGGTACCACCAAATAAAAGGTCTATTGACTTTCTGGTGACTCTTCTAAATATGAACATATACCCCTCTCAGGAAATGTGCATGACTTAAAAAAAAAAAAATCATTCTGGAAAGAGAAAACTCGTGAATCATAATATCGGAGGAACAGAAGAGAATTTGTTTGTGAATGATCTCAACTTTTCTATTCCATCTGTTGCATACCGATGTACTGGTTTTCAGCACTTTCACCAGAGACTTGGAAAGTTACTTTAAATCAGCTCTTCCATGGGGATTTCTGGTTATGGTAACTACAGGTTATGCTGCCGATGTTCTCGGCCACATTCCAGGACTATTTCACTCATTTCAGCTGGCGGTTGCTTCACAGCAAGTCACCTGTCTCTGAAGTATTTTGCTGTATCTATAATAAGACAAAACAAAGCTATTTTGAAACTTTCACTAGACACAGCCCCCATAGCCAAGTCCTCTAGATACTGTGGAGGGCACGAAAGATGAGAGAAAGGTGCGTTCTCCAAATCCTCTGTGAAGTGGATACTCATATCATACCTCCTCCCTACCCCTCAGCCTTCCACCTGCTGAGAACTTTCGGGGGTTTTCTGCAACTGTGCACCTAATGCCTTTTGTTTTGTGTGCAATAGCAATTGCATTAAAAGTGCTAGAAAAAGTACATCTTTTTTTTTTTTTTTCCAAATCAAAAAACCATGTGTCTTAGTGTGGCAAGTATTCCAGATTAAAACAAGGACCTCTCTCATCTAGGTTGTCAATGGGACAAGGTGGGAATAAAAAGGCTCAGGGATGAGCAGCCACCAAAGTGAGATTCAGAAGATGTCTTCCTCAGTCCAGGAGTGGGTTCTTGTGTGGATTTAGGTGAGCTGTTTTGCCTCTAGGACTCTTAGTTTTCTTTTCTATCAAAGGAAATTGTTGGACTTCTTCAAATTTTATTGTAAAAGGATATTAGAAATTATTTGTTTTTCCATTAATATGATGTCTCTTCTCTAGAGATGTAACTGTAAAAGACATGTAGCCAAGTATAGAATATTAGACTAAATTTTTGAGTTGAATGAATGTGCTCTAATATTCTTGCTATTATGCTCTGAGGCTAAAATATCCTATGGCTTTTGAGCTTACATAAGCTGACCTCATTTACTATGGGAACATTTTAAGTATTTAGGAATATGAGGGTAAGCACCATAGAAAGAATAATTCAATCCAGATATGAGACTCTTTTTTAAAGCTTCATTAGCTGATAATTATTTGAGTGCAAAACAATGCCCTTACTGTTTGATAAATGAATATTAGCCACATGTCATGCTGATAAAAGTCATGAACAGAACTAGACCCATCTGCGTTTGGGGGACTTTGTTATTTTGATGCTAATGGATTATGTTCATTTGGGGTAGACAGATATCTCGAATGACTCAGCAGGACCAACTTAAATTAGATTTGTCCATCCACGCTTTGGTTATTAGTATGTCTGAATATTTGATACTAGTCGTACGTTACAATGTGTGCTTCATAGAATTTATCTATCATGACCTAAAGATTTGTATGATAGGAAAACTTGATTGATCATAAAAATCATGATTGTGTTTTTATTTGAAAGGGTGGCATTGTGGGTGGTATTTTTTTTTTTCCCATACACACAAAAATCCTTTTTCTCAGAATCAGCAATATGAAATAGTTTATTAAAATCCCTTTACAGTGTATGCTCTTTTGGAGTCTGTTATTGCATATTAGTTCTTTGTAGATATTAGCTTCTTAGAATGGAGAGTTGTATTACTCTGGGTAGTCTAACAGCTATAATAACCTCTAAATCTCAGTGCTTTACCATCATACACGTTTATTTCTTGTTCACATCACATAGTCCAGCGCAGGTCTGTTGGAGCAAGGAGTAGATGGGAGATGCGAAGAGAATAAAGTCTGCCCGTCACAGTTATTCAAGGATCCAGGCCCCTTCTGTATTGTGGCTTCAATCCTCTTTAGGTACTTAGAAGTCTGCTCTATTTTGTGGTGGCTTGAAAATAGAGTGAGGGTTATAAATGGGCGGCTTTGCTCAGTCGCTTCTGGTTGGAAATGGTGGGCTCCATTTCCACTCAGGCTCCACTGGCTAAATCCCAGACATGACCTTCAAGGTAGGAGAGCCTGTGCTCTGGCCGAAAGACCACAAAGAAGAGAGAACACAGATATTAATGAACGATAACTGTCCCTTCCACAGACCAAGACACCCATTTGAAGCCAATTAAAGATAGGTTTGGTGAATCCATTGTATGAAAGCCTTATGCTGGGCATAGCAATGGTTTCTTTCCTATGGTGTAAGGTGTGCAAATAACCATATTGTTAATAAAAATGGCATATGGTCATGCATCCAGACATGTATAAATACTATTTAAAGGAAGGATAAGTTCTAATGATTTGGGAGAACTAGGAAATTTTCTTGAGGTGGTAGTCCTGTCATGGAGCTACAAATTCAACCTCCAGAATTTCAGACTGTCTCGGCCATTTACTTGCTGCAAAATCGGAAAGCAAGCTTCTGAACCTCACTTTTCTCATCTATAAAGTGAACATCATAATGCCTGCCTGATTCATGATAAAGAAAAGAAGTTCCAGTTAGGTAGTAAGTAAGGAAGCATTTTGCAAGCGTCATTCAAATATAAGATTAAAGCCGGTGCTGTTTTTGTTATTGTTAGTATTTTTTAATTCTATGCCCACAGATAAGGATTATGTGTACAAAGCATTGTTACACACACACACACACACACACACACACACACACACACACCCCTTTCACGTAAAAGGAAAGAATCAGATATTCTGGGTTTTTTTTGGGGGGGGTTTGTAAAATGAAGCTGACAGGAAATGCCCCAATATTTGGTTTCCTGGTCACCGATACGTTTTACACCTGTGCTGATTTTATAAACTGCCCTTGGAAAGTATCACCAATTATCTGTCTCTGTTCAGCAAGGCTGGGCATGAAAATCTTTGTCCCTTCTGCCTCATAATATTGTTAAGATCTTTGAGCAAAATTAAGTTTGTGATCATGTCCTTTAAGATGTAAAGAAATGTATATATGAAAGGGAGGTTTGTGGTTCTTTCAACTGTTTTAAGTTCCAAATATTTATCTAGTTGATATGGATCTTCTGTGAGAAAAACTATTTCAATCACACCTTCATATAAACTTTTTTTTTTTTTTTGCCAAAATCTAACGTGCTTTAAATAACACGTTAAAGTAACAAGTATAAAGGAGCCATTCACATCTGAAGTCCATTATTTTCATTAACCTTATTAATAATGATCACTAAGTACCCAAGTTGCTTGTTCTCAATAATATTATCAGATAACGTCACGTCCTTCGGGAGGTGCAGGGCACAGGTTCAGAGTCAGGGAGTGGATATTTCTCAGTCATCTCAGACCTCACTTGGCCAGTCCTCAGAGCCCAGGAGTAGTATGGATGTGTGTTTAACATCGTGTTCCATGGTCTAGATAAATCAAAACCAAGTTGTGGATTTGGCCTCAAATTCCTGTAATTGGCAAGACCGATACCTTTCTCCTCATTTCTTCACTTTTAAGCTGTGGCCACCTGGATGACCGTCTCAGAAAAATGCTGGGCCGACAAGTTGTCAGAATTCACATCTAGGGAGGCATAATGGCAGCTCTTTAGCTGCCATTATTGACTTAGAGTTCGGGAACTACAAAGAGATGGTTTTATATTTTTTTTGATCAGCAAGTTTTACCTTCAAATTCTGACATGCCATGGGTGTCTTCAATTATCTAGGGCTGCAGAGAAATTCACAAGATAAAATTAGATTTTTTTAATGATCTCTTTAAGATGGACATGAATCTTATTCTGGTCAGGTTTTATTCGTCCCCTCCTTAGGTCTCCCTCTCGTTGTTTCTGAACTACAGATGCAGTTACTGAATTAAGTTCAAACCCTGTGATATCTAGCCACTCTTGATTCTCTCCCCTGTCCTAAACTCAGCTCTGGATCATTCTTTCTAATAATTACCCACATTCCCAAGCATTTGAACATTTTTCACCCTCTGTTAGGAGTGTCTGTTCCCTGCTCAGACACCTAGAGAATGGCTACTTCTTCTTAGCACCTCAGTTTAAAAATGTCTTTCTCTGGAAAGCATGCCAGGATGTACCAGGCAGAATGAAGGCTTTCTTATGTGTGACCACGTCGCACGCTGTGTGGAGGCCAGGTACAGCACTTCAGCCAACATACTGGGACTGCTCACTTTTTTTTTCTCCCTAAGGCACATTGTGAGTCCTTTAAAGGTGGACATGTTTTAGTTTTGCATCTCCAGAGCCTATCCCCTGGCCTAGCACTTTGTAGGTATTCGCCAAACACATAGTGACTGAATGAATGAATGTTCCTCTTAAAAGGAGTAGGGAACTGTGAGATCAAGCGACTGAGTTGCATGCCTGTTCTGAAAAGTTAGGAAGTATAAATGTACAGCCACACCTTGAGACAGAGGTAGATACATAGGTAGTGAGTGCAGAGGGTGGGCAGCTGAGCATGTGGCTACTCTGGGTTTTTCCTCATCAGAGCAGCTTGCAGCAGCCTGAACCAGGGAAAGTCAGTCTGCCTGTTTTCCAGTGTAAGCATTCACCTAACGGGATGTTTTATAGGTGTTCTGAAACCTCTAGTTAGTTATAGCTTCCTTTACTTTCTCGGCATACGTTTGAATTGTTTATACTTACCTACAGCAGCAAGTTTATCTTCTTCAAGCGGTGCTTTTTATATCATGGCATGCCTGAGGTCAGACATGCTGCATGTACAGAATACAGTCCACACTCTGCCTGGCATCGAACTGTCCTCCAGTTTGCACGAACTAGTCTGCTTTTGCCAGCTGTCTTTGCTAAAACTGTCCACATGTCTTTCTCCATATTCCTTTCTTATCGTCATATTTTTGAAAGTCCACCTCTGTTCTTTAAGACTGATTGAAGCCTCATTCCTGAAACTTCTGCCATAAAAATCCCCAGTGATATCTTCATCCTGTGAATTTTCCTCTCCATTCAAATAATTACATGCTTGCTTCTGACATGTGCTGAATATATATATTTTTTAAAATTATGTTTAACAGCATCAGACCTTAAAAATTTCATGAGCTTTAGTGCTCTGTTTTCCCTGCTTTATTTTAAGATGACTGATATAAGGCACTTCACTTCTTTTCATGCAACTGTAGCAGCTAGCACAAGTCTTTGACCATAATGACTGTGCTATAAACTCTTGTTGATATTGAAAATGATGTCTGTGTTTAATAATATCAGTAAATTAAACTTTGGAATGGAAGCATCCATGTGGTGGGATACAAGTGCTTTCTTTGGCATCAGAAGCATTGGGTTGAAATTATAGTGCTGCACCCTTGTTGGCAGTGTAAGCCAAGGCAATCTACTTCAACTGTTTATGCATCAGGTTCCTCATCTGTAAAATGGGATAGTAGTTTGAGGAAGAAAAACATGGAAATAAAATCCATGTGACGGTTATGCTTCATGTTGAGTACCCACTAAATGTGAGTTGAGTTTCATCATATTATGTTTTACAGACACAAGGGGTCAGACTTTCTGTGCTCACGCCCCAACTCTACTTCTGGTGGACGGTCCCTTTCCTTGGGAAGGTCACATTACTCCTTTGAGCCTCTGTATCTCTTTCTGTAAAATAAAAAGGGCAGCCATCCTCTCCTCATAGTACCATTTGGAAGAATAAACAAGACTGCATGTAGCACAGTCAGCGCAATATGAAGCGCTCGATAAATATGAGCTGTTGTTCACAGCAGCAGCTGTGCTAATCGAAAATTTCACTTGCCCACAGTGACATTGTTGTGGAGGAAATGTTAGCCCTTTCCACAATAAAAAAAAAAAAAAATCCTATGATGACCCATATCCTTCTTTGGCCCTTCCTCTTTGTGCCATGGAATAAAAAAAATGAGCGGGGGTTCAAGTTAATAGGAAAAGTGTGTGATGCCTCGTGTTTGTTTCATGCATTTGTGCTTCTGTAGGAATGAGATCTCCGTAAAAGAGTAGCTTGCCTAAGTGATTTATATGTATCTTGTGCTTAGCACAGCTCTGGGCAGATAAGAACATCCATTACCATGGAAAGTATGTGGCCACGCAGGGCACTGCTGACCCACGCATTCATGCCACCTGCCTGTGACAGGGCTCTCACATTCCCTTGCTCACATCAAAAGAGTACATATATTGGCTGGAGTATTTACATGGCATCTGATTTCCTCTTCCTCAAGAATAGCCTCTGCTGTTTTTAAGAAGCGATCAAGACACCCTAGAAGTCCTTGTAGAAGGATTAACGAATATGATTCTTTTCAATTCCTTCTCAGGGGAAAAATATACAATCAAGTTGTTGCTACTCTTCCAGCCTAGTAAAGCCTCATTGGTTTGCAGGTCAGTCTCAAAATAGGATTTGGCTTGAACCTCAGGTATGGCATAGAAATCTACTACAAATGCTAGTCTGGCGGTGGTAGTGGTGGTGGTGGTGGTGGTGGTGGTGGTGGTGGTGTGTGAAGTCTTTTTTTTTATAAGAAGTTGTTTAGGCCCAACTGAAAGAATAAACTTTCTGACATCATGATATGCCACTTATAATATTTAATATATTGGTGAAAATGACTGTTTTTATCTAACAGTTTTTCATGTCAAATCGCTTGCCAACTCAGTTGTTTGAGACAGAGTGTTTAGCCTTCTATATGATACTCTCACTGCAAATTTTATGCCAAGACACAAAAACCCATCAGCAAAATTTAGGTGAGCTCTTTGTTGTTGTTGTTGTTTTCCATCCTTAATTTATTCTCTAAAGCATCAACCGATAATCTCTCCTTTGTTTTCTGTGGAACCCACGTCACTTAGACTTGTTTCCAACCACTTTATGAAAGTAGTCTTGTCAAGGTCAACAACTAACCAAATGGCTAGATCCAGTGGTCTTTTTTAAAATTTTATTTGACCCACTCCAGGATTTGATAGTTAATCAGGCCTCCTTCAAAGTAATTTTTCATTTTACTATTTAGATATCATTCTTGTTCCCTTCATACCACCCTGTTTCTTCTTCTAATCACCCTTCGCTGGTTGCTGGTCCATCCTCTTCCTCTCCACACCTCTTTCCTGGGATCTCCAGTCTTCTCTCTATAGCATTCACTATCTGGGTGATCTCATCATGACCTATGGCCTTCATGCCATTTCAGTGTGAAGGCTATTGCTCTTTTAGCTATGTTCCTGCTATACTAGCCTCTTTCCCTGCCTTGAGTATTCCAATGTGGCGTCCGCTTTTGAACTTGCTCTTCACAATAACTATAAAATTATTCTCCCTGGTAGCTGCTTGGCTCATTTTGTCAGTCCCTACAAGCCTTAATTGTCATTTTATCAGCAACACCTTCTCTGACCGGCCTATGAGTGTGATCTCCACAACATAACCACTCACTGTAATGCTTTTTAAAGTAATTACATCAGGCAGGGGCCCCGTAGAAACAGATGGCATAGCTTAAAGGGTTTCACTGAAGAGAGGTTAATAAAGGACCTGCGCATGAAGGTTTAGGCAGGGATAAGGGGACCAATAAGGAATGGTGAAGCACTCAGGGATGAGCAACTGGGGGACAGCCGTTGCCATCCCAGGCCTGAAGGGACAAGCGAAGGAAACTGGGCTGCCAGAGCCTATTTGTAAGCTGAAGCTGTGAAGGAGGGGTTGCTCAACAGAAATGTGGCAGAAGAACACAGCCAGTTCAGGGCAATGACCACCCCAAGGAAGCCAACGGGGATGAGGGAGATGAAATGGGAAGAACCCTGACCCCGCCTTCCCTGGGCCTCTGAACTCTCACTGTTGTCTCCCATTGGCTAAATCCGGTAGGATTCCACAGGGTAGGTGAAGCCAGATCTTGAGTTCAGCTTGCTAGCACTCAGGACAGGGCAGAGAAAAGTGGAGAATGGATCTAGGGGAACGAACAGAGACAGACTGGCAGAGGACCTTGAAAGACTTATTTTCACTCGACTCTCGGAATTGTGATGTCGTGTGCCCAGAATCATTACAAACTCAGCATTACATGCCATGGCCTCCTTTTTGATAGGCTAACCTCTCTAGCATCCAAACTAACATTGGCTGAAGTCACACCAAGCCCAGGTGTTTTCTCCAAGCAGGGGTTATACTGAAAATTTTTAACAACAGTGTGAAACAGGCACTCAAAAAGGAGAACAGCCCAACCGAAGAGAACACTATCTACCATACTGGGAGATACAGTGCAGCCATTCGATATAGAGCATTTCTGACCGATACTAGAGTATAAATATTGAAAGGGGAGATCTTTTCTAAGGGCGTTTGGGGAAAGCTTGCCTTATATCTAGGAATTTATGTCATCTATGTAACATAGGCACTGCGCTAAGCTCAGTGGAGAGGGTGTCTCATTTAAACTCCTAACAAGCACACTCAGTAGGTTCTTGTCATGTTCTCCATTTATGGGTTGAGATCCTGAGCCTCAGTGAGGGCTAATTTTGCCTAAGACCACTCATCTAGCTGTGACAGTCCCGATGGGGACTTCTGCATTCAAAGCCCAAGCTCTTGACGCGTCTTACTGTTTGGATGGCCTCCCAGGTGAGATAGCGGTGGTTTCAGAGCAGAAGCTATCCATATTTTGAGCTTTCATTTTTGATTTTTGATGGTTTTAAGATATCTCTAGGAAAGTCTCTTTTTATTTCCTGCATGATTTTTTTTCTCAAAAAGGAATTTGGATTCATTCTTGGATTTGATCGAAATCTAAAGCAGGACCCCAAGATAGGATGAACTTCTCCTGACCACATCACTTGCCCCAATCTCTGTATACAAAAGGCACCTAACGGTGCATGTTAACTATTGAACTTGATTACCTTCTCTCTTCCTGTCTGTAATGCAGGGCCAGAATTCTGAGGTATGAATATTTATAGCAGGTGACACGTAACGCTGTTTTGACACAGGTGTCTAGGAAGTGTGATTGCTAGAATTTACCTAGGAAAATGCTCTTTTAGAATCTGTATACCACCTACACAAAGCAATTGACAAACCTGAATTTTATTACTTACCAAGTTATTGATACCTTTTTAAAACCCAAATCTCTGCTTCCTTTCTCTCAGCTTTACTACGTAGGTGAATAGAATACCAAGGAGAAATTACTCATTCAAGTGCTTTCTTTGCAATAATTATTTTGAATCCTTAAATCCTGACCCATACCTGTCGGTGGTCCCAGATGAGCTAGGCTACCTGTGTGGATAATTGGAAGGGCCTCTGGGTACTGCGTTTTCCATCACAGCTTATAATATCCTTATAAAAATGAACAAACTTTGTGGAATAGAGGAAGCAAAGGTGATTATTATGACCAGGAGCATGTTGGAACCTTGATGTTTTTGGTATGTGTACCTCACACTTGTCTGCCTAAATCATCGATGGAAGAGTGGAGACTTTCTACTTATCATTTTAATACAATTTGGAGTTTCCCAAGAGACAATTTATTTGTTTCAAGGTGATTTGTGTGTGTGGTGTGTGTTTGTGGGGTGTGTGTGTGTGTGTGTGTGTGTGTGTGTGTGGTGTACTTGTCCAAATGATAAATAGTACCCTAAATAAGTTGCAGGCTGTATACGTAAGAAAAAGTAATATTGCATTGGAAAGTTTTTAGATAAAGTAGAATTCAATTTTGTTTTGAAAGTCTATGATGAATGTTAACCACTTTCTTGCTAAAATTCTTTTCAGACATATCTTAATCTTTTTAATGATCCATATGTGATTTTTTTAAAGCATCAAATGAATAATAAGGTAGAAACATTGTCATTAGTAACATTTGAGGGAATAGTTTGTTCTTGATTTCCTTTCCCCAGCCCCTTGAAATAAAGATACGACTAAGCACACAATCTATAAAGTGAACTGAGTTTCCTAGTTTTTTTGTTTGTTTTTTCTTCTTCTTTTTCTTTGTTACTAGAGTTCTGCAACTGAGAAAATTATTTCCCTGGTTTCCTCACGATGAAATGCTGTGTATTTCATTCAAAACAACAATAATGGAAACATACCCTGCGTGTAATATGTCTAAACACCCACAAATAAACAGTGATTGAGATTAATTCCACCTTCAATTGGAGCTTATTCTTATGCACTTATGTAGGCATGAAGATTTAATTTTCTCCATCACATGAAAGAAAATGCCTCCTCCAAGCAGTTGAATTTGTTTTGGGGTTCTCTCTAATGCCCTCACTTCCCACACTGCTGTTTTGACATATTATTAGTCCTGTTAAATACAGACCTTTGTTCACGAAATACTGAAGAACAATGGTTAGTAAGTAGAATTAACACGTGTCAAAACTTCATTGTGTACCCAGTGTAAATATTATAGATGCTGTGTTGCTTTGTTTTAAGATGGTGTACTGAGATTTTTTTGTCCTAATTATTATTTTTAAATGTTGTTAATTTTTTGAGAAAAAGAACACCTTTATCTTAGATTCTGAATATGACCTGAAACAGTAAGTATCACAGATACTTAACTTGGGAATTGATATCATCAGTGATGTTATTTTCAGATGGCCAGGGGTCAGACAGTTTGCATGTCAAGTTGCAAATGATATAACAAATTTAACAAGACCCAAGAAAACTTATGTGATTCAAAAGCTAATATCATCTCTGGTACTGATGGGTCTTTTCTGTTCAACATTTTGTTAGACACCTAGACCTGAAATGTTTTTTTATTTGTTCTCCTTCCTCTGCTGTACCCCACGTCCAGTTAATCACCAAGTCCTGTATTGTCCACTTTTTCAATGTTTCAGATCTGTCATCTTTTATTCTCCCCTCATTCTGACTGTTATTATTCTGATAAAAAGCCCTTGTTTCCTTTAGCCTTCCCCCCAACCCCAAGATTTCCCCACCCTACCCATTCTGTTTACCCAATTTATTCTTTGTGTCCAAATGTAGCTCTTTATCTTTTGTGGAGTCTCCCTTGAACCACCAGCCAAGAAGGGCTCCCGCCCCCAACCTCATCCCCCACACCCTCCCACTGCCTCCAAAACTCACTGAGCTTTTTCTGTCTTATCATTCCACCTTACTGGGCTGTGCAACATAATAACTTTAATTATTGAAATAGATACCATTTATTAGATGTGTATTATTTGGGAGCGCTGGACTAGAGGGTTCACAATTGTAATCTCATTCATTCCTCTATCAGCTTTGAAAGGTAGGTACAAATAAAGCTCTGAGATCCGAATTAACCCTCTTCTTCCAACGTAACAGAGGTGCCCTATTGTAGACCAGGCTTGTCTGACTTCAAAACCTTTGTTCTCTGGAGTGGCCTCAATTATAACCATCTGTACATGTGACTTCTCGTCTCGGCCATATTTTATGTCTTGGGGGGGGGGGAGCAGATCTTACTTACACAATTCTATTTTCTGTGTAAGGTGCCTTATATCTTCTGAGAACTATAAAAAAAGATATCAATTTAATAAATAGTGGAAAAATAACTCCACCAGGATTAGAAAAGAAAGCACTCTGTGTGATCCCTGGGGGTTGATCAGGATGGGAACCTGGGGAGAGGGTATATTTTTATTACTGTCTCCTCCCACTTTTAGAGGCTGTAGGTCACTCTATCTAAGAATTTTATCTGGGACGTGGGAGAGAAAGTGTAATGTCAAAGCTTTTGCAAGTTCTTAGTATCGCTGAAGGTGTTGACCCAGGGCAGCTAGTTCTTTAGTTAATCACGTTAATGATGCTTTTAGTTATAAAAGTAACAACCAGGTGTAGTCCAGCCATGGGAAGTTGAGACAAAAAGGAAATAAATTTGTTCCATGATATGATAAAGTGAGAGGGTTCTTTTCTCCAGGTTTTTACCTGGCAGCCTAAAAGGTTTAATGGATGGTGTTTGTGCTGAATGGATAGTAATTGTATGTTATAATAACATTTGAGATATGTGTAAATATAAGTACTAAAATATTAGAATACAGGGAGTCACTATACGAGGTGTGATCAAACAATACAGTGAATGTTTAAATAAAAAAAATTATTACAGTAAAAGACACATTGCCCTTTAATCCCCCTCAAAATACTCCCGCTCACTTCGAACACACTTACTCCATTATTCTTGTCACTTCCTGAAGCAGTTCTGGAAGTCCTCTTTCGTGAGTGTCTTTAGTTGCACTGGCATGGCTGCCTTGGTGTCCTGAATCATTTTGACTTTGTGGAAGAGACAGGAGTCACAAGGTGCCAGATCTGGTGAATAGGGTGGATGAGGACACACCATAATGTTTTATTTGACAGAAATTGCCATATACCAGAAGCGATGTGTGACACAGAGCGTTGTTATGATGGAAGATGATTTACAGCTACAGCTTCTCTCAACTGTAGCTCACACCCAACTGACGGCACATAGCAAGTTGAAACTTGTCGCACAGTGTTACTAGTGTTTGACGCACCACTTCCCGTGTTGAAGATCCCTGCCTTTCTGTTGGATGGCACTCGGCAGCAGCATTCAGCATTTTTTCTGATCACAACGGAAAGGCTCCATGTCACACATTGTTTCTGACACAGCAATTTCTGTCCATTAAAAATATTACAGTGTGTCCTCATCCACCTTATTCACTGGATCTGGCACCGTGCGACTTCTGGCTCTTTCCCAAAGTCAAAATGATTCAGGACATCGAGGCCGTCACGACAGTGCAACGAAAGACATTCACGAAAGAGGACTTTCAGAACTGCTTCAGAAAGTGGCAAGAACAATGAGATAAGTGTGTTTGAAACGGAGTATTTTGAGGGGGATCAATATGTCTACTTTATATATATATATATATATATATATATATATATATATATATATATATATACACACACACACACATATATATATTTTTTAATGAATTTCATTAAGGAATATTGGGGAACAGTGTGTTTCTCCAGGGCCCATCAGCTCCAAGTCGTTGTCCTTCAATCTAGTTGTGGAGGGCACTGCTCAGCTCCAAGTCCAGTTGCCGTTTTCAATCTTTAGTTGCAGGGGGCACAGCCCACCATCCCATGTAAGAATTGAACCGGCAAACTTGTTGTTGAGAGCTGGCTCTCCAAGCAACTGAGCCATCCGGCCGCCCCTATATATATATATTTTTTTAATTTAAATATTCACTGTACTTTGTGATCACACCTCATAAGTAAAGAAAATAGGCAATTATACCCACATCCAAAATCTGTCTCTATAAATCTCTCCTAGAATGGAGAATTGTTCCCCCAGTCATTTGAATCCAAAAATGTCCCGTTCAAGTTGTCTTTCAAGCCCTCGCTGTTGATTTGTTTGGAAGCAGGAAATACAGTCCTCTGCAGAACTTTCCTTACGTATTTGTGTATATTCCATGGTGGATTCTCTGTCAGTGTTTGTCAACTAATGACACATCTTAGGAAAATTAGAAGGTACAATTGATTAAGAAGAGATTTGGTCTTATCCTAGGGACTCGGATGGGTGTCAAGGTTAAGAGAAAAGTTCAAGTCTGATGAGAGGAGTATTTCGTGGGAGAGAAGAGCAGGGGGCAGGTGGCTACCAGTATTTGTGTCAGGGAAGGTAGTTGAAATGTGGCCTCAAAGATGATAGGGACAGAAGAGGACTGCCGTTAGTTGTCGTGTCACAAGACCCTACAGAGGAATTTGTGTTACTTATCATTCATTTTGCCTGAATTACCAAGTGAGGTCTATTTAATTAGGTGAAAATTTCAGTTCACTTATTAGAAGAAAAGAACTCAGCAGATCCATGTTGTCCCTGCTGTTAAACAGGCAAAGCCTCAAAGTCTCGGCCCGATCCGCCCTATGAATGCAAATGGGAAGAGCGATCCCATCCTTATGCCTTATAGCGTTCAACACCACAGAGTTGTAATTTTGCTCTTACAGTGACAAATGAAAACTTATAAACGTTTAATTTGGACGCAAATGTAATGTAGGATTCCTGAGGTCCACTTGGCAAGTGAAGGAGGCAGTTAATATAAGCTCATTACCTTGCAGCTTTGCTCCCTGCAACCACAATAGGTGGCTTTTTAAAATCACAAGTGACATGTTGCGGTTGAAGAATAGCTGCGTGTATAGGCCTCCTGCCAAAGTGAAACTTCCTGAATGATGCATACACCTGTCTGAATGTCAAGGCCTATGCCCTCAGGTTTCAGGCTGTTTATACATTTGTCTTTCAAATGTGAAACTCTATCTCAGGGCATCCCGATTTTCTCCAGCTGTATTAAAGCAGTTCCAGAACAAGGTGAAGGAAGTGAGTTTCTCATCCTCGCTGGGGCTCTTGGTCCGTCACTGTGCTTTAGTGCACCTCCCAGTGGGTAAGCAGGGAGTGTTAGCCTGACAGCAGAGTTAAGCGAGAATATCCTGCAGAGACTTACCATCAAAAAGCGTAATACTGCTGTATCGATCCCTTCCACATTGTCTCCCACCGTTGTGTTAAGCCTGTGGCGAGTACAACCTTTACAAAATGAGATCTGGAGATATGACTTAACTTTCTAAGTTGAACATGGACGTTAAAAAAAAAAAAGGATAAAAACGTGTTTTGTAGGAGTGGCATGGTGTTGGCATTTCAGAGCGTAAATGATAAAAATAAAATCAAAGTCAAGTATCTCAACAGAGGGAAAAAGTCACATTGAGACTTGCACACATGCATATAAAATGTGGCCACAGTCTTCCATATCGAGCAGAAATAACTTAGCTTGACCATGTTTTATTGAATAATCCAACGTTTTTTCTTTTTCCTTTAAGACACACAACATCACTAGCCTTCATTTTTAGAGATTAGATACTCATTTTAGTCTCAGATTTGATGGACAGGAGCATTATTTACTTCAGTGAGGTTAGGAGAGGTTCCATATACGTAAATGGAGACCAGTAGATTGATTTCCCCAGAAATACCGATGATTTAAAGCCATTATACTCTGGGATTCTTTTCTTCTTAACAAAGAGTTAAAAGAAAAAAGCGTTTACTGAGAACTGCATGGGAATGTGTTTTTAACTGGAACCGTCGCCCTTGTAAGGATAATGGGGAAAAGCTTATACTTCGCTTGCATGATTTTTGATTTTACCTTTGTTTGTTACAATGCAGAATTAAGGGGTAAAAGAATTGACCGTGAGGTACCTTTTAAAAAGGCTTTTCCTTTTATTGTGCGTACTAATGGGATGAGAGGGAAGTAAAAGACAGATTTATTTTTATGTTTAATCAAGTCCAATAATTATTGCATTGTGGTTACTGCTTTGAGAATTACATTTTCGGTAAGTAATTTATCAGCTGCCTTCTTTTTTATTTTATTTTTTTTTCTGGAGGGGATTAACAGTTACTATAGGATTTATGTGCTGCAGATATTTTTCCCCCTCTTTAGTAAATAAGGCTTACTGAGGCCTCCCTGAACTTCCGGTTACATAGTTACTTATGACATTAATTTTGATTCATTTTGTTTCTTCTCCTTAGTTACAAATGTCTGCGTGACTGGTGGGACAACAGGACCAGAGAAGAAATTCATGGTTGAGTAGGGTGATCAACTTGCCCCAGTCTGTCCATGACATTTCCAGTTTTAGCATCGAAAAATCTCAGGTCCCAGGAAGTTTCTGGGTCCCAGGGCACAGTCAGAGCTGGAATGCCCTGATAGCAGCTTCATGTGGAAAGTCTTAAAATAATAAAGATGAAGTTTCTTCCCAGATGGGAGAACAGGAGTGAAAATGAGACAGCAGAGCAGACGTGAAGGATATTCATGAAAGGCAGGCCATGGGAAAGCTGACTTGAGCGAAGTTCTGAGCCCCCGGGTACCACTGGACTAGGTTCGTTCACCATTTCCTCCTCACCTTTCCCTCTTCCCCAGCTCTTTTCAGATTAACTGTTTATATACAAATCCTCTCTAGTCTTTGCTTTTCTTGGGTAATTGTCATTCTCTCTGGAGAAATAAACCACCTTTGCCTGACATACCCATTTATCTGCAGGCTGGTTGAATTCTACTGTCTGCACATTTTTTGATTCTTCAACCCTGGTATTTCCTGTTGCAGCAGGAGAGTCTTCAGTCAGATCAGCACAGAGATCTGCGAGAAATAACCGTGGTCTATGTGTGAGCAACGGTTTTTCTAAAAGGTTTTGTGGGAGGTTTGGGTACAGCAGCCATGGTACTTCAGAACCTATGATGCAAAAATGACGAACTGGTTGGCTGATTTTCTCTGAAATATGACCATTAACGTTACAGAAACAAACCTAGTGGCAACGCTTTATTCCTCTCTATTCATTATCACAATTAATTTTCTTTCCCTCCTCCAGTTTTCACTTTCTCCTTTCTCCTTTCTTCTCTTGATTTTATTTTTGTTTTAATCAGCACAAGTATTTGCATTTTAAAACTTGTTTTTTCTTGATTTTCTGTTTTTTTCTAGGAAGCAGTTTGTGTGTGTGCGTGTATTGCATGCATGTATGTGTGAGTTGTTCACATATCCTACTTTTAGTTCAATATGAGGAACAGACATCCTTTTGTGTAAAGCAGGAAAGATCTACATGTACCTTTGACTCACCGTAGATAAAAGAAATACTCTTGTATAAAACACAAATTATCTAAATGAATTCCTACCTTTGCATGTAATTATACTAATAGAAACATAAAAATTTTACATAGCCAATGCTGTATGTAACCAAAAATTATGAGGTGTGTTAGTTTGTATGGAGTGATGGACAAACATGTTAAAGTAAGTTTTCATTGTAAAACAGCACATAGAACAATATATGCAGCTTTTACATTTTTGTTCCGTTATGAAACTGAATAAATCAACATATTATAATTTCCCTGAAATCTTAGATTTCTTTAGAAAGAGTTTAGAATTACAACAATTTTCTTTACTCTTCTGTCCAGTTATTATAATATGTATGGGTAGTCCCTGTTTATTTCTGCAAAAAAAGCAAAGCCATTTATAAGTAGCAGATTTTATTTGAGGTATTATCCATAATGCAAGTTAAATTAAAGAAGGTTTTGCGATGTCTGATAACTACTAATCCCTATCAAATTTGGTATGTAGGTGCAATTTGTTTTCTTATCAAAATTAAAATACAATAACAAAACATTTCAGGTAAATGTTATTTTAGCATTTGCTATTTTGATGCTTGGGTGGAAAACAACGTTGCTAATGACATTGATTTAAATTTTTTTTAAAAAGTCCTGCATGGGGGAAAATGCTGCTAGTATCTGTATATTTATAGTGATTTTTTTTCTCCTAAGTTTAACTGAGCAAAGGTGAAATTATTTTTCTGATAGTTTGCTACTGAAGTTCCATGCCTCCATTAAATATTACATAAATATTTCTTGTTTTCTTGAAAGATTTTTATTTATTTTTTATACTCTTTGAATCTCGTATTTTTTTAATTTGGAGCTTCATTATGATATATTTTTTCTCCATTTTCTAATGCACTGTTTTGTGACTAACAGTGAATAGAAAAAGTTGTGTTATTTTTAATGACTTCAGAAATCTTTCTAAATTATTTTCTAGAACTTTTATGTTCTTTGTCATTTTTACAACTCCAGAAAATTTCTGCATTAAGAAAAATCCATACCTTTTAATTTTCCATTTACCTTTTAACTCGGTCTCCAAACAAATTATATGAGCAGTAACTTATTTTTTCAAGGAAGGTAAGAAAATATAGAAAGCTTCCACCCAAGTCTACCAAGTTCTTATGTGTATAACATTTCAGATGTATGTAGTGATTCATTTTTCCACTTCTCCTCTGTTGCTTTTACAAGGAAATCTCCAAATTATTAATAATAATAATAACCTCATGCTATGTGGAGGTCAAAATTATTTGGGGAAGGGCTTATGAAATGTGTGCATTTCCCGTTAATATGGATGCATTAAAAAATATTTACACTTTAAAAAATTACTTCGTGTTTAAACTCAAAAGAAAATTCTGACAATAAAGTACCCCTGTGCTGTTTTGTTTTGTTTTTAAATCTTTTCTCCCATTAGGTCTTTATTTTTGTCCCTCTGCCTCTTTATACCACAAATTCAAGTAAGGAGAACTAACATTTATACAATTTAGGCAAGGTTGCATTTAAAGGCCCATTATGTTATTTTTCACTGTGATTTACTGTAAATCATCCCTCATTGTCCCCTATTCTATACTTCGTATTCATACACGTGATTAGAAATGGTGGTACAGAAGGTCAAGCATGAAAATGATGGTGTTTTGATGATGCATTCAGCTTAGTACAGCTGATATTTATATTGGTCCTGACTTATCGCTTACTCAATCTGCAGTTTTTAGGAAGTCATCTCTCCTCAATGTCCTGGTGTGCAAATCTGATAGGTATAATACTTATTGGTAAAATAGTTGAAATTGAAGTTACATATTTATTTTCATTGTGAAGAACTAACAACATGTTGTTAAAAACTTTGTCGCACACTGAACGACACATCCAGTATCTTCCTTAATTTTGGTAATGTATGGGCCTTTTCATTGTCTCCAAATACTACAACTGCACACCCAGAATCAGGCCAGTGTTCCATGCACAGCAAATATATGTTAAATAAATACACCATGTGCAGGTTTCTTGTTGTTTACAGACCCAGCTGTTTGCTTTTCCATTTCGGGGACACTTTCCTCTTCTCAAAAATGAAGGATCAACTAGCTTATTCTAAAGATTTTCACCAACTTTCAGATTCTATGATTCTGTAACATATGCATTTTATATGTAAGTAGCTGATATCCAAGCATGCTAACTTGCAAATTCAGCACTATGAGACACCTGAACCACAAAGACAAAAAAAAAAAAAAAAAAAAAAAAAAAAAAAAGCCACCTACTGAATTTTCAAGACACATTTCAGATATGGATTTCAGAAGTAGAAATGTACTAATATAATTAATTTACTAATTGTTAAATGCCCATCTCATTTTACACATTAAAGGTAACTTTATCATTTTTTTTACTTATAAAAAAACAAAGCTGTGTCACATTCTGTTTTTCTTTTTTCTTTTTTTTCCCCCAGAAGCACATACATGGCTTTGAAATATCCATATTCAAGAAAATAGGTTATTTTTAGACCCATTGCTGGCCACTCAACCTGTATACATAAAACTCACTCAAAAGAACAGGTTACTTGGTGCTTTAAAGAATTATACTAATTGCTGTTGTTGAAAACATATCCTTTGAAGATATCCAAGAAAATGAATTCTTGGCTCTGAACATAGTTTTGAATCAGAAAACAAGGAGGAGAGAGCAAGGTGACAAAATAAAGTTTATGTTGTTATATCCCAGAATAGGTCATTTCCTTTCAGCCTTTTGTGACCTTAGTGCAGAAACCAAAGTGTACGTTTTTCCTCTGGCTGAGGCTTGTTCAATACAAACAATAGTTACCATTTATATAACAGCTTATACTATAGGTAGGGATGTGCAAGAAATACTGAAGATGCCATTTATAAATAATACAGAAACAAACAGTGATGGTAACAAGTAGTGTATTATTATTATTATTAATTATTATTATTATTTGGTTGAGGGCTGGAGAAAAGTATCTCATTTCTACCATGTTTCAATATCTGTTTGAGCCCTTAAAGGGTGAGCCATGGTAGTCATTGTGGTCAGTTTGCAATGTTTTGAGATCACTGCATGTCTGACATTTGTATACACGGTTATCCAACATTAGAAGCCCTGCTCTGAATTGACCTACCAAAGAAAGTGAACCCATTTCCCCTTTCGATGTCCTCATCCCATTTGTGTTTTCTGATAAAAAACTTGTCATTTTCCAGCCCTCAGGTTACCTTTTGGTGACTTCTGCCAAAAGCTGAATTCCGAAGGGTCCAGTTTGGTGTCAAGTTCTGGATTACAGGCCTTAGAGCCAAAACCTGAAATTCTGTCTTGGTCTTGGTAGATAAGATGATGCAGAAATCACTTTCCCCAGGCTTGTTTCCTTAACTGGGATGGGACTAATGAGCTAGCCTAGCTGGGAGGATCAAATAATGTATGTATAAAAGGACCTTCGTATTTTCATTTTTTTGAGCACCTGCACCTAACAGCAAAATATTTAAACACATTCTCTAACATACATATTTATATATAAATGAAACAGCACGTGTAATTGTACCAGTATATACGTATATTGTTAAATAAAATGATTATTTTTCTCAAAACCTAGATAAATAAATATGAATAGTAGTTCTCATATTTTCTTCCTTCCACTCCAGTGATTTTCATGGCCCAAACCTGAGGCACATAACCCATATTGTTAGTTTAAATAATTTGGAAAATGTAAGGTATAGCTGATGTCGTCATCACTAGTTTAGCATGGCTGCAGACTGAATTCCATACTTTAGCCGCTTTACTCTTAGGTGGGTGCAAAAGTCATTGTGGTTTAAAAGGTTAAAAATAATTGCAAAAAACCACAATGACTTTTGCACCCACCTAATAATTCCATTTGGATGACACTGTATGCCCACTGTCCATTTCTTTAGCACTCGGAACAGAATTCATAGCACTTGTTCTTCCGGAGGGTCTTTAGGTCAATGTAGGAGCACGCTAAACGGACTCTAGGACCTTCTGAGGTTTTTATCCAATGTGGATATTAAGCATCTGCAGCCCTTTGTAAAAGTAATAACTGACATCTGTATAGTATCTAACAGTCTTCAGATCTCTTTCAGACATACTAACTCATTTAATCCCCTGTCTGCCTGTAAGTTAGGTACAATCAACATGCTGATTCTGTAGATAAGGAGCAGAATCTGCCTCATTTTATGAAATATCTTCTGGCTCTAGAACTCATGGAAAAGGTACTTCCTATGGCATCTTGTTATCTTAACTTTATGCCCCCATTGATCATTGAAAGGTTCAGCTGTCATCGGATCATAATCAGAAATTCTTTCTTTGTGTTCCTAGCAAATTGAGTAAAGCAATATATTACCCTTTGCAACTTCTCTATTCCTTTCCCTCTTCTCCTTTCAGTGTTACATGATTGAAAGTTTGGGAAGGGAGGGGTGATAATTAGAGCTCCTTTTTTTGGGGGGGGGGTCACTATAATCCATTTAACATACCAGTTTCCTTCCTGCATCTTGAATTTAAGAACATAGTTGATTTGGGGATTTTATGTGCCGGTATGATACTGTAAATGACCAAAATAAATTATGTCATTTATGTTCTACTGTGATTCTTATCCTTGAATGAAACCCTGAAGCAATATGCACATTGTTATGTGTATGTAAACACTTGCACTTTTCTGGAGTGAGATTTTTATACGTTTTCACCAGATTCCCAAAATCTCTATGACCCACAAGCAATCACTATCGTAGGTTGCAAGGTCTACTACGAGATTCCTCTTTATTACATGTTGTATCAACTTTATGTGTAGAACCACATAAAGGGCATGGGTAGACGAGAGTATCATTTGGTTTCATTTCTGAAAGATTATCTGTTGGCTGCCTTTGCTTAGAAAAACATGTTTTCAGATTAACTGTAAACCTCCGTGCTCTTTTCATGCCCTTCAGAAACCTTCAGTGTCTTCGAAGGGGGCAGGAGGCAAAGCCTGCCTCACTGCAGGTTGAAGGGTTTTGTTATGGGAACCCCTGTGTTCTCAGCTGTGCTTTGCAGACAGAGCTGCTCCCCTTTGTCCCCACTGAAGCTGAGCTGACTGCAGGTCCCTTTGGAGGTGGCAAGAGTGATTTTTCAGCAGAACATTGATGATGTCTAGCTTTTTTCTACTTTACGATTTAGGGCATTTATAATTTAGGGTAAGGAGATAAAACACGTAACAGAGCGGAATTCAGCAAGTGTCCCACCGGGTGGCTTTCGTGATTAGCAGCTCAGTCAGCCCTTTTAAAGATTTCCTTTTTTCCCCTGAATTTCTCTTTGAAAGTTTATTTCAAGAGGAATCTTTACTTCACTTAACAATATTCACTAAAATATTTCGAGAGAAAAATAAAACAATAGAAAGAGAATATTCGCTATGAATTAGAGGTTTATTGTCTGTCACACACTGCATTTGAAAGAAATGTCTGTCCCTTTTAACACTTAGGTGTACTTGTGAGTTTTGGGGTGAAAACCTGGAGAAGTGGTGAAGGAAATGATTGCTCGTGTAACACAGATAAAACAACAGCTGCTCTCCTCCAGTCCGCCTTCCTTCCGTGAGGTGTGCTGAGGCAAAGGAGTCAGGTGTTAGAACAAATGAAGCTGTGAAAATGGGTCGGTATTAAAGCATGCCTGGAGGAGTTTAGCGAGTTTCCCTTTGGGAGACCAAAATTGGAAACAGCCCTTGGGACAATGTATAGCTGGCTTCTCTGTCAGTCACTGCTAAAAGCGTGGGTCTTCACAGGCTGACAGACAGAATGTGGGGCATAGGGATGTGTCCTATGTGGGGAAATAACCTGAATTAAAAAGAAACAGGAAATCCAAATTGATGATCTGACCCCTGGCTGGAGATGAAGTTACAGAATTAAACAGATTGTGACTAGAAAGTCCAGTCGTGTGAATAGAAATTGTAGTTGTGAATAGAAGCCGCAGAGACAGGCCAACATGCCTTCTCACAAAGGTATTGTTTCTTTGAAAGGTTGAGAGTCAGTTCTCATTTTCATGCATCAAATCATCTTTGAGAAATTGCAGGAGACTTAACGGTGTGTCTTCTGCCAATCAAATCTTTTTTTTTTCTTCCTGTGATGTGAATAGTCCCTCCTCACCACCAAGCATGGCTTCAAACACTTAGTACGTAGTTGTCATTAAATTGAGTTTTCTTAGTTTCTTAGTTAGATGTGTCGGTGAGGCTAGCACAGAGATGCACTAAGAACATTTGAAGCAGTCGTGAGTTCCAATGCTTTGATACCTCCATTCTGTTAGATGCCAAAGTGCTATTGCCGTATCCATCTCAGATATTCCGTGAGAATCAGCTGTTTTCAGTTAAGTGCTTTCTGACTGAACGAAACATGTCATAATTAGTGACTTGCCTTTCAAAAAGTGAGTGGCCAAAGGGACGACAGACAGTGGATCCCACTGGTCTTCAGAGGGCTTTCTCCTCTGATGTCGATTAAGAGTGCTGGCCAAAACAGCACTGGAGGGGTGCAGTGAGGGACAGTGACACTGGGTATATTTGAAGACCTTAGCTTGTCCCTGTGTGAGGCATTTAGTTGGCTGTATCTGGAATCCTAGCTTTCCATGACAGATGGTAGGGGCCTGGCATTTTCTCCCGATTAACCAAAGTGCTGGTCTGCAGCTTATGCATTGGTTTACCCTGAACCTAAAGGTAAGAGGCCTGACCTCATTGTTACCTGGGGGCTCTCTCGACTTTAGCATGTGACTCTACAGTCCCGTCAGCATTAGCTGTTGGGACTCTCTTCCCCATTCTGCCCCCCTTCTCTTTCCCCTCTCCCACCTCCCTTCCCTTCCTCCTCCACCTCTTCCCTTTAGCTGATGTAAATTGGATTGAAAAGTTAGTAGCAGTGGATTTCTCATTCAATCTGTTCTCCCAGGAACCTGGGTGTTTGGAATTCAATCTTCCCCACTCTCCATCCCATTAGAAAGAGGTGGAAGACTGAGATTGCTGCTTGCTGCTGCTCTTAATTTTGCAAGAACAGGTGAAATACATGCTGTCTTGAATAAAACACCCCAAGCCATAACTTTTGAGGCCATTTTACTTTATTCCCCCCTAGCAGAGGCTGTTGTGTTTTGTTGCAGCAGTGCAAGGACTTGCTATTAGAGTGTTATGGAAACCAGGTGTTAGAGCTGATTAGTCACTAATCTTCCATCTCTGGGAGCTTGGCTCCAATCTTCTGTTCATCAGAATCATTCTGTTGCGTTAATTTATTCATCCCGGCTCTAAGAACCTTGTCAAATCAACATGGTGGTCTCTGCTGGGTCCCAAATGCCCTATAGCCCTGTTCACAAACCTACTGTATGACACATAATTCAGGGTAATTGGCAGTCAGTGCTCAAACAGCTCTGTGATTAAATGGGGATGGAGATTGAAATAGCCTCTCACCTAGTAGAAGGTAGTCTCACCAGGCCAGGGGTGTTCTTCAGCGGAGGCTACCCCTGGAAAGGCTGCATTCCTCTTCCAGCGTTTATGTGGCTTGTATTGGTGAGATGGCATTCTTTTTCCCTTTAATATTTTACCTTTCAAACGTGAAATGAGCCACTTAACTTTATATTTCCTTTTTTAGACTCCATCTCAAGTCTTCATTAGTAAATCTTAATGACTGCTAAAATTATAGGAAACCTTACACTTAGTAGAAAAGAGAAATAGACCACATTCCTCCTTTTTATGCTGCTTTTGCAAACAGCTCACTTTTGACAACTAACTTTGTAATGCCACCAAGGGAAGAGCTTGACAAGGTTTTTAATTTTTGACACAGAATGTGACCTGTTCTCTGTGGCTTGAAACTGTTGTTTCTGAGGAAAATAATTTAGCATGGTCAGAAGGAGCCTTTAGGTGGTGGTGAAATCCAAGTTTACACTCACTCTGAACATTGTTTCTTATGTCTGCGAGGCTTCAAAAATTATATGAATAATCTATTTTTGAAAATCGAAAATAGAGTGACAAATAAGATGATAAAAATCCATGATATCTCACTATGCAGGGACAAATTACTTGCTGTTTTCTTCTGATCCTTTTGTCCATGCAGTAAGCCCTCCGGATTCGTGGATTACATCAATTGCAAATGACCCAAATGACCCATGATGTCTTTGTTCTGCTGAAGTTTATGTATTTGCTTTTTAATGTCAACACTTGTTTGTGTTACTCTCTACTCATCTTCATCTATGAAGTAATTCACATTATAACAAGTTTGTTTGAATTATTTTCCCTCTGGGAAAATTACCACAGTAAGAAAGTGTTGCTTTGCAGCCTCCTAAGCTTCCCAGGTACAATCTGAAACCAAAAATATGTATACACATTTTAAGAAAGGAAAAAAAAAACTGTATTAAAATTACGCTGATGGTAACCACTTTGAGCACCTCTTGTAATTACAGAAGTCAAACGTAACTTGTATGCATCTTTTGTTATCGGTATAGAGTATTACAATTTTAATAGTTTTTTTTTTCCTTTAAACTGTGTATACATTTTTTGGCACCCTCTGTATATAGAATTTTGTGAATAAGATTGATTGATTGATTGAAAACTGTTTTTGATCATTCCTGGAATGCTTTGTTTAGTGTTCCATTTCTTCATGTGGACAGCCTTCCCTGTATATCCACATACACTTGCAGATTTCTGAGATAGTCTCCAGGATTCCCATCCCTTGTATACACATCCTGTATAATCCCCTCCCCTTGAGTGTGGGTGGGGCTTGTGATTATGAAGGGATTTCACTCTCATGTTTAAATGACCTTTTCTGGAAAATATGAGAGATTTTCACATGCAATCGATGTCCCTAGCATATTGACTTTAAATGAATTTAAGGGAGATTATCCTGGGTGGGTCCGACCTAATCAGGTGAAACTTTAACCAGGTGATCTGGAAAGCAGAGATTCTCCTGTTGCCTTGAAGGAATGAAGTGCCATGTTGCAGAGAGAGTCATATGGTAGAAAATGAAGCAGCCTCTAGGAGCTGTGGGCCTCAATTCTACAACTACAAGGAACTGAATTCTGGCAACAATCAGTGAACTTGGAGAGGACCTGAAGCCTCCTATGAGATTTCAGGTCCAAACACCACCTTGACTCTAGCCTTGTGCAATCCTCAGCAGAGGATCCAGCTAAGCCATCCTGTCATGCAGGGTGGCAGGTGGGGTCTCAGCTCCCGCTTCCCACATAAGAACGCAGGATATGGTGATGCCAAAAAGAACAACCACGGAGCCATAGATAGGGGAGTTATACCACTATATTCTCACTGGTGGCTGGGTTGGAGACACAGGAAGCAGGAGCCACAGGATTCGCAACCCGCCATCCACTTCTCTCTGCCAACCAACCTCACTTGCTAACTGCAATCCGCTCTTGCAGGCTCAGCCACCATCTTCTTGCTAGCCCCCATTTTCTGCTAGTGTAGCCACGGCAGTTATATTAGTGGCCAATGGCTCACTGGTTACAGCTGATGGCCAACTAGCCACAGCTGATGGCCATCTAATCACAGTTGATGGCCATTTACTACCTGAGCCAGCACCTTTCCACATGGGGCCGAGAGCCTGGAAACTGCCCTCCTGGCTCTGTCCCCACACTCCACCCCTACAGGATCTTGCCTCACAATCTACGTGACAAGCATCTTCCATGAAGGGCCCTGTGCGAGAAGCCTGGAGGTGAATGCAATATCCTGGACACAGCCAGGCTCTCTGGGCACAGCCAGACTTCCTGGGCTTCTTAGGGTACCACCAGTCTCCCCAGGCACAGCCTGGGCTCTCAGGGCACTGCCACTCTTTCTGGGTACAGCCAGACTTCCTGGGCACAGCCAAGGCATCGCCACTCTTTCTGGGCACAGCCAGGCTTCCTAGGCACAGCCAGGGTTTCTCAAGTCACCACCAGTCCTTCTGGGCACAGCCAGACTTCCTGGGCTTCTTAGGGTACCACCAGTCTCCCCAGGCACCGCCACTCTTTTTGAGCACAGCCAGACTTCCTGGGCACAGCCAGGGTATCTCAGGGTACCAACATTCTTTCTGGGCACAACCAAGGTTCTCAGGGCACAGCCAGGGGTCTCACATATACTCATCGGCGGCCGGTCGAGACACAAAAGCAAATATTCGCCAGTTCCACTACATGGTGGTACGTTCCCAAGCAAACAGTCAAGCGATCTATTAAATTAGGGATGGAAGGCAATTCCCCAGAGTCCACAGTCATTCATCAGGGCTGTGTGTTAGCCTCACAATGTGTGCCCTCTCCGCAGGGCGAGGGCTCCAAGTCCTCCCCAACCTGGGGCTGAGGGCCTCAGCAAGGACTTCCCAGACCACAGGGCCGCGAAGTCCTTCGCTTTCTCCGGCCTCTGCTGGTTGGGGAACCATCCATGTCTTCCCACCCCTCCACGGGGGTCCAGTTCTCCGGCAGCTGCTCCTTCTGGTCTTTCTGAGACTGAATGTTCATACGTATAAACTGCTCCACTGCACTTTGGAGACTTTTGGCTGGCACCGTATCCTGCTCGCTGCGCCATGTGTCATGTGGGGTGTCAGGCGGGGTCTCTGGTC
Source organism: Rhinolophus ferrumequinum (assembly GCF_004115265.2). Taxonomy (NCBI): domain Eukaryota; kingdom Metazoa; phylum Chordata; class Mammalia; order Chiroptera; family Rhinolophidae; genus Rhinolophus; species Rhinolophus ferrumequinum. The sequence continues at coordinate 34,448,089 of NC_046307.1, forward strand.
CTGCTCCCCACATAAGAATTCAGGATATGGTGAGGCCAAAATGGAACACCCACGGAGCCATGGATAGGGGAGTCATACCACTATAGTTTCACTGGTGGCTGGGCTGGAGACACAGGAAGCAGGAGCCACATGATCCGCAACCCACCATCCACTTCTCTCTGCCAACCAACCTCACTTGCTAGCTGCAATCCACCGTGCTAACTGCAATCCGGTCTTGCTAGCTCAGCCACCATCTTCTTGCTAGCATAGCCTCACAGTTATATTAGTGGCCAATAGCTCACTGGTTATAGCTGACGGCCAACTAGCCACAGCTGATGGCCATCCGATCACAGTTGATGGCCATTTACTACCTGAGCCAGCACCTTTCCACGTGAGGCCAAGAGCTTGGAAACTGTACTCCTGGTACCAGGAGTCCCCACAGTGGTCCCCACAGCACCCCTATATTTTATTGTCATCTTTCCTTAGAAGAAAGCATGCATATTAGTAACAAGAGAAAATGATCATTTTGATAATGGGGGTATGGTTTAGCTAAAGTCTATAGAGGGTAGGCAAGGAATCAGAGATATGGCACATCTGTACATAATTATGGATCTATGAAAGAAATACCATGTTGGCAGTAATCTATATATATTTCAAGGACTTGAAAATACACTCCCAGTGGGATCAGAAAGGAACTGGTTTAGGTGTGCTCATAAAGCACTGAGATTCAACACGTGAAAACTTCTTCTACCTTTTAATACTTGAATTCTGATTTTTTCACACAGAAATAACATGACAATATAGCAGGGACAGGGAAGGTGATCTTGCTGGCACACTGACATGTCACTGGATCCATTAGCGATGTCCATGCATGGCTTCACAGGAATGAAAGGAATGATTTTACTCTCAAGAGAAATTCACAAGTAGCGCACAGTGTTACAGCTGGATAATAATGTTTTTATAGACATCATCTGGGTCTGACCGAGGTGTAGCTAAGCTGGTGCTCACCGGCGCCCCCGCCCCACCACCCTTTCTCTCATCTTAGTGCAGGCAACACCCAGCAATCGTGATGACCCTTCTGTTCAGTCGAGGTGGCCCTACTGGAACCCATTCAACACCCTGACCCACAGAACTACTACCAGTGTCTTGCTGTTGGTGAAAGACTTGAAAACTTTTTTCCCACATGTCTCCCCCTGCTCTATGTGTGAAGGAACTGAGGTCTAGGTAGGATAAGGAAGTCCTCCACATGCCCACAGTGAAATAGGGCCAGAGCAAGGCGTGGAAACCAATTCCCCAAACTTCTAGCACAGCATATACTTATCAGAACCAATCATATGGAAGGCATGTTCTTTCATCCTATCTCTGTGATAGGACAATGGAGAAGGAACCCAATTCTCTTTTGTCGGTTTGAACCATTTCCACAACGGCTGAGAAGTCTCAGTGTGTTAACCCTTTGCTGAGAGGTAATGGAGAAAAATGACTTGTGACTCTCTAGATTCTATGACTGTGGAGCTTTTTCATGAAGGTGGGGGCGGGGGGTTGGGGCTCTATGTACCTGTCTGACGTTATGGGAGGGTGAAAAAACAAAGGGAAAAGTACTGTAGGACATAAATACCTGCAGTGGAGGTGAGGGGGAGGTAGGTAAAGAGTCTTATAGTGTATATGGGGATCTGGTTTACCTTTCGGGCAAGTTTTGTATCATAATGAAAAGCACCTCTATTTAAATCCATGCTGCTTCCACAATATAGAAGCAGAGATTGAGAGCACTTTTCTCTCAAAGGGGATAATCCTGCTGATGGGGAGAAGAGTGAGGAAAACCTCTAATATATCTTGTTCACAAAAGAGTGTCATTTGAGTGTCAGTTCCTATTTCTTTTAAATCCGTTAAGACTCGTACAGTACAGCTGGAGTCAGGAAAGACAGATATCGTTACACACATTTGTTCCTGACACCTTGGGGTACATTTTCAGCATCGTGCCCCTGGGAAATCACTGTAGGTGTGCAATTCCTGCGACTGTTAATGGAAGTGTGAATCTGATTCCCCATGTACACCAGGGAAACCTAGGCAGGCGATATCTTTGTTTTCTTAAGCATTTCAGCTCACTTGAAGTAGAGGCTGTGAATCCTTTCCTTTGTACACAGCCTGGGGAACCTCTCCGCCATACAGTTTATATCAGATGGAAGGTGGAGGGAAAAAAAATCAAAAACATTATTTCCAATATGTCGGAATTTCTCTCTATTTTCACATACCCTTCCCTCTAACCTTAGTCAGATTCAGAAGCCCAGAAGAGGTATAGCTCTTTGTAGGTGTGGGTTTAACTTCTGAAGTTCATACTGTCATTTGAGCCTCTTCCTGCTTGTGTTCAAGGTGTTGTAGATGACAAGAGCTCTCAAAATAATTTTTGATCTTGCTGGCCAGCTTTTGATGAGCACAGTGACACCGAAGACGGTGACGATGCTGAAGATGGTGAAATGCCACATCCATTTACTGTGTGCTTATCGTATGAAAGGGCTTTTAAAGGAGATTCACAAATAATAAGTTTATTTAGAAGCTTATTTGACAGAGTTGTGCAGTGTGATTCACAGGTACCATTCTTTTCCTAGCAATCATTGTTTCTTTTTTATTTTTTTTTGGATGAGGAAACAGAGTGTTTCAAAGGGGAGGGAGGGAATTTGCCCAAGATTACTGGCAAAGCCGGGAGCCAGCCACAGGTCTACGTCATTTCAATCCCAAGTTCTTTATATGACATCTCCAGATAAGTGTCAATCACAGCTAAGGATGCCTCACCAGTGTTGTGCCAGGTGAGAAGATTATACCCGGTGTGACCTCAGTGGTGATGAAGCCATAGCAGCCCGCACACCCTTGGCTGAAGATGGGCACAGGATGCCAAACTGAGGAAAAAGACATTTCCATGATGATCTCTCCTATCGTTATTTCCCAGTGAGACATTAGAAAACAGACCCATTTTATTCATAGCCATTCAACTCTTCATAAATAATAGAAAATGACACATGAAACAAAATGCCTTCCTTCTTCCCAAAGTCTCTGAACTTGCTGTAGTTCGACATGACCCACTTTAGGCAAGATTTTCACTAATGAACACATAAGCTGGTTTCTGATTTCTAAATGTACATTAAAGCTCATCTAATGCAAAATTAACCTATCTTTATTACTGGCACTGTAGACTGTTAAGATAGCGTGCAGAGTTACCAAATTATAAATTTGGAAGAGATTTGCATGTGAGACACCTGTGACTCTATGAAGGCTGTGCCCCTTCTTCTGAAATTGGGTTTTGAGTCGAGGATGAATGAAGGTGATAAGGAACAGGGGGGATGGGACACGGAGCAGCTCTTGAAGGTCACACATTCTAACTTTGGGTCCCTGGACAAACCCAATTTAGCAGGAATCATTTTCCTTCCGAGGTACTGACATTTGCACCACACTGTGTAAAAATAGTATTGCTCCCTAAATGTTAGCTGTGATAAGCAGTTGCTTTGCAGTTTCTCATTAATGCTCGCAAAACCCCTGAAGATGAATGTTGTTCCCCTCTCCATGACGAACGGGGACACTGAGCTTAAGTCTGGTTTTAAACTATACAGCTGTTTACTAATAGAGCAAGGAATGAGGTCTGTTCGTTGCTAAATGCCCTGCTCTTCCCTGCGAGATTACGCTCCCGTCGCTTCTTTCCTAAAAGGGTTTAAGCATTGTAGAGAATACTAGTGATCCTACGTGGGCTTACGGTACATTTATGCTGATCCATGAAATTATAAAAATAGAATAAACACCAGGAGCAGCTGGCGCGGTGTATGGAGGGCATCAGTAAAAACAGTCTCAGTGGGGAAAAGACACGCCTCGCCCCCCCCCCCCCCACGGAGCTCTGTTATCTCAGTTCCCTGAATTGATTGATGAGCTGTGTCCTTGTGCTAAGGTTTGCGTTTTAAGGGGTGGGGGAATTTTAGTGTCTTATCTGGGAGTGGTGACATACTAAGCCATTATCAGCCTTTAATAGCTTAAATTAATGTGTCCAATTAGTTCTCAGTCACCTACAAGAGACCCGAGGGAACTGGTCGTTCAGACAGAAAAGGTGGAAGCTTTTATTGAGCATATATGAGGAGGCTGAAATAAAGGTAGTTCAGGGATCCACCAATAATTTTGGTCAAAGGTCAAATATCTTAGGCTTTGTGGGTACCTGTGATCTGTATTGCAGTTCACCTCAGCATCCGGGGCATGAAAGTAGCTACAGACAATATGGAAAGGAATAATGAATGTGTCCTCGTAAATCTTCAGATGCAAAATTAGGTTGCAGGCCTGTTTTTGAAGCACGATAGCAGTTATTAGCAACATATGATGAAGTCATGGCTATTTTAATACTAAAGAGTAAGAAAGATGACCTAAGGCAAAAAAAAGTGATTCTTTAAATTGAATAAAAAAAATAAATTTTACTTCATAAAGGACTCTTTATATTTTCTTATTTTTCTTAAATTTCTATAGTCTCATCTGCATCCCTAGATTTGGATTTTTTTAAATCATGGAGCATTTTTGGTTGTAAAACAGTTTAAATATAGTCACAATGTACTGCATAGTCTAATGAACCCCCATATATTCATGACCCAACTTCAACAATTCTTAGCATTCTGCCATATCATCGATCTTTCCATTGACTCCCCGTTCCTTCCACACCATCATGATTATTTATTTAGAGTTTCTAATGCTACATATATATATAACATATAAATGCACAAATATTACCGTGAAATTCTGACTAGCCTATACGACTGACTGTGTGACTCACACACCCTTTCATGTCTCTAGCATGTTTTACCTTGTACCTCACCACGGAGTTCATTGGTTCTGGGTGCTGACTGCCAAGAGCAGCAGTAAGTTCAGGTGAGACCCCACCTGGACTCACGCAGGAATGAGGCAGTTGCTTCTTTGTCTGCTGTTCTCCCAGAGCTGGGCATCATTACGGCTATTTTCACTAGTCATCTATGTAGGAGCCAAGGCATGTCAGCTCGGAGACATTCAGTAACCTGGCAGGGGCACACAGTTTATAAGTGACCCAACCAGGCCCTAAACCCATAAGTGTCTCATTCCAATGCATGAACTTCTCCAACAGCATGGTTTGCTAGAAGCCATAGGTAGATTCCCGTGAGCCCTGATGGTGGTACACCAGGTGAGGGAACGCACCTCCTCTGTACCATGTGTTTCTGGAACAGAACCTAGCACGAAGTATTTGCTCAATCAACATTTGTGAAAGGAATGGGGGAAGGAGTCAGTTTTGGGAGGACACAGATATTGGACTACAAAGGTCAGTGACCTTCTTAATATTTTTTGCCTGGTGCTGGCAGAACTCAGTATATTGATTATTTGTGAGCAAAGCCGGCTCCTCATTGTAAACTGCGCTTCCCCTGCAACGTCAGCCTGTATAGAACATCAGAAAACAGAGGCGAGAAAGGAGTAAACTGGGTCCCAGGACTTTCTTTGGCAACTAGCTCAGCACTGTACATACTCTGAGAACAGAAGAATTATCTGTGTACGTTGACCATGAAGCAGGCAACCTCCGCCCCATCATCTGATCGCCTGTAAAACAAAGGCATTATCTTAGCCATCCTCTTCATACAGTCTGCGTTATAAAAGGGAATTTTGTTAGGCACTTGTTTCTTCCGGGACTGTGAGAGAGAAAGATATATGTATGCACAGATAGAGAGGTAGAGAGGTTGAGGAGAGAGAGAGAGAAGCAAGAAGGGAAAAGAGTAAAGAGTGAGAGAAGACAGAGACTTGAAGTAGTCTGGGGAGAAAGTTACTTGCATTGGCATGTTCTCAGATGCTTGAAGTGGTTGTTACGGTGGGGATATTAGTGCACACGCATCCCTAAAAGGGACAGTCACTCCTCAACCGAAGTCAATTGTGCAGTAGGCCATGTGCGTGCATCTCATTTTTTTAAGTGTGAAAACCAGACATCCAGATGTTTATGAGAAATAGCCTGCTTTCTGAAAGTTGGCCCAAAATGTATGTTTTTAAAAAGGGGGTAAACGTGTGTGCAGTTTTCAGGGCGGATGTTGCACTGGCCACAGGAAATGCATGGGAAAGGAGAGTTAAGCCTGTGAGCAGCCAGCTTAAAACTTCCCATGTGGTGCAACTCCTCCCTTCTTCCAGTTCCTCATGTTACACAAGAACTAGGAGGAGAAAATGGCCCAGGTAAGCCATGGAGTGAAGGGACAAAGTGAGGAATGGAACCCAGAGGGCTTCTCTTTCCACATTTTCTTTAGAAACAAACAAAAAAGCAAACATTTGGTAGTCAGAGTTTGCTGAAAGAGTACAGGGGAGAGATCGGAAACAGCATCAAATCTGTGTCCCCCACTTTGCAAGAAGGAGCACCCCCCACATTTCAAATAGGCGGGGCTGGGAGGTACTTCCCTATCCCACCCCAGCTGTATCATCGATCATCCCCCACTAGCCTTGTGGCACACACAGTTCAATTGGTTTTCCCTGAGGGAAGCAATACCTCCAGGTGTGCTAATAATAAAATTAATAGCTTAGAGAAACTGCTTGCTACAGCAACAGTGGCGGGAGAAAGGGAGGATCGATTTCAGTGTTTAACTGTCCTAATTCCATAGTGTCTACCCCACCTCAGCCCCTGGTGAGCTGTGCTGGGTCTCACGGTTAATCAATAGATGCCTGATTTAAAACAAAGAACCAGTTTCAAGATGAGAAGTCTTTGTGAATAAAAAGATGCATGGTAAAACTGTCAAAATCCTTTCAGTTCCCCATCTCAACACAGCAACTTGAAGGGCAGTCCCTAGCTGATGTGAAAGAAAAATCAAGTGCATTGTATCCCCTTCTGCCTATAAACAAAAGAAGGAGACTATCGAGGCACTGCTGCTGCTTATGGCATCACATAAATAAGAATTTATTGAGTTGCTCTGTGTTTAAAGGACTGTGAACATAAAGACGTGTGAATACTTTCAGTTGCACGGAGAGTAATATGTTACTGCTCTAATCCGCCTGCTATCCAGTGGTTCAATTTATACCTCTTTGTAGCTGGCATTCTCATCTCTTCCCTGGAGGGAAGGATCAAATTCACCATCAACTTCTTGGCCACTGTTCAGAGTTACCACTGTCCATTGAGTTTCCCAGATTCAGCACCTTCAGAGACTTTTAATTCCATATTTCTCAGTCTCCTCTCAAGCACCAAATCTGCCTTCAATTTACATGACAATGACCGAAGAGACACTTCCATTTTCTGGAGAGCAGTGAGCTCTCTCCTCTGTGTAATCTTTCTCTGCATCTGCTGTTATTTCCACCGGCCTGCCTGCCTCTTCCAAGCTGTGTCCTTTCCCTTCATATTCTCTCCCCTTTTTTGAAATGACCTCATTGAGGGCAGTTATTTACTTCCTTCTGATGTGTTTTCCAATTGGCTCTTAAATAACTCCTTAAATTAGAAGATGAGATCCTAGAAAGAAGGGACTGCATTTTTTTCTTGTCTGTTTATTGGTTTAAATGCCAATGGGCACATACAAACATCCCCCTAAAAATAGCTCCATCCTACTTTATTCATGGTGTGTAAATTGTCCGTGGGTTGAGGTATACATTTATTTCCTGTGTACCACCGCTGAGTAGGAAAGGGGAGAGACTACTGGCTGGTTGGGGCTGAGACTTCTAGGAACCTCTTTGCAAGGCTGGTCTACATCAAGCTTCATTTTCTGCACCTCTCACTGCTTCCTGTGTTGATGAGTCAACCAAAGTAAAGGGCTGAATATTTTTGCTAATTCAAAGAGAGTGAAGCAGAAATGTCCCCTGTCCCCCTTTTTTTCTTATGTGTATATTCTCCAAAGGCAAAGCTTTTAATTTGAAACTAAAAATTGGCATTAAGGTTTTTTTACATACTTATTTTTTTATAGTGATTATGGGAGTTAATCCCTAGTGTGGGCTCTTTTCAACTCATTTTCCCACCATGAGGGAACATCCCTTCTTAGTTCAGTCTGAGTGAAGCCTTTTACTTTTCAATTACCCCTTATTTTTGTCACCATTTTATTGTATTAAGTTCCACTTTTTTATGTGCATATTTTTTCCCTTCCCCCATCTCCCTCTGCGCTTCTAATCTCCCCTGCCCTCTTCCCCACCACCCTTCCCTCACTCCCTCCCTCTTTCTCTCCCAGTTTCTGTCTTCTTCTATGTGCAGAAGGGGTGCACAGGCAATGACAGATCAACTTTTCTGGAATTTTCTCTCTGAAGAAAGCATTTTCTAAATTTGGACAAGAGTGGGAGTCGGGAAGCATTACACAAAACCAAATTCTCAGAATAAGTCTTTCACCAATACACAGGATCTTATGGAGATTTAAATCTCCTTTTTTTGTTTAATGTTTTTAATGAAAAGTCCTATCTCCAGTGAGGCCACACGGTGGGAGACATAGCATGAGAATGAGTGTGTGGGACGATCGTAAGTGTAGCAGCTCACTACTCTTTGTAGCCCAAGGTTTAGAGTTTTTTCCGTTAAGCAATTTCTGTCATAGGATATACATTTCCTTTTCAGAATCCAAAAATTGTAAAATCAAAGGATATCTCATTTGTTGGATTACAGAAACCGTTGGCAAACCAAACCAATTTCATTTACACACTCTAAGTACCCAGAAAAAGTAGGACAACACTGGGTTCCAAGAACCACGAACATTATATCCCAAAGGATTCCTGAGACTAGAATCCAGGGAAAGAGGAAAGAATAAGGAAGGAGAACACAAAATATTGTACCCAGCATGCCATAAACCTGCCTGCCAACTTCATTTCTTCTTTGCCAGCAGTTTTCAATTTCCTTTGAGTATTTTTTCCCCTTTTTATGATAGAAGTCAGAGTGAAATCAGGATTTCCCTAACAAAAGTACTCCCTTTCTAGCCAGATTTGTTAGAAAGTAGCTATTTCTTAAAGAGTGAGAAATGCTTGTGAATGGGACCTGAATTTTGTTTCCAACACCATGATATTCAAGTAAAGTAACACTGTTATCATATGCCAAGCATTTGATTGGAATTATATTGCCTTTTAAAGATGTAATGCTAGGTAAATGAAAAGGAAAAGGAAAAGGCCATCTTTAATGACCTTCATTTTATATCCTGAAAATGAATGGTAATAGCCAGAAAATAGAGAAGTTCCAGTGAGTTAAGATTCATAAATATTAGATGTAATAGAGGAAAATCACAGATTTTTAAGAAATTAACTTGAACAAATGGTGATTTTCGTTTCGATGTCATTTTGAGTAATGGTCATTAGCACGGTGGATTGTAAGGGTACGAGCTTACTGAATAGGAAGAATGCTTTCTGATTAACTAGGGATTTTTTTCCTGATGCTTCAGCCAGTTTACAACTGTGCTGTGTATCTCTTCATTTTGAGCTTGTGATTGGCTCCAAGCGTTCTTTGTTGAGAGATGTGTGGGCTCTATTTTCATGATTAAGCTTTTTTTTATTTTTTTTTTTTATTTTTATGATTAGTCCCCATTTTCTTTTTTTGTTTTAACTTTTACTCTGAATAATGTGCAGTGCCGTGGAGAACTGATTGGCTGACTGATGTAATTGAGTTCAGATGCAGTTTTCTTTCTCTCCCCCACAGTTTCCAGCCCCTGCTCTCTTCTGGGTTGTTTCTGACTGCCTGGAGACGAGACTTTCAGAGCGGTTGGTTAGCATTTTCTCACGGTGAACTGGTTTCTTGCACAACTCGCATGTAATTGACTTGAAGACCCTTGTTGGAAGCACAAAGAGGAGCCCCTGGTCTCACACAGACCCCATTCCCTTCGACACACACACTCAACCGTGCCCCGACAGTTACTCCTGAAGAAAGCCATTCAAGACACAGTCCTTGCTGACTTGTCATGGGAAGAAATATTACATAGCAAAACTCCCCACAAATGCTGGTAAAGAGGTCTTGGGTTCCTCCAATTTTCTCTCTTTATGCCACAGGCATATAATTCTTAAACTCTCTCAGACCCTTTCGAGTTCTCCTTCAGGGTCTTTCTCCAGCATCTCACGCTGCATTCCCTATTCTTTTCCCTATTTCCCCCCTCACATCTGCCCTTCTTACATTTTCTTTTGTCAGCTTCCCTCTTTCTGGACATACCCACTTTGCATCCCAACCCCTTCATCTTGCTCTGTAAAGAACCTATCTTCCCCAGGATTCACTCTCCTCTACAGGGGAAGTGAAAGCATTGAAAAGGCTAATAATGGTTAAATTTATTTCTCATTACGTTAAAACTACCTTGCATTTGAGTTTAGATATCCTGTGGGAAAAAGCAGTGCCTTGTCTTTGTTTACTTGTTTGTATAATCATGCCCACCATGCAATTTATCCTCTGGCTCCCCTCCGCAGAATTCTACCCCTCAATAACTGTATTCCAGTGAATGACTCCACCGCCCTCCCAGACACACAGTGGCTCCTAGGATACACAAATCCCAGCCTTCTTGCTTTGGATCAGGATGTCACTGAGGTGTAACGTGCCCTCCAGAATCACCGGGCAGGATGAGGTTGAAGCTCAGGTCTGTGGACTCAGTTTGAAATCGTACCCTCACTCGTCTATCTCCCTGTCCCTCTCCTCTATGTCCTGACAGGATAGCATCCTTCATCAGTCACGTGCACATGAATCCTCCTCTCAGGATCTGCTTCCACGGAACTTGAACCAAGACAAATCCTATGTGGTAGTCTGTATCTTCTGGATGAGGAACCTGAGGGATAGTGATGATAGGGAATTTGCCAAATGCCACACACATCTGGTAAAGAGAGAATTTGGAATTGGAATCTGCCCCAGTCCAGTTCGAAACTCATATTCTTTTCATCATCCAAGATCGCCTCCCAGGGCTACTTGAATAATTTGCCAAAGTGTAGTCTTGACATGTCACTTGTCTGCTGAAAATCTTGAGGACCTTGCCATTCACCACCCTCACAATCCGTAAGGTAACATAACGATCCTCGTCTCCGTGCCCATTGCATCACTTCTGTTACCCTTTCTGCCCAGGTTCATAGCAGGTCTTGTTAGTGTTCTTCAAATATGGCCCCTGCTGGTCCGAATGTGTGCCTCTTTGTCTTGCAACACAAATTCTCTGAACTACCCTACTTTCTCCCTGTCCTCTGTGGCACTTCAGGAGGTGACCCCACACTCCCCCTTGACAGTAGAGCTTGACTGTCGTTGCCAATTTCATGAAGCAGGTCTTCATCTCCCCTGACTGAGGCAATAATTTTCTTCCTTGAACTATTGGAGAAATTCATAACTTTCTTTTATTTCAGCTGGAACAGGATGGAGCCAAGGTCCTCCGCTTTGGAAGAAAGTGGACAGTATAGGCTCTCTGTGGAAAAAGGTTAGAGACCATTGATTTTGATAGAGGCCTCAGTGGGTTAGAATATGTCATACGATAATAGGACTGTAGCAAAGTGCTATTGGTGGTTATCTTGGTTTTCATGATTATGGATTTTTTCAGATTTTCTTTTTTTATACTTTCTTGTATTTCCTAAAGTGTATAAAATAGAAATGTTGCTTCTATAGGCCAATGAAAACAGTTAACCTTAACATAAAGAGGGAAAGAAAGGAAGACAGAGAGAGAGATAAAGAAAAAAAAGAGAGAAGGAAGGAACATTTCAAAGGAGGGAAGGAGTGTGGACAAAAAGAGAGAGAGAAAATTTGGTTGAGTTATAAAATTGTAAAGAGTTATAAAATCCAGGAAAAGAGAATTTTTCATTCTTAGAGAATATGGAGAGAGGTTAATATCGGCAATCAAAGGATTGAGCGGGTAAGGTAAAGATTTTGCGTCTGCATGTCTTTGCGGTGGGTGTTACGTATTTTGTAAGTATTGGCTTCTGTTAGAGATGATTATAAGGCCTGAGAAAGAAGAAAAAAAAATGTTGATTGACTGGAATGGAAGGGAATAAGAAGTAATGATCTAAAACTGGGAGGGAAAGAAGATGAGGGTGGAATAAATTAGATATTAGAAAATAAAATTAATAGTAGGGTCAATTAGACAACAGAATAATTTCCCAAAGAAAGGATCGTAATTGAAGCGATAGCATTCAAGCTGTTCAGAGCGAGAAGAGATAAATCAGTGAGAAGATTAATGTGGACAAACCACAGTGGAGCAAGATGAACCAGAGGTGAGAAATGTCCTGAAGCCTTCCAGACGAAACGCATGCACAGGTTTCCTGGAGCAGATGCCAGAAGATTCTTGCCCCTCTCTGCAGTAATTCGAAATGCACAGACATCCTCAGTGGAATTCTGTTCAGGATTGCCAATCTTAATTCTGGGCTTCAGAGGGGCCACGTTTCCAGCATCGGGCACCATATGCTGCAGTGGTAGAATTTACTGTGATGCCAGGGCCGGGGAGGCTCGGTGTCCTTGTTTGAGGACATTAGTTCAGAGAGAACAGGACAGTTATTCAGGGAGAACTGAATCTCCTGCCGATTAAAGTCCTGTTTGCCAAACACTTTCTTCAATAACTGAAGAATTGTTGTTCCAAGTAGGGTCTCTAAAGTGACCATTTTTGCCGTGTACACATAAACACAGACAGTGCGGTTTGGGCAGTGGATCTCATGCATATGTTACAAATAAGCCACAGGAGTGGCCTCATCAGAAAGACCTGGGTTATCTGAAAGCCTGTTCTGACCTGCCCATTAATTAGTTGTTGGTCTCTGACCTGTCACTCATCCCTAAGAGCCTCAGTCTCCTCCTCTGTGGAATGGGGAGAATCACATAAGTGCCTCACCACTTTGCCATGATGGTTATGCAGTAATGCAAAGCACCTCATCTGGGACGATCTTTCCACTACATGTGTTTCAGTCTTTTGTTTCAAATACTGATTCTTTCTCTTTCTAACTTCTGCCCCCATATTAAGTACGCACACTGAACTTCAATTGACATATCAGGTTTTCCTGTAGATACAGTCTCCTTTTGAACTGCAAGGTGTTACAGAGGGTGAGGAAGAGATATATACATAGATATATACATATATACACACATATATATGTATATATATATATATATATATATATATATATATATTTTATTTTCATTATCCCCCCATATCTCTTTTCTAAGATGCTGTATAACTTTTTTTTCTACTGCTGCTTAACAAATGGCCACAAATTTAGTGACTTAAAACAAGGCCTGCTTATTATCTCGCAGTTTCCATGGGTCAGAAGCCCAGGAATAGAGCACCTAAGCAGGGTTTTCTGGTTAGAGTTTCACAGGCTGACATCAAGGTGTCAGCAGCGTTGCGTTCCTTTCTGGAACTCTGGGAAAGAATCCGCTTCCAAGGTCATCCAAGTGGTTGGTGGAGTTTAGTTCCTGTGGTTGTAGGCACATGTTCTTGTTTCCTTGACATGTGACCCACTTCATCTCAAGCCAATGATGGTGCCGCCGGTTCTTCTCATGCTTTGAACCTCTCCACTCTGCCACTTCTTGCGCTTTCTCTACTGCTCTCAGCCAAGAGAAACCTCTACTTTCAAAGACTCATGTGATGACCATGGGTCCCTTTGGATAATACAAGATAACTTTCCTATCTTAAGGTCAAATGATTAAACCTTATTATAACTGCCAAGTACCTATTGCCTTGTAAGGTATTCATTGACATGACACAAGTTGGTTAAAGTTCAGAGGGAGCATTCTGGCTCCCACAGACACTTACTCAAATAGCCACTGCCTCACCTAGATTTCAGTCTCCTCAAATTTGATTCTACTCAAAACTGAACTCATGACCTTTCCCAACACCTTCAAACACATTTCTGCCTTTGTGTTCTCTTTTTCTTCTCCTGTCTCCTTTTGTCATGATACCTTGTTTTGTCACTATTTCTCAGCTTGCCTTCCTCACTAGAAAGAGTCCCATGAAGGGAGAGACTGTGAGCTATTAGGTTTTGGACTCCCAATGCCTGCCACAGTTCCTGATAAAATGCTTAAGGAGTGAATGTTTTACCTACACTAGAGAGAATGAGGCATGTCCCAAGTCCCATGAAAGATAATTTAGGCAGAACATGCATCTTGGAGCAAACATGTGACTTACAATTTAGTTCCATGCTTTGGCCATTGAGCAATCTTATCTGAGTCAGTTAATTTATTTTGGCCACAGCTGTCTCTTCTGGAAAATGAGATATTAAATGCAAGTTGATGTTTCCCAACCTTTTCATTAATCAAAGATTTCTTTGATTTTCATGTCCTAGTGCAACCAGATTTAGAAATTGAAATATTTTTTTATATTAATACCAAACTGTATTCAGTAATAAGTAGATTTTCCCCATGATTATCTGTCAAAATCATGTGTTAGTTTAAAGCACACAATCGAGAAACACTCAATTAGAAGTGACTATAACTAATGTTACTGTGACTTGAGATAATTATTGCCACATCAAAAATAAATAAAAGAAGAAATATCCTGAAGGAAAATGTAAGAGGTAAGGAAGAGCACTAGATTCAAGGTTTTAAATAAAATAATTTTGCATTGGAGAAAGAAAGCCAGTTTACTTCAGTATATTGGTATTGAGATTTTAACATTGGAAAAAATCAAGATGATTTTTAAGGTTTCCCTGGAACCCTGCAATACCTGATAGTAAACCATGAGGTTGAATGATCTCAAAGTTTTTTCCAGTTCTAAAATTCTGATTCCTAAATTTCAGTCTGCTTTCCATTCCCTCGTGGTGGGCATTGGTAGGTCTTCTCTATGGAGAGGGATCTTTGCCGTGGTAGACATGGGTGGTGTAGCATCTAAATTCAGATGCCTCAGGGAGGCTGTACAGATGAGTGGGGCAAAGCCAAAGTAGCACAGAGAACACACGGGCACAGCTCCTGAGCTCCCGCCAGTTGTCCTCCTGAGAGAAAGAAGCCTGGTGATGTCAGATCTCCTGATAGTGAAGTGAGCGGGAAACACGGATTGCATTTATGTTACAAAATAATTGTTTTTAAATGTTAGCAAGGAATTCAATTTTTATAAATTCTGTGTGGACCATGTAAAACACATCTGCCAGCCAAGTGAAGTCCACGGACGGCCGGTTTGCAACCAGACGTGGAGTTAGATGATTGGCGGCACATGGGAGCTACTGGGTATTTGGAGTTTTCTCTGGGCCAGGTGTTCTGCTCCAGCACTGGCCACACAACTTCCTCGTGCTTCAGTTTCCCTACAGTAAAATCAGAGCATGCATGAGAGCACTTTATAACACATAAAGAGCTACATAAGTAACTACTGAGGGATATTTCATTGCATTTAAGAAGGAAGGCATGCCATTTTAAAATTTGAAATCAACTTATGAGAGAGTTATGTATTCTAGGAAAGGTGTGTGTGTGTATGAGAGAGAGAGAGAGAGAGAGAGAAGGAGGAGGAGGAGGAGGAGGAGGAGGTGGAGGAGGCGGAGGAGGAGAAGAAAGACACAGAGACAGAAAAAGAAATGATTTCATATAAAAATCCTTGGTTAGTTCTTGATAGGTTTTTTGTTTTGTTTTATTGTTTTGTTGTTTTTTGTTTTTGTCTCTGGTACTCATGGCAAGTAACATTTATTCTTTGCAATGATATGATTGTCTAAGATAAACTGACACAGTTTAATGTCTGTTTTAATTATTCTAACCCAATAGTAGATGGCTGAGCCTTTAGAAGCTTTGAGTACAATACTCTGAAGCACCACATCCTGGGGAGAAAGCAATTGCGTGGTCTCATAAATTTGAACTGCTAACTTAGAAGTAAGAAATGCTATAAAACGACTAAGTCAGGCATGCACCGAAGAATAGCAGAACCTCATGGACATAATTAATGTTTTCTTAAGGCATAGGGAATGCATATATTACCTTAGGATTCAAATTACAACTCAGTTTATTTTTGTATGTTGGCATGAATTAGAGCTCTTTTAACAGTTTTCATTTAAGAAGATGTAAAGTGACAGGCATTTTGCTCAGCCTCACTTAACTGTTCTTCTTGTTAGGAAGACCAGTGCAGTTTAACTGAAGGTAATGAGGACTTTCATGTTTTTTTACCACGTCTGAGTTTGTCTATGTTCTTGAGAGATCTTTTGGCCCATAAGTATTGCTCCTGATATCCAAAGGTGCATCAGACCACAACATTTAATGGAACATGTTGCCTGTTTCTTACATTATGAAAGACATTTCGCTTTGTTTTTTGTGCTATTCAAGTTAATGGTCAGAATGAGAACAGAGTTATTCTGTGGAGATTTCTTTCTACCTTGGGTAGGAGGGCACAGTAAATCTAGAAGCTTCAAACATTCTAGCAGAGTCAGCTGGAAGAATCAGGGAGCTATGGCCCTTCCACACAACCTTCTTCATCACAATTCAAGTTTTTTCTTAGCCGGTTCTTAGTGTGCAGTCATACTGTCATGGCACCTTGAGCAAATTGCTCAAGTTCTTCAAGTTTCCTTTTCCTGATGTATAAAATGGAAATAATAAGAGTACCTACTTCATAGCACTATTATGAGGAGTAAAGGAGAGAACACATGTGAAAAGCACTTAGCTTGCTTGGCAGATGGGAAGTACTCAATAAATGGTATCTTTAAACCATTTTTAGTAATATTTTTACTCCTCAACTTATTTTGACTGAGTGATTAAAGTTTGAAATTTAAGGCAGCTAATGATTTATGTTTTATAGTTTTTCCTACTCTCTGTAAAACTTATATGTTTTCCTCACATAATTCACCCAATTTTGTCAAAGTGCCAGAATTTGAAATCTCACATTATTCATGGTTCAGGGGTAAACCCAACTGAGAGAGAGAGAGAGAGAGAGAGATGAGTAATGCCTGACACTATTACTCAACTATATTGACTCTCAGTGGCCACAGAATTAATATTGAATTTAGTCATATTCAATTAACTTTCTCCTTTTGTCTTGCTTACCTGATACATTGTAAACTTATAGAAGTAGGAAACCATGCCTTAATGTTTTAAACTCCATGAACAGGCCTATAAATATAATAGACTCAAATAAAGTTGGTAGCTAAATTTAACACATCGCATGGATTATTTCATTTATCTCTCATGACAACTCCAGAAAGTGGGTATTATTGTTACTACTATTCCTGTTTCACATGTTAGGAAAACTGAACTTTGGAGATGTAACTTCATCAGAGATCACTTCGCCAGCAGTGATTGATACAGGACTGGAACTGAAACAATTGAGACCATAGTCCGTATCTAACCATCCTGCTATGCTTCTTCCTGATAGGTGACATGAACGAATCATGCATGAAAGAAAGCAATATATTCTACAAAGCAGTTCTAAATATTAGAATATTTGTCCTACCTCAAAAAAAATACACTTCCATTTTTGAAATTAATATTCATCTTTGAATTACCAAATCAGTTTACGATTTTGTTACCTTTTTAAATGCCTGCCTCTACATAGTTTTTTAAAATGACATTTAAGCAATAGAGTTCACACTTCAATTAAATTTTGCAACAGCATATTGAACAAATGCCATGAACAAAATTGTATACTAGGCACTATGGGGGAAAAATATAAACTAGAATGCGTTATGTAGTTTCCCTTCAGGAGATTAGCATCTAATAAACCCATGAATAGAGATGAAACAAAGTAGACTGTGGCAGTAATGGACATATAAATACCTATGACAACTTTGTGAAAGGGAAAGACTCAAGGGAGGGTCCTAGGATGCCGTTTGTGCTTTGAAGGACTTTACGATTCTATTTCTGGTTTCTCATTTGAAATAATCTCTTGTCACCGGATTTCTTCTTCAAAAAAGTATCTCACAATTCTGCTTTTGTTGAACCAGTTTTCTAGGCCTTCCTGAAAAAACCACAGTGACTGTTATGTCTTACTTGAAACTATAGTCAACCTACGAAGGTTTTATGGATATTAACAAATTATACCATTTCGACCAATAGGATAAAATATGTATGATTATAAAGTCTACACTGAGCTAACTCTGAGGGTAAGATTCTACAAAATATTATAAACGTTTGATAAGAGTTGATGAAATTAGATCGTTTGATCATCATCTATCATTGAGATATCCATGTAGACTCAGAGAATAATTGTTTATAATGCATTTGGGCATTACGGATGCCATAGCCCATAATATAATATGAGTTTCCCTAGAAATATATTTATCATTCACTGTGCTGTGTTGAAGTGTACTTGGCTCAGGAATGTGTTTTCCTCACTCTTTCACCAGTATGATAACATAACAAGAACTATTTTTGCATCCAGTGCTAAGTTAATAAATTACCCCATATCCCAAAGACTATAATCCCAGAGGCAGTGGATGTTCCTCTATATTTAGTACCTTGCAAGAAAATGGTTTATCATTGGTAGCCCTGTGCATAGACTGATTGGTCATGATGATTAGGAGATTATATATATTTTTTCTCTTCTCAATAATAATGATAGCTGACATATATTATTATGTCATAAATAATGTCATATATATATGACATATTAACTGAGGATATGCTTACCATTTGCCATCACTTTGATAAGAACTTTACATGCATTATCTCTTTTTCCCCGTAACAAACCCATGAGATAGATAAATTTTATTATTAGTCCCATTTTACAGATGATAAAATCGAGAGTTACAGAAGTGATCTCTCCAAAACCCCAAATTCTTAATCTCTAAATTTATAGTGCATCCACACCAGAGAGCCCTTCCTTCTAATAGTTTCAGGTATTTATATCTCATTGGAACCCCAAGTTCTGTTGATTTGAACACAGGAGAGAAGGCTGCTTTTAGTGTTTTGGCTTTATACCCAGGAAGAACATAGAAATTACTCTTCAAATGGAATATATGAGAAAGAAGAGAAACAGCTCAACTAAAAGGTTTTCATTGAAAAGCTCCCACAGATCAACAAACCCGCGGCTGCAGCTCCAGGTGAAAAGGTTCTTCTCTCACCAAGAGCAGCAGCGAAGCAGTGGCCATGCTATTCTCTGGGTCCCTGTTCATTAGTAGTCAAGGTTTTCATTGTGCTCAGCAAAACACTCACAGAAAATAAATGTGCCGCACAGATGGGCCCATAGAAAATCTACTTGATGTATTCTTGAAAATCCACAGCTAAATGACTTTGAAGAGATGGGGGTTATTGAGTCCATGATTAAAATGAGGTGTGGAATGAATCTTTCAGATACAACACTTTCCCTGTAGAGAATCTTTCAGATACAACACTTTTCTTTCTTTTTCTTTCTTTTTCTTTCTTTTTCTCTTTCTTTCTTTCTTTCTTTCTTTCTTTCTTTCTTTCTTTCTTTCTTTCTTTCTTTCTTTCTTTCTTTCTCTCTCTCTCTCTCTCTCTCTCTCTCTCTCTCTCTCTCTCTCTCTCTCTCTCTCTCTCACCTTTTCTTTCTTTCTTTTTTTTAAAGACTGATAAGGTGCAAAGTGGTATTGGTCTCTGGCTCATGGATGTACCATGGTTTATTGAACTCTTCCCCTGATGATGAAGTACATTTCAGGTATATTTCCTTTATACAGAGTTAAACGCTGAAGTAAATCTACTTCACTGTATATATAAACTGAAGCCTTTCGTTGAAGGATTTTTCAGCTTGGGTTTTTAAACGATAGCGGAATTAGATCAGTATTTCATTGGACCCCCTATACCACCTACACCAGTATTATCTGAGTTGCTTGTCAAAAATGCACTCTACCCTATATGTCCACAAGAGTAGAAACCAGGAATCTCCATTTTTTTACAAGTATTCCAGATTATTTTTGTGACTAGTACATCACATTTTATGTGAATTTGAAATGGTACGATTTAACTATAATAAAACAAAATGTATATTACATGAACAATTTGCAATGATGTAATTCCCTCAAATTACAAGCATTACAGTTGAGATTTGAAATTTTAAAGCTGGCAAACCGGATTAATTATAAACTTAACTATCAGCAGTGCTAATTTAGTTGGTAATTTCAAATACCTGTTTTTTAGTATCATTGACCCGTAGTTGTTTTTCTTTGTTTTGTTTTTTTTTGCTTATAAATACTGGTAGTAATTATTGCTGTCATTGCTATGTTCACTGTTGCAATGTATTTTGTATATTATAACCATGACATCCAAATACTCATTAAATAGAATACTGTCATTCTTGTTGAAAAATAGTTCTTAAAAATCACTATAATTGAAAAGGAAGTTACATGTGATGATCTATTTGTGAAGATCTAACAACCACCAGTGTAGACTATATTGTTAATTGGGGATAGTTGGTCTCTATAAAATACTAGAAGTGATACCAAGAAAATGAAAAGTGGAGATAAAACAAACATATTCTAGTAATGGGTACAGAACTCTATACCTATGGGAAAATTAACCTTGAATTGTACGACTTTTGATTTACGTGAGGTCTTTCAGAATTGAAATTTGCATAGAAATAACCTAGTAGTGTATTGGAGTTTGAAAACCACTGCAAAACCGGTTACCAATTTCTTGACAAGTTGGCCACTATAGGTCATTTTCAATCACGATTATTTGGACAGACATGGAATAACAGCCCTACTATTCTAGCAAACACACATTAGAATAAAGGGATGCAGGACCATACCTTGATCAACTCAAGAGGAAAATTGACAAGGTAGTTTCAGGTGAGCCACTCACAGTTAGTCTGTGTGAATGGCATGTCTTAGAGGTGGGCAGACCTGTGGCTCTGGGGCAGCTGTGTGCTCATACGTATTTCACAACTGACTCTGGGATCAAGGGGCCCCTCATTTGTACTATTTGCCAGTATTTATGGTGCAGATACTCCCACCATGGCCAACTTCAGGCTACCGACCTGATGTCAATCAGCTAACCCGATTCCTGAAAATATAGATCAGCATTTCTGAGCTTGAGTAGCGGGCTGCCTGGGTGACCTGTAGGCGTGAGAAAATTATACCGTCAGTCCTTCATTATCCAGGCAGATTTACCTTTGTGTGGGCTCTTGAAAATTATATTTTGAAATTCAAATTATAATCCAATTGTAATTTAAGCTTGTTGTCAAATCATAACTATAATCAAAATTATAAAATTAAAATCAACATGATAATTTGAGTTATCATCTGAGTTATAATTCAGAACTCTCCCCCATTTCATATATTGAAGAGGCACAAAATATAAGACTTCTCCCCTTTTCTTTTCTTGGCCAGCTTTGTTCCTTGTCTATACATCAATATCACTGCCACAGTATTCTATTTGGATATATAACCAATGTTCTCCAGCTATCTTTATTCCTCTAAGAGCAGAAGAAAAATGTGCCCAGGCCTTCCAATTAAGTAGAGTTGACATTCTGATTTGATTAGCAATGATGGACCCTGAGGTTGGATTAGAGATTGGCATCAGGAATGGTGTCACATGCAGCAGAGGAAGCAAGACTAAGGGGCCCATTGATTGAATAAGATGGATTCACTGGAGTTGACTTAGCAGCAGACAGATTTACCTTATCATACAGACATAGATCTTAGCCAGAGGGCTTTCTCCTTGTGGCCTGTGCTATAACCACAGCAGTGCATTGTCTTTTCCTCCTTTTCTTTAGTTGTAAGTCCTTTCCCTTGCCAATCTCCTGGCCTGGGTTTTGATCACCTACCATCTCTTCAGAATATATTTCTTAATGCTGCTTTCTTAGATTATTTATACACTTTTCTCTAGGAATGCTTCACCTTCTGGATTAAGATAGAGCGGAAAGAGCAGCCACTGTTCTTAGAAATTCCTTTTCGTCATTACACCCACACTTCCATCTCTTATTGCCCTTCAAGACACAATTCAAATAGTACCTCCCCGTCCTTAACCACTCCAGGTGAACGGGATCTCACCTTGCGGGGGGACTTACTCAGCAGTGGTTCACAACCTTCATTTTTTTTTCATGGAAATCACTCGAGAAGCTTCTAAAAAACAATCAATGTTCAGGAGCCACCAGAGGCTTAGAATTAATTGGTTAGGGTGGGGTGTCGACACTGGGATGTTTCCCAAAAGTGTCTTTGCTGACCCTAATGGGTAACCAGAGTTGAGAGCTTCTATTCTGTAGTACGACATTCTCTCTCGTTTTCCCACAATTCAAAAGCAGTCCAGGCTCCATGAAGTAGCTAAAAGGAACGAAGAATGATGGAAAAGGCCTGTGCATTCATTGGAAGGTGACAGACAGCTCCCAGGCAGCATCTATACTGAGCCCGCACCCTGCCAGAAGGGGAATCATTGGGGTAAGATTGAGAAAGATTGGGAAAGCTCAGATTCATTTCCTAGACTCTAGAGTCATCTTGGAACTAAAATCCATCATAGGCGAATGTAGTCCAGTGCCTCTCATTAAAAAAGAAAGAAACTGAAGCCCTCATGAGGCTTTCTCAGTGTCCCAAGTGAGTTTCCCAAGATTATGCAAGCTATCATGCAGGGGCCAAAGATGAGCTAATATTTTCAGAACACAGGCATTGGGCCAAACCATGTTATGTGTATTAATTTTTCTCTGTATATCTATAATTCTTTATTATTACTTTTAGCATATTCTATGGTATAGATAATACCACAGTTGGTTTATCTTCAATATCTTTTTTAACTGCTTTACTGATGTAAAATTTATATATCATGAAATTCACCTGTTTAAAGTGTATATTTCAGTGATATCTACGAGTATACCGACAGAGCAAGAGCGGTACAACCATCACCGTAACCTAATTTTAGAGCACTTTTTATCACGTCAAAAAGAAAGCCTCTGCCTATGAACCCTCCAAGCCCCCATAAGAGATAGGCCCAGTGTCACTTTGCTTGACGATAGGACTTAGGCACAGAGAAGTTAAGCAACTTGCTCAGTCACACATTTCCTTAAGGGGAGAGCCAGAATGAAAAAGTGAGGTGGTCCCATTCCCAAGTCCCCACTCAGAACAAGAACCAGTCCAGTGTTCCTTTCACCCACTCTGTGGGAGGGGAGTTAGTTTAGACAAAAAGTAAATGGGTACATTTTGCTCCCCCTGAAGATCCTTTATTTGGAAAGTGTTTCATTAGGTGGAAGAAGAAACACAGACAAATCTGGTTTTCAGTCTCCACTGAAGGCTTATGCTGGCCCATTGATTCATTTTGTACAGGCTGCTGTGTGCCCTCTTCCAAGCCCGGTACTTACATTCTGGTTTGTCTATCTGCTATTTCGTTTTCCCTTCTACAGTACAATATCCTTGAATATGAGGATCATGAGAGTTTGTTTCCCTCATCACACCTAATGGTATACTTAGCCTGGATACTATGTCTTTGTAGATATTTGGAACAAATGAATGAATGAATGATTCCTGGTCATGCTCCAGTATGGCATCTAGCTGGCAGGTATTCTAGTTTTTTCATTATTAAAAAAATCACTGACAGAAGATTCCTGAAATTACATATGCACGTCATCAGTAATAGGAACATATAGTTTGTTTTATCTAACTAATACATTTTCTGGTAAATTGTTGTTACTTAGTTTGGTCATTGAAAAAATGCATAACATACACGAGGATTTGTCCTCCTTTAGGTTCATTTTGAAAGCGGTGATGGTTTTGTCATGACTTCTTAATGAGTTTCTAAGAAAGAACCATGAGTTCCTAACGTATTTTACTCATAATTATACCTTAGGATTGTGTTTGGAATAGGAGGGTGGCCTGAGTCACAAATTCTAGCGGAATCCTTTGAATTTTAATTACACAGCACTGCCACCTAGCATCAACCACACAGGCTTTTTAATTTAAAAAAAAAAAAAAGGAAGTTTCTCTGTATTTAAAATATTATTAAGGGATCAGTCTGCAATCTTTTAGGAAGCATGGACTGAGATTATTGGAGGAAGTATTTGCAGCAGCTTCCCACCAGTGTTGTTTACTTGAAAACCCTTGCGACTGGGAGTGAATTGGTGTCAGTGAAGAAAGGGGCTGTGAAATCCGCTGAAGAGTTTCAAATGTCAGAGCTGCATATTCATGAGTTGCAGGCACCTGTGGCCGCCGTCGTCCTGCAGAATCCTTGCGCTGCCGTCTTCAGAAGGGCACGGGAGGTGGTTTCCAAATGGCACTGTTGTTTATTTGCACAGAAATAAATATATAAAAGAAATCCTGGGGAGTAGGGACTGAACGCATGCCGAATTATTTCAAGGGAGGAAAAACCTCCATCCTCCGTCAGGAGAATGCCGTCCTGAGAGCAGGTTCTGCCCTGGAATTGGTGATGTCCCGTGAGGAATCTGGATCCCTTTGGTTGACAGGGGGGTGGCCAGATTTCCTCTGTCAGCCTGGGAAGTCCGGAGAAGCGCTTCGGAGGGAAACAGACGTTAGTCATCTTCACCATTTCTAATGGGTGTCCTGCACTGTGATGGACAATGCGATTGCAGGAACCCATTCTCAGTCTTCTCTGTTCTCAAACTGCGCTTTAAAAAAAAAAAAAAAAAAAAAAAAAAAAAGCACATCAAAACAAATCAATAGTATTTAAAAGGGGGGGACCCATCACACTTAGATTGATGCTTTACATAATGAGTCCTTTATGAGATGTAATGCCAACTGTTAATCAATAGACATGCCAGAACTGCCTCTGATACAACCTTGTAGAGTTTTTTAAAATTAATCTTTATTAAAAATATTGACTTGGTGTAACTTGCCGGGGCCGCTCCTGGCTTTGTTTTTCATCCTAATTAGGAGGTTACACTACACTGCTTAGGCTGCAGATAATAATGTAATGATTATTGTCTTAAAACCTGGGAATCAATATAAGATACTATCAAATGGTGCCAAGTGTCACAATTATGAAAATTACTTGAGATTTTAAAAGGTTTAAAAGAGCAAGATTTTTTTTCGGTCTTATACTTTTTCTTTTTTCTTGTTGGCTTTTTCCTGCAGTTTTCTCAGGATTGGATACGTTCAAATGTTTTATTTCCAAAAATGCTTTCTCATATCATTCTATTTTTACATGCCATTTTCCAAAGGGTTTGTCATCTTCCTTGATGCCATTGTTTAAAAGAATTCCCTCTCCCCGACACCTCATACCTCAGAATGCATTTGTGTCTTAAACTAGGCAAAAGTTCTAGAATGAAAGGAAAAATAGAGCATCTGAGGATTTTACCAAAAGATGCCACTCATTGAAAGACACACAAGTAAGAAAGAACAATAAATGAATAAAAGAGCAGGTTGTTGCTTTTCCAAGAAACTCAAAATATGAGAGTTGGGAAGGACATGATAATAACAATAAGAATAGTAGCAGTTAAGATGTATAGGGCACTTTCTTACACACACTGTACATTGTTCTAAGTTCATTATGTATATGAACTCACCATAATCCTAGAAGGATTGTACGAGGATTATCCCTGTTGCACAGGTGAGGCAGGTGAGGCACTGGAGAGTTGAATTGACTTGCCTCTAGTCACACAGGAAGTAACAGAGCAAGGACAGTAAAGCCAAGCCCCTGGCTCTCCCTTCTGCCAGTGCTATTAACACTGTGATAACTGAGACCACCTGCCAAGCACAGCCTCCTCCTTTAGTTGGTGATGAAGTTTGGTGGAACTCAGCAAATTTAAATGTCTTATTCCAAGGCATCTGTCAATAGAAGACTGTTTGATACCCCACATTGACATAGATTACAAATCTGGGTCCCTTCGAGCCTCCAGGTTGAAGTCTTTATCCGTGAGGGTGTTCAGACCAAGGGTGGCAGGTCATGTTGTGCAAAGCCTCCCGAAGCACCCTGGCATGTGTGTTCCCAGCCTCCTCATCGCCAGCTCTTTAAAGAGCCATTGTACCTGTAAAAATTACCAGGGGTAGTAACGGGAGGGAGCCCCACTGTTGAGCTCTATGTTTGTGAATAAGGAAAATGTTTTCCTTCTATAGCCTCTTTAGAGACAATTAAGCATTAGCTTTTGTCGGATGCTAAATTATGAGTGAATTTAGTTTAAAGTATGTGAACCATGCACCCTTTGAAATTTGCCTGAAAAGGCTCATTATAAAACTAATGCTATGAAAAAGCACTCCCTTTCAGATTAGGGAAAGCACCTGAATAGTTTTTATAAGTGGCTGTGCATCGTTTGAAAGCGTCCTAGTGTTGCCGGAAACGCGTTCAACACACCTTTTAACTAGGAAATTTCACATTCAGCATATCTCTAGTTCTACAAGACTTTCAATAACATTTAAATTGGTTAACTGTATTTCTTTTATATCTGTTTTAATACTTTTATTGATTTGGGGTAGATAAACTTGATTGTGCATGAAATCTTATTTTTCCACACAAAGGAGATATGATTTGACTGTACACTAGGAGAACCGTACCTCTGAATCAGGCCAGACCTCTGAAGTGAGAGGCTTTGGGTCAGAGAGATGTTTGCTGAAGCCTTTGAACTAGTCTGCCTTTGACTCTATCACGTGTTTTCCCAAAAATCGGTGCTGCAAAAGAGCCCTGCTCCTCGCCCCCGATGACATTGCTTTATTAAAGCTCAATGAGAATAGAAAAGACTCTCAATATTAGAAAAATAAATGCTTCCCTTAAAAATCCAGTTTGTTTTTTCCCCTTTGGTAGCTTATAGACATTAAGATTCTTATAGCCAATAGTGTAAGACTGTTTCTTTTCATCACAAGGCAGCTAAGAACCAAATTTGTGGACATTTCAGCTACTGTGTGCAAGAATATAGTAACTGATCGTGTTACCCTAGGTAACTTATACCTCCTCTTGGAGCCTCAGTTTCTTCACCTGAAAAATGGGGATGATAATGCTAATTTTATATGAGCAAATGAATGGAAAACTCTACCACAGCTCTTTATTGAACACCTACTGCATGTGACACTTTACAAGGGCTTAGAGATGCAGCCGCTAACCAGATGGCAGGATGCCTTGGGTTTGCAGAGTAGTTGGTGGAAGAATTGGAAAGACACGTGAAGGCTGGTGTCTGTGGCACTGTGTTGAATAATAAACACGCAATCAATGGCTTCATACAGCAAATGAAAAGAAAATCAATGAGAAGAATGTTTAGGCGTTAGGATGCTGAAGTGACATACTCTGTACTTAGGCCTAAGATTGAGCTAGTAACGTGAAGACGAAGAAAATAGAGCCCTCATTGCACTCACATGCAGAAGTGAAAAGGGGAGACGAGGTCATCTGTGAAGTTGTAGGTGGCTGCTTCCTATTGATTCAGAAGAGATCAAGTTTTCCTCTTCATTCTCTGTGTTGGTGCTCTTCTTAAGGAATCCAAAAGGAAAAAAAAATATCTATATAGCTATATCTATATATCTATCTATATCTATATCTATATAGATATATAGCTCTCTCTCTATATGTATATGTGTGTGTATATATATATAAATATATATATATCTTCAATTAACAAGAATTCTATACATTATAAAAATATGTTTACTGACATCCTTACATTTACTTTTAGTGACAATGCTAAGCAACACGGTGAAATAGAGTAAAACACTAATTTTGCATCTGAGCAAACATGGGTTTGTTTAAGGCCATGCAAACAGTGAGGGGTCAGAGCCAGAGATTTAGTTCTCTGGGAATCCTGCGCTCTGCAACTTGTTTTTTCTCTGCTTTCCAGTTCTGCACTTTTGGTTTAATCTCTCAGATGAAATGTGCTCATTAAAGAAAGCCATATACCACATGACTAGATGTTGCAGGTAAGTTGAGAGTGACCACCAACTCGACACTGAGCTAGTAAGGTGAGGACTAGGAAAATAGAGCCCTCGTTGCACTCACATGCAGAAGTGAAGAGAAAAGGGGAGATGAGGTCGCCTCTGAACCTGTAGGTGGCTGCTTTCTATTGATTCAGAAGAGAATCAATTTGAATCACTTCTATTTGAAAAGCCTGTAAGGACCGTAAACACAGTGGAATAGTTATTGAAATTCATATTTCAAGAAAAATTTGGTGCATAGCTCAATGCTGGAGTGTTTTGGTTTACACAGTAAGCACGGTATATTCCAATGTGAAATCTAAGAACTGTTTTCAGAAGAAAACGTTGGCCCAGTCTAAAGGATCCTTCTTTTCCCAGTTGCCGTTAGAGATCAGGTTTCAGCACCTCAAGCATGTGTTTTAATTTGGATTTTTATTTTTAATAAAAAGACCAGAACTATCCCTCTATACAGATTATGGTCAAACAAATGAGTCTGCCCTTAATTCGCAATAGAGAATATTGACACACCAGCCTCTCCTGTTTGAAGATAGTCTTAAACCTTTACAAATCATTATAAAAAACAGTTAGAAAAAAAAATATTTATGGAAGACTATCTGAAGGACATCCGTTCTCTAAAATTTGCTCTCTGCATAATTGCAGAGTTTAGGTTCTTTGTAGAATTGCTTTTGCAAAATGGTATTTTGTCATGATGCTTGCAGACTGTCCTAATGGAAACTTTCAGAAATAGTGGAGAAAATGCATTGTTGTCTGTAACAATGAGTCAGTGGGAGATGTTGTCTACCGCAGCCAAAAGTTTTCCTCTTTATAAGAATCCATCGTTGTCTAGAAAAATGAATTGCTTTTATCATACGAAGACTGTATAGCGCCTACGTATCTCTCTTTGCTTTGGCTGCTAGGAAATGTAAATTTACATAAATCCATGGTCTAACTTAAGCCCTAAAACAGGACTCTGTGCATCCCAGTTTGCATACATTACCCTCATGCCTACCTGTTATTTATTTGTTATCCTTATATTTCTTTAGCTTTCATTCTGTCAATATTAATTTTATTCTAAAACTATTTTGAAAGCTGCTTCAAATCTTTTGTAAAGCAATGTGGGAAATGAAATATGTGGAATCATAGACACACATAAGTTATGGACGTTTGGTCTCTCCTTTCTTTGCATGTACCATTATTTCATGTATGATTTAAACAATATGTAAAGTCTGAGACAAGTTTAGAAAAGGGAAAAAATAAGGCTAGACATTAGCAAAATAGCCTGTGAGGAGGATTTTCAGTGGTTTTAAAACCTGGTCTCACTTCAGAATCATCATTAGAAATATTTTAAAACTGCGAAACATTGGTCCTCTGTCCAAAAATCCTGATATTTTAGATTTGGGGTGGAGGCTCTGGCATCTTCATTTTATAAAGCTTTACAGACAATGTTTATATCAATCCAGATGGAGAACCACTGATAAAAATGTTTCATGAGTAAGGACCTGCTAGAAGAATAAAACGTATACAGAAATGCAATGTGAATTAGTTCAATAGCTGAATACCAGCTTACTTGGATTAAAAGAAAATTGTTTAAATTTTACCAAGCATGGACTCAGCGTCTACAATATAGGAAGCTCTATGGTAGTTTGTAGCAGAAAATGTTCAAGTCGCCTTAGTGCCGCAGGGCGCACAGAATAATGCCTCTCCTGTACTGCACTATTACCACCGTCATCCTCAAAACATCTGTTGCAAAGCTGCTCAGGCACGCAGTACTTTGCTATGTGCAGGGGATGGAAAGTACTCGAAGATAACACCCTTACAGTCAAGGAGAGTCAGTTCCTTGCACAGACAGGACATGTACCTGAGAAAGATAATTAGCAATGCCAGTTAGCATATGCTAAGTGATAAGTCAGTGGTGGCAACAACAAATACTCTGTGAGTTCTGGGAGGGAGAAGAGCATTGTGGGCTCTGAGGTTGCAATCCCGATGGAGAAGGTGGAACGTCAAAGCGTGACCTTGCTGTTTGTGCAGGAATTAGATAAATATTTTTCTAAAAGTCAGTATCACTTCAGTTCGCTGCCTGTACATGCAGATTTACTCAAACTTCATTTTAAAATAGAAGGCCACTTAATTGCATGTATAACTATAGGTTTTAGCAAAATAATGTCCCTTCCTCCTTTTCTTTTCTTTCTTTTCTTTCTTTCTTTCTCTTTTTAATTCATTTCTAGCATGTCTGAAACTATCAAGCATGAATCTAGTTGGGAATATATATTTTAGGGAGGATGTAAAGCCCTGAACTATCTATAAAATTGCATCCATTTATGAAGAGGGTCAGTTTTCATTGGGATTTCAACCCCACCTGGGGTTGACTGGTGTTTCTTAGTTTATTGTATTATATTTCAGTCTGAAAGGAAATCTGCTTTACTACAATTAGGGAGAGTGAAATTGTGCTTAACAATTTTTTCCATTATAAAAATAAGAAAATGCTTGTTAACATATAATGTATTCACTTAATATGATAAGAAAGCACTTGATTTCATTTTTCCCCTAAGTATAAAAAGCATTTAGAAGGAGTTGTTTTTCGAGTGACTCAACAGAAAATATCTTAACCACGATTGAGAGCTAGCATCGAGTATTGAGAAGGAAACATCATTTCTAAACATGTCTGTGCCACAAGAATACACAGCATGTGTATGACAGTCTGATAAAGAGAACATGATTTATAGAGTGATCTGAAAATTAATAAACAGGTATTTCAGAAAATGAAATGGTGCTTTCAAACAAAGCAAAACAAAAAACCTCATAGTTTTTGTATAACTGTGGTTAAAAATCCATGAAAACACTCAAGAATGCCCAGATGCTTTCTATCAAGCAGGTAAAGAGCACTTCAGAATGTCTGTTTTAGAACTCTGGACAGAGCAAGTAGCATGGGTCTAACTTTAATAAGTGGAGAGTTAGAAACAAAACAGGAGACTGGTTTCCTTGAGTTACCAACTCCAGCTCGCTCTCTGTGTATCCAGATGAAACATGAAGAACTCAGTTCCTAATGAGTCCTCACACCCAAGCTAAGGG
Source organism: Rhinolophus ferrumequinum (assembly GCF_004115265.2). Taxonomy (NCBI): domain Eukaryota; kingdom Metazoa; phylum Chordata; class Mammalia; order Chiroptera; family Rhinolophidae; genus Rhinolophus; species Rhinolophus ferrumequinum. The sequence goes on from NC_046307.1 coordinate 34,478,659, forward strand.
CTCATGGATCCAAGTCTTAAAATCCCTTGTCAGACGGAAGTTCCTTTTTCCTCTTCCTCTAGCTTTGGAATCATCCTTAATTTTCACTCGTCCTCAGTCTAACTCCCAGAGCTAAAGGATTTCATTATATTGACAGGGAAGCCCATGTCCTTGAGGCTGGGAAGTTTCTGAAGGTTCATCCACTGAGCCTTTTTCGTCATCATTGTTTAAAGGCCAGACCATCCTTTGTTTCAACGAGACTCTGCTGTGCACAGACAGAATAGAGCCACATCCATTTTGAAGCAAAAATCAGCAATCACCCATTTCTTAGAAGCCAGGCTACTTGAAGAGACCAACTTGAAAATGCCAGACTTTTATCCAGCACGGCAAATCACAATCGTGGGGCTGTTGTGAAAGAGTTATTCCATCAACTTAGCAGGAACGGTTGATTATATTTGGCAGAAGTGAGTCCCTGATACATTTTCAAACAAGTAGTTGTTTGCAGACTTGAGTTATGATGTCTAAAAACTAAGCACTGTGGCTTGTCCTCTGTTATGAAAAAAGAGATCGTACATTAAGGAAGAGAGAATCAAACATAATAAAATTGTGAAGAGGGTAACATATGCCCCTTCTACTTTTTGTGTCCATTTGAACATACTTTACAATCATCCCCGTCTACCCCACTTTCAACCTGTTACCACTTCTAAATGTACTCATTTTGACAATGCTAGTCCTTTATCCATAAAAATTTTTCCTCCTGGGAACCTGCCTCTATTAGTTTGCTAGGGCTGCCGTAACAAAGTTACGGCACAGACTGGGAGGCTTAAACAGCAGAAATGTATTTCCTTCGAGTCCTGGAGGCTGGAAGTCCAAGATCAAGGAGTCAGCAGGGTCGGTTTCTTCTGAAGGCATCTCTCCTTGGCTTGCAGATGTCATCATCTCCATGTGTCTTCACGTGGTCTTCCTTGTGTGGGTGTCTGTGTCCTAATCTCCTGTTTTATGAGGAATTGAATTAGGGTTCACTCCAATGACCTTATTTAACCTCAATTACCTCTTCATAGACACTATATCCAAATCTAGTCACATTCTGAAGTACTGGGGGCTAAGACTTCAACATGTGGATTTTTAGGCAACACAGTTTAGCCCATAACACTCCACTTTCTGCCCCCCCACCGCCGCCCAATCCATCTCTTTGACGTACACCACCCACCCACAGTCCTTTACAGGCAGAAAACAAAATGCAACTCAATCTCCCTTTAGTAAAAAAGGAAAACTCTTGACTCACACAAATGGAAAGTTGGAGATAGACTTACCACCACAGCTTCAAGCACAGCTGGATCCAGACATTCTCAGGATTTTATCAGGTATTGATCTCAACCCCCAGCTGACTATTCTGCTCTCCTCTGCCATGGCTCCATTCTCAGACACGCATTCCCTCATGGTTACAGGACATTGCAAACTGCTCCAAATCACCATGAAGCCTGTTGACAACTCCAGCAGTAAGGGAGACTCCTTCTTTCTCACCTGTCTTAATCAAAGGCCCAGATGCAAGTCTCATTAGTCTGGCTAAAGTCTTTCCTACATTACAAAAGCAATCTTCTGGTCAGGTCAATGGGATGCTCTGATGAGTGAGACCTGGGTCACAGATGCAGCTGTGCGTCAAGCCAGTGAATCACCTGGGATAAAAGTGAGGGAGAGGTGGGGTTCCTCAGGAAAATGAAGTCGCTGTTATGAGAGACAGGAGGAACAGCCCTAAATAGGTAAAATCGATACATGGTCACTCCACCAACACACCTCCCTCCCACCTCCCAAACCCCCAGTCATCCCTCAGATCTATGCAGGTGCCTCCTCCTCTCTGAGATCATCTTTGGATCTCTTCAGCAGGGGAGGCCCCACATGCTACCTTGTCCACATCCTAATTATTACATGAACCTTTGACATGCCTTCCTTTCTCTCCAGGCCATGGGATCTCTGAGAAGAGGCAAATCCTCATTTTATCTTTTATCTAAAGCCAAGACAATGCTTGACACAGGAATCACGGAATTGTCTCTGCATGTGTGTGTACATATGTATCTTTTAAGCTGCTTAACTCAATGAACCACAAATTGTGGAAGTTATTTCTTCCATGGGAAGCTGGTATCATTCCTCATACAAATAACAGAAAGTAGCTGACTGCGAGTGTCTGAGACAGAGACACCTGTAATTGAGTCAGGAAGACACTGGAGGTGCAATAGTCAAATGTCTCCAGTGTCAGAGAAGAATACATGAAAGGAAGAAGGCTGAATATTCTTAAGCCATTTGCATTCTGTCTCTGGGCCCCTGTTTTTCTGTCTTTAAAACCATCTGTTTTTTGGAGTAAATTTTAGAAGCCTTCCAAGATCCTTCGAAGAGTTTTGATGATTCTGTGTAGAAAGTTGTGATACAACAGGAAGCAGGCAGGAGGGCTGAATCTAAGCATATGCATGGAATAGGAACTGAGTGATCCAATCCTACCGTTAGTTCTAGGCAAGTTCTAGGATTTGGGAGTTATAAGAGCATCCACTAGGTGGATCCACAGGTATCCAAGGGAAGTAAAAATTCAGTGAGAGTGGCCTCTTGCTTTCAGTCCCTTTCTATGTCACCTGCTGGCTGGTATTATTATGTCTCTCTCACTCAGCCTTCCTCTACTTCTACATTCTTTTTCTCAATCCAAACTCAGGAATGCATCAGCCCACTTAGTTTGTGTCGGCTCTATTCTTTCTCTGCCATTATCTAAGCAAACATTATCCGAGATTAACATCTCTATTTCCAGCAACCTCTCCACTTATTATTTCTCCTAGTAAGGGCAGATGGTATCGTGGGAGAATAGCACAAGTTTCTCTTGCAATTCCTGGGGTTTTCCTTGACCAACAATTACCTTGCAAGAAACCAGGAACCCATGTTTATAGTCCATAAACTACTATGTAACAGTATGTAATTGTAGATCCATGAGTTTCTAAGCCTGTGATTGGAAAAACCAGTCCATCCACTCCATCACTCATGACCCTTATCCATGTGCCCGCCATATGGTGAGCACTCAGTAAATAATTTGTAATGACTGAGTCAATAAATAAATGAATGAGTAGCTTCCATTTGGGATATCTATGTTTCATCAATCTTAAGACTTGTTTTTTTTTTCTCAAACTTTAACATCGCAGAAACAATGGATGGCCACATTGAGTCACTGTTGGTCAAGAGAACATTGTACTGAAATTGTCATTGTCTACACGTGTGCAAAGTGGTCTAAAATGTGATTAAGTCATGTGGATTATCATAATACATGTTGAATTTAATTGTCAACATTTAAATACAGCAACTTGACATTTCATTTAGTGAACATTTAAACAAGGAATATTTGTCCTAGTCATTGTCTGAGAATCTCCCATTTAAACCTTCTCCTAAGATCAGGAAGGTATCAACAACAAAATGTGTAGCATGAATGTCAACAGCGTGCAAGAAAATCACCAAGACGACAGCAGGCCACTGTTTTAAGAAAAGCTGCATCACCAACTCTCCAGCACAGAGTCTTCATGTGTGGGAAAACATAGACATTTATGACTCTTAGTCAAAAAACAATTATGTGGCAAAGTTGGATTCTGAATGTGAAGAAGTATTAGGAATGTATTTTGTTTATATTTTCCACAAAAGGATTGTAAAATTCAAATCCATACCTAAATAATTCTTAGGAGCTCTTTCAATAACCTCAAAAAATATAAGCAATAAAACATTAGTCCACGGTTCGATTGCCAACATTTTTATTACTTAGTTATTTACTAGATAATTATGTAATCAATAGATTTTAGGTCCTATGAGATATGGTAATATCAGTAGGAAAGATATTATTCGAGCCAAGTACCTAGTTATCATGCCTTGAATCTTGCCACATAGAATATTTCCTGCTTCTCCGTGAGACTAAATCAAGTTACTCTCCCTGAATAGATGGTTGGATTAGACCTAAGAGAAAGTTTCTCCACAGTTAGAATATGCTGCAGACAAGAATTAGCTATTGAGGGAGACTGAAAGTTCTTGAGCCTCTGAGATTTGCAAAATAAGTGTTTTGTTTGTTTGTTTCTGTGTCAGTGATGGTTGGGTTCTCCCTATGTTTGCATGCGCAGGGCAGCCATCTTTGTAAAGTATGTGCTTCCTTTCGTGGGATGACTAGGTGAGCTGGCCTTCGCTCCTTCTGATTTACCTCGGCACAAGTAAGAGACATGAGGTAGTAATAATTGGGACTTAGCAAATTGTCGAAACGTATCAGAAGCCTGTGAAAAATGAAAAACAGTCAAGTTGTTTGGACTCTCACTCCTTTGATCAGGAAAAAGTATTCTTGATCACAGATAAAAGTTGCTTCAGTTGCTTCAGTTTCTATGTTAGACAATAAGAGTCAGATATTTGCTTGTGATTGGATATTCTTTGAGAGAAGCCTTTTCTGGGAGGCCGTTGTGCATTACATTGAGGTATAGAAAATGTAATTGGATAGCAGTATTTGCATGTTTGGTTCATAATTAGAGCAATGCCCTATGTGACATAGTCTACAGGTCTTCCAATAAGCAGATGAAATAAATCTCACAGAAACTGGTATCTGAGTCATTTGCCTTTCAAAATGAATACAACTAGAACCGGTATCATCCAGGCACCTTTGAAGAGTGTCTTGTCACGTTCCTTTATCTAACCATGAGTGATGATGTAGAACACCAGGGCTAACGGACACTTTTTATTTATCCTCTGATTGTCTTTTTGTCGACTGATGGTAATATGTAAGAGGACCAGTTTCAACACAGCTGTATTGCAGGTCAGGACACAAGAGTCACACCTCAGACTCTGGAGCTATGTTATATGTTTCTCATTTCTCTGGGTTGGTTCTTTCTCCCAAGAACTTGCTTTCTGTTTTGCCTGACTACTCCTACTCTTTCTTAGATAAGACATTATCTAACATTATTCAGACATTATTTCCCCAAGACTCCTTACCTAGCCCAAGCCAAAATGTTGGGTTATACAGTACCAGTACCTGTTCCTACACTTATCTCAGAATTAACCACATTGTGGTGGAACTTTTACTAGCCTGCCTCCCCTACCAGGAGTCTGTGGGCACTGTTGCCTGGACCCAGTGCAAGCACAGTGCCTAGAATAACGAACATGTCTCAATGCATTGTGAAACAGTTGAACAATGCATGTCAAGCTACATCATATGTATTCAGGAATAAATTAATGGACTTGTCCTTGATATTCCTTCTTGGAATTTCGTTGAAGTTTCTCCCTAGAAATATTTGCTCATATGTTCTTGTTTTCTGGTTCTGGGGCTTCTCTTCCATACCGTTGTACTGATATGATTGAATAATATAACCGACATCACTCATCTAAACAACAGGATAGAGACCGAAGTGACTTTTGTAGATGGTCTTTTGGTTTTGCCCTATTTGTTGTATTTACACTTATTCTTTCTATTAACCACTTGTTTCGATGCAATACTTGACCACCTGTTGTTGTTGTTGCTTGTTCCTCCCATTGCTTTTAGACTCTCGTCACCCCTTCGGTGAGCTTGTCTATTTTCTTGGTTTTACTTCCAGTCATTTTCTCAAGCTCTTACCCATGTGTATCAGTTAAAAAAGCTAAAAAAAAGAAAGAAAGAAAACAGACAATCCAACTCTAAGTATTCTATTAATAGGCTTAGTAGGTAATAACAAGGAAGAGCAGAGCTGGGTGGCTTCAGGGTTTGTTGATTCGGACATACTTGACGTAATCATGGAGCCAGATTCTTTTTATCTTTTGGTTTGCCGTCACACATTGGCTTCATCCTAATCACAGCTTTCCTGTGGCCCTGCATCGGATCACCAACAGTAACAAGTAGGACTGTGCGCTTCTTCCTTCATGGTCAGCAGGAGAGAGCGTATATCTCTTTATTGCTCTTAGAACAAGACCATATTTCCCATATGTCTTAAGAAATCTTGTCCTCATGTCTCTTTGCATTGAGTTAGGCCTCATACTCATTCCTGAACCAATCCTCGTTGTCGCTGAATGGTATGCACCATTTGGCTTAGACCTAGGTTCACAAACAAATCCCTGACAAGGGGGAATGAGAGTAGCAGAGCACCTCATTGCCTGAGGGGAGATCAAGCTCCTAAGTACTGTGGCTTCTACATAATGGGGAAGAAGCAGAGTGGATAATAACAAAGAGCCACAGTGTCTACGAAAACACATCTCCACCAGTTGCTATATCTTTCTTTTAAATGTTCCAGGGACAGCTCAAATCAAACAAGTCCCAAACTGGTTCACAGTCTTTCCTCCTAGAGCAAGTCCACTTTCAAAGTTTCCTACACTATGAAGTTGATGGAAATTTTCTTTATTATCCACTCCAAAAGACAAGAGTTACTTTTGACTCAGTCTCATCAATCTCAAACATGATACAATACAATGAGAGCAAAATACCTAGTTCGTCCATTCAACCACTATTTATTATAGACAAATCACTAGGTATATAATTGTATCTAATGCCATTATGAGACAGATTAGTAACATCAAAGTGTTATGTAATGATAAAAGTCTTGTTCCTTACAAATATTAAACAAATTTGTACATTTGTTTAATATTTGTAAGGAACAAGATTGTTGTGCACATATGTGCACAAATTTAAGATGAAAGGCTCTGGAGGCAAAGAATAGGGTAGAAAATTTGGAGTTCACATTAAATCAGGTGGGTAGGAAAGAATTCCTGGGTCCTAAAGAGTAGCAGTTGGCAGAAAGGCCGACAACCAAAAAGAAAGCATGAACATCACACACACACAGAATCCCACATTATGGTATAATTAAGGAACTGAAAGAATTCCATTGAGAGTGTGGTATATCAGAAGTCACAGAAGAGCACTGCAAGAAGAAGGGACTGATGACACAGTTAAATTCTGCCAAGGGGTCAAATGAGATGAGGACTGAAGAGCAATTTTTGAATTTGGCAACACACATACCTGTTTTGGTAACGCGTATCTTTTGAGATCTGAGCTGGAGTACTTTTCACAAAGTGATGGGAACATGAGCGAGATTGGAGTGTTTTGAAAAATGATCACAGGACAACAAAGTGGGGGCATTATGGGCACACAACTCTTTGAAGAAGTTTTTCTATGAAGTAGAACGGTAATGGTTGATAGCTGAAGAAGATGGTGCGGTAAGGAAAGTGAGTTGTTTTATGTTTACTTTTTGTTTTCAGATGAGACTAGATTTCCCGCTATCAGAGTCTAGAACTCCATGATTGTGTGTTTGTGTGTGTGTGTGTGTGTGACTGATGTACTCCTGACTCATAGAACACCTGATACATGGTAGATACTCATTAAACCTTTAATGAGTAGAGTCTTTAAAACTTCTAGATCATGTTTTGTGTGTGCCTGGGAAATATCAGTAATACAACATGAGGCCAAAAATGTAAAAGATACATCTGTAAAAAAGAGAGGGGCTCAAATCCAGTGCAAATGTAAAAGTTTTGGCATTTACTGGAAGAAAAATTCTCCCAGTGTAACAAGAGAGCAGAAAAAATTAGGCACAGATATGGTAAGTTTCTAGATTTGGGGTGAAGTTCCCATCTTAACAGTTTCTAGAGAGTCTTAGAATGAGGCAAGATCGTCAGATGAAAGGAAGCAGAGGCATGTGAAAATGCCTGCCATTGTTGCTGAGATGGAACATAGCAAAGAAATGTAAAATTTCTGGTCAAGTAAAGGCCCTGTCTTATGTATTTATACCTGCACCCTTTTGTCTGGTTGCATAATGTCCATCATTGTTAATGTGTCTGTAGGCAGTAGGAGTGAGAAAAGCCTGATGGCTGGTTGGGTTCATCCAGGGTTTTGCCAAATAAATTGAGGGAAAGGGAACTGAGGATGTTTCTAAGGGTATTATTCTGGCGGAGCAGGGAAAGAAATGAAGTGAAAACTGGAGGGACTACAGAAGAAGAAAAATGGGTCCTTGGAGATCAATCAGCTCAAAGAATTATCGTAGTGAGCCGAAAGGATTGAAAGTTCTGTTCAGATGCTGGGGTATCTGAAGTTGTGAATTTGAAGGCTGAATTGCCAGTTTCACTTCGTCACCTAGTCTGGACAGTCCATATTTCTCCCAGTATCTCTTTAACCCGCAGATTTTTCTCCATTTTCACTCTTGTCTGAGTCCTCGTTACATCCATCAATTGCAGTATCCTCCTAACACATCTCCATGCCTTCAGTCTCTCCTCTCCGCCTCTAACATTTCCCCTAATTCAATCTTTCCTGCCCTGATACCTGATTGACCTCCAAACAGTGTCTCCATCACACAGCATCCCTGTGGAAGGCCTTCATTCTGTGCGTGGAGCACATCTACACAATCCCTTACTCGGCATTCAAGGCTCTCTGTTATTTTTGGAATACTGTAAATATTGGCTTTTTTTTTTTTCTGGTAATTCCTCGACAAACGTTCACTTTGTACTGACACCGTGTCCTTATCATCCACCCCCATATCTTTGCCTGAGAACAGCTTCCTCTGTGTTTCCATGAGTGAAAACCATTATTGTGATTTTAATCTAAATCTTTTTGCTATTCATAGTTTACTAAGGATTTAGTTACGCATACTTTGTCCGCCTAGGACTTACGTCATTCTTTACATCTTCTTTTAATGTTTTAATGATTATATCAGAAGTCTTGACATTTAAAGCTGAAGAATACTTTTTTTTTAACATCACATTTTAATACTAAACAATAATAGCGATAATAACTATAACAATAAAGACAACTCCAATTGTCCAAATACGGGGAACAATTTTCTCTATGATTTACCTATGACTGCTTTAGCACATGTTAACTTTACTCCCACACAATGGAATATTAATTATATTTAAAGAAAAACAGCACTGCTATTTTGGGTACTTGGAACGTTCAGTGATATGGAAAAGCATTTTCACCATGTGATCCACAAGAGTTACGTGTTTACATCCCTTGATGTGCTTATCTCAGGGATATATCTGCTTCCTGTGAAGCCACGAGACTATTCTTGCTCTCCACAAGTGTATAACCTTAAACGAGGTAAGAAGGCTAACCGGTCAGTTGTTCTGGGGAGCCCCTTGCTAGCGTTGGGCATTTGGAGACAAACACACTTGAGAGAAGCTCCAGAATTTTGAATGGAGAAAACATTAGTCCCATTTAGTTGCCATAAACTCCTCCCACAGATAGGTAGATGATGGAGTTTTAGTTGGATTTTCAGTGCTGTGAGTAGTGTCTCTCAGAGCCTCCCAAGGGACAGAGAGCCTTTTTTTCCAGGGGGAGTATGGCACTTCATCACTTGTATGCACCCAGAGTGCCATCCTGTGGCCTAAATTGAGCTGTATTTGTGTGTCGTAACTTGCCTGTGGTAATTTTAAGGCGTTGTCTGAGAAGCAAAAGTATAGTGGAGGCGAACTTCATCAAGGGTTCCTAAAAGCATGAACACAAGGAAAAAAAAAATGAAAAGTGCAACCCAACACCTTACAATTCCTGTCAAATTGTTTCCAGTTACAATCCTCATCTGTCCCATGGCTGGTTCTATTCTGGTGTCTGATTCTTAGTTGCCATTTTAATTCCTCTGCTGGTTTCCATGGTTTCTTTCCCCCTCCTTCCTCAAATGTACATTAGCAATGATGTTTGCTTTTGTCTTAATTTCAAAACAGGTTTTTAAATGCTAATATTTGTAATGTTAAGAGATTAGGTAACTTGACTTAAGGAAATATGGCATTTCACACTTGGGCTGACAGCAGTAAACAGTGCCTTCCAAATAAAACATGCACCCTGGCCGGCTCTTTTATCAGCATATAAACCACCGGAAGTGAACGGTGACATACTATTTTAACCCCATTCCTTAATTCCAGGAATGCTGTGAGGAAACAGGTATTCTCACTTACTTCTGGGAAAGCATGAAATGACCCAAACTTTCTGCATAACAGCTTTGCACTGTATATTATTATTATTATTATTTCGCATGGTGATATATGTTGACCCAGCCAGTCTTTTTTTAGGAATTAAACCTCCGTAAATGAACAGAAGGGTACAGAAAGAATACTGTATGTTTGTATTATTTGTATTATTTACAGTGACTTACTAGGTTTTTAAACCCACTTACCTGGTAATGGGAGACTGGTTCAATAACAGCCATTAAAGATGATGTTTTAGAAGAAGGAATATTTAACGACAAAGAGAAGTACCCTCAATGTGTTATGGGACAGCAAGCAAACGATAGCATTTTGGGTCTCACAGAGGACATAGAGAGGACTAAAGAATAACCCCAGTCTATTCCCAACCCCAGGTAGAAACCAGCAGAGGGAGACAGATCATGGAGATCAAAATGGCTGCTTCCTAATGCTTCTTGTCACCCCTTGATCTTAGCCTCTCCTCCAGTGCAAGTCAAACACTCGGTCCCAGGTAGACCCAACAAGCCAGGTCTCCCTGACATGGCTGGAGAGGGAGCTCCTTTTGCTCCTTTCCCATTTTTACCAATCAAGTGAGTTACTACTCCTGGGAGTAAGTAACCAAGGCATTGGCCAGGGATAGAACGAGTTCCTGGAATTACATGCCTTGCCCATCTGAGATGTGAAAGTTTCTTCCTTTCTATGGCGAGAGAGGAATAGGGACACAGACTTCCCCACTTAACGCTCTGAAGCTTTTGACTGCTAATGATTAGTGTCGGACTCAAGAGAAGACAGAATTATTATTGTTATTGTTACCTCTATAAACCCTAATAAATACGTATAGTGGACATCTACACCCAATCTTTGTATGTGTGTATATATATATATGCTAGAAATATCTGTATGTCCATGCAAAATATTTTCTACAATGACATCCACTGTTTTTTTATAAATTTTATATATAATTACACATATATAAAATAATATAAAGGGACATACGTGTGTGTGTATATATATTTATATATATATATACACACACACACACACATTTTATAGTGTATATAACATGAAGGAATATAGTATAAAAGTATATATAAATATATATTTCTTATATAATGTTTATAGTATATTTTTATATTTTTATATTATGGTATTAAATAGGTATATACCTTAATATTGTACATATTTTAAGAGAAAAAGGAATGGTGTAATGACTAGGTTAACCTGATACATGTCATGTTCTAAAGTGCCAGTTGGATGCTTTCAAACAGGAAAAGACAAGCATTCCCTATGATATAAGAAGGCCTCATTTCTCCATTAGGTAGGGAAAGTAGTCAAGAGAGAACTGTGTGTTGCCTACAAATTCCTGAGCAGTGGGAACCCTTCTGCTTACTCGTGTGTATACAGTGGAGAGGGAGTGTTGGTTAGTGGTATGGAGTGTGGAGGGACCAGGACGTGGAGGGCACCTGTAGGTAGAAATGGATGACTGCCCGGAACGTGGTGCCTCCTATCTCTGGCTTTCTAGGAAAGCTCTGTGTTAGAATCTCCTTGCCTGCCCCCCCACTTATTTGTCCAGCCACGTGTGCATCGTTCATTCTGACACGTTTATGGAACTCCATAAAATATTTAGCTAACAGCCGGATAGAAAGTATTAAAATACTTGTCCCTCACTGAAAGAACGTATCAAGGCATTATTTCAGAGGTAAACCCCTTATTAAAATGTTATCAGGAAATATTTGACATTATGCATTAGGCATCAAGCTAAAGCCTTTACATGCCATGACTTACTTAATCCACCCTACCAACAATTCAAGGCCTCGATAAATTGCTAGGCACTTTTGTATAAATGAGAAAGCTCAGACACAGAGTTTAAGAAATTGCTCAAGGTCATCCAGCAAGGATGTGACCGAGCTAAATTCATGCCTATGTAATTTGACTCCCAAGTTCATGCTATTTGCTAGCCTCCCAAACAGCCTTCACAGCCGGATCCTTCCAAAAGTGACATCGCTTTCTGAAGCTGCACTGCAGTTTGGGGATGGAAGGACACTTGGGTTTAATATTTTGAACCTTTTAGAGAAGCACTATCAAAGGTCAAGAGTGGCAAATGATTTTTATTAAAAATAATTAAAACAATATTCCAGTCATCAGGAGCACATTTGTGTTGGAGGAAACAATTCATGACTGGTACTTGAAATAGATACCTCAAAGCAATTTGTGATCACATAAGGAAACAAGATGAGGATGTAGCCTCACTCAGGTGATCTTCCCCCGTCCTCCCGTTGTGATTCTCAGTTTATCTTACAGGTAAAAAGAACGAACCCCTGGGTTAAATCACTGCATTCCATATCACTCCTTTCTGCTCTTTTGAATTTAAATTTGAAAATGTGAAGCCTGAGAAATCCAAGAATCTAGTCTTTTTAATATGAAATTTAATTTAGGGGATGGCATGGAAGAAGAGCTGTAGAACTTCTAATCGATTTCTTTTTTCTGAAGGAACATGAAATTAAATATTGGTAATTATTTGATATGCTTTTAAATGTAGATTCTAAAACCATCCTATCATAGAAACTTCCAGATGTAGCAAGCATTAGTGTGACAATTGAAACGGTGAAATGCTTAAAAAATGATGAGAAACTTCATTTTCAAAACCAGATGACAGATACAAAAAGTTGGCAGTATGTCTAAAAGAAAACACAGCATGCAGAGGGAGATCTAAAAATATTATAAACAAAAATTGAAAGACAACTTGGAAGTCACTTCAGAAATGTATATTTTAAAATAGCGCCACTGACTTATTTTCCCCTTTCCAATGAAATTTGATGGATTTTTGCTTTAAGAGTTTCTCTTTTTTTTCTTTTTTTAATGCTGTGGAATTCTTTGTAAATTTTATTTCCGTTTACGGATTTTCTTTTTTTTTTAAATCCTCCTCAGATTTACATGTGTTCTGTAAGTATATTTCTCTATCACATCACCACATTGCGCTTCCAAAAGTGAGCACACAGTGAATTCACTTTTGTCTCTTTGATAATATCCCACGCAGACACAGGGCAAGAGATTGGCTGAGAGTAGTGGTTTTCAAACGGTACATCACCGTGTGTATGAGAATCCCCTGGAGGACTCCATAAAACACAGATACCTCGCCCCCATGCCCATATTCTCCGATTTAGTAGGTGTGGGGAGACTACTGGAAATCTGCATTTCTCACAAATTCCCTGGTGACGTCCATGCTGCTGGTACCTGGATCACACTTTGAAAACCCATGCCCTCCCTAAAGGCGGTAGAAGCCAAGCCAGCTGCCTGTTACTTTCATTCCTGTCATGAATTTTGTGTCAACAAAATCTGAGGTAATGGAATTGCGTGTATTGGTGGTGATGGTGGGGACGGAGGGCTGCAAACAGTTTCAACATCACATTGACAAACTTAGCTGAATCTATAGATTGATGACATAAGTGAGAGAATGAGTAAAATATGGATTTGGACGAAGGAAATTCGAAAACTCAATATATATCATAAAACATTTCAAATTTCGTGACTGAAACAAAAATTTGAAAATGCTTAATGTGTACACACACACACGTACACACACATACACACTATATATGTGAAATATATATGTATAGTGTGTGTGTGTACGTGTGTGTGTGTGTACATTAAACATTTTCAAATTTATATATATATGCACGTTAGCAGAAAACCAAAAGCAAAAAAGACATTCTGGTGATCCACTAATTCAGTCAGTAAAGAGTGAATAGGCCACAAGAGTGGAAATATCTGCATATATCTGTAATTAGAGCTTGGTGTGGATAGCTTATAGCCACCATGTCGATCCTGGGCGAGATGAGAGTGGTGAAACCCAGCCATTTTCTTACGAATGCGTATGATGCAATATAAACTGAATAGAAAAGATTTCAAAATTTATTGGCGTGACTGTAGAATATATAGCCCCTTCATCTATATCTTGAGGTCATAGCCAGAATTGAAACATTGTTGAAGTAAATCCAGGGAAAAAAGCCCTTGAAACACAAAGTAGGAAGTCCCATTTCTATGGAGCTTGGAAGAAATCAGAAAAGACTACATATAAGTAAGGTTGAGAGTGGTACATTATGGCAGCTGGCTGTGCCATTTAGCTAATGAACTGCTGATAGTTAGAGAGCGTTGTCTCGCGTACCACTAGTACACCTTTCCTCCCGCCATCCCTCCGTCCCTTCCTTTGCACCTTCCTTCCTCTCCTCTTCCTTTCTTTCCTCCTTCCTTATATTGAACAGGCATTTCCATACATTTACTCTGTGATAGGCACTGAGGGTACAGGTTACTTTCGGGGTGCAGCAATGAATAAATGAATAAGATAGATGTTTACTTTCTTAGATCTTGGCAGTCTATTGAAGAGATAGGTATTAAGCAAATGATTTAAACTGGGAAACATCCTATGAAGTAAGATTGCGACTCTGAAATCATATGACAGGGACAGGTCCTTTCCAGGGATCAGGACAGGTTGCTCTGGGCAAATGCTGTTTGGACTGGCTGTGCTTTGAAGGACAGACCCTTTGCCTTGTCTGGGCCTTATCCCCGGCTCTTAGAACGCTGCTTCAAACATCATGTATATTCAGTAAATATGTGTTGAGTAAATAATTCCGAGCTCTGAGTATAAAAAGGGTTGGCTAAGAGAAGGGTTAGTGGTACTGGGGAGAGTTCCAGGAAGGTGGCACGTGATACTGTTGTGCCCAAACATGAAGTGGATGGAGCCAAACTGTTCAATATGGTAGCCACTGCCGCATGTGGCTAGCACTTAAGAAAATGGATAGTCCAAGATACACTAAGTATAAAATACATAACAGGTTTTGCAAACTTAGTATGAAAAAAAGAATATAAAATAGCCTATGAATAAATTTTAAAATATTGATTACATGTAAAAATTATTGTATTTGTGTATGTTGGGTTAAATAAAATATACTGTTAAAATTAAATTCACCTGTTTCTTTTAATGTTTTAATATGGCTGCCATATTGTATTATGCTACAATAATCTTTTAATGTAACATTACATATGTGGTTTGCATTTGTGGCTCCCTTTATATTTATATTGCATAGCACTGATATGTAGCGTATCATACTTAGGGTTTAATTGGATGGAAGTGTTGTACACGGGGAGTCTGACATGTATTGAAAACTTTTGCTCTTTGGTCCGAAATACGAGACCATTCCATCATTTTTTCTTACACTGTGGCAAGTCCCTATCCAGAGAGAAACAGGCGTCTTGCTGAAGCACTGTTGTGTTGTAAAAGCTTACTGTTTTGACCTGTTACTTGATTGTCATATTGTGCATCTCAGTAAAAATATGTTAGTATCTAAGAATGCTGCTGAGTGAATAGATTTAGTGAGCAGCTTCTGAGAAGTGTGGTGATGGATATAAATGCCAACCATATTTCTTCCATGGGCCCCATTCCTAGTTTGTTTGCTTGAGAGGTTATGTTGATTGGATGGCTTTGGTTTTATGTGGCCAAATGGTGATATATGGAGGCAAATTGGTTCTCTCGTTTGAGAAAGAGTAAACCTTGTATAAGAAATGGAAGTAGAGGGAGACCATTCTCCATTGATACAACTTCAGCTTGTAGGTGTTTTAAATTCCTGAATAGGAAGCAGTGTTAATGATCAGGCTCTTTATATTCTGAATACATTCAGAGGGATTGCGGTGTCTGGAAAGAAAAGGAACATGTTATGTAAGTTGATTCGGAGGTTCAGCTTTGTATGCACATAAAGCCATGGAAGCAGGAGAACTGGCTGCATATTTGCAATTGTTTTCAACTGAGGGGCTCTTTGGTTTCAAATAAATAACTAAATTTAAGTAAAGTGCTAGCACACAAAGCCATAAAAACAAAACAACTCTCTCCCATCGGGAAAATTAGAAACCTAAGCGTTAAGAGTGATAATATAAGGTCAGAACAATTAAAATGCATTGCTCATGTCTAATGCTATTTGTCCACTATGCTTTTCCATGACATTTTTATTGTTATATTCTGTCCTTTATTCACTTGGAATGAGAAAATTTCATTCAATTTTGTTGTTGAGGAGTGGACACAAGCTAAGATAAACTGTTTTCAGACAAACCAGTGGAGGCCAGTTTATGTACCCAGTGTGCCTTGCATCCAGGTGCCAAAAAATGGCCAAGTGTCTGGGCTCACCCTGTCTTCATAAAAGATGGAGGATATCTCAATGACCCTATGAATTTCACCTATGAGGTTTTTTTCAGTTTGATGATGAGACTCAAACTGGCTTTGGATTACAGTTCAATGAGACAGTGATACCTCTTTGACTTTGAGTACATTTCTGAGATTTTGTTTGTTAGCTTTCCTTTAGGTATAATGTTGCTTTGGTATGCACAATTATAACTTTGGAATTCTAGCTCGATCCTCTTTAAGGCCTAAAGGATAAATAATATTTGAAAAGTATTTATTGAATGCCTACTTTGTGCCAAGAAAAGTTTCAGGTTAGCATCCTGAAGTGAAGTATCATCCACACTTGAAATACAGAAAATGTCTTAGCAAAATTTCCTAAGGAAAACGAAACTAGGTAGGGAAATATATTCGGGGCCAAGGTCAGGCCTTTTGGGAGCACCTAGTATGATGGCGTTCTCCTGGCATCTGTTCAGGTAAGAGTTCACTAGATTAATTTGTTTTATGCTTCTAAAACCCCAAAGAGCAATTTTAGAGGGCTATGAAATATTCTCTCTGAGGTTAGGGAAATCTTTGCACAAAACTAAGAAAGCTATAGAAGTGCCAAAGGGGATAAAGAAAGATACTGAGGAGGAGGAGATGCTGAGCCCAAAGCTTGGGGAAACATTAGCCTTCAGTGTAGTTCAGTAAGCATGATGGAATCTAGCTGTGTTTGTTAACGTAGGCCAACCACTGTTGTAAAATAATCCAAAGAAAGTTTTATTTATCTCTCAATAACAGTAGTAGGAAAGTCAATAGCAGTGGGTGGTTCTCTTTCATATTGTCATTTGGGGAAGAAGGGGACCCAGGCTGATAGAGACTCTGCAGTCTTCAACATATATCTTCCAGGGTCATCTCCATTTTGACCAGCTGTACAGGGAAAGGAACCTGGAGAAGCATCTAAGACTTTCATGGGTTGTGCCCATGAAAATGGTTCACATGAAGAATGGTTCACATCACATCTTCTTTCTTTCCATTGGCAGTTCTCTTATGCAACCATAGCTAGTTGCAAGGGATACTGGGAAAGATGCTATTGATGTACACCAAGGCAGGAGAGGAGAAGCTGGAGTTAGGTCAGCAACTACGGATCACCACTAGATCGTCTCACCTGAGCATTGATCCCATGTACTCTCAACACGATGATGTTTGCCTTTAGATTACTTTTGAGTAAAGTTAACACAGTACCCCATGCCAAGTCAATACTTGTAACATTTCAATTTTTTGATAGTATCTTACATATGTTCAGCTGGATGCTTGACTCTGACCTCACATGTCATAGTCCTCTGGTTAAAAATTCAATGAAATATAATATTACATTATCTTGTTCATATTAGGCGATATGATGAATACAAAGACAGTTTTTAGAGTCACATAGACCTGGGTTTGGGTACTTGTTCTTTTTTTCTTTTTTTAATTTTTCAGTTACAGTTGACATACAGTATTTTATTAGTTTCAGGAGTACAGCACAGTGATTAGAGATTTGTATAACTTACGAAGTGATCACCCCAATAAATCAAGTAACCATCTGACACCATACATAGTTGTTCTAATATTATTGACTATATTCCCTAAGCTATATTTTACATCCCCGTGACTATTTTGTAACTACCAATTTGTACTTCTTAATCCCTTCCCCCTTTTCACCCATCTCTTCCCATGTGGCAACCATCAAAATGTTCTGTGTATTTATGAGTTTGTTTCTGTTTTATTTATTTTGCTTTCTAGATCCACATATAAGTGAAATCATATGGTATTTGTTTTTCTCTGTCAGTTCTATTTCACTTATGCCCTCTAGGTCCAACCATGTTGTTGCAGATGGCAAGATTCCATTCTTTTTTATGGCTGAGTAATATTCCATTGTATGTATGTACCACTTTTTTTTTAACCATTCATCCATCAATGGACACTTAGGTTGATTCCATATCTTGGCTATTGTAAATAGTGCTGCAGTGAACATACGGATGCATGTGTCTTTTCAAATTTGTGTTTTGGGTTTCTTTGGATAAATACCCAGAAGTAGAATTACTGAGGCCTTCTTTGTGTCTTGTTATAGCCTCTGTTTTAAAGTCTAAACAGTCTAAAGTATAAACAGACTTTAAAGTTTTAAAGTCTAAAGTCTAAACAGACTTTAAAACAGTCTGGTATAAGTATTACTGGCCCAGCTTTTTTGTTTGTTTCCATTTTCATGAAATATCTTTTTCCCATCCCTTTAATTTCAATCTGCATGTGCCTTTCAGTCTGAAGTGAGTCTCTCGTAAGCAGCACATGTAAGTGTCTTGTTTTCTTACCCATTTAACCACCCTATGTGTTTTGATTGGAGCTTTTAACCCATTTACATTGAAAGTAATTATTGATAGATATGTAGTTACTAACATTATATTATTCATATTATGTTTTTTTCCTCTTTCTGAAAGAAATCCCTTTAACATTTCTTATAATATTGTTTTGGTGGTAATGAACTCTTTTAGCTTTTTCTTGTCTGGGATACTCTTTACCTGTCCTTTGATTTTAAATGATAGCTTTGCTGGGTAGAGTAATCTTAGTTGTAGGTCCTTTTTTTTCATCACTTTGAATTTTTTGTGCCAATCCCTTCTTGCCTGCAAAGTTTCTGTTGAGAAATCAGCTGACAGTCTTATGGGAGCTCCCTTTTAGGTAACTAACTGATTTGCTCTTGCTGCTTTTAAGATTCTCTCTTTGTCTTTAACCTTTGCCATTTTCATTATGATGTGTCTTGGTGTCAGGTTCTTGTTCTTGACTTTCTAGCTTTGTATGCTAGGGTAACCTCTTTGAGTTTTAGATTTAACATTTTAATGAGGAAAACAAACAAACTAACTAACTAGCTGGCTAACTAACTAACTAACCTCCCAGAGATATTAGGGGAATTAAATGATCTTTAAAATGTAAAAAATAATTTTGAAAATTAAAAATTTAGCACGCTCGTTATTTTTCCTATTAAAATAGCTGTCAATACCTATTTCACAATTAATTTAGTTTCAGAAAACAAGAATGGAGGTTGAGTTTTCTTAAATGATATGTTAGCTTTTATCAATACAGTGATATTTCTTCCTTTATTCATTAGGATTATTAATATATTAATAATCAGTTATACCCCTAATTCTGCCTATTAGGCAGTATGTAGGGCTTGTTTAGTGCATTGTTGGTGCTCTATCAATACTTGTTACATGCCCAACTGCCCTCAAATCAATACCCGAGAATTGACAACAGTCTAAATTGTTGCAAACTAAATCTCTGAAGATTCTACTATGACTGTGACATCCACTTTTTCTACCTCAGATGGGATTGTATACAGGGGAAAGGAACGTGGATAGGCACATTTAAAGCTTGCCTGCAAATCAACTTGAAGTTGGTAAATTATTTTATGTCTTGGTTTTCCTTCATCTAAGATATTTAATACAAGTTGCTTGACTAACATGGGAAAAAACAGGAGACATTTTCTATAGTAAAGATTACCCAGTGAATGGTTTACACTTCTAGAGATCAACTGGCAGGTGACCATGGGCATCCAAACTTCCAAGGATCATAGTAAAAGTGTACAGAAACAGGAAGAGAAAGGGGGAGAAGAGAGAAAGGACAGTTTCATGAACAGCTGCCTTCTTCAGACCTTGCCCATCTAAGAGTTACCTCTTCCAAAGTCTTCAAACAAAGCTCAGGGAGAAAGCCATTTGTTTGAGAACCATGTTTAGTGCTAAATTCATAGAGAAAGTGCTCTTCTGCCTGTTGTGCTCCACATGGGGATGACATGGGAGCTCTCTGTTATGCATGTGTGCCAAAGTCATCCCTTCATGTAGCTATCGGACTTCTGAGGTAGAGTAAATTCTATCTGAGTCAGCCAATTAACCAGCCCTTGTCTTAATGCAGTCTGCAAGGATTTACTGGACTTGGGAAATATAGGGCTCTTCCTCTTATGGAGGTTACATTACAAAAAAAAAAAAAAAAGGGAGCTGAACAATAAATAGGAAAAAAATAATTAGATTGTTAGGGAGAGTGATGACTGCTGATAATGAAGTAATAAAAAAGGATATCTGATGGGAAGTAAGGAGTGTTGAATTTAGATAAGGTGCTCCAGGAAGGTCCTTCTTTGTAGGGGCATGTCACCTAAGACCTGAAGGTGAGAAAGGGTCAAGGAGGCAACCATACATAGCTTTGAGGACAGACCCTTCTAAAAAGGGGGGGACGGTAGGTGCTAAGACACTGTGTGGCTAGTTCAAGAAATTGAAAAAAGACTCCTGTGTCTAGAGTGGAGTCAATAAAGCTGAAGGGCTGAGAATAGAAGGTTCTCAATCAAGTAGTTCCTCGTAGGCCTTGTGAACAAGCTCTTTTAGATTTTATCTGAAGTGAAATTATTTGTTGCTACTAAGAATTTATTTTTGTTTCATGTTGTTATATATTCTGTACTACTGAAAGTTCTTTTTCTGGTGTCTTGAGCTCTGCAGTCAAAATCTGAGTCCCAAAGTCCTGTCAAATTGTAAAAGAAATGGAGAATCATAAAAAGAATTTTAATAAGATATATTGACACTTGCAAATTGCAAGCTCTTGAATGGCACACTTTCTTTCTTTGTAATGTCCTTTACATTTAGGATAAAGAGTAAAATCTTTTTTTTTTTTTCTCTCGATGATTGTAATGAGGACTTTTATTTAATGTATCAGAAATTACGCCATTATGAAGGTCCTATTTCCAAAGGGTGCTTGCTAAAAGCCATGTTCTTTCTGTAAGGCATGTTTCTCATTTAAAAGCGCTTCTCTTTTCAAGAATGAATGAAATGGTTAAGGGAATTGGTGCTAATTAGTCATGACAAGCTAAGTATAAACTTCTGTTTCCTGTTTCTTCTTGGTATGTTTTCTATGAGTTTTATGTACACCATTGGCATTTAATATAAATTCTTTCTTTTTTTGAAAACAGATTTCAACTATATGTTGCCTTGATTTTCATAGCTATATTTGTTTGATGTTTGTCCACTTATGAGAAGTAAGCGTTTTGAGAGAACAAGGAATATTAGGCTATTTCAGTTAAAGCATAAAATCCCCAACTAGAAAATTAAAAAAGAATATTTATGTCAGTGTTGATTTAAATGAAACAGCAGCACTGAGGTCCACGTGTTCAAAAGTTGAGATTTGGTGTGATTTCAGCTTTATTTTTACTTCGTGCTCTGTCCTTTATTAGGCACACAGTGATGTCATTGGGATACACGCTGCCACACTCGTTTTTCCTCCCCAGAATTGTTTGGAACTTAGGCTTATTAAAGAAATGTTTGGAAACAACCAGTTCTTGATGGTGGTTTGCAAAATGTCTTGGGAAACCTGCTGGGGCTTGTGATTGTTGTTTTGTTGAATGCCCACTCATCATGCATTTTTGGGCGTTAGCTTTGGCTTTGGTTTTCCCCTTTTGGATGCCATCCTACATGAAGTTGTGCCCACCCTGTGTGAAGTGCCTTTGGGAATGTTTTCTGGAGCCAGCCCCTGCATTGCATGAGACGCAAGCAAATGAGCTAGATATTGTCTCTCTGTTTTTGGTATTCCCACAGTGTCTGGCTACAAATAAAAGCAGGCATGCAGGGTTAGCAACCCTTGACAAGGGGTGATGTGAACACTTTGAGGAATAAGTAGAATCTCTCCAGTTGTTATCCTCATGAGAAATATAATGCATCAGTCCAGCCATGCTGCCTCATGAGTACCTGATCCAAAACAAAGCAGCAGAGGTAGAGGTGATGGGCACCGCTCTTACTAGGGCAATGAGAATAGTGGAAATTGTGAGGGAATTCCTGCCGGCATTCATCTTTTGGGTTTTACTGATCACAAAGGTAATGGATGTTTACACAAGATGTAATCGGGACTAAAATTAAAGTATGAACCTCAACGTATAATGGAATGGACGGGCCATTAGTAATAAAAGTCTTGAAGAATCAATGCGATTTATCCTTTCTCCTCCTAGTATCTTCCTTCCATGCTGTTCATGAGGGTCTTGTGTTTGGCTGCTTCTCTATCCAAATATGTAGTTACAAGGAGAGTCAACAGAAAGGATAATACATGGAGATTGATTTTCTTAGTGAAATAGTAGCTAGGGAGCGAAGAAGGGATTAGGACAAGAGAAAAACTAGAGACAGGGAGAGAAGTTTTGGAGGATTTAGGGAGAAAGAAAAAGGAAAAGTGGTGTAACTGCTGTGTGGTGTGAGATTTGGGGGAGTTCAGGTGGTAACAACTTTTTGGGAGTATTTATTACTGTGTATAAAGATAAGGAGGTTTGCTGAATATTGTGAGATGCAATTTTCCATCAGTCTCTCTGTTTATGTTCAGTAAAGATATTTACATTATTCCGCAACACTCTTGCAATGAAAATTGTGCTTCTTTCTCATACATCACCATGCTAAGATGGGATCTTTCTGTTTAACAGGCATATAGATCAAGATTTTGATGGAAGAAGCTAAGGTACTATAACAATAAACTAGGTTATACAGAAAAAATAGAATATGAATAAAAGATAATATAACTTTCCCCTATTACCCCATCATAGTATAAAATCATATCCTATATAATGCTTCGTAAACTGCTTTTGTGACTAGATATATTTACATACTGATACATTTCGCTGTATTCTTTTAGAAGTTTGCAAAGTGAGGTAGTATTGCAATTCATTAATTCACTCTCCTACTTTTGGAAGCCAGTTGTTTCCAAACACTTAGTTTTTATAAACAGTATTGCGACAAATATCAATTTGTCTAAACTTTTTGGTATATTGTAATTTGTTTTGCTGGGACAAGAATTGATGAGAAATAAATCATTTGGAAAGAAAATAATGAAATAACAGGTATCTAATATTTTCTGGGAGTGAAATGTCAAATTAATTAAGGCAAAGGAAAGAAAGAATCCATATAACTAAAAAAAAAAAACTTTAAAAAAATGAAGAGCTTCAGCATAGGAATATATAAAAATTAAGCAAAGAAAACTTAGGAAAGTATTACAAGATAAATCAAAAAGGATTCTCAATCAATATCAAATCTTTCCTGAAACTTGTACTCTAATTAAATGGACTAGTGAGATGTAAATACATCAAAAGTAGAATAGAAAATATACTCAGTACACATAAATGCAAAGTAAGGTAGTAATTAAAATATGTCAAGGATGAGAAAAAGAAGCCAGAGAAAACCCAAAGAAGAGTAATAGTTAAGTTCCATAAGAATCAATTTTTATATGAGAATAGATTCTAAAAATTATACTCATATTTCAAAAGATGAAGAAGACTAAAAGCATATATGGTTAAAGTTAAGAAATCAAGAAGCCAAGGCAAGGTGAAGGGAGAGATATACCCATTTGCTTATCATATGTCATAAAGAAAGAAACAAAAATCATCCTTTGAAACACCCTTTGAAGCATCCTACTGATAGTTTAAGAAAAGAAAGGGGAAGTGCAGTCTTTTACTAACCATACTTTGGCGCGATTCGTTGTATATTTTCTTTGTATGCAAAATCTGCTCTCTTTTTTCATAGATGCAGTGTCCCTATCAGTTAGGAATGTGTTAAGCTGTAAGTAAGAACACATCAACAGCAACCAAAAAAGACAAAAAAAAAAAAAAAAAAACTCAACTAAGAGAAGCTTAAAAACACAAAGGTTATATTTTCTCATGTAACAAAAAGTGCAAGGAAACATGGCCGCTGAGGTCAGTGTAGCTGTTGAGAGATGTGCTCAGATACTGGGGCAGTCGGTTGCATTGCCGTCTCCCAAATGAAACCCCTTTGTGTCATCAGTGACCTTGTGCAGTGCTTGGATCTGTGCTTAGCCGAGGAGAAGTTAGGGGGAGTGATGCGGATGTTCTACACAACATCTTTGCCTTGGACTTGGCTGGTTTACACTTCCGTGGTACCAAAACCAGGTTCTTTATCCCTTAGCTCCCTTCTATCATGAAAGCTCGGCCCACCTTGCTGTTTAGAAATATGTGTGGACATGGATGAAACGGTATTCCTAACTCTATTAAAACTTCAGTGGAAATACAGCAAACCTGAGTGATAGAGGGTTGTGACTTCACTCACAGAATGACTCTTTGTCCCTCTGTTTCAATGGGGGCAGTGTAAAGTTCACGACAGCTTACAAGAACAAAAAGATGTTTATTAGTGTCCCAGTTTTATTGATCCTTCACAGATTTCTGGAAATGAAAGCAAGACAAACCTAAATAAGCGTCTTAAGACTTGAATATGCCAGAAAAATGTTTCAGACCAGTGGTTCTTCAACTTAAATAGGCACCGCATCACCTGAAGGGCTTGTTACACGTGGCACTGAGTCCTAGCTCCAGCCTTACCGATTCAGTAGGCCTGGGATACGACTGATCATTTATGCTTCTGACGAATTCATGGGTGACTCTGATGCTACTGGTCTGGGAACCATGCTTTCAGATCCACTGTGCTTGAGATGTGGGAGACCAGCGTCACAAATGAAAGTGGCAACAGGGCTCAAGCAGGTCATGGAAATGATGACATCGGCTTGAGTGTCAGACATCAGGAAACATCGAAAACTGGAGATCTGGGGACGCAAGTCCCTGCTGAAAGGGGACGGCACCTGATAATCTTCTGCAGATTATACGTCACAGGTTCAGTGTCGCTGGATGACTGATTCCTGAAGAGCAGCTGGAAATAATATATTTTATGTGTTCATTTCTCAATTTGTAGATGTTGAACACTAACTAAAATATGATTTAAATAATATGTGAATCAAGTAAATGTGTCTTCACACAGGATGTGGCCATATGGGTCACCTGTTTTAAACCTCTCCAATGGGGAGATGGTACACCCCACCCTTTCACTCCCTCTACCTGACAAGTCAAACCTGGATATACATTTGCTTCAATCAACTGTAAATATTGATATTTTTGCAGCACTTCCTATAGAGACAACCTTCAGTACCTCATACATCTATTTTTGGTAGCAACATTAAAAGAAATGGTAGTTTTAGGTTCGTGTTTATTACCTTTAGTTTATCTTCTTTGATTTTTTTTTTTCCCCTCTTCATATCTCCTGGCCCCTTAAATGTTTTGAACAGAAAATTCCAGTAAATAGCCTCATTACATCTGAAAAATGTAAGGATTATAAATGGGTGAAGATAATAATACACTTCTGACTTCAAAGGCTAATGCACCAGTCAAGTTCAGACTTGGTACCATTTAGAAGCAGAGAAGAAGAAAGCTTGTTGATTTGCATGGGTTGCGTTCTTAGCCTTTTATTTCTTAGCCTTAAATCAGATAAAATGTTTTTACTAACCATCTGGTCACCGACAGATTCAGGAATACACCAATGCCAAAATACACCAAGAAGTCTTGTAAACACTTTATGTAAAAGAGTCAAATCAATTTCTGTTCAGTTTATCCGTCCTTATTAATGATTCCAGCATCGTTCTTTTTTTCACTATGACTAACAAGTATCAGCTAGTTATGAGACACCATTCTACAAAATCATTAAACATGCTTAACTGTACTGTGTTAATTATGCAATGATAAATTATTCTTTATTTCTTCATTAACAGCATTGTAGCAGTAGAATTAGCATTGTTTGTTCCTTTTTGGAAGAAAAAAAAATTATTAATATTAAAAAATGAAAATTCCGGAAACTTAATGTTGTGGAATGACAGTTTTAATTTGATTTTTAAAATCCTATTTGCTGCTCCCCTCAGCTATAAAAGTTTAACCATTATGTCACTGTAATTACATTGGCTGTTTATCTCTTCTTCCATGGCCGTATCTAGGTCTGTGCAACAAACTGAGGGCTGGCGTTAGACTCTGAATCAGGATACCTAAGGGATCTTACTAAATCTTCTGCTAAATTGAATCTATTAATATAATTTAAATTTCCTCTGGTTTCACTTGCTGCTTTTGAATCATTTCATTATTAAGTAACAAACAAGTCAATAAATGCTTCCAGGGCACTGTGGTAGGCACCAGGGAAGACCAGGAAACAATCTAAATCAACAGATGCATTCTGTCTTATAGTGTTGACCATGTATCATGGATAGGCATCATATACAGCTCAATAATTAATGTAGAGCATGATGCAATCATTGACGTGGAGTGACACAAAGGCAATAATACTAAGACATGGAAAGGAACATTACTCTGGCTAGATTGTTGAGTGAAATCTGAGCTTGGCCTCAAACAATATAAACACTGAGAATGACCAACACCACAATGTGCTAATCACTTGCTCTGCCGGGGATGAGCAAGTGAGCTTTCGCTCTAAGAGCTTTCCATGCACTGAGTTTTTAAATCCTCACAAGATCTCTCTGAGTTGTCTCCTGCCAGTGTCCCATTTCACAGGTGCAAAAGCAAGGGAGATTATATGAGGTCAGTGGTTCTTAAAGTGTGGCCCAGGGACCAGGAATATCAGAGTCACGTGGGAACTTGTTAGAAATGCAGATTGCTGTACCTTCCCCATCCCAAACTTACAAAATTCTGAAAGTGGAATGACAGTCTGTGTTTTGACAAGCTGCCCAGGTGATTCTGATGTTTGCTGAAGTTCAAGACCACCGCATTAGATGAAGAGCATAAGGGCGGTGACAGAGCAGGACGTATGATATAGAGACTGTGATGTTGGTCCCGTCTTTGCTGCTCACTGCATGCGTGGCCTTGAATATGTTACTGCACTTCTTTAAATCTCAGATTTATCATCTGTAAAATGGGGAGAAACAGTTGTTGTTACTCGTTACCGCTGTTTTGACCATTAAGTGAGATCAGGCCCATAAAATCTTTAGCACAGGTCCTAATGCAAAGTAAGCTCTCAGTAAATGCTAGCGTTTGTTACAGTAATAATAGTGTCACAACTGGCATCATCATCGTTATCATCCCCATCCAGGGGAAGAGAGAAGCATGAATTAAGACAGGGAGGAGGGAGTTGATGGTTTTCCTAGGCAGAAAATTAAGGGGACCATTGCTCTCTTTTCTGGAAGAAGCAGGTCACAAATAAGGAATTGAAATATTAAAGCCTCAATATTTATATCCTTCAAAACCTCTTTGCTTAATCTCCCCCCACAGGGAGTGTGTGTGTGTGTGTGTGTGTGTGTGTGTGCTCCTGCGTGTGTGGGTGCATGTGTTGTTTTCCTTCAACATGTATGGATAATAGTCTATTCTGTATAAATTCTCCCTTTTTTTATATTACTCTGTAATTGTTCTAATTTGAAAGACACACATTGCATCTCCCTGGAGTAGACAGCCAAGTCCCCTGGGCCTTCCAATTCCCTTAGTGTTCTCCAGGGGGATAGTCAGGTCCTGTTGTGGAATCTGACTGGATTGAAAACCAGGCTCTACCAAGTGTGGATTTGCGGCCAGTGGCCCTCATTTTTAAAATGGTGATTATATTAAATACAGGTTTTTGAAAAATACAATAAAACAGCTTTATAATGACGTTCAATATAAAATTTTATAATATGGGCACCTTTTGGTGGGAATTGGAATAAATAATGCAAGGAAAACTCTTATTTCACTGCCTGAAAGATAAGAAGCTCTCGATGACAGTCACCTTTTCTCTTTCCTTTTTAGTTCTTTCTCTTTCTATTTTTTCTGTTTCCTTTTCTTTTTTTCCTTTTCTTTCTTTTGGTGCCCAGTGAATGAAAGAGGGACCCCACTCCTGTGTTTGTGAAATTCTAAGGTGGCCGACTTGGCAGGTCAGGGGAAGAAGGCAACAATGTATAATGATCAATGCTTTCCGTCTGTCTCCCTAGGTGGTGCAATGTGTGTGCACTGGTGGTGGGTGGGGTAGGCATGGGGGACATAATGGGGGGTCGAGGGGCAGGGGACAGGATTGCTGCAAACCCAACAGCTGTCTAACAAACCTCAGTGAACAAAGGAAGATGAAAGAAGGTACATTTTCTGGTCCCAAACATCTGCCTCAGAAGAGAATTCCAGGAACTTTCTGGGTACAGGGCTAGGCTGTAGGTTCCCTGAGTTATTAAGATGCCTAAACACACTTCTGTTACAATCCAGTTGTATTACTTTGGGCAAATCATGTTCACTTTCCTCGACCAGTTTGTTAAGTCAGTGAACGAATGAATGCAGACCTGCCAGAACATATGAGTGCTTACTTTGTGTTAGGCACCGCGTTACTGTGTTGTGTGAGCAGTCACTGTAAATCTTCGTAATGCTGGTCTAGTAAATGAGGATTACTGTCCTCATTTTGCAAAGGAGTAAAGAGAGAATAAGGCTAAGAATTTTGCTCGGGGATAACGGATAGCAAAAAGGTGTTCAAGCTGGAATTCAAAATCATGTGTGTGGACTTAGAGACTGAACGATTGCATTTACCCAAGGGGGAAAAAAGCAGATTGAAGCGGAGAATTAAGTGTTTTCACCTCAGACTAGAATTCTATGAAATGGACCCACTCATGGACTTTTACATACGCTACTTGGATTTTAATCTATATTCTGACAATTCCCCATATCCTAAAATAATGATTTCCCCACCCCCTCAATCTACCTTTCTAATTTTAAAATATTTCCAAAGTGCCCTTTTGTATGTCAGCCTTCACCATTCTGGTATCTGCTCTCTTGATTTAGAAAACATTAAGAAAAGCTAGGTAATTCTGCTCATTCTAATGAAGAGTAAAAACATATTTCTTCGTTTGTCCTGCATCTACGGCAGCTGGGTCCAGGTCAAACACAGAATTCCCACTAGCCAGGGTGCCTGTTTTATGTGAAATGGAATGTCTCATGTTCTCCCAAATGTTAATTTTGCTAAACGGTGGGTCTGAAAAAGAAGAGGCAGTGTTTTTATATTTTAGAAATCGTTGTTTATTGTTTGAAAAGATTGGATGGAAAGATTGATAATTTGGCTATGGGGCTAGCTAGCGTGGAAACGTTAACCTTGTGAACACACGCTCCTGGCTGTTGGGGACATGTTCTCGCCCACTTACACCCACCTTCTCAGTTTCTCTTGCTTTGTAAATCTCGATGCAGTAGACAAGACGGGGCACGCTTCAAGTACTTTGGCTGTTACTGCATATGGAAATATATTCCTGGGTGATTTAGGAGATGCACCAGTTGAGTATTGTGTGTTTTGTTCCTAAATTCGGAGATGTTTTCCCATGGAGTGTGTGTCACAGTCCCCAACACCTCTCCTCCCCAACAGCTACAAAGGAACACAAGCTTTCACCTCACTAGGGTCTTGGATACGGAATCACTACACTGCAGAATCTTCCCCATAACCGACCCAAGCAAGCACTGAGTCAAGATGTTTCTACCTGTTTGCTTCCTCTGTCTTCCCCTACTCGAAGTGAGAGTCACAATTCCATCACCAGGCCGTGTCTCTTTTGCTGTATGAATAACATTTCTTCAGCACTTTACGTCCCTGGGGCATTTAATGTTGCCGACGTTTGCTTAGCAAGTCAAACTGGCAGACGGACTTGTTACCATCACCAGATTGTACCTAGGCATCTGGATGCCCAAGATATGTGCAAGGTCAGACAGAAAATGCGTTAAATAGTTTTTCAGCCTAAGATTTTATTATCCGAAACAGCGAACTCTTATGTGAGCCAAGCACAAAGGAAACCAGTGAAGAGACTTTCCTGAGAAGTTGCAGCCACTTTGTGGATAAACAAAGGGAAAGGTGGACATGACAGCCGTTGTAAAGGGTTTTTGCTAGAAGGGTGATAGCATATTTGGGATGAGGTGTGGGTTATGGTGCTATCAAATGATTTTACTTCACGTAAGTGTAAGTGATAGCTTCTTGCATTGAGCTTTCTGGGTTCCAAATTTGTGAAACTAATGCTAGGTAATTTAAGCTGAAATGGAAAATGTATTTAATACATTTAATAAAACCTAAGGGTTTAGGGATGACTCTGTGAATGCAACTGCAGAATTATACTCAGGCCTAGAAGGTTCTAGAACTAGGGATTGGAAAATTGCACAGACTCTCAGTCCTTCATCTGTACAGCTGCTTTGTTCTTCTCTTACTTGGAAAATCGTCTTCTTCTGCATCTGCTTATCTGTTTAAGAGCAGGAGTTTCTGACCTCACATTTCCCCACCAGGTGCATTACAGGTACTACTAGAATACAGTGAGTTTCAATTAGTCTCTTCTTTACCTCCAAATATTTCCATATTCCTAGAGAAAATACTCTGATTGGCCTAGCTTGGGTCATGTGCTCACTCTTGTTCCAATCAAACTGCAGAGGTGGGGATTGGATAGCTTTTACAGTATAGTCCCTATGTGATCTTGCTAATGGTACTGACACTGCTGATAATGAACTTACTTAATTATCTGTGCTTGGGTCTGGTTTCTGAGGAGTGGGTGAGGTCCCTGAAACAGAGTTCATATCTTACTCATTTTCGGTCCACCGTATTTCACATAGTTCCTACCTCTGTGGAGGTACACACTCAGTGCTCGCTAAGTGGAAAAACGCAGGACTGAATGAAAGCCAGTCCCAGTTATGGGATGTCTAACTCTTCCTACTTCAACCAGTAGAGTCTCTCCTTTCTTCATCTCCTTATTACAACATTCATCAATCATGATTGTGAGATTGCACATTGTCACTAATCATCCCAAGGAGAGGTGCAAAATTGCCCTGGAAGGCATTTTAATTCATTCATATATATATCAAATCACATAAAAACACATGGGTCTAAGGGAAAGGCAGGTGAACACAGAGATCATGGAATTTACTTTAAGAGTTGGAAAATCATTTATTTTTGAAGTGTCTTCTTACTGGAGATAAAATTTAGTTTTCCAAAGTTTAGATAATAATGAAAGGTAGTTGAATATAGAGTATTTTCTGAGTTCTTGAAAGTTGAGGTCATTTTTTGATTGTAGAAATTTAACCTGTTGTTAAGAAACAATAGAATACATAGAAGAGAAACAAAAAGGAGATGGCATTTCTGGGTGAAATCTAGATTTAAAACCAGATATCTACATTCACAGTCAGCCTCTGCTGCTTTTAGGTAAATGAAGACATGTTTTTTCTGCTATATTCATCATCTGTAAAATGGGGACAGGAGTACCCGAATAAAATGGTTGTCGTGTTGTTTAAAGAGAGAGAGAATATAGAGTTCCCAGTATGGTGCAGTAATTGGGACATTTCCATTCTATAGGAGGTTTCAGATACCCAGGTACATAGATGATTGATATTTTAGGATAAAACTCATGCCAAATCACAAAATGGAAATGTCCTGGGATACCTTTTATAAGTAGGGACCATCTAATCCCACCTGCGATCTCTTTAGTTGTGGTTTATGGGAAACACGTTGCTTTATTGGTGTAGCCCTCAGTATGTTTTGAGTCATGGCCTCTGCTCTGTATTATCAACCAGTCCTGCCGGCCAAAGTAACCTGTTTCGTTTTAAAATCCAGCTATTTCTGTACAGTGTTAGGAAGTTGTATTTGAATCCCCAGAGAATACGGCACGTTATCCTGCTGGTGAATCTGGGAAATTATTTGATAGATTCTGACTGGCGTTTGATTCTTGTGTGCGCCCTTCTTTTGTTCGCAAGTTTGTCTGTGCTTTGGGTCCTCAGTCATTGTTCCCCCAAATCCTGACTGTTTAGGGTTTCTAGCAACCCTTCAGAAGGCCTATATTAATTGATCAAATCTGGGTTTCATTGTCCATGTCCAGGATTTTTAAAAAATGTGTGTCTTTTGAAAGCAGGGTTTTGATGACTTCTCGGAGCCTTGATTCTTTCCCCACAAGAGGGACCCTCCATTTTTATAATCAAAGGTAAGGAAGAAGGCAGATTCACTTTCCAGGCAGTCGTGCTAGGACACAAACATTTCATAGCATGAGGGATGTTGGTAATTGCTTTGGGAGGGAACATTTCCTCAAAAATCAGAAGCTACCTCTATGTTTCAGGCTGTTCATCACAGCTGTCTCCCGCAGAGGCTTTTATCCGCATGTATGGAAGAGTTTACACTGTTGTAACATTTGATACTATATTAGACAACAGAGGGTAGTAGGCAAATGTGAGAGACTTTCATTTCCTTGAACCTCTGAGTGATTACAGCATTATGTTTCTGGTGAATGGCAGTGCTAATGGCTGTAAAAATATAATGGTATACCTTGAGGGATCATTAGGAAATGTAGGAATGCAAGCAAGTACATAATTTTGAGATTGATGTTATTGAGTTATTTTTAAATTCACATGAAAATGTTGTATCAGGCTCTGCATTTTCTAATCTTCTGTTTCCTGTCACCTATTGATTTACCACCTAACTACAATCGTAAGCATACACTACAAACAGTCCTTTTAATAAAGTCTTATATAAATGAACTCTTAAACTATTATCCAAATTCTTGCTCCTTAGTGTTTTTATGGTTTTTTGGTTGTTGTTAGTTTTTTAAACTTTTATCTCTGATGTATTAAGGTATAATTGACCAATAGTAACCTATTTAAAGTATACATCGTGATGATTTGATTTGATATAAGTATACATTGTGAAAAGGATTCCCTCCTTCTAGTTAATTAGCATGTCCACATAGATACTCTTTTCAGCCAGAAATAATATGGGCTGCTTTCTGGGGGTTTGCGTTCTTCTGGATCTTGAAACTTGAACTATCAACATTTTTGGTCATTTGGTAAATGAATTATCATCTTCTATCTTGTACACACAAAATAAGATAGAGATAGGAAAACAAGAAGTGATGTAAGAACATAAATAATTTGATGTCATCATTGGTGATTCTAATACTCACTGATGAACCTCAATGCCAGAAAATAATTAGCCAAATAACAATTTGCAGGAGTAGTCAAGCAGGAACTAAACATATCTTGTGCGAAAAGGTCAACTTTCTGTCAAATAGGTCAGAATAACTGTCAAATAACTGTCACAAGAGCAGTTAACTTTCACGTCTGTCTTCCCAAGAGATGCACAGCTTTGGCTTGTAGCCCATGAAAATGTATCAATCTCATATCAGCAACCTCCTAAGTACAAGCAATTTCCTCTAGTTACATTGTACTAGTTCGTGCCCCCACATTGTTCACCATGAATGTCTTGTTTGTGCTAATTCAACATTGTGACAAAGTTTGTGATAAGGTAGCCCTCCTCTTCTGAGGAGGTATGCTTAGTTTCAAGCTAATGATTGGCCAGAATTGCACATTTCTTGCTGAGGGTCAAATCAAGCTATTTGGCTGTTTTAGTAAATAAAGTTTTATTGGAACGCAGACATACCCATTCATTTAAGTATTTTCTCTGGCTGCCTTTGCGCTATAGTGGGAGAGTGGGGTAGTTGCTACACACCCTAGGATGTGGAAAAAAAAATTGCTACCTGGTTTTTACAGACATATTTGTTGAGTCTTGACATATTGTCGCTTTAGTTCTCAGCACATACTTTCCAAAACAGAAAGAAGTTTTAAAGGTAGGTCACAGATGCTGACTTTATGTCATATGCCAGCTCCTGTTCTTTGAGTACTGTCTTAAAAATTTCCAAGCAGTTGGGTGTATTTATATTTTGTTTCCCAGTTAAGGAAGCAGAAGCTATCCTAAAAGAGAACTTACATTGTATTTGTTTGACAAAGCGGGAGGAAATACGTTACAAAATTTATATGAAAATTCTTATGTAGATCCTGAAAATTAACAATAGATTTGAAAACCATGTTCAGGACATTTAAACACTAAGAAAGACAAAAGTGGCCTAAGGCCTTTTAAATGTTTCTCTCTCTCCCTCTCTCTCTCTCTCTCTCTCTCTCTCTCTCTCTCTCTCTCTCTCTCCCTTTTTTTCCCTTTAGCTGCCTCTATGTAAATTCTTACTATTTTTAACACAGCTTTACGGGTGTTCTTTAAGGCCGGTTCTCTGCCAGCTCCGGGAAATAGATTACTGGTGGGAAACAAGGTCCTTCCCTTCAAGGAGCGTCTCACACAGCGCAGAATGCTCTCCTTGTTATCACTTCTTTCCGAATTTGGCACCTCAGTTCTTGTGCCATGTCATCCTTGAAGCACATCTTTCATGAGTATTATCTGCTTTCTCATAATAACAAAATAGTAGAAAACATTGACTCCATCCTCACATACACATAAGAGAAATGTTGAAAGTAGATGGCGCTGTGAGGCCCCCCCCACCCCATCTTTTTTTTTTTAGGTGAGGGCATGGAACACCAAGAGTTGACAGCACCTAGTTAGCATTCTGCGCTGCAGACTCCCGTGGAGCTGACCACCCATTCTCTTTCTCCCTCTCAAAATATGAATACGCCATTTTACATCCTTTCTCACAGGATGTGTAAATTACTCTGGTTCTAGTCTCTGCACTTCCCTACTCTCTTAAGACCTTTCTATGTCACTATTTATTATGCAGAGTGATTTAGACCCATCCCAGTCCCTGAAGTGCTACATCTCCACCTCCAACATTTATTCCCCGTAAACAACATAATTTTCAGTTACCAGCATCCACCTTTCTGGACAGATAATGAATTAATTATAAACAACTAATCCTTTTCATGTCATTTTCTCCTTATCACATATGTGATCATTTCTATGATGAACTCAATAATTTCTATTTAAAACACAGGGCCAAAATCTCTCTGATTTTCAGAAGAATGGGTGATGTGTTGAGAACATCTCGGTGTCAGAGTTTCGGTATTAGACAAAGTGTTTTCTGCAGCAAACGCTGGACCCCACATGGGCGAGTGGTATCTGTGTGTCTAGCCTAGGAAAGTGCTGCTATGCTAACGCTTAGAGCTCTGAAACGAGGCACCCTAGTAGGTATCATTTGGAATAGCGGTGCTTGTACTCTGGAGATCACTAAGTTAACAGCTACTGTGATTTTTAATGGCTAGAGGCTGTTGATGGCAGGGATGAAGTTGATGGTGGTGGTGTTAAAGTCCGTCACAATTGTTATTAGGAGATTCATACATCCCATTTTGGCATCTCACATTAACCCGTCAAGGCAGGCACCTTATCTTCATTTTCCAGCTGTGGAAACTGAGGCCTATCCCTGTTAACTCTTCACGAGAGGTTTCATACGTCCCTCTTCTTTGTCTCCATGTCCGTGATGTGTAAGACACAATTGCATATACTGGTCAACAGAGTGGATATTTTCCTTATTGGATTCATCGGGATTGTGATGTGGTTACTTCCATTCATGAGAAAATTGGAGGACGGGGTTCTCAGACAATTTCAAATTCAGTGACCAAAAGGGATGTGGTAGAACATTCTAAGACTGCCCTTTTCTCTGAATTACTGTTTTTGTAATGAAGGCCGGACTCAGAGTCAGAAACCTCTCAGTCCCAATGTCAGCATGAACACTCACTAAGTGTGTGGAGTTAGCACGTCACTTAACCTCCCAGAGTCTCTTATGGCTCCATCTCTAAGCCACGCATAAAGATACTGATATTGCAGAATTGAGCAATTCAAGGAGCCTAACTCAAAGCCTGGCGCTGTGTGGGCATTCGTCAATGGGAGCTTGACTTGCCAATGATGTTTCACTTTGATGTTTTGCTCAGAAATCAGTGCTCCAACAGCCCCTGCTCCCTCTGAGTATCTGGTGCTATGTTCAGTCCCTTGTATGAGAAGGCCACACTCAGCGACATGGGAAGAAGCTGCTCTGTTGTTCCCTTCATTAAATTTTGAGGCTGTGGGCTCCTTTGCCCGCTCCGCTGCCTCTCTAGCGCGGCATTGCAGGGAGGAGGAGAGGGAGGGACTGTCTTTCTGGTTACGGTAATTGAGCCGATGCCTAAGGTACAGCCATCTGTTTGGCTCCTGATCTCAGGAGGCACAGAGGAAAATGGGAGGA
The DNA here is from genome assembly GCF_004115265.2 of Rhinolophus ferrumequinum. Classification (NCBI taxonomy): domain Eukaryota; kingdom Metazoa; phylum Chordata; class Mammalia; order Chiroptera; family Rhinolophidae; genus Rhinolophus; species Rhinolophus ferrumequinum. Next base: position 34,514,441 of record NC_046307.1, read on the forward strand.
GAGCAGCGGGGCCTGCACGTGGGGAAGGTGGAGCTGAGGAGGCAAAGGCTTCAGTAAACTTCCACATCTCATCCTGAAATTTTAGCAGGAGGTGCAACCATGCTGACTGGCTTGAATGTTAAACAGTTTGAACTGGAGAAGGGGGAAAGACATGGAATTACACTAAATACCAATGTGACGTGGACGGTCGACTTTTTATTGCTATTCAAATAAGCCTGCTATACGCAAACCCGCAGGCCTGTACTACGATGGCAAACACCTAGACTCGCAGGTGCATTGTGTCCCTTTGTGTCCTTGGCTCCCTGGGACTGCTAGCACACAGAAACGTCGTTGCATTTCACAATCCATAAAATTCAGAGACTGGAGATCCCGGTTCCGCTGTCATCATTTCCTGTGCAAACGGCTCCAGGGACCCTAACGGATTCGAAAAGGCAACATCAAGTAGCTCTGAAGCTAGAGAGCAAAATACAGTTGTGAATTTGCTTTTTCTGCTCTGGACATTAACCAGAGTTGGCTTTTTATCCCCCGGTATCTCAGTATAACAGTGCAGGGGAACGGAAAGCCACTTGCTTTTGACCTTTATTTCCTACTGCATTAAATGAGTAGGGGACTATCTTCTAGTTTTGTAGATTTTTAAACCAGATTTTCCTTGGTCCATCCAGAGACCACAGGGATATTCTATGTCCAGATATTTTGGAGTGTATGTATGTTCAGGCTTGTTCTTAAATGTTTCTGAGAAAAGAGACTGGAAATCTTTGCGTACACACTCAGGTTTTCACACTATGTCCATCTGAGCCCAACTTGAGGGTCAGGGAGCGGCCAAGTGACTGAGACTCCAATTCCTACACTGGGTCAGCTTCTCTCTCTTCTGTGTGTGGGGTTCTGTGTTATGTTCCCTTACGATTATGTGCTTAACGATTTTAAAGTAAACCACTTTCATGGAGGCATTCTAATACACACAAAAGGAATCTGTGAATGCACTGTTTTTAGGTTGACTTAGCATTTCCACTTTTAGTAATAGGCAAAATTTACAGAGTAGTTATGGATAAACGGACCGTGCGTTATCTATTACATCTTTTGAAACACAGCAGCGTGACACCTGCAATATTTAAGAAATATGTAAGCAATCCAATTAACATGTTATCAGAAGGAAAAAAGATATTCTCCAGGAGCTTTCTGATTGATCTTTTAAATGTACATATTTTTTAAACTATAAACATGCTCATATAATGAAACTTTTTATTGGATTTCTAAAAGATCTGTGACATCAGCTCAGATTAGGAAACAAGCACGTTTGATTCACATGCATTGACTTTCTCCACTCCTTCCTAGAAACACTTCTTCAATGGTTTTTCATAGTTTCCAATGGGGAAGAAAGGGATCAAATTGATCTCTGTTCAGAATTGACAGAGTTCCAGTCCATGTGGGTATCTGGAAATGACTGGCTTTCCTGGTACCAAACCTTCCAAAGGTCTGCAGTTTGTAAGATAAATATGTCCAAGCACAGTGAAAGGATGCCCAGGGAGTGGGGGTGATCAAAGATCAATGATGAGGGTGACTCAAGTTTAGACAACTAGCTACAGTATGCGTCGTAACAGGAAAATAGTAGCTGTCTGTTGGATGTGCCTAAAATTTACCCAATGCATCATTCATGCACATATTTACACACATACAGTTCCACTCACATATATAATACACACACATGCACACACACACACACACACACACACACACATCTCAAGTGGGCTGTCAGTGATTAACAAGTCAACCCCCTTAAGTAGTTGGATAATCTGAAAAGTTAATAGTCAACGGTGTTACAGCTCACAGGATTAGTTAATTAGACAAAGGCTTGCAGGCAAGATCTCTGTAGTCTGTTCTGCTAAAGTGATGGAACCCACTTAGGCAACTGATGAAAAAAGCAGTGTGAACACTCTTCCAGGGAGGAAATGTGGAATGTAAGAGAACAAAGCTTCAGCATAGCAGTAACGAGCGGGCAGAGGCATTGCCATCCAATGATTGCCATTTGTCTGTGCCGCAAAAGGCAGCGGCTTAGGGAAAAGATTTATAATTTTGGTTACCGTCTTTCCTACTGCTTCAAGGCAATTTTAATTACTTTGTAAAATCAGTCTCTAAACTTGCATTTCCCCCTGTGAATTGTTGACCTTCACTTTCAAGGACGACTATGCAGAGTGCTTGTCCATAGCAGGTAATGAATGCATTTCATTAGACAGAGGGTGGTTGCTTAACCATATTAAGATGAAGACCAACATCTTATTATTTTAGAATTGTCTTAAGAAGAAAATATGTTGACAAACGCTGCTGCTTGTATTTGGCTTCTCATGATCTTTTCCAGGGGTCACAACAGTATCTCTTTTTCATTTGCACCAAAAGGCACGAATATAATGACCTATATTGGCCAAGCAGGGGTTTCAAATAAGTGAAGCAGACTGATTATAAAATCAAAAGGGTAGTAAAATAATAATAATAATAATAATAATAATAATAATAATAATTAGAGCTTGTGTGCCCAGCCTAAAATTGAGAGTGATGTCCTAGATAGGCATTTGTTTTCATAATGGAATTCTAGTCCAGGTTTGCTGGATTGCCTGAATAAAATTTAAATATATATTTAAATATATATATATATATATATATATATATATATATATATAGAGAGAGAGAGAGAGAGAGAGAGAGAGAGAGATTATATGTATAAGACTTTTTACTTTGGTATAACTGTCGAATCATGTGCATTTTCAAGAAGTAAGACAGAGACATCCCTTAGTACCCTTCAGTCCCCCTCTACCAATGACATGTTGCAGACTGTGGTCCAGTACGATCACCATGATGTTGTCATGGATACGGCCCAGATAGACAACATTCCCATCACCACAGGATTCCTCGTGATGTCCATTTATGGCCATACTCACTTCCCTCTCACCCTCACGTCCACCTTAACCCTGGAAACCATGAATCTGGTCTCATGTCTATACTTCTGTCATTTTTAAGAATGTTATACAAGTGGAGTATACAGCATGTAACCGTGGGAATTCTCTGTTTTCACTCAGCATTATTTTCTGGATATCATCCTGATTTTTGTGTATATCAATGGCTCGTTCCTTTTTTTATTGAAGAGTCGTGTTTCATGCCATGAGTGTACCAGAGTTTGTTTAACCACTTGCCCCTTGAAGAACACCTGGGTTGTTTCCAGTCCAGGGCTGTTATAAACAAACATTTTGCTACAAACATCTGTGTACAGATTTTTGTTTAACCGTAAGGTTTATTTCTCTGGGATAAATGTCTAAGAGGGCAATTACTGAGTTGTAAGGCAGTTCCACATTTAGTTTGTTTGTTTGTTTGTTTGTTTGTTTAATAACTGCTAAATTGTTTTCCAAAGTAGCTGTGCCATTTTACATCTGGCCAGCAATGTATGAGTCATCCAGTTTTTCCACATCTTTGCCAGTACTTAGTGTTGTTATAATAATTATCACCATCATCATCATTATTTAGCCATTCTGACAAGTCTGTAGTAATGTCTCATTGTGGTTTTAATTTGCATCTCTCTAATGGCTAATGATGTTGAACATCTTTTTATGTGTTTATTTGTCATTTGCATGTCGTATTTAGTGAAATGTCACTTCATGTCTTTCACCTATTCTTAAGTTGTATATTGTTGTTTTAGAAAGCTGAGTTTTAAAAAAACATTTATATATTCTTGATATCTGTCCTTTATCAAATATATGGTTTGCAAATAGGTTCACTCAGTCTGTATATTGTCTTCTCATCCTGTTAACAAGATCTTTTGAGAAGTAAAAGTGTTTCGTTTTGATGAAGTTCAACTGTTATTTTACTTTTATTTCCAAGATTTCTTCTTTCATTGTTTCCTTTCTGTTTTAGAGAACAATTTTGCACCATTCTTGTAGAATATGTCTGCTGGTTACAAATTTTCTTATTTTTTCTTCATCTGAGAATTTCTTGTTTTGTCTTTCATCCTAGGAGGATATTTTCACCTTATATAGGGTCTTGTTTGAAAGTTCTTTTCTTTCAGTACTTGAAAAATATTTTGCCATTTCCTTCTGGCCTCCATGGTTTCTGATGAGAAACTTCTGTTCAAGTTGTTTTCCTCTACATGGTGTCATTTATCTCACTGCTTTGCAGACTTTTCAGAAGTTTGATTATGATATATCTTAATATGGACGCGTTTGGATTTATCCTGTTTGGGATTTACTCACCTCTTTCAATGTGTTGGTTTATATCTTTTGCAAGTTTGGATGTATTTAGCATTTTCCCAGTCCCTCCCTACATTCTCAGCCCCTCTCTTTCTGTATTCCTTCTGGAACTCTGACAACGTAAACATTAGGTCTTTTGTTATCATTCTGTAGGTCTCTGAGGCTCTGTTCATTTTTTTTTCTTTAGTCTATCTTTTTGGTTATTTATTTAGGTTTTTTTAGTTCTAAAATTTTCATTGGAGTCTTCTTTATATCTTCTGTTTGTTTTCTGAGACTCTTTGTTTTATTTGATGAGACTTCTACTCTTTTGCTTGTTTCAGTTGCATGCATGCATGATTGCTCACTGAAGCCTTTTTATGCCTGTTTTAAAATCTATTTCAAATAATGCTAAAATCTTTGTTATCTCAGTGTTTGTATCTATTGATTGCCTCTTTTCGTTCAATTTGAGGTCTTCCTAATTGTTTGTATGACAGGTTATTATTTTTTTTTCATTGAAAACTAGACATTTTGGGTATTATATTACGAGATTCTGGATCTTATTTAAACCTTGTATTCTAGCTGGTTTCCTCTGATCCTGCTCTGTGAGAATAAGAGAGGTCCCATCTCATGATTGGTAGGTTAGAAAAGAAGTCCAGGGTCCCCATTCACTCTTTGTTAACACCCAAGTGCAGGGAGCTCCCTGTTAGGAGTTTGGGGGAGGGGTGGGATTTCTGGCTTCTCAGTAGGTCTCTCCACTCATACCTCCCTGGGTGGTAGGGATAGCAGTACCTGATTACTTCTCCACACAGGACATCTGCTGACACCAGCAACCTCTAACAAGGGGCAGAAGGACTCGTAACCACTGGGAGATAGTGAAAGTGCTGACTCTCGGCTAAGCCCCCTCCTACATCACCCCTGCAGAGAACGAGAGGGCCACCTTGTTCCCACGAGTGGGGTGGAAGGCCAGGCTCCCTATGAGTAGGGAATGGCCCCATTACTTCCTGGAAGTGATGAAAATCCTGGCTCTCTTCTTAGCCTTCTCTGAAACCACTGCTTTTGAAGTGGGAATCCCTTGTTGCTTCCTCAGCGGCGTGGAAGTCTAGGCTCCCCATTTGGCTTTTATTGATGAAGATGGGGTGAGGCTATAGTTTTTTCCACGTAGTTTGGGTGGAGTGAGGTGGTTACTGTCTAAAAGCTGTCTCTTTTGTTAGGCGGCTCCTTTCATAGTTCTTTGGCTAGAAGGAGCCAACTTCTTTGGGGGACTTTGTTGTCTGTGCCTATTGATGTTTCTGGGTTGCCAGTATGTTTAGCTCCAAGTCTGGGATATATAGGACAAAAGAAAAAAAAATCTCAGGAACTCACCACAGTATTGTTCCTTGGGTCCTGAGGGCCGTAGTTCATCTGCCTCTTCTTTCCACCTTTCAGACTCCTTTTATATTTGCTTTACATTTGACGCCCAGGGTTTTAAAGCTGAACTTATTGGGAGGAATAGGTGAAAGTATGTTTATTCCATATTTCTGGGAGCAAAAATTTCAAAACTGCCCAATTTTTAATGATAAGCTGGAGACCCAGATTTTAATATAAAATGTCCTTGTTTGTCTTTTTTTTATATATTGAAAAAATTAAATAGCAGGCAGCCTGAATGCAGAATATCTATAGGCTAACAGTCTGTGTACTCTGCTCAATTTCCAAGGAAATTAACTTTCCCTGACTAAGACTTGTGATTTTTACCTCATTATATAAAAATTTCTATCATTTGTGTGAAGATGACATTGCTGGCAAACTTGAACTCTCAAGGGCATAGCCAAGAAAGAGGAGTTTAGCAGGAAAAGATCACTGGGCAACCAAATTAGACATCAAAACATCCAAACACAAAATTTCTTGTACTTTATAAACAGGTAATAAGCCTTCAGTCTTTAAAAATAAGCCTTTAAATCAGAGCATGATTTTTAAAAGTAAAATAAAATCACATATACACACACATCGAATGTCAACCTGCTTTCCAAAGCATGGTGCAAATTAGAGGCAATAGGATTTCATGAGTCAGGAACACTAAAAAACCTTACAGTTAAGCAGGAGAGAGGGAAATGATCAAATCCACTCAAAACACTCGATTCCCTAAAAACGTCCTTGTGGCTGACTCCTCAACGTTGCTACACGGCGTTTTATGCCCTCCATAGGTGCTGAAGGCCTTCCTTTATTGGTTAATCCTGCAAGTATTGAGATTAATAATCAGAACTGATTTTTCAGGGGTTTATATTTTCACCTCTGCCCTCTGTCTAATACAAGTCTGTGACTACTTAGCTAAGGACAAAAAATAAAAGTTTAATCCTTCAGAGAAGAAGGAGAAGAAAACAACAACAACAAAAAACACTTATTATAGAGCCATTACCATGTGTTAGATAGCATATTGGGAGCTTTATCACAGTATCTTTTAATTAAAAAAAAAGAAAAGAAAAGAAAGGAAAACTATGAAGTAGATACTATTATTTTCCATTTTCACTGGTTGAGAAACTGAGTCTGAAAGGCCAGGAGTAATTTTACAAGGGCTCTGGCTAGTTGGGACTATGGGGAGACTGGCATCCAATCAAGGCTTCAATAGCCGTGCTCTTCCCCAGCCTATAACATGGATTCTAAAATGCTGAGATCACATGTTGGAAATGAAGGGAGAGGATGTTTGGCCTTCAGAAATTGCATTAATGTTACCACAGTTGAATCGATGCTGCACAGCAAAAACTTACATGCCAGCGTTGACTGTTGGTGTCCTCCAACCATCTTGAGTGGTGACTTGGGGTCTTGACTGGCGACTCTCAAAGGGACTTCTCAACTTCCTGAGTCGGGAACTGTAGCCGCTACGAAACTAAGTATTAGCTGTTATTTTTTACTGACTGTGGCAGCAGCACGACTGTGCGTGGTGCTCAGAGCACGTGCACCCTTTTTCATGGCCAATTGCCAAACAAAATTGTCCATTACAGGCAGTATTTGATAAAGTATACAAATAGTGTACATTAGGAAGGTTGGTGAGATCCGGAAGGGCCTCTTGGTGTAAAAAGATAAGGGAGGGCTAATTTGGCTTCTGCTGGCTCAGGACAGATGCCGTCCACATCGTGTGTGTATAGGCTAGGTCTTTGGTTTACATGTAGGTATCTCACTGCAGGGTGGTAAATAACCGAAGAAGAGCAGAGGGGCTCAGAACTATACATCTGTTCCCCAAGTATTTCCTGACACATTGAGGACTCGGAGAGCAATAGTAGATTGGAGAAAAATGATTACACTGGCTCTAAGGTGTGTTTTCCATTTTAATTAAAATCCTTATTTGTCCATTCTGTCCAGACCCTGGCCCCGTGGTCCCTGCTATTTTGCATGGCTGGTGAAATCAATAGGAGCCTATCATTTGGAACTTGGAGACAGCTAAGCATTTTTTGTTGTGTTTGCTAGGCAGAAGGCTTGTGTTTTCTGAGTGATATTTGGCACATGCTTTCAGGCCCACGGTGTCCAGTGACAGACTGTGGGGCTCCCAGGTTGCCAGTTCATGTTAGAGAGGTTCGTTTCTATCATCTTTCTTGTTGTAGTTCGTGCTCTTCCCTGTATCCCTTTTCTGCAAAGGATATCCCAGCAATGGAAGGGGCAACATGGGTGGGCTTAGGCTGGTAATGCACTGTTTGTGCCAATAGGAACTCTTGTCAGCAAGATCTCCTGTTGATAGATGTCTAGGGAAAAGAAGTGACCAGGTGTGTCCAAAACACAGATCTGCAAAGGTGGGAAAACCGACCAGGAGATTGCTGAAGGCTCCTTAAAGAATTGGAGTTCGAGCGTTTGCATGTCAAGAATGCCTTATCGTATTATTCTCCAGACCTCGATAGGCAATTTTGTGTTAGTCGAATTCATGTGGTACCATCGCAAAGCATCAGCAGCATAAATTTGTGCCTCGTATACATTTATTTTCATTTATTTTTGATATGTGTTTTTCCCAACTCTGCTATAGCAATAAGAGGCTATAATTAAATAAGGATAAAATCAGTTTTGCTTTGAACTGCTTCGTAGTAAGATCTTGCATTAGAGTGACAGATATCATGTCATTTGCGCGCATATAGAAAATCAAAAGATGAGTTATTTTGCTATTACGTTTTCCCCCAAATTTATTAAATTAAACAGCAAGAAAATTAATTTACTGTATCAAGCCCTTCTATGTAGGCTGATTGTTTCAGTATACATTAAGCATTTGCAAAACAGATTATGTGGCTCTGACCAAATTGGCCTTTTTTTGTTTTTATCTGAGTCAGAATGGGTGACAGCATTTTTTTTAATCACAGTCTTGGTTGTTTCCTTCGATGTGTTTAGGTGGTAAAGTGACAAGCGCCAAAACTCAGGCCTGACTTTTCTGAAATCATCCGCATTCTGCCTGATCTGGAATAATGGATGTAAAGGACCGGCGACATCGCTCCCTGACCAGAGGGCGTTGTGGCAAAGAGTGCCGCTACACGAGCTCGTCCCTGGACAGTGAAGACTGCCGCGTGCCTACGCAGAAGTCCTACAGCTCCAGTGAGACTCTGAAGGCCTATGATCACGACAGCAGGATGCACTATGGAAACCGAGTCACAGACCTCGTTCACCGGGAGTCAGATGAGTTTCCAAGACAAGGTATGTGGAACCGGCCTCACCGTCGTGCTGCCTTACATTCTGACGTGTGTTGTTGTTCACTGTTGATGACTAAGGTTGGTGAAAACTGGGAGCAAAGTATGGAGCCATCCAGTGTTCCATTAGAGTTTAATTGAGGAGGACAGTCCCTTTTATGCACCGTATCAAACTCCTGTGGGTATCACAAAAGGGCTTCTTTTGTCCTGGACACTAAATTCTTTGACAGTTTGTTGGTTGCGTTTTGAGACCCATCGTGGTGGGTTTTGGCACAAACAACATAGGGGAGACCCTGGGCTCTATAAGGGTATTCCTGTTGAATTATAGTGTTTATTTTTTAATTCTTTGGTGAGTAAAATTTGTGTTCTCCCAAATACTAACAGTTGGCATTCTCCTTGTGTCCAATATCCATTAGGAATTGTGGTATCACCTTTCAAGGTCCATGTGTAGACATGCAGACCAAAGCAAAACCATGCTGAGAAGTGGTATAGCTAAGTTGACTCCCTAGCTCCACATCTTGCATTCTGTTTGCCAGCCTTGCTGTGTGTTCGATTAATTTTGCCTTAGCAAAACTACAAGTGAACGCACAAAAAATACAGTGGATGGCCTTGGAAAAAAGGTCACTCGGCCAGTGTCAAGGGTCAGGACCCAGTCTGCCAGGTTATTACCTCACTGATTCTTTATTTCTTGTTCCAATACATGTGGCAACTAATTTAATTCCTAATGAGTTACCTTAGCGTGTGTCAGGCTGCTGTAACAAAATACTGTACACTGTTGGGTTATGAACAACAGAAATTCATTTCACGCATTTTATAGGCTGGGATGTCCGAGATGAAGGTGCTAGCTGATTTGGTGTCTGGTGAGAGCCCTCTCGTTGGTTCACAAACAGATGTCTTTTCCTGTGTCCTCATATAGCTGAAGAGGGTGAGGGAGTTCGCAGGGCCCCCATTTATAAAGACGCTAAACCTATTCATGAAGGCTCCACCCTCATGACCTACACACCCCCAAAGGCCCCACCCCCAAATATCATTAGGGATTAGGGTTCCTTCTATGCAGCATCACACGCATTCAATGGAGAGCAGCTTGGAATTGCATTCCTGGTTTCTGAGCTTCCTGAAGTTTCTTTACTTATTCTTATTTTTTTGATTATTATTTTCTTAGAAAACACTATATATATGTAAAATCTATAATCCAGTGCCTGTTATAAAAAACTTCTTTTGTAAGCTCTCAGTGTCGCCTAGCTCCAGCTTTTATATTCAATAGGATATTACAGAAAAGTCAGCTGAGAAACAGTTAAAATTATGTTTCCATTGCAGTTGTGGACCCTTGCAAGATGCAATTTTTATTTAATCTTCACTCTTATTTTCAGAGTTACGTTCATGTAAATGAAACACATTTCAAACAGGGGGAGGGTTGCTTGCAAATTGCTCTGTACCAAATGTCTTTGATCTGTGAGTGACTTCAACGAGTGTTTTACTTGTTATGTTCTCACCCGACCCCAAAATGTATGTAGTGGGAACTGGGGACAAAATATATGTCCCCTGTGAAGAATCACAGCTTAATTAATTAAGGGAGTGCTTAAGTTTCCAGTATGAAAATTTCTGACACCTTTCTGTTATTTTCAAGAGTATCACTAATACAAGACTCCAATATTTTGAAAGGTGATGCACGTTCAACATGGTTGAAAACCTTTCATTTTCTGCTGTATTTTTGGTTTCATTTACGGTGTTGCTGCATACATTTTGTTTCTTGTGATTCTGCGCTGAAATGTAAGCTCTTCTTTCTAAGTCTCATTAAAGGTGCATCCTGGCTTCTGGGTCATTGTTCACTGAACTGTAGATCCCAGATTATTGTTGAATAGTGGATTGGCCTGTCACATTTTCCCTTATTAATATTTACATAAAATGGAACCAAATGCTAGGGATTTTATTTTCAAATATACCTTTCTTCTTCCTGTTTAATCTTGTTCCTCTCCATTGATAATAATGGAAGTTGCTTGGCCATATCAAACTCATAGCTTTGCAATTAACAATTCACACATGCCGTGTGTTGTTATTGAGCCCATATTTGTTTGTATAATGTGTTTGCATGAATTAAAAACTGTGCAGGCCAAAAGTAAAAATGAAAAGGCATTGGAAAGTATTTGCATATGCAAGTGCAATTCCTTCTGAAGACGTCTATGAATTTATGCATGAAAATGTAGCCAGAGTCTGAGTGGATCTCCTTTGATGGGTTCTAAAATTGAACTCTGCAGGAAGTAAATAAGTACATATTTAAGCACAGGAGGAACAGGAGATACAATCTGGCAAGCGGTACATTCAACATGAAACTTAGCTGCTACAGAGAGGGTTAAAATAAATTTTACACTCAGTAATAACAATAATTTTTTTAAATGTCATGCGTTTCCCGTTTTCTTTTCTTATTCATGAAATCAAAGAGCAGGATCATCTCAGTACTTATTAGCCTAGAGGCGCAGTAGCAGGGATCGTTGTGTGATCATCTCCTGTGGTATTCTTATTTAAAACCCAAGACACTGATTATAAAACAAACACGCTTCTCACATACAAGCAAGTTTGGCAAACACAGTTGGATGACTCTCCAGATGCTCAGAGTGGAAAAGAATTGCCAGCCAGTAAAGTGACGTGAGGCCAGGGTCAGACCTTGTCCAGTTTCCCCAGCTGGCCGGCTGCAAGTATCACTTGTGAGAAGCTGCCAGGTCCCAGCAGGAGAGAGGGGCCAGGTGTTCCCCTGAGAAGCTGATAGAAGCGCCTGTCAAATTCTGCCTTCTTTGCTTGCTTTCAACACAGAATCCTCCTCTGCCTTCTTTTATTGTGGGCCTCTTCTTCTAATTATCTGTCTGGCCTCTATTATGCTGGGTCCTCCTGGTTAGAAGGGAGAAAATCGCTGACCTTACGTCTGTGGCCGTTGGAGTAATTAGTAAATGACTAATCCTGCAATAAATATCATCCTAGTGGTCGGAGAGTTAATGCACCTGACAAAAGGGACCAGTGGTCTGATCTATAATCAGACCCAGTGCCAATCCCACCTGTGAAATAGATGCCACTGTGAATAAGGGAGGTCGGCCAAGTTCCCAGGCGAGTTGTATAAGCTGCTTTTTGGATCCTACACCCTGACGTTAGGGTGTAGAGCAGTGTGATATACAAGACATCCTGCTGTGTCTTAAGAGCCTAAAGTTAGACTTGAACTCTACTTTTGCATATTTGTGTGCCTGTGACTCTGATATGCATGCTGTGCTGCACCAGGATGAGTTAGTGCACAGTGTTCAGATGTATTGAACAACAATAATAATAAAGGAATAACGGCTCACATCTAGTATGCACTTTCTACATGTCAGATGCCAGTCTAAGCTTTTGGCTTGTTTTGCCTCAGTTAACATCCGTCACAATGTTGTAAGGTGGGTACTGTTATCATTCCCGTTTTTATGGATTAGGAAACTGAGGCATGGAGAGATTAAATAAATCATCCAAGGTAAGAATTTAAGAAGAAGTGGAAATAGGTTTCACATCAGGGAGTTGGCTGGATTCAAGAGCCGTGTTTTCAACCACTGTTTGATCCCCCAGTACATAAACAAAAAACAAGCCGTCAAAGCCTCAGTCAAAGGCTAGGGAGGGACTATGAAGTTCAATTTATAATTGTTTTAGGGATCAACACCATTAAACCTTTCTTAATAGTACATGAACTGCAGTCCCTGGTATCTATTGAACATATACAGAGAACTACCACCAGGCCCATTGATCTATATTCCTTTTCTCACCTATTTCCCTCCATTTCCACAACTATCGTGCTTCCCCGAAAATAAGACCTCGCCGGATCATCAGCTCTAATGCGTCTTTTGGAGCAAAACTTAATATAAGACCTGGTCTTATTTCACTATAATACCAGGTCTTATATCATATAAAACCCGGTCACATATAATATGAGACCAGGTCCTATATGATATAAGACCCGGTCATATATTATATAATATAAGATCGGGTCCTATATTAATTATTGCTCCAGAAGACACATTAGAGCTGATGGTCCGGATGGTGTTATTTTCAGAGAAACACGGTATTCCAGACTCCCTGGAAGTGTTCCTCCTTTCATCCCTCTCCACTAACCAACTGTAGGGAAAAGTTTCTACTGTTCAGACATGTGCCAGCCTGTCAGCACCGATTCTCTGCCCTCCCCTACACTCATCACCTTTCTGCACAACTTCTCAACCTGGAACACTTACCAAGAAAGGTGTTGCTATCTAAATGATATTGCTCAGGTAAGCAGAACTGACTGGCTTCTGCGCTAGCCAGGGCCCAATGGGCCAGAGAGTTCAGCCAGGCTTCTCATGCCTCAAAAAGCCCTTCTTTCCGGTTACTAGTGCAAGTCTCTCGAGAGGGGCCAAGATTGAATTCTTTCTCCGCACCTCAGGCTGGCTGTTTGGGTCAAAGTTGAAGAAAGAATTGGGGGCAGATTGGATTTTTTGAAAGTATGCTTGCATCAGTTTTCTCCATCGGTTCTAGCCCAGAACTAACTTTCACTAACCCTTTGATGCACTTTTGAAATACATAAGCACACACAAACACACGTACGCACAAGTACATATTCATTTTGGCTAGGTTTGATTTTGGTATTTCATTAATCAGTTCTCTGTCCTATGATCTTTAAAATAATTTGGGCGGTATTGTTTGCTCTGTGTAATTTTGTCAAGGCATACATTTAACCTGCATCAATGACCTGAAAACTCATGACCACTAGTAAGCTAACGTGGTACCTATACTGATTCAATTAATGATAGATAATAATTGTTGACATGCTTTGAAAACCTGTAAGCATTTCTGTCTGTACCATTGTTCTGAAATAGTTATTTTTTTCGTGGTACTCAAAGCAACAGTTAGAAAGATTCTGTTTTCAAATTGCTAATCTTTACAAAGAACACCACACCTTTTAGATCTTAGTGAAGTTCAAAAGTTTGTTTCGTCAGTATTTGCAAGGCTGAAAATTACCTTGAGAACATTGCTTTCAATTTGTTCTTCTGCCTCCAGGCACGACTTCTGTTCATAGCTCAACTGAGAATAACATGGTGCTTCTTAATCTTTGGTTGTGTTGTTGCTTTAAGGAAAAATCTTTTAAAAAAGACACTCTACCATCTTTCAGTGAAATATGATTTGTTGTCTTCTTCCAGACTAGCTTGAATCTATGCTGCGTCCTATGAAAGGCATATGGGACAGTAGTTAAGAAGGCAGATCCAAAGTTAAATTGTGTTAGTATCCTAATGCTAACGTGCTCTATCAATGTGACCTTGATCACATTCTAGAATATGCTTTCTAAGTCTCATTTTCTCCATCTTGTAAAAGTTCTCACCAAGATAGTTATTGGGATCATTTCTAACAATTATATGTTTGTCATGCTATGGACATTGTCTTTCTTTTAATAAGTGCTGAACAAAGGCTAGTGGTTATAATTATAATTATTGTCATTTTAAGCCTATTCCCAGCAAAAGCAGTGATCATCTGCTCTCCAGTCTTCAGAATATTGTGTGCCACAGAATTTTTTTAAAATTTTTTTTCCCTCTTGGATTTGTTTCCTATGACTTGCAAAATTCTGACATCTTCAAACGAAGCATTATTCTTCCCGTTGTTGATAGAGTGCAGTTGACTCCCTACGCACCATATCTTTTGTTCCCAAAGATGAACATAACTCACAAATTATTTCCCTATTTTTAGAAAGGAATGAAAGATACCATCTAACAGCTGTCAGATCATACCAACCACTGTAATAGAATTCTAGTCAGACAATTTTACAAGTTAAAAAAAAAAAAAAAGATTCGAAAAATGCTGTAAGGTCGTGTTGTTGGATACAAACAATTTTTTTTTAGAAATGTGTATTTTATGGCATGTAGATAAATGTAAATTTTAGAATGGGTTCACTTAAGAGAGGAGTTTACCCATATAATCTCTGGATGAAAATTAATCCATTCTCATCACTCCGTATGTAATCATTGGGAGTCTATGTCATTTAGTCAATTTTATCTGGATTTTCATGATTGATATTCACTGCCCTTCTAGGATTACATCTATATTTCCAATAAACTGTGGCCATTGAGTAACAATCTTCAGTTTGCCCAAGTGTTATGCTTCACATTCTGTAATTCTGCATTCAACTTTGGATCTAACGTTCCTTGAATTGTCTTCCTTTTCCTGCTCTTTTATGGTGGTAATTCTCCAGAGTTTTACCCTTAGTCCTCTGCTCTTTCTTCTCCATGGCACTTTCCTTACAACCATCTTGTTCTTTTAACTTCAGCATTCACTGTTTCTATTTCTCAAGATTATTTCAGTGATAAGTGAAAGTAAGACAATATCTGAACTGAAATGAATTTATGCAAAAATAAGATGCTTTGTCATTATCAGTGGAGAATCTAGCAATACATCTGACCTCACACATATCATCTCTTATTTCTCATTCTCTTGGCTTTATTCTTCAAAGCGATCTGTTTGAAGATGTCTTTTCATAAACCCATTCTCGTATTCTCTTTTTTTGGTAACATCGTTATAAAGAGTTTGTTTGTTTGTTTGTTTGTTTGTTTGTTTGTTTTCCCCACTCTTCAGCAGAACATTCCCAAGGAAGATTCAGATAGTCCTGGCACGGACACATGGTGATGCCTGTAGCTATCCCTCTGACTTAGTTGTCCATGTACCCTGTGCCTGGAGACAGCTTACGGGGAGCACCTCCTAAACCCAATGGAATGGATTCCATGCAGGAAAGAAAGGTTCTTATATCAGAAGTAGGTAAGGAATACTGACTGGCTTGATACCAGATGCTCCTAACCCTAGTGATGCTCAAGTCTGAGGCAAGCATGGTCTCCCCAAGCTCCATTTTTACTTTCCTAACTACCCTTGGACTATGTCTTCTTATATAGTCAGTTACCAAACTTAATTGTCTTTGCCTCAAAATCTGTTTCATTTTTGATTTCCCAGCTTTTGTGGATGGTATCACAACTCTTGCATTTTAGGTAGCATCTGCCAAGACTCTTATCTTTTTTCTTGGTTCTTTATATCAATGTTCACCAAATTGTGACCATTATTCCTTCTTAATTTATCTTATTTCCAATTTTCTCATTCCATAAGAAGCTTCTGATATTTCAACGCTACACAACCACTTCACCATTTAAATCGCTTCCTTTCCTTAGTCTTTTCTCAAGCATATTTTTCAGACCACCAGTAGTCTTAGGTAACTTAGAACTCTGCCCTGTTTTTGCCTCTTCATTCAGATGAATTCAGAAATACTTTGGGGTACTTGTGGGAAACTGTGTTATGGTACACAACAATGATAAGGCAAACATGGTCCCTAGCCTCACAAAGCTTAGCCATCCTATAAAAGAAAGATATAATAGACATGTAACAAGGTACAATCTGATAAACTCCGTGAAAGGGAAAATATCGGTTAGTGTTGGAGAGGCATCTAACCTAGAATTGCACACTTGGGATGCCAGAAAATGTGACATACTTCCATACACTTAAAGAATGAGGAGGAGTTGGGAGATAAAGCAGGCAAGAAAGAGTGTCCATGCAAAAGATACAGCGTGTGCAAATGTCCAGAGGTAATGCAGTCTGGTTATTCCAAGGATCTAAAAGAAATTTGCTGAGTGTGGAGTGGGGACAGATGAGCTAGAGTGGTAGGAGCACTGGAACAAAGGTGTTTCAGGGAGATAGTGCTGGCTTCGGTTTATGGAACATGTTACAGGGAGATGAGATGGTCAGTGAGATGAGTTAGGAGGTTGTATTCCGTCTAAGCGAGGGAGCCTCGCAGCCTGAACTGGAATAGTGGAGATGGTCTGAGGAATGTTGTTGAACCCCAAAGCTTGCTGACATTTTAGGACCCTGAACAAGTGCAGGTACTTATACTGTTCTGGGACTCTTGTGCATGGACTGCTTTCTTTTTCTGCAAAGAGAAAGTTGCCTTTCTGATGCTGAATTTCTTTAAAGAGCCAGGCAAGGTCAATGCTTATAAATAGCCTCTGAAATGGAAATGCATAGATTATTAGGTCAAGTTCTCCTGGAATGGTGACATAAACCTGAATATAAAAATGTAGTGTTGTAACAAGAATTTGCATTTTTTTTTCCTCAACCTTGTTAGGTCCCTATCTATGCAGAGTAAGCACCGGCAATAGAATATCTCATAGGCATCCGGGGCAAGGAAAATATAGGAAAAAATATTGCTTCATCCACCGCTCCTCTGTGTGACTACAATCCCTTGTTCATTTTCTATCATTGACTAAATAAATCAGGGATTCATAGAAGATATGAGGTGTGTGTACAAAAATGAGTGTGTAGTTTATGCTTGCCCACTGATATATTGACTAGCAAAGCTGAGGATGTTTAGAAGGTGGAATTAGTACTTTCTGGCAACTGATGGGACAAAGTGAGAGAGAGAAGAGAAGTCAAGGATATTCCTGAAGTTTCTGGTTATAGCAACTGACTAAATGTTAGTGCCAGTCACCAGGGTTGGAAACAGAGGATGAGCTGGTTTGTGTGTTCAGATAGTGTGTGTAACCATAGACCTTTAGAATTTGAAGTGCCTTTAGGCCATGCATGTGTAGATATCTGATAGCTGAATGTACTGCTCTGAAATTCTGGAGAGACGCATGGACTGAGTAGAGATTTAGGAGTTGACAGCTATTGATTTCATGAGAATTGATATGATCACCCAGGAAAAATGTACCAGGAAAAGAAATAAGGAGCTCACCTGAGAACACATGTAATCAATGAACAGGAAAAGGAAGAAGATCCATGGATGAGTGTGGGGGAAAAACCTCACTTTCCTTTATGTGGTCTACTCAACCCGTCCAAACTTGACTAACATTCATAGCATAAATAAATAAAACAACGTGAGTTTTATTTCCCTGTCCAGTACTCAGAGTAGGCTTCCTTTTTTATCCCATAAATCAGTGGTCACAAAGGTAATGCACACAGACCACCCTGGGGTCCTAGATATGTGTCATTTGGTCTACAGATTGCTTTAGAAATTTTTAATTGAGTTCCAGTAGCCAGTCAATTCACATTTCAATTTGCCACAGACCCCACATCTCCTTTTCTCTTACACCAGTGCTCCTGTTCAGTCATTTATTGTATATGTCAGGCCCCTGAAGGCGACTGCAGTTGCAAAAACAGCACAGACCTTCCTGTGTTCATTCTTTCCCTGTAGAATACCTATCTGCCTATTCCAACCCGTTTATCCCGCAAGGCTTAGCCTATGGGCTACTTCGCTGGTGAAACCTCTGTCCTCTGAATTCCAGTGGCCCTTCATGGGTTGTTAGCATCTTCCGTGTGCGCGATTCAGCTTATACAGCACAGGAATCTCTGACTCCTGTGAATAGGGAGGTAAACAAAGTACTCTGCAGTGTGGTGCTCTGACTCATAGACGCAACAAGACAATGTCTTCTTCTTACCTTGTTTCCCCGAAAATAAGCCCGGATCTCATATTTAGTTTTGCTCCAAAAGACTGTGTTATGTCTTTTGGACATAACACATAGGGCTTATGTTCCGAGGATATCATCCTGAAAAATCACGCTAGAACTTATTTTCCCGTTAGGTCTTATTTTGGGGAAAACATGGTAGTGGCTTGTATCCAGTTTTAATGAGAAGAATTTAAAGCACGACTCAGAAAAGGACTCCACTTGGAACCTGTGTGTTGGGCATCTGTCCAGCATGATGATATCAAATCCCACATGGTGAAATGCCGACTTGCAAGAGTTTCTCACAGCATACTCTGACACTCACAAATCGGATTACACTAAGGTTTCCTTTTTTTGAGTATTGGTGATCCAGTAACATTATCCGCTGTTCTGTGCTGATGTTACGTAACACAGCTGTGCCTCTGCAGGGACCTACTATGTGAGATGGGTGCAATGTGATCTAGACAGGATAAGGTTCTGACAGCAAACTTAAAACAAAACAAAACAAAACAAAACAAAACAAAACAGCACTGTGGGAAATGGAAAAATTGCCAATATCTGTCTCACCGTGGCTTACCGTCTGGGCCCAGGAGGGGTGCTGCCCTCCCCACTGATGAATCTGCACACTGATATTATCAAAGGAGATATCACATTTTCAGTGTCATGTTTTAGGTTTATAATTTAATTTTCAGCTCTGGCAATTCCAGAAGCATCCCTAGAGACATATGGAGAGGAGGGGCCCGGTGTGTTCCCCAAGTGAATTCATGTTCGTCTCTTGCACACTTTAACTGTTATGCTTATCTCCCAAGCTCTCTCTCTCGGCTGCAGCCGAAGTCCACTGCACCCCCAAGCCACTCAGTATTCCTCCTGCACTGACTGCTTTGCTTTCCACTCAACCTCAAGTCAGACCGACTTTAGTAATAAATCTCTGCTGGGAGCGATCAGAACAAATACTGAGTGTGTGCAGAGATATTAAAAATAAGTACACCATCGCCTCATGCAATACTGTCCAACAGCTTTTTATAATATTTAGAATATTTTACCGAAGTTCCTTTAGCAATATGTTTAATGCATTGTCTCCAAGCTAGAAAGATCTTTTTGGGAACGAGAAATAAAAACCAGAAAAGTCAGATGGGCTCCGTTGTACTCTCAGCCAGAGCTGTTATTCTCTTTCCTTTTCCAGGTCTTTTTCTTTGGCCACAGCCATGAAACGTGAAGCTTTTCTTTGTTCACCCTGATTTATGAATAGGAGGCATTGGGCAGTTGCTGTCCCAGCGGGATGCATTTTATTTTAAAAATAGTTTGGCACACTTCCTTTTAAACTCCCTCACGTCCACTGCCACCGTGGCTGTATAATACATGCTTGTCAGTCTGTCCTTGTACTGTTAAGGTCCGCTCCACGTATGGGGAATTAAAGCACTGAATTTATTTGTAGCACTTTGAGCCAAAATGTTGAATTTATTTAGAGAGTAATTCCAGTGGATTAAATTTGTTTCTATAGATCTATTTGCTGCAGCTGGAACATTGATAGAAGGGAGCAATATTACTTTAATGTCCTCAAACAAGAAAAGAATCCAGTCAACTGCAGGATAAATATCCATGGCCCAAATAAGTCCCTCTGAAAATGACTGCAAAGTCAAGTGACCCTGTAACTTTTCAAAAAACTACTATTGTCCTGGGACACTTGGGTTCAAATCCTCCGCAGTTCACAGTGACAATTTAGTGTTCATACTCTGACCCCTGTTTGTATGTGTTGCAAAACCCCTGCCTGGAGATAACCCACTTAACACTGTCTGCTTCACAAACCCGGAGAGGAAACAGCTGGGAGGCTACACCAAGGGGCTGAGTTGCCCTAGCTGAGCAGTGAGGGGGCAGTGAGTGTGGCCGCCTGCCATGTTTATTTCTGGACCAGTGGCAACACATTAGCCTCTTACGAGAAGTTTTGAAAAGTCCCCATACCTAAGCCTTGCCTGAGACTGATGAAATTGGAATCTCTGGGGAATCAAACCCAGGCTTCGGTATTTCTAAAACTATTTTTATATACATACAGCATCCTACAGGATTGAGTGTAACAGGACACACTCTACAGAATGTAACCATTTCTTGAGTAACTGACAGCACCTCGAGCTTACAGGGCCTTATACTGAGCTTTGTGACTTGGAATCTCACTTTTCACTCCGAAGCCCGTAATTCTAGCTTTCACAGTGCTTCCTAATTCTTAGAGGGTTTTGCTTAATGAATGCCACGTAGCTGGGAACTCACTGCAGACTGTTTCCAAACCAATAATGGGCAACCCTTTGTCCGGCTGTTATGTGCAAGAGGTCCTGGTTGCCAGGGTCCACCTCTTTGTTCTGAGTCAGAAGAAGCAAGAGGACTGATTCGCTGAGCACCCCTGTTTCTTCTCATCTTACATTCCGTTAGACATCAAAGCGAGAATGTAATTTGAGCGCCTGACTTGGAATGTGGCGCGTCATCAATTAATTACGTCAATCGATCCAGCGTCTTCAACATCAAAGCAGTCATGGTGAGTTTAAATCCCCCGCCCATGGAAAGAAGCACAGTCAAGTCTGTTTATTTTGAAGGGTGTAGCCAACGAGGAAAGTCAGTGTTACCATGGAGTTGGTCCCTACCTGCTTCAGAGTGTGGATATTTATTAAGCATAGGTATGGTTCAAGGAGGAGTCGAGGTCGAAGACTCCCAGGGGAAGGAAGGTAAGATAGAGAAATGAAGCAGGCTGCGTTTTCAAGGTGTGTCGTGCTAGAGACTGTTTTGATTTGGATCACGTATGTCCAGGCAGTGTCACTCAGCTCTGGCAACTTGGTGCTAGTGGGAAATTCAGGTCTAGTGTTGCTAAATCTTCCAAAGTCTCAAGAAAATTGGAAAAAAAAAATCTGACTTTTTTCCCATAAAATCCTCAGATTTTAAATGCCGCTGTAATGACCACTGTAAACAGTTGAAAGAGGCTCCGCATGACATCGTGGCCTCATTTTCTGCCCTAGAATTTTCTGAGAAGGTGCTGCACGTCCTTGAGGATGAGAACAGTGGAGCATAAGAGTCCCAGAGTCAGCAGCTGTAGGGCTCCTTGGACCAATGGGTTCAGAAGCCAAAGGAGAGGCAATTGAGGATAAACACTCGCCCCTTCATCCTGAGAAGCACAGCCTAAAGCTCCTTGGAAGGTTCTAGCAACATCATCACTAGGCACCCACAGCAAGGTGGGTGTAACTCATCCTGATATTGGCTCTGCAGTCTGTCCTGTGTTTTGCCCAGTCCCACAACCTGCCCCTTTGACTCACTTCCCAAATAAAGCACTTATTCACAAGAATTTGTCTCATCCTCTGCTTTCAGGGCAAACTAGGTTAAGACCCTTGGCCGCTAAATCATTTTAAGGTGCACTGTGTTGGCTGGAAGAAGACTACCGTGTTTCCCCGAAAATAAGACTGGGTCTTATGCTAATTTTTGCTCCAAAAGATGCATTAGGGCGTATTTTCAGGGGAGGTCTTATTTTTTCATGTACAACCATCTACATTTATTCAAATACAGTCATGTCATCTTCTTCTGGAACATCGTCATAACACACTAAATGCGTCCGTCTGGTTGATGATCTTAACTGAGACTTATATTCAGGGTAGGTCTTATTTTCGGGGAAACATGGTACCTATAGGGCAGATATTGCTCCTGAAGCTGTCAGGATAGGACTTCTTAGTTGGGAAATGGTTACTTGGAAAAGAAGACACTGAGCTTGTATTACAGGTAGGGCTGGGTACTTTCTAAATTTTAGGAGGCTTGTGCTTTTTTTTTGGTTTGTTTTACATAAGAAACATGATTTTTTTTTCTGTTCATTTGGTCGCTTATTTCGTTCATTACTAAATTTTTAATTTTAGAATAGTTTTAGATTTACATAACAGTTGCAAAAAGATGACTTTCCCTGGTTGGTTGCTTTCGTTGTTGCTTTTAGTACATGTGAGATTGCTAAGTACATGACCAGTAAATCTGATATTGCTCTTTCCTCTTAGAAACCATTGTGTCAGGTCTCAGAAAATACAGAAGAGCAAGCTGTAAACATCCCCTCTAAGTTCCTTGAGGACGAAAACAATGCCTCATTCATCTTTCATCCCCCTTAGTACCAGCTGCCCTGCCATACCTAGGGACATTTGATAAATATTTGTTGAGCAGCGGATTCCCATCACACATTAGAATCTGGAGGGATGACAGCAAGTCCCAGACCTCTTCCTCTAGTCCCCATGTCCCCTTCCTGCCGTTCCCAAAGGGCAACTTTCTGCTCTGTGTTGTTTTAGTTTGGCCCAGTAGATTGGGAAAGCACACTGGAAGTCACATTTTTTTACTCAAGGCTGGCTTTGCCAGACCTCCCATTCTCTCATGCATGATCAAATGATCTTTGTTGCCAAACAAAACCAGAGCTGTATCTTGGCCGCCCGCCGTACCGTGAGAGATTTCTAGGACATGCCTCTGCACTGCACAACGTGATGTATTTTTAGCCAAACCCTGAGTGAAAGCCAACTTGCATTTTGTTTCTTTTCTAGATCCTCTAAGCATGTATCTTGCTTGTTTACTGGGTACCTAGCAAAAACAGTAATAATAACACACGCTATAATTTCAGCCTGTGGTCTCAGAACACCTTCACAAGGTCTTTTTATGAACCCTTTTCAGGAAACGCAAGCGGCTTGATCAAAATCTATGACAGACAGAATTAATATCTGTGTGAACACCTTACTTTTGTTCACCCTCAGTTTACATCTCAGGATGATTAGTCATGGAATGTTAGACTATGTAGTAGTGTAATACGGTAAGCTACTTGTTATCAGTCTTTACCAGAATTAGAACGATCCAGCACTCTACTGGAGGGATTCACCATATTTATAAAGGGGTTGTGTCAGTGATGAAATGAACAGAAGGCATCTTCTCTCACAGAGTTTTATGTTTTAATTTAACAGTAATACTTTTCATTGAGTACTTAGGAAATGCCAGGCGTTTTGTAATGCGTCTTACAGGTATCAACTCAATATCATCCCCATTTTAAAAATGGAAAAACTGAGGTACCGAGATCATAGATAGTCAGACCTAAGGGGACAGTGGGAATTCATCGGAGGATTTTCAGCTGGAGAGCAGTAGACCATTTGTTATAAAGAAGTCCCTGGCTTCTCAGTGGGAAACAGGTCCTCAGGTAGTCAGAGTGTAAGTGGGGGGACAGGTGAAAGCCATGCAGGGCTGCTTAAGGGGAAGCAGCACCCTAAGTCTGGAGGGAATTCAGGTGTGTCTGACAGAAGTTCGGAGGGTTTCAGTGCACTCATACACTGAGGGATGTAAGCTCACTCCTTGCACCGGATTTGATAAGATTCAAATAGAAGCAAAATATCAAATGGGTGTTTTGTGGATGTCAGTGAAAGCACATTTCAATCATCTCATGGCCCTTATCCTTTCTATTATAGATCTCACCGTGGTTTCTACGCTTTTGTGCTTTATCTCCAACCAGGTGTCCTTCACTAGCTTCCACTCCCTTACCTTCCACGCTCAGGGGATAGTAACTTCTTGTTCTTCCTTAGTACACAATGATTCCCTGGTTTTTCAAAGGTGATATAATTCCGGTGTATCACAGCCCTTTTTTCTTAAGAGGGGAGAATCTTTTCTGTTGTTATTGTTTTTAAAGACCAGAAAATCCTGTGCTATACACAGATATGCCTGTTGGTATGGAACATCACAGCGTCTTGTTCACAGGTAGCTTTTCATAGATGGATGCAGGAACTCCAGCTAAGCCAAGTACTGAGGGAACAAAACAAAACACAGAGATTGATAAGAACTCATCTTGAAACTCTGTTATTTTCAGGACTTATTTAGCCCCCCAGGCCAGTTGTCTTTTTGTAGCTTTCCATCACCCTCATTCGTTTCCACAATTCTGCAACACTACAGTACTCTTCTTCTCTTGTCTAACACAGGGACAAAAGAGTGGTGACAGTAATGCCAGTGATTAAAGGTACTGAACAATGACTGTGTGCCTCGCTGTATCTGTGAGGTTCATATGGGAACATTATCACTATGCTGAAGGACAACCAAGGTTTAGAGGGTTTAGTTACCCTACCACGAGCAGGCAACTTGTGTGTAAGAGGTGGAAAGAGAATCAAACCTAAGCCGTCTGACTTCAGTGCTTGCTGTTGAAGGTGCGAGAAAATGCTTGTTGATTGGCTGTGTAAAAGCCCTACTTCCCTCAACACTTACTGGAGGGAAGAAATCAAATCTAAATGTGGAGATGGTCTGGACAGGCAGGCTGCTGGAAAGCAGAGGATCATTACAGCTATTAAGACAATGCAGAGGGTTATTTCCGTGCTCAGATCTGTGCAGCCAGATGGAAAGCGTAGTTCAAGCTTAGTGTTGTCAGACAGCAGAGGCTGTGGGCAAAGGGGAAGGCACGGGTGAGTGATTTTTGACTGATTATCTCTAATGTGTGTGGCCAGTGTCACTCCCATCTCTGATGCCTGTGATTTATTCTATTATACTGTCAGGATTAAAACACCTTAGCAGGAGAAAAATAAAGGGAGGGATCCAAATGCTGTGTCATCAATGTGACAGATGCTATTTCTTTGGAAACCACAGACAATGAGGGTATGGAAACTCTCTCAGAAGTGCCATGGTCATAGGATGTCAGAACCAGACAGACCTTTCGGACCATATATTTCAAACTGCTCATTTGACACATAAGGAAACTGAGAGTCAGGAAGCTTCTGTGTTGGCCAAGGTCACACAGCTCCTAAGTTTAGAGCTAGAACCCTGGTTCCTACCTCCCAGTTCAGTATTCATTTCGCTGAATCATCTTCAGGTTCATCATCAGTCAAGTTCATTGTTCCTGTCCCTAAATTCACTGAGTTGAGTTTTATATTAGGTAAAGAATCTGTCTGTATTTTAATGAGAACAGTGAAAAGTAGGAAGCACGCGCTGGAAATTATTCCTTTGGCTCTCCAGTATCCATGCCATGATGATTTTAACCCCAGAACTGAGGTCCTGAGCTCTCCTCACTGTTGTCTTTTTTTGGTTAGCTCCTGTCCCTTCTCTGAATCAAAGGAGACCCATCTCCTCTCTTCACCCTTGTTAAGTGATGGGCTGGGCCGTTCTGTGCCTGCTACTGCTGCCAGCTCCTTGCCGTATCCTCACCCATCCTTACCTGGATGTCTTCATCCCGTGTCTCTCTCCTGTTGTTCCCTGTGTGAACAGAGCAGGTCAGAGTCCCAGCCTGCCAAGAATCCCAAGCTCCTGCGTCTCTCCCACCTGCCTCCTTCCTTACTTGTTCCGCGGTCCAGATTTTCCAGCCACTCAGATATTCTGAGCTCTTTGAAATCAGTGAAGGGATACAGAATCCGAAGCGGAAAGACATGGCTAGAAGCCTTAGCGAGACCATGGTGATCCTGTGAGGTTGGGCAAGTCTTGGAGACGTCTCACTGGGGCTAAGTGTGCTCCCTTTTACAACCGGTGTCCTAGTCCCCACTCCAAAGCGTTATTTTGGGAGAAAAGTCCATTGATGACGAAATACTTTGTCAGCAGTGTTTATTACCCCCAAATTGTGACTGTGGATGAAATGCCTAATGACAACCCGCTGTGAACTCCACAACTCCATTTGAAAATCCCATGTGCTCAAACACGTTCACGTGTTGACACATGACACAGAGCTCCCATGGGTTGATCTGTCCCAACCGAGGACATTGAGCCCAGGAGCCCCCAAAGCCATGATTAGTGCTTTCAGCTGTCGAAGATGCTTCGTTTTCTTCTAGCCTCACTGCCCACCGGAGCCACTCAAATGGCCAAAGACTTGCCAACTCTGAGTTTTCCTTATCACGTGGTGGTGAAGTAGCATTTCTTATGGCCCAGAGCTCATGCAGGCTCTCGTGTGAATATGCCATCATTCTCTCTCTAACAGATAAGTCTGCCACAGGATAGCCTTGCAGTTCAGACATAGCAGTCACCTCTATCCATTTCTTTAGGCATGGAAATGGATGCATACACACCCGAAAGGACCACCTGAAAGACAAACCAAAGGAAACCATCACAGAGGTGAGGGTGGGGGAGGGGAGCGGCAGTTTTCCTTCTCAGTCAGAGCTCAGACTCATCTAAGACCAACCTAACCACTTAATAAATGTATCTTTAGAATTCCCCAGCATTCTAAATGATCTAGTTCTGTAAGGGCTTAAATTTTTTATCTGTATGGGGGTGGTTTTAAATTAAAAAATCACTTTTCTTGGAGAATGTGCCTGTCTCCTCTAATAAGTCTCTTACTTTATGTGCCTGTGCTGAGGCACGTATGCTCGCTGTGCATGTAATACCACAAAGAAAAACGGGGAGAACAAAGACCTGTTCTCCCCCTCTCTGATCCCAGTGGGTTGGGACCAGAATAGAAGCAATCTCTTCCAAAGCTCAAACCAGGATGGATCCCTCAAAAAACCGAACATCTGTAAACAGCTTGAAAACCTCATCCACTGTTTGCTTTATCCTCACTGTCATTCAAACCTGAGGGCTGTGGAAAGGATTCAGAACCTCAAATCCAGGTAGTGACTTTAAACCGTAGGGGATCACTCAGTCAACAAACATTTACCTGCAGTTGGCTTTGTCCAGTTTTGTTGTAGAGCTGGGAGTACAGACTTGAAAATGGTATAGTCCATGTCTCAGGAAACACGCTACTGCAGGGGAGGTAAAAAGAGTTATATAATATGTATGCCATACAGAAACTACCCTGGCAGACGGAAGCACAGAGCATTATGGGAGCAGAAGGGAAAGCTTCCAAGACGGCTGTAGGTAGAGATTCTGTGCTGCTAGTCAGGGTTGAGTTTGCTGAAGGTTTCCTAAGATGCATTGAGGTTTGCTCTAGTGTGAACTAGGTTACTAGAATAGACAGAGAAAACAGCATCCTGATATTTAAATATATGATTACCCTTTCTTTATAAGTACTTAGCTGGAAGTGTCTTAGGATGAAAACTAACGTGCCTATCTGTGAATGTACAGCATATTGGAACCAGATTTACTGTCCCAAAGTGTAATGCTTACTCAGCCATCTGATGAGATTTGAGCACGGAACAGTTTGAGAGGGATGCATAGAGCTGTTTTATTACAAGATGCTGTTATGAGTTATAGCAGCTTTCCTTATGCTATACGGCTGTCGCCAAACAAGTTACATGAATATAAGCAGTTTTATTTGCAATTTTTTGCTTACATTTTCTTAGCCTGTTCGGGTTATGACTTCTCACAGCCCCACCCATGCTCCTGAGGTAGCCCCAGTATATTGCTTTATTCAGAGCCAAAAGGAGCCTTTAAAAATATTTGTAGAACGTCCTCCTTAGACTATGCAGCGTTTATGGATGCTATCACCTGGCACTTGTTTAACAAAAAGAAAAAGGAAAAGAGGCGTTTTTCACTCCCACCTATATGTGTTTATTTCAGAGAAAACTTAATAAACACATTAATTATGCAGTGGCAGTTACCCCTGAGTAGGAGCTTTGGTGTTTTAGGAAAAAAAGTAAACAGCGTTTTGAATTTCATTTGATAAGGACTGAACCCGAAACAACTAAAATAAAAAAAAGAATTAATTTTATGGGAGAAGTACACCAGGCTTGGTTGTTATAGACAAATTATAAGCTGGGAAATTAGTGCTGTTGATTCCCCTTGAATGTATGAAAGTGAATCTGAAAAATTGATGACGTTAATAAAAATGATAATAACAGTAAATTAGTTTAGACTAAATGGAAATAATTGTTAAGCTGGGACCTGAATGAACCTTAGACAACTAGGGACTTAATTTAAACCCCGTTTATTCTGATTTTATGAAGTTTCCTTTTCATCGAATTAATTGTGTTATTCATAATTATAATAAATATTTAACATACAGTGCTCAGTGCTAAGAGTCTATGTTTGTTTCACTATTTATTTTTGGAAAATAGTGTATGCAGTCATGCTTGGCTTAGCCTGGCATTTGGGGGGGGGGTGGTGGTGGATCAGGGACATTTGAACCTGACTGCATAACCAAGCTTCACTGACAGGCAGTTTGGGGTAATTTGGCAGATCAGTCTTTAAGAGTCTTTTTTTTTTTTTTTTTTAATTACTTGCATTGAATTTTTTTTTCTGGTTATAAAAGCGATTTATACCCATTGTAAAGTATTTGAAAATAACAAATACATAAAGATGAAAATTAAAACAACCTTTTATTTTACCTCCCAATAGCAATTGCTATTATCATTTTGGTATATTTATTTTATAGCCTTTTAGCTGTTTGTGTGTATATGTAATGCATTTTCCAAATTGGAATTATGCTATGTAGTACCCTGCTCTTTTTACTTATTATATCGTGAATGTTTTCCTTTTTTTAAAATGGTCTTTTGAAAGAAGATTTCTTTGACAACTGTATGGCATTGTCATATGGATATACCCACACTATCCTTCCTATTTAATCTGGTTTTTTTTTTTAACAGAATTTCAGTTTTTGTACCTTTTTTGTTATACGTCAGTGAACATAATTCTACATAAATCTTTGTGCATGTCACTGATTTCCTCAGAACACATTTGTGAGTATTTTATATTACACTAATGTAGAGAGAGGAAAAGAAACAAGTGTGCTAACTAGGCTGTATGTAATATGGTTCTAAATATTAAGAGCACTCATCTAAACTTGAAAATAATTTTAAAAACAAAACTAAAACTCTACTTACAGATTATATCCTAGAATCATATTCTATAATGCATCATTGTATTGCAATGATATTTTGACAAATCAATTTTAAATTGTTTGAATGTAAGGATTTTATGTCATATTTCTTTAGATCTCAATTAAGGGGGTGTGGTTATGTAAGGTCAAATGACTATCCCTCAGACCTCAGAGTTTTTTTTTAATGGTATGTTAATTGCTAAATCCTATGAAATTTGGAATTGTAGCATGAGTATAGTTTTAATTTTTTCACCATAGATATAGTTATATACATATGTGCATATATATATACACATATTAAATATGTTAACATAAACCACATAGAACATATTACATATATTAAACACATTAAAAATGTATTTATGTTCCTATATAGAAATCATATATATTAAGTGCATGCTATATTATTCAAAGAGTTTGTGTATAGAGTTCAGTTATTTCATTGGATTTGGTCATGATTTGTTTAATCAGGTAACCAATAGAACAATTAGTATTAAATAATAATTAATAATAAATATCATAAGTCCTATTGTAATCTGGTCTACTGCATGTTAGTCTCCATTTCCCCTAACTGTAACGTATTGCTTAGAGTTTATCTCAGAAGGAACTCTTGTATCATGGTCTGAAACATGCAGAAAAGATGGAGTCAAGAGACAAAGGCAGAGCTTGCAGGATTTTTCCTGTCTCATTTTCTGTGTGTCTGTGGGAAGCTTTCCACCTATACAACAAATCATCCCTAGGGAGAGCAGTGTCATGATATGAAAAAGGAACAAAAAAATGAAATGATGTCTGATTCCCATGGGAAAAATAGGTCTTATGTGAAAATTAATCTCAGTGTGTTACAACATTTGCTACATAAACCTGAACAAAAGAAAGGAAAAAAATACTTGTGAGAAGATGCTTTTTCTCTCTGAAGCTATCTTTCGTGACCATCTCTTTCATTTTTATGTGACACCACCGAGATGATGTGGTATAAAAGCGTGAGGTCCAGGAAGGTTTCCACAGCTGAGTAGCCAGACCGGACTCTGGCAAGTGAATGGTACTGTCCTCATGAAGCTTCAACCCAGACTCGGACATTAATTTACTTCATTGCCTTGGCAAGGCATGTACCCTCTTTAAGCCCAAGCTTTCTCCCCTAAGACAAGGCCAAGGAAGGCATGAATGATCTGTAAGACCCCTCTCTGATCACTCCCTCTATTCTGCTTCTATGTAGACTCAGCCCTGGCTCTTCATCTGACTTACTAGTCATACTTAATTTCACATTGTTAGTGCCATAGTATGTGAAATCTGGTGAGCAAGAACTGCAAATGTATTTAAATATACAAACACAGATGATTCCCTTTGAAGTAAAGAATCTCCAGACTCCCCCCCAAAAGGAGTGTCCTTTCTACTCTACCCACTTCCTGCCCTGACTGTCATTTTCATGCTCACCAAGATCATGTAACAGATTATGTCATCCCTCATCCTTGATCCAAGAGCGTTATGTTTATAAATATTGAGTGAGTGACATGGCCTCTCAGTATTGCCTTCCAGTGACAAATGATGTTGTGAAAAGATTGGGCATTTTGGAAAAATTTATATGGATATTAATTATACATAGATGGAGTCAAAAATCTCTTTGTTTCGGTGTTTACTCCTTGCACTCCTGAGGAATGAATGTTTGTTCTCCTATTATTCGTATCAGTAAATTCTTGATTTTGTTAAAAAAAAAAAAAATCCAGGGCAAGTGCTTACATTATCACCATCATCTGCTCAAAGCCTGAATTTCATTAAGTAGATTGTTAATAAAATGAGGAATGATATATCACAACTGCAATGCTGTGTCTCCCAAAGTTAATGAAGAGTTATAATTTTCTAGATGGCAAATTAAAAGGCTGTTAAAATGGTTGGTAAGACTGTCAACAGATTTAGCAACATTCCAATTAAAATAGGGCATTAAAGAGAATTAAAATCTTGAGTTTGGAGAAATGAGATAATATGTTTAATATGTGATTTAATATAGTTAGGAGCCCTGGAATCTTTACATAAGATGAGATGGATATCATCTTCAAGATGACATGACACGTTTAACAAAAAGTGAGACATCACCATCTAATACAGTTTAACACACTCCATCAATACTTTGCTGGGCTGAAACATTAAAATTATATTTTTTTAAATTGTAGAAATAATATTAGAGCAATAATAATATTTTAATGTAGAAAATTTTGTATGCATATTATATGTGTGATATTCATATGTATTAATATTATGTGCATTTATATACCACCCATTTCTAACAAATCAATAGTTTTATTTTTTTCCATTTTCATTTTAGCTCTCATCCATCTGGATATACGTTTACATAGAATAGTTGTACTTTTGCATGCTTTTTGTTCAGTTATACTTCAGACTTACATATCATCAATGATTTCATTTTAAATGACTGAATGTCACATACTGGATTAATACACTAAATTTTACTTAACCACTCCCTGCATGTTAAGTAATTAGGTCACTTCCATTTTTTTTTTTTACTATAATAAATAAGATTAAATACACAAATATATAATTATACCTTTAGGGTAAGTTTCTAGAAATTGGATTAATGGGTGAAACAGAATGAATGCTTTTGTGGCTCTTGAAACTTCATATTTCTCAACAAATGACTATTATCATACCACCAGGAATTTAACTATGGTTAAATTATGGTTAAATTCAGCTATAAGCTGAGTAGCCTTAGGTTGCATCATTATTTTATAATTTTTGCAAAATTAATAGGTAAGATGGTACCATACGTTTAACTTATTTTTTAACCAGTCTGTCCCAAGAATTTAACAGGTAATCAGATAACGTGACCATTTTTCTTCATTTGTTTGGCTTTCTGTGTCTTACTCTTTGACAAGTGGTAATATATAAGGTGGTCCACACATGATACCATAATTTTCCTTTAGCAGACTTTTGAGATATTCGCAGAACTGAGATTAAGCTTAGCTCAAATGAAGGTGCCCACAGAATGAATATTTTTTGTTGCCAGGAATAATATTTAATAGAGTAAGACAGAAAGTGCTTAGAGAAGGGTTATGACATTATTAACAGTCCTAGTGAGGATGATTTTTTTCAAATGGTACTAAACCTAAAAATTAACCCTTCCTCTTAGTATTTCAGAAGCTATAAAATCCCTCCTATTCCCAAGCAGAGAAGAGGGAGAAACACAGGACAAAGAACTCTAACGAACAAAATTCATGATGGAAGTACACAGACCACGTCTGGGTACAGCCCTGACTCCTCTCTATACAATCTAAAAGCTCTAAACACTTCACTTGCCCCTCACTGCCTGTTCCCGTTTATCTTACTTCATGCTTCATAATCTGACATTTGCTTATTTATTTACTTGTCTATATACCATAAGAATGTGTGTTGCATAAGAGCACAGTTGTTTTTGTGTGTTTTGTTTAGTTTGCCTCTTTTGCTCACTACTGTATCGTTAGGTAGGCCCTGATAGAACAATGCCTGGCACATAATGGGTGCTTCATAAATATTGATTGATTGAATGAATGAACGAATTGTGGAAAATCACAGATGGAAAAATTGCCCAAACTATAACTGAGATATGAAACCTCATACAAATAAATGACCATTTGAGTATAGAGTTGTATATGAGGAGAGGCACTTTTGGGACCGAGAAACCATGCAGCCAATGATGCAATCTGAAGTCAACCAGTGAAATGGAAGATAAATTGGATTTGGAACAAAACCTTTCCTGTAGCCATATTTGTTGAAGGAGGGATTGGAAGTAGATTCTAGAAGCTCACTGTTTGCTATTTTTCAGTTAGGTTTGAATATACATACATATACACATATACATGTGTGCACATCTGTGAATATACATAGCTACAAGTATATATCCATATATACACCCACACATGTGTATTTCTATGAGTATATTGTTTAAGGTAATTTAGTAAATTCTAGTCAAGGGCTACCCTCCATACCCCCTATAGGGGTATCCTGTTGATTAAAATCAGTTCACCTCAACTAATATTTTTCTATATTTTAAAAGTCTTTTAAGAATTTCTTGAGCTATTGCAATGGAGAGAAACCTGGAAGAAGTGAATTTCGATTGACAATTATAGTTCAAGTTCAGGTGCTTATACTGTGTAGGCCAGAGTTAAAGCGTCCTGTAAAGAGTTATGCTTTATTATGGCTAACAGTGCTTTTCTGAAAGTGCTGCAAAAGACTGCAGTGTGGTGATGCCCCAGCTTTTCTCTGCACACTCCCTCCCCATTACCAGTGTCTTCCTGTGTCTCAGTCTTCTCGTCATCCATTGGTCACTTTCAGCCTGTGATTGAAAGGGTTGTTTTTTCATCACATTGATGACTTATAGTATCATTAACCCTTGACTTTCGTCTCATCTATAATTCCTCTAACCTACTTGACCTCCCTACCTTAAAATGGCTATGGTCATCAAAGTCAGAAAATCTGCTTATTCTCAGCGATCAATAATGCAAATAGAAAGGATCCTTTCAGTAGACTCATGGTTCTTCTTGTTCAAGGAATAGCCCTTGGTATTTTGCCTTGAAAATCGATTTATTTTAGTTTTTTTTTTTTTTTTTGTATTTGGTTTTTATTTACTTTTTTTTAAACTTCCCTTTCTTCACACTAAGTCAGATCATCCCTGTGTCTCTATATTGGTTCCGTATCTCAGCTCTTCGGATAGCCTCCCATAGAATAGGAATGCTAGAAGGGACAAGCAAAATATCAAGTCATCAACCCTACAGTAGTTAATCATAAAGTGAATTTAACTCTTTCACCATCTACCCTTCTAGCAGAAATTGGATCCCTGATCATCTCTCTATTATTTTGGGGAGTGTCATACTCAATGGAAATTTTCTATGTCTCTGTTTCTGTGACTCTGCTTTCAAGGGCAATCTCTTAGGCACTGCCCGTCATTGTGATTATTGCCCACATGATTGAATTAAGGTAATCAGGCCACATTCATTGCATGCACTCAGAGCAGTAGCTGAAACCACAGGTAAAATTGAAATGCCCAGTAATGGCCATTTCAGTGTCGGTTTCCTGTTCTTTTCCTAAAGTGCATTTGCTTTTGCTTTTCTTCCTTGCCTGCTGAGATCATTGTGTGGGTATGAGTGTCTGAGGGCTCAGGTTGATAAGTTGCAAAGGGAACAGGCTGGGGTTGGGGGTGGATGGGGGAGGCCACACAGCTTGAGTAAGTAAATACATAAAAATACATGGTGCTCTAGCATGCCCTACTGCCAAGTCACCATTCCTGCACAAGGCTGTCCTCATATAGTAACTTCAGCATCAGAATTCTAAAGGCAGGGAAGCAAAAGTAGCAGTTGTGGGAGCTCCCTGAAGTGGAGCTGGGCATGATGTTCTAAATTCTGAAATCGCAAACCCACAGTTCAGGAGGTTGCAGCAACGCAGGATGCAGATGGTGTGTTCCTTTGGATTGTCAGTGTAGTTCTACAGTATATATAAATGGCTTTCGTTCAATCCTTTGGCTCCGTCGCTGCCTTTTAACACCAATGTGTCAGTAAAGCCATGTTGCAGTGACAATCATGTGTTGGTAATGGGGCTCAGTGGAGAGAGTTCCTTGGGATATTTTGAAATTAACCCTTTCAGGAGGGGGAGGTTTTTAACATATGTTATCTGTTAGAGAAAAGAAAAATGTGGTGCGTTAGGTGCCCACGATAACTTGGATTCACTTAATGTATGTATGTTATGGAATTAGAGGATAGATGAAATCATGCTGTCCTTTTTTAAAAATACATATGTTATGGTGTTTTGTTTTGTTTTTGTTTTTTGTTTTTTTCCCCCACAGCATGAATAAAATGAGATGAATGTACATTAAAATCCCTTCAGTGGCTAAACCATCTTCTTTTCAGCTGTAAATATCGAATAATAAATTCGATATAAATTTATAATTGTAAATATAAGGCTGTAATTAACATAAAGTCCTCTTCTGATGCACTGTAAGGATAGGGCCTAACTACTTTTCTAATAGCAGCACGGTCAAGAAGAATTTCCACTTAGAAATCAGGTTAGAGGTTCTCTTTCTTTAGTAATATCTGCCTTCTTCCCCACTCAGCCTCACTGGCCACTTGAGAAAATTTGCTCCCTTATCTTTTGAGAATCCCATGTCCTACTGGGTGTCCTCAATTTATCAGCTGCTTTGTGACAAATCAAACGAGTGACATCTGTACATGTGAGACTTACTTAGAAAGTTTTTTATTTTTTTTAATTTATAAATTGCATTTTTGAGACAGGCAGCTTAGGGCTGTCTTTATTACACTGAGGGAGAGAGGAGCGATGAAAGAATGGATAAATGACATTTTCTCACAGTGATTAGCTGTGTTTTACAAAGGCTACTTGTCAGGTGAGGCTTTCTTGTATGGGAAATTGGAAAGTCAGTGCGCACGTTGCAGCCACACGTGTGGGAATCACATGCACACTCACACATACAAACATACCACACCCATATATGTTTAGTGATTTAAAATTATCTATCTAGATACAGTTGGCCAATTTAGAATAATGACCATTTCACTTAGGACCCATGAGTAAAAATAGTTTAAGATCATGCATGTTTTTTGTAGACAGGCAGCATTTTATTTGTTTCACCCTTGTAGGTAAGAGTACCTACCATGAAGTCAGATGCCCTAATTTTGCTCTTTTAGCTGTATGACCTTAGGCAAGTTTGTAAATTTCTCTAAGTTTGAGTTTGTTTTTGTTTGTATGGAAATACCAGTGATACTTTACTTTGGCTTGTATGTCTTATATGAGAAAATCCATGTAAAACATTTAACATGTTCCCTGGCGTTTAGAAGTCCTCGGACAGTGTTAGCAATAATCATTATTACCTGAATTCCATTTACTATACAACCTGGGACAGTCATGGAAGGAAAACCAGAGGCGGGCTTAACTTATCCATCTGCATGTTTTTAAATGCCTTTCAGAATCTTACTATGAGAATGATTTAGAATCACAGACAGTTAATGCTAGAAGGAAACATGAAGATTTAGCCTCATGCTCTTCGTTTTATAGTTGAAAAATAAAAGGGAAGTCCAGAAAATGACTTTTCGAATGTCATACAACTTTTGGAGGAAAACACCCTGTGAGGGTGCTGGGTTTTCTCCAATCCAAAGTGATTTCTGCTATCACACATGACTTTCATATATATCAACTTAAAAATTAACTGGACTTTTTATATCTTTGAAAATAGAGTAACTTCAGTGTCAATGTCACTTTATATCCAAACCTACCGAAAATCTATTAAATGGCTGGAAGCAAGGGATCAGTTAGTACCAGTGATATGACCAATTGTGTGTAATGAGTAAAGTTACCACTATTTTAAACATTATATGCAACCAATCGTTGACCATTCGTTCTGCAAATACTCACTAAATCCCTGGTATATGCCAGGCTAGCAATAATGATAGTTAATATATGTTGAACACTTTTGACACCTCAAGCCATCAACTATGAACTTCACTGTGTAATCTTAATTCGTTTGAAACAGAAGCCCTAAGAAATAAGTACTACTATTATTTTTTATGATATAAAGAAAAATCAAAATCAAACATGATACAAGTTTCCAGTCTTAATGCAGTGTTTGTGTTCTGGCACATAGTTGATGATCAATAAAATATTTCTTGAATGGATAAGCTTACAGTCTAATGGGAATGGAATATGTATGAAAAAAATTAATACACTAAAACTGCTACAGGCAGTACAAAACCAAAACACCGAAACGTAGTTAGGGCTTAAAAGGGGAAATGGACTTCATTCAGGAAAGACCTTAGTAGATAGATTCTTAAATACGCCAATGAATCCTGTCTTAAAGTACATCTCAGATTCTTGCCTTCTTTTTTTTGGTGGATGCCGAAACAGATCATTAAGGGCCTAGCCAGATAAAAACAACTTCTATTTTAGGGTTGTTCAGACCTTCATTTTTCAAGTATCTCTTCTTCTGTCAAAGGGACCTCTTCCTATAATGATAAAAACACATCTGGAACATACTTGCATTGCTGATTTCCTGTTTTGCTCTTTTAACTCAACTTCCTTAGAATAGAGAGTACCTACTGTCTGAGTATTTAGGGCCCCTGAACTAATTGTCCACCTTCAAAAGAACGGTCTTGCAAGCAAGAAGAGACTAGACAATTGCTAGGTCAGTCAACAAGATTTTTATTGTAAACAACTGGTGCTCTTCACTGAAGGTTATATTGCAGTTCTAGCTCTGATCCACATTCACAAAATGAAGAGGTTTTAATCCAAGAGTAAGAGGTAAATTAATTTATTTGGTCAGTGTATCAAAACAGGCAAAGAAAAAAGAAGGAGGGGGTGTATTTTGGGGACATTCAGGCCAGGATCAGAAAGGAAATGGGTGTCATTCTTGACATTTCTGTCTCTCGGGTCTGCTTTTCCCTCTTTCTATCTGGAGGTTGATAGGTGCGAATCACCCAGAATCAATATATTGAAGTTAATTTTATGTGGAGCGGAGACCTTTTCCCTCTTCTACACACGTGAAACTTATAGGATTTAGCTCCAGCTCCCAAGGTGAGAGACTTCTTTGCCAGGAATTTGTCTGCGGTAACTTTCCTTGACTTTGGTTCCTGGACCAACTGTTTGCCCATTGTTTCCAGGGCAATGATTAGATCGTTTACTAAGGTGGAAAGCAATAAGTCAGCTAAGGCTAGGAAGGCCTGATTACTCCGTTATCCATGCCCGCTCTGTGCTCTGCTTTCCTCGTGTATTAGCACAAACTTTTGTTTCTTTGTTTCCCCTTAACGTCTGCCTAGACCTTGATTTTCTTGCGTTGGTTTTTCTGTCTCCTTGACTCTTTTTGAGTTACTTGTTTATGATGCTCATTTATTTAAGTGCCAAAAAATGTCTGTGAAAAACAAGCTAACACACACACACACAAAATACCAAAGAGCATTTCGGAAGGCTCCATTGTATAGCATATGTCAGCCTCATTGGACTCGGGGTCTCCTCTTGTCCTCGTTAACCACCTACATCATGGCGAGATAATCTCAGAATTTCTTATACAAACACTTAGGCTCTAGATTCAGACAGATCACGTTGAAATCACACTGCATTACTCCCTGGCCGTGTGACCTCAGTTATGTAACTTCTCTGTACCTTTTCCTCCTTTGTAAAATGAAGATAATATTTCCTTCTTGTGTACTGTTGTGAAAATCCACTACCATGGTTCATATCAAATGTTGAGCCCAGAAATCTTTATCCCCTTTCCCTCCCTTTTTGACTCCTTGAAGATGGAAAATAAAACACAGTGGTCCAAAAGAAAAACAAGAGCAAATGAAGGATTCAATGGTTAAAGCTGGAATTCTCCTTCTATGTACTTAACCAGGAGGTCATTCAAGGTACTTCACAATTTGTTGAGCGAACCATAAACGCCATTAGTAGGTCATCTGCCACTGACTTCAAAACTATAGTCTGTAAAACTCGGCTAAATAGGGAAATCATCTTAATAGCTCCGATCACTTTGATTTGGGCCATAAGGCCATCGTGACAGATGCACTAAGCATCGCATAAATACCAGGGTATTTCCTTCAGCTGCCATAATCTGCAGAATAGAAATGGTCATGTGCTATCATTATGTAATATGATATCATTTAGAAATGTAAAACTGTAGCAGAAGCATTTGACCAAGTGGCCCTGCATCTTTAACCACCTTGTTGAACACCCTTCAGTTTGTTTTGGTCTCATCTCAGTGACCCTCACATCATAAGGTGCCTGATGTTTGGTCTTTTTCTCCTTCAAATCCTGAAAAGAGGATTTATATGAGTATAGGGTATAGAGCTGGACTGAACTTTTCAGGCTATCTAGTCTTTTAAAAGTCCTTTAACTATTATGATGTATGATTCTTGCCCAA
Source organism: Rhinolophus ferrumequinum (assembly GCF_004115265.2). NCBI lineage: Eukaryota > Metazoa > Chordata > Mammalia > Chiroptera > Rhinolophidae > Rhinolophus > Rhinolophus ferrumequinum. The sequence goes on from NC_046307.1 coordinate 34,553,323, forward strand.
GCTCCTGAAAGATAGAGAAACTGAGATTTGAAGCAGTAAAATTACTGGATATGGCTAACTAAAGTAAGCCAAAAAGCTAGTTCAGCATTTGAACTCAGATCTTTCTAGTTTAGGGTAGGCCGAAAAATGAAGCTTTTATCTTTGTTTGGTAGATAAGGATATATGTGCTTGTGTGGTGCATATATACGTATACAATATACGTGACTTCTTCTCTCGAGGAAAGGTATTGAGATGCTGAGACCTCTGTAAATGTCCCATTTCTGAGGGGGTTTTTTTGCCTTTATTTTTTTTCCTAAGTGTTATTAGCTGTTTATCCACTGGTAACAAAAATTATGAAAGTCGAACAACTCAGAAGTGTATAAAGAAAGTTACAATTGCCTGAAATTCCAGGAATCACATCTATACATATCTTGATAAATGGTATGTTGATCTATTTTCCATTTCATAAAAGTATACATAAAACTCCTAGAGTAAGACCAGCATTCAGTCTCACTACCAGAGCTCGCATTACCACCAAGAGCATAATGTAGGACAATAGTTCTCCATGTCTGGACTGAGACCAGTAACACAGTTACCTGTGAACTTAAGGGATGGATGGGCAAATCATCGGGCCCCACCCATGACCTGGTCAATTAGAAACTGAATGGTCTGGTTCTTAAGCCCACAGGACTAATCTGATGCAAGAGGAACTTAGAGGACCTTTGGTGGACTAGTCTGAGAGATCTGAATTTGAAATCATCTTAGCCTTGACCCTCATTAGATTGTGACCTTGAACATACAGTTGTTAAACATACAGTTGTTAATATTTAAATTTTGCAAATAGCATTGCAGCCAGAAAAGTGTGAATGTTGTCTGTTTCAGAATTTTTACTCCTCTGAAACCTGTGATTGTTCTTCACCAAGTATGTCTCCTTTTAAAGGAGGGTGGCTAACTTGTTAAAAATAGTGTGATCTGTGTATTTTGAGCTAGCAGTTCTGGACATGAGACTCCCCAAGGAAAGGTCCAATTCGGATCATAAAATGCTTAACTGCAAATGTGAGAGTGTATGGGGATTACATCCTTCTCTATTTGCCACATATAAAAAGACCTAAGTAGACCCAGGTTGTTAAATCCCTCTTCCTAGGAAAATTAACAATTATTTGGGCCACAATGTACTTGTGTAGAAACGAAGAAAAGACTATAGATATAAATATGAGATCGAAATATAAATAAATATGACTGTCTTTTTAGTCTTATTTGTAATGCCTTAAGATGTTCAACATTATAGGTATTTTATGACCAGGTAAATTGATCTAAGACAGGTGAATGAAACAAGTTATAGGACAAAGGAAACAGGATGAACTTAGTAAAGTGCCAAACACCTTCCTCTAACTCTACAGAAAAGTCCTGATGGACTGAATTTGGCCTAACCTGGCATAACATGGCAAATACCAAAAACTGTGCCTTTCAGTCTCATTCAAGTGCAAGCCCTGCTCTAGCAGACCCTATCTATGAAAGTAGGTGTAATGATTTTTAGTAAGTCTGTGGAGTGTTTCCCTTCCATTTTTGCCTCATGTGTTTTAATCACCTTAAATTGAGAACAAATTGCTAAAAACTTTCCATGATTTTAGAAAGATTTTTTAAAAATAAACTAATAAAATGAAATAACACAATGACAATGTTTAAGTAGGAATATTATGGCAGATAAATTCTTGGAGGTTTACTGCTAATGGCCACTTGACATTTTTAAATAGAGCATTTTAGTAAATCACTGGAAATTAGCTGACAAGAATTTATATTCATCTATTTAAATGATACTTATAAATAAGTAAATATGGTTTAAATATAGTCTGAGTGATGCTGGAGTTTATAGCAGTGAATGTCCTAGTGTAGGTTTTTGTTCTAATTTCAGATCAATTCAACAAGCATCTATTGTAGATTTCCTATGAGCCAGGAAGTGTGTTAGTTCCTGGGTATCTACAAAGGAAGAAAGCCTAATTCTGGAAATTTTGTAAGTAATTGACCATATTAGATTCCTTCACGCTTTACCCCAGAAAGCTTCCTTTCTTCCCTGAATAACTTCCGACACCAGGGGACTTCCATGACTTCCAAGGTAGAATTTAGACTTGTTCTACTTCTGTTCTTAATTATATCTTGTGGATTTTAGCTTACACACAGTTCAAGAGCTATACACTAGCCAATTGATTATAATAAAAGCCAGTGGAGTATTTTAATCGTATATGCATTAGTCCATTCATTCTACAAGTATTTATTACGCCTGTTCTACTATGTGCCAGACACTGTTCTAGGCACAGAAAATAGCAGTGAACAAACTAAGATTTGTGCAGCATTGAACTTGTATTTTATAGTGAGGAGGGAGATCAACCATGAATTTGTAAATAAATAAATAAGATAATTTCAGTAAGTGGTATTCACTAAATGGATAATTTCACTAAGATAAATATATATATATATATATATATATACACATATATATGTGTGTATATATATATATATATATATATATATATATATATAGAGAGAGAGAGAGAGAGAGAGAGAGAGAGAGAAACTTATAGAACACTCTGGAGAGGAGTGAGGAAAGGACTCTATGCAGAGCTTTCTGCAGAGACCTCTCTGAAAAGGTGACATTTGAATTGGAAACTGAAGGAGCAGAGCCTGGGCTGTGAAGATCAAGGTGAAGAGCATTCTGGGTAAAGGAACAGTCAGAGCACAGGCAAGAAAAGGGAATATGTTCAGTGCAGTTGAGGGTTAGAGAACGCCGTTGTGTGGCTGGACCTTCATGGACACAGAAAGGAAATTGTTCTGTAAATATGGTGAGAAGAGCAGCTCGTTTTCTGTAGGCTTCCGGACATTGTAGTTTGGTATTTTTTGATATGATAATGGAAAGCCATGATGTTTGAAGCATGGAAAGTGCGTCTACTTTGTTGTTAAACTCACCAAGGATCTTAGTAATTTCATACACATCCCTTTAAAATGGAATTAAATCAAGCCTCCTAAGACACCTTCATTTGAGATACTGGGGCAAAACTCCAAATTTCTACCCAGTCATCCATTCAAAAATATGTATGGTTACAAAACTACTAAGCTAGGCCATCTGAAAGATACGCTACCGATAAAGAGCTAGTTTTTGTGTCAAGTAAGCTACATGCTATTGAGAAAAGAGCTATTTATAATTACCTATGATAAAACATTTTGATGAAATAAATTCTATAGTAAAACCCTAAAAGAAAAACTAGCAAATTCTGAATAACATTGTTTCTTTATTCCACAAGTATTTGTTATTACCTGTCACGTATCAGAAAGAATGCAGTGGTGAACCAAACACATATGGCTTTTGCTCTTATGGAGTTTGGAATCTGTTAGGTTGGTGCAAAAGTAGTTGCGGGTTTTTTGCAATCGTTTTTAACTTTTTAAACCGCAATTACTTTTGCACCAACCTAATAGTTGGGAGGGCAGTAATTAAATATGAAATACAGACACAAATTGGAATAAATTCAATGAGAAGAAGAAAATGACACTTATGACAGTATCTGGCACATAGATAATAAATATCAGTTGAGTGAATGAAGAAAGGAATAAATGAATGGTGAAAAATAGAATAACAGGGAGTGACATACTTTATACAGCACTGTCAGAAAAAGCCTCCCTGAGATACTGTTATTTAAGCTGTGATCAGAAGGAAGTGAAGGCATTATGATTTCAAAAGACTGGGGGGAGGAGTAGCTTCTAGGTAGAGGCACAAATGTGTGACAGTCCAGAGATTGGGAAGAGTTCTAGAATGTTTATCAGAACGCCAGAGAGGTGACATTGGAGAGGGGGAAAGTGGTGAAATAGAGTAAGACTTTGCCAGCCAGCCATAAGGACGTGTTATGTTCTAAATCAATAGGTAAGTCATTGCAGGGCTTCATAGGATTTAAATGATCATCCTAATTTCTGCAAAACAAATTGACTAAGTAGAGACACGAGCTGATGATGGAAAACCATTTATGATGATATTGCATTAAGTTAGATAAAAAATGATGGTTGTTTGGGCTAAAATAGTGAGAGCGCAGATGGAAAAAAAGTGGCTGGATCCAAAGGCTTTACAGATACAGTCACTGGATATAGTGGGGTGATGTATTTTTTCTTGTTCTTTCAGTTGTTCAAGCTAGAAACTTGGACTTATCCTTGACACAGCATCAGTTGTGACCCTGTTAAGAAAATCCATCTTTTTCCTCGCCTCAAAACCTTCCAATGGCCGCCCCGTGTCATTTAAAGAAAAAGGTGAAATCCTCACTACAATCTAAACGCCCCTGAATGCTCTTCCCCCGTGTTAAATCTCTGAATCACTTTCCTGCTAGCGTCCTTACTTAATCTGAGTTAGCCACCCTGGCCTTCTCACAGAATTCAGACGTAACCATCATACTCCTCATGCTGTTTGTCTTGCTTCTAGATGGGAATCCCAGATAAGCACTTGAAGTAGTCTTTCACTTTCTTTAGCTCTTGGCTCAAATGTCGCTTTCACAGTGAGGTCTTCTCTAGTAGCCTCTCGAAATGACCAAGGCTTCTTTTGCAATGTACTTCATCCTCTCTGCCTCTGCTTTATTTTTTCTTCTTAGTATTTTATTGATATGGGACAAAACATATGTTTTATCTACTTATTTTTTTTCTCATCTCCCCACTAAAATATAAATCAATTGAGAACTGAGTCTTGTGTTGTTTTTTTTCATTACCATATACGTAGTGCCTATAATAATGTTTCTGGGGTGGCCGGTTAGCTCAGTTGGTTAGAGCGTGGTGCTAATAACACTAAGGTTGTCGGTTGCCAGTTCGATCCCGCATGGGCCACTGTGAGCTGAGCCCTCCTTAAAAAATAAATAAATAAATAAATAAATAAATAAATAAATAAATAAATAAATAAAAAATAAAAAGATAATGTTTTTATGCATATAGGTTGAATTAATAAATGAATGACAATAGTTGCAGAAGAAGATAGGACCTTCCAGGATAGATGCCGTTATAAGAAATTAATCATATTGACCATTTGGAATATTTCAGCCTTTGAGTGTATTGACTCCTTGCAATGACAACCCTCTCAGTGTGAAATGAGACTGGGTATGGGTAGGGAGGGAGATTGAGGACTAGTCGGAAGAATCTAGAATAGCTTGCTGAGATGTTTGGACATTTTTCTGTAGATATCTGGGGTTCATTAGAAGGCTTTTAGAGAGGGAGGTACTGTCCTGCTTTATGTTAATAATTTGGGGAATGGTATGAAGGAGGCAATATGAGAGGGTGGGCTTTGGAATTCGGGAAAATCTGTCAGGAAACTACTAAATCGGCCCAACTATGAGGTGTATGACAAATGTACAAACTTCAATTTTGAACACATATAGGGATGGAAATCATGGGCTCTTACTTATAGCAGTGATACTGTTAGTTTTAATGAGATTCTGTCTCTTAAAGATAATTTATTTAGTTTTTCATGTCCCTGATTTCTCATAAACCATTTCAGTCGATCGGTTGTTTGGAATAGTGAAATCTGCCTTGAATCCTGTGGTACCATTTATTATAGAAGGAACTGTGTTATTGGCCTGGCTAAAACGGTTGAAACTTTTCTGAAATGTTTCATAATAGCAAATTTAATGGACTTGAAGGCTATCTCAGTTCTTGCTATGTTTCTGTCAGGTACCAGACATATGATCTTGATCATGTCACTTCTCTAAATGTTGTTACCTTATGGTATAAAAGAACATTGTGGAAGGAGAACACCAGAGTCCAGATTTGGAGCCAAGCTGATTCCAGAGCCCACGCTCTTACCCACATAGGAATCAACTGCATGATCCCTCATGTGGAAGCAGGATATTTGCACAGTTCCAATTCAGTACCGGGAAGACCTTTCAGAACACAGAAAGGATGAGCTACTTTGACAGGAAGTGATCTCCCTCAAGCAGAGGCTGGGTATTGACGGATGCCTAGTGCTTCCAGTCCCCAAGTATTTTACAACGAGATCTAAGACCTAAAATAGTAGTTGATTAGATGGTTTTGAATTCTTTCTGTCTCCTGTGTAAACCTGAGCACCCAGGAGTCAGCAGCAGTGAAGTTTTCTACCATCCACAATCACTTCTATTTCCTCTTCATACCTGTAGCATTTGGGATCCACAGCAGCTTTTACATTTAACGTTCACATATTTTTATCCTATGTCTTCCCTTTCATTTTGAGGGCAGGGATTATATTTCATTTTTCTTCAGGTCTTCTCTAATGTGCAGTGCTAAATTTTGTTCACAACAGGCATTTAAGTCATTTATTATATTTATTATCTGTTGAAGGATATTGTGAAAGAATAACTTGTTCAATTCTACGTAAATGCCCGTTGAAGTAATACATTATTTCAAAATGTGTATTTAAAAGTTGAAAAGTCCAATCAACTTGCAATTCATTGAAGATCAAAAGATACACGATGCCTTGGGAAGCAAGACCAAGCCCTTTACCTGTCCTCAAGGCATATGTGTGCCTACAGAAGTGAGGGCAGGGAGAGTCTAAATGTACTTAGCCATACCTGAGAACGATTTATTTTCAGTGCTGGCAGTTCTGCCATCTTCAGGTAAACAAAAGGATCTTCTTCCTTGTTGGGAGCAAAAGAATATATTTTGTTGAGAGTCAAAGAAAAGAAGGCGAGTCTCTTCCATTTTAAAAGATGTATTTTTAAATAAGATGGTTTAAAATGTTATATATAAATATAAAAGATATATTTTAAAATTAAACATGAAACAGTGATGGCCAGTGTAACTAAGGGAATCACCGTTGAAACGATTGTGGTAAAGGGAGGCCCGTTAAATGTGAGCACCACTGAGTCGAGCTGCATACAATTATTGTAGAAGACAATACCGAGACAAAGAATGTTGTTAATGATTTGTCAGAGCCACGTAATGCAGAAAACAACTCTCAGTACATTTACTCCTCTTTTTATGTAGCCCCTCACAATATAAAATTGAGGGGGCACCTGGCATTAAATACTGTATTTACAAAAATGCAGTAAAAAAAAAAAAAATCAAGATAGCATTTAGTGTATTGTTCTTTTACAAAAGAGAAAGAAGGAAAAAAATTGCCTTTATCGACCAACATGTTCCAATTATGATGTTTTATTTAAAGAATCACAAATGGGCAATTTACACAAACTTATTTCTCTATGCCCAGCATGAAATCATCCCCCATCCACTCAAGTTTTTCTATGAATCTAAGACGGGATAAGTAGAACCATAATTACAGGAAAAAATTTGGGTGTTGCAATTGCCGTCCAGAGCGTTGGGGCATTTGCTTTCACGGCCTCGGCAGTTCCGTTTGTCTTTGTCGAGACTCTGTTTCCCCCCCTTGCTTTAGCTATGGTTTCCTCATGGTATTTTAAATTAATTATCAATACCTTTTATGCTTTTTCAGGTTTTTGTTCTACATTTGTATGGATAGCGCTTGCTATTCTTTGTCAAAATTGCTGCCTTTGCCTTCTGTGCATCTGAACTGTGGTTGAATCGTGGTGAGGGCTTCTTTGCTGGTAGCTGCACCGCCTGAGCAGAAACAGGCTATGTTCCCTGGAGAACAGCTTTGTGACAACTGAACCGGAGGCTTCTCTTTTGCAGGGGAGGGGGTCAGCAGATGAGAATTCGTTTTATCTGGCACCGGACGCTTGGCGTTGCCCCAGTTTCATCCCCTTGAGTAGCATGCATTCATTCCTTGGGATTCTAATGTGACCTATCATTTCAGGACTACCCTGTGCAGTATTTTATTTGCTTGTACAGGGTTGAGTTCATCAACTCTAACCACAAGAAGACTAATTAGCTCAACAATGAAAATGGAAGCCCTGGACAGCTGAGTATTTAGGAATAGTCTTCCAGGTTGTTGATTCAGTTAGTTATCTTGTATATTTCATGTCCTACATATTGCAGTATAATAAGAATATTCTACAGAGACACACTTATCAAGGAAGCCAGAAATGGAAGGTACTGCATATAAGCATTATGGCCAGGTCCCAAATCGAGGCGGCAAACCAATCTTCTGAATTATATGCAAATACAAGTGCAAAACCAGGTAAGGAGTTTGTTTAAAAGGTAGTAGGAGATTAAGGAAGAAAGGCATGTGATGATATAGACAGTAAGTAAAATGGATAAATAGCAATAATAGTGATGTAATAGAGATTCCAAAATGTACCCAGAAGTCATTAACTAAGATAAAAGAAATATTATGTCAGTGATATGGACAGTAAGTAAAATGGGTAAAGACAGGAAAGGTAATTGGAGGAAACCCTTCCTGAGGAACAGGAATCTAGACTAAATTCCTATTATTATTAGGGTCAAATCAAAGAAAATGGGAGGGGGGCGTCTTAGTTGTTTCAGGACTCGGGCATCAATGATTTGTAGCTGTATAATCCCAAGACTGCTTACTTCTCTTCTTAGCCTCAACTTCCTCATGTGTAAAATGGAAGTAATGATCATATTACCTCATAAGGTTATTTAATGAGATAGCATTTACATAAATTTCTTCAAGCAATACCTAGTACATATGTTAAATAGTAGCTGTTGTTATTATTCTTACTGTAAATATTTTATAATTATTATGAGAGATATAAGTATTCTAGACAACTTGATCACACATTCTCCCTCCTAACTTTTTTGAGTCTTTCAACTCAAAAATAATTGCCAAGAATTTTGGAGTTATCACTATTTGCTGTATCCTTGGGCCAACTAATAGAGGGCACATTCTTTTGGGAAAGGGCAAATGGTGGCCCATTGGAGCTGGGAACTGTGCTTCCAGTGGGATGGAAGAGTGGCTAGAGCTGCTGTTGCTTTCCGGTTTGTGGTTGGTGTGAATACGTTTGGTGTTCTTGCCCCGGTGTTCCAAAGTGAGGGATGTGAATCCACCTGCATGGTAGGGAAGGTGTGTCTTTAAAAGTCAGTCTCTTAAAAGCAAGGCTGGAATAAATTTGGCCTCTTAGGGAATCAAGGAGCCCGAGGAAATCTATGTCAGCCTCTCCAGGTACATCTTCTGGTCCCATGAATCCAGTGGTGACCTTGGCTTCACTCTATATAGCAGCAGTGTTACAAAAAAAATAGTCTAAAAAAAACTCAGTCAGTGGTATAGTAAATCATGTCTATAAGATTGTAAGTTGATGTGTGTACATATTTTATAACAAAATGTATAGCATTGAAAAATATTTAAATACGATCCCTGCTAATATTTACAGCTTATGTTTATTAAGTGTTTACTATGTGCCAGACATGTTAAGGGTTTTTATAAATTGTTTTATTTATTAACCCACCAACACCTTATGATGTAGAATACTTTCAGTATCCCCATTTTGGCAGTGGGAAAACTGAGATGAACTGAAGGTAGGTAGCCTGCTGAAGTTCACACAGAAAATAGTGGAGTTGGGTTCTAGCCCAGAAAGTCTGATTCTGGCTCCCTGATCTTAACCAAATTTAAAACCAAAAAAAAAAAAAAAAAAACCTTACTTTAAATAGATCAGTGGTTGCCATCTGGATACCACTGAAGGCCAGTGAAACTTCCTGAAAATTCCTTAAAGGTACTCAATGAACTTAAAGCTATACCTTCAATTTCAATATTAAAATAGTTCATCTTTTGAAAAATAAAAGAATTTCTTTCCAGATACAATTAATGGCATGAAATTATTCAGTAACATCCGCATGAGCCCCACCTCTTTCCCTGAAAATTAGCGTTAAGTGGCACATTTTAGACTTGGCCAAGCAGACAATGCATTTGCAATTCTAAGAATTCCCATGCAATGATGCATTCTCTTTTCCTGCTCTCCTTTCCCTTTTCTTCCTCCCTTCCTTTTAGCTTCCTTTTCTTTCATTGTTCTCGTAATTTCATTCAAACCTGTCAACTTTGTGTTGGTATGCCATCAGTACATTGCATTTTGACAGTAGCGGCCCCTTTAGGACACATTCTCCGGTCTTGGACGTCATATTATTTGAAATAGCAAGCCCTCCTGATGTATTAAAAGGACACTGAATTGAGGTTCAGCTTTAAGCATTTTGTGATTGTCACCAAAGCCATATTAGTCTTTGAAAATCAGAATGCATGGATGGCTTGGCGATGTAAAATCTACCAGGAAGGGAAGGTGACAAAACCCATTGTTGAATCAAAATTCAACTCCAATTTCATTGCAAATAACGTACTTGCATCAGAGCCTCTTGGGGTATTGTGTGTGCACAGGGCTTGGCTAGCAGTCTCCTGCTCTGTGACCTCCTTAGGATATTTGTTATAGGACCATGTCCTCTCTCACTTCCACACCCATCACTATTACCACTGCATTATGCATACAGCATAATGAAGTTTGGTTTATCCTAGGGGTTCAAACACTAGCACTAGAGGTGAGACAAATTGTTTTAACCCTTTTATTTGAAGGATGGGAAAACTGAAGCTGAGCGAGTGACTTGTGAAAAGTAATACAACTAACTACTTAGAGGTTCAGCTATGCCTCAAATTCTACTCTTTTAAATTCCATCCCAGGTGTGTCCCCCATATTATCACAACAAATCAAACTAATCACCCTATTATCAGTGGCTGGTCTAACGCTATTGGTTATTAATAACAAAGGCTCCGATCCTGTGTGTCACTCGGAAGGGCCTAATAATATGTAAGCTCTGATGGGAGTGAGACTTGATGTATGTGCCATGTGCTCTGTTCAACACTTCTCGCTGAATCACCTCAGCAGCACTATTGGGGATCCATTATGATCCCCCCTACACGCACACACACATTTATAAAGGAAGAAGTGAAGGCTTATCACATTAAATAACTTTCGGAAATTCACAACCGGTAAGTGATGGAGTTGAGTTTTATGTTCCTGTCATTCTGATGCTGACCTCTGTGCTGAGCTGCCCCTGGAAGTGTTTTCAGTCCATTCCCGCTCTCCCAACTAGAACACGTATACACACATACTGGCAGCCACAACAGTCTCTCCACGGTATTATCTGATGTTAGTCGTTTTGGTTTTCCTTTCTTTGTCAGGATAGGAAGTGGATGCAGTCTTCTCTTGTTTCTCTGGTTTTGTGGGATTCCACGCTGTGGCCAGCTGATTGGGACCATCCCCACCCGGCAGAGCTGCTTGCAGTGTGTCAAATTCAGATAGTCACAGCCGTTGGTTACAAGCATGGCAAGGCATTCTGGTCCCTGGCTTTTTCGTTTTTTCCCCCTCTGTTTTTGCATTTGCCTACAGGAGTAGTAGGGATGGTGACTGGTATGTCTAGTAGGCTGGCTGTGAAGGAAGTTGAAGAAAGCTCCTTTATTACCGAAGGAATATAAATCGCATGTCAGAAGTTTGCAAAGGGAAATTTGGACAGAACTGTAGAGATGTCTAAAGCTTCCTTATATTCTCTCTAATCAGCTGTTACCAAGCATAGTCCGGTGAACTTAAATGCTAGTATATCTAAATTTCCTGTGTTACAATGCCCTATGTAGCAGTCGGAGCAAAAACAAGAAAAATGAAGGCAAGAAACTTTACAATCTGTTTCTCTTTGATAATTAAGAAAAAAATTTAACATTATGAACATAATTATTCACTTTTATTAAGTATCCAACATTTTCAGGTAGAAATAGTTTATAATTTGACACTTTCACCCAACCATTCAGCAAGTACATTGTAGCTACATAATACAATAAGTGAGGGATCTTTTCAACCCACTTAAAATTCATAATACAATGAATAGACACATTAACAGGTAAATTATAATTAAGGGGAGTAAGTGCTGTAATAAAGATCTCCATAAAGTGATTTGGGAATCTAAAGGAAGAAATAATTGTTCCTGGAGATTTTGGCTAAGATTTTGCAGAGCAATTGACATTTGAGATGATTATTGTGGAATGAGTCGTTATCATCCAGATGGTGAATGGGGGAAATGAGAACTCCACAGCAGAAGGAACCCATTGTGTGAAGACTCAATGTTAGGCGACATGGCCACCAAGAGAAAAGGAAATAGTTCCTCGTGGTGAAGTGACATCAGGGAGTGGCAGTCAGGAAGGAGACTAAGTGTTAGCCTTGGAAATATATTTGAGATTATAAGAGAGTCACACCAAAATATACCAATTTCAAATGCCAGTCTCAGTCTGTATTGGGATGTTTTATCATAAATCAAGTGAAGATTAATTGTCTGTTGTTCGTCTTTATAAATAATACTTTGCAAATAATGTTAAACAAAATTAACAAATTATGTTTGTTAACATTAAAAATAATGTTGCAAATAAGGTTAGATGAAACCAAAATGTTCTTCCAAAATTATCTTGGATGTGGACCGATATTTGTAATAAAACTTTAAAGCATAAAATGAAATTCTGTGCTTTCTAAGTAGACAACCAAATCAGTGGGGCAGTCTTGTAATTAAAATGTCTATATCGTTACTAAGGAGAACACATTTTTACTTACTGTATCTGTAATATTTGCCCACCATGGTTATTCAGGGGGCTATAGCAGAGCATTGCAAAGATTGTTCCTGTTTTTCACTTCTGCTTCCCCCACCCTCACCAGGACTAAGCGATTTTGGTTTTCTTTTGCTTCCATTTGTTTGTTTGCTTGCTCAAATTACTTTTTCCACCCTATAGGACTGAGGTTACTACATCAACCTTAATGATGGAAAGTCCCAGTGACTTTAAACAACACATTTATTTCTCATTCACATGGCATGTCAGGTGAGGGTTGACTATGGATTTTGTTCCCCATTGTCCCATTTCGGACAACACAGCTATTGATAAAGACTTTACTCTCTGGAGCACTGCAGGTTACAGAGAAAGGAAAAACAAAATATGGAGAATCGTGCCCTCTCTCTTACTAATGAACTTTGGGAATGACACTCTCAAACTTATTTGGTACATATAAAAGATGGATCATAATATGGTTTATGCTACAGTAGCGTAAACCATATTAGTTATATTGACAAATTCTTAAACTCTGTGCTCTAAAAATTATTAGTATCATCAATGTTTGTACCCTAAAATATTCCTGCATCGGCTTTTTTCCCCCTTATTTCAACAGGATTCTAAAAAAGACAAGTCAGAAGGGAGTAGAAATGGGAGCTGGCTCAACTGTCACTTCTCATGTCTGTTCACTTCCCTCTCCCTTTGAAGAAGGGAGGCAGTTCTGCTGACACACTACAGATTTTCATTCGATGCGAGGCCATCCCTGAAGATACTGTCAGTATGCTTCCCAGGTCTCTGCTATTCCTGTTTGGGTCTAACTTTAGATAACTGATAGGTGTGCCACTGTGTTCTCCAGGAACAGGTCACAACAAGCTCACCTGTGAGCCGCGCTGGTTTAATTGAGTGGTTTATTTTTTTTCTTCCATCTTTATGTTATAAAATCAGAAAAGGGGATTTTAAATTTTATTTTAGCTCAATATCTGTTAGTCATTGGTTTGTCCTAATGGTAAGTTATCTTTTTTCCTTTGTGCTGATAAAGGAGTTTAAGATTTTTTTTTCCCTCCAAAATACCAGGATATTCGGTGAGAAAGTCGGTCAAGGTTAATCACTAGATTTATTTATTTATTTGTTATGTTTAAACTGAATCATCTGCCACCCACTTTAACAAAGAACAAATTTGGCTGCTTCTTTTTAAATTTTTATTTTTCTGTCTGTTCCTTGGTTTTTCTGTGAACATTTCAGTCAGCTGGTTACTACTCTGACATAAATGATTCATATGGAGGTCGTGTGTGATCTTTTACGAAGTACTTCACATTTGAGATGATTGAAGAAAACTTCTGTCTTACATTTCATGAAGGACTAATCAAGTGCCTGTGTGTTATTGCTGAAGATGAGATGGTACATCTCTTGTTCTCAACCAAAGGATGGCTCCGGAGCCTGGGGGCAAAGTAACAGTTGGGACATTATTTGGCTAATTTAGCTGTGGTTTTAAAAAAAAAAGAAATAGTAAAATTTACATTTCACCAAATAGTTTTCCCAGTTCATTGCCCTAAATACTGATGATTCCCTTCTTTTCTGTCCTTTTTTTCTCTCTTATTTCTGGATAGAATGAGGTTATATAACACATCTGGACTAAAGTTTTAAATACACTTTTTTTCTTTTAGAACAGTTTTAAATTTTTAAAAGGTTTCGATTTACGTAATTGTTGCAAAGACAATACAGTTTCTGTATACCCCTCCGCCATTCTTCCCTGTTATTAACATCTGGCAATAATGTGGTTCATTTGTCACAATTAATGATCTAATGTTGGTACATTATTATTGATTAAAGTCCTTATTTTATTTATTCGATTTCCTCAGTTTTCCCCTAGTGTTCTTTTAGGATTAGGGGATCCAGGATTCCATCCAGAATCCCACGTTACATTTAGTAGTCATGTCTCTGTAGACTTCTGGTTATGACAGTTTCTCAGACTTTCCTTATTTTGATGACCTTGGCAGTTTTGCAAAGTCCTGGTCAGGTATTTTATAGAATTCCCCTCAGTTGGGATCTGTCTGGTATCTGTCTCCTGAGTAGAGTGGGGTAAGTGTTTTTAGTGGGAGGACTACAGAGGTAAAAGTGCCATTCTCATCATACCATATCAGCATTACTTATCACTGTGGATGTTAAGCTTGATCTTCATCTGATTGAGGGAGTGTTTTCCAAGTTTTTCCACTGTAAAGTTACTCTTTTCGTTTTTTGTCTTCTCTTCCATAATGTATTTCTTTGTTTTTAGCAGAAAGTCATTATGTCTTTTAAAGTGTTTATAAGGAAGCCGCTCACACTGAGGGAGTGAGGAGTTATGTTTCACTTCACTGAATTCGGAGTACCTACAAAAATGATCTGGAAATCTTCTGCATGAGAGAGTTGTCATTCTTCGCATTTATTTATTCAATTGTTAATTTCTATTAGTGTGGACTGATGGATATTTGTTTTATACTTTGGGTTATAAGACAAAGCACTTTATCTATTTTGTGACTTGAATTATTTTGTTTGGGCCATTGGGAGTGGGCCATTGGGCCATTGGGTCCCTTGGAGGTACATCTATCAATACGGACTTTTGTTTTGTTTGACTTTGAGTACTTTCTACTTTCTCGCATACATGATGCTCCAGGCTCTTTTATATAATCATCTTTTGGTATCTGCAGGGGATTGATTTCAGGACTCCCCTTCAGATATCAAAATCCTCAGATGCTCAAGTCCCTTATGGAAAATAGTATGGTATTTGCCTGTAACCTATAGGTGCTTGTAGGCTACAGCAGGATATGCCTACATATCAGTTCATTCTCACAGCTTCAGCGTAGTTCCCAGTGTGAGGCCAATTGCTTTCTGAGATGTTTTTTTGAATATTTTTTCAAATTTTTTTTTTGAGTATTCACATCTGTGGATGTGAAACCGGTGGGTACTGAAGACTGACTGTATTTCCTGCCCCAGACCTAGAATCAGGAATTTCTCCATGGGGCCTGGTTTCTTTCTCTCTTTCTTTTTTTCTGGGGTTGGGGATAGTACATAGAAACCAAAATCTAGGTATGATTTAATGTCTTCCATTCTGTTTTGCTCTAGCTTTAATATTGGTTGGCCATTGAAAACTGGATGTTTCATGTACACAAAATGGAGGCAGTGCATAATCTTTTATGAAATAGTTCACTTCATCTTGTTTCATTCCCAGTTATGTACTATACGAACTTTACATTTTTCTTCCAGATGTTTTGCTTTATTTACTAGGACCTCTAGAATCAGACTGATTTGACTATCTATAAAAAGCTGTTCATTTGTTTAAGTTCAGGAGAACATAGCTTTCTTCTTCAGTCTACTCAGGTGTGAGGAAAACATCAGAAATCCAAGTAGAATTGATCTCTAAATGCATCTACAGAATTATTATATGTATGTATATATATATGAAAGGAATTTGTTCTTTAACATAGAATTGTTACTAATTAAATTGTTTTGAGACTATATTTTGGTTTTATTTTTCTTAAACTCATGTTACAGTGATATGACTGTGGCAGATCTGTCTGAGAAATGTCATATTGTAGTGAAAGTCAGTGGGAATGGGATGGCAATTTCATTGAGGCAAACAGTATTTATTGTATTCTAAAAATTACTTTTATCATAAAATATATTCATTTTAGACCTAAATGGAACTATCCTCCAACTGGATCATCTTAATATTGAGTAAAATGACTTATCTGAGCTGATTCATTTATGTAGCTGCCAAAACTAGAACCAAAATTCAAGTGTCCTAGAATGCAGATTCCATCCTAAATAGAAAAAAAAAAGTTTAACTACTTCAAGAAGACATATATACATACTATGTATTATTTGTACACACACACGTACTCACACACACACACAACATTGCAGAGAGATGAAACTTTGAATCAGTAAAGCATTTTGGTAGCAGAGGGTATGACCATCTGAATTTCATTTGTTATTTTTACCTAAGAGTCACTGTGTAGAACTGAGAAATTTTGAAATGAAATTCATCTCTGCTTGGAAACAAATGTACAAGGAGAAATTAAATTATTTAAAGGAAAATAAAATGCTCAGCTAACTAGTCTGCATTTGGTGCTTCACTATGAATACATCCCTTTGAATGATACTAAAAATCAAAATAAAGGTTCCTGAAGAAAGCCACTAATGTGACTATTGCTTTTACCCTTCCTAGCAATCAGCCAGGAACTTTGCATCTCACAACTCAGTCTCTCATTCCTTCCTGTTTCCTTTTTCTGATTCTTGGGATAGATGGCAAGGAAAGACATCATGGAAGGTAGGGCACAGCAGAAAATTGAGGGGATTAAGATGTCCTGTCTGCTCTTTAATTTCTTGGAGTAGGTTTTTTCAACCCCTGGGCTACCAGAGAGAATAGGAGTGTCACAGCCTTTATTGAAGATGAGTGGTGGGTCAGTGTGCCCATATTGAGCTTCTAACACCAGCCCGTCACAAGTCTCCTTTCTCTTCTTGGTGTCTCCATCCCTGCGAGACAGGACAGCATGTGCAGCCTCATTTGAGGGTGAAGAGTGAATTTCAGCTTTCTTCAGCATCTTTCTTCCTGCTGCATTGCTCATCACCATTTTACAGAGGACATAGAAACCCAGTTCCTAAGAGCTGTTTCTCTTGGCTTTGACGTCAATTATTCAAAAATAGGAGTCACTGAGGGGCCCAGGAGATGAGCAAGGAGTCAGCTTGCAGGGCACCAAGTGCTGCCATCACTGCTATGTGCAAAACTGGTGTTTGCAGTCTCTCTCCACTCAGGCTTCAGTGGCTGCTATTGTCCATCAGCCCACGGCTGAGTGCTGGGGACACATAGCTGTGATTTTTAAGGAATGAAAGTGTAGTCAACAATGTCAAAAAACTCACCTTCAATCATTTATCATTTATGTATCAATTGTGTTTGGGGACCATAAACACATGCACATGACAGAAAGAAAGTTGGTATTAGAGGGAGAGGATTTATTTACATATTCTTCCATTTTTTTTATTTATTTGCTGAATATTTGAAACTGCTTTTTTAGTAGGAGAATGAATAGTTGCCTTTGGTAGAAATAAGGTTTTTTTGGTGGCCTTTACAATGTTTTATTAATATTACTTTAAGTAATTGGCATAAATCCCAGTGCTGGAAAGGAGCTAATATTCCTGATTTCTTTAAAAACTATATTTGGAAAAACCAAAAGAAGATGAATCATAGAATCTCAACATAGGAGTGAAGGTTATTTGGCAACCCACTGACCGTATTGAATTTTTTTTTTTTTGAGAAGGAACTTTTTCTTCTTGTCTCTGAATATAATCTGATTAGCTCTGATCATTTAATTCAGCTGAATAACACAGTGAAAAACAAGTAATCAGGAAAAGGGAAGCTTAGTATGAGTTTTACCAACTATCTGGTTCTTAAGTAATTCTTCCAAAATAATGCAATAGTAAGTGTGGCCCAAGGAAGTGGGTTATGAAATTTGGCAGACGTGGAACAAAAAAATCTGGCCTTGTTGTCAAGCACTTCTGTCCAAGTCTACTCTCCCTCTCCTCCCTGCCTCCCGCTTGCCTTCCCTCCCTCCCTTCTTTTCTCCCTTCCTCCCTTCATTCCTTCCTTCCTTTTACATTTACTTATGAAACCTTCTATCTGTATACTCAGCACTGTTATAGATGCTGAAAACACAAAAGTGAATTACACAAAAGACTCCCTTCATGGAGCTTAAATTCTGATAAGCAGCTCTCATGCGTATGATAGCACAGGATTATGGAGGAGTGAAACACTGAGCACTACACAAAATAATCTACCCCAGCCCCAGTGATCATTTCCTAAAGTCCTCCACTCCCTTTGGGAAGAGAGAAAAGGTTATCTCATCCCAAACTCTCATAGCAGGCAAAGGAATTTTCCCACCTTCCGTTTAAACTGGACAGGGAGCCTGTTATTCAGGAATAACTCCATTATACTGGTCCTGCTTAGAATTTGGGAAAGAATTGTTCAAATCATATGGGAGGGGGTTCTTTGAAAGCCCCGGCTAACATGATAAGAAAAAGAAAAAAACAAAACAAAACAGGAGATTTACAATCCGAAGCCAGACTTAATAATACATAACGAATTGCAGCTCTGTTTGGGAATCTCCCTAGGTACCATTCCTAAGGATTCCAAGTGTTTAATTGAAATTTCTTTGGGGACAGTAGTAATCATTCACTTAAGCATTATATTTATATTTGTGCGTGAAGGAAGGAAGTCAAAGGGCTAATAGACCGAGCGAGCAGAATGGCTGCTTTTCAGCTGCAGGCCATGACGAGCCAGCGATTCTCAAAGGAGTGCTTATCCTGGAGACAGCTTGCTTACGCTGTCCTCCAGGGATGGAGGAGGAGGACAGAGATGTGACTGACAGCTGTTTCTTCCCAGACCGAGACAGACTACATGATCCCAGTGCTGCCTGTTTAATCAAACTATTTTCAGTCTAGAGGATTAAAACATCTCAAGATGGAAAAGTATCCGGGCATAGATTTATTCTTAGAAAGGCTATTCTTTTTACCTGACGATTAGCATAGAGTGTTTTAATCCCAGGGTCCTTGTGCCTTCATGATTTTCAAAGCAAAGTTAATGAGTAGCTCTTATTCTAGGAATATTTTAGCCACTAAATTTGCGATAGAATCAAAATAAAAGACACAGTGTTACAATACTTCTGCTTTCTTTGCATAGTCAGAGATCCTACCTCCTTTCAATTTATGATACAGGAGTCGTCGATGAGCTTTAAATAGTTTATTCTACTCTATAAACCTTAGGTGTTGACTGTTGTTGTTTCTCTGGGTTTTACAGGTGCAGTTTTCACCTATATACAGAGAAATGCTTGCGTATAACTAGCTTAATTGTATAACAGATCTATGGAGGTATAATTTACAAATCATAAAATTCTCCAATTTCCAGTGTACAATTGCATGGATTTTAGTAAATTAGCAGAGTTGTACATCTACCTCCACAATACAATTTTAGAACATTTCTATCATCCCAGAAGGATTCCTCAGCCCCCCAGCTCCAGTTCCAGACAACAACCGGCTTTCCTTGAACGTCCCGTTGTAATGGTTTATACTCGTCTCCTGAAGGGTCTAGGTTTGGTTCCTTTGGATGTGGACTTCAGTCTGCATTTTTGCATATACTAGATATTATCGCCTTACTTTATAAATAAGGAAATTGAGATTTAGAGAAGCCAGGAAATTTACCCAAGGGCCTAAAGCTAAGAAACTGGAGGATTTGAACTTTGTTTTGTCTGATTCCAAAGCTGCTTTGCACAATTAACTGCTAGTGTGAAAGTGAGCTAAATCTTAACAGAAGTTGGAGATCAACCAAAGATTATTCCTGTTATTCTTGTGTGAGTGTGTGAGCATTTCATTTTTCTAATTTCTCAATTCTCTTGTCATTACCATATATACAATATATGCATGTATATATGTATGTATACATATAGGCATATGTATAGCATGTCCCTTGATTTTGGATAGTGTTAGGGTTTGATGGCTTGACAGTTTTCTGATGCTAACTTACGTAATAGTTATTTTCTTTCATATTTTAAATGCTGTTATCTTTTCTCATCTGTGTGAGAACATCTCATAAAACATTTTATTATTGAAAGATAAAATTGCTACTATTGAAATACAGTAGTATAATATTACATATGGACCGGCTAATTCTTTATGTTAAAATGTTTATTTGGAGATTCTTATATTATTCAGTTTATTTATTTATCTTTTTAAATTTGTAAAACAAATAATCCGAGATCGAACATCTGGCATCAGACTGGTATGAAATGTTACCAGTTTGGACTGGTAAGGATTTTGATAAAAACTCAGACACCAACTCATGACACTGCAACAGAAATTACTGTAGGGTGATGAGAACTTCTTTGGTGTTGCCAAAATCTGAGTTTGAGTTCGTGCTCTTCTATTGACCAATTTTATGTCCTTTAGTAGGTCATGCAATTTCCCCTTTGTCCTCTCTTAATATAAAATAGGTCTGACTAAATGGCAGCTATCGGCTTATCTTTTGGATCATTTAGTTGTGTATGTTTCCTGTAAAACACAGCTTCAAACATGTTATTACTGCCTATATTATTTGGGGTAAACGTAGCTGATGGAACAAGGAAATCCAAATGTATAGAAAGGATAAATCACAAACAAAATTACTTTCTCATTCGTGTGAAGTCAGAAATCAGGAATGCGGATGACTGGGTTTATTTCCTCTAGACGGTGACCCTGGGAACAAATTTTCTGTCATCTGGTGGCATTACCACCTTGAATTCCTCATTGCTGGTTTTTCCTGCTTTATAAGGGAGAGGGAACATGGAGCAGGATCATGTGTTTTCTAAGCTCTCTGGTGTTTAAGTGGCATACATCACTTATTCTTACTCAGTTGACAAGAACGAGACACAATCCCTAATCTAGATGCAGTGGGAACAGGAATAATAGTTCCTGGTTGGGCAGCTGCTGTCTAGTAGTTGCAATTCTACACCGGGAAATGGGAACACTGATTTTGGTGGACACTTAATCCTCCCTCAAGCTAAGTGTCTAGGCAGAAGATGAGACAAAATCTGCCCCTGAAGGTTAACGAAATCTGGAACCTTGGGCCAGTTAGGTATTGGGGGAGATGGAGGTGAATAACGGTTTCTTCACTCTCAAATGAAGGGATGGTCCTAATTAGCTATCTTCAAAAGTTTTCTGGTCCACAATCATTTAAATTTTAAAAACAATCAATCAATCAAACAAACAAACAACAACAACAACAACAAAAAACAGAACTGCTCTGCTGCAGGGGCTTTGGGAAGGGACCGGTCCTTCTCCCTCACTGCATGCTTTCAGCAGAATGCCCAGGGATCGCGGAAGACAGATTCAAACCACCAGAGTCAGTTATCTCAGGATTCCTTCCTCTGTCAACATTCTCTTTAAAGTTTTTATTCTCTCTCTCTACTCTTTTATTAATAAATACTTATTTAAATGATCACTATAGAAAGTCTAAAGCAGAGACTAAAGACTCACCCAAAGACCTCTTTTATTTGGGCTGCATTTTATTTTTTTAAATTATACTTTCTTCGCCATCGTTTATAAATAGGTAAACATCACATAAAATCTAGATTCCCGGCTTCTCTGGAAAAATTGCAAGACCTGCCGACATTACTTTCACCTTCTTGAATGGCAGAAGTCTGCGGGAGCTGCCTTATCAGAACTGTCTTCCGTTTTTCTACAGGCCCCACCACTCCTTATCGCCCTCTATTCTGGCTGGCTTAGCTCTTTTATGTTACCTGCCTTGCCTCTGTGCGTTCTTTACATTTGCAAGATGTGATCTAATGGAAAACTGTGTGACCTGGTTGAGATTTTTATCTTTTTCAGGCAAGCAAGATAATCAGGAGAAACTTATGAGCAAGAATAAATTGAATCTCCATTTTCAGTTGTTCTTCACACTATTTTTTATAGCAAGTTCTGCTGCATGACCCTCCTTTTGGGAAGACATTTATTTATCAAGTGACTGTTCCACAATAATTATTCCCCACTGGCTGTGTTACTCCCCATAGCCTTTTGGCATACAGGATTGTAGGCTTCTGCTCTCAATCAATTTAAGTAGTGATTTTCTCTTACCAGACAGAGGGTCTGTACAGCAACTATATATATGACAAAAGACGTAATGACACTTTTTTTTTTTTTAATTTGGCAATCTTTTTCTAAGAGTTGTAACTAATGTCTTTCCGAGGATGTGTAGTGAAACTCTGACATATGTCATGGTTGTCAAAGTCAGCATTAACACAAAATAATAAGTTATTTAATACAGGATTCAACTTTATTATTTTTTCAAGCAAGCTGTCTATCACCGGGTTCTGAAGTGGATTTCTTTAAAGTCTCCCTGTCTCCAGAGAAAAAGGGGAAAAGGCAGCGTGTCCCTGGACAGGATCTATGACTCATTATGTCAATCAAACCCCACTTCAGAAGGGAATAAAGAGATTTGTATCTCAAAGCTGTGCATAACAACTCCTCAGCTTTTCATTTCATATTTATGAGCGGTTTACTTTGAAGTGTTTATCAGCCAATGCACAGAAACATGAGGGAGCCTTGCCTGAAACCATACTCATGCGTCTAATCTGTGAAACGCTTGCTGAGCAGACTTGCTCATCAGCGCATGCCATGCAAAAATAAATACATAAATAAACTTTTTGTTATTTGAGGTCTTGGAGCCATGTCTTTATATGAACTATAAAAAAGGAATAAATGGTGCTGAACATTTTGAAATCAGTGTAACACAGGAAATTTGGCTCTGTGATGGGCAAAAAAAAGGGAGGGGTAGATAATTTCTGGCTTGAAATAAAAGCAGGTAGAATGCAGAAACATAAAAATATACAAATAGTTGCACATACTTCTCTAAGTCTTTGGGTCTGTCTGAGTGACCATATGATGGCAGTTCGTGGTATGAGGTTTTTTGGGTTTTGTTTTTTAACGTTGTTTTGAAGATTTATTTCTCAGAATGGGTGGGGAGATGGCACTGCCAAGGTGTTGAAACCACTAAATGCTGTTTTACATTTTTTTATTTGTACTTTTAAATATATAAAAGAGATAGAATGAAAATTCAGGAAAGATTAAAAAAGATAGGGGGATGCATAGAGTGAAATAAAGTATGCATTCTTGATGAATGAAACTGGTATATATTTTTTTCCATTTCTAATCTACTTGTATATCTTCGTTTAATTAATTAATTCAACAGATGTTTATTGAGCAGCTACTACCCTAGATACCGCTTTTACAATGGTAAAGATCAGCCAGAGTGCTGAGGAGCATCTGAGGTGTTGGGGGAAGCTGACAAGTCAACAAGGCAGTGTTGACCAAGGCTGCTCAAGTCTCTACTTCCTTATATTGGATCCCATGTTTGTGCTCATTTCCCGTTTATTTATAGCAAAATGGTGTTGAAAGAAATAAGCCTAGTTCACTTTGATAATCTACAAATTATTTCATTGATTTGAAAAGTTGGGAGAAAATAAAATCTAGGACACCCTCTTATGAAAAGTGTTACTTTCCTGTTTTGCTCTTTTTCTACGGATACTTCAAAGAGCCTTCCCCATGCAGCCCACTTCCCAGTATCCTAATTGGGAAAAGTGGCTGTGACGCCTAGTCTCTCAGTAGAAATATTGTACAATCATAGGAGTTTAAAACTGAAAGTATTTAGACTCAACTAAGAAAGCATGGCATGTGAAAGAGCACCCAGGCTTTGGAGCAAAAAAGAGAAATGCATGAATAGAGGCTATTCCACCTACTCATTATGTGGCCTTAGGAATGTTGTTTCTCTCTTTTGAGCCTAACACCTTTTTCCTAGTTTTGGTCTGAGGATTATATGAGATTTGCATGTAAAGTGTTTGTAACGCAGTCTTGACACATACTATATAAGCAATAAATATTAAACCACAAATTTTTGTTAAATGAATGAATGACGGATGCCAGCTCATCTGATCCCATCTTTTTTCAAAAGAAGTGGAGGACTCAGGGGATTAAGGGGCTTACCCTAAATTATATGTTTGCCACCCCGAATCAGGTTTTCTAGAGAACAAAGAAATATAATTACCTCTCCCTCTATCTGCCTTCTCACCCCCACCAATGCAAGTTACCAGGAATAAGATGTGATATTGTAATTGTATATTTATAGGTTTATCTTACTTATTATCCTTTGCGATCCCCCAAAGCAGGGACACAGCTTTTCTATCTCTGTATCCTTGGTTGGTTCTTAGCACACGTTTTTTTGTCTGTTTGTAGGACCAAATTAAATAATTCAGTTTGAAACATGAACAGCGGGTGCCCTTGGGTCTGTGTTAGCCATATAATGGCAGATATTCTTGGGGAGACTTAAGTACAAAGAAGCATAAAACCCACGAGCCTTTGTGGGGTATGTTCCTGATAATGCTGATGGATAGGTTTTCTGAAAAGACTATTTTGATTTGCTTATCTGAATGGAGATTGAACGCACTGCACACAAGAGAAAGTGATTTGGAGCCAATTCTAAGAGAGAGGAAATTGAAGCAAGAAATAAGTGTTTGAAATAATAATCTGCTGCTGATCCCTAAACAACACAGGAATTAATGAGGCTCCTAACCCCTTGTGACATAGGCACACATTGGACTTAATGCCAGTGAAGTACCAATTTCCCTGGTGGCCTGTTCACTGGCTCTGAGGGAGCAAACAAAGCCAGTGCCCCCTTTGAAAGCAAAGTTCTCTTAACAAGGGAAAGGTTGTCTCTCAGGTGAAGGCTCACAAACTGCTAGATAGTGCACAGATTTTCATACAGCACCTGGAAAAACATCGGCCAAGAGAAATGTCTCAATAGAAAACATTTAAGTGTCACATTGGATTTCATTGCCTGTCATTCCAGAGAAGTAGCAGTTTGGCTGGGGAAAGTTGGCTTTTTAAGAAAGAAGCAATCTACCAGGAGTGACCTCTGATTAAAAAAAAAGAAAAAAAAAAAAGAAAAGGCAGAGAGATGCATCTCATTTCTTAGCTCTGTCAGAGGCATGCTTTGTGACTCTGGAAAGCCCAGGAACCTCCCTGTTTCTCTAATTCTCAGGGGGAGGTGATCTTTGCACCTTCCACAGATGATGTTGATTCCTAAGGCAGTTTTCTTTGAAAAATCTTCAATAAATCTGCTCTCTGAATAACAAATGGAGAGATAGATAGTTGAATCACTGGGTTCGGGAGATGTTTTGGGAAAATGAGGAATGGCCAAGGAAGTTGTCTGTAATGACTAAACAGTTGTTTCGCTAATTACAAGAGGCAGGGTGATATTAGCACTGGGTATGCCTTTGCCAGAACACCTGAAAGCAGAGACCAGGCACTCTTCCTGTGCCCCTAAAACAACCAAGTGGCCAGAGCAGTTGATGTTTATGTAAGGACGATGTCCTTAGTACTTTCCAGGATGATAGCTCTATTAGAATACAATCCACATCTCTTTTTAAAATGCGTGTTGATTCATCGTGAGTTTGATCTTCCATGCATGTAAAGATTTTATGGAGGAAGTAGAGCTGCACCATGACTTCTGTTGCTTTTGTCAGCACCTTCCTCCCTAAAATTATATTTTACAACTGCATTTGGTATAAACACAAATATATCCCTGTTATATATTAAATTATTTTCCACAAATTAAAATTTTACGTTTTTATGATTTTAAAAGAAGTTAAACATTTCTGTGGGCCCCCAAAAGTATTATGGGCCCTAGTGGCTATGTCTATCATACATTCATGTCTAACATTCGTATCATACATGGATAAGGTGGCTTTTGTCCTACTGAAACTAACATGTTTTATTTTTTTTTTTTTGCTGAATTCACTCCTGGATGGATCTAAAATTGTGAATTTCAGTGTTTTGAGGTAAAGACCTCTTGTCTCAAAGATGGTACCTCTGAGGATCCAGTCAAGATGGCAGAGTAGGTAAATACTGTGCTTACCTTCTCTCATGACAATATCAAAATTACACCTAAACTATAAAACAACCATCATTGAGAATTGCCTGAAGTCTAGTTGAACCAAAGCCCTACAACTGAGGACATACATAAGAAGCTCCTTTGAGACTGATTGGAGAGGCGGAGATGTGTAACGGGCTGGTTTCACACCAGCGAGTGAAAACTCAGGAGGAATATCTCAGCTGGAGATCTCCCACAGACTAGCAAGGTGTCCCAACCCCACACCAGGCTCCCCAGCCTCGAGTTCCAGTGCCCGGAAGAGAAGTCTCTGTAACTTCTGGATGTGAAAACCAGGGAAGATTGTGTCTGAGTGACATGGAGGGTGGCTGCATTCCCAGGCGCTCCTCTTAAAGGGCTCACGCAGGGACTCATTTACTGACAGACTCATTTGTGCTAAACTCCAGTGATAGGGCAGCAGCTTCAAAGGAGCCAGGGACATACAGGGAGGAACTGAATTGTCTGGCTTCAGGACAGGGGCTGGAGGGGAGCTTTCTCCTGGACAGAGGAGCAGGCGGAAGACATTGTTTCTTTGTTGAGCCCTCCCACTTTCTGCCCTACAGATGCTGGCAACTACCATATCTGAGTTTCCATCAACCTGGCTAGCACCCTTCATCTGCCCCACCTATGTGATTCCCTGAGACCCTGCCTTACCCAACTTTTGGGCCCACCCAGTCTACTTCCAGTGACTTTTCTGTATAAACTACATGTCTTGGCTCATGCTGCAGATTTTCCTAAAATCTCTCAAAGGTTCCCAAAACCCAAACAAGCAACATCTGATTCAGCATGTCCCTTCCCATATCTCTGGCTGAGGAGCCTAATACCCAGCACTAGCAACAGCCAGCTTCAGTTCATTGCTTGGTGTCTCAAGGCACCTGCAAGCCCAGTGTGGGTGGTGGCCAACTGCATATTGTTTTGTGGCTCATGCCAGGTGGCCCTGAGCAGAGCACAGGCTGTGGCTGAACTTGGCCTGTGGTGAGGCTCCTCCCAGGAGGCCCCAGGACTGGCATGCCCAGTGGCCAGCTTCAGATCCAGCTAGAGCATCACCTGGCCACCTCCTGGGATGACACACCTAAAACGCACACTGGGCAGGCACCAGAGTCCTGCTAAAGCAAATCCTGCTCAGTAGGATCAGCCTCTGCACCTCAGCTCCTTGACTGTAGTCAGCCAGTCCTCACAACCAATCAGCTTAAGGATCAATCCCTCCCATTAACATGCAAACAGCAACCAAGGCTCAGCTACAACAGGAGGGCACACACAACCTACACAGTGGACACACCTGGAGTACCCAGCTAAGGTGACCAGGAAGACTGTGCCACTGAGCCCCACAGCACACCTACTACATAAGGCCACTCTACTAAGACCAGGAGACATAGTAGTCCTACCTAATACATAGAAACAAACACAGGGGAGGGAGCCAGAATGGGGAGACAAACATGTTCCAACTAAAAGAACAGAACGAAGCTCCAGGAAAAGAACTAAACAAAATGGAGACAAGCACTCTCTATCAGATGCAGAATTCCAAACACTGGTTATAAGGACACTCAGTGATCTCAAGGAGAACTTCAACAAACAGATAGGAAACATACAAATTTAGATAGAAAACATAAAAAAGAACCAGTCAGAAATAAAGAATACAATAACTGAGATGAAGGATACATTACAGGGAATCAACCGTAGATTAGATGAAGCAGAGGATTGAACCAGTGATTTAGAAGATAAGGTAGCAGAAGATACCCAGTCAGAACAGCAAAAAAAAAAAAAAAAGAAAGAAAGAAAGAAAATTTAAGGCACCTCTGGGACAACATCAAGTGTACCAACATTCACATCATAGGGGTACCAGAAGGAGAGGAGACAGAGCAAGGAATTGAAAACCTTTTTTGAAGAAATAATGACAGAAAATGTCACTAACCTAGCAAAGGAAATAAACATAAAAGTCCAGGAAGCACAGAGAGTCCGACACAAAGACACATCATAATTAAAATGGCAAAGGTTAAAGACAAAGGTAGAATCTTAAAAGCAGCAACTAAAAAGCAGTTAGTTACCTACAAGTGGGCTCCCATAAGACTATTAGCTGATTTCTCAAAAGAAACTTAGCAGACCAAAAGGGATTGGCAAGAAGTATTTAAAATTATGAAAAACAGGATCTACAACCAAGATTACTCTAACCAGCAAAGCTGTCATTTAGAAACAAAGGACAGATAAAGAGCTTCCCAGACAAGAAAAACCTAAAGGAGTTCATCACCACCAAACCAGAAATACAAGGAATCTTACAGGGACTTCTTTAAGAAAGTAATAAAAAAACAAACAAATAAATAAAAATAAAAATATGAATAATAAAATTGCAATAATTACATATCTATGAAAAATTACTTTCAATGTAAATGGATTGAATACTCCAATCAAAAGATAGGGTTCCTGAATGGTTAAGAAAACAAGACCCATATATATGCTGCTTTCAAGAGACTCACTTCAGATCAAAAGACACTCACAGACTGGAAGTAAAGGAACTGGAAAAAGTTATTTCATGGAAATGGAAATAAACAAAAAAAACTGGGATAGCAATACTCATACCAGACAAAACAGACTTTAAAACAAAGGCTATACGAGACCCAGTAATCCCACTTCTGGGTATTTACCTGAAGAAGCACAAAAAAAAACATTCTTCAAGGGAACGTGCACATCCATAGTTTCATTGCAGCATTATTTACAGTGTGAAGGCAGTCTGGATGTTTGCTGATGGATGAATGGATAAAGAGTAGGTGGAACATATATGCAGTGTAATATTGTTTGGCTGTGGAAGGGAATGGGTTCTTGCCATCTGCGGTGGCATGGATGGACCTGGAGGGTATTGTGTTTAGTGGAGTATGTCAAACAGAGAAAGACAGATGCAATGTGATTCCACTTATATGTGGAATCTAAAGAACAAAATAAACGAAACAAAGAAACTCATAGATTCAGAAAACATTTTGATGGTTGTCAGATCGGAGGGGGTTGTGGGGGTGGGTAAAAAAGGGAAGGGATTAAGAAGTACAAATTGGTTGTTACACAGTAGTCATGGGGGTGTAGGATAGAGCACGAAGAATATAATCAGTAATGTTGTACTGACTGTGGTGTCAGATGGGCACTAGATTTATTGGGGTGATAGGTGGGAGGGAGGTTGAGGGGCAGGGTGAAAAAAGGGAAAGCATTAAGAAATAAATGAAATAGTCATGGGAATATAAAGTAACACATAGGAAATATAGTCAATAATATGGCAATAACTATGTATAGTGCCAGATGGGTACCAGCCTAGTCAAGGGGATCACTTCTTAAATAAATATCTAACCACTATGCTGTACACCTGAAATTAATATAAAACAATATTGAATATCAACTGTAATAGAAAAATTTTAAAAGGGGAAAAGGGTAAAGAAATAAGAGGTTCAGATTTCCAGGTATAAAACAAATAAGTAATGGGGATGTAATTTACAGCATGGGTAATATAGTCAGTAATATTCTCGTAGTATGATACGGTGTTAGATGGTTGCTGTACTTATCATGGTGATCAAATGTTGAGTAACTCTGGTGTACACCTGAAACAAATATAATAGTGTATCTTCGCTATATTTTAATAAAAATCTTTTAAAAACCTTTTTAAAAAGACCAACAGCAACAACCAAAAGTGGTACCTCCATCTAACGAAAACTAGAAGTGTGACATAATACTTCTCAATTTCTGTGCATTCAGAATTCATAGTTACAATTTACACTTAAAGAATGCCACAGAACCCTAATTCTTCTATCCCCCCTCCCCCAACACAAGAGCCATCGTTTTTAAGGACAATGTCTTTTTCCATGTGAATCAAGGAAGCCCGTGTGAATGATGAGTTCAGTGTTAACGGGTGCATTGTAATCAGCGTGTCCCCAGAAGTTTCTGAAATGTATTAAATGTCAAGGGGGTCCCTCATTTCTGCTCTGCAATTGTACTAACCTCTCTGGCCAGTGCTTGTGTCCCTCTTCTAGATGTCAGCTTCATTCCCTCTCCTCTCTCCTAAACCTCCAGCACCTTGTCTCCATCCTTAATCAGAGGTGAACTCCTACATCCACTCCTACCACGTACGCACTCCCAGCATCTGCACTCAAATGCTCTGTCTTCCTGCCCATCACTGTATTGAAACAATTTCTACTCTTAGCCCAGGTGAACCTCCACATTTGTACAAAATGAACCCTTCTGGCCTAGTCAAAAATGTTGCTCCCAGAAGCCTCCCACCTCTCTCTCTCCACAAACATGCTGTGACTTTCCCAACGTCTGTTCACCCACTTCTTCACCAGCTATTGTCACATCCCTTTACTCCTTGTTACATAACATCCCAGATGCCACTGATTCTCCTTTATTGTCTTATACACACAATTCAGTCACGCATACCTCTCCACATAACTGCTCTTGCCAAGGTCACCAGGGATTACTATGTTGCTACATCCGTAACGATCACCTCTGTACTCGTCTTAATGATATATCAGCAATATTTGAATCAGTTAATCACTCCCTCTTCTTTGATGCGCTTGGTCCACGTAGCTTTTATTCTTGCACATGCTTGTGGCTCTCCTTCCTCTGTGCTGTTGCTCTTTTCAATACCCCTTCACTGCTTCTTCCTCTTTTCTCCTAACTCTGCATGTAAAAGTGACTCAGTCCTTGATATTCTTCACTTTTCTATCTATAGTTATTTCACACTGTTGATCTTGTCCAGTCCAGTTCCATGGCATTAAATAGCATTTATATGCCGATGGCTCCCATACCTATATCTTTTATATCAGACCTGTCTCATATAGTTTACTACCTGCTCAGCATCTCCATTTGTATGTCTAATACACATTTCAAACTCAGATATCTGGGACTGAAATCTGGAACTTCGGCGTGCTTGTGTGCGCATGTGCATGTGCCCTTCCCCACAACACCCACACCACTGGCTTTTCTTGTAGCCTTCCCCATCGCAACTGAGGGCAGCTCCCGCCTTCTGGTTTTCCGTTCAAAAACATTGATGTCACTTCTGACTTCTCTCTTTCTCCCACACCCTACTTGCAGTCCATCAGGAAATCCCCCTCTGCTCACCACTCCGCTGCTTCCATGCGGAATGGGTGGTGATCACCTCTTACAAATGCATTTTGAGTGGTCTCCTTGATTCTGTTCTTGCTTCATCACCCTAGTATTCTAACCTAATAGTCAGCAATCTTTTAAAAATATCAATTGGATGATATGACAGCCCTCCCCCCAAAATAGTGCAATGGCTTTCCATCTTATTCTGAGTGAAAACCGATGTCCTTAAAATCACCCCCAAAGCCCAGTAGGACTCAGCTCTCATTAACTCTCTGACCTCTTCTTTTAAGGTTGCAGCTTTGTTCAATTCACTGCAGCCTTTTTGGCTATTCCTGGAACATGCCAGGGATGTTCCTGCCTGGGACCTTTGTCTGATGGTTTCCTCTTGCCCCAGGTATTGGAAAGGTTAATGCCCTCAAATCCTTCAAGCTTTTGCTTAAGTGTCCCTTTCCCAGGAAGGCCTTCCCATATCAAATTATTCAAAATACTCATAAATGGCTTTCACTATTCTACTTTCTCTTTGTTTTTCTTTTTATAGCACTTATCACCTTTGAAGATACTATGCAGTCAACTTATTTATTACATTGATTGTTTACTGTGTGCCCCAGCTAAAATATAAGCTCCATAGGGCAGAGACCTTCATTTCTTTTGTTTGCTGATGTATCCCAAGGCCTAAGAACAAGGCCTTAGCACTTAGCACTTAGTAAGCACGTAATAAAATTGGTCAAATAAATGGATGGGTGGATGGATGGATGGATGGAAGCAAGAATGAATAGGGCACTTGATCTTTGTTCTACTTGTCTAGAGTGCCATTATTTTTTCCTTAGATTTATGTCTCCTGTCACATATTCATGTGTCTGCCCCCATGTAGTCGGCTATCTTTTTGCTTGTGATGTCCCTCATGATGTGCTGGAATGAGATAATGTATGTTATGAATGAGTGCAGACTGTGAGAGTGAGGGCTTGAAAACTTCGACCACTGTGTCTGCCACTCTTTCTCTTACTTTACAGTATTTTCTCAAATATTTTATTCAGTACCTCCTAGTATGTTCTAGTTACACTGTCAAGTGTTCTATGGGCATACCTTTATCTCTACAGCCTTATGAATGTAGATATTATTGAGCCTATTTTATAGACAAAGAGGCTGAAGATCAGGGAGGTGGGGTCACTTAACTTTCAGGAGATCAAACTGTAAGTGGTGGAGTAGGGAATCAACCTCTGGGTTACTTGCTTCTGAACTATTCTTAACCACACAGATAAAGAGTCTTTCTCCCAGATGGAAAAGTACGTGGGTTCTCTGGCCATATATCTGGCATGTAATGATTTAGTTGCATTTACTTAAAAAAAAAAAAGAAGACTAATTTTAGAGCAATTTTAGGTTGCTGGCAAAATTGAGTGAAAGGTACAGAGATTTCCCACAGACCCATTCCCCACCCCCTGCACAAACACAGCCTCCCCCGTTATCTACATCCCCACCACAGTGATGCACATTTGTTATCACTGAACCTCCATTGACACATCAGAGTCACCCCAAGTCCATGGTTTCCATTCATTCTTGGTGCTGTACATTGTGTGTGTTTGGACAAACGTATAATGACACGGCTCCATCATTACAGTATCATACAGAGTGTTTTCACTGCCCTAAAAATCCACTGTGCTCTGCCTAGTCATCTCCCCCTGTCCAACCCCTGTCAATCACTGATCTTTTTCCTGTCTCTGTAGCTTTGCCTTTTCCAAAATGTCATAGAGTTGAAATCATACAGTATGCAGCCTTTTCAAGTAGGATTCTTCTGCGTAGTGATAAGCAGTTACGGTTCCTCCCCGTCTTTTCTTTGTTTGATAGCTCAGTTCTTTTTAATACTAAATAATATTCCATTGCCTAGATGAACCACACTTTATTTATTCATTGCTTGCATATCCTTTTGTTTCATAACTTTATTCCTGATTGACAGGAACTTAAAGAGACGTGCAAGTGGAGGCATTTCTTTGTAGTCTAATTCAAAAAATATAAACATGAAAATTTTGAATGTCATGACTTATTAGAAATGTTATGATATCACAGATATTTTTAAGTATGAAATAGAGATAGTCTGGTCCCAGGTTTTCTATTTGTTAATTATTTTAATTTTTAGGGAACAAAGCTTTCAAACACAGACGCTAGAGTTCACAGTACTCAGCATTTATAATTAGCATGTGTTAATATTTTGTCAAATTTGTTTCATATTCTCTCTCCCCCGATTGCATTCTCCTCTTGGCATTTTCAGAATTCATTGTTATTAAGAATTTGGTGTATATCTTGCCAGGTCACATTTATCCTATCAGTGTATATGTATCTACAAACAACATATAACACTCATTATATGTTTCTTAATGCGCTTTTGTAACTTGACGTTTGTATTTTGAGATCTATCTCTTCTTAAGACTAAGACTGTTATTGCTGATGATTCTGTACTCAAAATTGCCCTTTTGTGACAAAGGGTGGCCAGCGTTAACGCTTAGTAGCTCTTTTGTGGGTTCCTCGGGAGACTTCTTTCTTTCAAATGTAAACAGCGTATGAACGAAATTACTTAATGCATTTAACTGTGGTGACAGTTCTCAGTGGATAGTGTGAAGATCTTTTTTTGTTGTTGTTGTTTTTTTTTTTAAAAAGTCATCAGTTGATAACTCTAGATATGCTAAAATCCTTGCGAAGCTGTTATCTCCATTACAGGTGAACACATCCATCGTGAACTGAAAGTAATGCTTGTAAAGTCCTTTGGTTTGCTCTAACCACACTGAGAATGATGTATCTCAGTAGCGAGTTAGTCTCTGGTATTGCTGAAACTGATCAACTATAACATCAGTCACACTATGGACATAATGGTGCTGATGGTGGCGTATTTCAGCTGTGGTGACATAAGATTTTTTTTACCCCACTGAGCAAGCTTCTGCATGCTATTCCTGAACTTCTTTCTGACACTGAGTTTATGTGACTCAACAACTCTCTGTAAGTCAACAGCTGCCAGATGCTAAATGTAATTAAGGCTTTACTTGTATTTGTAACCTACGACATGTGTTTGGAACACAGGAAGCAAGGTGGGAAAGGAAGAAAAGGAAAACTCTTGACTCAGTTTCAATTATCCTCTCCCTGTTTAATGGAAGTAACAGGCACTAGGAGACTATGGTCTTGCCATTTTCTACAAGCTCAATGGCTGGATGCTTAACATGGTTTTAGACCAGTGTCTAGATCCTAACGGTACTTGGTCATGAAGTCGCTGATTTAAGGAATTGATTTACAAACAAGAGTATATCATTGATATTCCTCCCCAAATATTTTTTGTTACAATATAGTCTCTGCATAGTTACTGAAGCAAAATACCTGCTATGCATACATTTCCCTGCTGATAGACTGTGATCTGTCTATCTCAGGAGTTGTCAGACTGCAGATGAGTTAATTAACTGCCGAGATCTAGAATAATCTTTCAGTGATGGGAAAGTCAAGATGTTTTCAAAACATCAAGGGACATGATAAAGACAGGGAACTTCATGAGTACTGTGGGTGCAGAGGTCATCTGCCTTCGTCAGAATTTCAGTGAGTTTTAGTAGCTCCTCTGCTGACATCAAATATTGTTTGTATTATTTTGAGAAAGAATATTACATTACTTACTGGAGTAAACATTAAATAGATGCAGCTTAAATGGAAAAAATATTTATATACCAGTAGAAAAATTTGGAAATGCAATCATGCACATCACTTTTTTTAGTTTTACATTGATTGGTGACATAACAATAGTAATAATAATAAATATGTATTGACTTTTTACTTTCTTCTGGAAGGTCCTAAACACACACACACACACACACACACACACACACACACACACACACTGACATATGTGGCAAGTACTGCTATAATTTCCTCCATTTTACAGGTAAGAAAATTGAGACATATGAATATCAAATAGCTTGGTCAAAACAACAGCAGTATTGTTCTCACAGTAAGAGAAATCTCCAAGCAGCTAAAACAAGACAAGAAAAGAACTAAAAATGAGCTAACAACAACAAAAAATTAAAGGTCAAATTGCAGGATCACAGTAGGTCCTCACTGAGAGCAAGGCCTGCTATCTGAGCTGCATTGGGAGATTGGATCTCAGGCTAGGAGTAAGAAAGAGGACGTGAAATGGAGATTCCTGTGTTAAACAGGAAACTTGAAAAGAGATATGTGGTTAAATCTTTTAGGAGGCGAGAATTCTCAATTTAGGCCCATATAATTTTTGAAAATTAAATGAACCAGTATCAGCTGAAATTAAATATAGTTAAATACTGAAGAAAACACACCTTCATAATTGAGAGCAAGCAAATCAACAAACAACTAATTGTGATCTTTAAAATCCTAAAACATTAGAATTTGTCAGATACTTACTTTCAACTACGTATAATAAGCAAATTAGTAAGTAAGACTATAATAGAAACACTGAACAGAAACAATTAAAAAGTGATGTGTTTTATAAATGAAATGACATAATTGTTGAAATAAAAGAAAAGTTTAGTACATACAGTAAATATGAGATCAGGCACAATTAAAGAGAGAATTAGTTAACTGAAAAAATAACCAAAAGAAATTAGAAAGATATAGCACAGAGAAAAAAGAGATCAAAAACATAATAGAGACATTTAGAGAGAATACCATTTAGCTTAATTAGTGAAGAGAATAAAGAGTATGGAAGTAAGTATTTCAGAGGCAGTGACTGAGAAATTTTTAGAATAAAGAAATCATGAATTCACAGTAATTGGAGGCAGAGCATACATCAAATAAAATTAGAACTCTAAATTCACTGATATACATATTCTGATCCCTAGCGCAACCACAAAAAAATTACATGAAAAGATAGCTAAAAAGTAAATAGAAAAAATTAAAATGAAATTTAAGAAGTTATTTACCCCAAATCAAGAAAACACAGAGAGAAACAACAAAAAAATGAACAAAAAGAAAAAAAAACATAGCAAAATGGTTTACCTAAATCCAGCCATATCAATAATTACATAATGTAAGTGGACTGTCACACAATCCAAAATAAGAGATTGTCAGGTAACTTCGTCCCAAATATATGCTATCTACAAGGGACATATTTTAAATACAAAGACACAGAAAAGTTTGAAATAAAGGAACAGAAGTAATGTATAACGTTACTGTTTATAGTAAACTCAAGAAAGCTGGTTGGATGATTTTGTATCAGGCAAAATAGACTTCAAGACTAGGAGTATTACCAGAGAAAAAATATAAATATTTGAAATTGATTAAAGGGTCAGTTTACCCTGAGATATAAAAGTGTATGTGTTAACAAACATAGTTTCAAAAAGATGACAAAGAAGTAAGAGGGGGAGAAGGAGGAGGAGGAGAAGAAAAATTGATGAAAGTAAAGAGAGACAGAGCAAAAAACATAATTAGTTACAGATTTAACTCTTTCTTCAGTAACTGATAGAACTAAACCCAAAACATCAATGAGGGTATAGAGAACAACGTTATTAATCATCTTGACCAATAAACATTTATAGAACACTACATACGACTTGAGAATACACTCTATTTTTCAGTGTCACATTCAGCAACATATACTATATTCTAAACTACAAACTAAGTCTTAATAAATTTCTGAAGGAAATCCTGGAGAGTTTGTTCTCTCTGAGGATCAATCACAATAAAAAATCTAGACAAGCCCCAAGTGTGGAAACAAATTTACACACTTCTAAGTAATTCATGTATCAAAGAAGTACAAAAGAAATTGTTAAATGTTTGGAATTGAATAATAATGAATGTGCAACAGATCCAGACTTGTAGAATACAGGTAAAGAAGGAAAGATTACATGTTTGAATATTTATTTTAGAAATAAAGATTGTTTTAAAAGCAGTGATCTATATGTATACCTCAAGAACCTAGAAAACGATGAGCAAATTAAACCCAAAGTAAGGACAGTAAATAAATATAAGAACAGACATCAAAGAAATAGAAAACAAATAAAGCAAAATAGTAAAGCCAAAAGCTGGTCCTTTGGAAAAAAACTGATAAAATTGATAAAGTCCTAGCAAGAATTGATAAACCCCTAGCAAGAATGATCAAACAAAAAAGAGAGAATACACAAATACCCCAAATCAGGAATACAAGAAACGATCTTGTTACAGATCCTATACATACTGTGTTTTCCCGAAAATAAGACCTAGCCAGACAATTAGCTCTACTGCATCTTTTGGAGCGAAATTTAATATAAGACCCGATTTTATTTTACTATAAGACCGGATCATATAATATAATGTAATATAATATAATATAATATAGTATAGTATAATATAATATAATATAATATAATATAATATAATATAATATAATAATATAATACTGGGTCTTATATTAAGTTTTGCTCCAAAAGACGCATTAGAGCTGATTGTCTGGCTGGGTCTTATTTTCGGGGAAACAGGGTAACAAAAGTATTGTCACAATGTATGACAATTTAGATGAAATGGATAACTTCCTTGTAAAATACAGTTAATAGTAAAAACCCATCTCTCAAAACTGTTAGAGATACTCACTTAATATTAATGATAAACTACTCAATCCATCAAAAAACTTACATGATTCTAAAACTATATGTACCTATAATATACTCATAATTTTAAATAGACATAAAGCAAATATTGATAAAACTATGTGGAGAAACACCCATCATAGTAGAAAATTTCATCATATATCATTCAATTTTTGATAAGACAAACAAACATCAAATTACCATATAGAAGAATTAAACACATGATTAATAATTTGGCCTAATTGACATAATAGAGTCTTGCACTCAATAATTATAGAATGTGTGACTTTTCAAATATGTATGAAATACTTATAAAAATTTATCAGGCTGTAAAACAAATGTCACAATTACTCAAAGATTTAATAACATAAAAATAATGGTCTCTAGCCAAATACAGTTAGAAGCCAGAAGCAGAAATATAAAGAAAATATACTAATACATTTGGAAACTTAATAGTTTCAGTAGAAGTATGATAATATTTAGATCTAAACAACAATGAAAATGCCATGAATCAAAACTTGTGAGATTCAATGAAAGGGATTCTTAGAGAGTAACATATAGCCTAAAATGCTTCTAATAAAAAAAAAATGACATACAGAATACAATTTTAAAGATTTGGAAAAGAACAATTGAATGAACACAAAGAAAAGAGAAAGGGATCATTTGTATTCTTAAGGGCAGAAAGTAATAAACTAAAAACATACACAGATAGTAGATCGAATCAGAAATGTAAAAACGTGCTTTTTGAACGGCAAAACAGTCATTGGTGAAACCAGTCCAGTTAAAGGAGGGCACAAATACATAATGTCAGGAATGAAAATAAAGGCAGCATTCTACAAATCTCGCAGAAATGTAAAAGGACTCAAAAATACTTGGATAACTTTGTGCCAATCCATTTGAAAATATAGATGAAATGGGCATATTCCTAGAAAAATATATTGTTCCGAAAATTTCAAAATCAATTCAAGAAAAAATAGAAAGTGTTAATAAGCCTATTCTTCATCTATAATCTGATGATCATGATGGTAGTTACAATTTGCTATTTGGTCACTCTGTGGCAGTGTTCTAAGGATTTTTACCTGTCTCATCTAATTCAATGCCCAAAATAAGGCTATGAATGTAGGGCCTATTTTTTATGTCCATTTTATAAATTAGTACATGTGACACATCAGAAGTAATTAATTCTAAGACTACATGGTCAACGAGTATTTTTTTAAACAGACACTGGAACTCCCACTATAACAGTAAGCTCTATAGTGACTATTTTACAGGACTGCTGTCCTAATTAATTGGAAAACTACTAGAAGTATTTAGGACAGTCCATTCCACACTATGAAGTCCTCACTGAATGTAAGCTAACCTATAGTCATTCACAGACACAGGACAGTTGGACTATTGCAGCTAACTCACTAGTGCCCTTTACTTTTTCTGCTTAAAATTGCTGTTTGGAGAGACCGAGTCTCACGTGATCAGATGTATACCTTTCTCATGCCTGTTACATAGAATAAGAGATCGGTATAGTTTTTAGTACAGGAATTGATTTTTAATCTTGTTGGAATTTTTATCAGTAGAAAAGAGTCTCCAGCCAGCTAGGTTACTGGACATTTTGTTTCTATTTATTTATGAATTGGCTGTTGTTCAGCAGAAACTTTTGTTGTGCCTGCTTTTTGGTTTTCCAAATTGGGCTTTGTTCAGGTTGGAACACGAAAATGACACCGTATCCGAGGAGAATGCCACATTCACCTTTCTCTTTGAAGTTCTAAAACTCACAGAGAAAACTAGGATATTGGAAACTCTCTCATCTTCGCTTGATTTGGAATGTGTTTATTTACATTGGAATGATTCTAGTTACAAACTGTAAAAGTGGTGACACATCAGACATTCAGATAGAGGTTAAATAATTAAAATTTTAGAAGCATCACAATATTAGCATTTTAGGTGCTACACATAAAAGAACATAGTTATTCTTAAAGTGCTTTTTTTGAAATATAAATATTTGACTTAAATTGTTATGAATAATAATGCATGTACACCTAGTCTGTAGTTTTAAGCCACAGGATTTTTTGTGAACAGTCTTGTCAACATTTGGGAAAATATCTGAATGTGTAAAATCAGATGAACTTTAGAAGGGCATTAAGAGAGAGTTTATGTGAACAATTTTAGTATACATAAGCATAAAACATTAGAATTCATAAGTAGTTTCTTCAGTGGCTTTCAAAATTGTTATTGCATATACAAATATGTAGATTTTCAGATTGTATGAAAATAATATTTTAGATAATGTTGGTAATTGTTTTGGACTGATTATTTTGTGTAGCTCATGCATATTTATAATTGCTCAAAATTTAAATATATGGAAACAATTTGGTGATATACTTTGATTAATCAAACAAAAATAAAAGTTTTCTCATGCATAATCACTACACTTTTTCTCAATAACTTTATATTTTGCAAAAGTTTTAGGTATCAGGTCAAATTATTTCACTTATTGTGATTAAAAGAACTATAACGTTATAGTTTATATCCTTTTCTTAAATACCTGTAAGAAAAATTTCGAGTTGATATTCATTCCTGATTTTAAAATGTAGACTCTAACATTTGTTCAAGAAAAGTGACCCATGTTTATTTACAAGAGATTCTCTTTTTCTTAGGATAAATGATCCTAGAAAAAGACCACTTATAAAAGGAATCAGTGTTTAAAAAGAACCAATATTTCATATTAAATAGTAAAAATAATTCATTGTAATTTTGTCCTGAAAAAAATAAAATTGATTATCAAGAGTGTATTTTACTTCATGCCTAATACAATTTATTATTCCAACTATGCTATAATTATTCAAAATGATAAAAAATAACAATTTTGGTGTGGAGCATAATATACATTTTATAGCAAAACTGTATGACTGTACAATATTACATCCTTCATCTTAGGTTTTCATTTTGCAGCATGATCACAGAAAGTTCATTTTTTGCAATATATATAGATAGATAGATATACATATCTATCTATATAGATATATCTATCTATATAGATAGATAGATAGATATATCTATATCTATATATCTATATCTATATCTATATCTATATCTATATATATATATATATATATATATATATATATCATGTTTCCCCAAAAATAAGAACTAGACAGATAATCAGCTCTCATGCGTCTTTTGGAACAAAAATTAATATAAGACCCGGTCTTATATTATGTTAGATAAGACCGGGTCTTATAGTAAAATAAGACCGGGTCTTATATTAATTTTTGCTCCAAAAGATGCAAGAGAGCTGTTTGTCCGGCTAGGTCTTATTTTCAGGAAAACACCATGTATATATATATATATTTTTATATAATAATTATCATTCCTCATTGAAGTTGAGATTTTTCTCGTTCTTGGTATGGTGAGGAAATTTTTTATTGTTACCTGGCCATTGAAGTATTATTTGAAGCTCTGGATCTTACTCAAACCTTCTGTTTTATCAGACCGCCTCTGGCACCAAGCCAGTAGGAAGAGTGGGACACTGAGGCTGGATTGCAGAGTGGAGGTGAAAGTCCAGGTTTCTCACTTGGCCCACTCTGACAAGGCAGGCTTGGGGTGCTTTCTTGCTGCTGAGTAAGACTTGCCCACTAGGGCTCTGCAGGTACGAACCTGGTTGAAAAGAAGGGGCACGTCCTTACAGTTCCCCAGGGGTAGTAAAATTAAATGTAACATGCAGCTTCCTCTGACACCAGTGAAGCTGGAGTGGAGAGGTGCCTCATTACCACTGGATGTGGATGGAAGTCCAGCATCCTCTCATGGCCTCCAGTGACACCTTTGTGCAAGAGGCAGGAAGGCTCATTCCCAAGGGACGAGGATGAACTTCTGGCTCACCACCTGGTCTTCTTTGATTCCACCCTGGTGTGTTTGTAGAGTGGGTGACGGCCCCGCATACAACCGACTTTACTTTGGGCTTCTTTTTTCTGCTCCCATTGGTGTTTCCAATTTGCTCATTTCTCCAGCACCAGGTCTAGGATATGTGAGACTAAAAGAAAAGCCAAGAAACTCACCACCATGTCCCTCTCCAGATCCTAGGACCCTAATAGTTTTGTCTTCTTCTCAACTCCTTTTTGACTCTCTTGTGGTTTTTATATGTATTGTAGAGTGTCTTTAGTACTTGGTGGGGGGAATAGAGAGAAGTGGGGAAGTCCATCTTGGTCTAGAACCAGAAATCCATCAAATCATCTTTTGAAGAATCCATCATCATGCCAACATCCATTTTTGTTTTCTCTTCATAGCTTAATTCTGTTAGATTTTGGTTGTTCTATGGCCTTGCTTATGATCCTAGTGCTTTAAAACAACGCTTTTATTGACGCCATGGAAATCTGCAGCTTTACAAGCTTTGCCACTTAATGTCACATTAGCACTATATTACTTTCTATTGTCAGCAAATCATTGATGATATAGACATTGACATGGTGGTTGATAGGACTGTCATATCAATGTAGTAAGTAGGTGGGGATGGGTGGGGATTGGGTTTATAAATGACCATTTGTGGCTATTCTCATGTTATAGCAACTTTTGCTTCCATGTGAAAAATCTCTGAAATTCACAGAACTCCCATAGTGAACATTTAGATAAGACAAGTTTTCTATATTGTACTCTACCACTACTACAGTTAAGTTTTATCTTTCTGCCCTCATAGTAGAAAATCTGTTCAACTGCTGACATTTTCAGTGCTATTTGTATTCCTTGGTATTACCATGACATGATAATTCTGACTTAGCGACATATGTGCTTCTCCTAGTTAAAGGTTATTTGAAAGTGTGAGAAGTTGGTAAAATCTTAGAAAATAAAGACATGATCACAATGTGCTAACATACCCTTCCTTAGAATTGTGTCCCCAAATAAAGTTAGTTAGCCAAAGGATGACTCTTGATAGATACCTACTGCAAAATTTCTCTCTCAAAATGTTTCAGCGAGGATCTGGGTTATACACAGGTTATGATAAAGGAAAAGACAACGTAAAGCAAAAGAGACTTATCAAGAGAGTTATTTTTAAAGATTTGTGTTCCACTATCCTGATCACATAATAGATTTTAGCATTAACATTCTCTCCCATCACTTTAAATTATACTAAAATTCCATGGTGTAAATATCATAGATTTTATGTAATCATTCATCTATAAAAATATTTACTCCCATTGGTAACGAAGTACGGTGCCACACTGGGAATTTTATTGGCAATAGCCATAAAACACATACCTGAGATGAAATGAATTTCACATGTTGTCCACATCTACCTTAATCAATGATATCAAGGAGATTGAAGGTAGATAGAGGGCAAACATATGTTTCATAAATATTTCAGTGCCTCCTTTTATTGTTTTGCAAGATAGTAAAGAAGGAATGAAATGTTGACTACTTTCCACTGGAGTCCTTAGCTTGGAGAATTACACAATGACTAATGTCTTTCTTTCATTCAAAGCTGGCATGGAGCTTCATAAAGCTATAATTGTACAAGATAAATTAGAGCAAAATCCGTCTTGAATCATGAGCAAAGTAAGTGCAACTGATAAGTTGACGTAGTATTAAAATCACCCCATAATATGTACATGTTGAGCATGGGGCTTCATGCCGTAAGACAAACTACATGAAAAATGTTTGTCTGAAATCACATAGAGGAATGTTTGGGACAATGGGTATGGTAAGAGCAAATGGAAAGGATCATGATAAGTTCTCCATGGAGTAAACTTGCAGTTTTTCAAAGTAGTGAGGCTGTCGCTAGATGGATACTTGCTGGGCAAGCTGTGAAAGGATGAAGGGTTGCACCACTCAACGACCTTTCATGGCTCCCTCTCCTTTTCCTCTGTATAGTAGTATTTATTACTGGATAGGCTGTAGTTCGTGTATGTGATTCTTTGATTAATGTCTCCCAATTAGGCTGTAAATATCATGGGCTGTATTTTTGTTATGCTCACTGCTCTATCCCCTGTGCCTAGCACAACTCCATGAACAATAAATATTTGTTGAATAATGTAATAAATGGTAGACCAGTTTTCTCTCTCTACTGTGTAGATGGCTCCCCCATTTCCTATATTGGGACAGCAAACTTGGGAAAGCCTTGGTCCAGAATCTATCCAAAGTACTTACAATGATGTTCCTATTCTTTGAGTTAGTTGAGGACAAAAAGGTACCAAACTAGGAATTGTGGGGAATGGGTGGCACTGGGGAATAGTGGTCCTATTGGAAGATTAAGATGAGGAGTTTAGAAGGTAATATTTTTGAGGAAACAAT
The DNA here is from genome assembly GCF_004115265.2 of Rhinolophus ferrumequinum. Classification (NCBI taxonomy): domain Eukaryota; kingdom Metazoa; phylum Chordata; class Mammalia; order Chiroptera; family Rhinolophidae; genus Rhinolophus; species Rhinolophus ferrumequinum. The sequence goes on from NC_046307.1 coordinate 34,597,124, forward strand.
TCTGCTTGTAGAGGAAAGTCTGCCTTTCTGTAAGCCAGTGTGAACTCATGTACTTTCTCCTGGTAAATTCAGTATAGTACCTCTGATTTTCTTCACAATGTTGCTTGTTTGTGGCTTCAGGGCTATAAGCTTGAATTTGAAACTTGAAATATACTTGTTTTCTTTTCTAACATCTGTGGTTACTTTAAACATTTATGCAAATTTTAACTGATTCATGATGACCTCGCGTTTGTCTTAACAGAGAAATAACATTTTAATTTCTAATTTTCAAATAAATTTGATAACCAAAGAAGGGGCAGTATATTTGTTCCATGGCTTCCTGTACTGTAGGCTTACTGCCTGTTACTTCTAGTGCCCAGGTTGAAAGTCACATGAGATGCTCTGAAAACTGAGGCTTCTTTTCCTCACACAGATGTTTCTCTTTTCCTGAGGAGGTCTTTGAAGCTAGTTCCAGATAATGAGATGTGGGAAAACCATCAGAAAAGTTGCCTTAATACATAAACACTCCATTTCCAATGCAATCATATAGCTAAAAATTCCCACATGTGGAATAAAAACATGTATGTTTAATTGGGCTTGTTTTCATTTATTGTAGGAAAAGGAAGCAATATATTTCATGACTGTCCAGAAAAAAAATATGAGCTCTAGAGACGAGATGGGAGAATGCTAACATTCAACAACTTTTTTTTTCATTTACTTAGGAATGAGAAAAGCCACAGTAGAGAGGAAAGTATTGTAGTATCAGATATATATTAACTCAATAACTTTAGTTTTATAGACTACTGAAACTGAAATATACATTTTAGTGTGCAATTGTGAGACAATACCTAATTACCAAGGATTCAAACTGGAATGAGTACGCAGGGCAGACAGCATGATAAAATGGAGCTAGGGAATAAACAGCCCTTGAGAACTGGCTGATGACAATCAGGACCCTTTCTTCCCTGCACGGGGGTAGGAAGGCATCCCATATGCCCACAGGAATGTTTGCTTGGGATAGCCCCCCAATGAGTAGGTTTTACTCCACAGAGACAGTCATGTGTAGAAGCGGGTTTGATTCCATTCACACAGCCAAGTAAGGCTGTGGAAGTGCAACCTGCTGTGAAGAAAGGAAAGTAAAACCTCAGAATAAAAATACTTGTCTGTTACAAATTCACATTGCATTGGGTGGATATAAACAGTTGTTTGACACCTTTTAAAAACAAAAGCTGAGAAATGATATCATGTATGTGGACTAGCACAGAGTGTGAAGTTTATCATGAGCTGGAGACATGAGTGATAGGAATGATTCTCATGTAATCAATATACATAGAGTGAAACCCATGGCGTTGGTGTTATTTAAGATTTTCTTCACTGGCATTTCTTCACTGCATTTTTTTCATTGTCTACATATTGGTTACAGACCAAAAAATTAGTTTTATGTCAATAAATGGAGCGTACCACATGACTTCATCTAATTTGCGTTGCAACCTTGAAGAGTCTTTTAACAAGCTGAATAGTAAAGACACAAATGCGTAGAGCATCCCCTGTGCCAAAATGTTGCCAAATTCGTTTTTGACTGAGACAGTTAGACGTTGTAGAAAGAGCACAAGATTGGGGGCTGCAGATTAGAGGTGAGTCCTGGACCTGCCACGTGCCCAGATGTGACCTCAGACGCATTATGTCACCTCCCTGTAAAGTGTTCAACCCCTCAACTGTTGGGCTATGAGGAGATTTAAATGAGATAAAGCTATAAAGTGCCTGGTCCCATGCCTGAAACACGGGAACGTCCATGTGTTCAATAAGTACCTCTTCTCTTCCTCTTTCCAGGAAAACCCCATACCCGTCCCATGCACACCCACAAGTACACATACTCACATTCCATAGGTGAAACCTAGTTGTGGTTTTAAATTGTGTCAGCGAAGAGAAATTGTTTGATATCATTTTAAAACAAAAGGACTAACTCTTCATCCCTAGGATGGTGATTTAATTAACAAATTGTTTACTAATATGGGATATGTATGTATCCCATATAAGTCACACAGCTACCCTGAGAGGAATTTAAGAGATTAATACCCAGATTTTACAGATGAAAACATTGAGGCTCAAGAAGTAAGAGGCTTGCCACAATGAGACTTACCAGTGGGAAGCTAGGACTGGTACCCAGGTCTCCTGGCCACCACTCACATTTATTGGAGGATTAAGGTTCTTTGGCATGAAGACAGACTGCTCAAGATCAGATCCAGGTTTTGCTACAGTCTAGATGTATGACCTTGGGTAAGTCACTTGAATTCTCTGTTCCTCTGATCCTCAATTTCCTTATTTACAGAATGATTACCGTAATAGTATCATCTTTATAAAATTGTTATAAAATTTTACAATTTAAAATAAAAATTGCAAAGTAAAAGATACCTGGAGCAAAGTAAGTGCTCGGTACATATTAGCTATTTTTTCCAGCTCCATGGCGCTACCGAGACAACAGTAAATGCTTAAAACTTTTCGAAATAAAATCTGAGCATTCTGTCCTAGGATTAAAATTCATGTTTGATGCATCCTTTTTGTTTTGTTTTCAAATTTACCCCAATATCCTAAATCCCCTCGCCCAAGACCTTGTCCTGTCTACTGTGGCCAATCTTGTATCTGTTTAGATGGAAAAAGTGTCTGTCTGCTTTTTGTAAGAATAGATTTGAACTTCGAGAAGCATTTCGCAAATGTTAACGGGTCTCTCTGTTGCTGTCACCCTAGGCACGAATTTCAGCCTTGCGGAACTGGGCATCTGTGAGCCCTCCCCGCACCGAAGTGGCTACTGTTCCGACATGGGGCTCCTTCACCAGGGCTACTCTCTGAGCGCAGGGTCCGACGCAGACTCCGACACCGAGGGAGGGATGTCTCCAGAACACGCCATCAGACTGTGGGGGAGAGGGATAAAATCCAGGCGCAGTTCCGGCCTGTCCAGTCGTGAAAACTCAGCCCTTACCTTGACTGATTCTGACAACGAAAATAAGTCAGATGATGAGAACGGTAGGCCTGCTTCTTCAATACATCTTTTTCCTGTTCCGGGTACTGCACGATGTGGGTCTTGGGGTGTTTTTATTGTTTAATAAAGAGGCATCTAAAACCATTCATTTTCTTTTAAATTGACTCCGTCTCCCCACTCTGAGCTAGGGGAAAATAAACCAGCCAACCTCAAGCGCACGAGACATGAGGAGAGAATTTTTAAATCGCCTTTTGATGATAACACAATACTCAGGTGAAGTCGGTTGGTCTTATTAGCAAGTAAATTACGTTGCAAAAGAGGAAACTTGATAAACTATGACCTATACCTAGAAAATGTCCTCTCACCACGAGTTTCTAGCTCCTTATATTGATTGCCCCTTCCCAGGAAATGGCAACCTGGGTTATTTTTTTTCGTGACGATCTCTTAAGAATCCTACCTTGTCCTAGACTTTCATTTCCAGGCGGCAGTGCCTCATATCTGTATTGAAGATCAAACTGGGAACAGATGCTCTGGAGTTTAATAATGACAAATAGGAAGGGACTTGTCTTCAAAAAAGTGCTCTCTTATATGTTTACTTTTCTCCTTGGTACCTCTGTAGGTTAATGGCTTCCCGCGTCTTCTATCGCAAATCACTATTGCTTTTCCATCAGCTTTGTAGATGGATTTTAATGAAACTTTGAAAATTAAATGCTTCCGATCATTAAGCAGTAAATATAGGGAAGCCTAAGAAAGTCATTAAAGAGATAAGGTGCTTATTTGTGGATTTCTGAGGGACTCACAACTGTGTTTAGTCAAAAACATTTTTAAAAAGACAAATTGCGTTAGGTACAGTTGATTTATGAAGGAAACATCAAAGGGTATGTGAGTTGTTATGAATATATTGTGTGTTTGCTAAAAGAATTGCCATTAAGATGTTTAGAAATAGATCAGTTAAGGATGTTTATGTGAAATATTATAAACTTCTAGAGTAGCTTTCAGTATTTTCTTGTATTTAAAAAAAGAAAAAAGAAATTTGCCGGCATACAGCTTGTTGTGAATGCAAAAGCATAGCTATATATTACTTAATCTCAAAACTGTTGAAAATATATAATTTCCTTGGTAAGTTGCATATATTAAAAAGATGTCACTTTGTTGCATTTAAATTTATGTTTAATTCTGAAATAATTTATTCTACAGTGGGGACAAGGGGATGTATCTTACTTATGCCTTCGTTCATGTAGCTAATCAAGGTGTACTCTCAAGAAAAAATCTGCACTTGACTCCTTTTGAATTTTAACAAAATTCTGCCTCTTGGCACATTCAACTCTCTAAGATGCTTAGTTGATAGGAAATTACTTTTAGAAGTTTTCATAAAGGCATACATTGAATTCATTTACTGTTGTACTTTTTCAACTTCAGTGTGTGTTAGATATGATTTAAATGGAGGTAGTTTGATTGCCTAATAAATAAAATCACTTGTAATCCAGGAACTTAAGTAACATTTTAAACAAGGTATTTTAGCAGATCTTCCGTGGTTGGTATTCTCACTGGTCTTATGGAAACCATCTACACAGAATTATTTATACATATTTATAGAATCCACACCCTCTGTTTTTAAAGCTATATACATCTTTAAAAACTAAACTAGTAAGGGGAGGTCTCCAATAAAGCAAAGGAAGCAAAACATTGTTGCCTCGAATTTTCCTAGAGCTGTTATGGATGGGCGAACTTTATAATTAATTAAGTATTTGGTAGACCAGTAGTAGTCTCTTTTTTCCAATATTATTTAGAACATCACATTTGAACAGTTTTCACATATGGGAGTCTGTGTAAAGCCCTGCGTACTGATAGGAACTAAACCCTTAGATATTGTGTCTCATTTTTTTTTTCCTTCTGTAATGCGAGTTATAATGCCATCAGAATTGCATAAAGAAAAATGTACTCAGAAGTACGAAGCAAGCCTTTTGTGCCTGAGTCTGGGAGATTACCACGAAAGTTCGAAGGCCACAGTTCAAACGTAGGTGATCGCTGGTTACTTTAAAATGTATAGATAGAATAATGCGTTTTCTTTTCTCTTTTTAAAAAAAAATGAAAAATATTTCACATATTTAAAAGATGTACATAATACATATTCTGTTCTCATTTGGGTCCAGAAATGAAAAACAAGAAATTGTACGCGTCACATCTTCAACTCTTTAAGCAAATAAAAAGTAAGGCACAGGCTACTCTGCAGGCTGAGGTGTTAACTTCAGTAAACTTCTTGCTCTTTCTCTTTGACAAATTCCATCTAGCTCACAGAGAAATCAATGTGTTTTCACATCACTGGTTTTATGAAGTTTGGGAATGTATTATCATATAGATTGACAGTTGCCCCACTGATTCCACACCACAGCGTGGACACTTACAAAGCCGTCATTAATTTCCTCACACTTGTACCCCGCAATGGCTTCCTCCATAATAAACACTCTGTCCTTCAGAACTAAATCAATAACCTTTTAGGTATGCCTCTCTTGAACAGGAAGTAGCAAGAATCTATACTTCGCAAAAGAAGCTCTCCAATTCCGTTTTAGATTTTAAGGATATATGGCCATAAAACGAATCTTTTCTTTGGAGCCCATATATTTTTATTTCCTTTTTTTATGATGGGGTCTTGGGGTACATAAAGTTTCACAGTGCTTATTTTAAAAAAAATCACCCTTAAAAATTCCTATCGTGGTTTTTCTAAGCATAGGTAGAAAGTGAAGACAAATCTCAAAAACCTTCTTCTCTTTTTATTGTATGAAATATGAACCCAGCCTTCAGACCCATGCAGTAAAATTGCCACTGCCAACAGTGCTTCCTGCGTGCTACTGTGACAAAAATGACCTACTAGTGACTTGAAAGTACTGTTACGCTGAACACACCGATGAATTTGTCTTTTTTTTTTTTTTCTCCCAGCACAGACACTTCAGAGTTATCACCACTCACAGCTCTGTGTCTTACACTCACTGTATGACCACCAAATTAACGCTGCGCTGGTTTGGGTTGCTTTAAATAGATAAAACTCTCAGGTTCAGGTTATTTTATCCAATTCTTTAACTCTGTCTTTAAGGTAATGATGACTTGGTTAGAAATGGCAATGAGAGTTGAGAATACCTGGGCCAAGTTTCTGCTGCTGTGAAATTTGACTGCATCCATAGACAGGGCTTTCCCAGTGATTTTTAAATTAGAATCATTCCTTTTTTGGGTAATAAATGTCCCACTTAAAATATATCCTCTCCAAGGCCCTTTGTCTCATCCGAATTATGGAGAAAATGGGGCAGTCACTAATACACAAGAATAACTAATTGCCTTCTTAAAAATGCGGAATAATAGCACACACTGTAAAAAATCTGGTCTCTGTACTCTTGACTCCCTTAGGCAGATTCTTCACCTTGGGGACTCAAAAATATCCTTGAGTTGTTTTTTTTTCTTTTTCATTCCATCATAATTCTAGTTTTCGTGATTTTATTGGAAATCCAGAAAGGAAAAAGAACAAAAAGACAAAGAAAATAAACTTGGGTCTGGAGTAGGAAACCAGAAATCACATAAAATTAAATCTGGCGTTGGTTAAAGCTTTAAAAAAAAAATCATCCTTCCCTCCCCGTCCCCGTCCAAAATAAATAAGGACAATGTTCATTTTCATCTGTTGTCAATTGGGAAATTTATAATTTTCATAATGTACTTTGAGGTTCAAAATATAAATGTTGGGTTAATTCCATTGCATTTCACAAAATGCATTTATAAAACAAGCTGGCTCTCGGCACATAATGGATTTGTGTAAAGTGTATTTGTGGAACACAGATTCTATTAGATTGTGTGTCCTCTTGGCAGAGGTCTGCAGTGTTCCTGTCTCCTCAGAAGGGCTTGGGCACATCCGGGTACTCATTGCATGTTAATTGAGACATGGGACATGAACTCTGAGGGGAGGAAGATTTTCCAGAGAGGTAATGTCTGTAGGGTGTTACCGCCAACCACATTTCATTCATTTGTCAGAGGAGGTGAATTTCTTCATTTCTCTTAAAAAAAAATGGCTCCTTAATAAATTTCACATGAGAGTGCCCTGTAAGAAAACACCTTCAAGACCTGATGTGAGCTTCTATTTCTGCCCCACTCAATGACATACTCTTAAACTCACTGTGTGTCTTAGAATCCACTCTACTCCTTTCTTCTCCCCCAACCCACATGTTAAAGTTACAAGGAAGGCCTAGAACAGATGTAAAAACTTACTGTAAGCACCAGATAATTATAGCCCAGGGCTCATACTTTTGCTCTTAAAGTCGGGAGAAAGAATAATAAAAGAGGGAAGCTACAAAAATTATACAGTAATATTTGACTGTACTTTTGATGTTGATACTGGAATGATTTCTTTTGCAGCCAAATTTTATAGAAAAAACATCCACGTAACCTAAAGAAAGTAATTTCTTAAATCTTTAAAAATCATAAAAGAAAACAAAACAAACTTTACATCCATTTTGGTGACAATTATTTCAAATTTTGTTTTTAAGCTTTATTTTTTTTATACTTGATAATTTGAAAGTAACATTTATAAAGAAGAATATATATATATATGTACGTATATGTACATATATATATGTACATATATATATATATATATATATATAAAAGAATATGAGACAAAAAAGGACCTGAGCACAGAATGTCACAGGTTTTCAGTCTTCTCTATTCCTAAGTGAAAGTATGATTTGATTTTAATAACTGGTTGGATTCCCCAAAAGTGCAGATATCAGAAGCTATAAAGGTACCTTATTTTACAAAAAGCTTATTATCACTTTGTTATAAAGTTGTTCATAAGAGTCCTAAATATATTATCACAATGTGAAAATACAGCTGATAATAATAGAGAACCAGAAAGAAAATGTAGGACTATCACATTGTCTGGTGGCTTCATATATAAATAAGCAAGAAGTGAAAGGATTGATGTTTGCCAAGGAACCTGTATGAGACTTCAGTGATTTAGGTTTTCCGCAAATTAAGCAATGCTGACATCACTTTAAAACAGAACAGAGTACTTGAAGGACTGTAAAAGTATGTGTTTGATTCCAGTGCTGTATGTTCCACATTATAAACTTTAGTATCATGGTTTGCAGTTCTTTATATATTTCTTTCGTTCCTTTAGTGGTTTCTTTCATGTTTGCTAATGCTCCCAGGGGCTATCAAGCAATGGCTCCATTCAATAAATACAATAAATAAAATGAAGCACTAAGCCTTCCTTTTGGCAGGGCCAGCCTGATTATTACACGTGTAATCTCCAAGCCTTTGGGGAGACATTGGGCTTGGTGGATAATCATTTGGTTTTAAGCTGCTGAGTTCCTGATATCTGTACTTTTACTTCAGTTAAGTAGCAAAGGCAGTGAATGGGTGAGAGGCAAAATGCTTTTTTCTTTTTTTTGTCAGTTCACGATTGGAAGCCTCTTCATTCAGAAAACTCTTAACTTCTTTGCTCACTTTTCAGTCACTTATTAGTTTGGCTGTTGTTTGTCAAGAATCAAATTAAATTTCAGTTTTGGGAATTGAGAAATGTAATCAATTATTAAGGCCATAAATTAAAGGAGTTAAAACTAAAGAAGTTGACAGTATAAATTTTCTACGGACAACTGAGTCAGGATGAGTTTGCACAGAATATAATAGCAAACTCAAAAGGGTTTGAGAAGAGTGTATGAGAAGTAATGAGACATTGCAGTGACCCATTCTGAAACTGGAACACCACGAGTAGAAGGAGAAATGTCAAGTGACAGCTTTGTAAATAGGATAGAAATCGAAGCTATGTAGGTATTATATATGCTTATACGTAAGGATAGAAACTGAAGCTATGTAACTATTAGGTATACATGCTTATACATTAGGGCAAAAACGTAACTATGATTTAATGTGGAGTAGTAGTGCTAGCTGAAAGAATTGCCTAGAAAATTGTCCTTTTCAGGTTCCCTCAGCTCAGTTTGAGGCATATTAAAGGAATCAAAAAGATGGAGGTAAGAGATTCATGAAATAATCATTTACACCAGAGGTCACGAACTGCAGTCCATGAGTTATTTATTGGGGCAGTGCAGTGTTTCCCAAATTGTACATAAACCAACATTTTAAAAGTGAGAGATTTCATATTAGAAATTTGTACTTTTGGCTTCTCTCAAAATACATAAGACCCAGTACAACTTGCTGAGATTCCCCCCAGGTACAAGTTGGGTTAGGAGTAACCATAGCACTTCTAGTTGGGCTTGTGTCATCTGGTTCACAGAAGCTCCCTCTAGGATCCTCCTCACATTTAAGGTCTGCCATAGCCTTTGTGGGCACTTGATTACCAACCTTGACTTACATACAAACTTGAAGGAAATCAGAGATATTATAAATGGTAGCAAGAAAGCTAGAGATCAGCAAGTTTAATGTAACGTGTTTAGAATAGTTATGTTACATCTCTTTGTAAGCTTGACTCATTTGTAAAATGGGTTCAATTTTTCTAGAACACATTTCTAAAATAGTTTTAAGGATAAACTAAAATAAGATACAATGAAATCATATAAAATCAATTTAAATGAGAATTTAATAAAATAACTGTATGTGTGTCGGAGAAGATGGTAAGTGGGTGAAATGCCATCCCCATCTTGTAAAACAGGTGCTCTGAAGTATTGAAAAATTAGTCAGAATCTTTGATTTTACACATGCACTTACAGCTATTTTAATGTAAAAATATGGAGGTGGACTTTTAGGAGATGGATGGAGGGAAAACCTACTTTAAAAACTTTAGCTACTTGAGCTGATTGAGGAAAACCCCAGAGCTTTTCAGGAGGAAGCCAATTTAGAGGAAAATGACTTCGTACTAATTATGTTCAATTTTGATTGGGCAAGTGGTTTACGGAGTTGGTAACAATGAAATGGAAGACAATAAAGCAAAGGCTAGAGGAGGAAGATGCAGTGATATACGAAGACCTCCAGCATTCCAAGAGAAAAAGACTTGGAGCGTTTTTGGATTATGCTGAGCTGGGAACAAGTCAGAGTCGTACATGGTGCTCCATGAACTAAGAAATGTCCCTCTACAAGTGGGTACGCAGGATTCCCAAGTGTATTCAGGAAAGGCTCTTATTCACAGTGCAGTACTCCCAGTTCTCTTAGTATCCCAAGGATATTTGCAAAGAGAAAAGATGTTGAAATACAAGTATGTTTACTAATGGAAAAGACTAAAATATTTGAGTTGGGATTCTTTGGAACCTCCATTCGTGGAGGTTATACGGGCTTGAGGGGAATAGAAAAGATAGACACTATAGCAATATTTCTGCTTGTGTTCAGCATAAAAAGGTTGGGGGGCATGGATTTATATGGCGAGAGCTAGGCACAAGAGGAGGTTTGGGAAGTATTTTTTCTAGTGTGTTTTATGCAAGAAATACAGTATCATGCAATCACTAATCAAAAGGATCTTCGAAATGAATGAAAAAAATGAAAATTGGCATCTGGAAGCTAATGCACGTTGGTTAAGTATGCATATTTTAACACACACACATATGTAATGCTGACAAAACTATGTTATTTTATTTATCATTGATGAAAAGTAGCTAAGTGATCTCAGATGAGGAGATACCTTTATTTGGAAGATTTTTATTTTATTTCTGAAAAGATTTAAGGAGTATATGCTGGATGCTCAGCATTATACAAAGCCACTGTGTGAGTCTCTTTGCACGTGTGTCTGTGTTTTATGTGTATCGGGGCCGGGGAGGGGGTGCAATTGGAAGGAGGGCTGTTATCGACAGGGATACACATCAAGAAAGAGAAATTGATCAAATTCCAGGGAGATGGGAACATAAGGCCATGCATGAAAATACCAAAAGGAGTACTGTAGACATTTTGTAGTGTACAGTTGTAGGCGCTGACCTTGTTTTGACTTTAACTCTGTTAGTCATTTTTAAAGCCTCAAACCACTTTTCCAATTATACTGTCTCGTCCACATAAATCAGAATATGTGTAAAAGACCCCATTTTCTCTCAATTCCCACATAAGAACTCTTGCTTCTTGGGAGCCCTGAATGAGTTTGAGATGTCAGAAAAATCATATTTGATTGGTGGGGAGGCTGATTTCTTTGCAATGTAAAATATATTCTTCGTTGACCTCCCTTCCCAACTCTGATCCCTTCCTCCAGGACTTTGCTTCCATTCCCACAATGCCCTGCATCCACCATGGACTGATCACCCCATCAGTGAAGTAATTTCTTTATTATTTCATTCTATCTTCTTATAAAAATTAGTGGGATCATGTTTCCAAAATATTATTTTAGCATCGTGATTCACTGGAGTGCAGAAAACAAATTAACACTTGTATTTAAACTTACTTTTCTTCTCATTTATCCTTTAAAATTTCTATTTTTGAGTATTTTTATAGTGCACATAATATAGTAGTATCTGTACACACCCATGTGATGGATTACATAAATGCAGAAATGTGTACATTGCAAGTGTGTCCAAAAGTTTTATATTGATATAGATATATCACAAAATGTTAAGTGACTATTGTTTTAGACATTTTATTTCCCGGAAGATGAAGTCTAAACAACCTGTCTCTCCTCGGAGTATTTGGATAATACATTATCCTCTGGCAACCTATTAGATTGTCTTTCCTGTTGTTCATTACTATCTGTACTGATCAGACTTTACTATCTTTTGATACAATTCCTATTTTCTTCTCTCAGTTCCCAGTGTCACCTTTCACTTCTTATGTGGATAGATGAAAATATTTACTTTGTTGTTTATTGAAGAAAGCAAGCACCCCTCTACATATACATAGAATTTCCTGTCTGTTCTCAAAAGAGAAATCAAGAAATAGTCTTTGTATATGTCAGCAGCCTGGGATAGTAAGGGCACTTTTGAGGAGATAGAGTTTTAATTAGGTTGTAAATGAGGATTAGAGTTAACATGAGTGAGAATGAGATGATGGGTATTCCAAATGAACGAAAACCAATGTGTATGGTGGTTGGAGAATGAGGAGATGGTATAAAGATTATAATGATTTTTCAGGAATATTCTCTTTGAGAGAAAAAAATCCAACTCTAGTCAGACTAATGAGAACATAGAGATTTCATTGAACAGCAGTAGATAAATAACAATAGAGGTAAAGGGACCAGATGAACAAGAGCTTTGAGTTTCATGCCAAGGAATTATGGTCTGACCAAGAAGAATTAGAGAACTGCTACAAGTTTATTGGAGCAGGAATTGTTATATTTTATATTTATATTTTATATTTATATTTATGTATTTATATTTATATTTCTGATTAAAGTGTATACACATACACACAAGTGTTTGATTGGAGACGGAAGCAGTAATCCAGATAGGAGGACCCAAGAAACCTGGAGGCTACAGAGTTGTGCTTCTTTTCAATAGGAGAAATTAACCACTGACTAGCATATCAGCATTCAATATTTGTAATTAAGATGTGAATCTTTGAAAAGCATCTAATTTGAAACTCATGGAATACAGAAATGTTCCTTACAGAGTAATCTTTTATGCTTTCACACACAGTACAGCAGCTGGACTCAAGAGTTTATACTAATCACATGATTAGATAATAAAATAACAGCACATAGTGCTGTGTACAGGAAAACAGGTCATTACATTGTTTTCAGTATGTTTTAGGGGAACACTGGCTAGAACTATTTCAGACTGATTAGTAGTTTCTTGAAGATTATTCCTGTTTCTACATCCTTGTTGCTCTTTTGGAGTCATACTTTTATGCAATTTGTTTAAGTTCTCCTGTAACTATAGTTATGGCTCTTTTGTCATTCCTAATATTTTACATTTGTATCCTGCATGGTTTTTTTTTAGAATCGAGCTTAAAATAGGTAGGTACATTCATTTCTCTTTTGAGCTTTTTATGTATCTTTATATTCTACTGGGTTTTTTTTTTTTCAATTTTATTGTGTTCATCTTTTATAATTCTTTCATTTTAAGTCTTGGAGTATGTTTTGTTGTGCTTTTTCTTTAATGTTTTAAAATGAGTATTAAGTTTTGGTATTTTTAGTATTTCTTATTTAGTAAAAGTAAATATATTTCCAGGTGCTGTAGAATTTGATACAAAGTGGTATCTTCTTAATTGCTTTCTAAAGAGTTTCAGTCATCTGTACTTTCAAAATAAACAGAATCCTAATGCTACTAGTTTTCACTTTAGTACTAATAATTGCTGAAAAATGCTAATTTTTACTGTTAATTCTTTATTTTATATATATATATACACACATATATATATTACTTTGGATGATATATAATACTATGATATATATTATATAATACTACCATATATTTATATATGTATATGTAAGTGTACATATGTATAAACTATATAACATAAGTATGCAAAAGGAATCTAAAATATATGAAAATATGCATGTGCATGTAACACACACGCAGAAAAGTTTGAAGAAGAATAGAAATCAACTGTAATTTGACACCACAAAGAACCATGTTTACAATTTTGGTGCATATTCTTTTTAGTCTGTGTGCTGGTGTATGCATGTGTATGTACAATTTGAATATTTTTACAAAGTTTACGCCATGGTTTACAATCCATATGGAGCTATATATTTTTTCAGTAAATATATTATGAACATTTCCTCATGGTAGTAAGTTTTCTGCAATAGTTAAGGGGTTCATAGTATTTCTTTAACATAAGACATTTCCTCAGTTTCCTTTCATTGAACATTAAGCTTATCTTTACTTTGGAATCATTAAACAACAGTGTGATATAATAAATAAAATCCGTATAGCTAAATTCCTGGGCACATCCCTAATTTTTTCTTATGATAAATTCATAGAAGATTCAGGACATACGTGGTTATGCAAAATCGTAATTATTCTCAACCAGTTTCCTGTAGGAAAGTTTACTCTTGCATCAGCACTGTGTGAGAATGAGCTGGTGCACATTCACTCATGCTCAGGAGTCACAGACAACTACCTAAAGGCTGTTCCTACTTCTCAATGAAAATATTTTTATTCTGGTTTTCACTTGTTGGATTATGAGTCAGGCTGAGCAACTCTCCATGTGTTTATTGTCTATTTGTATTTCTTATTGTATTGCTCTTATATCTTCTTCAAATGAAAAGATATTTAAATGATCCTTCTCATTTTTAGAGTTTATAATTAACTTTTTATAATGCCTATGTGATCCCAGAGTAAGTCCTTTTATATTTTATCTGTACAGATGCCTTGCAGTGTTCATTTACAGATGTGAAAATGATTTGGCTACATTCTCAAAATCATGAGAATTATTTTCATTATTTTCTGTAGGATAGACTACTATATATATATATATATCTTTCATATTATATATGTATATATGTATATTATATATGTATATATGTATACATATATATATGGAGGGAGAGAAGGAGGGAGACAGAGAAAGAGAGAGAGAGAGAGATGACCTGGAGATTTCAGAAATCCATTGAGTCTACCAGGCTTGAAAGCTGGAAAACCATTTAAAATGGTAGCATTAACCAAAGAATACAGTTATCTCTGAGCACAATAGGGAATTTCTTTCCATATTAAATATTTCAGCTATTGTTCAGAATGCTGGACTTTATTTCAGACTGTTAATTTATAACAAACCAAGGATAGAATTGCATTCCACATGATGAAAGGAAATTCACATCTGCTAAGACAATCTGCAAGGCACCTTGAGGAGAAGGAATCAAGTAAATGATGTATTAAATATTCTTTAAACTTCCTCTATCTATGGTGCCTTTGATTCAATGGGGATAGTAATCATAAACACAGTGGTGTCCCAGCTATTGGTATTTTTACAAAATAGGTAGTTCTGCATGTAAGATAAACATCTCAGCACATAAAGAAATACTCTGAAAATAATCACGGGGAAGCAATTACTATTATAATAAGCATATGGTTCTACTAATACAGTGTTGCTTAATAATTGATGTTATAGAAAAAAGTAGAAAAAGTTTTATATTCTGGGGCATCCTCTTGTACATTCAGAATGGAAAAGACCCTAGTGAAATGCAGAACAATTAAAAGAATCCAAGCTGTCTTCCACTTCCGCTGATACACATTTATGGCTATGAACAGCAAGGCACATTGGGAAGGCAGGAAGTATACAAATCAATTTAATCTGTCCCTTTGTGGTATTTCAGGCCCACCACAATATAGTCCAATTTTATGTTTTTAGCCCTTGCTCCCACTTCTCCTCTAAATACATTTTCATCTCCAACCCAACTGGGCTGCTTACATTTTCCAGAACATGTTCTTTCCTCCTCCGGGTCTTTGTTTGTCCTAGACCCTTTGCTTTCCTTGTTATCCCCAAACCCCTCGTCCATCACATTCCCATCCATCGTCAAAGAATTATCTAAGATGTCAAATCCTCTCTGACACCATTCCAATCTATCTCTGTATCTGAAAACTCCCACTCCTTTGAATTCTTTAGCATTTTTATATATCGATTACTTTTGGAACTTAGGGAAAATGGTGTAGCCTTCACCCAGGTAGAGAAGTAAATGATTTGTGGTGTGTTTTGGAGATAGAATATAGAGAACTTGATAATGGTTTGAATGTAGAAGCTGATGAAAAAGAGCAATCAAGGATCTCCAACTTTAGCAATAGAATGAATTCCTAAGTACTAAGATGGGGAATACTTGGAGAGAATAGGGATTAGGGGCGGACCAAGAGTTCCATTTTGTACATTGTTAAATAGCGTAAGACATCCAAGTAAAAAGGTAATGTGGATAGTAGCATAATTATTGAGAATAGCCCCTAGAGGAGAGAGACAGACTGGAGCATTAACTTGAGAATCAACAGCTGAGCAATGGTTTTTATAGATCCATGGAAGTAGATGAGCTCATACAAGGAGAAAGACAGAGAGAGAAGAGGAGCAAACTGTGAAGAGCCCTTAAATCTTGGATAGAGGAGAAGGGACACTCAAATGAGACTGGACATGTATTTTTGGCTTGCACATAGTAGGTCTGTATTCACTCCCATGTGATTTTCAGTAGAGCTCCTAATGGCTCCTAGTTTTGGTTTGGCTGCATGATCTCAACTCAAAGAGTTTCTGTTTCTTTTCTCTCCATGACTGCTGCCTCAATCAAAGGAAGCAAAACGGGATGAGCTTTTACAGAGAAAAGAGAGAAAGAAATTAATTTAAAAAGGCATAGTGGCTCAGGAGCATAAATAAATGAGATGAGCTTTCTCAAATGATTGGTACACTGGTCTCTGGGGTAATTTCCAAATGTTTAGTAATGTGCGACAACAGTATAAAACTATAAAATTTTACCGTATTCAAAATATTTATTGAGTACCTACTATGTATTATGCTTAGGATATATTCGTGAACAAACTAGAAAAAAATCCTTACCCTCTTGTAACTTAGATTCTGTTTGGGGAAAGAGAGAACGAGAAAGAGAGAGACAGTAAAAGATGAACATAGAGAAGAGAGAGAGAAACAGAGAAAGGGAGGGAGGGAGGGAGGGAAAGAAGGAAAAAAATCTGGTGATGAATGCTATGGAAAAAAGAAAGAGAACAAATGTAGTTGGAAGTATGTGGTTATGGTTTAGCAGTTTTAAATGAGGTGGGGGTGTCAGTGAAAGCTTCATTGAAAAGCTGACATTTAAATAAACAAAGAGTTAAAGGAGTTGGGAAGTAAAATTGACTAAGCCTATTTCTGGTGTTAGAGCACCCCAGGCAGATGGAATCTCTAATGCAAAGACTTTAATGTAGGATTATTCCTGGTGATTTAAGAAAGTTAGTGTGATTGTAGTAGAAGACACACTGAAAAGAAGAATAGGACATGAGGTCACAGAGGTAAAGGTGGAGCCAGATCATGTAGGGCGTCATAGATAATTTAAAATTATTGTCTTCATTCTGAGGGAAATGGATATGATATCCATGTAGATATTGTAAGAGTGACATGATATAACTTCCCATTTAAAAATATCACTCTGTATATTGTGTTTAGAATAGAATACAAGAAGCAAGGATGAGGAGACCAGTTAGGAGACTATTGTAGTAATCAAGATAAGAGTTGACAGTGTCTAGGGCCAAGAGAGATGGTGATAAATTTTCTGATTCTTAATACATCTTGAAGGCAGAGGTAGTAGTATTTCCAGATGCATTGGCTGAGAAGTATGTGAAAAAGAGATGTCAAAGATGACTTCCAAATCCTTTGCCTATTTTTTTTAATGGGACTATCTGTATTTTTTGGCTCTTGAGTTATAGGAGTTCCTTCTACATTTTGAACCTTACCCCTTAATCAGATGTATGATTTGCAAATATTCTCTCCCATTCCACAAATTCACTTTTCACCCTTTTTGATCATTTCTTTGCTGTGCAAAAGCTTTTTAACCTGATGACATAACAAATGAGCTAGGGGATGGGTAATGATGGGAAGATCATTTCATACTTCCTAAAGAAGTGTGTGTGTGTGTGTGTGTGTGTGTGTGTGTGTGTGTGTGTGCATGCACTATTCTTACATGCTATTATACCATTTACCATATATATATATATATATATATATATATATATATATATGTATGTATGTATGTATGTGTATATATATATATATATATGGTATAATGCCGTAGCATGTAAGAAAGTATTCCAGCTGAAATACTAGCTTAAGAAATAGGGATGACAGCACATTGAAGATACAGGAATGACAGTTTTATCTTACATAACTTTATTTCTTTTCTGAAATATGTATATATAAAAAAAAGAAATAGACTCCAAAACATGATTCAGGGTCATTTTCCCTAGAATCCATGACATGGGCTTAACGTTTTAAAAATAGCAAAAATCCCTTTCACTGTCTCTTCTAGGAAACATGTCTGTGTCCACGGCCATACATATAGGTTCTTTCACCTTCCAGTCTGTCCCCGTCAAAACGACAAGCAGGTATTATGGAGACAATACAAGAACGATATACACTCCATACACGATGCTCATGCCACGTATTAATGGGACAGGTTGGAGGGTGTGGGAGAAGAAGTCTAGAGACCTAAGTTCTTCTCATAGTGCTACCAATAAGTAGCTGTATGGCTGGGGACCACAGACCTAATATCACAAGATGCCAATACCATTTTTTGTGTGTGTGATTGGAACACATCAGGGCTAGGATAGCACATCTATTCAGTGGGGATCTGAAAATCAGGTAGAAACGGGTTTGAGCACCAGCTCTGTCCTTTATCGGCCCCAACACCTGGCCAAGTTACCACAGAGTTCTCGAAACCCATGTTTCTTCTTCTGTGAGTTGGGGATAATACCTGTACACTCCCTTATTGTGATTATTAAGTGAGATGCGTTATAGCAACTGTTAGCAAAGTGCCTGGTATATAGGAAGCACTCCATGCATACTACTGTTACTTTTGTATCACTGTTTTCAAAATAATTTTCTTTGTTGCCTTATTTAATCAATGAGGACTGCTTTTAAAGTTTATGGATTTATCACATGTGAGTGATTCAACATGATTTCTGGTGCCTCCTTCCTAACCCTCGGCTATCAGGTACTTGGGCAGAAACGTAAATTCCTGTTCTTGTATTGATCCTGTGGTGAAAGCAAGGGGGATTATATCACTTTTACTTAGAGACACCGTCCTCTTCTTCTGGGAACCTGTCATAAATGGGAGCTCTGCCTTGTATATCAAAAAGGGATTCCCAAAGGTGAATTCATCCATGCTTTCATTTTGTTCTTTCAAGGAAAGGGAGTTCAATATTAATTAAGAAGTCTAATCCAGTAAATATGGCAATGCAACCATCCCACACTGGTAGAATTTATGATAAAAGCAGCAGCGAAAGAGATCAAAGCCAAGAATGAGTTAGGGTGCACAGAGTGGGGAGCAAGCGGGAAATGTGGGGTGAGGACAGACTCTGAAGGAGCCCAATCAGAGTCCGTAGCCAATCACCTTTAAGTTCAGGAAAACACTGTGACATCACTCATCCTGAAAACGAGGTCAGACAATTAAGTTCGTGAACTCATCCTAGAAAAAGTGCTACATACCTCATTGCTCAATATCACTAGGGTCACCTTCAAAGTCCTCCCCATGGGCAGTTATGCACCGATGCCAGCGCCTAGTCCACCCTTCAAAGCAATTTTGGAACTCTTCTTCTGGAATGGCCATCAGAGCTGTCATCATATTACCCTTGATGTCTTGAATGTCATCAAAATGTCTTCCTTTCAATAGTTCCTTTATTTTCAGGTAAAGAAAGAAGTCACTGGGGGCCAGATCAGGTGAATAGGAAGGGTGTTCCCATACAGTGATTTGTTTACTGGCTAAAAACTCCCTCACAGACAGTGAGAGCTGGTGAGCCGTGTGAGCTGGTGCATTGTCGTGATGCAAGAGCCATGAATTCTTGGCGAAAAGTTCAGGTCGTCCAACTGTTTCATGCAGCCTTTTTAGCACTTCCAAATAGTAAACATAGTTACCTGTTTGTCTAGCTGATACAAATTCATAATGAATAATCACTCTGGTGTCAAAAAACAAAGGTTAACAACATCATTGCAACAGGTTTGCAAACTTAATTGTCAGACCTTGTACAAGTCATCAAACTGAATATCTACTATGTTCCGGGAACTGGGAATACAAAGATGAATTTCCCATAATCCCTGCCCTCAAGGAACTCACATGTGAGCAGGGAGAAAGGGACCTAAATGGTGATAGGAGGTAGAATACCACAGTAATTACGCCCATTTCTTTGAAATGAAACTGTTCTTGTTTGAAGCTCAGTTCTGTCACATCCTAGCTTTTGGGACATGGAAAATTACTTCATCTCTCTGAGCCTGAGTTTCTTCATTGGGAAAATGGAAGCACCTACCCATGGATTTGTTGTGAAGAGTAAATGAGTAAGTCATTGAAATGGGCTTAATGCAATGCCTAGTATCTAATATGGGCAATAATACATATTATTGCAGGCAATAATACATGTCGCTACATGATGAAAGCTTTCACAGAGAAGTTAATGATTGAGCTGTGCTTTGCAGCTAGAGGAAGATTGTTCCAGGTAGGAAAGAGAATGGGTGATGTCTTGAACAGAGGCTACAACAAAATGATGATTCATAGCTGTGTATATGCTGGTAGGATGGAGGAATGAAGAATGTTCTCATAACAGAGAAGAGAATGATGGGGTGGAAGTGAAATTGAAAGTGAACAACGAGGAGACTGGGAAGGTCCCCCTGGGCCAGCTTTTGCAGAATTTAGAAACTGTCTGGCAAAACATTTTGACTTGACCATAGAAGTGAGTGAGGGCCGCTGAAAGTTGTTCACAAGGGAGTGACTTGATGCGATTTGCATTTTAGAAAAAGAAATGTGCTAAATGTGGAATCTATTGGGAGGAGGAGAGCTGGGACCAGAGAGAGGAACTGGAAGGCTAAGAGTCTATAATGGCCCCATCGAGGGCCGTGAGGGTGATGGAAGGGATGCAGTGAAGGGGGTTTCAGAGGCAACGTGATGGTGGCTGATGTTGCATGGAGTGGGCAGAGGTGGGTTCCTGGAGAGAGGGAGGACTTGAGGGCGATTCGAAGGCCTACAACTGGGAGGAGTAGGGCAGAAGAAAGTCAACAAATGAGAGAGGGGCCAGAAAGAGGAGAATATCTGGCAGCAAAACAAGTCCGGTTTTGGAAAATACTGAGGATAGGTTTTCTTGAACTTCTGTGTGGAGATATTAAATAGGCACTTGGAAATGCTTCATTGAAAATAAGGCGGAGTGTGAAGCTGGGACCAGAGATAAGGAAACGGTCACCCAGAGGTTATCAGTGGAGCTACATCAGGGGGATAAGATGTCTGGGACAGAGGATAGAGAGTGCCCAGAGTCAAGGACAGGATCCTAGAAATGCTGCCTTTTAGGGAACAGTCCACGGAAGATGAATCAGCCAAGTTGATGGAGGAAGGAAGCTCAGAAAAAAGAAGGGCGAATCTGTTCTCTTTCTAAAAGAAGAGACGATCAAGAACAGCAAAGTCAACTATGCCGTAAGCTGCAAAGTGTTTAATTAGGATGCAGGATGAGGAGAGGCATGTGGATTTGACATGGATGACATCTGATGGAGCATTCTGGAGTGAGGCAGTCATGGCTGCTTGCTTAGAATGGCTCATGGAGAGAAAGAACAAGAAAGCAGACGGCTGGCATGCATCCTGCACGTGTGTATGGACCTTGCATTTTTCTGGGCACAGTAGATGATCTTTCTGTGTGTATTTTGGAGTTTTCAACTTAAAGGACAGTCTCATTCTATTCTGACCAGCACGACCCTGATATAGGGCTAGGATACTTAGGGAAAGGGGCAGATTATTGGAATTACTCAAATTAGAACTATAGGAATTATCTTTTCTGAGAATCATTAACAGTCAATAGAGTCTCATAACTTACATGGCACTTGGAGCATTATTACTAAACAAGAAGCCTCTATTTTTTTTTTAAAAAAAGGACAGTGTATAAAATGTTCTGAGTAAAAGGCTACAGTGCTTGACTTTGAAACGTAGTTCCTCCATTCGCTTAAACAGTGACTTTTAATCAAAGTCACTGCCCTCCATTATGTAGCCATGTATTAGGTTGGTGCAAAAGTAATTGCAGTATGAAAGGTTAAAAAAAATTGCAAAAGCTGCAATTACTTTTGCACCAACCTAATAGTTACTCCGAAGTTGCAGCAGATTTTGCCTGATAGAAAAGCTTCAGGGATCCATTTAGAACTAAATCACAAATCATTTTTTAAGAAGACCCCTAACTTCGTAGGTTTAGGTAAGGGAGTAAATTTTGCTTTCCGAACACTGGTATTCCAAATCTTGACTAGTGGCATAAAACTCACTACCAAACTGGTTTTTGTTAGAGTGAGCGAGTTAATTAGTTAGTTTTGACTTTTCAGTTCTAAGTTGAGCCTGTCATTGTCATTTCCCTAGAGGTAGAAGAGAAACTAAGGGGAGAATAGAATTCTCCTTCCCACTCCAGCAAATGCAGAGTTAATGGTCCTTCCCTCCTTTCTTTGTTTCTCTAATAGAACGTGTCATATATTTCTACAGCTTTTTAGTAATCCCTTTAAAATAAGAGAAGCTTTTAAATTAAAGTTTAGGTTTTGAATTCAGACAGACCTGGATTTGAATTCCACCTCTTCTGTTTAAAAACTGGCTGGTGAGCCAATTCCTTCAACTTTCTGAAATTCCCTTTTGCCATTTGTGAAATAACAATAGAGAGTATAAATACCCATTCTAAAAGGTTGTTGTGGGGATTAAACTAGTGCTTTAATCTTCCTTAGTTCTGTATTCAAACAAGAGGTAATCGTATATGGAAACAATCAGCCCTGAAAAACCCCTTAAACTGGCTCTAAAGTAGAGAATGCATGGTTTTGAGCATGCAACCCTATACAGTGATAAGTACGAATAAAAGTTTAATGCTTACAGTAGTACACAGACCATAATGTGACCGTGTATCAAGCATGGATATATTTAGTGCATTGAGGCACACATACTGTGAGCGAAAGAGAAATGGCCTGCCTGACACACGAGCACATTCACGTCTCCCGTCCCGTACGTTAGCTGTAGCATAGATGGATTCTTCCTCCCTCCCCCAATCATAAGGGCACTCCCCAGTGCACATAATGGGATACCACCATGGGCCACAGGCCCATACCGCAGTTTCTAGCACATAAAAAACACTCAATAAATAGTCATTGCTTCATTTAAGGCCTTTGTTCTACTAATAGATTTTCAAACAAAAACTCCTCATATCTTAACAAGGGTGTAAAGAGCCTTCTTCAAAGCCAGCGGTATGAGAGCTGTGAGACGTGCAGCCTTGTTGCCTAATGCTCCATTGGGTGACCCGGCTCAGATGATGCAATGATGCAGTGTGATCAGATCTGGCCGTTTGAGTTACTTTTGGTCACTCTCTGTGGTATTCTACCGTGTTTCCCTGAAAATAAGACCTAGCTGGACAATCAGCTCTAATGTATCTTTTGGAGCAAAAATTAATATAAGACCCGGTATTTTATATTATATTATATTATATTATATTATATTATATTATATTATATTATATATTATACCCGGTCTTATAGTAAAATAAGACTAGGTCTTATATTAATTTTTGCTCCAAAAGACACATTAGAGCTGATGGTCTGGCTAGGTCTTATTTTCGGGGAAACACGGTAGGAGCCTCATAAGAGAAACATTTCCTTAAAGGAAGGGCTAAAATTTCCAATTCTGCAGGTTTTGTTGGATTTGAGGTAAATCCTTTACCAGGACCCAGAGAGAATGGATTTGATTATGGTTCTAGTTCCTTTCTTCAAAGAAGATTCATCGACTTAGTCAGTATGTGTATGTGCATGCATGGATGTGTGCTCATGGTGGTTTTTAGTTTGGGCTAATTAACAAAATTGCCTTAGAATAAAACATCCTTATATTGAGAGAATAATGCTCCAACATTGTGACTGCTTTCACAGAGATGCTTTGTGGGGATACCAAACCAAGCTGAAATGTCTGCTGCCCTTGATGTTTGCTAGTTAAAAAGAAAACAAGTCTGATGTAGCTAAACCCAGGCACATAAATCAGTGTTGTGCATAGCTTACTTACAGTATGCTAGTACAATAGCCATAGGCGAGAAATACTTCTAAATATTAAACAGACTTTAAACCATTAGTTTAAATGTCTGGATATTCTTTCTAATGATTCGCCCACCTAGGTTTTGCCTTACTGTTTCACGGGTCTTCGCTTCACATTTTGCACCCAGACCTATGTGCCCTGATAGATGGACACAACAACCAACTTAGGTAACATTATTTAAAAATGGGTTTGGTGGATTCTAAAATCTTGTCTGAGTGCTCTGCTGTTGACCTCCGTGGAGGAAAACATACGTGGCAACTTCTTCAGAAAGAACATATTAAAGTTGAAGTATAAGGACTTTTAGATCAAAAGGATAATGATTTTTTAAAATCTTTACTATGTGATCAAATATTCTGAAGGCATTATAAAGATGTACAAACTTGCACTGGGGAATAACACAGGAAGTCGGTGGTGACTTTGAAATTACTATAAACTTGATACTAACCTCCGTCCATCCTCGGCCGAGTTTGTTTATAGCATGATACTGCTACTGTCTTTCTTTTCTTTTGCTTGTTTTATAAATGTTATTTTCTCATCAAAAGATTTCCATTTTTTGACTTTTAAGGGAAATGCATGAAAAGAGCTGCATGTTTTAAAACACGATGCCCTCACTAACAGTTTCCCTCTATTTAAAAATAATGGTTTCATGGAGAACTGTATTCCCACGGAAATGATTTCCATCCTTTGCTCACCTTTCATGAGGAAAATGACACCTACATTTTAAACCAATTTAACTCTCAAAATGTACCATCTGTGCCTCTCCTCTTGTCTCTAGGCCAAGAGAAAGTCATTAAACTTGAAGATGGGTAGAAGAGAGGAGTAGCAGGCAGGCACTGCAGTGTTTGAGAGGCATGAGGGGAGATGAAAGGCCTCTGAAATTGGAGAGTGTCCTGGTGCATTTCCCTCAGAAAGAACTAATGATGGTGATTTGGAGTTATAAAAAATGACTGACTACCCATCAGCATAGGAAAAGATCAGAAGATCCTATCATTACAGTGAATGCAGGATTCCTGCAGGCAAATATTATGATTGACTATCACTTGGGCTTCGAGCGAGGTGAGTTCAAGCTAGTGAAGTGATAAAGCTCTGGTGTAGCCCCTTCAAGAGATAAACCTTTGAAGGGAACCCTTTTAACCACGTTTGTCAGCAAGGCCGCAGGAGACTCCCTCAGAAGTTTGTCACAACTGCTCTTGCGTGACACTCTGTATTGTTCACCACGGTCTTTAGTGCAGGTAAACCGATGCTGCTGACCATGGAAGTCTACGACGACCCTATCTATCTGTGGGTCGCGTTACCTCCACTTGCTTCTAGTGCCCATGAGCGATTGCTCATGCTTCTTCAAGTTGCTCCTCTGACTTTTCTTTGTAACTGCAGTATTGAGGTGTAATTCACATAGGATATACTTCACCCATTTCGAGTATACAGTTCAGTGGTTTCTCGTATATTCATGGAGTTTGTACAACCATCAGCGCAATCAATTTTAGAATGCTTTTTAATCACTCCCCAGAGAAACCCAGTACCCTGAGCGGTCACTCCCCTCTCTTCTCCTTCCTCACCAAACAAGCAACCCTCAGCCCTGTGTAACCATCAAGTTACTTTGTCTCTGTGGATTTGCCTATTCTGGATGTTGCATGTAAATGGAACGCTGAGATAGGTGGTCTTTGCAACTAGCTTCTTTCACTCAACATAATGTTCTGGCAGTGCATGTGACGGTTTGTATCAGAGTGTCATTCCTTGTTGTTGACAAATAATAGCCCATTGTATGGATGCACCACATTTCTTCATTCATTCAGCACTTTATCGACATTTGGGTCATTCCCACTTTTTGTCTGCTCCTGTGATGTTTGACTCCCCCAGCATCGTGTGTGATGTCTGAATGGTATGGTGTAAAGAGTTTGGGGTTGCAGGCTTTGGGGTTACCTGCATCTGGGCTCCAGCCCCAGTGCCGCTGCTGATAAACTGTGGGCCCCTGGTGAAGTCGTATAGCCTTCCCGATCCTTTGTTTCCTCGTTTAGTACAAATAAATATCCTACACTGCCCCGTTGTCTTGATGTGAGGATTAAGTGAGATAACATTGAGCAATTTTCCATTTCTTGAATAGGTAGTCACATAATATGCGCCTTCCCGTGGAGATCTTGTATATTTTATATAAAAGTAATCTGGATAATGCCAGGCTATTACACTCTATTTTAAATCAAGCAAATGAAGACTTCCGAGACATACCCTGGTATTGACAGTGTGCTCTGCGAGAGACTCGGGAAAGCTCTGTGAGAATTGTTTCTGTTCATCTTTTCCTAACTCCTCCTCACCCTGTAATCCCAGGAAGTAAACCCCACAAACCCGCCCTTAGATATAGTGAAATTCAAAGAAACTAAATTGATGTCGGTAACCGGCCCCCAAAGGGGAACTAGCACAGGTCTTCCCATTTCATAGCATTATTTGTTGAGGCAAAGATAAAGTAATGGATTCAATAGGTAATCCAGGATTTCAGAAACCCCAAAACTCAGCCTTTTGACAGCTTTGACCTAAAGGGATGTTTATCGTATGCTGCTAAAACTTTCTGATTTTAATTTCAACCAGAGAAGAATACATGAGGTACAGATGAGATGAGAGTTTCTTTAGTAATTGAGTCAAAGAGAGTGGCTCGCCAAGGCTTTAGGTAGAAACACACCTAAATAAATGCTTCTAAATGAGCTTGCAGAAAAACGAATAGACTTTTGTTTAATTAAACTCACTTGTAAAGTTTGCTTTGAGTGTGTAGTGATTCACCTTGTCAGTTCTTATCCAGGATATTTAATGATGGCTTTGCTTTAGTTTCCAAATCAAAATTAGCTTCTCCCTCTTTACAGCTTGCCATTAGGCAGCTTGTGGAAATTGCAATATTCTCCACATGAATATTCATAGAATTAAGTATTATCGATGGACTGAAGGAGCTCAGTTATTTTTTGCAATCGCATGCCTAGCTGCATATACTGAAGTGGAGTAGATTGAATATTTCAGGGCTTGGTCAAATCTTTAAAATACAACATGTGAATGAATTTATCAGCAGGAAAGCTTCATCCTTGCTTGATCAGTTGGATTTTTAGGACAATCACCATCAATATTATCCCTTGATTTATAGTTCACGAATGTCTTCGGTTATAATGAGCGGTTTTTTTTCCTCAGAAAATTCTGTGAGCAAAATGTATTTTAGAGATGAGGAAACTAACTGTCACACAAGAAGAATGTCCTAAGATCACAGTTAGTAAGCAAGATTAGAATCTAGACACTTCTGACTTCTCGCCCCTTATTACATTTTCTACATCCTGTTGTTCTCCCTGGAGAACGACTTGTCCCTGTGGATTTGAAAGTACCTACCTACCTTAAGCTTTTATTTGAGCTTTTGTGTATGTCATGGTGTTGTCAGTTTAATTGTCCGGCCACTAAGCCACATGGACATTTGGTAGTGGACAGAATGCAGCATTTCCTGATGCCGGAGTAAATGTAATTCCTGATGAATAATTTAATAAAAAAATAAGGTCTTTGTTTACAGTATTAATTAAACATTCAAGGAAAACACATACAAGCAATCCGTTTGAGAAAACACTGAATGCAAATAGGCAAACAAAAGAAATGAGGACAGGTTAATTCTATAGGTATTTGAAATATACCACCTGCTTTGTCCTTGCTCCTAGGACGTTCAAATTCATCTGTTCTGGGATCATTGTCATTGTGTTGGAGCATTCTTACTGCAGTGATGGTTGGTGGTGACTGGTTTGTGGAGATATAGGGTGCTTGAAAACAGTGATCTCAAATTCAAATGTTTCTCGGAACCAGGTAGATAATATAAATGACTGGGTATAGGCTGTGATGGTTATAGACACACGTGCGTATGTTCCACAAGTGGTGGGAACTTTGAGGACTGGAATTTGTGTGCTGGTTACAGGAGATGGACGTTGCTCTACTTGGTCGTTGCCACCTTGACTTCATCTGATTTTTCCAGATCTTCTGGTTTTCCAAATGAAGACAAAAATCAATATACTTTTTAAAAATTGATGAAGTTTCTTAATATTTGGATCAATTAAATTTAATGGAAGAAAATCCTCTGTAGGACAATCAAAAAGCAAAGGCTGACAGAAGTTAGCCCACAGGCCATTATTTTCAACTTGCACTTAAATGGACCGCTCTCCTGGAGAGAAAACCCATCTCCATTTAATACTGAGGTGTGGAAAGATTTTGTGTTGACGTTCTCATCATTTCAGTATTCAGAAATTCATACAGAGTCAGGCTTTACCAAATCCTCATTCTTTTTCTGGGGAAACACCTAAACTCTATTGCATCCCCTTAATTTTCATTGTGGGCCATTGTGATTTCCTCTTATATTTAAAGACATCAAATCTAACAAGTTTACCATGAAATCCAAACGTATAGAAGAATAACTAGAGAAACATGATAGAGAAAGTAAATTAGCCTTCATCAAAGTATAAACTCTCAAATATTTTCAGCTCTCAGAATTACAGGGAATCTTGAAATTGGAGGTGTTAAGGAGTTTACTTGGAAAAGGAAATGTAATAAATATTGCTCTTTCTCAAGAATATATCTCTCTATGTGTGATTTACTTCAGCATGTGAGTCAGAGTACTGAATGAACTCAGGATCTTTTTGGCAAGAAGGGTTAGTGGATGTGTAATCCTTACTGTCATTGTATTTCTCAAGGAATGCCCCTACTTCTTGATAAAATTTCTGAGGTGCCAGAGATTCAGGTGACACATGACATTTTTATTCCTGACATGCTACTTTTTATTATATCATTGAGAATAAAGTTCAATAAGTGACTTCTGATAATACTTTACTGCAGTCTTTATGAAAGATCGATTCCATTAAGTAGGTACATTTCAGTTGCTATTACTTCAAGTGATGCCATAATGTACTTGAAATGTAGTCTTTAGTTAATAATAGCAAGCGTATTGAGTGCGTTAGAGAAGTGCTAAAGTACTTACTTGGGGGCCAGGTATCAGCCAAGAAATAGAATATTAGACCTGTATGCTTTAGATGTATTTTTCCCAAAAATGTTTTGTATGTGTTACTTTTTTTAAATAAATATATATGCAGTTATTTTATAAGGTGTGTTATCACTTATAGAATCAAATAGACCATTCTAGTTCATTGAATAGAACTTGAAAGACAACTTTACTCAAAAGTCATTTGGGAACTACCTTAATGGTCATGCTATTTGCAAAAGTAATCTCAAGTCTAACTACCTACGAAGGACTTCAGAGATGTCATTTGAAAAGAATTAGTAAGAATAAGTAACTAAACCAATTCTATTTTTTTAAAGATTTATTCTTATTACAAGCAGTAACTAACAATTGTGTGTGGTGCAAAGAGATGTACATTAACTAAAGACAGGAATTTGTTTTCTCTTGGCTTTTAATGCTCAAGAAGATGAGATGGGAATGTTTAAGCAGAACAAAGTGAATAAACTTACAGAAAAGTTGCAAAAACCGTGCAAGAAACTTCCATATCCTACAGGGACAATTTTAAATGTAATTGTGAAATTTTAATAACATAGGGAAGTGCTCACCCATCTATTGTTAAGTTAATAAGCAGTCCAAAAATTGGCATGCACATTGTAGAACCAATTAAACCACTCACATAGAAAGCAGACTAGAAACATGTGCTCAAAAATATTAACAGTGGTATGTATACACCATAGGCTTACGGATGATTTTGTGTATATTGTTCTGTTTTTCCAATTCGTTAAATAATGCAAATTTAATTCCTTTATACAGGGAAAATATATTTAAGTAAAATTATAAGTATATCGGTGGTATTAAATGTACCTATGTCATTTTTATTTATTAGTTGTTTTATTTGTTTGTTTTTGTTTGTTTGTTTTTTAAGCACATTGATAATAAGGGAAATACCAGTCGAATGACTGATCCCTGAGGAATCTCTAACACGGATATTTCACAGAGGAATTTTCTTGTAATTTTGAAATTTCTCTGCTTTTTTAAGTTTTTTTGTTGTTGTTGTTTTGTTTTTTGTTTTTAAGTTAAAAGATTAGGTCACAATGAAAATATCGAAAAATAATTTGGGGGTGGAACCTTGTAATTAACATAAATTTTATACCTCAATTAATCAAACTATAAATTCTAGGGTTTCATTATGATACAATTGCATCACTTTAGCATGATTTCTCCTACCATCAGAAAATAAAATTCCTAATTTTTCAGCATGGAGTGTCTGGAAATATTCGTGGACAGCATGAAATTCTTTCAGTTATACCAGCCAACATCTCTAAGATCTAATGTCAGATCTGGTTAATCAGTACAGTAAAATATATTAGAAGTCATCTTGATTGGGAAAATAGCAATCAAAGCATTCAACTCTTTTCACTTATTGGGACAGGTGGCCTATCTTTATGAAGGCAAATATCCAAAGACAACAACCCACCACCTTATCTTTCAAAATACGGTGTTCAGAATCATCTTGGAAAAGAGCTATTTAAGCCTAATAAGCCATATGCTCAATGAATTGATTTATTCCAATCTGGGGTATAGACATAAAACTCTTCTTTGCAATGTCTTCCTCATATCTGCATTCCCTGCAACTCAGTTATATAAATTAGCAAACCTTCCAAACAAAAAGTAAATTGTCTTAGAGAATGCAGCTTTCGTATTGAAAACAGAGGAAAATATGAAATGCCTTAAGTGAACAGTCTCTCATTTGCCAGCGTTTCTCCCTATAGAGTTCACAGTGTGTTTGAAGATCCTAAAAATTGTGTTATATGCAATGCAGGTCTGCAATTATGCAGAAAGAGTCTGTAAAAGGAATGCAACTCCCCTGTCATTCTTACTCATTTAAGTTAGAGGGTGACCATGGGCACAGAAGAAATTTCCAATGTTTCAAGGTCCTCAGACAAGCGAGTTTATTTCATTTTTAATTTTATGCATTTTGAGGTACATTTCAGTGCATTGTATTTAGTATTGTAAAGAATGTTCTATCAAAATAGGCAAGTGTGTGTGTGTGTGTGTGTGTGTGTGTGTGTGTGTGTGTGTGTGTGACTGAATGAAGACTGGACCTATCAACCTCCAGCCACATTCAAATGATCCAATATTTGAAACCTAATGTTGGGTAGGCATTGGTCTCTTTCACATATTGTATTCCCCAGAAACATTCTTTAAAAGTATAAATTCCATGACAAGAGGAAAGTATTTAGTCAATTTAGGGAAGCAGTGTTGTGACATGCAAAAACATAGGTACTGTAGATGAGATGGATTCCAAATGTGAGTCCGGCGTTTGCTTACCTGTATTACGTTGGGATGAGAGAGTACAGGAGAGCTTGATGACGTAAGTAATCAAAACTAAAGTAAATTTGGAAAATAAATTTTACTCTACTTTTACATGTATGAATATATACTTCTATAAATCTGGCTATTTCAGATAATCTGGGTACTTAGACTCAAAATTAGTAGATTGATTATTATTTCCTTTGTCCCTAGAAACACATACTATTTGAGAAAAATGCTTCTTTGGCTTTTATTTATATAACACAAATAGAAGTCGAATCTTTCTAGAGTACGTTGAGTCTAACTGAAAGATGGAATACCAGTCTCAGAGGCAAGACCAAGAACCTGATCTAAATTGTCAGTTTCCAAAAGCTACAATATTTGTTATCTTGCTTGTGTGTGTGTGAGTGTGTGTGTGTGAGATAAAGAGAGACAATTGAATGACTTGGATTAAAATTTCTCAATGGGGTTCCAAGAGATTTTAAGAAGTCAAAGTTATAAAATAATCAAGAATACATTCGTGACTCTCTCTCTTGTCAGTCTGTGATATCACATACCAAAGCTCAATTTTGGCAAGCATAATCCTCAATGTGTAGAATGCACCTGAGGAATTAACTTTTTAACTTCTCGGTTACTAAGTATTATATTTACAAGATCTACATATTTTAATATCATGTTCATATGTAAAGGCATCTGTTTTGACTAACATACCACTGATCAAATCATATATATGTGTGGAAAAGTACAAAATACGGAAACATAATCTCCAGAAAAACACTACTTAAATGCAAGTATTGTTCTTAAAATGTGTACATTATCAGAAGGCTGACCAAGAAATGTTTTGTTGGTCCTTAATTGGTGCATAAATCTCTAGCTACAAAATTGAGCGTATAGGATTTGAAGGTTAACCTGGAAGTTCTATGGAAACTTCTCTGTGCTCTAACAGATGACCTGAATATCTCCAGTTCAGTGAGTTTTTAGAATCCTAAAGGTCTCACTTCTGGGCCACATTTTATTTTGCAAAACAGTCACACAGAGAAAAAGTAATGAGAGTAGCTGGGAAGTGTTTTTAGCAGTGGTTCTCAACGTGTGGTCCCCCCCAGACCAGCAGCCACAGGTTTGTCACCATTTGTCACCAGGGGACTGATTTGTCAGATATACAGATTTTCAGGCTGCACCCCACACCTCCTGAATCAGAAACTGGGGTGGGCTGGGTAGCAATCTGTCAACAAGCTCTCCTGGTGATTCTGATACTCAAGTGTGAGAATCACTGATGTAATGTCAATCTTGTGAATCAAACGCAACCTTGACAAGCAAAATGTGTCGTGTTTTTTTTTTTTTTCAGAAGTATTTGAAAGATTACTGAAAGTAGCCCCATGAAAAGCTTTGCACTGATACCCTTTCAGTAAGAAAAATGATTACTGGATTACTTGTTACCACCCAGGTTTATATGCAAGGTCAGACTTTTTTGCCATAATGAAAGTGTCTCTTATCAATCTTGGAAGTAGTAAAAGAAAACATGGAATACTTTCTAACTGTTTCTCCCTTGAATCAGAAATCAAGGAAATACCATGCCAGGGAAAATAGAAAGGTCAGGCAATTTTACTTCCCAATGGTTTGAAAAAAATAGAGGCTGTTCCATCTCTACTAAATGCTGCTAAATCAAAATTGATCAAACTTGGCCCAGCCTAGCATAATTCCCTTTGAAAGGTTTTGTCACGTCTGTCAATTTAGTCATAGTTTAAGATGTTGCATGTTTAACTTAGGGAGATGAGTGCAGAGTATGAAAATATGTCATCGAAAGAAGAAAAGGGTGGCTTCAATTTATGACAAAAATATAGTACAGGGACTAAACAGACATCTTCAAAAACACGAGTATTTGAGAGCCTGCCAAGTGTTCACCACTTGCAATAGAACTGAGGATTAAAAAAACTGCGCTGGACTGATATCTGTAATTTAACTGAGGAATGCCATTTATATAACAGAATTTTTATTGTATCTAATTTTGCATTCATTTTGGCATATTTGAAAATCTTCACCCTACCTTTTTTTTATTTTACTGGCTCTGATGATCATTATTAATTCGACTCTCAATTTTCTCCATAAACAAGAATTTGTTCTATTAGAGCATCCATTGATGCCAGTGTTACAACCCAGTTTATTGTTTCAAGGAGGTGAGATGGGTATCTATCCTTATTTTTTAATCTCTGAAATAATATGTAAGTCTCAGAATGAGTAACGATATTATACAATTCTCTCTCTCTCTCTCTCAATGAGATCACTCCTTTTCCATTTACCCAATGTTGGTCAGCGTCACTCACCACAGAGGTAGCACAATTAACTTGTAAGAGGTCTAGGTCCATGCCAGTGGCGGGGCTCACAGAAGCGATTGTCAATTTGCGACACCTTGCTGGTGCATTATCATCCGTGCCCATGTGTCTGGTCGCACTGAGTTGTCTAATTTGAATTTACTGAGCCATGCCTTTAATGCTCACATATCTCAGGTATTTATCCAAACGCATTGTAGGTTTACCTCCCTCAAATATTCAGCCAGCCATCCATTTCCTTCTGATCAGAGCAATAAAAAATCAAGCCAGACCCTATGCCTTACATATGGAACCTGTATGATTTACAGCCAGGCTGAGTATAAAATCATAAAACTTTCAGTACGCGGTTAATATATAACCATCAAAATAACAGAGTGCAATTCTAAATTTATGAGGCTGAACTTAACACTGAATATCAAATAAGAATCACATTGATCTCTGTAGTGGATGACTTAAAAACACATTAGGTGGCATAACTGCAAGACAGTACATTGATTTAAGCATAAAATGCATAGCACTCAATGCTTTACCACCTAACGTTTCTCAATAATGAACAAAGCTGTTGTATATTGATGAAAGGAAAATTATTTGTTTTGTTATATTACTGTGCTCGTGGAGATGCTTTGCATTTAGGCTAGGCACCCATGATTTGAATCACACTTAGCAAAGGGTGACATTGGATGGACATTTTACTGATTTACGCTTGTTTTTCAAAATAGTTATACAGAAGCATTATCATGATGACAGTTTTATCACTTTTTTTAACAGAGAGGAAAGATTCACACAAAGCAGGTACTGACTTTTTGTCAAAATACATTTTGCTGTAAATTTTCTTATACTGATAAAAGCCATTCCACATGAAATTTTAAGGTTGATATCTCTAAAGGCATGAGTATCTTGTAAAATATTATATTCAGAAAATCTAGAAGCATATTTTAAAAGAAAAATAATTACCTTGTAATAAACATGTTTTACAAAAATGTTTTACAAAAATCTTTAAGTTCAAAACATTTGATTGGCTTGAGGAGAATTTGGAAACTCTAATAGCTACAGATATCCAGGTAATGCAGGTAACAAATGGATAAAGCTGGTTCTATATGAATGAAAAAAGGTAGCTAACATTCAGCCTATGATTTATGGAGCTATTCAGAAGAACTAGGGACCCTGGTTGACTAGACAGTGAGTGCCCCACTTCTCAAGCGCCAGGTCTTATGAGATGCCATAAAAGACAGAAATACAAAGTTTTTTATATGAAGTCTCTGGATTTTAAATTGTTAAAAGTACATTTAAATACAAAACAAAGGGTACAGACAAAAGTTAACTCATCCTAGGTCAATTTTCAGTACGCACCTGGATGGTTTACAATGTCTCATCTCAGGGTCTCTGATTGTTCCATACAGAGGAACAAAATTTGCCTTTTCCATTGATAGAAATATCACTGAAAGGGTCATATATATTCCAGTGTTCACGACTTACATGTAAAATACCACTTTGATAAAATATCCATTAATATTTTCCTAAAGGGACAGTGCAATATTATAAGTTTCCATCAGGTGGGTGGTTGGTGACTTCCAGAAAATATTTGCAAGCTGGTTCTCCTTCCGCACAAAACTCTACAGGTAAAGAGTGTTGCCAAGACAAGTGAGTAGCATTTAATCCACGTGTTAGTTGCAAAGCAAATGTAGTAGCTACAAAGTTAGCTGACAGACCTACCATCATTGAACTTTTTTGTCATTGTCCCAACTATAGGATAGAGGGGTAACTCATTTTTCATAGAAAGGTGTTAAAAGGAAATCATATTATTCTTTCAAATAAGTGACTCTTCTACAAAAAAATAACAGCTTTCAGTATTTATTCACATTTGAATAAATTCTATATGCATATTTTTGATTTTTTTTTTACCTGTGTATATTTTCTAGCATTTTCTGGCTATTTTTTCTTCATAATAAATTAACTTATTACTCTTCATAACATGCAAGATGGACTGTGATGTTAAAGAATAATGTTTTCTAATTATCAGTGACATTTTCAGAGAAGATTAAAATTTAATAAAATTAATTGTCCATCCTTGAATGGCTTACTTTGCAGTTAATTATAGAACTCTGATTTCTCCTACTTCTATGAAAACTTCTGAGTGTCACATGTCTGATTAATATTCATAATGAACCTTGCACTTAGAAAAATAGTTTTGTTTTGTTTTCTCCTGTTGACATGTTTAATATGTTTTAAGGAAAACTGCATTGATTTTGAAAGAAAATTCTGTGGTTGTAATTTTTCAACTAAAAATGCAGAGGTAAACTCACCTACCTTATTGGGCCAACCTAACTTCTGGAGGTTATGTTGAATGGTGAGGAATGTATCCTTCTCACGAGGTACACCTCCAGTAATATAATTTGAAGTGCTAGGGCCCCTTGCATCCATTTCTGAATGTATTATTAGTTGATTAAATTAACTGGCTGGAACAGTACAGTGAGAAGAGACGTGGTAATGATATTATAGAATTAGTATGCTATGATGAATTGTCAGAAGAAGTAACTGTGACAGCCCTGTGGCCATATGCACTTAGCCATGCAATTTATAGTCATTTGGAGAGCCAGGACTTTTCAGTTTGGGTTAGGAAATGTGTTCCTGCTTTTGACATAGTGTGAGGGGTATGTGTGTTAAGGGTATTGGGGAAACTTAGTGGCAATTCAGGAAGAAATCCAAAGTCTCTGTTCTTTGACACTGACATTTGGGTGATTTTCAGAGAAATGAACCACAATGTATGGATTCCTTTATTGTAACGGTGTCAATTCCTTTAAATAGATTTATGTGATAGTGCAGTTTCTTTATGGTCGCAGAAGATAATGTTACTTTGGGTAAGCTAAAAGTAAATGCAATCTGGAATCACAATTTTCCTGGTTATAGAACACTGTAAATTCTCATCAATATATTGCTTTTACAACAATCTTGAAAACATTTCTGGGGCTGTTTTGATTTAGATACTTTTGGGGCTCCTAACTGCAGGTAGTTTTTCAGCAACTTAAAATATAATGTTAGTTGTTTTTGTTTGTTTTTTGTTTTTGTTTTTGCTTTGCAGCTATTTGCAAGATAAACATATTGTCAGATGCCTTCAAAAGGCGTATGACGACACTGGTCGGCGGTGCAAATACTGGTACAACACCACATTAGGTCAAATTTATTGCAGGATTACTCAAACATACACAACTGTGAAGTCGCCTCAATACCACTATTGTATAATTATTCCCTTGCTTTGTTTGTTTTGTTTGTATTTTAGTTTTAATGATCACTGAGATCATATTCAGTAGTACAGCGAAAATGGGTACTGACAGTCTTATTCCAAATGAGATTCATGCAGAAAACTACTGTCTTTTTCTATTAGCATATTATAGAAATTTTGACATGTATAATTGATCCCTTGTATTTCTCAAGCAGGTTGTCATTTGATCACAAAGCAAAGCATGGAGTTTCTGTTGTTGTTGATATTGTTTGCTTCTCCTGTTATGGTCATTGTTTTCATCATTTGCTATATTGATTTCAAAATTTCAAAGCACATCCATAGGAAAATGTTGTGTTAGTATCTTTTTTATGTGTGTCTTAATATCTTAATATATGCCTAGCCCCTTCACCTTGCCCTAAGTTTAATTACCTAGAATTGCAAATTTAGAAGAGCTTGTGGAAGACTTTATCACTTGGGCATTTTACTTCGAAGGTAATAGAACACCTATCAATTCCTTCTTTGGTCTCTGTCACCAGTGTTTATCTACCAACGAATAGTGCATAAATAGTAAGGAATCCGTGACCATTCGGCGGACATAGAGATTTGGATACTTTCAAAACTTTATGTAATTAATGTTTGATTTAATCTGTACTTTTCTTTTTTATAACATATTTTTTTCCCTAAAAATTTAAGAATGTGTTTTGTTGAGGTAGAAAAAACTTAACTATTTCTTATGATTTGTTTTGCTTTGTTTTGAAAGGTCAAGAATGAGGAAATCAAAGTTTGTAAACGTAATTGGTGATGAGGGTGAGGAGTAAATTATATGCTGTCCTTTGAATATAAATCATTATATACGTATAAATAGATACACGTCATTTTTTAAAAGTTATAATTGCTTCAGGGTAGTTCAAACTTTATCATTAAGTAAAACAAGGCATTTTGGGAAAATTAAATAATTCAAGTAATATAGATAATCATATTAAGTAATACAAACTTAAAATTATATAAATATATACATATACAAAATATAAAATATATCTATGTATGAAAGATTATATTTGTGTATATAAATATATGTACATACATATAATTATATATAAATATATATACATACATATAAAGATAATCTTTTAAATATGTTGATGTCTATGTGTGTACAATGATGAAATTTCATCAGAATCAGTTCCCATTTGGATTAGTACTCTGAAAAGCCCTGCTCATTCAGAATGCCTGAAACAAAGAGATAGTTTTTTAAAGTTACTTTATGTATTTTCAACACACCCCCTGCCTAACATGGGAAGTGCATCCATTCAAAAGCCAGACAGATCTAAGTTACAATCCTGAATTTTCACTTTCTTTTCTATTTCTCTGGGCGAGTTACACAACTGAATTATCACATCATTTTCTCTGTTTCTATGGAAAAGTTACCCAACTTCTGTTCAGTAAGCTATGAATAAAAACACCTATGTTGTAAGGCTAAGAAGATCCAAGAAGGGAAAACCCAGTTCTCATTGAAACTAAAATCAGGTTAAAAGACAAGTTGCAAGTAACAAAAGGAAACTCGCTCCTATTTCCACCGATAGTAAACATCCCGGGCCTTTGCGGCAATAAAGAACATGGTTGGGGCATTTCAGTGACAAGTTTGTCTTGTTTTGTTTTTTTCCATGAAAAAAGAGTTGGTTTGAACTTTGAAGGAAAAAGAATAGTTAAAATAGTAGAAGAAAAGAGGCTAGAAGGTAAGGGTGTAAGCAGGTACAGAATTTTACATTCTTCAAAATGTGGCCAGTCCCGTAATAAGGACATCAGATGCAAAAGGATTTCCCAACCTGGAAAGCACGTGTCTAAGAAAAGTGTATGGCTGTTTGTGGCCCTGTGCAGATGCAATCATGGCTATCAGATACTCTGATTCTTCTAGAGAATCCTGAATCTTAATTTTTGACAAATCCTCTGAGTTTTGAGTAATGTTAATAAAATTGTTAAAACATTCTGGGACCAAATCAAAGAATTATGTGGATTCCTGGAGGCTTGCTTCTGCTGTACTGTGAGGACCACGTCTACCTGTGGTTAAGTGTGACGAAAGTGTGGTGGAGCTGTCTTTCCATTATTTTTTTGCAGTGGAATCCTAAAAGTTCTGTGGCCTCCTCCTACAGCCATTCCTGCCGCCCTCCTTTCCAGGCACATTGAACGAGCCAAACCCATTCCCACTTAGGGAATTTTGCCCGTGCAGTTCTTCCTGCTTCGAATGGTATCCCCCCAGATATCTTCACGTCTAAGAGTGTCCCTGAAGTTCAAATGTCACTTTCTCAATAAGGCAATTGTGCACAATCATAACTCCCTTTCCACCTCTGCTTTACTATGATGTACCTTGTCATTTTTTCATAGTACTATCTGTCACCCTCTAACCTACTAGGTATATAATTGACTTATTTATCACTACTCTTATTATCTGTCTCTCCTCACTAGAATGTTCCAGGGTGGCAGGAATCTTTATTTTGTTTCCTAATATACCTAGAACCAAACCTGATAGGTTATACATACTCAAAATATTTGTTGCAAAAAGAAATGAGTGAATTAATTCATTTATAGTTTAAAGACCATTGTGGGAAAATACATGTTTGAAGTTCAAAACTGAACTAAATTAAGCAGAGCAGAGAGAGGACCTTCAAATTTAGGACTGGAGGAGTCAGAGTAGTAAGAATTGGAATAGGCTTATGAAATCATAAAAGTATTTTGAAATCACAGTTAAACAGTTATAACAACAATGCTAAAACTTAGAGTATTCTCTAATTAACTGAACTCCTATACAATAAGCATTGTTGAAATCTTAAAAGAAATAGTCTGATTTAGGCCACTGATCTATGTATGCTATTCAGTGTTGTTTTTCTGACAATAGCAATAAAGATAATTACATTTGACTGTTAACGGATGTTTTGCAAAACATTGTTCTGACAGAGTAGTCACTTATGCCAAAATTAACATTTCCACTGCATGCACACTAACCTTTCTCTTAGTCAATCAACTAACTTAAATTACTAAGTACCTATGATAGCTCTATTTAACTAGAGATCAGATCACTTCTGTCACATCATTTTACAGGGTGCTGTCCCTGTGTTTAAAGGGAGTCAAGTTCTCTCAGCAGGTGGCCCCTATCTGAACTGCTAGAGAGAGTTTCAGTGAGTATATAGAGATACAGTAAAGGTCAGTTTCAAGTGCCATTCCAGAACATGGACTTTAGAGAATGCTGCTTCTTCCTCTTCCACTAGCTCAGTGAACTCCTAGACAGTTCATTGTGAGATTCCACTTTCTTATCTATAAAACAGAGATAATCAGGAAATCTACCACATAAGATTAATGTTAATATTGTAAGCTAATGCATGTATAATTTCTTAGCACACTGTTCCCAACTTCCACACTGTACTTTTGGAAGTATTCCTAGGAATGTAATGATTACCCTCTCCATCGATAGGGTATACTCATGGCTTTCATAAGTAATCGTTATTTTGGTTTGGTATTTGTGATAGATGTGATTGGTAGTTTGACGATTACAATAGTTATGCTGTTCCAGTTGAATATGACCTAATATCCTAATCAAACACAAACAAACAACAAAAACAAACAAACAAACAAAAAAACACCCATCAGTTTCACAATATTCAAAATACTTTAGGAGTCCACAGTATGTAGTTCAACATGATAATTTCTCTTTTTTTCTCATCAGCATCCCAGGAGACCTATTGATTCAAACAAGTCAACATACCCGTGAGCGTTTA
This sequence comes from Rhinolophus ferrumequinum, assembly GCF_004115265.2. NCBI lineage: Eukaryota > Metazoa > Chordata > Mammalia > Chiroptera > Rhinolophidae > Rhinolophus > Rhinolophus ferrumequinum. The sequence goes on from NC_046307.1 coordinate 34,637,260, forward strand.
GGAACTTCAAGAACCCAAATCTACTAGGTGAAAAGATGCGTACCTACCCTTTTAAGGGATTTTCAACTCTCCCAATGTTGTATATTGCAAAAGGGCTTTGAAGCAATAAGCTGTCAGACAGCCTCGGTCCATACTGGTGTGTGCTCTAGAATGGTTCTGTTTCTTCCCCAGTTCCCTTCCCTGTAAGAAGACAGCTCCAGAAGGGGAGAATAAGGAGTTACTAGGATGCATGCCGCAGATATCTGTAGTCTATGTGATGTCCACTTTCAAATGAAAAATGTAAACTGGAGTGGCTAAAGGCCGTCATGTGAAATGTCCCCAGGAATCTTAATGAACCCACGCGACTCCTGATGTCAGAGCACCAGGGAGCACACTATCAGGGCACAAAAAATAAAGACCTCTGGACTTTAAAGTTTAAATGCCCTGCTCAGCAGAGTCCAGAGGATTTCTCCAACTGAAATGAGCTTATAATCAGGCTTTCATCCCAAGATAAGGAAGGACAACGCCCCGTAGTTTTATGATGTTGATGATGTTTTCCTCCCAGGAAAACACAAACAGATTTCTCTGTGTTGGGCAGTGTTGACTCCTGTACAACGTATTGCAAATTGAAATCATGAAAAGTAGACCACAAAGTAGAAAAAGCCACACATGAAACTAGGAAACTAGGTTTTGTTTTGTGTGGGGTTTTTTGTTTGTTGTTGTTTAGGTCTGTTTTGTTTTGTTTTCTAGCAACAAACAAGAAATAGAAATTGTTAGTCTGTGCCATTCTTTTTTATTTATTTATTTTTTTAGTTTCTTATGATGTGGATGATGTTCCTAACACTTGCATTTATTTAAAGAAAATGATTGTAGCCTATTTAAGGGTCACAGATATATTTATATTTACTCAGCAAAGTCAGCTAGCTTGAAAGACAAAAATTAACTGCTAAGCGCTACATAATGAGAGCTTTGTGGTGTTGATGTTCGAGCACTTGTCTGTATGAACGTATCGATTAGCCGAGGCACCTTTTGGACTTACTGTTGGTAAACTGGGTTGATTTCTGAGGTGGATAAAATGCGTGGCTAGATATTCTGTTCACCGTGCTGTTGGCAGCCTGTTGTTTATCACAAGGTTTTAGTGTTCTTAATGAACTCTTAACAAGCTGTCAATTATAGTATTTATGCAAATTAGGGAAAGAGATATTGAAAGATTGATGTGCCTAGAGTTAAAAATGCCTCCTTGAGAATTTACAAAGTTCGTAATCCCTCTTTTGATGACTGCTCTTACACACTTGCTCTCCTTTACCATGGAACTGCTGCCATGATGTGTGTAGTGGGAAAGGACCTCCCACTCCTTTAGCTCTGTGCAGAGAGAACAAGACACATCTGTCGCTAGGAAGAGTTTTGCTCTATGTAGACCATCCCAGAGTCATGTTCATTCAGCATTGGCCATAAGGGACATTCAAGTGAAATTCAACATGAAATGTTCTGAAATTCACAAGCACCTCTTTTATGATTCTCATGTGGGACATACATTTCCCCTTTCTTCCCACTGGACACAGTCTACTGTGGTGAAAACATCCCTTCCCCAGTCCTTAAATGTCCCTTCCCCAAACTCATGGTAGCTGTCCAAATCCCATGTCTTTTTGTCGTACTCAAGATTATCTCTTTAGTATAAATCCTTTCTGTGGTTAGGAATGATCAAACTGGAAATCTGACTTTCAAAAATCTGCTTCTCTGCCTATATCCCAGAAAAAAAAAAAAATTGCCCTGTTTGTGGCCAGTGACCAGTACGTCCACTAATTTTCAATCTTGACTTTTTTTTTTCCATTTTATATGTTCTTGAACCTGTTGACTTAATATACTCCCATACATCCTTCAAGGATCTATACAACTGTTCCATTTTCCTTTAGTTCTTCCTGCCCTTTCTCCATCGGTGCCTTTTGAAAAGTCTCCAGAGTACTTTAAGCAGGAGAAGTGTCTCCCACCATCACCACCTCCTGGCCCACCATGTCCCACCCCAGAAACTGTGAGCTGCTTCAGAGGACAGTCTGCCTCATATCCATCTTAATGAATCCTGTTTCTTAGTGTTCGAAAACAGCCACCTCGTGACACTTTCGAAGAAATTGTGCTCAGACTTACGTTTTCTAATAAAACTAAGGTTATTAAATGGTTCCCAATATTTATAAGGATAATAATTTTGCTCATCACTTTTATTTTTAATTGTTATGATCAGAATTCTATCCACATAGTTATTAGGAGAGTACAATGTTGAAGAATGCTTCACCTCCCAGTACAATTAAAGTAGACACCTTTAAAGGTTCTTAATGTTCCCCCCAGAAATGTGAAATTACATCTTGTTTTGTTTTGTGAAAGTCATGTTTTGATTATATGAAATTGATATTTTATGTACAATTTGGTTTTTCTGTTCAGCTTTGAGCGAGAAGACTTGTGCACTTGTTAGCATATTACTTATTCCAAAATCATTGAAAATATTATTCTTTCAAGTTCTTATTTTTAACCTCATACTCTCAGCTCTGGGAGTTATAATGTTTCATAAAGGAAGTATCGTAACCTGCAGAAAAAATAATGCATTCCTATCTAGTTGAAATGATGGATTAAGCTGTTTTATTATAAGTATATCAAAAATACAATAAATATTTGCCAATGAAATGTAGTTATCATAAGGTTTTGCACAGTGCAATTTCATGTTAATGTCCAAGAGGAATACAGATGGCTTTCTATGTTTGGTTACAGTACCTGCTCTGCAGTTTGAAAAATTTATTTGTACGTGTTGAAAATGTAAATTTCAGAGTTTCAACTATCTATGTGTATGAGTTATTTCTGAATACCACTTAACTCCTCCCAAGACAGATGAGGGCAGTATAAAACTGTAATTCTGGTGACAGATAAAACAAGCTAGGTAATCAAAGGAAATAACCCAATAAACTTAACCAAAAAAAAAAGTGAACTGGTCTTTTGAGAAGCAGGAGGGCATGATGAAGAAAGCTGGGTTGGGGGGTCAGCAAGTGTCTTGACTTCTCGGCTCTTACCACTTCATCTGTAACTGGCAGAGAGGATGCCCAACTCCTAGGATGGCCCTGTGGATTAAATGGGTTAAGGATATTAAGTAACAGTCACTGAGTGCTTTCTCCATGCCAGGCACTAGTCTCCTGCATAGTTCAATTTCTACATTGAATCTCTACATGACATATATCTTGGGATGTTGGATAGGTGTTCTCGGGTTGCTGTTTTTTTGGGGGTTTTTTCAGTTCCCCCTCTTAAGCCCTTTTAGATTACCTTCCTGAGCATTTGTGCATATTCTGAAGAAAGAAGATAAAGTACAGGGTATTCATATTCTTTTAGTCCTTAATTCTACAGCCTACTCACTGTATGAATTTGAGCACATTACTGAGTCTGCGTCTCAGCTTTCTCAGCCGCAGGACTGCCATGCCACCGCTGCTCGGCGTGATGCCATGTGCTTCCCAGGGCCGTGCGGGGACCTAGTGAGAGCATCCTTGTGAAGTACTTAGCATGGTGCCTGACAGGCAGCGAGTGTTCAAACCCTGCGTGTTACTGTTAGTTGCACCTTTCTTAGCATGTATATGAAGGATGGTATGATCTTTAGAGACCCTGTTGTATGGGAGAGGTGGGTAGAAGGAAATGGACTCTTTTGTGACGTATCATTTTGCGAATAACCGTGTTTCTCTCCTAGTTCTTAGACTTCTAATCTGAGCACTCTAACTTCCATAATGTGGTACACAAAGGAAGCTGGACTAACAGGGATGCACCAGCCTGTCCTCCCCTTCTCCCACGATTTATGAATCTTTAGAAGCCTGTTTTACGTGGGGAACGGTATCTTTGTCTTTGATTCCTCCACTTTCACCATTGTTGTTAGGGAAAGAGAGGCTTCAGAATAAACTTAAGAGCCATGGCTCCCTTTGTGGGACCCTAGACACCAAGTCCCAGAGGAACACACTGTAATCAATCTCGCTTTGAAATTCTAATTAATCTACTTTTTACATTGGGTTTTTAAATCCCCATCACTCAGATTTCATGAGCTTCTACACTATCATATGATGTCATATTTCCAGCCACATGTTTGTAATGTCTGAACTGTGGCCCACACTCCCCAGTCCTCCAGAAGTCTCAAGGGTTCTAAATGCATCCTTTCCTACGTACAAAAGCACCGTTCTCGTTTCTCGTAATCTCTTCCCACAAGTCAGACAAAAGAGTCGTTTTTTTGCTTTCATCTCTGACTCTCGTAAACACTACTTGTAAGGACAACTTATTAGGGTAATGGTTGTTTGCGGTAGCTGTGGAATTTGATATCTTTCACTCTGATGGGGAGAGGAGCCCAAAATTAGCATGATTTTTAGGATTTTCTTTAAACATGTTTAAAGGTGTCACAAGTTTACAGAATGACTATGATATGAAAGCCATAGCAGTCTTGTGCAGGAAATAATACAAATGCCCACCGTGGCAACAAATGTTTATAAAACAAAATTACCTGCTTGTCTGTACATTTTGAGTGTCCCCAGTTACCCACTTTCTTCGTCTACTGGGTCCAGCACGTGTGTTTGACCTACTCAGTCAACCGAGATTTGAGTTCTCCATTGTTACCAAAGTCATTCCATGCCATTTTTCTCTGCTACCCCCACGTCATCTGTCATCTGTACTATACCTTCCCAATGGGGTGAACCTCTGTCTCCCCAGGTAAAGAAGGCATATTGCTTACAACTCCTTTCCATTTCATATATGCCTCACCTATCTGGCAAGCATAGCTTTTTGGCAATGCAGTATTTTTGTCTGAAGAAGACTATATTCCGTAAAAAATAAAAATTGTCCTGGAGGCTGTGATTTAGGAAGAGATTACAGGGGATGTGCTGTTCAAGAACCCAGTCTAGGCAAATAGTGCCTGTCTCTCAAATCTGGATGGTTTGGTTGCAAATTCGCTTTGGTCACTAACTTGCTGTATAATCTTGGGGAAGTTATTTAAATTTTATCTGAATTCCTTATTCCTCATAAGTACTATATAATATTTTAGTTCTTTATACACTACCTCGTTTATAGTAAATGCTTAATTAACGTTCTTCTTATTATTGTTATTTTCAGTTATTATTTAACATGATGTCTCCCAAGAATTATTCAGGTCTTTGGGTACATTTATATGACATATAGGCTAGTTACTATGAGTATTAAACATTATAGTCTCCCTGTAGAATATATGTTTATAAAATCTTAATATTAGCCATGATGTATGAAAATAACATGATAACATCACTTCGAATATGTACATTTCTCTTCAAAATAGTAATTTAAAAAATAATCTTTCAAAGGTCTTATTAAATATCTAGATTTAAGCATTTTGCTAATGTTTTCATATCACGGCTATAGTTTCAACTGCTTTGGCATGATTGGATTCTATTTTGTATTTTACTAATTTAGTGTGTAACTAAACTGATTTATCAACTCTATCAGAACATGGGCAGTTGTTCATACAACTGGAACTGTCTGTTTGTTTGTCATACCTGTGAGTATTTATGTTAGAAATAATCATTGAGAATTTGGAGACCTAGCAGCAAGTTTGAATTCTTGAAAAAAAAGAAAAGATATGCTATGGATTTATTTTGATGCATAAATGATTATCTCAAAGATGATTTTCACTACAAAAAGCTCCACCAGTTACACAAATAGCTTGTCCTTTCAGGATCTTAGAATAAAACCCACAAGGACAGATGTGTGCTAGTTGTAGTTTCCAGCTGGAGCCCTGAGAGTGACACGGGTGGTGAATGGACATCGTTTGATCAGGATGTGTTTATGTATGCAATTTTTATTTTCAAAAAAAGAGAGAAAGAGAAAGAAAAAAGGGGGAAAGAGGGAGGGAGGGAGAGGAGAAAGGAGGGAAGAAGGATGGAAAGAAGGAAGAAAGGGAGGGAGGGAGGATGGGAGGAAATCAACAAAAACAGTCTCTGGTTTTAGCATCTGGTGTTCTGGATTTTTCTATGCACGTTCACTAATTCAGAATTTTGTCCGTGCTATTTTGTTTTTGTCTTTTGCTATTAATTTTTGTAAGTCTTTTAATATTTCAATTTTGAGTAAATACTCTCTTCTTGCAGAAGACAAATGGTATAGAAATAGATAGACAATGCTGTCTCTCCAGAGGTTATGGGTTTTTCAGAAAAACAAGTACTCTTACTATGCTGGCTACACTGAAATAATCGGTAGGCAATGGATCCCAACTGCATCTAAAACAATAAGGCCCAAGTGTTTTAGTAACCCTGTGCTTTGGATCGGCGCAAGTTCTTATAGGCAAACCTGTACAGGTTATTGAAATTCTTTAAAAGTGATATCACCTCTATTTTTAAAAATAACATTTTGGTCTTTAAATATACTCATTACCACCAGCACTCATTTGTTGAATACCTAAAATGTGCTAGTGGAACTCTGAGCCATCCTAGCAATTAGACTTCCTTTTTTATATCATACGTGTTCATCCACATGGGACTCCTTAAAGAAGTTTTGAAATTGAGAACAAAGAATTTGAAATTTTACATGCACCTTTGCAAACATGGAAAATGATGAATTTGCCTGGGATGCTTTTTTAGCACTGTCATGTTGAAGGCTTGAATGATGTATTTTATTTTATCGCAAAATTGAGTAGCCTTGTTTTAGTGTAAAACCCTGAACAGTGAGGGGGAAAAAAAGAGCATTTTCTTTATCCCTCGTTGCGCTTATAAATGATATCCACCTTGAATAATTGTTCAATCGAAGCTGAGCTAAGTACATAGAGAAGAATTTATTTCCTCCATTTCTTAATAGTGGCCAGAGCCTCAAACAAGGTAGTTTCATGTTTTGTTCTTTGGGACGTCCTCATGCTCTTGATAGTTCACTGAGAACACATTCCATCACTCATAAAAATAAAGTCCTCCTTTGTCAGTAATGTCCTCTAGGTGTTAAACCCATCACTTTCCACATTCCCACAAAGTATTTATAGACACATTTTTGGCCAGTCTCTAAATGGAATTTTGAATGGGAATCCTATGATATAAATATCTTTGAAAGCTTCCTCATAGTTTTACCTGCTTTGCAATCACCCATTTTCTCCTTCAAAATCAATGCCTCTCATTAAGACTACTTCTGGCAGGGATGAGGGCCTAGCATCAGTTTGTAGAAAAGTGGTCATGATTTTGCCTCTGGGTTTGTTTTAATTGTCCCTTCCCCATGCAGTAAGCTTTGTGGTTTGAATAGTAGAGAATTCATTTGTAAGCTTGCCTCCAATGTTAATCAAAAGACGGTTGTGAGGGCTAAATTAACCCATCCAGAATTATTACTGCCCACCTACTCCGTGCCAGGCACTGCTCAAGGTGCCGCAGACACAGGTGTAAACAAGACCGTACCTGTGTTCCAGGAATTTAATTCTAGTGGGAGAAGCCTGAAAATGAGCAAGGCGAAAATCACAAGTGAGCATTGCCAAATAGAAAATACAGTATGATAATAAGTGGTTAGAGATGTGGCGATCTTCTTCAGGAAGGTCAGGGAAAGCCTCTCTAAAGATACAGCATTTACGCCAAAATGCAGATTATAAGAAGGAGGTAGCCACAGGCAAACCCAGGAGAAAACACCATGCCCAAATGTCCTGAGAAAAATCAATCTGGAGTGTTCGTGGAAGGAAAGGGAAACTCCATAAATCCTCGTATGACTGAGTTGGGGGCATCAGAGGTGAGACTAATGAGTTAAAGGGACAATGATGTATGAGGACTTTTGATTATTTTTTAAATCAAAGTGAAACCATTGGAGGGCTTTTTGGGTGGGAGTGGCATGGAATAACTTACATTTGGAAATGATAACCCTGTATGCAAAACCTACCAAGGTTATAACCTGACTCTACCATTTATCTCCCGAAGCCACGATGTTGTTATCTGTAAAATGGGCATATTATGATCATCATAACTCCTATGGTCAAGGTGAAATAAGACAATCAACGTAATCTGCTCTGTCATCAGTAAGCATTCCACAGATGGAGGTATTCAAGAAAACACTTAGGTCTCTTAAGTGTCCCCTTTTCTCTAGCTTGGGCCATTGATTAGTTTATTTTGTTCTGTCCTCCTCTTTCTTAATATCTCAAATTTTTGACAATTTTCCCTGAGACTCCTGGCATTTGGGCCTCTGGAGATTGCAGGGGGTCTGGTTTACTGTCTGTTAATTTTAGCTATTCTCTGCTGGAAGTGCCATCACAACTAGAATAACCAGAGAACATGGGAGGTGGTGCAGCCTATTAAGTGGCCCCATGGGGCGGCCCTAGCAGCAAAAATCAAAACAAACAAACAGCATCCCAAAACACGTTTGAGCTTTAGGGGGCTTAAGAATGGACATTTTCCCATTAATAACATATCAGTTAAACTCTTCATGTGACAGCTCTCAAAAAGTTTCCTCTAACAGAACCATTTTGAATCCAAAATCATTCATTTTGCCAGCAAATGTCCCAGCCAAACAACAACTAGCAGATAATTCCATCCACACTTTTCAAGGGTACCGGTAGGAGCAAGTAGAAATAAGTGATCGGCTGCTATTTCATATTTCCAATGTTTCCTATGCAAGCTAGCCATTTCACAGACCTTGAGAGAGTCAAGATTTTTAAATTATCTAAAACATCTAATTCTTTACAGAAACAGTATCCAAATAATTAAGAAGTGTATTTTGTCTTCTGTTTTATTTGAAGAGTTTCAAACCTAAAGCCTTACATAAAAAAAGGGAATTAAACACTTATACATAAAACAGGGGAACTACGAATCTGTCTGTTAGGCTAGCCATAATATTGCTAAGAAATTTTCATAGTGAGGGCATACCATTGAGATTGCAGGTCATTAAGACAATTACTAATTTATTTTCGTCTGAACCATTACATACAGAGGCAAATGATATACCTAATTTCATTGTTTGGTTAATCTTGGCCTGTGGAAAAGGAGGAGATTTTTAGAAGAGAATTATAAAACAGATAACGTTGGGTTCTCCCATATTTAACTTGATGGCAAAGAAGGCAGAAAAATGTCTGTGGAATGTTAAACTTGGGACAAAAATTGTATCCCAACTATTAGAAAAAATGGGGGGAGACATTAAAAATCTTTCTGAAGATTTTTGTGTAGAAAATTACTTGGGAAAAAAAAGGATTATATCTATACAAACCCAAGATGGAGAAAAAATTTAAAAGGAAGGAAATGTAAGATCTGTTTTGCAAAACATCATCATATGTCTCCTTCCCTCTTGCCTAACTAGTGTTTTCTATAAAATAGATTGCATTTGATCTTGAAGTATGAATAAATACTTACCTATATACTTTTATCCCTATACAACCACACATTTATCAATGTATATATTTATGTGCGTATTTATCATAAATTAGGAAGTACAAGATAAACTTGTTTTTCCTACCACCTATGACTTCTCAAAGGACTTTCTCCTATAGAATGCATGCAAATATTTTCACTGCTACATCACAAGAATAAAGAGTTGTAATCATTTGTGTATTTATAGTGAGAATCATTACCACTTTATACTTAAGTTATGATTCTGAGATATCTTTTCAGTATATGTTTCAGTGCTTTCTGTAAAATGAAACTAAGTGTGTATCTGCAGGAGGAAAATAATGGCCAAGATAAAAGAAAATATATAGAAGTTAAATTCTAATGCAATAAAAACTCCCCTGGAAATAAGCTTCTACCCTTGTTCAATCACTCACTTGCCACCAGAGATTTTTTTATGAGACGTTCCCAGTTTGGAATGGTTTATATCCACAAAACATAGTTAACTTGATGGCAGTGAGTGGTTTATATCCACAAAACAGCTCATCATCCACATAGGCTCACCATATTTGAATCTGAATTACAGACATTTGAGTTTTGCAGCATGAAGCGACAAAAGATTGAAAAGTAATGGTTTCTAATATCTCTCTAAATTATCATTTCCATAGATACAGCCTTTATCATTCCCTCTCTGTACTTAAAAAATAAAAACCAGTTAAGGTAACCCCACTGCATATTTTTCTTCTGCTTGTTGTACACTTCACAGTTGCTGAATGAATCAGCTTTGCTAAACATACTCATTAGTGCCCAATTTGTTTCTCTCCGTCTCTTTGAAGAACCCTTGCAAGTAGTTGGAACACTTATTTTATTTTGATTCCACAGTGGAAAATTGTATTCACATAAGTAAGCATATACCAAACAGCAATAAATCATTATTTCTCAGATGACCAATATCAGCAGGAATCTCATATACTTCTCTGCTGGAGTTGATTTCCAAATTCATTGAATAATTATTGGTGCTGCTTTTCATAAGTGAAAAACATTTTTCCTTTCTATTCCGGTTAACTATTGAATGCTACCTTTCCCCCTCATTTCCTCAACACTTCTGAGAATTATTTGTAAAGAAAGGGAAAAAAAATGAAACTTTATATTCAGCAAATAGCAAGGTGGTAAGATAGAGTATCATCTTTGACAATCGTGCCCCCACCCCTGAAATTTAAACTGTGATATCATGAGCCTTAGGACAATGAGTGAATCTTGTGTTAGACTATCAGTAAATGAAATAAATGCAAATTAATGCCTTGATGTTTTAAGAGTAATCGGAGAATTTATTAGACAGTTTTAAAATACAGAAATTAGATTATCAGTAATATGGCCAGGAATGTTGCAACAAATGTATCTAGTGCCAGGTGGGTACTAGACTAATCGGGGGAATCACTGCATAAATTATATAAATGTCTAACCACCATGCTGTACACCTGAAACTAGCATAAAGCAATACTGAATGTCAACTGTGACTGAAAAATATATTTTTAAAAAAATCAGATTATTAAATCTTCCTTTTCTTTTTGCCCTGTCAAGAGAAAAAACAAAAAACAAAAAAAACATTTTTTTCTCTTCCCAAAGGATTAATTGAATTTTGATGATAAACATTGCGTGAATTTTGAAGGATAGGCATACCCATTCCCATGTATCTCCCTTAGCAAAATTCATTAGCAACAGGTAACGCATATTCTTTGTCCCTAAAATGAATTGATAAGACCTTGTTTTGTTTCAAGTCAATTATACTGCAGATTAGGTATTGTGGCCTCATTCCAGAAAGTGTGAGAGTTCTATACTTGGCTTAGAACTTGAACCAACATTTTTGAATGGTTACTGTACAGTGTATGTTAGGCACTTTTATAGGGAAACCAATCAACTAAGGCTTTAAAATTAATTTCAAAACTTAGACTCAGGAAGAGTAACAATAGAAGGCTGAGATTCTGGCTAATATTAAGATGCCTTCTTTTTATGCTATTGCTCCTTTGAGGATTTTTTTTTTTCTCGTTTTATGCTTTTGGTGGATATTCTTAAATTATTTGAGCTTTTATTTAGAAAGTAAGTTGAAGCAGTTTAGGGAATGTATTTATTTATTTGTTTTTTTTACTAAATTAATTTTTTTCTTGAGTTAAAGCCTGATTATAGTTACTAGCTGAACACAGAGCAATGTAATATTTGTATTCTTGGTATTTCCAGCAAATATATAGTCTATACTTATTTCCACATTTATCTATATTTTCCTAAAGTGAAAATATAATATGAATATTAACATAATTCAAAAAATAATAAGATAAAGTCTAAGAAACATTTTAGTATAAAATACTATAATGCACATCATGATATTGCATTTTTATTGAAAAAACTCCTACTCTTTAAATCAATATCTATGCAAAAAGGACAAAATAGTTCAGATCTTTGGACCATCCAAAATAACTCAAATATGTCTTCTTTAAAATTAAAAAGATGTCTATTTAACTCCAAAAATTATCACTGTGATAACACATATTTGAATTATTTTGCCTTGGAATCTATTTGTCTCTTTATAAAGAAAAAAATGTCATATGAATATGAGTTTTAATTAACATGATGAACAGGGTGTTTTTCACATATTCTAAAATATCTTAATATAAACTATTATTAAATAAAACTATACTTGAAATTATAGCAATTATTAAGATAATCAAATAATTTGATAACACATGAAAGATATTTAAACAAGATAAATTTTTCGTTAATATTTTATTCTTAAAATACCCTAACAAAATTGCTTCTAAATACGTAATTATTTAGTATTTCAGATATAATCTCAAAAAATAAGTTTTTGTTCAATTATTGATTTTCTGAACCTCATAAAATAATTATAAAAAGTCGTTAAAAATAGTGAAGAAATCTGCAATACAAATGTCTTACCCCTGAATTTTACCCAGGTTTACCATGATGGAGACTCTGGAAGTATTGAAAGGACATTGCATTCATGATTTCATATTAATAAAGTACCTGAAATTTAGAAGATATTATTATGTATTGGAAATATCTGCTCACACACAAAGAGGATATTATGCTGTTTAGGTCAAGTTCTGTGAGTTCTTTGACCTCATGGGGGAAAAAAAGAGAATTTTAGACATGATTTAGATTAATTTGAAGTTTGAATTGAATATGTTACATGATATCCCAACTTGTCTAAAAACTAGCAAAATGGTAGATAGAACTTCTTGGCTAAAGAAAACTAGTAGCTGAATGCCGACGTGGTGGCCCTATGCACATGTGCTCTAATCTAGATTAATCTTCCATGATGTCTCATTGTATCACCTGTCTACTATTTTAAACAATTTTAATTAGGCAGAGCAGTTTTCTGATACGTGTCTTATGAGTTGTTTCACAGGGAAGAAAAAGAAAGGATAGCACAATCAGAGAGATTTGGGGAATGCTACAGATTTGAAACCTTCAGTCTATTGGTGTTCTCAGAGTTCTAACAGAGAAGACATCTCTTTCACATGGTGTCTCCCAAAATACCATTTACCAATCATTACTTATTAATATTCTACAGGGAAATACAGTGTGTGAAATTTTGCCATATAAAATTTTGTCTACTACTAACTACTTGATACTCTAGACTATGTATAATCTATCTTCAGTCTTTCTTCCCAATTTTAGTTTCATCAGGAAACCTGTACTCGAACCAGGATGAACTATGAATTTTTCCCTCCATGAATCCCCAAGATGTTTCTCTTTTGTTCCTTTGCTCATGTTATTCCCTTCTTATGGAATGGCTATTACATCCCCTTCTTACCTCGACATGTTCAAAACTAAGTGCATAGTACGTGCTTCACAGATAAGCACACATAAACAATTTGCCATTATGAGTGTCTAGGTGTGCAGCTATGCAATTGATGTATCAAATGAAGCTTGAACACATATTTTTAATGGCTTCTGAGCAATGTATATTATGTCAGGAATTATTATGAAGAGAACAACCAAGATTCTATATATGTACCACATGAGAGGGTCAGCACAAATTTTTTCATAGGAGGCAAAGACGATCGAGCTAGATTTTATGGAGAAGGTAGGACATTAGTTATATCTCAGCAAAATAATGTAGGCTGATAACTTTTTGCCAGTGTGATCGGTAGCACTAAAATCACAGGATGCCTGTCTGTAGCCAGTGAGAAGACTTGGAAAGAAAGTGGTTTGTTTTGTAGAGATACTCCACTTGCCTTTATGATTAAGAAACAAATGTCTATAGGTTGCTTTCTGAGCTGGGATTCAATGATCCAACAATTCCTTAAGGGCACTAAATCCAAGATAAAAACACTTTGAATTGAATCTGTCTCTGCTTATTGTGATATTAGGAAACTTTACTTTCTCAGGCCTGTTTCTCCTCCTAAAAACAGGAATATTAATACCAATGTCCTAGAGTCTATGCCTGAGTGAATAATAAACTGTATATAAATACACAAAAGTTTGGCATGTAGTAAGTTCTCTATATGTGGAAATGTTATTAATAATATCACCTCTCTTCATTCTTTCGCTAATTTCTCAGACTAAGTCGCAAAGAATTCAATAGCATTTCATGAATATTCACCACTTTAAGAGTCATGAAGCATTCTAACTACCTATATTTTTCTTGAAAACAATAAAATTCTAAATCATGACCAAGGCCACGTTTGAAAGGATAGAGTGTTTTATCTATATAATGCACTATCACCAATTTAAATTCAGTTACGATATAAAGGCATTATCTAATCCAATGTATACTTTTGACCATCTCTTGAGACTAGAAAAAAGTCCTGTTGTACATGGCAGCTCTAACCCGTCCCCAATTACTACTGTCTGATGTTTTTCAGACATAATTTATTTTCAGTAAATAGATTTTATTTTCAAAAAATGTCCACTGAGCTCTTTATATGTTATAACCAGATCCTGTTTTAATGAGATAACTATAGATAAACATGGTCATATTTTCATGTCTCTTAAATCACATATTGCGATCGTTCTACTTATAACGATTTAATGAAAATAAATGTTTTTGTTGTTGTTATTGAATAGAATTTCCGTAATACAATGAGTTTCCTGAGATAAAAGCTTCACTGTTAAGTGAAATGTAGAACTAGGACTCGGATCCCAATGGACAGATTGCAAATGGTGTTCATCTTCTGTGCCAACTGCAACACATTGGAGTTGGCTTCTGGGAGCCCTACACTGAAAAGGGTTATCAAGCATCATTCGTGCTTAGGAACAAAGAGTGCCATGGTGATTATTAGTTTAGGAGCATGATATGGTGGGTCTCAAGCACATGTTCATTACTCTTGTCCAGATGAGATGTGTGTACTATAATTACTGGGGAAATGTAAAAACTAAAACACCTAGAATATATTTCCTTCAGCATTGCAGTGACTATTGAACTCCCTGATGAGAAAAAAGCACTATGTAATATTAATCATCGGGAGACCTTTTTCCCTCTTTTTAATTTCTCTTCTCATACGAGCTTCCATCTTTGTCCTCTCTCCCATTCCTCTCTTCCATCCCCCTTCTCCTAACTCTGCTTTTAGATCCCCTTATCTTTCTTTTCTCTTTCGTTTACCTTCCTTTATCAAACTGCTTGAGCATCTACAGTGTGCTTACCTGTTAAGTCACGTGCCCAAGGCAATCAATAGTTTGTGCAGAATTAGAATGGTAGCATTGCTTGGTTGTATCTAATTGGCTGTTTGTAATTAGTCCTGGTCACAGAGAGGACTCCAGCTAGCTTTTCCTGACCAGCATGTGGATGTTCCAAACTGCTGTTTGTTAACCCCTCTTCAGCTGCCCAGCAAACTAATGACCCAGGAGGCATCCATTTCCCACCCCACTCCTAAAGGTGATGGAGAGCTGGCAGCTTGGAAAATACTTGCATGCATATAATCTTTCCAGGACTGCTCTCCTCCGTGGAAAGTCAATTGCTATTTGGATTTTCTCGGTACTAATCTCACATTTACCTAAATGTTAACTCTTTTCCAAGCCCAGCCTAAAGGTAATTTTTGCCATAATGCTGACCATATGTTAAGAAGTGATGTTTGTAGCAGAGGTTATTTGTTTGTGGGGTGAGGAGGTCAAAGTAGTATTTTAAGGATATTTAGCATTGGCCACTGGCCACTATCTTGTCTCCACATTAGCCAAAGCTAATGATAATTTTCTATTCTTTGGATTCGCTCAGCTACATTTTTCAAGTAAAAATAAAATTGCCATAAAACTACCTATGGATAGTTTTGGAACTCATCAGTATAGGCATAAAATATTTTATTGTACATCTTGCACATTTTATCAGCATGTGCTTCCTTAACTATAATTTTGGTTTATTCAGCTATTTTTCTACTTTACTTGCAACTATACCCTTTAAACCTGCTTTTACTATATTCTAATGAGGAAAATCAGTTGTACAGTAATTTTGTTCCCTATTTCATCTGCAGATAAATTGCTATTATTGGTAAGGGGTTCTGTGGTATGGTCTTACTTCCTGTGAGGGGGAAAATAAAGGAGAGAGGAAAATTATCTCCACCTTTCGTATGTTGTGTTGGTGAAGGGTATGAGAAGCCTTTCCCTGATGAACAGTCTCTTTTACTTTATAATAATTTTATTTGTCTCCTTCTGAAAATGAGTTTCTGTGCTTCTCTTGCAAAGACGGGTAAGGCAGTGGGGGAGAGTTAGTCTGTTTTCTCTTGGGAGGAGGTTACTGTAAAAGGAGTTACAGCAGGACCATTGCTTGGTGAGTTTGCCTGGAATCTGATGCCTTCTCTCTCTGACACTTACTTGACATATATTCTTGGGTCAAGCTCTTAAGCTTTCTGGGCCTCAGGTTTTTGTTTTAAACTCATAGACACAAAAGTTTATGATAAACTCATAGACACAAAAGTTTAGTTGTTAGCAGAGGTGGGAGATGACGGGGGAGAGTAGAAGAGAGTAAAGAGGGTCAAATATATGGTGTATGAAAGGAGAACTGACTCTGGGTGGTGAGCAGATATATGTGATATATAGATGATATATTATAGAATTGTACACTTGAAACCTATGTAATTTTACTAACCAGTGTCAGCCTAATAAATGTAATAAAAAATGTTTATAACAAAGGAAAAAAAATAATGCATTTTCTTTTTAAAAAATTATTAAACAATTTCTTTCATTCTGAAAACTACATATATAAATCTAGACCCTTTTGTTGCTTTTCTACAAGTAATCATTTTTATAAATTCCTGTCATTCTTTGGCCTGTTTTTTCATATAATAATATTTTCTCAGATGGGATCATCTTGACACCTAACTAGGTTTATATTCTTTTTAGTGTTTATAGCATTACATTAGATGAACAAATTTTGGTTCATTTACCCATTTACTAATGATGAATAGTCACATTATTTACAAGTTTTTATTACATAAAATGCTGTGATGAACATCCTTGCACACACATGTGAGTGGCTGACAACTAGAAATGGATTTGCTAGATTATAGGAATGTCACTTTTTTAATTTTAATAAATCTTAGTTGTCCTCAAAGTGACTATATTTCTAAAGCCTCCACTAACAGCCTAAGAGATATTCATTTTCCTAAAATCTTACCAATATTTGATATTATTGATCTACTGAAAAATCTGCCTTTTTTGCCAAATTTTATCAAAAACCTTACGTCGTTTCAGTAGCATTTCTTGTTTGTTTTTATTTGTCTATAAAATGGTAAAGTTAACCTTCCTACTAGAAAGAATAAAAATTAATTTTAAAAAGAGCTTGAAATGTATGAGAAATTTAAGAGATTTCTGAGGCATTTTTCAAAAAATAGCATTATGTGGCTATGTCTTTGAGTTATTAGATGGGTACAAAGGTAAATTACATAATGTGGTGAAATTTTCAATAAGCGCTCTCTCATCTAACCCTTTTAATGCAAGAGGCCTGTTATTTATGTAAGAACTTACCATAAGTCAGTTATGAAAACATAGGAATCTTGCCCCAGTTAGTCAGGTGTCTTGACTTGAGTTGTTCAACGTGCTTATACAGGAACAGGTTATTAAATATCCTTTCTGGGCTAAAAATGAATTTGCTTTATATACAGATGTTTGCAAGTGCGCAAAAAATCACACTCACTGATAACCTTTGAAAACCGGCTACTTAGGTCAGGAAGGAGATAATGTTGATAAGATTTATTATTCTGTGAAAGTCATCCAAGTGGTCAGGATATTTCAATAGTTCAACAGTTTCTCTATCTGTTCTACACATTGAAATGAGTCATGAGACCTAGAAAAGTGAATGCCCATAATAGCTGCTTCCCCATGGGTTTAATGCCGCTGGGCTAGCAGTGGTCAGGAAATTACCTGCTAGGTGCCAAATCCAGTCCAAACCTTGTTTGTGTAAATTAAGTTTTATCAGAACAGCTAAGAAAAGACTACTTATTTATGTACTGTCTATGGCTGCCTGTCCTACAAAGGCAGAGTTGAGAAGTCATAACTGTAAGACCAAGCCTAAAATATTCGCTGCCTGGCCCTTTCTAGAAAGCGCTTACTGACCCTTGGTCCACTATACAGATAGTCTAAAATAAACTCCGTTGTGAAAGTTTGATAAGTAGTTTGTGAATAGATTCATGGATCTTTGGCTTTTTATTACTTTTAAGTATTTAAAGAACATTTAATAATTTTCTGGGCAGATAGTTTATAATGGTGGGAAACTTATAATGAATTTTGTTTAGAAAATATATTTGTTTATCCTAAGAGAGGTGAGGATTATAGTACAACTACTTCTGAAAACCACCTTAACTGGTGGGAAACACTAATTTAAACAATGTCTTTTGTTTTCTATATTTTCCAATATACTACTGAAATAATATCTCCTTTAACTTGTAAAAAGGAGCTTATTATATACAGTAACTCTTTAACTTTTAAAAGTCTAAAAAGAGAGTTAAGTTATGGATTTTTGTAGGGTTTAATTTAATGGTAAAAAAAATCTGTCTTGTGATTACTCAAAACATCTGTCTTTTTATCTCAGTAAGTTAATTTATTAAGTTCAAAAAGACTTACTTAAAATAGCATTAAAATATTAGCATATTCATTGGCAAATAAATGTTTAATAATTATATTTTATATTTCCTCAATTCATAGTGACTGGTATTATGGTGGTAGATAACTAAAACTGTCTCAAGAGAGTTTGCTAATTCAAGTAGATACTGCCAGCCTCATATTTTAGCAGCGTGTCTTAGTCATTAAAACGAACCATAATCAAATCTCAAGAAACAGTATATTAATTTTGTTTCATATTTCCACACATCCAGTGTCCAGTAGACATGTCTCAAATATATACACACACACACACACCACACCACCCACCACACACACACACACACACACACACACAAACACACACACACACACACAAACACATTGTCCCTGACGCTGGCATGGGAAAAATATTACACTGGGGACCTTCATATGTAACAAATGAATAACTTCTCAACCAAGAAAAATCACACATTTGGGGACAATCAAGTTTCAATATAAAACTAATGAAATGTCTGGAGACAAATCAGAAACTACTATTAGCAAATAACTAAAAGAAAAACTATAGTAATCACACCCGAAACAAATGCAAGTTAAAGGAAGCAGCCCAGCTTGCACTTCATGGAGAGACAGCATTTGCACAGAACACGGCAACTGCTGTAAATAAATAAAACCCGATTTCCCTTCCCAACGCCTTGCAATTCTCCAGCTCCTACTAGTTTCTCTCATAGTGTTGGCAGTAATTTTTTTCAGAGAACACACTAGTAAGAGTTTGTGCTGACCAGGACATAGGACGAAACTGTGTTTCTTCTAATCTGTAGCCGAAATACCTGGCACTAAGTAAAAATCAAGGAAAGTTTTACAGTAAGTGAGCATTCGGGCAAATGTTGAAACAAATTATTCCACTGAAAATGGGTTCCTCGAAAAATGCCACAAAAAGTATTGTGATCAGACTCAATGTGGACATTGAATTGTACACATTCTTCCTTATTGAGGCTCAACCTCTATGACTCAGTTTCCCAATTTGGAAAAATGGGTAGAATAATTCCACCTAAATTATGGGATTGGGGTGAAAATTAAGAGTTACTATACCTTAAGCACTTAGAAAGTCCTGACATATGGTGCTCTGTCCATATCACCTTCTCTTAGTAGTAGTAGCATTTATTGTAGTAGTAGTAGTAATAGTACTGGTAGTAATAACCGAGTAATAATAGTCAAAAGCGTCTTTAGATGTCTCCATTTAGAGAGTAAATAAATAATACCAGTAGTTACAAATACATTGTCTAGAATTTTCATCAGAAGAGATATGTAAGCCATTCATTTGTTCATTCGAGAAACACCAAGTGGTCTTTGTCCTATGTCTCAGCAGATGTATTGGAGATAAGTATGGTTGTCTCTGCTATGGATGAGTACAGCCCAGAAGGGGAAACAAATTATAAATAAGTAATTTCAAAGCAATTCTCTCCAAGACAGATGTAAGAACTGTGAATAAGTCAGCAGCAAATAAATAAAAACTGTTGGAAGGGGAACTTGCTACATACATTTATCCTCCCAGTAGCCCTGCAAGGTCACTCTTACCATCTCCACTTTACACATGAAAAAATCTGTGAGATGGAATCTAACCCAGAATTGTGCAGCCCGGGCGTGACAAAGGCAGAACTGAGCCTAGGTTTTCAGACACCAGAGTCTATGGTTTTTCAACCCTTCAGCCATCGCTTGCCTGGGTCACGAGACTGAGGATGTTGGCCCAGATATGACCCAGGCTGTGGTGTGGCTGCCCAAACATCCCCTCGTCTGGACACCACAAATGGAGCAGAAAGAAACATGGAGAGAAGCCATTTCATTTTCGGACTCTTGACTGCAGTCTGTTCAGTCTGGCCTGCTTCTCTCGGTGCTTATGTATATGCTAATTGCCGTGCCTAAATGGTGTCATTGTAAATAATAACGCTGTGGGGAAATGTTTAATCATCCCTTAGGTTTGGTAGAGATCTTCAGCGGCTGGTCTAGCAGTGAGCTGAGCAGTGGCAGTACAGCTTCTTCCTGTTTCTGGGTAACCACTTGTTGACGGTATTAACTAATGACAAATATTTAAATAACAATGATTTGAGTTGGAATGAAAAAGAATTGTAAACATTCTCCTCTATTGACTGGATCCATTCAGACCAGATTGACAAAAAGTAGGACACTACCTCTAAAGCTTGGAAGACATCTACAAATACAAACAGTGGTGCTTTGCCCCATTTCCTCTGTGTGTTGGGCATCGATTAAACTACTCCACCTTCCAATTTGGAAAGTTTATACTCTAAAACCATCCACACATGTCCTGGAC
The DNA here is from genome assembly GCF_004115265.2 of Rhinolophus ferrumequinum. Lineage (NCBI taxonomy): Eukaryota > Metazoa > Chordata > Mammalia > Chiroptera > Rhinolophidae > Rhinolophus > Rhinolophus ferrumequinum. The sequence goes on from NC_046307.1 coordinate 34,657,915, forward strand.
CAAAGTGTGTTCATTTCTTATACCATTCTAAATATATGACTTGGAACCAATGCATCACTATTCACCAGCAGACTTCCATGAAGTCCAGACACCTACCCTTCCTCTGATCACATTTTGCCTGAACTATCACCCTAACCATTTCTCAACGTTTTATTATGACTGCCTTAAACCATACAATAATGCTGTAAAACTTAGGCAGTGAGCGCCTAAACTCTTTGCAGAGTCCATACCCCTTTAATGTCTAATTTTGGTAACACGGGTATTAACCTAGATTTTTGCTCACCCCATCTCAATTTTTAAAACAGAGAGAGAGAGAGAGAGAGAGAGAGAAAGGTTCACTAGGGATTAGAATTAACAAATGGACAAATGGACGAGTGTGGGCTTTTGAACCTGTTCAACCTGGTTGTAAGGCTTACCTGGTGTGGCTCCAGGTAAGCCTCAGAACCTCTGATTTCCTATTTTATGAAATGGGGATAGCAAATCTCACTCCAAAGATTGTTCTACAGATTAAGTAAAGAGATGCATCTTAAGAATTTAGCGCTATCCCTAGTCCATATAAGTATTTAATAAATGGTAGCTATTTTAATTTGTTACTACATGATATCTACTTATTTAAGTAAGTTAAAATTGCATTTAAATTAGTCTACACTAAGGTGTGTTAAAATAGTTTGGACCCGAATGTTTTTATTGTTGTTGGGGTTTTTTTGGTTTTGTTTTTTTTGGGCTTTTTCTTTTTTTTTCCTAGTTAATTTAACAAGCATTTCCTTTGATCCTCACTGAGCTACTGAGGTGTTACAACCCAGAGTTGAGCGAGCATCTATGACCTGAGGCTGAGCCAGTAAAGTTTTATTCCCAGTGAAGAGGACCAGGGAATGCTTTGCAAACATGAGCAGTAGCACCTGACCTGCTGAAATCACACGGAACTGCTTCCCCATGGAAATTCTGGGCTCTCTCCCAAATGCTTCATTTGAAGGTGAATGCCTTGTGCAAAATGCCACATTTGTGACTCTCTCGCTACTAAACAGTTAACATAGAAATACCGAAAAGACCCCCTGCCCATGCTGTCTTTCTTAATGAATTGTGACTGCCCTAATTTAAGCACAATTGGCCCAGCGTCTCTCATTGTGATAGAGGTGTTTCCACCAAGGAAAGCTGCAAGGGTACTCTGAGAGTGCGGCTTGTCCAGGGCTGAGTTTGATTTATGAAATGAGACCTAGGAGCCCGGATTGAACAGATTGGCTTGCAAGAGACAGCTGTACTGGAGGAGCTGCTGCCAGGTATGGGTAGTGGAAATAGAGAAAAATGAACAGCAGGATAAAAATTCCTTTCCCAGTCCCTACTTATCAACATGAAACATCTGTTTCAGCTACAGTGGTTCCCAGTGGCAGTCAGAATTATTGATATGGCAAAATCGCTGCTTATATGCGGTACAATGGCATGCCCCCTTTCCCCCGGGCTGCATTGTAATAATTCATTAGTGTACTAGTGCTACTAGAGACACCATGCATGTGAGAGGGGAATAGTGCCAGGGCATTTGTGCAAATGGGGAGGGTGGGGAAGAACAATTTCCCCAGAAGCAATAAATTTCCGCCTGCTGTCCTATATTTTATTGTGGATGAACACAGTGATTATACTGGTTCGAAAAGGAGCAATAAGCTTCTGTCTGTCTCCAATTGTTTTTAATATTCTAGCTTAATGGGAGAACATAGCTTTTATTTAAACTAAACATAATGGATGCATTTTAAGATTTGGATCTGTTCAAAAAAAAAATCTTGCTATCTCATATGTTATGTAAGCACATGCTGCTATAAATAGGAAAACAAATATGCTTAGTTCAGCTTTTTGTTAGACAAAATTTGATTAGGGATGTGCAAAAGCTGATGCTGTCAGCCAACACATGGCACCAGGGAGCAATCCATACCATGTTAGAATGAAAATTAAATGCATTTATTATCAAAGAAACTGCTTTTGCAGAAACATACCAAGGAAGTTTGCAGGCTCAAATAAATAGGAACTAGAATTCCTTAATTTCAGTAATATCACTTTATAATGCAAGGTGGTAAACCTGGAAGTGAGTTCCCATGCCAGGTGAAGGATGATTAGATGATTTACTGACCAAGTTCTGATGGTTTTTGGCATGTTCTAAGTCACAGTAGAACGATGAAAAAGGAAATAGGAGAAAACAAGATCTTACCAGTTATAAAGATGCCTTACTTTCATATGCCTCCTCATTGTCTTTACCCATAAAGAAATTTTATTTGCACCTTCTTATCTGATAAAGCATTTATGTGTGTTTTTTGTTTTTTGTTAGTTTGTGGTTTTTTTTTATGTACTATCAACAATTTGGTATGGGAAAACATTTTTTTAAAAAATTAAATGCTTAACTAAAATTGTCAGGTGGCCAATTTAGACGTAAAAGCTGAAAACTATAGACAGTGCGATGGCATGTGCTCACTGCTTTTACTGGGGTACTTAGCACTGGTACTTGAGATGAGAAAAATATAATCTAGCATTTCAGAACACGGTGGGATGGAGCCTGGGCAAATTAATAAGCAGATCCTGCCTGTCAGCTGGGCACTGAAGAGGTTAACAGACTCCGGGACTGACAACTTGATAATGAGGATTTATGGAGAGGAGGAGGTGAAGGTGGGTGGGATACTCCCAGGCTCCCATGCGTGCGCGTTGTGGGTCCAGGTCCTCTGCAGACACAAAACCTCAACAGGAGTAAAAGTTACCTTCCAATGGTAACAGCAGCTGTGGTTGGCTAGGCGTGTGGCTGAGCGCACACACACTGAAGATGTATGAGTGTGTGTGTGTGTGTGTGTGATTGTATTTTTTTATATAAATATTTTGTGGCGCTTTAGAATTTCAGATGTATACTGGGTTGAACCATATTTTCATTAAGAAAAGAGATAAATATTCTCTTTGTCTAATATAGGCATGTAGTGGAATGGATGAGTGGATGGATGGATGGATGGATGGATGGATGGATGGATGGACAGGAAAGGCAGTTCATGTAGCTTTCAAATATCTTTACGTTAGGCCTACTCCCTAACTTCAAATACTACACCTCTTTCTTTTGCTCACTCTTTAAAAACTATCTTTATATATAAAAAAGCTATTTTTATTTTCCTCACAATCGAAGCTCATTTTTAGCTGGGGGTCTTCATCCTTTCTTCTCCTTATGGTTGGGACACTCTCCCTGGCTTTTCCAAGGTCTTGTTTTGATTGCCATTGAGCAAATAACCCAAATGATCCTTTCTCACCTTCCTCATCCCTCAACACATGCAATCATATTGTCCTGCTTTACTTTCCTTATAGCTCCTGGTTTTCAAAATAGATCTTGTTTGTTTACCTCTCCTGCTAAAATATAAGTCCCACAAGAGCAAAGACCTTGTCTCATTTCCTGTTCTCTTGTACAAAGAACGGTGTCGTTTATTTGGTGTGCATTAAATATTTCTTTAATTACAAGAAGTGGATGTAGGAAATAAGACTATCAGAATCATAAGCTGTTGTTTCTTTTACTTTTCCATATGTGTGTCCTTAGATTCTGAGGCCTATGGATTCTCCTGAATTGGTAATTCTTAATAAATAGCTAACGGTGGGAGCATTAGGAAAGAAAGGAGGTAGCAGTGGGGCCGCAAATGATCTCAGCTCACAAGGGGAGTTCAGGTTCAAATCAGAATGTATATTCTTAACTTTCCCCTCACGCTCAGTTGGCATTAACTCAGTTTAGTTTTCACGACTTTCATTCACTCTGTGCTAAATTAGATACCTTAATGGGTGGTATGACTTATTAGTCAAAAACTAAGGATGTTTCTCTGTGGGATATTACTATTAATATCATATCATATTTCACTGTTCTGCCTCTAATGTGTTGATATGCGTTGTTAAATGTAATATTTTGCAAGATTATATGGTTTCCTATTTTATGTGTTAAAAATCATTCTTTTAAAATTATTATATAACTGCTGACTTTTAATATTAAAAAGAAATCACTAAACTGTTTCATAAAACGTGTTTCCTCTTCGGTGGAAGATGTCAATAAAATCATGAACATGTACTTGGAAACAGAAGTATTTATCTGCACACACTAAATTCAAAACCGTTTTGTTTTCCCTGAGGAGGCAAGTTCACGTGTCATTTCTCATATTTAAGTGACAATATCTTGACCCCAAGATTGTCAGACTCCCCACAGGACGCGGCCATGAGATTACTCTGGAAGAGCCTGTAATGAGCCCTGTGCAAACACCACATGGTTTCAATTACAGCTTTATATGACTAGACAACGTGGTGCCAGAAAGGAACAATTGAAAACTATGCAAAGGGTCTTTGTCTCCATGGTTCAGATACCTGGGCCTCTGCTTTCAGGATCTTCTTCTACTTATTATTATTAACATTTGTTTTATCTCTGTGAAGACCAGCCTCTGAAGTTAGGGATTCTGTGCTGAAATAAGAGAAACTGAAAAGAATAGCCCGGGTCACCATACCAATCCCACCATTGTTTTTTCCTTTGGTGTTCACGCTTGTCTGAGACCTCTAGGATGACATTGCTTTTCTCAAGGGTGCTTTTGGGAGCAGGTGCCAGACGGCAAGTGTTTTTCCTAAGGCAGCAGTCAGTGAATGTTTCCTCAAAATTTAGGGAGGGGAGATGATGGCTTTTTCTACACCTTAAAAATAATTAATTCAGAGCATAAAACATTACCTACATAGTTCTTTGAAGAAAGATAATAGTGACTTACAAAAAACGAAAAAAGGCTTGGGTGTAATAAACTATCTAATAGAATTGAAAATGTTAGCTTGAGTCAGTTAAGTGCTTGCTCTCACTGCTGAGTAGGGTAAAAGACAGCTTTGTTCTTCCAAAATTTCCTTAAGAGTTGACTCTTTATAAATATACATGCATTGAAAGTTAGAGATTAATGGGATCCTAGACTGGGAGGTTCCATGAGGGAAGGGTGTATGTATTGTACGACTCTCTCTTCTTTTCTCATTAGTGAATAGCAGATGACCAGAACATAGTAAGAATTCATTGAGTATTTGGCAGATTTATGAGTAAATAAATGTCCAACTTAACATCTTCCCTTATAGTTGGGAACAGAAACCAGAGGAAGAATGTAGGTAGCCTAGACAGAGCCAGTTTGGAGCAAAAAGACTATAACCCAATTATACTGTGGTTTTCCACTGCACAGGAACAACTGATGTGTGGTGAAAGTATAGTATTTTGGGAATTGAAAGAGAGTTAGGCATACACCTTATTCAAAATGGCCTCCCCATGTTACTTAGGACCCTGATGCATGGATCTATTTAGCTTAACACATCTATACTGATGATGAGTTCAGATTTTTACTGTCAGAGACAAATATGGCAGCTGTAGAAATGTAAATGAATTTCTGTAGGTGGGTGGGATGCTGAATGAGAGAAGGTGACCTTTCTGATTGCATGTCAGATTTCCATGGATGGAGGAAGAGAGATTGAGAGCACAAGAAAAGTGGGGTTAGACATTGAAAACCGCCAAGAGAGAGATTTTGACAATGTATTGCAACTGCTTTTGGAAGCTTTGGTTTCTTCTGTCACTGAGTAAAATAGAAGCTGGGAACAACAGGTTAAATGATTTTTAAAATAGAGTTTTAAAAGCTTTCTAGTTCATGTAGAGACTCAAAAATCCTCTTTCTGATGCACTTGTTTTCTTGTAATGGCTCACTATTTTTGTCTCAGAAAACTCCTCATCTACCTATCTATCATCTCCTCTAATTGAAGAAAGAAATGGTTAAGCATTTCTGGTCACTGTTGTTTGAATAAAAAAGACATATCTATCCTTTTTTCTTGATAATGAAATATAGCATTTTGAACATCTCTGAATCTCATTATAAAAATAAAAGGAGAGACTTCTAAAGGACTCTATCATTAACTGGTTGTGTGACTTAGGACAAATCATATTGAACTTTCTGTACCTCAGTTTCTTCATTTCTAAGGGAAGTCATTAAATTATAGGCTCGCCAACGTTCCTTTAATCTCTTTTATCCTCCTGTAGTTCATAGGCCAGGGAGAGAACAGGCCCTAGAGTCCAAATTTGCCCTTAATTCAGGATCAAAAGATTGGATATTTAGGGACTAGAGCTAATGCAAAAACATCAAACTCACTTCAGCCATCAGCTCATCTAAGCATTCAATTTTCTTCTGTGTAAATTTCAAAAGGGGAATGGATCTTTTGGTATGTAGGAGCTCTGATTCAAGTCGGAATATTCACTAGATGAATCATGCTCCAACCAATTATTAGCATGTACTAAAGTCTTCCACCATCCCTGTCTGTAATGGTTTAAAGCTTTATAATTTTCCATCTCTCCACTGCTTAGGGACATAGGTAATCAATGAAAATGTGTATTTCAAGAATATGCATGTCCCCCAGATTGTAGTTTATCAAAGTCACTTTGAATCATTCCAATTGAATTTTCACTTCTTGTAAATCATCAATGTCTATAATCGTATTATGGGGGTCACCGGGGATCACCGAGAAAGGTATATTAAAGGAATGGCAGAGGAGTAAGTGAAATGCCCTTGAGTCATTCCTGGGTAATACAAGAACAGAATTTGTTCTTGGAAAGCTGGTGGGGATGGGAACATTCTCTTTCCTTTCCAATAGGCACACTACTCGCTTTCAAACCTGAATAGCTGTACTAGTCAAAATGTTTACTGTTTCAAATGAGAGGAACTGCAGTTCAAACCAATATACACATGAAAGGGAATTTGTTGGCTCATGTAATTTGGAAGATCAAGGAGTGAATATGGATGGCTTCAGGCATGGCTAAATATCAGGGTGCAAAGAACAATGACACTAGGAGTCTTTCTCTCTCTCTCTCTCTCTCTCTCTCTCTCTCTCTCTCTCTCTCTCTCTCTTTCTCTTTCTCCCTCTCTCACTCTCTGTCCCTCTTTCCCTCCCTCCCTTCCTCTTTTCCTCCCTTCCACTTCCCTAACCACCTAATCATGGATTCTGTTTTCCTCTGTGTTACCTTTGCTCTCAGGCAGCTTACCTGGGAATTTTGGCAAAGAGTAACATCAGATTCATATTGTACCATAGTTCCAGCAGAAATAATGGCATTCTTACTGGCCCGGTTTTAGGCAATTTTCATCCCTGAATCACTATAATTATCATTGTCCAGTCCTGGGTTACATATCCGTGACAAAAGCCTGAGATGGAGTCATCCCCTCCCGAAAGATACTGACTTAAGTTAGAGAAAGGATGCTTCTCTTCAAAGATAATTGGAATGTTGTTACCAGAAATAAGAGAAAGCGTAGGAGAACTATGCATATGTCAACCTCGATTGTTTCCCCCCCAGAAAATAGAATTTGTGTTTTTTGCTCACAGGAATGTGAAGCAAAACAATGCCTGATTATAAATTAATCCATAAGTCCCCTTCTGATATAACTCTCAAATGTATCAATTCTCCCTATATCCATGCTGTCCTCCTAAGTGTTACAGGGACCCATTCATGTTGAATTCTTTCTTTTGAGAAGCCAAAGAAATTCTCCATTATACAGTTTCTTGTTCATTGAATAAACACTGGAACAAAGAAAATTTTAAGTAGTCAACTCAAAATGCACAGTTCATCATTTGAGTTCTGTTCTGAGCTTTGAAATGAAAATATAGCTCTTCTTTGAAATAGGTATCGTTTCTTAATCCAACCAAAATATCAAATTTCCTGAAAAAGGCTGTATATTGAAATATCTCATTTCTAAGTATCGTAGGCATGGATTATCCCCTTGTTGCTGATATGTGTATATATGTTTTTTTCAAATGTATCTCCTGGGAACACTAAAATGAAACATTTTATTATCCGTCTTTTTATTTTATTTTTTCCAAGTGATGTCTCTGCCAGATATGGAATACATGTAATTCACTGTTGCTTTTAATTTGTCAGTACATTAATTCTAGTTGATAAAGACGTTAACTGAATCTTCTGTCCCAGTTATCTTTGATAATTCAAGTTCATTTGGCTCTTGCTTTGAAAGGCTGTCTGTGCCTCCCCAAATCTCCTTGGGTTTATATAGCTTTTAAGTTGTAATTGACCCAAGAGATCATTCAAGGGTGATTATAGTTTTCAAGCTTGTTTGTATGCAACAGCCATGACCTTTTTTCTAAAGACACCCAGCTGCTCTTCACTATACCTTGACCTCCGACAGACATTTATTACAAATCAATTTCATAGATTCAGTGTAAAATAATGTACAGTGTCTCTGGTAGCAAGATGACGAGAGGGCACCAATTTGTTGTCCTTAGGAGGTTAGAAAGAATAACTAGATCATGAATTTTGAATGAATTTTCCATAGTTTTTTTATGGGCTGTCCTTAAGAGGGACCACTGCACCCTAAATACTGAAGACATCTCTAGTATGTGCTACTCTCATCGCTGGGCAGAATGGAGCAGTGGTGTTCATGCTTTGGTTGACACCCTGAAATCTCAAAGTGGGCAGTATGGAGTATGGCACATCCTTGGAAGAGACACTCCACAGTCTCTGGTTGTTTATTTACTCTCCAGGCGAATGGGGGCCACAAACCACTTTGAGCATCCTGGGTAAAGGGAAGAAAGCTTAAATCTTTCATTTTTTTTAACCTAATCCTACAGGTAGATAATAATCTTTACAGTTTATTCTATAGCAGGAATTTATACGTAGTAGGTTCTTAATAAGTACTTATGAATCAAATTGAACTAAGTCCAACATGTTATTCTTTTCCAACTCTGTTATTTTCACTAAGTATATTTCTTATTGTTATGAACACACACACACACACACACACACACACACATCTGTGCTTTTTATGTGCTCAGCATTTGTTCCAGAGGTTTTACTGTGTAGTTTTAGTAAACACATAATTTTCAGGCAACATGTAGACTCGATAGAGGTAACTGGGCTTCAAAGTATTTGTGCACTAGGATATTAATTTCCATTTTAGAGTATTCCCCTTTACGCAAGATGGATGTTCTACTTTCAAATTATTAGCTACATAAATGAGCTTATCTATTTCTAATTTTGACTTAATGTAAAAAGCATCAAAATTTAGGTTTCATCCATCTAATTTTCATTTTGTGTGATTATTTGTGGTAAACTGATTTTAGTTTGTGCCATCTGTTCATCAGGTTCAGGCAGGTATGTATTCTCCACTATCTGAATATCCGCATTCAGAAGTCATGCTGCCTCTCAGAGGAAGACTGCGCTTCCATCCTAGACTGCTCCCCGGGCGAATAATGTTACCAGAGCTACATGCAAGAGTGAGAGTTTCTCTAGCCCCTCTGCTGTTTCGAGTTGTGTTCTGAAGCATATGGTTTCTTCTCATGGGCCTTTCTTACCTTAGGCAAAAATGTAAAAATAATTTGGATAGCTTCTTTTCTCCTCAGCCTCAGAGCCATCTTGGAAAGCTCTCTTCTCTCTTCTTTGATATCTCTATCAGTGCACTCTAAAGTGGTGGAGAAAGTCTCAGTCACATTAGCAAGTGAGTCAGTTAGGAGCATACCAATCATTTTAAAAAGTATGGAACCATATTGCATAGGTGAGAGCTTATAAGATTTAGATAACTCAAGTTTATTTGTCTTCTTTCTTTTTCTTTTTTTTTTATTAAATTTATTGGGGTGACATTGATTAGTAAAATTATATAGGTTTCAAGTGTACATTTCTATAATACATCACGTGTATATGGTATTGTGTGTTCACCAGCCAGAGTCCGTTCTCCACCCATCACCATACATTTGATCCCCTTTTCCCTTACTTGTAAAGGTTGTTTTCTGCCTCCCCAAATGTTATGCAAAATGGTTAAGCCCTTTTTGAAAGAACCCACTCTTCAGCAACTTTGAAAGCCGCCTATTTTATACTATATATACCCTCTCCCCCAAGAAAAAGGCAACACTTGTTTTTTCCTTTTCTTCTTTCTTTTTTTTGTCAAGCAAATGAATATTTGCTTTGGAGACTTATCCTTGAGTTAATGTAACAGCCTTCCTTAAGTCAGAGCAAAATTTCCTATTTTACAAGAAACTTTCAGGCAAAATTATTTACTAAACATGCATATGCCAATAATGGCAAGATTTTCAAGTACAATCATTGAAAGAAAGAGAAACAGCTAAGGCAACGTAAATTTTTTCGTTTAGAGGAGAGGTCATTTTCCTGATTGTCTAAGATTTGGTGATATTGCTAGTTTTTCAGGTCACAGAAGTCAAAGTTTTAGTCTTCTGCAATGACCCTTTGCATTTCAAACCATTTAAATTATTTTAAAATAAATATTATTTATTAAAATGAAAAGTAAAATAAGAAAATATTCTAAATTTCCTACTAATTTAAGAGCAATTGACCTTTGATTATAATTGTGAGTGATTTTAAAATGTCAAAGTCGTTAAAAGGACTTTATTGCTATATCTAAGAATATGAAACTGGCATCACATATGAAAGAAGACATCTTCGCAGAATTTTATTAGTAGTTTACTACTAACAGTAATCATAATAGCAAGACGCAATACTTACATCATTCTTAATATTTACCAAATATCTTTCTAAATGCTTTACTATATCAACACATGTTACCCTTACAATTCTATGAACAGAGTACTATGTGTATGCTCAATTTACAAATGAGAAAAAGGAGTCACAGAGAATTTATGAAACTGACCCAAAGTCGCACACCGTGGAGGAAAGACGGAGTCAGAATTCAGTCAGGCAGTCTAGTGCCACAGTCTGTCCTCCTACGACCATGAAATGCTGTTTGTCTAAGCATTAAACACACCCAATGCAGTCAGATTCAAGTCACATTTTCTTCTTTTTTAATTCATTTTTTTAATGTGGCAAAATATGCGTAACATAAAATTTACCTTTTAACTATTTTTAAGTGTCCAATTTGGTAGCAGTAGCACATTCGTATTGCGTGCAACCATCACCACCGTCCTTCAGAAACTTTTCATCTGTCTCCATTGGGAAACTGTACCCGGTAAACAACTCTCAGCCCCCCTCTCCTCACAACTGGCAACTATTGTCCTGCTTTCTCTTGGCCTGTTCTAGGGACCTCATCTAAGTGGAATCATACGATATCTTTCCTTTCGTAACTGACTTATTTCACTGAGCATAACGTCCTCAAGGTTCATCGAAGTCGTAGCATGTGTCCGATTTTTTTTTTGAGGCTGAATAGCAGTCCATTGTATGTATAGACCACATTTTGTTTAGCTATTTATCCTCTGTAGACACTCAAATTTGCTTCTATCTTTGACTATTATACATAATGCTACTGTGAACATGAATATACAGATGACACTTTGAGTCCCTGCTTTCAATTCTTGGGTATATACCCAGAAGTCTTATATTTGATTATATGAAAATTCCGTTTTTCATTTTGTGAGGTACCACGATACTATCTTCCATCGCGGTTGCACTATTTTACATTCCCACCAACAGTGCACAGGGTTTCCACTTATCCACAGCATTGTCAACACTTTTTTTTTTCCTTCTGTTCTGGTTTTTGTTGCTGTTGTTTTATAGTAGCCACCCTAATGGGGATGAGGTAGCAAACTTTCTTTTTTAATCAGTCATGTAAACTGGTACACACACATTGAGTGCATAGCCAATGTTATTCAAAAGCAAATTTCCTAAATATTGGCTTACTTCTTGTCTGTAGTTTGCAAACTAGATAGTTCCCCAGATTCCTATCTGTATGTAAAGACAAAGATGTCTATATGCAAACATTATATATATATATATATATATATGCACACATATATGTATATATATATACACACACATATATATGTATATACATCACTTTTTAATATGTAATATATAATTGACTTTAGACTTTTGTGTCTCTTATGGAAAATAGGACAAACTTATTTAAGCATAAAACCTCTCTCCCATTTCTGAAGTGTGGAATTTTCAGTTTGGAAGGAACCATAGAGATACAGCCTCTCATGTTAAAGACGAGGAAACAAAAGTCCAGTTAATTGATTGGTCCCAAGTTGCAAATTCAGTTAGAGTCTGATGCAACCTGGAATTCCTGTCTTGCAGCTCTCTCAATCCAGCATCCCATCCAACCTCTATAAGTTCTTATCTAATATCTATAAGGCATTATATATAATATCCGGCAATAATATTTATAATATATAACATTGTATATTATGTTATAGATATTAATTTGATATGTCAATTTAGAATCATTTCCATCCCCTATATGGATTTCAGATGTGAGCTGTCTCCCACCATCTTTCCAGCTACACCATCTCTTACAGGTGTGCTTGGTTTTAGAGTTTGAATTGAGATGCATAATTCAGCTTAAAAATTGTGAAAGGTTCTTTTAACATTTCATTTGCACTAAAGATGCTGAGTGTGAAAGACATAAGTTCATCTCTATCTAACTCTCTATAGTTCTTAACATAGAAATGATGACCCTGACATGTCACTGATATTTTTAGAATTAATGGCAAAGTGTCCATTTTTTTTTCCTGCTGCTGAATACGCTACAGTTCACTGGGCTGGAGAGTTTGAGTTGTATAACTAAAAATAAATGCCTCTGTAAAACACTAACAAAGACAATGTCAGTTTTCATAAATCACTAAAACAATGTGTGTTTAAAAAAATCCACTGAATTTCAGTTGGGTAAAATGTCTACTTTTATCCACCTCCTGGCTGGGCTTTTAGGGGACTCCTTTTATTTTAATACCTTTTGTTTTTCAAATTCATCACTTCAGGATTGTGTGATTTGTGTATCTCACACTGTTGAAATAAATTTCAGTTGTTTCCACTTGCAAATAAATGAAACTGTAAACACTTTAGTTCCAGCCCACAAATAAGCCAACTACTAAGTTAGCGCAATGTACTTGTTGGTGGGAGGAAAGCCTAGACGAAGGAATGGTTTGGTGCTATAACCTGAAAATCCCTACAGGTTTAAAGCACTATTTTACATACTACGTGTCACTATTGGTTTTTTGTTGTCTTAATTTTGGTGGCAAAGATATAAATTTTCTTAGCTTATATTTAGATATATTGTTGTGCTCAAAAAATACCTATGGAAGTTGAGAAAGACTTCTTTTTTTTAAAAAAACTTTCCTTCTTGGGATACTTGGAGTCCCTTCATGGGTACTATTGTTCTTTTCACATATTAGGAAAGGAGTAAAAGAGACACTAACTGGTTCCTTTACAGAAAGCCGCATTATAATTTCTACCTTGCAGACCATGTTCAAGATGGCTTCAGGAGACAATCTGCTTCTAGGAGGTTCTTCTAGCACTTAGCTGTGCGTCTCCAAACACACTTTGAAGACTCACAAAAATACCTACTGAAATGCACTGTCATTAGAGTATGGTGTGATATCATGTTCCCAATACGTTGGTTACTTTCCAGCAAACTTGGTCTTTTTACATACTTCATTTAATGATTATAAGACATATGCTGTCTTGAATTCTGGTTATGGTGCAAGACATAAGCAAATACATCAGTATTGTAAGGTATAAATTAATTTATTTGTGGTAATATGATTCTAATTTGTAAGTATTTTTTCTTTCACCTAGAAGTTAAAATTCTTGTTAATTTCAGATACATATTGCCTATCAATTGCATAGTGTTTTACAGTAGACTTCACATGAATTTAAGCTTAACAGATCTGAGTGATTACTGGCCTGAGAGAAGCATAATAGATGCAAGTTAGAGACAGAAATAAGCTACACAGCTCAAGAGTAGTAGATCCTTGAGAGACAGAGATGACAATCAAGTTTCAAAGCCAATGGTTTGATCAGTTTCACACACAAAAGAGACAGACACATGCACCCCTTCCTTGAATTTTCTTCAGGCTAGTACAGTCCGCAGGGTACTGGAGTGAATGATGAACGCAGTGAATTCCGTAGTCCCCAGAGAGACTAAAGTATAAACAGTAGGTGCTGTTCTTTCATGGAAATCCAGAAAGGGACAAGAGGAAAGGTGTAAGAGCAGACCATATTTTCTAGTTCAGTATCGACAAATCATGGATGTTGAAGCTCAAAACAATGAATGATAATTCTCTTTTTCTCAGTAGAACTGTCACTTAGTGCAAACATGCCCACGCATGCAAGCCTACTGAAAATAACAGGAGCTAACATTGATTGATCATGTGTTGTATACCAGGTACCTTGATAATCCCGTTACATGGATGATCTCATTTAAACATCGTAAAATCATGTAAGACACTTCTGTTGCTTTCATTCTCATTTTATACATAAGGAAGACATGGCTCTGAGATGAAAAGAAACTAACCTAATATCATAAAGATGGCGAATGACAGAACCAAGATTGCAACCCAAGGTTATTATTTCACTCTGAACCATCTTAGCCCATTGTTAACCAGCTAGTAATTGCCCAGAGGGCAGTGTTTACTCCAGGGTAGCTGTTCTGAACTCAAATGAAAGTTGTTTCAGTAATATATGCATATATGAGAATTTTTGGATCTTAAAAGACATTTAATTTTATACATGCTATATTCATTTCAACTTCTGGAGAGTATTAGTTGTTTGATTTCTTAATTATTAGAAGGTCAGAGAGCTTGTATTTCATGGAAGAAAAACATCTAACATGTGAATCTAGAATGTTGACTGGTGGTAAGGAAGTGGGCAGGTGCACAGACGCGCCGGGTTTGGATCTCACTGAAATTTCAGGAAGGAAGGCTGAAGGTCGCTGTTCATAGAGTCCCAGGGAGATGTCCCAAGTCACTGTTGGATAAATGGCCCGAGAACCGCTCCAGGGGCCTTAATGACAGGTTTTCATCTTCATGGTCGTTTCATTGCTGATTCAGAGTAGCAGTATTCTCTTGGGAGACTTGCTGCCATTGGGGAATGAGTGAAGAGTTCAAACCATGAGGCAACGCACATGTCAGCTGGAGAAAGCACGCCTTAGAGAGAATATGCATTGTTTTCTTTACTTTCTTCCCACCCCTAAAGGGAACAGTTAAACAGATAACCTTAAGGCCGTCTACAACCTCCTAGTACTGAAGAGATATCTTTGACAAATGTGGATCCTCTTTCTATAAATGAGTGAGAAAGAAGCTAACATCGGTTGCAATCTAATCATCGATTTGGGTACACAGTTTTTATAGCAGTTAGAAGGAAAAAAGAAGAAGAATCCTTTGCTGATGAATGGCTGATGTGAGCCTATATTGTGGATACCATATAAGGGTTTTTTGTTTGTTTTGTTTAGTTTTCATGTTTCCTGTTATCCAGAACCCACTTTTATTATAGCATTAGGGTGCAAAGCCAGAAATACGCTCACCTAGGTGTAGTCGACCAAATCATTTGTAATCCTGTTCTGCAAAAATTGAAGACAGACCCTGTCCTTTCACGACAGGCCTTAGTGTATTAATTTATAAGAGATTATGGTCAATCACCCTTGTAGGAAAAGATTGGATAGCATTTCAGCTTTCAAACCCCTTTTATTAGTATTATCAAGAGACTCATTTCCCTCCAAGGAAATTCTCTGAAAGAAAAAACAGAAAGAAAAAAAAAAAAAAAAAAAACAGCACATAACTACGCATTTACTGGAAATGTGCTGAACTACTCAAATTTAATTTAGATAATTAGCATGCATAAGATGTACAGTTGAGTCTAACTTATGATCCATAATTTCCCCAATAAAGTGTCTCAAACTCGCTGTGTGACAGTGATGTGGCTATCATGGGAAATATTTTACTATCCCGTTCCCCCCAAATATTCCACATCTCTCTTGTTTGAATAATCACACATTATTAGAAGTGCTTAAGTTGCAGGTGATATTCAGGACAGTTTCTCTCTGATATCAGTTGTAAGCAGAGATTTCCTGCACCTTTCATGTTAGGTGCTAATGCTCTAATCTGGTTCATGTTTACATGTATGTTTATGTAAGCATTCTAATATGACTCTTTTCATGTAATTCAGTTGTGGAAATAGTGTGAGAAGTTGCTGAAGGTGAATGTGTCTAGTTTTGTTCAATTAAAAAAAAACCTCACGTTTCCCCTTTAAACACATTTTTCCTGTTGTTACATGAGAAAAGATGGGAAAAGGGGAAGCGTGAGCTGAGCTCCTACTTTGCATCAAGCACTTGCTCTGCAATCTGCATGATTTTCCTTTGACTTTACAACCAACCCAGTGAAAATGTTACTATTCTGATTGACAGATGAGGGTCAGCATGGATAAGGAATCTGCCCAAGGTCACAGAGTTACTGAATGACAAACTAAGTGTGTCAGCATGTGCTTTAATCCCAAAATCATGCCTGTCCAGAGTGTATGAATAAAAATTCTGGTTCTTAATGATATTGATGTAAATGTGATCTTTCTTAAGAAAGGAAAAACCTGATGGTGACTGATTTCACATCTAGACCCACAGTTTGGCTATATTTTCTCCTCTTCAAGTAAGGGTACATTTGACCCTGGAACAATGCTGGGGTTATTAGGGGAGCAACCCCACTCAGTCCAAAAATCCATGTATAATTTTTGACTCCCCCAAAATTTAACTAATAATAGTCTACTGCTGGCCAGAAGGCTTACTGATAGCATAAACAGCCGATTAACACATATTTTGTATGTGATGTGGGTTACATTACTTTATCCTCACAATACAGTAAGCTAGAGAAAATAAAATATTAAGAAAATCATAGGGAGAGAAAATTGATTTACAGTATTTACTGAACACACCCATGTATAAGTGGACCCACACAGTTTAAACCCATGTTGTTTAAGGGTAAACAGTATTAAACATCCATGTAGATATTTAATATCTTCAAAATGAAACCACTAAATATCCTTGGAGAGGAGGCAAAGCCAGAACTTACCAATATGGTTCCCTTTTTATGGGCACTGGACTCTGAAAAGTCCCTGAGGGTAGTTTGATATTTGATATTCCATTGTTCAGAGACAACTGAAGCATCCTCTTCCACAACAAGAGGCTTCTTTTGGGGGACCCTAGAACCCTCCTCCCTACCTCCTGTCATCATAACTCAGCCTCACTGCTTTTAGAGAGGCTCAGCAAAACTTTTCATCACACTCATACCCTGCCTTAGATTTCCAGTGTCTGATATCCATAACAGAAAAGAGTCAATTGAATGAATGGAGTACAAAAACCGTTGTGTATCTCAATACACACAATGTGACCAATTTCTCACGTGCTATGGTTTCTGAGGTTTCTCCTGTAGTATTATTCTAATGGTAGTCATTGATAGCTTGCATGGTGATACCATCTTCACAAGATTATATTTACAAATGCTAACAAAAGGGATTTTTGCCATTCCTGTTAGGTAAAAATAAATAAATACCAGGGGTGCCAAAAAAATGTGGACACTTTGGTCAACATTGGTCAAGCAGTAGTTCACCGTAATCAGAACTACGGTGTCTGGACGCTGATGGTAACCACTTTGAGCGCCTCTTGTAATTGCAGAAGTCAAACGTGACTTGTATTCATCTTTTGTTATCGGTATATATTGAGTATTACAATTTTAATACAATTTTTTTTCCCTTTCTTAAAATGTGTATTCATTTATTGGGCACCCTCTGTATATAGGAAAGTTTTCATTTATGAATGTGTCGGTTTTCAGTTTTCCATACTGTTTTTAATGGAAAATGATTTTTGTGACAGCGTATCTTTAACTTTCTCTTGCAGGATCATAAATTGGACTTATTTATGTTTTGGCACAATTCTGACTTAATTTGGAAATTGTCACTGATGGTTTCCTCACTTGAGTAGAGTCTCTCCCAAACCCCCTTGACTGTAAACGACAAGGCCTCAGCTGCACTGGGATTCACATCAAGTGTTTCTGACTTTGCCTGTTTTATCCATGTCTTACGTACTGTAATCAAGGCAAGTGGCACACAGTGACGCACAGGTTGCCCAGCCAGTTGTGAGGAACTGCATCCTAATTTCAGATTCAGCAGTAAGTTCAAGAAGTTGATCCTTAAAACTTATGTTCACCATAGGTAAAGTAAAATTTACAAAAAGAAACAAAGCTAAATAGATTATTCTGACTCTCGTTTAGGGGGAATAAAAGTGACCCGATGCCGTTTTAGAGGTCTTCAAAAATGCCCTTTAAAATGTCCCCTATAGAACCCCTCCCAAACATCGTGAACCCTGGGGAAGGTATTTCTTCTCTTTCATGTTTGCAACAGCAAAAATAAGGCTAGAATCATAATAAAGATAAGAACATATTTTATAGAGCACCCTGGTATAGAATCAACTGAAATAAAATTTTATGTGGGAGGTTATTCTACTGGTCCTGCTTTTATTTAAGGATAAGGTGGAAGTTTTCAGACAATATAGCATTCAAGTATCTGCTTTATAGTTGATTACAGATTTGGTCAAATCTTATATTAATGGATATTTCTGTGGTAATAAAGTTCACTAGAACCTTGATCAGAAATATAAACCCATAAACTGGCATCTATTTTATTCACATTCATTGTTGGAATTGTTCTGGAAGGAATACCCACCATCAGTACAAACGTGGCTTTTAGGAGTTCTTGAATTTTCAGGAATGATAATATTCTGTCTTGCAACACTAGAATGTCTGGGCATGCTATTCTCAGAAGTTAAGCATGAGATGAGATGAACTCTAAAATAGTACAAATTCGGGGACGAGAGAAAAAGAAAATTTCATGTGTTCAGAAACTGTCCACTTTGTACTGAAAGAGTCTCTTTGTAATACACACACACACACACACACACACACACACACACACATATATAAATATATGTTTGATAGCTGAAGTAGTTTGCCTATGAGGAAGTCATTGCTATTTTCATAATTCTTAAAAATAGGAAACCCAAAATCTACACTGCTCAGAAATCTATCAGGCAAAGTCGTGATTAATTCTATTCTTCTAAAATTTGTAGCAATTCTCTCTTTGTGATAGAATCACCCATCAAATACAGATATGTATTGCTCTGATAGCACTCTTTCACTTAGGCAATTTATAGGAACCTCTATATTGAATCATTGCTTCTTGAATGAAATCTGTGCTATGTGCATTTCAACGTTTTCTTTGTAGTACTCAAATAATTCAGCAGTTTTAACATTTAATATGCACAGGAAGAGCAAGCAAATAGTCTTTAAGAATCGTGACGCTTTTGTAAAGAAAACATTTCTGTTCTGCTCAGTTGAATAGTCTACCTTTGCCATATTCAAATGATGCCACGTGTGAAGATCTCTGTCCTTCCATGTGATGTGTAATTAAAAATACTTTCATTCTGACTTTCTGTTTTCCTGTATTAAAAATGATAAGTGCCTTTAGATTTGCATAGGAAGTTTTAACACTACCCTATTCGAATTATTTTGTCAGATATTCTAACAGGAGTGTTTAATCTCGACACAGATAAAAAAATAAATGTGTGTGTGTGTGTGTGTGTGTGTGTGTGTGTGTGTGTAATCTAAAGTTAGGCTGATGGGAAGATCATCAAACTAGGGATTAGTCCTAACACTCCATCAAAATGCATATTTTTTGCCAATGTAATTAGGTTTTAATAAACATGTTTGATGGTTATTTAAAAAACATATTTTTCAGTGCAGAAATGGCATCTTGTGAACTACAGTAAAAAGAGACTCTTGTAAGACTATTTGTTTTTTAATTACAGTCTGATTATGATAAGCATTTGTTATTTTCCTAAGTAAAGATTAATGTTATAAATCAATTTTCTAAATTTTAGGCTTATAGGCAATATGTTAGAAACAACTCTGATTGTCAGTTATAGTAAAGTATGGAGTTTCTGACATTTTTTGAAGTATTTTAATTAGGGCCACAGTTTTTAAAGTGCTTACAGGGTTTATGATAAAATGTGAGGTTTAATGAGGTATTAGCCATTAAGAAATTACTTCTGCGATTATTTTTCTGATTGCCAATATGTTTTTATTTCATTCTTAGCCCTTTACATTTTTAGTTATAATCCAATTTTATTGGCAATTGAAAACCCAAACTATTTTAGCGATAATATGACGTCAGGATTTTTTTGCTGTGTGCGTCAATTAAAAGAAACCACGGAGAATGGAAACTTGGTATGGGAGCCATCACAACTAGAATTTTATGTTTATTCTTCTAAACAAGAAATTCCTTACTTCTAGTTCAAAACAGCTACAAATGTGTTTTGATTCATCATGATCTTATGAATTTCCCGTATTTGTAGCGCTCGTTATTTTCCTTTATCTTCTGTCTATGCATATGCAATATTTTCCAAAAATGACTCAGTTTAAATAAATGATCTTTACAAGTTTAATAGTTAAAGTCCTGCTTCTCCACAATAAAATGGTGCAATGATCACTGAGCCCCAGTCTACTGGAAAAGATTGTTTGTGTCAATCATTTGTGAATGCAAAGCTTTTAGCATGCACTGGAACCAAATGGGCATTCAAATTTCCTACCATAATGAAGTTTTAATAAGCCATTGATAGAAAGTCTTACAGTAATAGATGATGACCAGCACATAAATCAAGTTAGCAGATCTTAAGCACAGAAATTATATTTATCCGTATTGACAAATATAATTGCTTCTTTCATGTGGCTGCGATGCAATTATATATCAACATTGTCCTTCCAAGTATGTCAGTAGAGCCTTTGGAATTCCGGTATGATTCTGATATTTCATGTTACGGTGCATTCAAAGTTTAAGAACAATAGTCACAGTGCTTGTTTGGTGGTGGTGGTGGTAGTGTTTTTTTGTTGTTGTGTTGTGTTTTGTTTGCTTGTTTGTTTCAGTGGCGAGTGGGTTCTTTTCCTCAAACTCTATTTGCAGTTAATTTGCTTTGGTTTTTGTTTTTGTGTTTAAATTTAGAGAAAAAGATTATTTCCTCCCAAATTGTAGGACTGCAGAACCTAATGTAATATTTCCTAGCTAATCTGATCAGGATACAGTCCTAAGAGTGACAGTGTGTTCCATAGAGGGAAATTTAGAGGAGTTGCCTTTATTCAGATATCGGAAAGGAGCCAAATCAAACTTGGTATCATTAACTATTTCAACTATCAGTATCACATGGCCCATAACAGAGGCTCATGGAAGCTACACTAGGTGGTTAGCCATTTGCAATTGAGAAGAAAGAGATCCTGCTGTAAAACAGAGAAACTATTAACTTTTTTAAGAATTACTTATAGAGATCCCCCGAAGGATGTCTATCTTCTGGTAAGGTTTTGGAAGTTTGAAGAAAGAATAACTGATTGATTGTCAAGAAATCTGTGTTCTTCTGCATCACTAGAAAGCTGAGTGATTCCTAGTTTTCTAGGAAGGGGTAAAATAAAGGTCTGAATCTACAAGACCCTGGCTTCTCCGGTGAGGATTTCCTAACTCAGGAAGCATTTAGTCCATATTATGAAGACACTGCTACTTAGTGGTAGGCTCTGTTTCCTGACTCTGCATATTGGTGATAGTTCCTTCTTGCTGAGTTATACAGAATAAGGGAGACTGTGGTATCTGTGAGTTAGACTTATAGTACAATCAGAGTTTGTTGTCCCTTTGGGTATGAGCTTGTATCCTTTCCCGTTAAGTAGGGTTTTTGAATGTAAAGAAGGAATTGATATTTAGCACTTTTCTACAAAGGAAACCAAATAGTAAATAAACGCATAGTGATGGAAGGAAGGAGTTAATTTAGTAACAAAACTCTAAGAATAAAAGTAGCTAAAGGTACAGTGCTGTAAGAATTTGAGTAGTTCAGTCAGCTACACTGAAGTAGCAATTTCCAATAAAAAAAAATTCACTTCTGAGGTATACAGAATATTAAATTTGATAAGATAATTGCAATTTTATAATTCCAAGATGATTGTCAACTCTTAGAAGTGTCACATCGTTATCATACACATTCAACAGAAGCACGTGGCAAAGTATATAGCATGAATACATCCTATGACATTCCCATAGCTCTTGTTAAGACAGGTAGGTGTGTGGTGATAGACACATGAATATGGTACCTGTAACAGTGAAAAAGTCAAGGGAGGTTTTATGTTGAAAATCTAGAGGCAGAAAAAAGAAATCTCTAATTCACAGCGGTGCGATATGGTGGAAAAAGAACTAGATTAAGTATCATGAGGCTGTGGATGGAGTCCCAGCCGTGTGATACGAAGAAAATCCTTTCCTTTCTCTGAGACGCAGTTTCGGAGAATCCCTTCCTTGATTTGCAACTCCATTCCCAGCAAAGCAGTCTGGAGACCCGGTTGCTCACCAGTCTTTTGCTCTTTAGACATCTTGTGGTTTCTGGAAGTTGATGGTAATCCAGCCACACTGAGAGGCAAGGTCTCCTATTTCACTGTTCTCCCTTTAACTTTCAGAGCAAACACTTCCTGCATGTTCTTTTTTGCTGAAGGCATCCAGTGTGGAAATTCCAGTTCTGGTTCTCCGTGGCCCTTATTGAGCATGTGGTTCTTTAATGGAATGGTTATAAAAGAGCCACTTGAAGGAGACGTCTCAAAAGTAGTAGATTCCTGCAGGGTTTCCACCAAGCTAAGTCTCCCTTTTATGCCTCTGATTGGAAATTTTAGATGGGGTTTTAAGTGTAAAGTAAAATATTGCTCTGAAGCCTCCTTTTACAAGCCTGCTATTTTTCTTGCTGCAATTGTTTAATCTTGTTTTGACAGTAAACTGAACACTAGAATTTGTTGGGCTTTTATTTCAAATTAGCAGCTCTCTCAAATAAAAATGTTTCACTACTATCCATCATGCCTAAAATGGCCTAGTTTGCTTGACTGGGAACGTTCCACAGTCAGTTCGGGAACAGAAAAGGTTTTTGCCTTGGTTATCTTACAGTGATGGTGCAAGAAGATGGTGATGGTGACAGGAAAGTGACGGCTTCCTCCATTGCCCTCATATCTTTAATGTTCCATTTATCTTTCTATAAGGGCTTTATCTGAAGAAAACTTAAAGGTTAAGAAAAAAATAAGTGCTAAACAGACAGTTTAATTGGTTCTGCTATTTTTGGAAACTGGAAGATAAATGCTATGTGTGAAGTTAATAAACCATAATTGGAATTTGCTTAAGAGCATTCTTTCTTTCCACGTGGACCCTTCCACTGCGGGAAGCGATAGGATATACCTGGGATTCAGGAATATGTAAGCTCCCCTTCCAAGAACAGCCTTGACCTTCTGGGTGACCTTGAGGAATTTAATAACTTCTCTGTGTCCTGTGTGGACAATAAAGAAATTGGGGTGGGAATTAAAAAAACTAAATAACAACAACAACAATAACAAAATCGCTAACAAAAAAGTGAATGCATGTTCAGTTCTTGGATACTAACATTATCATATGTATGTTAACATTTGCCATTTTGCCACCTCTGTGTAGTAAGTACTTTCTACAAAAAAAAAAAAAAAGAAACAAACAAAGACCTTGATATTTTTTTATGATTAATGGTGAGCTGTGTCTCTACATAGACTTATCACTGTGAGTAGTAAGTGCTTTTTAGGTTTCACATATTATGAAGATGTGACTGCCCACCCTGCCGTACTTGTCATATATAATCATTCTCACTGTGCTGTCATATATAACATTCTCATTGTTAAAGAGATAGATAGATAGATGGATGGATGGATGGATGGATGGATGGATGGATGGATGGATGGATGATAGATAGATGATAGATAGATGATAGATAGATAGATAGATAGATAGATAGATAGATAGATAGATAGATAACATATAGAATCTCTGAAATTAAGAAATTTACTTCTCTTCACATATGTAACTAAGTAAAAGAAAAAAACAGAGTTTTATATATCTACATATATTTGCTAGTTATGTTTGTAAAGAGGAATGAATGTCTTAATCTCAGACACGACCTGGCACTTTTCAGCACCATATAACTTTTTTCCTCAGGGTAGTTTCCCAGCTTTAGCTAAACATCAAGTTTCATTAAAGAGCCAGGAGCCAAACAAAGATTATATTAAATCTTAAATTTTTAATAATTTGAAATATCATTTTAACTATACTTTTGCAGGTGTGTATTCTACTTGAATTCTTGAAAAGAAAAAAAATGACTTAAGGTTTTCTATCTGATACCTGTTTCATAGAAATAATTATATAATGGCAATACAATCAAGCAGATCTTAGTACTATAGTAGATTGAGAGGCTGTATAAAGAAGGGCATTAGAGTTTGGCTTCTGAAATGAGACCAGGTTCAAATGTCATTGCTGCTAATGTGACTTGACGTGTCAATTTCCGTATTTATAAACTAGGACCCCAACAGCACCTATCTCATGGGTTTGTGTGAGAATTGAATGACATGTGAATTTGTGGGGATTTTATTTTCTCACACAGTCTCTGGACCATAGAAAAGGCATCATGAATGTGACTACATGGAAAAGTCATGGGCTTTGCCACTGATCTTGGTTCTATACTAACTGTGCAATGTGAGCAGGTTCTTATACTGCCTGATTCTCAGATTCCTGTCTGTAAAGTTATTTTCAAAGCAGGATTTGTAAAGCATTAGAAATCTTATCTATCCTGAATATAAAGTGATGTCAAGGAAAAGGCTACCCCACTTGCCAAATGATGAAAAATTAAAAATAAAACGTTTTTGGCCAACTTCATTACGAAAACATTTAGAGATGTAGATGAAATAGTCAAATGTTTACTTATAGTCTTTCATTTATTAATTTAGATATGCACAATTTAACTGCACTGTATTTTTGTTCTATCTTAACACAATATTCATGAGATACGTTTGTTTAATTTCACATTCGTATTCAATATCAATGTCTGTGTTAACTAATGGAAGTTTTCAGCACTTTTATCTCCACTGTAGTATGAGGGTTCTGGGTTACGACCGGTCATTAATTCATGCATGGTGTCAGTTTTAGTCCAAGTCACAAGAACCCATTACAACTCTTAGGTTATTTTTTTCATTCGATAGCCAAATATATTTACTCCACAGTAAGTGGTTATCATATTTGTTTTTTTTAAGTGCAGAAAAGATGAATCAGCATGCTTATGTGCAAGCTGCCTAGTCCTAAAAAATTATTAAATCTAGATTATTTTTAAACTTTCTTCTCTTTTTTACTGATTTCAGTATAACCAGTGAAACTCCAAAAGTTTGCACACCTAGCATTGTTTGAGATGTTTCAGGGTAAAGTATCTTCCCCAAGCATAGTTTTCTTATGAGAATAATGTAATTGATAGAGCCTGCCATAAAAATTGTGAACACAAATATATGCAACACTTCTTTTCTAAGGGATATTTCTTTTCGAGGGGCTTACCTTATACTGAGATATATAGAAAAAGATGTTTCATGCAGGTAGCATAATTTATACTTAAAATTCTTAAATAAAATCTAGACTGCTAAAAATTTAAATACATAGAAGAATATTGCTTGTACCTGGAATAGCATTTCTCAAATGTTTAATGACAAGCTTCCTTTATATTCTTAAAAATTTTGACCCCTAGAGATTTTGCTTATGTACATTATATCCACCAATATTTGCTGTATAAAAAATTAAAACTGAGAAACATTTAAATTTTTATTTATTAATTCAAAATAACAATAATAAAGTCATTACATGTTAACATAAAGAACATACTTTCCTGAAAAATAAGCATATTTCCAAAAAAATTTAGTAAGAAGAATGACATTATTTTATTGTCTCAAGATATCTGTAAACTGACTTAATGAAGCTGGTTTCATTGTTCTGATTGAAGCATATTAAGAAAATCTGGTCTCACATAGATAGTTACATAGAAAATGGAGACATTTTTAATAACCTTGTCAGTTTATTATGGGTATACTTATTTAAGTCTTTACGAAACCTCAACAAGTGATAGTTCCTTAGAGATTACAGTGTGAGATCTTTTTGAAACCATAGTAATATATATACATATATATATATATTTTATTCTATTTTATATATACATTTATTCATATTTTATATATACATATTTTATTCTATTAAAATCTTTTAATTGGACTTTCTTGAGGTTGGAATGGCTCTCTCTTTTTTTTAATGCAATAACTTGTAACACCATGCCTTGGTCCTTTGGAAAATATTGGTTCACTGAGATAGGCAGATCTTCCACATGATGACACATTTCATTATAAAATGTCAAAAAAAACACATTTGGAAATAGCACCATCAATCTGATCAGAAAAAGCTTGAAGTGTTGGGAAGCTATGTGCTCATGGTGGATTCATGTTTTGCACAGTACTAATTTTTTCTTTCTTTTTATATTTTTTAGTTTTTTATTAGTTTCAGGTGTACAAAACAATGTAATAGTTAGACATTTATCATTTCTATCCCTCACACAGTGATAAACCCCCTCCCCCCATCTACTACCCCTCTGACATCGCACGCAGCCATTACATTTCCACTGTCTGTATTCCTAATGCTGTACTCCACTTCTTGTAACTATACATATATAAAATTGTAGTTGACATTCATTATTATTCAGTTTCAGGTGTACAGTGCAGTGATCGGGTATCTACATCATACCTGAGGTGGTCTCCCTAATAACTAATTTTTTTTGAAAGCTTGAATTTTATCATCAGCAACAAGTACTGTTATCTCCCAAAAGTGACTAAGTCACTCCATTCATTTGCCAGAGAAATTCTGTTAAATCTTTAAGTATGAATAAACATACGTTTTGTTTCAATACTTATTTAAAGTAAAAATAATGTCCCATAAGAAAGTGAATAGTTCAGCTCATTATTCAGTCTCACAAATGCTTTTTCTTAGGATAACTATTATGTATCTAGTATAGAAAATGCTTCATGCATGCTTGCCATTTCATCATACAGATTGTATTTTAAATATATTCAAGGGTCAAGATTTAATAAAATTAATAATTTTTACTGTTTCATCACGGGCATTCTTGACCTAAACTAACTTTTTTTTTTTCCCTGCATGTAAATGGTAGTAAAAAAAAAAAAAAAATACAGTGACTGCTAGTACCGTTTGGTGCCACTGCCTTGATTCTTGCTAAGGCACTAGTAGCTGTATCCTCCATTGCTTTTGTACCATTGGTGAAAAAGACAATGTGTGAACATTATTCAGAAAACAATTTTGACTTTGGGGGCCCCCAGGAGTCTCAGACTACACTTGGAAAACCAAAGATAAAAGAAACTAAATGAATGTTATCTGTACATAATAATATTAATGGCTGACATCTCTTGTTTACATTCACTTCCACATTATTACATTGTTAAGTATGTGCTGATATCTACAAAAAAACTCGGTCACCTCGTCATCTCATTATCGTCATTCTATATTTTTCAGTCACCAGTTTCCTCAAGGTGGTCATATGCACTAGGTCTTCATGTCAAAAGCGTTCATTTGCTTGTGGGTAAAAGATTTTTTTAAATACCACCTTGCTCACCAAAAACAAAAAAACAAACAAACAGATGATAGGTAGATAGATAGATAAATGGATGGAAAAATAAAAAAGGAAGAGAGACAATAAGGAAGGAACAGAGGGAAGGAGGAAAGAGAGGGTGGAATGAACACAGTAATGAAGAAATGAAAGAAGGAAGTTGTGGAAAGAAATAAGGAATTGAACACTAGAATGTTTTTTATCTGGTTGAAACTGAGCTTTGGTCAGAAAGGTCTTTGAAATCATTGTTTAATTCGGTAGATACTCTTGATCATTTTGCTGAATTAAGTCTAGGTGTGATGTGTGTTATCCCATTAAATATATTATTGTGTACACCCCAGACTGAAAAAGCGAAACTTTGGGAAAATATGAAGTTGCAATATAAATACGAGTATGCTGTTGGAAGAACAAAACAAACAACAATCAATGGCTATTTTTTAAAATACAGACTCATACTTTGAAAAAAAATACACCCTAAATGAAAGCATGGCTTGCAAAAGCTGCTTCTGCTTCTTTGTCTTCTTTTCTGTTTGTTTTTACATAGAATATAGCTGTGGTTAAACTCATTGTACTAACAACTGCCAGAGTGTGCCTCTAATAACTCCAGGAGAAGGCTCTGCCAGGAAACTGTCTCCTAATGATACGATCTGCATATTTTAATGAGGCTGGACATGTAGGAAACTGCATAGACTCTGGACTCTGCTCATTTTGGGTTTTTCCCTGTCCTTGTAGATTGCACCGTGTTTCCTTTCGTTAACATATGATTACTGGAAATGGGTTCTCTATCACGATGCGCCAGCCCTGTATGGCTTGACATTTTCAGACTTCTGATGAAATCCTAATAACCTTTCTGTGGTTACTCTGTTCTGTGCTTATTCTAATGATGTCCATTCAATCAATGAGAGAACGGCATTGCGACTACATTAAATAGCAGAGAAGCAATCTGGTATCTAATTACAAAAAAGTAAAGATATTCAAGATATTAGGAGTACATACTTTTTTTTACCTTTTTTGTTTTACCTTCCTCTCTCTTATTTATGATATGAATTCTCAAGTAATGTTTTTGTTTCACTCAACTCCCTAACTATCTTACTCTTTTTCTCTTTTTCTCTCATCCCTGCCACCAGTGTTTATTGAGCATCTGCTATGAGCCAGGTGCTACGCTAATCACTTTATGTGCATTATTTTATTTAACCTTCAAAATATAAGCATGATTATGTATGACTACCTTTTCTCTGTGTGCGTATATGCATGTATGTGTGTGTATCGAATATGCATGCTATTGGCATTACCTGTATGTTACTAAATTTAATGAAGTGCCTTGTTTCCTAGAAAATAAGACCTAGCCAGACCATCAGCTCTCACACGTCTTTTGGAGCAAAAATTAATATAAGACCTGGTCTAATATAATATAATATAATATAATAAATACCAGGTCTTATATTAATTTTTGCTCCAAAAGATGCATGAGAGCTGATGGTCCAGCTAGGTATTATTTTGGGGAAACAGGGTAGATAGTAAAGGAGACGAAATTGATGAGATTAAGTTTTCCAAGGACAGGAAGCTGGTAAGTAAGACCTTGGACCAAAGCCAGGTTTGTCTACACTTCTAAGTTATCATGGCTTCTCCCTTAGAACAGAATATATGGAAATATGAACTCTTGCCCATTTTCATTTACTCAACCCCCAAATTGTTTAAATTGTATACAAAACAGGTAGAAATTTCTTCATATGCTGTTGTTCTAAGCACAATTAAATTTAAAAGTATAAAGTTTGGGGTTCTCCTGTCCCAAACTATGTAATAACAAAATTTCATGAAGAACAGTCTAGAATAGATTAAGCCTTCAAAATAAGAGTTAAAGGACAGAACCATTTGCTTCCAGATAATTTTGATGTCAGTGGTTCATAGATTGCTTTTTAGAAGCAGCATCAACAATACGATAAAAGTAGGTAGATTTCAATCATAAATAAATAATTTAGTTTAAAAATATTATTACCAAGAAAAACCATCTTAAAGGAAGCAGATTACAGTATCCTAAACGTAATAGGATTTACCTGAACATAACTTTTTTTGTTTTAGTTTTTCAGTGATCTCACCTTGAATTTATTGATGTCATGACATTTGTCACTTTGCCTTGTCACAACCTATTTATCTGCATTTCCTTACTAGACTGTGGATTTTTTTGAGGCCACGACTGTAAGGTTTTTTTTTTTGTTTTTTTTTTATTGTATGCGGTAGCCTCGACCATAATTAAATCTCTAAAAAGTTTGTTGAAGTGAATGAATTAAAGGACTGTTAACAACTCAAAAGGAAAAGTGGAATCATGAGCCCAGGGAGAGAGCCATGTTAACACATTTTTATAGTTGACTTATAATTGACATATAATATTGTATTAATTTCAGGTCAGGTGTACAACTTAATGATTCAATATTTGTATATATTGTGCAGTGGTCACCACACTGTCTTGTAACATCTTTCACCACATATTTATAATTTTTTTTTTCTTGTGACGAGAACTTCTAAGATCGACTCTCTTAGTAGCAACTTTCAAATGTACAATACAGTAATTAACTGTGGTCACCATGCTGTACATAACATCCTCATGACTTATTTATTGTATAACTGGAAGTTTGGATCTTTTGACCCCCTTCACCAATGTCACCTACCCTCCGCTCCTCCACCTCTGGCAACCAGTAATCTGAGCTCATTTTTTTTTTCAGATTCCATATATAAGTGACACCATACAATATTTGTCTTTATCTTTCTGACTTATTTCACTTAGTATAATGCCCTCAAGGTCAATCCATATTGTCAAAAATGGCAAGATTTTATCTTTATGCCCAAATAGTATTCTGTTGTGTTATTGTGTGTGTGTGCGTATGTTTGCGTATGTGTATGTGTGTGTGTATTTGTGGGTGTATGTGTGTACCATGTTTTCTTTATCCATCTATCCACCAATTTTAACACATTTTAATGCATGGCTGGCCAGATAATTTAAAGGACATATTTCTGTACACACTGCTGCGACGCTGAGTCAATAGTTCTGAGATGGGTCTAGAAATCGGATTTTTTTTTTAAGTACCTGAGGCATTTCAGACCATATGTCAAGGAATGTCGTTGCCTTAAATAATTTTATGAAGTGATTGGTAAAGTTTCTGATTTATGATCGACACCATTTTGCTTTTTCTGCTTTGTACATTTGAAACCCTTCCCCTAGTAGATAAACTGCATATGAAACATTTAATCCCTTACTTACTGTGTCTTCTTTTTGTCCCAACCTGAGGCTTTGCCTGGTCACCTCCCTTAATTGACTGCTTACTGCCCCTATCTCTCTATCACTGACTGAAAAACATTCCTACGATGAGTTATACAAACAGCTGCCTCGAATATATTATGTTGGCGCAAAAGTAACTGAGGTTTAAAAGCTTAAAAATAATTGCAAAAACCGCAGCTACTTTTGCACCAACCTAATGCATTCATTACTTTTATAATGTTTTTATGTAAGAGTATATATTTTTTATTAGGTGCAGAATTACTTCTCAAAGTATTGTCCTATTGTTGAAAAAATTTACACTCCAAAAGTCAGTGAGTAGACAAGGCCAATTATGAATGTAAATTATTAAAGAGGAAAATCTAGAAGCATTCCACTTTCTAAATGGAAACCATACAATTTTGCCTGAAACAACTTCTGAAACTCTAATTCTCCAAATTGAATGCTTTTAAAAATACCCGGGACTCAGGAATTTGCATTTTAACAAGGGATGTAGATGATTTTGGTGTAAGTGGTTCATACATCACTTTGTGAGGAATTTTACCTAATGATATGGTCAAAGCAGGTGGCTAATGTAGTTTAACAAACTTTTTTTAAGCTTCTTTACACTTCCATCAAATATTTTCCTGTTCAAAACTGACTAACCCTCTTGTATTCTGCTAAGGCCTCAAGTAGCCAGTCCGGGGAGAAATAACATGCAAACATACGCATAAGGTAGGGGGATGGAACTTGAATAGAGTTGGCAGCTTTATTTTTAAGATTCTAAATATTTATCATTCATTCTTAAAAGTTTAATATAATAGATCTGCTTATCATAGTTCCTGACAACCTACACTTCTCATAAAAAATATCCAGAGGTCTGGAGGATACAGCATTGAGTTTAGATATCAGGACCTTGATTTTTTTTCTGATTCTAGAAGGATTTCCTTCAGATTGACTGTTTAATGACTGTTCACTTCTCTTACCCACAAGAGAATTAATTCATAGAGAGACTAGAGACATCATTTTACATCAAGGTGTTGAACATTTGTTTATAAAGAACATATTAATCTATTCAGTGCTCTCAGAGATGGTTGTTGGATGATGTTTACAAGAGAGGTATGGCTACTTCTGGAGTCGGGATCAACAAACTTCAACCTACAGACCAGATATGGCTGCTGCCTCATTGGTGGTCCATTAGCTAAAACTAGATTTATCTTTGCTTTTAGAAAATTTTATTTTGAAAAAATGGTAAGTTTTTACATTTTTAAATGGTGTCACATTCAATAGCAGAATAATTTTTTTGTAGCGCTTGAAAGTTATTTGATATTCACATGTTAGTGTCCTATAAATAAAGTGTCACTGGCACACAGCCACACTCATTCGTTTACATATCATCTGCGGTTGCTTTCATAATACAAAAGCCATGGTTCTGTAGTTACAACAGACAGCATATGTGGTGCTCACTGCTTCGCACACTATAAATTGCACTGAAGCAGTTACAACTCGACAGCGTTTCAAGTGCCACATGTGTCACCTATCTGTGTGAAAAGTCGTTTTCAAAGATGAAATACGTAAAACTTCATTATAGATCAGCATTAACAGATGAACATTTGCAATAAATTTTGCTGATAGGGAACAATAATTTTGAACACCAATTAAACAAAATGCTAGCACACACATACAAAGAGAATTTGAGCCTTTTCATTAGATGCATGGTAACCAAAAAATTATACTTGATTACCAGTACTTTATCTTGAATTTTGTCAAAAATGGGAAGATATTTTTTTTCTTGTTATGTATCTATATACTATCCTCAATTTTGCTGCTTGGTTTGCAAGTTTAAAATATTTGCTATCAGATCTTTACAGAAAATTTTATTGACCCCTGGTTATTTCAGTTATGGAAAATGTTTCATTGTGATAGAATTATATTTCAAAAATATGGTTTTCCATTATTATATAAGTAATGTATGCTACTAATACAAAATTTGAAAAATGCTATATGATATAAAGGGAAACCCCCTTAATTTTTACCATCCGGATATAAATAAATGCTGCTAACATGTCAATGTATTTCCCTCTAGACCTTTTTCAAATACTTCTATATATTTGAAAACTTTCTATATAAACGATATTCAATATCACTTAAAACTTTATGAGGAGTAGTTTCCCATGCTATTTGCAAATTTTTGTAAATGCTATTTTTATGTTTAATATTAGTCATCCTATAAAAGTGCCCTTTTACCGCGTTTCCCCAAAAATAAGACCTAACCGAACCATCAGCTCTAATGCATCTTTTGGAGCAAAAAATTAATATAAGACCCGGTCTTATTTTAGTATAAAATAAGACCGGGTCTTATATAATATAATATAATATAATATAATATAATATAATATAATATAATATAATACAGGGTCTTATATTAATTTTTGCTCCAAAAGACACATTAGAGCTGATGGTCTGGCTAGGTTTTATTTTTGGGGAAACAGGGTAGTAATATCATTAAGATTTTTATTATTTTTTTCTCTTTTAATGCTTTGGTAATCTTATGATGAATAATTTAGTTGTTCAAACTTCAGATTATTTTTTTCACAATTCTTTTAAACGACATGTCCTCCCTTCATTCCTTTAGTATATAATTCATTTGAAAAGTTTGTATAAAACACCCTAAATTTTAAAACACACCCTATGGGTAAGTCAAGGTACCCATTAGTCACTTGATGAAACAAAGGTGGCTTTATCGATTACAGCCTAATAGTAAAATAGTAGTTAAGACACAGGCTCTAGAGCAAGTCAGGGGCCTCTAAATCCCAACGATGTGACTTAAGTAAAGTTATGAAGCTCTGAAAATTCGTAGTAGCCATAGAATCTATCACATAGGGTAGCTGTCTTCACAGTTAATTAAATGAAGTAATATACACAAAGCACTTCGATCAGTGTCTGGCAATCAGCAGGAGCTTAATAAATGTTAGCTGTGTTGTAATAAAATAGAAGAATTCAGCCATCTCATCTCACTTAAATTTAGGAACATTCCTTAAGAAATACTTGTCTGACTTTGAAAAGGAAATCTCTCTTTTACTACATTAAGTTCAGCTTCTTCCTTTTGGCACACTGTCAAATTTTCAAAAGCTACAGCAGTTCCATTTACGGTATTTATGTCCATGAGGCAGTCACTCAGCCTCCTTTGGATTCTCCTTTGCCTCACCTTTATTGGACTGTTGTGATGGTTAAATTAGCCGATACAAGTAGAACACCTAGCCCAGGCTTGCCCAGTACCTTGTTGCATTCGCCAATAATAATACACATTTTAAAGGTCCGTGATTAGACAAAAGATGCCTCCTTGCCCCTGGTGGCCTTCTGGAAACCTCCCTCATGTCCCCTGGAAGACAGCAGATGCACAGGGTTTTACTGAATCAATGGTAGCCAGCTTCATAATCAGATGAGTGGGCTTTGCAGATGAATTAATTAAATGAGGTGTGTGTGTGTGTGTATGTGTGTGTGTGTGTAAGAAAGTGAAAAAGGAACATAAATGGGTCAAATGGAAGACATTTCAATTTGAGGCCCACAGCTGTTCCGTGGCTTCTCTTGGCTTCTGACATCAGTTCCTCCTCATAAAATATTAAATGTTAAATGAAAGAAATGTTACACAAAGCCACTCGGTTTTTAGTCAAGTTCCTTTTATACTCCATTTAATTCAAACAAGCTCGTGGGAACATTCTCTTTTCTCCTGCTCAAGTTGAAATGGTTACAAACAAATAACCTCTGACAAAACCTTTAATCTCACTAAAATTTATTCAGGAATGTAAGTTCAACGTATATTTTTAAAAAAAAAAAAAAAAAAAGTTCATTATAATTTGTTAATCTAACTCTGCTGCCAAGTTGGCTGTTTTATTTAACGATAAATTGAATACAAAAGCTCCCCAAGGCAGGAAGATAGAATACCAAGCTCTGAAAGTTTGGCAGTTTAATTGACATTTTATAGTAGCCTCAGGCGGAAGTTAATTTCAACGCTGGTTATATATACATGCTTTGGTTGTTGTATAGGTTAGTGCATGTGTACATACATAGACATATATTGTCTTGAGGATTATACTACAAGTAAATTAAGTGATTTTGTTTGCTTGTTTTAGATATATTCCTGCCTGTATCTTATAAAAATTCATCTTAGAATTGTAAAAGAAGTTAGTCTTTAAGTGTTCTTTCAGAATGCCAGTCTTTGGAAAGCTGTGCATTTTTAAATTGGGTGAACATCAGTACAAAACAGAAAAAAGAAAAATGTGCATACGGTTATAGTGTGAATTGTGTTCCCCTAAAATTCATACTCGTATGTTGAAGTCCTAAACCACATTATCTCAGAATGTGGCCTTATTCCACATTCTGCGTTTTAGGTAGGGTTTTGAAGTCATCAAGCTAAAAGGTGGTCATTCTGTAGGGGCCTGAATCCGGTTATGGCTCACATTGCCCTTATGAAAAGGGGAAACTCGGACACAGAGGTATGCTAGACAAGGGGCAGTGTGAAGAGACATAGATAGTGTGAAGATGGCCAATGCAAGCCGAGAAGAGAGGCCTAGAACAGATCCTTCCTTCCCAGCCCTCAGCAAACCAACCCTATCAGCACCTTGATCTTGAACTTCTAGCCACCCGTACTATAAGACAGTACTTTTTGGTTGTTAGTTTATAGGACTTTGGTATTACAGCTCTAGCAAACCAGCACATGTTCCCTTAAAGGAAGTATAATGCCTTATAGCCATAATCTACGTTAAAACACAATAAAGAAAGTAAGACAAAAGAGAGAATTGTTCATATGTATTGAGGAACATTTAAAAAAAATTAACGTATATGAAATTAGTCTTGAATCAACTGAATACACAAAGGCTCCCCTAAAGAGTCCCCATTCATCAACAACCTCCATTAGAACGTTCATCACTTGCCCAATGCTTAAAATGAGAGATATGAAAGAACTATGTGTTAAATGGACCAACTTTCTTTAAGGAAAAGGAACAACATCTCTCGTGCTGAATTACATTGCATGCATTCCATTGCCTATATGACAGTTAAAAAAAAAAAAAAAACAACAGTAGTACTCTGTGTGAGGACAGTGATAGTCTATAGCTTGGAATCCATAATTTTACTTTACACAGTTTAGGTCTCTTTCAAATTTCTCCCCCAGGGTTGAAGTCTTCATCGAGCTGGTGGCCCTATTAGGGAGTGGACTAAAGGATTATGAAGTTTGTAAGTCCTTAATGTTGTCGGGGCTGGTAATTCATGAGCAGTAGATGCAGAAACCGCTGGGAAAAGCTCCGAGCTCTGGGAGAACTAAAGACAGGAAGGCAAGAGTCTCTGTGAGCCTCCAGATTAATCTTCCCAGGAAGGAGCGGAGACACTAATGCTTGAGGAACATAAAAACAGACTACAAAAAGCAGTAAGCAAAAAACCACATTAGAGCTTTTACTTATTTTGTTGGACTTTTATTTCCAAATCACACAATTGTCTGAGATGATTTAATGCACAATTACATAAAAAAAATGAAATTAACATGTTTTTAAAAGCATAAAAGCAACGGCTAAATAAAGCCATAACATTTTTCTCTGCGCTACCAAGATAATGAACCATATTTTTCATCTCTAACTGTGCTTCTGTGTCAGGAGTATGGAATTTGGGGCAGGAGGGGGGCAGGGAAATAGACCTTCGTTACTGAAAGGCTGTCTCACAGCTCCCTGGGAAGTGGCTTTTGTCACTTCCAAAGTGCAGTGGGTCGAAGAACAAAACGACAGTGCCTGGAAAGAACTGTGTCACTATGACACTGAATGCCCAACGACTCTAACTTACAGGGGGAAGAGAAGAGCAAATTGAGGATGGCGTAGGTACATATTTTATATCTTGGTACCTACTGGGCTGCAAAACGCTAGCTATTGATCCTAGATGCTGCTTTCCTTTTGACATAGGGTATAACCACCTTAATAATAAAATACACCTATGGGTGCATATATACACCTATGTGAAGCGTGATAGAGGTCTCTGCCTTCATTTATGTACACAGACAGATTTTATACACATACATATTTGTAACACACACTCGTGCTAAAACTTTTCCCAGTGTCCCCATGAAATGCCTCCCGCTAGCATTGTTACCTGTAAAGTACCCTTCAATTTTCTGGGGGGGGGTGTATATATATATATATATATATATATATATATAAAATCTTATTTTCTGAATGATTTATGACTTTTTTTCTGAAAGTCATACCTTATTTTCTGAATGATTTTTATAGAGAGTATGGTATGTAGTATAGTGATAAATGAAAACTAATGAGTGTACTCAAAGGTTGAATGAACATACACATACACGGTTACTACCGCATTCCAGATCTGTGCTGTGGGGGATACACATAAATTCGTAGGACTTAGCTCCTGCCCTCTAGGAGCTCACAGTCTCGTATGTTTGTTCTTGTGCAGTTGGTTAAATAATATCGAATACAAGTTGCCAGTATATGGGTGTATGCCAAGAGAATACATCACTGGAGGGAAGAATATATTTAATGCATTTTATTTATTTATTTTTTTCTCTGTCATTTACCTTCTGGATGGCATTTGGTTGAGGAGCCTGTACAAACTGGAGGTGACAATCCCATTACCTATATGCTTTGCCCAAGCAAGACAAACATTAATCAAAGGACCAAATCAGTGCCTGATGTACACTATTTTATATTTTCCATGATTTAAAATAGATAGGGAGGAAAACATCAGAAGAGGAATTATGCTTCACATCTATGAATAAATTAATGACAAGTTTTATGTAAAGATTCAGAAAAAATATGCATGTGTACATATGTAAATGTCAAGAGATTGTTGTACCATCTCAGTGGAGGCGAAATAACATACTAGTGAGATTGGATTTCTGATGGAGTGAGCTGAAGGCATCTCATTTCACATTGTGGTACAAGTGTAGAGGTTTATGGAGATATTTTCTTTGAGGATCCAGGCCATAATTTAGTCTAATTCCAGTTATCTTTGATTTGGGACCTGGGTATTTGAGTCACTTCAGGAAGTTATCTGTAAGAATGTTAGTTATTCAGAATAATATTTGAATTTGCACAAATGTGGGAAATTCTCTGTAAGAAAAGGAAGCAACAGAGGAAAGCAAAGGCCTTCAACCTAAACCAAAACAATGCAGACTTGTATGTATCTAGATGTATCAGTGAGTATGTGTACATGCCTGTTTGTGTGCCTGTAGGTATGGGTGCATGTGTTTGCATGTATTTTTGTGGATATGCTTGTGTGTGTTCATATGTATGCATGTGGTTGTATGTGTTGGTGCATTTATTTTTTATGTGTGGTATGTATATGTGATTATGTCTATAAGCTCTGTGTATATGAGTGTGGTTTGATGCCTTTTCAACTCTCCTAAAGCTTTATTATTTTTTTTTCCTTTTAACTAAATGTCTTAGTCTCTTTGGGCTGCTATAACAAAATACCACAGACTGGGTGGCTTATAAACAGCAGAAATCCATTGCTTACAGTTGGAGCCTGGAAGATGCGGTCAGGGTGCCAGCATGATTGGGTTAGAGCCCTCTTCTGGGTTGCAGACTTCTCATTGAATCCCCACCTGGTGAAAGGGGCAGTGGATCTCTCCAGAGCCTCTTTTATAGGCATTAATCCTGTTCATGAGGTCTCCACCCTCCTGACCTGAGCACCTCCCAAAGGCCCCACCTCCTAATGCCATCACCTTTGAGGGTTAGGATTTTAACATGAATTTTGGGGAGACATAAACATTCAGACCATAGCATTAACTAATGGTATTTCTACTTTCACAACACAAATCTGTTCAATCTTTGGGCTAGGTAAGTACCAAATAAAGAACTATATCAGTGAAATGGTGTAGACAAAAGTATACGATGGTTCCTTAGTTATGTTACTCTTGGAAACTTCTGGTGGAATATCACACCCAAGTCAGCATTACCTATTGCACATTCAATCTTTTCCCTCTATATCTATGTGACAATATATAATGCAAAATTTAAAGAAACAGTCAATGCTTTCTTGCAAATTATTACCATAATATTTATTGGTCATGAATGTATAATGTTTAAAATCATTGTGAAAATATTTTGAAAACTCAAGAAAATGGAGATTACATGAAACTCCACAGAATCCACAGATAATATTTGACCAGGTAAATAGAATTGTACACACATCACCATATAATAAGTATTAGATCCTATCGTCTTTGTCCTGCTCTTAAGACCTCACTCCAGGAATTTTCCTCTCTCTCTTTCTCTCTCTCTCCATAGATTCTATAAGCATAAAATACGTTGTTCTCTCACAATATATATTCTTGATCCCACCTCCCCTGCAAGCAACAGCCCTAAATCTTCCCTTTCCTTACTAGGAAAATGCATTGAAATCAAGGTCTACACTCCCTGCCTTCCCTCTCATTCTATTAAAACACACTCTTCACTACAGCTGACCTCATACAGGTCATTGATCACCTCCGTGTGGCCGAATCCAACCGTCCTATTTCAATCTCATCTTACTGGACTCTAAGTAGCATTTGGCCCAGCAGATGACTCCCCCGTCTTGAAATATTCCATTGGTTGGCTTCCAGGA
The DNA here is from genome assembly GCF_004115265.2 of Rhinolophus ferrumequinum. Taxonomy (NCBI): domain Eukaryota; kingdom Metazoa; phylum Chordata; class Mammalia; order Chiroptera; family Rhinolophidae; genus Rhinolophus; species Rhinolophus ferrumequinum. The sequence continues at coordinate 34,697,050 of NC_046307.1, forward strand.
CGGTTTTGCTCCTAACTCATTAACTCCTCTTACTGAATCTCCTTTGCTGTTTTCTCTTCTTGCCTCTGACCTCTTAGTGTCGGAGCTTGCTAGGACTCACTCACTGGAACCTTCTTTTCACTATGTAATATCTCCCTGCTTTGGTGATTTTGTCCAGTCTTGTTTCTCTATATTTTATGAGATCCAGCTTTACATGAGATTTCCCTTGAACCCCACACTTAAATATTCAACTGCTTACTTAATATTTGCACTTAGAAGTCTAATAAATATCCCAAGCCTGACATGTGCAAAATTGAATTCCTGGTCTTATCTCCCAACTGATCCTAGTTACAGCCTTCCTCATCTCAGTTAATGGTGACTCCATCCTATTTTCTCAGGTCAGAATCTCTAAAGTAGTCTTTGATTCATGCCACTCCTCATTCCATATCCAATTCTGTCAGTTATTATAATTCAGAGATATTTCCAGACTCTAACCACTGCTAACCACTTCTACTGCCATTACTCTGGTCTAGGCCATCATAACTGCTCCCTAGGTCAACGCATTGGTCTTCTTAACAGGTCTTCCTGCTTTCACTCTGTTTCCTTCAATCTCTGTTCTCACAAATGGCAGTCAGAATGATCCCTTTAAAAGATAAATCAAACCATGTCCCCCTTCATTTCATAGCCCTGTCATGGCTCTTTGTTTCACTCAAAGTAAAGACCACGTTCTTACAATGACCTATGCAGCCTGCCTTCTGCTAAATTTCTAATTGTTTTTCCTCTTCCCTCTACACTTCAGCACCCTGGCCTGCTTGCAGGTCTTAGAAGTCTCCAGGTATGCCCTTACCTCCCAGACTGGACACTTTCTAGTCTCTCTTTCTGGATTACTCTTCCCCTAGAAAGCCACACGGCTCGCTCCCTTACCATCATCGGGCCATTGCTTAGCTATCACTTTTCTCAGAGATCTTTTCTGACAAACTGGTTTAAAATTGCCACTCTGCCCTCCAGCATTCCCACACTCCCTAACTCCCACCCAGCTTTATTTTTCTCTATAAAACTTAACCACGATCTAACATACTGTGCGATATACTTGTTTAGTACTCTTACTGTGCACTCAACTGTATGCTCCATTAAGGCAGGGATTCTTGTGCATTTCGTTCCCTGCCATCTCCCCATACCAAACACAGTAGACGCTAGATATACTTTTCAGAAATGACTAATAATATGATTGCCATTGTACTATATATATTACATTGTGATATACTTTTTTCCCCCACTGATATTCCCCGAGGAATCTCATTTTGCTAGGTATGTTTTACCTACTACATTTGATTTGCTTCTGGTATAATAGTATTTCATTATATTAACGTGCCATCATTTATTAGATCCCTATTCCTGGGCATAGCTTAAATGTCTAACTAATTTAAAGAATACTACCTACATAAATATCCACCAACATAAATATTTGTACACCCTTCTCATTATTTCCTACAAATTATTTTTCTGGAAGAGGTAATTTTGGACCAAAGTGTATGTTAATTTTATGGATTTAGATATATATTACCAAATTAACCTCCAGAAAGTTGGCATTCATTTACACTGTCATCACAAGTTATAAGGGTATCTTTTCCCGGTACTCTGAGTCATATTTTATATTGCTGTTAAAAAAAAAAAATCTTGCCAACTTGATATGCGAAGTATATATAATAAATTTTTTTAGTTAACTTTTTGTTTTGAAATAAATTTAGATTCATAAGTGTTCTAAAGATAGTATAGAGTTTCTTTCCTGATGTTAACATCTTACTTAACCTCTGTACATTTATCAAAACTAAGAAGTTGATATCAGTATATTACTAATAAATAGCTCCATGTATGAATGTTTTGATTTACTTTTTTTCCATATTTGATCCCACCTTATTTGTGAAATGTAATTGTATGTCATTTGCCAGTTTTTTCAATTGTATATTTTTTATGAATTAATATTGTCTTTTAAAAATGGTAGACTAAGATCTATTGGAAGTAGCACTAAGTCATACCCATATAATTTATACTCAAAATGTCTGTTATATTATCAGTAATTCCTCCAAAATTGGTAAATGCTATGAGACAAAAGGGTTTCATCATGATAAATATTTGGGAAACATTAATATATAATACAGTACAAACATGGCTTTTTAACCCAGACTAATTAGACTCAATTATTTCTTGATTTATTAGGTAATAATTTATTAGTTAAATCTCTCTGTTGCAAGTGACAGAAAGTATAACTCAACTCGCTTAAACAAGAAAGGTAATGAATCATATGATGTAAAGAGAAGTCCCTCAATAAGGTAGTTAGGTTCAGGAATGCAATCTTTGTCATTAGGACGTGGCATCTCTGTTTTTCTCAGGTCTGCACAATTGACTTCATTTATCACAATCTACAGGATGGTAAGAGGGCTTCCCTCAAAAATCTCATGGATCACTTACTTGTTTCTGAACTAATCACAGTGACATGAGGAATAAGCTGTGTTAAAATGGCCTTTTCCAGGGACAGGTGTCTACTCCTAGCGATAGCTAGACTCTCATGTCCTGAGATTGGGAGACAGTATATTCCTAAATTAAAATTTTGAGCTGTTTACTGATGCGGGTATGAACGTCATGGAGTTAAACAATTAATGAACAAATCTACTATTGTTAGATTTCACACGCCATCATTAAGAAACCCACTTAAATTTCAGATGAGACCATACAGAATCGCAAAACTGTCATGAGTATTGTTTTCAGTTACTTGTGAGATAAGTAAGATAAAACATTGTTTTACCAACGAGGGAACTTAGCCCAATGACACACAGTTCACTGGTGCTAAAAGCCAGTTGTTATTCCTTGTTCACTGATCATTCTTTCCATTGCTAACTGCATTATATATATAACCATTACTTGTCACCACACAGAAAATGTAACACTCAACATCAGTTTTAACAAGGGTCCATCAGCCTCTATGCCAATTATTAATGTTTTCTGTTCAGAGGTTCTAATGACCCACTATCCATGGTATGTTTCACGAATGCATTTGAAAAATTTTGAGGCTTTTACCAAAAGGCTGTCAGCTGTTACCCCAATGATCTACTGCTTAGATCTCCTACTGTGAATCTCCTGGTCTTTCTTTTGTTTTGCTATATATCTACATTGTTGTCAAGGATACCCAGCTCTCTACATTCCTGTCTGAACAGTCCACAAGGTGTTCTATTAAAAGTCCCAATTAAACGTGGACAGCCATTCACCTGTACAATTCATCTCTTTACTTTCTTTCCCACCCACACTCAACTAACTCCCTGATCTGAAAAATACCAAGGGGTCAGAAGTCATCAAGAGAATGAACAAAGTACATGAGATCTTTGGGTATCACACAATAGCTATGGCAATGCTATCTCAAGTAATTGCTGCCGTAACAAAGCAGAATAAAACCAGATTGAAAAGATGTAAATAAAAGGAGCGAGAGAGCAAGGGGGTGATGGAATTTTTTTTCAATTTTGTGGCTATTGCATTATTAGTATTTTTAAAGGCTTAAAGGATGTTCTCAATTTAAAACTTACTGCTTTAGGTAGACTGATAGAGGAGTTGTTGAGATAGCAGAGAAGGCTTTATATCCTTATAAAATTAAGAAATCTGTGTAATTCAAATTGCATGATATACTTAGTAAATGTGTATTTTTGTATAGTTAATTTTCAACTTATGAGGCTGTATAATGTAGTGGTTAACAGCACAATTTTTGGAATCAGAGAGAGATTTTTTTTAATTACTTTACTTTCTTATTGAGGTAACATTGCTTAATAACATATAAATTTCATGTATACAACATTATAACTAAATATCTGTATAATCTATTTTGTGCTCACCACCAAAAGTCTATTATTATTATTATTATTATTATTATTATTATTATTACTACAACTCCTGCTTCCTACTTGAATGTCCTTGAGGAGTGCATAACCCTATTTGGGACTCAGTTTCATGATCTAGAAAATGAAATTACTAAAATTACTAGTAATAGCACCTACATCATGATATCTAACGGGCTGCATAGAGCCTTTGTGCAAAGTAAGAAATCAACGTATATTAGCTTTCATTAAATGATACATAATGTTATTAAGGAGGTTGTGAGAACATAATTCCTTTTATATTTAGCTTTAGGTAATTTTATAATATTTATATGGCTGTTTTTAATAATTTGTACAAGCTTTACCTATTTTCCAATAAGCTATCCTTGATGTTATACAAAGGTAAAAGCAGTCAGAAAACCCAGGTGTTCTTAGCCTATGGAAAAGAAGCCTCAGTGGATACGAGGTGCTGGCCCTCATGAGGAAAAGCTTTTATCTCTCCTACATGGCCATAGGGAATAGAAATAGATGTGTGACTGCAATGTTCAGGAAGGCAGATTTTGGTTCATTGTAAAATGATTTTGACTCACTCTAAAGTTCAGAACTACTCTATAATGCTACGGTCTCCTGCTAGAGAAAGCCAGGTCCTTTTCTCTAGAGATTTCCAAGCAAAGGCTGAGCAAACTCTTAGCCAGGAAATCATAGAAGAGATGCATTAGGAGATTAGGGATTGAGCATGGGTTCCATGAGGTGATTGATCGGAGACCGTCCTACCGATGATCCCATGATTCTGATTTGTAAATGAAAGTCAGGTATTTTTGTCCTCGATAGGTTCGCATTCGCTGAATCATTCATTCAGGAAACCTGTATCAATACAGTGAGAAATATTATAGGACCATGTTTATTAAGAGCATTGTGGAGTCTTACAGAGCTGTGTTCAAATTCTGGTCTTGGGATTGAATCTATTATGATTTGGGCCAATAACGTGACTTCTGTGGAACCTTCATTTACTTATATGAAAATAGAAGTAAAGTAGTTTCTACCTGATAGGATTCTTCTGAGTATCAGATAAAATATACCATGTAATAATAACCTTAGCACAATTTCTGGCATCTAGTAAGCTCTCAAAAAATGTTTACTATAATACTATTAATACGGAATGGATGAAAGTACTGAGATGTGCAAGACCAAAGATGAATTCCCTGCTCTCTTGACTTTTAAGAATTCCATTTCTTGAAAGATTTGCTTACAAACTTTTGCACATCCCAGGGAGTGGATATTACATGCGTATATTTCTGTAGAAATCTACTCATTTATTCAGCACGTATGTTTAAATACCGATAAACAGGAAAGAAAAGGTCCCTGACATCATGGAGTTGGTATGATGTGATAGTGGAGAAAGAATGTCAAACCATATAAAATAAGCTAGTAGAGACAGAGAATGGCATGGGGATAGCAAGCGTGGTCAGGACCCACCTGACTTAGGAAGCCACAGTGATGAAAAGGAGCTTAGAGGGAGGAAAGATGATTTCTAGACGAAATCATTAGGGCGACCTTCTCGGGGGGAAAAAAGCAATGATATTAAAGAGTTCATTCTTGAAGGATGATGAAAATTTCATGATCCATCTTTTCGATGAGTCACTCAACCAGAGTAGTTCATGGGTATGTCACTATAGTTAGCAGCAAATGTAAGAGCACCTTCTTGGAGCATAAGATGGAGAACAGGCAGCTGTCTTGATCAGATGGAAGAGAACAACAATAGTACTAAAGATAAGAAAGCAAACTTCTTGGGAAAAAAATATAACAATTACTTGGTGGAGAAAACACAGAAAAGTAAACTTATCTAAAAAGTTTTGAAGGTTTAGAAGACATGGAACTTCATTCTTTAGACAATAAGGCGTTACTTAAAAGGCTTTAGAACCAGGAAGTAATATGATAAAATTTTTAGAAAATCAACTCAGGGGGTTAGTCCAGAAAACCTTTCAATCCTATATGTGATGTTATGTGTGATTTCTTGCTCATTCATTCATCCATGCATTCATTCGGCAAGTACTGATCCAATGAGTCAAGTTCAAATCAAGAAGATTCGTAGCCGGGTTTCCTAATAAACGAGAGAGCTACAAACATAAACAGGTATGAAACAGACATATTTGAAGCCAATACGTGAAGAGGACTATGACTTCTAGTGAAATGAAAGTTTAAAAAAATAACTGTAAATTAAATGTGTTTTCTCTATTCTTTGTTAGAATAATAGGAGATTTTAAAAAATCCAATTATGCTATTTTGCTGTCTACTGTAGTCTGTTATGAGCAAGGCTTAAAGTTGGACTCAACAGATGACCCCAGATAAAAACACGAGGATAAGAGAAACCTAATATATTCAACCCACTGCAATAATTCATATTTTTAAGATTTCATTTAGACTATTATGAATAATTTTAATATACAGTCTATAAAATTTGTGACCTGTAGTTAGATGACATTTTCAATCCACTAAGGCAAATGAGTTTATTTAGATGATATATAATCTTTCTCATGGTGGGGCTTTTTTAATATAAAGTTTTTATTTTAATAACTTAAAATCAATACCACACACATTTGTGGAGAAGGCGTCAAGGCCCAACTTTTCAAATACCACTGTCAGTTTTGTAAACTAATGCAAACTCAGTTAAATAAACTGGGATGTAATCATGGCTGCTTTCCTTTTAAGACCACAAAGTAAAGTTTCCTCTACAAAGTTAAATATTTCCATAATTGAGAGTGTAGGCAGCCGGAATTGACACCAATTTGGAGACAAGGTCAGTAATAGCAAAAGGGGGGTTTTGCTTGAAAATTCTTTGGGGCTGTTCCCTCAGCCTGCAGTAGCGACCCCTTTGGTCACAGTCTCCCATTACAGGATCACGAGGGTGGGACAAGAGTGGCCACATATGTTTTATGACCCAGCAGTTTCCAGCAGATATTCTTCTGGCTATTTGGATAATGGAGTTGAGAAGTAATGGATGGTAAGGAAGGTCCCGGAATGATCGCTGGCAGTACTCTGTGGAGTTGCCTTGCTTTCTGCCCTTTCTGAGGTCCTGATTGTTTTTTGTTGTTGTTGATGTTTATGTGAATCCTTTCAACATAGGCGCTGTTTTGTTTAGGATAACATAAATTAGTTGTTTTGTTTTTTTGTTTTTTTCTTGTTTGCAACCTAAAAATAAAAGCAAAAAGAACTTAATCTTTCCAGTTGCTTTATAATTGCAATCAATAACAATTTGAATTTTTAAAGTTAGCTTAATATTACGTAGTCATTATTAAGTATTGCTTTCCAGCTCGGAAAATAATAAGTCATTAATTGTAAACTGATTCTTGGGACCTCAAAGCCAAATTTCATTTTTCGGTGATTTAAGGTTTTGCAGAATATTACAAAGGTTCTCTTATACTTTCTTCCACCATGTACTAAGCCAGGGAAAAGGGAATTACTAGCACTAGCAAAGGAAATACAGCCATGCCACAAATATAGATGATGTTGAACTCTAAACCAATTGGAATGGATTGTAAAACAGAACTAGAAATGAAGTTAGGGAAGAAAATGGTACTTCCCAAGTAGCGCTGTGATCTTCAGATGATACATTTCAGCCTACTGCTCAAAATAGTCACCAAATTCTCCTTCCTCGTTCAGTTCTCTGAACTGTTCAAGGATATGTTTATCAGCACTAGGAAGAAATGCCCGGTAGCTTTAGAAGATTGCCCTGTCTCTTCACATTACTTCTTTCAACTCTGATGTTTACTTCGATTTTTAAAATGACATTGAGGGGATCTGCAGGTTCAGATAGATTTTGGTAAGCTGAAAGTTAATGTCGCAGGGACCAAAACTCTTCCCGAGAAACAACAATCAGCTCTTAATCATTTGCTCTTTGTCCATTATAGGTCTCCGTTTTTGTTGCTGTTATTGTTCTTTAGTGTTATGTATTAAAAATTAATGGCTGTGACATGATTTTAGACAAGTATCCACTTTCCTTTTGTTAGCAGGTGTAATTCAAGGAAAGTATACTTCAGAAACCTCCATTACCATGCCTCTTCCTGACAGAATTCAATTGAGAGATGCCATTCCTATTTATTAATTGCTTGGGCTGCACTGTCATGGTTTATGATGTTAGCACAGACCCTCAATTGAGTTACATTCTTGTATTCAATTAGAGACTGTGTGTTATTGTACATGTTAACACTGTAGAACCACAGATGCTAGCCATCTGTAGATTTGATTTTTTCCCCCTTATAGTCCTCAAAAATGGAGCAATTTAAATCAGTACTCCTAGAGAGACTTACAAAATAAAATAAGCGCATAAGTGCATGAGTTGCAGAGTTAGAAAAAAGGGCAGTGTAAAATTTAAATTTGGAAGACTCTATCAAAAGGATTTGCATGATTAGAACTGCAAGGTGCTTTAATCATTCTAGGTGGTCACTTATAACTGAAGAAGAGTAAGTGCTGGTGTCTCAGGTCAAAAGGTTATCCATGACAAAATGGAGGGCACCATTGCAATGTTATAAGATTAGAGTAGGATGACAAAAATCAATGGGGCTAAAACTTCTCTGGATGAAGAGAGACGCATGGGTGGTAAGCCAGACCTAGCAGGACATTTAGAACGTGCCCCTCACTTCCTTCTCTCCTGGAGCCTGATGTACCATTGATACTTCCCAATTTCGAGCAACTTTTCACAATGAAATGACAGAAAGGAAAGATACCTGGCTTGCAGCAGAGTCTAACTCCTCAGATTCTTTTCATGAATTAGTCCAGGTAGTCGTTCTCCTACAACATAGATCCTTGCCAAATCACCTCAGCAATGCATTCTCGTAGCCGGGCCACCGTTTACCTTAGACAACTCCACATTCACCATGGTCGGATTTGTCACTTAGTGTCAGTTTGGATTGAAGATCTGCTTTTGCACAATCGTGACCTCCTCTTTGAAAACAAGAGGCATACCCCCCGTTGCTCTGGCCAAATTCCAGGTTAGGTAATTACATTCTGTTACCTAAAGACGCCCTGTAGTTTCAATTAGAAAAATCGTTTCGCCTCACTCTTCTACCTGTGGAGCTGTGTAAGGGTAGGTGCTGCACTGCTGCACAGCAAACCTGTCTCACCCCAGAATAAGTTGCTCTCTTTATCATCATCCGTAATTTATATTTATTGGGTACCTACCTGGTGAGTGTCTTGGGATAGGATGACTTGGTAATTAAATGTTCCTGACTGCCATTTGTCGCCTTTGAGAACAAATACTCAAGTTTGAACAGTTTATTCCTGACCACTGAAATAGCATCTATTCTTGTGATACGACACCACCTTGCTATTTTCTGATATCTGTCCATCTCATACAACTTGCATCAAAAATATTTTTCATATCATTGGATCCTAATAGCCTCAGAATTATGTCAAGAACCTCTTTGTGGGGGCTGACCAGAGAGTGTGAGCCGGCTTTTCAGTTCGGACCAATTACAGAGCACACGTCTCTGCTCTTCTGGAGGGCGGGGAGTGGACGAGTTTGTTGTCCTAATGAGCACTATGCTTTTAACATTGAAACCTGACCTCTGTGTTTCTAGTATTACATTGTGGACTGTGCCATCTGCTGTTCTCTTTTGCCATCTAGTTCTAATCACAGGATACAGAGGCACTTGGAACGCTTAGAAAGAATCAGTTTTGGTAGCTCTTTCTCCCTTTCTCCAGACACAGTCTTGATTGGTAGCCTGGTTTTAGATCTGTCTACTTAATGACTTTGCCTTTCGGTGATCACACTTACTTTTCTCCATGTCCTACACTGGCTCACAGGTTTGAAATTGTAGGTTGTAGAGCATAACTTCTAAGAGGTGTGACATTGCTGTGAGAAGAATTTCAGTGATTGTCATTTTCCACCAAAAAGGGCTCATTCTACTTGGACATCGACCCCTGGTCCAAATGTTTCATACTGCAGAGCTGCACACGCATACATTCTGACACAGTGGCTGGGGAGGTGCAGGAATTCAGCAGAGCCGCTGCTCTCTGCGAGCTTACATTCTAGCTCTAACTAGATAGCTCTCCACCGAGGGCTTCACAGACAGCCTTTGGGTTTGCTCAAGGACGATGGCAAAATATGAATTAAGAAAAGCTCATTTTTCCTGTTTTGTTTTCAAGTTTTATTCCACATTTTAAAGGGTTTCACCATCTTCTCTCTTTAATTTTAAGACAGGGTGACCTGTGTGAGAGTGTCGTTAATGAGAATATTCTCTTTATCAGGGAGTTACAAAAAATGGACAATTGTTTGTATTGTGTTACAAAACCAAAGTTGAGAGCTTCATCAGTATGGTTGTAGCAAGGTTTTCACTTTAAAAAGAGAAAACTGGATCTAATGCAAAAAAAAACGAAAAGAAAAAGAAAGAATGAAAAAGAAAATTCCTAATGTATGAGGTTTGACAATTAAGTTCACGAGCTTGTATATCAAACTGTACTATAGCTGCCAGGACACAGCGACTTCCATCTGTGTACTTCCTCCCCTAATTTAGCCCCTCGCCCCTTTCTTCCCCTGTCTACACCTTGGTAACCGTCTTGTGGTCCCTTCCTCTGTGTCACCTGGAACCTTTTTCTACTGCTAAGACATGACCGTGTATCTTTAAGATTTGCCGAGGAAGCGCCTTTCATCGCCCCACCATATGATGACTTCTAACTCAGGTACTGCTTCAGGTATAACATAGACGACTCTGGGACACTGAGCACAAGAGGAATCTACTAGAAGGAGCGTGGGAGCTTGAAGCATTTCTAGGCAGGCTATAGAACCAGTGCAAGAAATGGGCATGGGGAATGTTCCCCCACAATTCTTGTTTTAGAGATACCTACTGAAATATTTATGGATAACATGATGCTCTTTCTTGAATTCCCTTCAGAATTTTTTCATTATAGGGTGAGAGGAGACGGAGCTATAAAGGAACAAAGAATTGTCATGAGTTGATGAGTTTTGTAGCTGGATGATAGGTGTATGAGAGTTTATTTATTTTTTCTCTATACTTTTGGACATGTTTGAAATTTCTATGAAAGAAAATCAAAATGAAAAGATGTGTTCAAGGCTGCTGCTCCCGAAAGCTTCCCAACTGCTTTGAATTGACAGAGATGAGTGTCGTGACTCAGGTGCATTCTAAGGGAGACATACTCAGTTCGTCGGTATTTGCTCTGCCTTGATCCAGTCAAGGAATATGTGCATTGGATGGCACATGTGTATGTGTGTGCATGCACATGAATGTGTGTTCTGTGAAATGGGTGTGTGTGTGTGTGTAGATATATCAATGCCTGTATTCTACAAGGTGTGTGTGGGAGGAGGGCATGTGAGTATATATTCTATGAGATGTCTGTTTAAGTGTGTGTGATAGGTCTGGCAAGGTGTGAGGCCTGAGAACAGAGGTGACAAAGTTGAAGAGCCTTTGTTCTTTGTGGTAGGTCTGTCCCATATTTAGTTGGCAGCTGTCCTGTTTGGTAATCACTTCAGCCTTTGAGTTTTCCAGCCAGTGAATACTGAACCCAAAATATAATGTCCTTTTCCCACAACTGAGTATGTTTTATTCTTGTGAAAATATGATTTGTATGTTCTCAATCAGTGCAGTATAATATAAAATATATAATCTGCAATGTAGCTTATTGTCAATAAATTTGCCATATTGTGTCTTAAAAATGTTTTTAAAAATAAAAAGAAATGCACGGGAACCAAGGTGACCTGGATGGCTAAGAAACAGGAAATAGAGAAAATTTTGAGCAGTTGAAGAACTGCCTGGTTAGGCAACTGCAGGTAAAATGAGCACTTACCTTATTTTCATCTCAGTCACTGGGCTGAAGTCCAAATTCCAGGCAGGTGGTGTCTGATGGGACTGCTTTGATTTTCATGCCTGGTTTCTAGCTGTATCTAGAAGATGAGAGGAAGATTCTGGAAGAAAATGGGATCCTCCAGTGGTACACCAACAACTCTAGGTCCAGGAGAGAGAGGCAGTTCCCCAAAAGGAACATAGCAAGCTTATTGGCAGAAGGAAAAACTACTGGGTAACCCCAAACACTAATTGTCCTCCTTAGTTTTTCTCTGATTCACAACTGCTCATTTTGTTCTTCAGCTTTAATTTTTTTTTTCGTAGTTTCTATTACTATAGAATTAATTTCATACTTCTTTAGTACAATATCCAAGTGCGGACTTTCATAAACAGCCTCCCTCTACGTGTCTTTTTTTTTCCCCCTAGCCATTTTTAATTCACATGCAGGCTACAGATACTCATCAGCCCCAAAATTTACTTCTTAAAACAGGCTGCCTACTGTCATTTGCAGACGGCTTGCATCGAGTTGCTCTTTGTAGCTGGACTGCCCTTTTTTATTCCTTACTAATTCTTGCTCATTCCTGTGGATCCAAATCACATGACCTGTGTTCCGTTGCACTTAGGGATCTCTGTGACCTGGCCTTTTTAAGTAGTATCATGATCAGTGTGGGTGGCCCCTCTTCTTCAGGCTAGAGAATGACCTCCTTGAGAGCAGGGACCATGTTCTTACCTTCACCTGTCTTCTCTACCAGGGCCACCTGCACTGCATTGACCGATACCAGACGATCACTCATCGTGGTCATCCAATCACACATGTATTTTCAGTGAGCATTTCATGCCATGGCTACTTGTTCACAAAGGTTATGGGCTCTGTACTGATGCATCCACAGTTGTCCTAATCTGTATCTTAGTGGTTAGTGGCGTAAGTTCAGTACGTTCTCACATTTCATCTTCTAGTCTGTACTGACTTCTCCCTCCCCAACCCCATTCCTCAAATTCTCCCACCACTTCCTTATTCCTCCCAACCCTCTGCCTGTTTTCGCATTACCCATTCTAGAGTTGTGACCAACAGTGTGAGCTCTGTCGTTGCCTTGAACTGGGTTGAGACAATGTGAGGACTTGTTAACTCAACAGCTTTCTTCTTCCTTAGTTAGTAAGATTTGGAGACTTGAGGGAGCTGGGCTTTGCCACATCCTCCACCTTAGTTTGGTTTTCGGTGACAGTTCTTAGAAATGAATATTTATTGAATTGATCGATTAATTGTTATAGCAGAAGTACTGGGGAAAGAAAAAGAGAAGGTGAAATAGAAATATGTCAAGAGAAACCTTATTGTTTGCTGTTACTTGTGTAATTGTCACACCCCGAAAAAGGAACTATTTTCCATACTTGACATTTGACAAAGATAGCAGGGGACTTGGAAGCAAAAATGAAAAATAAAAAAGTACTAGGTCATGTTGCTTGCTGTAGATATTTTGGGCATGGCTAAGATGTGCTAGGAATATTTCATTTTTGACATGAACTCTGACCATTTTTCACTTGTAAATGGCCAGGATGCATATATTTACCCAAGACAGGGTATGGTTTGTGATAACAATATTGTGATGCGCTGTGGCCATATTAAGAATTTGACTGACTTATTTGAGCTGAGTGCATATGCAGCTTCTGGTAGAGAAACTTGAGTGACCTATTTCTTCTTTTTTGTTTAAAAATCAGGACTATAAGCAGTCCAATTATGAGTCAGGAACTAATAGGATAAATAGATACAAGAAAACAGCATGTAACAATTTAATGAAGGAAAAATGTATTATATGCTCAAGACATAAATAAAATGCCACTTTCAGATTACAGTTTTTACAATCTATTTATTTGCTTCATTTTCTTTAACTGCTATTTCACTCAACTACAACTTTTAATATTCATTGGATAAACAATACAGAAAAGCTCGGTTATTTTAAAATTGTCGTTGAGCTCCTTCCATCATGTTTTTATATTCACTGTCTATAATGGAGCATTTAGTTATAATAGGACATTACATTTTGCATGGTTAAGTTATTTCTTTTCTTTTCAAGATGGCTAAGAATATCAGCCTAGAAAAACATGCTTGTTAAATGGTTGATTTTAGTCAAAAATCATGGAATCCCCATTGGGATCCACTGTTTTACAAAGTGTGGTGCTTGAACAATTGTATGAGTTTCAGGTGGCAATTCATCCTAAACATGCATATTCCTATATCAATTCTAAGACCAATTACATCAAAATACCTGCCAGAGAACTGAATTTTGGATTTGAAACAAACTTCCATTGAAGAGTCTGTTCACCAAATTTTGAACATGGTAGGTTGAAGCATTGAAGTCAATGTTTAGCACATAATTGATCTGAATAAGACGTGGGTATTAAAAATCACGGATATAACTTCAACCTTCTAATATTTCTAAATAAATTACATTTTGTTTATTTAGTTAATTGCACTGCTTTACGGGTTAAGCTTCACATTTTTTAAATTTTAATAAATCAGGGCAGACTTTCCCCAATTTTGGAGGCTCTCTTTTAGACTCATAATCAAACCCAGCTCTTATGGAGTTGGTACCTACACCTGTTTATTCTCCTTTTATGTCAGCTGCACCGTTTTGTTCTTCAAAGCCATTCTGTGTCTTCTCTTTTCTTTTCTGATCAAATGTCCAACTGTCTGATTAGTGCACAGAGAGCAGTCAGTGATCAGCCCACCAACTCAACATTCATCCTTAAAGTAATGAACACTCATTACTTTACTACATACATTTTTATATAAGATATTTAAGACTCTGATCTTCATAAATTCTTCTACATAGGGACCATAGCTAATTGAAGCTTAAAAATAACATTTGGGAGTTTATATATTATTATCATTTACTAATCACAGTGAAACATTTTACTGTGGAAACTTTGGCAATACAGTAAAACATTAAGAGTATAACTCAATACCACAATTGAAAATCTTGACTATAATTATAATTTTTAAGAATTGAAAGCACATAATGAAAAACCATTAAGAACTTAATGTATATGTAATTTTGTACCCTCCTGTTTCTCACTGAACAGACCTAATGCTTAACCTAGACAGCGCCATTGCGGACTTTTAGTCTTTAGGGAGAAGGATCAGAAGAAATGTAATGATGACATTTTCGAAGTCAATCCAAATGTGTATGTGTAGTTACCAATAGAATAATACCTCCCCTCCTCTTTTTTTCTTTCTTTCTTTTTTTTTAATTAATTAATTTATTTATTTTGTCTGTTTTCATTTTTTGGTGTTTGGAAATAAAGAAGTAACTTGAGCAATTCTACAGTAGATTATCTGAGGCACCAGACTCACTGTGAAAAGTCAGGAGTCTGAGTTTTGACTACTACTTCACATTAGAGTTAAGACCAGACCATTGGAAAAGTAGAGCTGGTCAAGTTGATCGCTGGCTTCATTTAGTGTTTGGGTTCATTTTGCTCTGTTTTTTTCACAAAGTTAACTGGGGAACTTCTTTACAGAACTTATCTTTTGCATGGAACGCACGTGGAACACATGCAGTTTCTGTCAAATAGAAGCAACACTTGAGATCTTCTAATGAAAATTGTTAAAAGTGCAGAGTATTACTATTCTGTTATTAGGGTTAAATCAGGCAACTGGTATTATTCATTATTTCTAAATAAAGTGAAATGTGGACCCCCATGCATGAAGATATTTATTACTTATTGATATTTAAAGGTTGTTAAATTAATCTTATTTAAATTACTCCTACTGCCAACCACTGTTACAATAATTTATTATATAATATTACTTGAGGGTTTTTTTTTTACTTTAATATAAAACTTGCAAACGCAATATATTGCCTGTAGTTTTTTTCCTACAGTTCATTGCAACTGTGACTAATTCATCACAGCTGTTTAGACATGCAAAATCTATAATACTTCACAATGTTGATTTTCTGTTTCTATTTTCTAAGACTGGAGCTTGATTTGAAACCATATAATGAAAAATTACATGCATCTCACTGGAAGTAATATTGCTTTAACCACTTGGAGGTAGACGACCAGGAAGAACCATGGAACTCTGTAGAGGAGGGTTGAGTATAGGCAAGTCTGATAAGTTCACTGAATTTTGTTAAGCCTCTCCATCGTATGGAGATGAGACCTGCCTTTAGTGGTTTAGTTTTCATCCAGAATTTATGTCTAATGTCCTTGTGTTATCTTTCCTGTTACTGACAAGCTTCTGTTAGGTGGATGAGAACATCTTCCAAAGGATAGTTCTCCACAGAATAACTAGGGGCCTGTTATTCTCTTTGTGAGTTATTATGCCTCCTCCCTCTTCTGCAGTCCTTCCATCCCCTCCTTCTCCTTTTCCCTAAAGGATATTATACTACTTTCAGTTACCAAGAAGTGGTGGTTCCATCTTTCCATCTCTTAGCAGATCTTATAACGGGTTAAAGAGGCAAACAAATCAAAGGTAAAGTGAGGTTTTGCATGTATTGGTGGAAATGGATTGTATCTGTTCTATTAACATGGATGATAGAATGCTGCCTCAGTATTACGGTGTTTGATATTCAAAATGATGTTATCATTTTCATGGTTTGGATGGGGAAAATACTGATGAATTATTAGTTATATCAAATCTTTAACGTGTGCAAATTAGTCAAATGCAAAATATATGTATAAAATTCATGGTTATGAATCTACCGTCAGTGTTAATTTTGAGACTTCCCACAAGAGCAGATGCATGTGTGATGGTCTTGGCTGCTGCTTAGTTATGTAGAGTTTAAATATATAAAGCACAGAGACCCTGGAAAAACAAGGGATGTAATTAATATAAGCAAAAGGATCGATTCATCAACCAATCTGTTGTTATTGTACGAAAGCTAAGGAAATAGGAGGGGAGTTGAAAAATGCAGGTAAACTTGGTTTATTAAAAAAAGAAAAAGTCAATTTGTATGGAGTCTAGATATTTTTTTAAAGTATTTAGAAAATAGGAGTGGTACAAATTGAGTATCCATTCATTTATTCCTTCAAAAATTACTCATTTTCTAAGGGAATAGCAATGCACAAAATTTAAACAGCCTTTGTCTTCATGGACTTAGGAAAGGAACACATGAATTGCAAAACCATGGAAGATGTACAATCACTAGTTGTGATAGGTTCTATGAAGGAAAATTAAGAGGGTGATGAAAAAGTATTAAAGGGAATGTAGTATTTTCGACCTTGGACAAGGGAAATCTGTTTTAAGGACTTGATATTGAAGCTCATGCTTAAAGCCTCAGTAGGAATTGACTAAGGGACCAGTGAAAAGAAGAGCATTCCAGACAGAAGTATCAGTATGGCAGTTATCTGCTGTGATATGAATGCCTTATAAAAGTGCTCATTTTTTATGTATTATATGCTTCATTATGTTTTTAGAGTAGCACATAATATTTCACATGGAGTCTCTAGCAGAGTGTTGTAGAATCCATGTGATACTGAATTGACTACTTTACAGTAAAACAGTGCAATACATGCAAGTAATTTAATGCAGTTGTATTACTCTTTCTGCCTATATACAAACACCTTTATGATTCTTCTGAGAAGGTTCTGCTTTGAATGACATGGAGAGAACTGCTTTAACTACAGTTAACTTTTTCAAAAGTTGGCTTTCAGTCCAGGCTGGAATAAAAAATCAGAAACCACATGTCAATACTTTTCAGAAAAGGAAAATAATACATTATCTTACTGTTACAAATATACTGATGTCTGAAGTTAGATTTAAAGCTATTTTTAGTACATAAGACTCAGCAATCCAGCCGGATTTTCTGGCATAGAGCTTATGTGGTATAATGACTCTTAAGGGTTGCTTGATTGCTAGTCCAGTTTTTGATGCCCAATGTCATTATTAAGGGAGTATGAAAATAAAAAGGGTAAATCTTTAAAACTGTCAATTTAACAGTTTCACTTCATTGAGTTCTTGCTTAATTTCTAGTTGTAAAACATGAGTGATTGTTTTTAGGATCATTCATAAATGGCAAATAGAAGTATTTGCTATATATTATTTGAAGATATTTCTAGACGTGAGTTTCTGGGCTTGAAAATTATCCATCATCTTGAGTCACTTTTTAAACGTGTCTAAATCAAATAAATCCAAATTAATTTGTGAATGTCCTATGTTCACTTACATAATTAGCCATCAGACTTAAACAACTTTTCTAGTGTAAAATGTCAGTTAATTATTAATACATAATATTAAAGCAAAACAGTTGCTGGAAGCATCTTTTGAATTTGTAATTAGATTTCTGTAAGTTGTTCTTAAGTATACAAACTCAACTATAGGTTTTCCTCATGGTAAACTAATTGTGATTTTGTGAAATATGCCATGCTTTCAGATAAATAGAATAGCATCTACCTCTCAAGAAATTAAAAAAAGAAAAAATTCATGCAATCTTATTCTTCAATTGTGTGATTCCCAAGTAATTTTAGTTATTTACTTTTTTTAAGTACCTTATTGGCCATCGGATGTATTAACTCCCCCGTCACTCCTCATTAAAAATAGTATTTCTCGTTTTTTTAATAGTACATGTCAATATCAAAGGTATCATGTGTTTAATAAAATGTTAAAAATGCGGCATAATCCAGCAAAGATACCTAAGAAATATATGACAGAGTATATGTAATTTATATAAAGTTCCCAACCTCTATAAAAATTAAGACATAGATTGCCTCAGTGCTCTCAGAAATACCTGTCACCACCATGTACCTTCAATATCAGGCTGCTAAGCTCTGACTTCTGTTGCAGAGCTCAATGGAAAGTAAAAGAAAAAGTAAAACAAGTACCAGGTTGCTATGGATGGGTTAGTAAAGTGGTTCGATAATAACAATTACCATAGGAATGAATACGGAATCTGATTTTTTTTTTTTAATGAAACCCATAAAGGTTCTTTCTCTGTAGATTTTATTTTTCTTTCTACTATAAAATTAGAACTTGTCACTCCGCGATGGGGATCTGACAGTTAAATAACAGGTTGCGAAAGATGAGTGGAATGAGAAATGACTGCCCTTACAAAGAGCTCTGTGACTCAGCAGATAGATACGCAAGGAAACCTCACTGAACACACTGGAAAGTAAATCAGAAGTAATGTTTTCTGCTGATGCACTCATGCCAGTTTATTCAACTTCCCTTAATTATCAAAATAATTTTCACTTAGAACTTAAAACCAGCTGGCCCAAACATATTTCACTTAAAGCATTTTCAGCTTTGAAAGGGGTGGCTGAATTACATCAAAATGGCTCTCCATACCCCTTTTGCTGTCTCCCTTTAATGGAAAAGGGATACTGGCAATATCCAGCCATCTTGCTAGTTCAGCTCCAAGTGCAAAGAAAGGACAGTAGGGGTGGTGATTTTAATTATCTATGTAAATTAAACTGTGTGCGTCAGTCCTGTGATTGAAACTCATTACTTTAACTTTATTGTTTAGTTATGAGTGTAAACCTCAGTTCAATTAAATTGTAAACCAGATCCTGATGGCTCCACACATTCATGGAATTTGAAGGGAAAAAAAATACAGTAAGGACAGAAGAGTACCTCAGCTTTTATATGCTAGCACACCAAAAATACCACTGTAAGGCACAGACTGGGAGGACAGTTCATATTGTTTTTTTTGTCCTCTGTCACTGTATAATAGAAATATGCCAATGTTCGAAATTGTTTATTACAGTTTAAAAACAAAGGCATGGTAGATACTTCCTTTTATTTTGTCAGTTTTACTGAATGGTGGTCTCATCACGCTCTCTCTCAAAATTATTTATCAATTAGAACCTCAAGCTCATTTTTTTGCCATCATATTTGGCATATCCTTTACTATTTTAGGGTATGTTCTTTCTCATGGTGACAAATAAAGGTCATTCTTCTTATCTGTATTTTTGCTCCCGCAGGGTATTATCTGTAACTGTCAGATTGTGTAAGCTCCTTTGACTGTAGACTAATTGTCCTTAAATCAAATATATTAAAGTTTCTAATTGTGGTAAGAAGGGATATGCTGTATTTCCCCTTGAGTCATTGTTGAATCAGTTTCCTCACATGAGAGATTTATTTAGAGATAGTTTTCCTTCACTTTAAACAATTGAGGACATTCAAAATGCCAAAGTTATTGGATTAACTTGAAAAGTTGTATTTGCAGATTTCTTTCAGGTATAAGTTTTAGGTCGATGGCTTTAATTGACATGTAATTCACACATTTCCTTTTGGTCGATTCTTTCTTGAAATTTTATTTCTTATCCCAATTGTGATATTTTGATTTGTAACAGTTACTCACTCGAGAATCTAATAATTTGGAATTTAATGGGTAATTAAAGCTATTCCACTTTCCTAGCAGAGGTCCTTATTAGTGATAATAGTAATGAGTGAGTATTTATTAAGCACTTTCATGTGCTAGGAACCATGCTAAGCACTTCACAGACATTACCTCACATAATTTTAACAATACCACTATTAAATAAAGATATTTTTATTATTTATTATCCCGTTCTAGGCCTAGAGATGCTGAGTAACCCAATTCAGTTTAAAAGCTAGTAAGTGGCAGAACCAGGATTCACACCATGTCTGGCTCCCAAGTACATCTGAGGGGGATAAATAGAACAATATCAGTTAGGCCTGAAATACAAATGAGAGAAACTAAAGAATGATTATCAACGTATCTGGCTGACTTTCCATTATCAATATATTTTTCACTAAATTCTTTTTTTGTTGTTGTTAATTTTTTTCTGCTTTATTGAGATACAATTGACATGTAGCGTTGTGCAAGTTTAAGGCAGGCAATGTGTTGATTTAATATGCTTATACTTTGCAAATTGATTACCACCATAGCATTAGCTAACACCTGCACCAGATCACCTAATTACCTCATTTCATCTTTGTTTTGAGAACATTTAATACCTACTTTCTTAGCAACATGGTACTGTTAAATATAAACCATGCTGTATATTAGATCCCCTCACCCCATTTTCCCCACCTCCCACATCCTGGTAACCACCGTCCTACCCTCTGTTTCTATGAGTTCAGCTGTTTAAAGATTTCACATGCATGTAATATGGTACAGTATTTTTCTTTATCTGATTGACTTCACTTAGCTTAAAGACCTCGAGGTCTGACCATGTTGTCAAAAATAGCAAAATGTCCTTTTCCATGGCTGAATAGCATCCCATTGTGAACATCTATATCTATCGATTTATCTATCTATCTATCTATCTATCTATCTATCTATCTATCTATCTATCACATCTCCTTTATACATTCCAAAGTAGGTCAGTATGTCATGTAAATTTGCATCCAGACCTAGCACAGCACTTGGCACAAATAGACTCTCCATAAACATTTGTTCAGTATAATTTAATTGATGTTTATGGTTAAAATGTGCTGAAATATAAAATGTCTTTGCTTGGTTTGAAATGTGGTTCTCTTAATGCATTAGCAATTTAGCCTCCAAAGTTTTCAAGTTAATAGTGACTTTCTTTTTCATGTGTCTTCTACATGTAATACTGGGCTTGTTAACATCTTCCCTACAGCAATTTTCCCATGTGCCCGCCCATATGAATTCCCATGAAATAATGTCCAGGACTGAGCCTGTGGCACCTCACCATGCAACTAGTGAACAGCTATGTCACAGTGAAGGAAGCTGTCACTCATTTGTAGAGTTCTCCTTATTCCCTTTGAAAATGTCATTGGTCCTGGAAGGTCACTTTGAATGAAAAAGGAAATATATATGGAGGATCAGCATTTTATGTTAAACATTGTAAATATTTCTCCGTAATTATTTTCCCAAACTGTTATTGTAGAAAAAGTCAATGCTTATTAAGAGAAAAGATTTTGATAATTTAGTATAGTTTAGTTTTTTTGTTGTTGTTTTTCTTTTTGAGTGGGGAGCTCTACCTGTGATTACATCTACATTTCTTAAACTGTAATGTCAATACATTTACTGTGTTACTACATCCATATGTAGATCTCAGGCCCATTATGTTTCCAAATACAAACATTAAATTGTTACCTCACTTCATGTCTCATTTTAAGATGAAACGGATTCCAAGTAAAATGCTCTGTAGGAGAGGGAGTTAAAAAAAAGATAGAGATAAATGGTGTTGAGAAAGGAGATCATGTCTGAACATGGCATCAACCTTCTTGCTGCCGTTCCTACTTTCTTCTACATTTTGTTCTGTGCCATTCATTCCATAGACGTTCGGATGAGGCACTGTGATAAGGGATTAGTATAAATTTCAAGATAAATGAGAACAGCCCTACATATACGCTTAACTAATCAACAATCTAGTGGGGAGGAGATAAAACAACCACAAAACAACCAGGATACAATGTTGATAGTCTTCCCAGGAGGAGAGTTAAAAGAAAGTAGGAATTCAAAACTAAAGAGATCATCTTTGATTTTGGAGAGACCCACAGGGTAAGAAAAAATTCCCGTGTGAAAATAAAATGTGAAATGGCCTTGAGGAAAAGGTTCGGATTCAGCTATTCCTGACAGTCTGCCAGAAATCAGGAGCAATTGGGCTGGCTCTTTCCTCTTTCTCTGCTCTAGAATTGAACTAGCTTCTTTCTAACCATCACCAAGCACTAATCAGCCTTAATGCTTCTTTGCAACCAATTCCTACAGTAGATAAGGAATTTGCATGACTTTGTCTTAAAAGAACTTGTCATAATAACAGTCTTAAGGACTCGGCCATTAACTAAGTTTGTGGCACAGAGGACTTCATTACTGAATCTTAATTTTCTCCTTTGTGAATGCGAGAAATGGACAAGAACTGGAATTGCAAGTATCAGCTCCAATCCATTGGTCGTGGCTGCTTGTTATGCTTGGTAGACTGTGATGTTAGCATGAGGACGCGAAACCTAAACTAAGTAGAAAGAGATTGATGATCAATTAATTATGTCTGTCCTTGGCATAGAATTAAGGAGTGATGGTACGCTTGCCATATATCTCCAACCATACATTCAATCAGTTGACTTAAGATGAGATTCCACATTTTGCATCATGAAATACCAAGGAAAGCTTTTATTCCCAACTATCTTCATGAAGAGTAGCGTTAAGGTAGAATTTCTCAGTTTAAGCCATTGGTAGAGGCAACCTCAGAAAGTCATTATCAGCCTTTATAGGCAACACACCTGGATTTTAAAGCAAAGCTGAAATACTGAGCATTTGAGTCTTGTGATACTCTGTGTTAGAGAAAGTTTAAACAGACAGGCAACCTCAGAATCTGATTGGGAAGCTCTAGATTGGAAAGTCCTTGAATATTAGTTAGATTTGGTTATAAATAAATGCAAAAGATATCTTGAATTGATCCCTGGGTTACCTAGATATTGCAAGGAATGTGCCATGAAGATCCGTGAAAGGCACTGGCGAGTGCCCATACTTGTGTGTTTAGATGGTTGGGTATATCTAATAAGAGGTCTCTGACATCAATTAGAGCATATGTGGTAGTTGCTAATAGAGTTTGGCATGGCCCACACAGCTGTTCTGGCAACTCTAAATCTTGCTTATTTAAATTACGTGTTCAGCACTATTTCAGAATAGTTCATTTAAAGTGAATACCCTAACCCTGGATACTAAGACACGTGACGGTGCTTAATATACATAATCATTATTTTGTTTAGTACAGATTACCATCCCTACACTTCCAGGGACACGTTTTAATCATTGGTTGTAATGGATTTACAGCCCAAACACTGTCAGTTTCTCTAGATAAACAGAAAGGAATAGCATCTTTTGTATACGTTTGTTTTCTTTTTACTGATGTTTCTTTGGCCGTATATTGAGCCTCCTAACTTTTAGGTTTAGAAGAGGGCTGAGATTTACTACAAAATTATTTTTAAAATATAGCTTATCCATTGCCCTTTAGTGACACAAATGTTAGAAATACCCATGGAACTCCAGAAAAAGCAATCGAATTCTTCCTTTGGCTGAGCCTTGTGGTGTCAATTTTTATGAAATAGTTTTCTTGATTTTCCTCCCCCTTTTATAATTTTTAGATGGGTAGGTTGCCACATTGTACCTTAGGTTGAAGCAAGAATGATAGGAGAAGTCACAGAGAACCTCCAGTTGTCAGTGGCCTTAAATTATAATTGATTAGTACACGAATAAAGAAGAGATAGAGGATTGGATTTTGAAAGAAAATGGGACTAGGTGTAACTGGCTTGAAGATATGATTTTTATTGTGGAAGAGTTGAAACACAAAGGTTTCCCCAAAGTCTCATTTTTCATAGACATGAGATAAAATCTGTAACTCTCATTCCACTGGGGTTTAGGCCATTTGTTGGCCTTAATTTAATTGGATAGAAAGCAAGGAATAATGGTTTACTTTGAGCTCTCTTTTGTCTTCTTTAGTAACATGTCACTTACATGACCCATGGACTCTGAGGGTTTTTTAAAATACCTCTTTAAAATATGTCTGTACTTATTTGGGTGCTAAAATATATTTCACTTTGAGATATTTAGGGGCAATAAAATTCAGAATATCATTTTAATAATAGCTGAAAATTCAGTGAAGGGAAAGTAAACAGCAAGTATCAGCTAAAAACCGGGGTAATGAAAGTGAAGCCTGCTTCCCAGCAGTTAAAGTGGTTCCTTTTATAGTCGACATATAAATGCCTTTTGAGCCTGTTTGGTAGGAAACACTTAACTATGTAGATCCTCTGCGAAGCCTCACTACTTACATTTTAAATTTTTGTGTTGGCATGTTGTGCTCTATCTTTGGCACCATGTCATTCGTGGAAGCCACCAGAATGGCCACTTAAGAGCAGGCTTGTTTGACTGGATGAACTGAACACACATTTTTATATCTAATGAAGGGCACTCATTCTTAGCCTGAGGTTGTCAGTGATGTTCTGTGATTCCTCCATATCCATTCAGCAAAAGCTTTCCTGTTTCTCAAAATATTTCCCCCTAGACATTCAGGAGCCACTTCTAAGGGAGAAAAGCAGTTTAGCCTTCACCGGCATCCTATTGTTAGCTGTGCTGTGGAGTTGGCTGACAGTCATCATCCCACTGACGAAGACTCTGTTCTCCTGGATCTCATCATGGTCAAATCAGTGCCATCGTTCTCTGGGGAGGGAGCATGATAAGGCATCTGGACACTGTCTTCTCCTTAGCCGTCTATTCTCTTCGCTCTTTCTATAAATGTCTGGATTCCCTTCTCTTTAGCCTGCAGTGCAATGGAGAGAAGAGTGTGTCCCTGGTAAGTAGGCAGCTAGAGTTCTCTCTGCTTCTTCAACTCACCGGCCCCATGACCTTGCATAGGACATTGTACTTCACTGAATCTCAATAGCCCCTTTTATTCATTCCAAAAGCTATCATTGACTATTCATCCATATTTAGTAGGTATTATTCAAAGTACCAGAGATACAAACACACTGTCCTCACCCTACCGCACAGAGACAACCATCTTGTAGAGAAGACGAAAGTGAACAGCCAGTTCGGACCATGGCCCCGTCAATTTCCTGAAGTAATCGTTGGGCAAATAAACAGTATGTGAATAGGTGTTTCTTTTTTTCTTTCTTCCAGTTTTATTAAGAAATAATTGACATACATCACTGTATAAGTCTAAGGTATACAGCATGACGGTTTGGTTTACATATATCAGGAAACGATTGCCACAATAGGTTCAGTTAGCATCCATCATCTTACATAAATACAATAAAATGAAAAGAAAATATATTTTCTTCTTGTGATGAAATCTCTCAGGAGCTCCTCTCTTAACAACTTTCCTATATATCATACAGTAACTATCGTTGGTGCTTGTTGCACCCTCTACTGCATGTGAATTTCAGGAAGTAGCTGTGGCTGGGGTAATGCTATTAGGGTTCTGTCCAGGAGCCATGTTCATCCCAGAGGAACACACAACGATGTCTTAAGGGTTTGAAATTCGGTTAGAAATACAAAGGTGCCCATAAAAATAAATAATGGCAATAGTCATTATATAAGAAGTCACAAGTGATGATTAGAAGATAAGTGCTAGAGATGTTCAGAGAAATTTGAGATCCCATTGGAAGTGCGGGGACTGCTTTTTAGAGGAACTGCAGGGCCTGAATGACTGACAGGTAAACTTACATAGGTAACAGTCCAGGGGAAGGACACTTCCTACAAAAGGGACAATATGTACAGAGGTGGAAATGCAAACAGTTCATGTGGGATAGTAAGGAAAACAATCTGGTCCAGCAAGTTCTTGACGATGAATATTGAGAATGAAAGTTATAAAATTCTTTCAGTTATCGTTCACATGGTACATACTTCCTTTTTAATCTGATACATAATATGTCATGGGCAAAGTGCATTTCAGCATAAAACTTAAACAACAGCCCTTTTCAATTCAGACTACATATACATGTACATAAACAAAGTTGGTAAAATTTTCCGACTGTCTACAAAATGTAGCTACAAGTAAAGTATATGTGTAAGCATCTCTGTAACACAAATAATAGGAAAGTAGCATAATTTATGCCATAGTAATCTTATACTTTAAATACAGCATTGTTTTATTTAGATTTTATATGATTTTTAAATCAAGAGACATATAGTTTAGAAACCATTTTTAGATGGCCTTGTCGTGTAGTCTTAATATGTCTTCAGTACTCTGTATTATGTATAGGTATCTAGCTCTTCTATTTATGCAAACAAATCTAGATGAAGTATTTCCAATGGCCGCAGAGCCAGGCACTATGCTAAGTGCTGGGATTACCAAGGTAGACGTCTTCAGCTTCTTGCCCTCACAGACTCTAAAGTTAATTGAAGAAAATAGATAAGCAAATCATAGGACAACATTTAGTTTCCCCTTTTAATATGTGGGGCAAGTTCGTTTCCAGGTTTCCTGTTAATTATGTTTATTTAGCCAAAGGAAATTTCATTGATGTGAATGTTCTGTCCTTTTTATGAACTCTGTAGTAATCTATGCTCTGAAATAACTTAAATATTAGCCTAAGGACACAGATTTTTCTTTTTGCAGAAATTTCTTTTGACAATCATTGTATATAAGTACCAGAAATATATCAAAAAAATCAAAAAAAGTATATAAAATATTGATATAATTATATATAACCATTTCTAAAAGCAGAGGGAAATGTACAGGGAAAATTTTTAAGAAAACCATATATGATCTAGATTGCTACAAAATAAACTAGATAACAACATTCATAGTTGTTAATGAAAGATTTTACCTAACTTAATGCATAATCTTTACTTCTACACATTGTAAAAGCTTGCCAATTTGTAGCCTAGGTCTTCTTTTGAAATTCCATCACATACCTAAAACTCCAAGTGTGTTTTCACTTAAATATCTTCTCTAGACATTTTAATGAGAAACAAAAGGTAGAAAAAGTTAGGTTTCACAGATCTCTAAAGAGAAACCTAATTAAAGAAATTGATAATCATTCTTGATTCCATACTCAGTTGCCTTTTCCAATTTCAAATGGCATCTCTGCATCTAGAAGAATTGAGGCTTTTGCTTGTGGTCTTGACTAGTAACTTAACGTGGTGATTAAGACATATTGCTTGTATATTTGCATATATACAAAGACATAGATGTCCTTTTAAATTATACCCACCTTCTCATTAGGCTAACGCTATATTAAATTGCATTGAAATGCTAAGGCACTTCAATATAGTGATTTTCCACATCCCATTTATTTGTTGATTATTAATAAATGCTTCCTGAATTGTGTTCCTGCTGTTTAGTCTTTAAAGCTACTTTCAGGGTTTCAGCATCATATTCAAGAGGCCAGTTAGAGTTCTGTGCTTGCAACTTCATTAAAATTCTGTCCTACACATCATCTGACTCACACTTTATAATCTATCGGAACACCTGTTTTCTTTACAATGGCCACGAGGCAGCTCAAAACACTGTGGTATTTAGCATTTAATAATGAGCACAAGATATATATTTTTGACACTAAATTTTCTTTAGAAAAGTGCATGGAAAAAAGCCAAGTTTGAATGAATTATCTAAACTTTGGCAATTTCATAACATGAATTTTAACCAACTTTTTAAAAAGTATATATCAGAAAGCACCTTCTCTGTCAGTGGGCATTACATTGGCTAACTAGGAAAGGATGTAGAGGGAAATAACTTTAAAATGTCACTGCATAAACTAATAGTGATATAGAAAGTATTTTAAGAAGAGTCAGTGCATTATTACTTTCCCTATTTACATACCAGTCTCACAGACACTTCATTGTAATTCTTGCTCTGAGAGTAAACTGAAAGGCTTAATGTCACTGTTAATAACTAGATATGTTTATAATTTGGTGATTTAAGGAAGTGGTGGAACACACACGCACACACACACACACACACACACACACACACACACGAGGGTGCCAAAAAAATGTATACACATTTTAAAAAAGGAAACGGCACTAAAATTGTAATACTCAATGTATACAGATAACAGAAGATGAATACAAGTCAGGTTTGACTTCTGCAATTACAAGAGGTGCTCAGAGTAGTTGCCATCAGTGTCCAGACACTTCTGATTACGGCCAAAGTGTCCAAATGTTAACGAAAGTGTCCACTTGTATGCATGTTTTCAGCACCTCTGATACACACATACACACACACACACAGAAACACACATACATAAAAGAAAAAATTATATATAATATATATGTATAATATATATAATATATATACACATATAATACTTCATATATATACTAGGGGGTACCAAAAATGTATACAAGTGGACACTTTGGTCAGCGTTGCTGAAGCAGTAGCTCGCCACAATCAGAAGTGTCTGGACGTTAATGGTAACCAGTTTGAGCACCTCTGGTAATTGCGGAAGTCAAATGTGACTTGTATTCATCTTTTGTTGTTGGTATATATTGAGTATTACAGTTTTAATACAGTTTTTATTTCTTAAAATGTGTCTACATTTTTTTTTTGGCACCTTCTGTACATAGTTTTAAGTTCAGGCTTTTAGAATGTGACTGTGAAATGGTCCTCAATATAATTATATCTATTTCAAATACGTCAAGGAAGGGCTAGGCAGATAATGGATGGTCTCAGAAGGGTGAAAGTCTGTCACTATATTATGTAAATGAAGACATGTCTCCTAGTGCTTATGAACTGCTGTAGTTTCCAGCACTAATGGACGACATCTTGCAAGCTGATTGTTGTAATCCTACAGCGTTATCTCATCAGTGAGTGGATTAAGGGAGTTCTCTCAGCTGAGGGGTCTGAAGAAGTGTTTTCATTTACTCCCTGCTGGGTCATTGACAAATGGAGGTTTTATCTGGGAGCATTTAAAAGCATATACAGTAAACAAACCTATAGTTTCTTGCCTAGCTTGTTTCCTTTACTGGATTTGTGCTATTTTAGAAAGGCCGATACCATTCCATCCTAGCAGTCATGTGATTTGTGTTGTGCGCCCCCCAAAGAGAGTACCACGTGCAGGTGGTGGAGGACGGGTTGAGAGGGAGAGAGGTGGGCCTGCCCTCTGCAAAAATATTCACAGACTACACTCATCTCCCTTCTATTGCTATGCCTTGTTCAAACATTCCTTGTTCTGCACAGCCAGGAATAACCTATATTTTCTGTCTAATAACCCTATGGTCGGTGCCAATAAAGACTAACATCCAACACTTGCATTTCCGTCTACTTCAACCAAAATCAAAACTTGCCTCATATCTCTTCCTCAGGATGCCAAGAGACCACAGACTCTATTCAATTGGATTACAACGTTAGGGAAAATGTATGAATAATGACAAATAGATTAATGTGCTAATATTAGTTAGGTTGAATCATACAAAATTTTCATTTTTTTTGTAGAATAAAACAATTGAATGTTAGTAATTTCATAGCTCAATCTCAAATTTCCAGATAATGTGTATAATTTAATGGGGTTTTAATCAGAGTGACAGGGGTAGGGACATTTGATGATCACGTGAGTGTCCGTACACTCCCCCACAGTACTGCAAACATTTGTCATATATTCCATCATTTAATCTTCCGGCACTCTTATTTACCAGCATGAAAACTGAGACTAGTATTCAACCCAGAGTTACATAGTGACATTAGAAGGACCAGATCAGAACTAGGCTAAAAGTTTTATGACTTTAAAGCCCATGTTCATTTTATGTTGTTTCCAAAAAGGTCCAGATGATTGCATGTTGAACCTGATTCAGATGGGACCAGTGGTGGGAACCATTGAGAAGATGAGAAGATAGGGACAGAGAGGTTTCCAGGGCCTTGAGAAATATATATATGTATATACACATACATACACACACACACACACACACACACACACACACACACACACACACATATGCGTATATGTAGCACTAGGGCTACTGGGGTTCAGATTCAGCCTTGGAGAAGAGAAGTCATGGGAAATACTGTGGCAGTTTATTTCTTGTCAATTTTGTGCAGCAGTGTTTCTGTAGAGAATGCAGAGAGAGCACAGCTTTACTTAGTTCACACCCTTTCCTCTATCAGTGCAGGTTCAAATCCATTAAGACTTTTCCCTCCACTGAAGAACAAAGTAATTTCCCTGCTCTGACATCTAACTGTTTGTACCAAACCACCATGCATTTAATTGTATTTTGTCCTATGAGGTTCTTTCATGGCTTCTTAATGCTTAAGTATTAGCTCCTCATCCAAGTTAGAGCCTCTTCCATGCCAGGAACCATGTCTTATCTTTATTTTACATCTTCCACAGGGGTTGTCCCATTACGGGGCATATAGGAAGTCACGGAATATGCATTGACTAATTAATCAATTAATGGCCTTGATTCTAACTTTCACTCTCAGATCTACCATTAACCCCCTTATAATGTAGGAATATCAGGGATACTAAACATGAACATCAGAAGTTCTTCCTAAGACACCAAATTGTTCCATCAGGAACACTGCTGTCTATGCCAAAACAATACATTTTCTTGAATAAGGACTCTACATGTATAATACACCTTTATTACCTGTTGGAACCAATAGCTCAACTAACATTGTTATATTACTTCCAAAGGAGGGGGAAATTAAAGTGCCCAATGATCACTGTTTCTTCTCACATACCTCAAAGTCAAAGAGGAATTGTAGTTCTCTAAGAGAAGACAGTGGAGATTCTAAAGAATATAACCAATTCATCCAAATGTCAAAATTGTTTGAATTCATTATTCCTTAGAAATGATTTCTGACCTATAATTCTTACCAAAAGGTGATTGTTTTTTGAGACACACACGTACACACATCTATGCAAACATAATTAGATTGGCTTGATAGGCACTCCAAGAAACATGTCAAATGAAATTTTAAGTTAATGTTAGTTTTAACTTTAACATGATATTTATAAGATGAATCGTTTAAGATACAGTAAATGAGTAGTTTAAGATGTCGAAAACACTAAAACAATATAGAAAACCTTCTAAAATTGAAGAAACATGTTACGAAATGTTGGACATTAGAACCTTGATTCACTATTGTGTGAGCATAGACTCAATGGAGCCTAAACATTTAATTGAAGTTAAAATTAGAGTGAATGATACCAGATATTTAATCAGCCAATGCCTTAAAATACCCAGTTGGGGAAGTGAATATTTGAGCTTTAAAGTATTCTGATATTCTTCCTAGCCAGTACGTGTCTGTGTCAGATTAGGTCTTATTGAGCAATGCATATCAAGATGCCTATATTTTAGCTGCCCATATAACATCAAACAAAGTGGCTATGAAGCAGCAGGCTCTCTGCAGGAAGCAAAGAGATGTGTCAAGTAGTACATAATCAAACCTGGAAATGGCGTAACATCATCAGATGAATGGTTAGTTTTATACAATATTTTTAGTTAATCTCTCGCTTGCTTGCTGGAAACAGACTCATTCATGTTCCTTTGGTAAGGGGTGGGTAGGTGGGATTTATACGAGCATAGTAGTATGGAAAGTTGGCCCATTATCTCTATGGAAATGAAGAAAGAGAGTGCTGTTCTGGCCAAGTAGACTCTTCTAGAGACAGAGTGTCCCAGATACAAAAAAGGTTTCCAGAGATCTCTGCAGAATAGTTTATGGTTCATCACCCTAGTGCTCAGACTGTGATGTATATGGCTTGGCTTCTCTATGCGTGTGTTTTTCTCTCTACTCTTTCCGTGATGCACTTTCTAGCTTTTCTCTACTTCATGGCATTTCTTACTCACTCTTCCTGCTTTCTCCTAACTCTGCTTCCACGTGGCCTATTGTGACCTGTCTGACTTGTCTCCCAATTTGATCTCTCACCTTCAGCATCAATTGACTACTGCTTAATTCTTTCCTGCTATGAATTCAGATTCCTGAGATGGTGGCTTAGTTCAATTTCTTGTTGGTTTTTGTTGCCAAATCATTTTTGCCCCAAATTCCTGTAAGTTAGGGCTCACCTTTAGTAAATTAGCCAAGATTTGGTGACATGGAGGTAATACAAGGATCAAATGGCCAATAGCATGATCCTATGGAGCTGACCACTCTGAAAGGGCTACGGTTTTGCTTAGTATTACAGAGGGTATATCAGCAATCATGTGGCATGATAGACAGGTCTCAAAAATAAATAGCATCCAGGCTATTCAGAGCCAGAGATGAAGATTGTCAAAATTCACTTTCAATATCTAAGATTAAGTGGATTAAGCCAAACCCATTGCTTGAGCCAATAAAAAGCACGCATGTCACTATTAAAATATTTGATTGTTTTTTCTTTGAGATAGTCAGTTGGTTTTATTTCTAGCACTTCTACTTACGAGGAGAAAGATACATAAATGAGACTCAAATTTTGAAATCCATTGACTTTGAATAAACAGGCTGTGTGGCATGGCTAGAAATGGATGTAGGAAATCCACTGAATGTATCCAAGAACTCTACAGAAGCATTTATCCTGTATAGGTTTATATTGGGTCTCAGTGTATCAAGCTCATCACTGTGGATGGTGAGTTCTTGGCACAGCCTATTATTGACATGGCATTTTAATATGCCTTCTGACTGGTTGCAGAAATTCTTATTATTTCGTGAATTAGTTCCAGCAATGCAAACTCCATGTGTTTTTAGGGAGTTCTGGGATCAGCACTAAAGAAAATATTACAGTTGTACTGGAGTGTGAAATTTATGCAGAATAGAGTCCAAATGTGACTTGGCCACCTGAGGCTTCGAAAGGTGTAAAAGTTAGCTAATGCAACATTGTATCAGTCAGCTCTTGCCTTATGGAAGCATCTATGATTGCATTAGAAACTTATCTGTAGAAAAAATTAATTAAACTTTCTACTTTCTTTTTCATATGCCAAAAGGAACATTGGTGCACAATATTAATTTATAGTATCCTTTGAGTGCTGGACTCTCTGTGTTAACCCTCAATTTATATAGTACAGTCTTATTTTTCAGGTTTTCTTAAGACCTTTCAAATCTTTGTCATAAATGGGTAAGGCTATATTATCTTGCATTTCTCCCTTCCCTTTAGAAAGTTGCCAGTTGAGTTGTTCCTTTACAATTTTTTTTAATACCTCTACTCTATAGTGTATTAAAACTGCTTATATCATGACAGAATCTTTTTTACAATTACACATAAAGTGGCTTAAATGTTTTGGATAAATTAGTTTGCTTAGAAAAAGTCCCATTTGAAGATAGACTTAAAGCGATTCCTTTGATAGACTGAGGGAATGGCTACACTTTTGAACAAAAAATGACATTCTATTAAATTAACCAGATTTTACAGTCAACCTTATTTCCGTGATCAAAAGGTAAGAGTTTGGACTCAGATGATCATGAAGGGGGGGGCTGCACGATGAAGAAGAGTGGGAAAGTCTATGCCTAACTCTGCCCTAATTATCTGTCTGACCTAGGGGCCCTGCGTTTCTCTCTGGATCTAAATTTCCCATTTGTAACATCGGAGTTATGGAGAACTTAGTCTCTAAGACTCGTTTGCCTACATTATGTATTTCACCCCTGATGGTAAATACTTTCCCCCTGGCCTTTTATAAAGAATACGAAAATAGGAATCTATCTAAAAGCCTTAACTTTTATATTACGATAACAAGAGCCCTGGCAGAAAGCGAAAATGAATGCATCTCAACTCGATCCATTCTAAGGCATAATGCCTGGATTTGGGCAGTGCCATACCCTGTCCAAATCTATATTCATGTGACGGTATATTAGATTCCTGGGGCTGCCATAATAAAATGCACAAACTAGGTGGTATTTTAAACTTAAAACTACAGAAATGTATTCTCTCACATTTCTGGAGGCCAGAAGTTGAAAATCAAGAGGTCCACAGGGCTGCACTTCCTCTAGAGGCTTTATAGGCAAATTTGCGCCCTGCCTCTGCCTGCTTTTCCGTGGCTGCTGGCATTCCTGGGCTTGCAGCTGCTTCTCCCTCTGCTCCATTTTCACTTCACCTTCTCTGTGTGTTTGTCCCTCTCTGCTGCACGTACAAGGATGCATGTGAGGGCCTCAGGGGCCCATCCAGATAATCCAGGATAAACTCTTCCTCTCAAGATCATACTTAATCACATCTTTTGCCATATAAGGCAATATACACTCTTTTGCCATATAAGGTCATATTTGCAGGCTCTGGGACTTAGAACACAGACATGTTTCTAGGAGCCCCCATTCAGCCCACTACAGACGGGACAATAGAACACGTGTCTCACTACGGTGGGAACCCCCGGGCTGTGCAGGATAATCATTTCACACAGGAACCCAGGCTCAGTCTTTCCAAATGTAAAAGAAAAGGCCTTCGTATACATATTCATTCACTTGAAAATATTTCTTTAGAATCTAATAGAATAATGTGTATTTTAGATTGACCAGGGGAGACCTTGCTGCTCTGAGAAAATAACTCCCAAAAATGGAACTCTCACAGTTTTTCTTAAGGAGAAAAGAAAGTGTTAACTCCACGTTTCCTTTCTGGAGATGTTACTTATGACTGTGTCTTTCATTGCGATCCAGTGGGCCTCATGATCCTGGAATGAAGTTAAGATTCGAATTCAAAATCTTAAATGCAGTGTGATCCTTGAGTCCCTTGGAGATACCTTAATAGCGCCCCTAGGTTGCCTAATATCTTACATTTCCTGGGTATTCATCTCAGCTCCCTTGACTGTGATTTGTTATGAAAGAGGACAGCAAAGCCGTTCACATTTCCTAGAGCACCTCATCCATAGTGAGTCATCACCACTGAATTAAGCCAGTGAGTTAGAATGCAAGCCCTTTGGCTTCATCCATCACTGGCCATTTAAGTGTGTATTTCTTTAATACAAAGGACAGAGTTCTTGGAGGGGCACAACCTACCCTCAGTAACTGTGAGACCTTACCTCAGTTCATTAACCTGTGTTTTCTCATTTAGAAAATAGAGTAGGTCTTAAAAGTACTCATCACAAGGGGAAAACAAATTCAAACTATGTGATCTGATAGATGTTAAGTAAACCTATTATGCTAATCACTTCACAATATATATCGAATTATTGTGTTGTGCACCTTAAACTTATACAATGTTATAGATCAATTATATCTCAATTAAAGTACGGGGGACAAAAGAACATACAGATAATAACTAGATCTCCCTCCCTGAGTTGGTTGGAGAATTGAAGGGGCTAATGCATGTGAAGGGGGTAGAGGAGTGTGCCTGGCACACAATGAACACCTAATAATCATTAGCTATGACTATTATTTTAATGAGTATTAACTTTATTATTACCAAATAATGGTGAATATATTTATTAACCTATCCCCTTTCCCTGTGGCTTCTTAAAATGTAATGTGTGTCTGATTAACCAGGGGATGATTTTAAAGTGCAGATTCTGATGGGACCTAAATCTGCGTTTTTAACAAGGTCCCAAGCGAAATTAGTGCTGCCCAGCTGAAGATTACACTTCGCATGACGTGTGGAACTGTCTGTTCATTAGAATCATCTGGAAAGCTTCCAAACAAACACCAATGCATCACACCCTTCCCACCCACAAACCAATGAAATCCACATCACTGGTGGTAGAAACCCAGATCAGTGATACTTTTGTAACAGCACCCCAGGTGTCTTAGTTCAGGCTGCTGTAACAAAATACTGGGTGGCTTACAAACAACAGAACTTTATTTTTTCACTTCTGGGAGCTGGAAGTCCAAGAACAGGGTGTCAACATGTATGGGTTCTGGGGGGACCTTCTACCAGGTTGCAGACCGCTAACATTTTATATCCTCACGTGCGGAATGAGGAGTGAGCTAGCTCTCTGGCTTTGTCTAAGAAGGACACTAATCTCATTCATAAAGGCGCCACACTCATGATCTAATTACCTTCCAAATTTCCCACCTCCAAATACCATCATGTTGGGATTAGGGTTTCACCATATGAAGTTTGAGAGGCGTGTGAACATTCAGTTCATAACCCTAAGAGAATCTAAAATGTGAACAGAGTTGAGAAACCGTCTCATACCACCGGGGCTGCCAAAAAAATGTATGCACATGGACACTTAGGTCGATGTTGCTCAAGCAGTAGTTCACCATAATCAGAAGTGTCTGGACACTGATGGTAACCATTTTGAGGACCTCTTGTAATTGCAGAAGTCAAACATGACTTGTATTCATCTTTTGTTATTGGTATATGTTAATACAGTTGTTTTCCTTTCTTAAAATGTATGTACATTTTTTGGCACCCTCTCTCTATAAAAATTTTCACACACTCCCAAATAATGGGGCAAAAAGAAATGCCAGCGCTCTCTATTATGAATTAAATCTTCACCCCACCTGGAAGAAGCTAGCAGCATAAGCAATAACACATCGGAAATGGTGCCCACGGCTAGACTTGCGAGTGTCCTATGGGAAACACAATATTTTGGTATTTCCCAACCTGGTGCTGTTAACAAGAATCATCCCTTGTTTGTGTTTGTAATCAGCTTGATGAGCAGTTTCTGTGTTGATCTTCCCAAACTATGCTGGCCAGTTTCCAAATCAAGTGCATAAATTACACACTGCCCTCTCTTCAAGCTGCTCACCATCCTTTAGAATCTCAGAAAGGATTTCCTTTGAATGTGCAAGTCTGTGGAATTGGATTGCTTAGACTGATACTTTGTTGGGGTTGCTCTGATGTGACACCATAATGTGTCACAATATTATGACACTGTGATGACATACTTTAATGTCGAGCGATAATATTTTGACCAATGTCCAAATGTTAGTCTTTTTTTTTTAGGTCAGATTCTCCTTATATATGGGTGTTTCCTCAATGAGTTATTTATAGCTCTTAAGCCTTCAAAGTACTAACCTAAGCACTCTATTCCAAGAAACAAGGGATAACATATGGCTCAGCTCTACTGGGGTTTATTATCAAAAAGAATGCGTAAGCGTGCTGGTAATTCCTTAGCAAGATATTAAGTAAAGTAAGATTTCAGGAATATGGAAAATTCCATAAGGTCAACTGTTCTCTATGAAAGCCACACTGGGTATCACTAAAGTCCATACCTGGGACCTAGAGGACCAATACTAACCTTTCTTCCATTTCTGTGTGCACCCATGGCAATATTTCAATGGGTATCTCTTTTTAGACTGAGATGCTTATATATTCTCAAGTCAGGAACTCTATTGTGGAAATCACCTTGGACTTGTAATTTCTTGCAGGATTGTAGTTCTCTTTCAGACACGTGAGGGGAAAAGCAGAGATCTAAATAGTGAAAACTGCCTATGTTCCTAGTGCCTATTTTCAGTAGTTATGTGACTTGGTCGACACTATTAGAAGCATACAGTTTGTATTAGTTTTATTACTGGTATTATTATTATTATCATTATGTATTTCAAGGTATGCCTATTAATTATCTCCTAGTCATCAGGGAAAGGAATTGGGGAGTGAATGTGTCTTTCTGCACATTCAGAGATTGATTTACTTATAAATGGCCAACCCACGCCTAAGCAAAGAAGGAAGACCTACCCTAGGAAGGAAGACATTTATTCATGACCTTAAAAACAGGAAGAAAACATGAACAGTAGCCAATATTTGCATAGCAGCTTCTTGTGCCTTCATGAACAACAAAAAAAGATACTTCTTTTGCAGAAATCCAGAGTTTTAAAAATGTTTAAATTGATAGGTAGGTAAGTAAGTAAATTTGGAATAGTGGGCTAACAGGGAGCCATCTCTGGAAAAATATCCGAGATGTGAATTCATATAGTCAGCTACCAATCTCAAAAACTATGTATTGCTCTCTGTCTGTGTAAGAAGTAATACACACACACACACAGACACACACACGTGCACACACATGCGCACAAATACATCTGGAAAAGAAGGATGGAATTCTCTGCAATAGATTGCTATCAGTGCGGTAGTGAGAATCTATGGTTCTGTATTATTTTTTAAATGTTCTATCACGATCCTATATTACTACTTATATAATCAGAAACAACAATAACAAGTATGGAATGCTTT
Source organism: Rhinolophus ferrumequinum (assembly GCF_004115265.2). Lineage (NCBI taxonomy): Eukaryota > Metazoa > Chordata > Mammalia > Chiroptera > Rhinolophidae > Rhinolophus > Rhinolophus ferrumequinum. The sequence goes on from NC_046307.1 coordinate 34,735,062, forward strand.
AAAGGACAGTTTAAGTTTTTCTTCTTTTGGCTTGTTTGCAGTTACTTCTATTGTGATAATAGAAAACACAGTGACAGAGGTTATACCATTCATGGGACACAGCATTTGTGGGTCCTCTGGAGACCTCTTGCCACCATGTTTGAAGCTGATCAGAAGACTAGAGAAGAAAAGAATGGCTACTCTTCCAAAACTAAATTCATCAGGGTGCGGTATTACAATCAGTTTATAATATCATTTATCACAAGGAAAACAAATTTATGTTCCTTGACAAGTTTTGTAAGACGAGTCCCGTGTACGAATATTCGATGTATCCTAAAGCAGCATTGCTCAAAGTGTGATCTGCAGCCCAAACTGCTACCAATCGATAGAAAGAAACTGAGAACATCACAAACGTTTAGAGCAAGCGGACGTTACCAAGATTGTATTATATTTTATTTCTGTGACATACTGAAAACTTTTTTTCAAAAATCAGTGGTTCACACAGATCATTTGGAAAACACTGTTCTCCAAGGAATAAAATTCAAAATAAGGAATGAGAGACTACGGACTAAAATGGGGAAGGGCTGCCTGAGGGTTTGCATGTGGCTATCTGTATATATGGGCTGAAGTGTGCAAACCACTCAAGCGCCCTTCATGTATTAATAGTTTGCACTGTACGTCAGGCCCCCTGCTTACTACCTTACTTCTGTTATGTCTCTTCATCCTCCAGGAACTCTGTGTGGTGAGTGCATTTTAGGCCATTCTTTTCTGGCCCAAAGTAGATTTCCCCACAAAATGGCAGTTATCAGAAGAAAGCCCTGATTTAAGTTTCCCCTCTCAGCCCACTGATCCCCTGTTGTCAGAATGGGCTCGTGCTCCGTGAGCAAAGTTCCCTCCAAATCCTGTGAGCACGGAGCAACCCGTCACCTCCCCAAGAGTCGCATTCAAGTGGAGGCCAGTGCACTGCCGTGCTGCTCGGGAAATTGACAGATTTATAGCCCTGCCTTCCTTTTCAGTGCGGAAACGCGGCTGCTCTGCCAACAGGCAGGCTTAGATGTCTGTGTGCGGTTTCCCTGAAATGTGAGCCCTGCTGGTGATGCACATCACAAATGGAAACAATATCACTTGAAGTAGTCCCGCCAGAAGCCCAGGAGCAATCTAACTGCATTAACTCCTCCGTCTGAGTGGAGAAGGCTGAAGAGGGGACATGGCTCGACTGAGCTGAAGTGAAGAAAACAGAGCAGCGATACACAAGTCCAAGGCTGCAAGGAACACGGGAGCCTGAAGAGGTTTCGCTTACTGCCTTCAAATCAATGACACCAGAGATCACAGGACATCGAATATCCTGTTTACAGGTCTTGTTAAACATTAGAAGTAGGTGAAACAGTTGCTTCCCTTATTTCTGAGGGATTTCTAATGTTTTGTTCCCACCTCCGACCTATGGATGGGCCATAGATGACAGCTGCTATATGTACCAGAATACCCAGTCTCTATTTCTACTGGTGATTTCGAAGCACTGGGCAAGAACTATAGGCTTCCTTTATATTGTTTTCAAAGACTGCACTCTACATTTTTTATTAGAAAATAAAGTAAAGTTCAAAGCCTTTTTTATTCAATGCTTTATGATAAGTAATGGCCCAATGAGTTATTTCAAAATGGACCTTAGAATTTAGATAATTCTCTCTTTTTTTTTTTTTTAAAGATGTACACTCATGGGTGAAACTAGCATTTTTTTTTTTTTATTGGGGAACAGGACTTTATTGGGGAACAGTGTGTACTTCCAGGACTTTTTTCCAAGTCATGTTGTTGTCCTTTCAGTCTTAGTTCTGGAGGGCGCAGCTCAGCTCCAGGTCCAGTTGCTGTTGCTATTTGCAGGGGGCGCAGCCCACCATTCCTTGTGAGAGTCGAACTGGCAACCTTGTGGTTGAGAGCCCGCGCTCTAACCAGCTGAGCCATCTGGGAGCTCAGAGGCAGCTCAGCTCAACGTGCTGTGTTCAATCTTAGTTGCAGGGGACACTGCCCACCATCCATTGCGGGAGTCTAGGAATCGAACTGGCAACCTTGTGGTTGAGAGCCCACTGGCCCATGTGGGAATAGAACCGGCAGCCTTCAGAGTTAGGAGCATGGAGCTCTAACCGCCTGAGCCGCCGGGCCGGCCCGACAATTCTCTCTTTGTACTTGAACCCCAGTAAACCTTATTACCCAGCATTTTGTCTTTTCACAGCCTCGTTGATGCTGTGACTTACATCACATTTGCTAGGTATGGTGGGGAATAGACAGCATTCATTTATTCAGCACATCATTACTTAGAATTTTCTTCGAACACAGCTGTTAAGCTGTCCTAAATGGTCTGTGGGGTTTCCTTCAATGTCATGGACCCACCAAGAGGGAGGATCTAGTATTTTCCCCACTTGCAGGGAACTGAGTATGTAGAAAAGTAACTTGCCTAAGACATTAGAATCACAAAAGTTGTTTTTAGTCTCTATAAGTAATTTATGTTTTGTTAGATAATGTACATGAAAAGTTTAGTTACAACTAAGTGGAATTGAAATGTGTATGTGTGTGTGTGTGTGTGTGTGTGTGTGTGTGTGTGTGTATATATATATATATATATATATATATACCCTATAAAATATGGTAGATAATCTAGTCTAGATAATGCAATGAAGGTAAGACATGGGGACTGTGTTTCCCAACTTTCACAAAATACTGGGGATCCCCAAAGAATGTATCCAAGGGGACACTGTGGTCAGCGTTGCTCAAGCAGTAGTTGGCCATAATCAGAAGTGTCTGGACACTGATGAGAACCACTTTGAGCACCTCTTGTAATTGCAGAAGTCAAATGTGACTTGTATTTATCTTTTGTTATTAGTATATATTATTACAATTTAAATAGCTTTTTTTTCCCTTTCTTAAAATGTATATACATTTTTTGGCACCCTCTATATATATCCAGTAGAAATATAAAATATCCAATAAATGTATGGGCAAACTAGAGTATGATATGATATGATATGCTATGATATGAACTCTAAGGTCTTCCTCCTAAACCTAAGGTTCTTGAACTTCTGATTGGGATAATCAAGGAAAGGTTCCTGAAGGAGGTAGAATATGAACAGAAATTTGAAGGAACTTGATTGTTGGAGTTGGGGAAGTAGAGGCTTCTGGGAAACAGAACAGGGAAACAGAAAAATGGAAATATTCAGAGAAGTTATGGCTTGGGTGGGAAATGTTCATGAAAGAGATTAGTGCAAGTAAAGTAAAGCACTAGATCAGGGTCAGGTAATGGACAACCTAGGAAAAAAAACAAAACAAAACAATATGCTTGGTAGGAACAAAAGTTTCTGAACTTGCAGGTATCATGCTCATGGTGGTTTAGGGAAGAATTTTGACGGATGTGAATATTATGAATTATGGTGGAAGCTTGGGAGAGATCTGCTGGGAGAGAAACAGGCCAGGTAGCCATCGTTCTTGTACCACATATAGGTAAACCTACATAGGCTGGAATGTATAGGGGTGGAAAGTAAGATCCAGATGTGTGATACACATAGGAGTGAAATCAACAGAGATCGATAGCATGGCTTAGCAGTCACACACGCCGGTTCTTAACTAGGTTTAAAACCTGTTCTGTTACTTGTTGGACTTGTGGTCTTAGACAAGCTACTGAACCTCTCAGAGCCTCTACGGAGCTGCTGGTTTGAGGTTTAAGTCATGCTGAATCACTGAGTCTGCCCAGAGGAAGGACGTATCTGGAGTGTGACAGAGTGGTCAGACTAGGATAACAATTCAGGGCCTAAATGACCAAAGATGCCATCCCCCCAGCCGTTTCAAAATGTTGGTAAAAGTAATATATTGACTTACCAAGTGTCAAATGAAAATTACATAGATATCTCATAGATGTAATTTCTCAGGTGCTAAGAATACTCATGGGAGACTGCTGGAGTACTTCACTGGGTAGAAAGAAAAATTAAATAGGCATTCCAGGTGAGCGTGCAGGTGTGAGCACGGCTTGGAGACAAGAATGTTCCTTGTGCATTTCAAAGAGCAAAAAAACCATTTTAATAGAATGCAAGAAGGTAAGGCTCTATGTCAATGTCCATCAGCTTTTTTTTCCTTTGTTTATTTGTTCCGTTTTTGCTTTCAGTTTTTATCCCACATATCAGTGCAATCATATGGTATAGACAATAGTTTAGTGGTTACCAGAGGGTGGTGGGGGAGGATATTGGTAAATGAAGGTAAACAGGGTCAAATATATGGTGATGGAAGAAGAATGGACTCTGGGTGATGAACACACAATGTGATATATAGATGATGTATTACAGAAGTGTACCCTTGAAACCTATGTGACTTTACTAACCATTGTCATCCCGATAAAATTTGGTGTTTTTTTTTTAAAGGAAATACATAAATACATGAAATAAAAAATAATAATAAAAACGAAGAAGCTAAGGTTTCAAAGGGAGGTTGGGGCCAGATTAGAAATGGCTTTGAATTGGCAGATTTAGCAAGTAAAAATACAGGATACTCGGTTAAATTTGAATTTCACATAAACAATAATTTTGCTTGGATCACACTATGCTAAAAAATTACTTGTTTATGTGAAATTCAAATTTAACTGGGTATCCCACATTTTATCTGGCAGCCTTCCATTGAATGCCATGGGAAGGCAATTGGACTGAATTTTCAATCTGAACCGTTTAAAGTGTATTTAGCAATGGAGTGACATGATGAAACAATTTTTAGGATGATTAATTTGGTATTCAGGACAGAGGAGGAGAGACTGGGAATAAGGAGGCTAGTTGTGATGGTCTGGGAGCAATACAGGTAAGAGCTGATGAGATTTCCCCTTCCCCCAACCTTCTTTTGAACCAGGTTTTCATAGTGCCTTGTCACTCCTGTTGTTCCTTATTCCTGATGTCATCTATACCTTTGCAGAACACCTAAAGACCTGAACAAGAGTCCCTTGAACCCAGCATTTTCCATGTCTTGAGGAGGAAGTTTCTCCTTAATACAATTTCATTTTTCCTTTTTAATCCCCCTCCTTTGGGCAAGTAGAAGCATTCTCTTAACGTGGCTGTTCCATATTGAGTCAAATCACTTTTCTGAAATGGAAAGAGTGGCCTATTTTCTATTCAGGTGAAGGTGTAGAGGTTTTAAAATCCAGGTTCAGATGACTTCCCAGTCTTCTTTCCTGCTTGTACCTGTGCCTTCTTGATGTGCATTTTCAGAAGTTTCCAGGGAGGAGCTCAAGGAGTCCACACCAGAAGTTACTGACCATTTTTGGTGTGATCCCCTACCTATTTGCCACTGATCACTCTGTGGCTCCAGTAGGTGGGTAGAGTTAGGCAAGTACCCTTTTTGCCCCACTTCTGCACCTCCAAGGACTGGCATGAATCTAGGGTGCTGGGGGACCTGGGGCCTGAGAAACAAGGCAAGTCCACAGGTGACCACAGTGATGATGCTTATAGGAAACCCATACCATGCTTGAAGAAGAAGTGCCAAGGAGAAGGCACAAACCGTGAGGGTGCTCCCTGAAGACGGAAGCTGAGGCATAAGAATTAGAGCTCACAAGTGAGAAGTGAGGTATCAGAGTGGCTTGTAAGCTCAACCTGCTTATGGTTGTGCAGGAAGCTTGGCAAGAGGAAAAGTGGGGTGAAGTCTGTCCTGATCCTTTTGCCAAGCAGTTTGCTGTCATAGTTTGCATCCAACAGGAGGAGACACCTTTTTCTTATTAGCATATAGGTGCCCGATAGGCTAACGGTAGGACTGGATAGAGAGTAAGGTCTGTATCCTGGCTAGTTGTCGGACCATACGCTCCAATACTTGACCATCCTGAGCCTACGTCTCTTTATGCGCAAAATAGGATAATAACAGTGCCTACGTAGGTTCGTTTTGAGGGTTAATACGATTGATAAACTGAAAAATGCTTCTCACCATGACAAGAACATAGCTGCAAATAAATGATAATCACTACCACAGAAATCCTAATGCCAGCCACATATACTGTCTACACAGAGCTGTTTAGGAGTCACGTCAGAGGACTTGAAGGCAGGTTTAACTTTCCTTCATAAAGTCAGTGGTTGGCAAACGTTTTCCAGAAGGGCCAACTTGTAAATAAGGTTCTATGGGTCATATGTCTCTCTCACATATTCCCTTTCTTACTAAACAACCCTTTAAAAATGAAAAAAAGAAAGAGAAAAAAAAGAAAACATTCTTAGCTTGTGAGCCATACCAGAACAGGCGGCAGACCAGAGTTGGCTCATGGACTCTAGTTTGCTGATTTCTGATAACGATAAGTCAGAGAGGACAGGAGTCTATGAGTTTGGAAATTTGGGGTATCTGTGATTGTAGCCCGCACGAAGGTGGAACTCAGCAGTTGCTTGCCCTCAGACCTCAGCCCAGCCCTTGTCGCGGGTGAAAGCATAGACTTTTAAGTTGTCTGTTTGGCTCAAGATCAGATGTCCCATCACAATTGTCAGCACATTATACGTGCTCAGGAAAAACTTTTGAGAGAATGGAGTGAAATGATTTAAAGGTTTTTTTTTTGAGCTGGAATCCTTCATCTGTAAAATGCAGAGAACAGTGTTGTCAGGAATCAATGAGATACTGTGTAAAGTGTATGCATTACAGTGTCAGTCACATAATGACAATCTCATCATTAGGTTCCAATGTCACCTTTGCAACGTGTGCTTAGGTATCATTTCAAGTTATTGTAGCAATAGGCAGATTTGACATGAAAGAAAAAAATTAAAAGATCTAAGGATTGACTGACTGAAAGTAGAGAAACACTGGCCTTATCCATCTGGAAGAGTATAGTTATCTCAGAATGATGGTAATTTCTTCTTTTTGAAAAAACAAAAGAAGACCTTTTGAGAAAGTCACTTTCTACTCACGCTGAGTGTGGACATGTCTTTACTAGCTCTCGTGACCTTTGTCCTCTCCTATCTTCCTAGGCAAATTGCAAAGATTGAAAGCATAGGCGATCCTTGGGGAAAGGTGCTCTTACAACTCAGGTGTGCATCGTTAGCATGAAATGTATAAGGATATAGACCACAAATGACACAGAGACTTTACTGAGGAATGGGATACAGTTCATCATCAGGCAATTCACACTGTACATACCTCTTTGATATGCTTGTGGAAGAATAAGTGGTGAAAACGAAGCCATGGTATCTGAGTTAGAAAACAAGCAGTCAGCTGACATTTCAGGAGGAAGGGAACTTTTCAAATGTTGTAGGATACTGTAAGATCATGGGGAGTTTCCCACTGGGAAGCAATACTTACAGTTCAAACGTGTCAGCCTATCTCTCGATTGTCTCATCAGCAAAATGGGACAATTGGACCTAATCTAGCTGGTGGCAGAGTTTTTTGTGAATTGCTTTCAGGTGAATATCCATGAATAGATGATGATACTTTGTTTTTCTTTTTTTTTCTATTAAATTTATTGGGGCGACATTGTTTAGTAAAATTATATAGGTTTCAGGTGTACATTTTATAATACATCATCTATATATTGCATGTGTGTTCACCACCCAGAGTCAGTTCTCCTTCCATTACCATCTTTTTGATCCTCTTTTCCCTTTTCTACCAACCCCTCTCGCCCCTTACCCTCTGGTAACCACTAAACTATTGTCTGTATCTATGAGTTTCTGGCTTTTTGTTTGTTTGTCTTGTTCCTTTGTTGCTTTCAGTTTTAAATCCCACATATGAGTGAAGTCATATGGTTCTTAACTTTTTCTGTCTGACTTATTTTGCTTAGCATAATAATCTCAAAATCCATCCATGTTGTCGCAAATGGCAGTATTTCATCTTACGGCTGAGTAGTATTCCACTATGTATATGTACCACAACTTATTTATCCAATCATCTATCGAAGGACACTTTGGTTGTTTCTACATCTTGGTCACCATAAATAAAGCTGCAGTGAACATCGGGGTGCATATATTTTTACGGATAAATGTTTTCAGATATTTTGAGTGGATTTTTCAGGAGAGAGATTGCTGGGTCATATGGTAATTCTGTTCTTAATTATTTTGAGGAAGTTCCATACTGTTTGCAACAGTGGCTGTACCAATTTACCTTCCCACCAGCAGTGTATGAGGGTTCCTTTTTCTCTACAGCCTCTCCAACATTTGCTATTATTTATCTTCTTGATGATAGCCATTCTAATAGGTATGAGGTGATATCTTATTGTGGTTTTGATTTGCATTTTACTAATAGCCAGTGAGGTTGAGCATTTTTTCATGTAAATGCTGGCCATTTGTATGTCTTCTTGGGAGAAGTGTCTGTTCATGTCCTTTGCCCAATTTTTAATTGGATTGTTTTTTTTCTTTTGTTGTTGTTGAGTTGTATGAGTTTTTTATATTTTTTGAATATTAGCCCCTTTTCGGAAGCATTGTTTGCAAATGTCTTCTCCCAATCAGTTGGTTGTTTTATTGATGGTTTCTTTTGCTGAGAAGAAGCTTTTTAGTTTAATATAGTCCTGTTCATTTATTTTTGCTTTTATTTCCCTTGCCCTTGAGGTCAAATTGATAAAATCCTCTTTGAACTCAAGGTCCAATAGTTTAGTACCTGCCATGTTTCCCCGAAAGTAAGACCTAACCAAGACAATGAGCTCTAATGCATCTTTTGGAGCAAAAATTAATATAAGACCCAGTCTTATTTTACTATAATATAAAACTGGGTCTTTAATATAATATAATATAATATAATATAATATAATATAATATAATATAATATAATATAATATAATATAATATAATATAATATAATATAATACAAGACCAGGTCTTATATTAATGTTTGCTCTAAAAGACGCCTTAGAGCTGATTGTCCGGCTAGGTCTTAATTTGGGGGAAACACAGTATGTTTTCTTCTGTGAAGTTTCTTGTTTCAGGTCTTATGTTTAGGTCTTTGATCCATTTTTGAGTTAATTTTGGTACATGGTGACAGATAACAGTCTGGTTTCTTTTGCATGTGGTTTTCCAGTTTTCCCAGCACTATTTATTGAAGAAGCTGTCTTTTCTTCACTGTATGTTTTTGTCTCCTTTTTCAAAAATTTTCTGCCCATATACATGTGGGTATATTTCTGGGTTTTCAATTATGTTCCATTGATCTGAGTGTCTGTTTTTCTGCTAATACATGCTGTTTTGATTACTGTCATTTTGTAGTAGTACAAACTGAAGTCAGAGAGTGTGATACCTCCAGCCTTGTTCTTTTTCCTTGGGATTGCTTTGGCTATTTGGAGTCTTTTGGGATTCCATAGAAATCTGATGATTTTTTGTTCTATTTCTTGAAAAATGTCATTGGGATTTTGATGGGGGTTGCATTAAATATGATCATCCTTTAAGACACCAAATATTGTAGGTAAATGAAAACCAAATTTGAGAACACGCATATAGTTGGAAAGGTGATTTTAAATAATTGAGCCACATTTATCCTCTATTTTTGAAATGAGGTTCTGAACTCAGCTGGAATCACAAGTCTCATCTGATACTTTGAACTTAATAAAACTTAAATAGGCTCATTTAAGCAAAGTCCAGAGCATCGTTCATGTCCCAGGTTCAGCCAGTTTGCCCGCTGGATTGACTGGAGATGTCCTGATTGGATAGGGTTCCCGTCGACTCATTTCTCTGTTGTTGATAATTAAAAGCTGTCTGGTTTTATTCTCACTTAATGGTAAGTGAAAGGGTAATGTCTGCCAGACTCCCCATTCACTTGGTGTTTGTAACAGTGCAGTCTTGAGATCATCAATGAATTTTAAACTGAAGATCCTGGCAACTGAGTATCAGTGTAGATTGGATATTGGTGTTTTGCATCTGCGAGCTGATAATCATTCTCAAAGCCAATTTGAAAACAACCCTCAGTGTAAATGGATAAATTGGCATAGATGACCTTATCCTCTCATTCCAGCTTGGAAAAACAGAAACTTCTATAAGTAGGTAGAAAACACCATCTATCAATTGCAGTTTCCAGAGGTCTCTGGGATGATTGCAAGTGCCTAACTTCAGGCTGGAAGGAAAATCATCGTGAAGAAACAGGAGGCAGAATGATAGTTGACTTCTCTGTAGTCTTAGTATGTTTTGTTCTGGTTCTTGGAGACTTCCCTTCATTATGGTTTTAATCGTCTCGATCAGCACTATTAGAATCATAAGATGTCATCCTAAGAAAACGATAATCCCATCGTCATTATGTTTCAATGTCACCTTTGTCAGCTTGTGCTTAGCTATCATTTCAAATTACTGTATCAATGCTGTAATTAGATATAATTTGTGATATGACCAGCATTCACAGGTGAGTGGTTTTCAAAAAATCCCACACAACTGAAATAGTTTATTATTATAGGTCTTTTCTTTCAAAACCAAATATGTTTAATGTGGGCTTTCACTTGAGAAATATTCCAAATTAAAATGTTACATTTTATGAATACAGCATGACTTAATATTTATGACTTGAATATTATAGCCGGTGTGTGTGTGCTTGAAGTAGTGAAACCTCTATTCCATTCTCTATAGGTTTGGTTTTTTTTTGTTTGTTTGCTTGTTGTTTTTTTTTTTTTTTTTGGTGGTATTCTTTTACTAAGATGGCATATGGAGGTTTTTTAGGATTGTCCTCATGCATGTAATTAATGAAACTCAAATGTGTCTCTTTTACTAGTCAAATTCCTTATGAAAATGGACCGTGCTATAATGATTTCTATTATTTCATTGCACAGAATCACAGGTTTAAGATAGTTCTCATTCTATTAAGTTTTCTTTCAAACCAAGATAAGACTAAGATGTAAGAGAAGAAGAAAAGTGATGATTGAAGAGTGGTTTTCTACCTTCCCTTACGGGAAGAAGTCGAGGTTAAAAAGTAGGACTGGTTGATTAAGCATAAAAGTGATTCATGACTTACGACATCTCTTTAACATTGAAGGAAAAAATGCTTTCCCTCATTGAGTTCTTTCTTCTATATGCAAAATATTGACACGTCACTATTATATCAAACAAAAGCCTTCCTTCAGAGAGATAATTTTATAGAGGGGCTGGTATCATGTGATCTTATTAATATTTATGAAATAAGATAATAATATGGAAAAGGGGGAACTGGAATACAGCCCTATCTTTCTAGACCCTATTCATTTCAGCTTCAAAATGTTTTTTCATTTCACACATCAGACGCTAATTAGCAAATATCTAATTAGTGTTAAAAGATTAATCGCTCATGGGAGTTGTTGAGGCTTTGAGCTTTCATGCATGCAAAAACAGTGCCACTTTAGGTGCATTTGTTAAGGTACAGTAACTTTAAATGATACAACTTTTTTTCTGAAAAAAAATTTAAGTTGCAGCAGTAGAGTAAAATTAGGTTCAAGGAAAAAGGGAGAAAGGGATACACAACTGAAAAGGTAAAAATGACACTACGGAGAGGCACATATTCAGTCCATCCCCATATGTTAGCCAAGAGCCTGCTCTGTTTTAGGCACTGTAGGAGGCCTTCACAAAACTCAGAATATCATACGTTACAGCCCTTGACCTCCATATGCTTGGAGATTTAAAGGAAGAGTTTGCAAACTAGGCTCCTGGGCCAAATTCAGCCAGCCTTGTGCTTTTGTATGTCTGTAAGTTAAAAATGATTTTTTTTTTTTTTTTACATTTTTAAATGGTTGGGGGAAAAAGAAAAAAGAATATTACATGACACATGAAAATTCAATTTTAAATTAAAAATTCAAATTTTAGTGTTCATTAAAAAATAGTTTTATTGAACACAGCCATGCATGTGGGTTTCAGCACTGTCTATGGCTGCTTTTGCCTACAATGGCAAAGAAGTAGTTCCAACAGAGACCATATGGCTCTCAGAGCCTAAAATATTTACTCTCTGGCCCTTCACAGAAAAAAATTGGCCTACCACTGATTTCAAAGCTAAATATTTTTATATAGTCAACCTGCTTGGGGGGTCAAGTAGACCAATCAATTCCATAATGTGTTAGTTGTGTGACTTTGGGTAGGTGACTTCAAATTTTTAAGCCTCAGTTTATAAGATAAGAATTATGCATCTTTTCCTAGATATCTGGAAATAGAGGCTTTGAAGAATTAAATAGGATTACTTAAAGACAGTACCTCACCTGGTACCTGACTCATCGTAGATTATTTGTAAAAAGTATTCCCCTGGCCGCAATTCTCTCCAAGATACAAAACAAAGTTAGGTTTCTTTATTAGTTTCCCCTCTCACCCTCCTTAAAACGATTTCTTAATGGAAGGGTGAATGGACCAGAACCGGGAGCAGTACTATTTTTTCCACTTCATGAATAAAATGGAAAAAGGGGTAGACACTAAGCTAAAATGATCGCACTGGAGATTTTCTGCTTCTAGTATGATGGTACCTTGTCCCCGTCTTGTCCTCCAACCCCTTAAGCATCAATTCCCTCTTCTAATAAAACCTGAACAAAGTTCAGGAGTAGCCAGGAGAAATGTATTATTGGTGTAAGTTCTAATGATGTCGTCTTATTTATTTATTTATTTTACTCATACACATCTCTGTTTATACCCAATTCCTATTTACAATTCATAGCTGTCACAGCTTTCATTTAAGTACACACATATTAAATTTATCGACTGTGTCCCACAGAGTTAATGATGAGTAACTCATTAAATGCCACAGGGATCTTATCTTTTATAAGGAAAATTTGTTTTGTTCAGAGGGTGAAGTTTTTTGTTTTGGTTTTTTTTTGCGGGGAGGTAAACTGGCAAGTTTAAAAACCATTCTCTATGCTGAAAAATCCGTTTCCCAGCAGCAGGGATTGTAATCAAAGCACATACACACACGCGCGCACACACAAAGCCATAAAGTTCACTGATGTAAAAGGTAAAATTGGCTTCTACAATCAATAGATCTACATTGAAATTTGGCCATCATTCAAATTGTTTTATATGTTCTTGGGAAATAAGATAGCAAACTAATAAAGGTGTTTAAAGTGAACTTTAAACTGAAGAAATAATGGACTTCATTTCATCTCTCTTAAGGTTACGAGCAACATGAATGCATTTTCTCTAAAACAATATGCATTAGGAAAATACTTTGAAATTATATTGGTTTTAGGCGATTGATAGAGAAGTCAATAATTGGAGGAATGGGATCGTAGTCGCACAGTGCGTGTAATCACATGCCGTGAAATAGAAATAGGAATCGCTTTTGGCGGTCGCTGTAGTTGGGACGCACAGGGAAAGCTGGTGTCCTGGGATACCCCACTTTACTCACAGCTCACTCTGTGTGCTCAATGTGCCCACTCTGTCTGGAGATTCTCTGGGCAATGGGCAAGTTGTATTCAGAGAGAGTGGCAGCTGGGGGCACAAGTGGGGTGGGTGACCTGGCACAAACAGAAGGACTTGCCGCCAGTGCATGAGGTGAGCCAGAAGCCTTGAACTTTCTCACCAGGATGTTTTGTTCTATCGTATTCTGAAAGCTAAACAGAGAAGAAGGAAGGAAAGTGATGTGACTACAAATAGAGAAAATTGGTCACAAAGAATGTCCATCCCAGTCAGGCAGGTCGTTTAAGATGTTTTTCAATAGTCGCCCGATATTTGAACTCTGTGGAGTTTTATGAACATCGTCTGGTGCCCAGGAGCTTAGAAGCCAAAAAACATGCTCCCTCTGAATCTTGTAGAGCAGAATCTTTCCTTGCCTTTTCCTAGCTGAGGTGGTGGTGGGCCGACAATGATTGGAGTTGGTTGGCTCACATTGCCCTACTCCAATCTCTACTTCTGTTGTCAGTGGGGCTCTCCCTGTCTTCACATCATCTTATGAGGACACAAGTCATGTTGGAGGAAGGCTCTACCCTAATCCAAAACAACCTTATCTTAATTATATGAATGACATCGCAATGACCCTATTTCCAAATACAGTCGTATTCTGAGATACTGGGGGTTAGGACTTCCGCATATCTTTTGCACGATTCAATCCATAACACCATCGGTATGGTTGATTGTATTTTATAATATCTAGAATCAAGGAGTAACTCAGTACTGGGAGGAGGGTTGGATTCCAGAGAAATTAATTCCCCTCCTAATTCAACACTTGGTCGTATGTATTGACCCTTTCAAGTGAATAGATACATAAATGTTTCATAGTTTTGTGATCTTCTGGGCATGGAGTCCAGGAGAGAATGTCAGCAGAGAATGTGATATTTACGTGTGGCATGACAGAAAAGCCACAGAAGATGGTATTTTCCTGGGCTGTGTCTCTTGAAGTATCCTGTTACATAGCATGGCTATCGATGATAACATTGAGCATAATAATGGCAAGAACACATTTAAAATGTCACGTTATAATTTGGAAATATTGATGGCTGCCATAGGATATATGTAGTTTCAATTGTTTAAAGGGATGGTTTTTGCATCATCTGCCCTGGAACTCATCAGAGGCACTTTTATTCTATCGCCTATGTAATGATGCCCTGGGAGTTAGAACATGTAGCCCTGTCTATCTAGGTATATATGTTTTTATATCTAGCTATGTCTATGTATTCATTCACTCATTTATTCATTCATCATTCATTCTTTCATTTAACAAGTGTAGACTGAGTGCCTACTGGGAGACTAGGGAATCAGAAACAGTGAAATAATAATGAAACAGTGTGCTTCCCTGACCTCATGGAGCTGATATGCAAGAAGAAAGCATCAAATTCAAAAATGATAATAAATATACAGCGAAAAATAATGCAATCTCAGGCAGTAGCATGTGCTATAAAGGAATTGGGAGATAGAATTATTATTTGGTCAAATAATTCTAGGCATCATGTGAAAGCACATTATGCGAAGGTTTGTTCTTTTCTAATAGAGGTATCCAAATATCTAGTCCACCATCACCCAAAGTGATGTAGCCATTGTTCAGTGACCCTTTTCAAATTATCGGAAATATTTTCTAATTGATGCCGATTGATTTCACTAGAGCTTGTTGTGACTGTTATTCTACGCAAAGAACATGGATTTTGGATTCTGAGAAACCTGGGTTTGAACTGAGGCTTGGCAGTGTGGTTATTTACTCTTTTCGACTTTAATAACTGTGCTCAGTAAATTAATATAATAATGTCCAATTCTTAGGTTGTCCTAAAGCTTACAGGAGAGGACATGTGACACTGCCAACCACGATCTTCAGCAAATAAGGGCTTAACACATATTTTTACATGTTTTTTTCCTGTAATTTCATTCAAGCAATTTGGCCCTTCTGATGGTCTTTTGAAATAGCCACTTAAAAAATAACCTTATGATGACAGATCAGTAAAGATCCTCTTCTCTAAAATGATACCTCTTAAGCACCTGTGCATGATGGTAGCCCAACACTGAGAGCATGGTCTTGCTGGATAAACTTATTTTCAAAAAGATTTCATTGTTAATCTTCCCAGATAAAGAAAACAGCCATCGTTAATTTTTACATCTTCAAAAATGTATGACTTTTCGATGGTGTATTATATAATATATCAAATGCAATAAAAGAGCAGTAACAGAAACCACTTACACTGAACTCTGATATATGGTTTCACATAATATCTATGGTTTTCTACCTTTATGGTGCATCCAAAATTTGGGAATCTTTAAACAGATGAATACTCGGTGAACACCCTGCATTAGGGCTGCATTGTACCTTCCTAATTTGGGTACAATAATCTTAACTGTACGAGGTCGGACAATTAAGTTCACGAACTTGTTGCCAAAATATTGCTGACTTTTTTGATATCAGAGGAATTATTCATTATGAATTTGTATCAATGGACAGTTAACCAAGTTTACTATTTGGAAGTGCTGAAAAGACTGTGTGAAAAAGTTAGGCGACCTGAGCTTTTCACCAAAAATTAATTCATGGCTCTTGTGTCCTGATGATGCACCAGCTCACACAGCACTGTCTGTGAACAAGGTTTTAGCCCGTAAACAAAGAACTGTATTGGAACACCCTCCCTGTTCACCTGATCTGGCCCCAATGACTTCTTTCTTTACCCGAAGATAAAGGAAATATTGAAAGGAAGACATTTTGATGACATTCAGGTCATCAAGGATAATACTATGACAGCTCTGATGGCCATTCCAGAAAAAGAGTTCCAAAGTTGATTGAAGGGTGGACTAGGCACTGGCATGGGTGCATAGCTTCCCAAGGGGAGTACTTTGAAGGTGACCATAGTGATATTCAGCAATGAGGTGTGTAGCACTTTTTCTAGGATGAATTCACGAACTTTATTGTCAGACCTCATATCTGTTGCACAGACTGTTGGATAAGGCTGCTTTTTGCACCCTCCATGAGTAAATCATGACCGCTTATAGACTTAACAGGTCGAACTTGCCAACAGTAATGATAATATTGGTAAGGAACAAACTTGGTACTGTCATGTAGGGCACATCTCCAAGTGTAATAATAACTACTTGCAAATGATGACATTATTAGTAAAAAAGTTATTGGATACTTACCATATGTGAAGCAGCTCATTCAGTGGTTAAACAATTCTATGAGTTAGGAAATATTATAAGCATTTTGCAAATGAGGAATATGAGATCCAGAAAAATTAAATAACGTATTCAAATACATAGGCTTGAAAGTGGGGAAGCTGAGATCCGAACCCCATTATTCTTCCTCCAATGTTTATATGCTTGCTGTATAGGCCACCTGATAGAGAACACATGAGCTAAGTGATTTGTGTCACTTGCTGTAGAGCTGGATGTGGAATGCCTTTTGTATTTTCTTTGTTTTCATATCAGAAGCTAGTGCCTGGCTCTGAAAATATTTCTATATGAAGTGAGTCATTGTCTCCTGGAATTACCCCCTCTCAAGGGCATGATGTTCCCAGGAACCTTATGATGTGAACTTTATACTGCTGAGGTTTCAATCCCTGAACTAAAAGGAAATTGTAGTTCAAGAAATGGAGCCTTGTGCTTCTGTTAGCTCACACTTCCCCTAGATGACTAACGCTAAGTCTTTGCTAACTGCTGAACTGAACATTTAAGTGACAGAAGGTTGCACAGAAGGTAAATATTCTTTTGAGATGTAAGCCTAAATTAGGAAGGAGCGGGTAGGATTGATCGTGAATGGGTGCCTACATTTGATAGTCTCGTGATTTAGATGTCCTACAGAGAGTTGTTGGCAGGGACTCCAGTTACAAAAGGGAGGGGGCACTCTTCAAGGAGAAATAATGACAACTAAGCATCAGAGTCCATGGTCCCTTGGCTTTCTTCCACACTCAAAGAATGAACTAATCTCCCTGTCAACTTCAGTGTGCTAATTTACAATGTGCCACCTTTCGGCCATATTTCTATCTCCTTCCCCATGAATGATACCTCAGTCATCATGCTGGCCTCCTATTCTGCTTAATAGGGTGCAGAGGCTCCACTTATCTCACCTTCCAAGGGGCAGTCACATTGCACTTGATACATTTGCAGCATTTCAACCCAAAACACAGGGCCATTCTAATGGGACTTGTTGGGATCCGCTTATCTTGGTAAACTAGAATCTCTCTGGCATTGGATTCCAAATAGAGGCCTTTGCTCGTCAGAATCCATTAAGAATAGTGGCGTATGAAGGACAAAGAGTGGTTTTGACATAAGGGCTTCTCAACTACATTTAGTTTTGGAAATTATTTTGAAATATTTATCTTATTTTTTCCAAGTTATTGTAATGACTCATGCCAAAATATAGAAACTATGTTGACTGCATATGTGGAACCATACAATAAATAGTAGAGCTGTCAGGAACTTTAGAGTTTATATATTATATTTGAAACTTCTGTTTACAGATGTGTAAATTGAAGTTTGGAGAGGTCATATGCCTAGTTCGAGGTCACGTGACTAATAGTAGTCTCTTATGATATTCACTAAGACCCCTAGATGTGGAAATATTCACTAAACTCATTTACTCTTTGCACTTTTAATTACTTCTATTTATCTGTTTTATCATATTCCAACATATTCTTCAAATCCTTCCAATTAAAAGGATGAGGGGAAAAGGTGGAAACAAGGATAGAAACAAGACTACATTGGCATATATTAAGACAATTTACATCAAATCCAAAACTTACATTCAGTTCATCAGGGCACTTTCCCAGAGCAAATCACAGAATGCTCCCCTAAGTAATTTTAAAACAAGTTAAAGGAATAAGGACTCTGGCCATTCATCGATTCCTGATTTCTATTCCCAGACTTATCACTCCCCAGGATGAAAGGTTTGAGAGAGTAGACACATTTGTAAAATGACTAGAATAATTTTACCTACCTCAGGGATTCAGTGAGTGTTTAACAACATAAAGGACTTTGAGATAGTCAGATGAAAGGTGCTTTACAAGGCAGACGTGATTACTGGATTAGAATTTCAGTGAGTGAGAAAGGCATCTTTTGTGTTGACAGGTTTTTTTTTCCCCTTATTCCTTTTTCAGTCCTATAGTTCTTTTATCTGTTGTTTGTTTGTTTGTTTTCTTACCAATTTCTTCAATTTCAGATGATATCCTTGACTTGGTATGGCTCTCGTGAGGAGGAATGTGTGTTGGTATAAACTGTCTAGATCCCTTTTGGATTTTTTTCAAATATTTATTTTAGCCTCTTTGAATTTGCAGGGCTAATTTTCCTCATTTCCCGTGGTTGTGATGTTTATAAAGTAAAATGGAATCACGTGGGGGCAGTGTTCTGTAACTCAGTATTTATTTCATGTCACAGGGACACACACACACACACACACACACACACACACACACACACACACACCTCCCTGTATTGGATTGTTTGGAAACCAGACCAGTTTTGTTTCATTCTCCAAAGGTTGCCATCATATCATTAATCTTTCTCAGCCCTTAAAGATGGCCTTTTGCCATATTCTGTCAGAAAACAAGATATAGACCATTTACTTTAAATACCTAAAAATAAAAATGCTGAATCAAATGGTTACACATACACACGAGCTGTCTAATGTATTTTGCAGTTGTTGGAAATCTCTGTGCGTTGGGTGGGGAGAAACAATAGAATTTGCAGTTTGTTGAGAGTGAAACGCTTTATTGCATTAGTTGTAAAATGTTCTATGCTATTAAAATAAGTAGTGCTAATTAATAAACCTGCAGAACTGTAGGAAAGCCTTTGAACTACCAGAGTAGATGCTTAATTCTTTATCGTAGAATTACCCTTTTGTTTCTGTCTCTCCCTCCTTTCCTGCCTTCCTTTCTTTTTTCCAGAATATACATTAGGAAATGTGCTAGCGTCTGTGTTAGTAGTGGTATTTAAATTCAGCCAATCGTGGTAGGGTAATCGTATGGATTCTACCAAGGAATGAATATCAACATATCTTTGAGGATAACATCAATCTAAATCTGTAAGCTTTGTTTTACTTCATGTATGACATTTCCATGAGTCAGATGAGCACCGTTATCTAGTACACTTGAACTTTACAAGGCTTATATAAATAGTTGTGTCCTAAAAATAAAGTATATGGGCTCCAAAATGAAAATAAAATTACAAAATCCCAGTTAATTAAGTTTAATTAAATGCCAACAAAGACCTAACTTAAAATTATGTCAACTGGTGAACTGCTGCTCAAGTCAGCTTTTATGTGGTTATATGTAAGTTATATATTTATAGAACCCTTAACTGTTAGATTTCTATATAGGCCTAATAGTGTAGGGTAGAGCTTTCTGCAAAGAAGCAATCTAGGAGCAATGAGGTCCTAAAGTGTTCCTTTCCAGATGACATTCATTTTCAGACAACTTTGCAGTCATGCCAATTTACATTTGACGTATTTGTATGATCTATTTATAACAAGAACTCGTTACCAGTTAGCGGTATTGGGGTGGGGGGGTTATTTTATCAAACACAATAACTTTATGATGTGTTAGCTGTTTTTGCAATGTGAATACATTTCCTCCTGCTTTCTCTCTCAACGAAAAAGTTGCTGTGAGCCGACTTTGGTTCCATTATACCTCAGTGCATTCGTGGGCTCCTCCTTCCAAACTATTGCCAGGTGTTAGCATCTTCCCTGAGTAATTTCAGGCATTTTCCTCTGAAAGAAAATGGCTCACTTGGAAGGTTGTGAAAGGCATATCCACGTGGAATTGAGAGGATCGTGTGTTGCGATGTGGTGGGAAGACTTGCCAGAAATTGCCCGTTTCAGGCTGATGATGCAAAGCTAGACATCTGTTAAATTAACATCTACCTAACGTTTTGCCTTCAGTCAAATGCATTTTTTAAAAAAGTTAAATCTCTCCCACTCTCTCCCGCTTTCTCTTTTTTTTCCCACTGTCAAAACAATCTGTCACAAGATATTTAATTTCTGTGTAATGGGTTACTTAAAGAAACTAGCATATGGTGCAGTGAAAGCACCTAGCTACAAGCTACAGGCAACGGTGCATACTGCTGGTTTGCTTTTCTCCTGAAGCATATTGTGCCCTGCATAGATTTTGGGATGGTGTGGGATTCCCTCGGCTTTGATTTACACTCTTGCCAAGGTCTCTCACAACTCTTGCCTTCTAGGATCAAAATATTAGTATAAGTATTCTTGTTTCCCCCAAGAAGTCAGAGATCACTTTCTATTTTGGTGCAGTGGTGGGTCAATGTATGGCTCTAACGGTTTCAGTGAGGGAGAAACAGAAGCCTGATTATGCACAAAGCTTTGCACACCCCTGCTTGGGGCCAGACACTTGTTAACAGCACCGAGCTCTTCTGTAGCCTAGCTCTTCGCTCTAGAGGGGCTGATCTTTGGCACTGTGACAACACTCGGGATACCCTGCCAAACCATTGAATCTCTGCCGGTCCGAGTAATTTCTACACAACAAATAACCTCCTGATACAGTGGAGCTGCCCTCTTGTTAGGGGGAGAAGATTCTAAAGCCACCGTCACCATGGAGAGCAAAGATTGAGGTTGATCAAAATGGTCTATGAACACCCCTGGGACCATCCATGAAGTACTGTCTAAAAGTGTGATTACCTCCTCCTGCAGTAACGCATAGGCCTGTATGTGCAGTAAATTGTGAATTGCTTATTAATTCAGCAAATAGTGTTTACTATGAGCCAGGTACTTTTCCAAGCCCTGGCAATGACGTGAGCAAGAAGTACATGACTGCTGCCCTCAGTGTGTTCACATTCCCATGAGAGAAATCCAGTAAACGCATAAGCAGTAAGCAACCAGTAAGCAAAACATAAAGTTATAGATTATTTTATTAGCAAGAAAACAAATATACATATAAATACACATCTTTTACAATAAACTAATGAATCCATAAACAAAATATAAGCTTACAGATTATTTTACTAGCTGTAAGAATTAAATATCACTTTGTAGAGTTATATAAATAATATCTAAATAAACACATAAATATGTAAGGTGTGAGGATATCCAAGAGCCAGTCATCAATTTTGAGTAAGTTAAATGATTGTACAAACCTATTCCATTGTGTACCTTCTTTGAGGAGAAAAATGTTCATTTCTCTGAAATTTGAAAGGTCCCCAGCTTGTTTGTTATTGGGACTGCTAATAATAGCAACCTCTGTGGGTGCTGGTTTAAAAGTGAGGGTTCCCAAGTAGGGGGTTGACCTCTAGGTCATTGGTGAGGAAACAGGAGGATGGGGCAGACTCCTTCCAGAGATGCACAGAAGACACCAGCTCCTTAGTGACTGATCTGTAATTGCTCATTTACTGAACAGCTATGTTGGGGCTTTTTCTAGGGAGAAGAAGCATGATATAGTACCTGCAATACTATTACTTATTAATCGAAATTCTCAAGTGCCCTAGAAAGTATCTCTAGGCCTCTGTTAGTGCTAAGCTATCATAAATGAACGTACTCTGCAAAATCCTTGGTCCACTTGTGCCAAATAGCTTGTGATGGCTGTGTTATTAATCAGAATTTGATGAAGTTCTAAAGTTCAAGCAGATGTACATATGTATACATACAGATATATACAGACATATATATATATGTGTATGTATGTATACATATATATATGTATACTGAGGTATTCATTAGGAAGACTCAAGAGGCTATAGTATTTCTTTGTAAGTTATCAAGAAATTCCAATTGTCACATTTAACTTTATTTTTGAGAATTACAATTCACATGATTCTTGTTTTGATTCTCTGTAGCCTCTGATATTGGTCTCTGATTTTTGAAGCACTGCTGAGGAAGCCATCATATTTAGCTAAAGCCAAATGCTATTGAGATTATTAAGAACCAAAGATGAGCTCTTATCCCTTTATGCCCCACAAAATAAGAGGTCGTGTTAACATCGGCTAACCATTACAAAACCCATTGGCATTGGAGGAATTTGCTGCTTTGGGCATGCAAATGACCCGCATGTTCTGTAAATATTTGTTGTACATACGACTGAGATGTCTTCCCTCACTGTCTTTAGGGAGATCAAATAAGAGAATTTCATTCTTAAACATCCTAACAACATATCCCCTGTGGTGTCCTGAGATTCATTCATTTGACAAATACTTAATAAACACCAAAGTGCCAAGGACTGAGAGAGGTGTTGGTGTGTAGTCAATGATAAGTTAATAATAAATGAAGGAAAGAATGAATGAATGAGCTACCGTTCCTGCTCCATGGAACAGAATTACAGTCTAGTAGAGAAATAAGACATGAATCAAATAAGCAACAAACAAAAATATAACTGCAAGCTAAGGAAAAACACTTTGAAAGACAGAAACATGGTTTCAGAGAACACCTACCAAAAGATGCTCGCCAAACTTGTTGGAATCAGGGATTTCTCTGAGGAAGTGAGTAATGAGCTGAAAATTAATGGATGGAGAGTGAGCCATGTAAAGAGCAGAGAAGACTGTTTCAGACACACAAAATAACATGAGCACTGGCCCAGAGGTACCAGGAAACACAGGGGTTGATGTGGCAAGAACACAGAGTAGGGGAGAATGGTAGGAACTGGGCTGGAGGGACACACAGGAACCGAAAAAATGGACGAACGTCAATAAATAATCCCCATTTTTCAAAAGCAGATTCAGAATCTATAAACAGTTGTAGAAGAGCATGAAAACACTTTGAGGTCATCACCTCGCACTGAGCGTCCAATCCGTGCCGAGTTTCAGGCTGGGCGAGGAGAGAAGGACATGGGAACTGGGGACTCTGTTCATTGCAGACCAGAGTGGTGGATAATGAAACCTTTAAGAAGCGTTAAAGGAATCGCAGACATCATATGTGATAAAGAAAAGCTTGGGGGGGTGTCAGAATAGGCTTTCAGGATCGGCGTGCCTTCTGCACAGCTGAACAGCCTGGCTAATTTCCCTTTCTAATGAGACCGGCACAAAATCCATCCTTTTAGGCTATTCAGCTTTTAGGTAAATGTACCAAGCTGTTGGGGTAGAGGGGACAGAGGGGTTGACATTGATGGATGGAGTTAAATACCAGAGTTCCCCTTCACACAGAATTTTCTAAAGCAGTATTGTGACAGAAAGGCCTGGAAGATTCCAGGTGGGAAGAGCAGGCTGGACAGAGTCCAAGTGTCTCCGTCAGAGAGGGAGGAGGAGGGCTGGATGGGGTCTCCTGTCAGAACAGAAGGATCCTCTTCAGATCTGGCAATAGCGTGGCTCACGGGGGGGGGGACGAGTTCCTCAAACAGGACTTAATTCTCATCAGAACAGTTCCTGGGCTCATTGAGTAGGACATAGGGGCTTTCGCTGACACAATTTAATCTTTGCCCAGGATTACCACCAGGGCAATATCCAGTTTCTCACTTACCTCTGCAGTACTGCCCTGCAACTTTTTTGGACAACTGTTATTCATCTTGACTCTAACACAGGAAGGACAGTGCCCGGAAACTGCCTTGAAAATGGTTCAGTTGAAGTAAGGAACGTTACCATTCTTTGACTCAGTAGCTGGGTGTGTTATACTCTAAATACAAAAGATGTTAACCAAACCAAACTCCTTGGAAGCCTTAAGCATATGTGTTTTTAAAGGAAGGGATGATTATTTTCCACTAGTTTTCTGACAGTTGCTCTGACCAGATGCTTAGATTCAGTGACCTCACTGTACAGTTTTCATCATTTAAATCAGGGTTGTCCAAACTTTTTTCAGCGGTTTTTACCAAGGGCCATTTGCGGTAAAATACACAAACAGCCGGGCCACACACTCAAGGTGAAGTACGTATTGCCTCACCTGTAAACTAAATATATAGTAAACTAAATATATAGTAAACTAAATATATTGTTGGAATTTGCTGCGGACCAATTAACAATGGATTGCGGACCACAGTTGGCCCGCGGGCCGCGGTTTTGACACCCCTGATTTAAATGAATGCAATGGCAAAGGAGATCGTGGGTTAGACTACTGTTACCGGGGTGGATATAGCACTGACACGTACAATCAGAGTTGTGGATACTTAACTGTGGATAAAAAGTACTTAGAATGGTCACCATTGTAAGTATCTTTTATATTTAACTAATTCTCATAAGAACCCTAGGACATGTACTGTTACTATTTTTTTATTTTAATTTTATTTTTTTTGCATTTTGCCAATAAGAGAACTGAGACACAGAAAGGTAAAGATAAGTCGCCCAAGGTCACTAAGCTGGTAAGCAGAGGAGCTGGCATTCAGATCCAGGCAGCGCGGTTCCAGAGCCAGTATCCTTGATCGCTATTTCTATCACTAAGGAATGGATTGGGCTGAATGGATGGCCGAGATAAGAAACCCAAGAGCAGTTGTTTATTTTCAAAGAAACTTCTATCTTTCTCTGTTCCGCCTCCTTCTCCCCCTCCAACCTGTTCCAACTGCTCAGAGAGGACAGATGCTTGGGGGAGTGTGAGTAGCAAAGCAAAGCAAATCCTTATAAATTATTGTGGAGCGTTTTTTTTGTTTGTTTTGTTTTTTGTTTTTTTCTAATGTAAGGATGAAAACCACAAATTTCCCCTCACTCATCTTTCAGGAAACTGATAGGTAGCCATTACATTAAACACCCCTTTCTCGCTCAGCACACAGATGTGTCAAGTGGCTGTGTCCACTTTGAGGTTCACATATTTGGGGGCTGGTTATGGCAGTCAGATACATGAACAGCTCTCTGGGAAATCCCAACAGTCCAGGCTTTACAAATAGTTTTGACAATTAAATGATTAAAAAGACATCTCAGAAATACTGACCAAGAGCCCCTTTTGTGTTTAAAATTGTAATCACACGATAGTTACTGAATGTTATCTTTCTCTTGTCTTTTGGCCTATTTACATATTATATTTTTAAAAATTCACGGTCAATATTTTATCATATTTAATTCAGACTCAGTTGGTCATCCTGATGTCTGTCAAGCCTTGGAAAGGCATGTTTCTTATCAGTGATTGTCTTCTCTTGATTGACTTGCTTTTTTGGATAACATAGAGTCATTCTCCACTTCATTCTTGGTGACTTAGCCTTTCTTTCAAGGGGTGATTGCTGGGATAGAAGTAGCCAGCTTGTGCCACCTCTAGGCATAGAGGACAAGAGAACATTTAGGTCAGCTGGCATGTTCTCTCTGAACACCTCCAAGAGACAACACCTCTGCTTTGTTCCTAAGAAGAATACATCCCTCCTTGACATGTTGGGTCTCAGCAACTCCTCGAATCAGCAAACACAGCCACTTCCAATCTGACTGTCGGCCGTAGCAACTAAATTTCAGGCCTGCTGCAGTGCATAGATACAGCACCTTCTGAAAAGGAGCGTGGACTAGGCTTTTCAAATCCCTGAAGGGGAAAAAGAAATTTCAAGGATATGTTTGCAAAAAGAAGACAGAGGAGAAAGGAATCTTACTACGTGCATGCCAATCTGAAATCCTATGTTTGGGGAACCCCTAATGGCTAAACTTACACAAGCAGAAGGAAAATAAAATGCCCTTATAAAATTTTCTACGAACATGTTTAAAATTTTTCCTTGCTCCTGTCTCCATGTCTCAGACGTCAAGTCAGTTTGCCTCTCTCATCGGTTTCCAACTCGGTTGAATTACAACCGATCAGGTATGAGGAAAATTAGATTTTAATGGAATATTTGATTTTCATTGCTTAATTGATTTAATTGCAAGTCTCTATTTCAGACTAGTAGAAATGCAAAGATTTTCAGTCAAATGTAGAAAAGCTCCCATTTTTCTGTGTTCAACAATGACCAAGTTAATAATTCAATGTTAACCGGGATTCTAAAACTTCACAGGAAGGAAATACTGGCATCTTTCTGAATTGTTATCCTGCATCTATATTCCAGTTTGTCTCTCATGTACACATACCCCATATCAAAATCCTGGGTTTACATTTCCTTCTTCTTCTGTTTGTGTTGATTTTGGTCTTTGCATATTAATTTTTGTCTGCCATGGGGAACAATATATATGTACCTATAGAAACCCGTACATTGTTTTCAGGGGCCATTTTATGCTGCAAAATATTTCATTTTGCCGCTGGTAAGTGGAAAGACAGTCAAGAGTTAGTTCTCAAGCCGGCATAGTAGGTCAATGGGCCTTCTGAGTTCTCCAAGACCGAGCATGACAAATGGATTCTAGTCTGTAAGTGCCCATGATATATACTGCCTAGGACACTGGGGAAAGAAGAATCTCTGGGAAAACACATAGGGTTCCATAACCAATGGGGAGTGCAGCATGAGCCCCCCATTTCTTGCTCATCACCCCCATTTTTAGCTGCCATATTAATTACTGCCTGATGATGCAAGTGCTTGTCCATCATACTGGAACAATCAATACTGCATCTCCCCACTCTTCCTGAGTTCCCTAGACCCTTTATAATACTAACTCTAGCAGGCCGCACGTTTCTTTATTGAACATGTAAGTTTTTATTTTTGTATTCTCTCTCAGTTTGGGGCAAAATAAGACTTTTCTAATCATTTTGAGAAAAGTGTGTGTGTGTGTGTGTGTGTGTGTGTGTGTATACACAGACCACTGACATGTGAACATTTAATTATGAGTGATCTGTATTTTAATTTTCTATCAGGTACCTTGTACACTTGTCAGTCTCTTTATTTGGAATATAATTTTTCATAAGAAAATCTTAGCCTATTGTGCGCTATCTAATTTTTTCATCATCATCATTATCATGATTGTCATCATGATGCCTGTTTGTGTAGAGGCTTCCTCCTCTGCAAAGGCAGGAAAGTAAAAGGGCTAAGAGCGTGGACCTTGGAGAGAGATACCTGAGTTAGGATCCTGGCTCCCTGCTGTTCTCTAATTGTGGAACTTCAGGCGAGTGACATTACCTCTCTGACATTTATTTTCCTCATCTGTAAAATGGGAATAAGAATAGGGCCTAGCTCCCAAGGTAATGTGTGTGTTCAATAAGGCAACAGATTTAAAGTGCTGAGAAAAGTACCAAGCAGATAGTAAGCAACTTAGTAAGTGCCATGAATACTTCTGAGGCCATAGTAGGTACCAGGGACTTGGCTGACGAGTTTACATGGTCTATTTATTTAGTCCAGTTATACTCAACTGGAGCTGGTTGTTCTGCCCAGGGGACATCAGGCAATATCTGGAGACATTTTTGCGTTGCCAAGAATTGGGGGTGGTGGTGTGGTACTGGCATCTAGTGGATGGAGGCCAGGGAGGCTGTGAAACATCATATAATGCCTACAATGTAGGACGGTGCCTACAACAAAGAATCATCACGCCCAAGATGTTAATAGAGCTGAGGTTGAAAACCCCTGATTTAATCCATGAAGTTAATATTATGCTCATTTTATAGAAGAGAGAATCTGAAGCTTGGAGAAAGTATGTCTTCTCATACTGCAGATTAAGTGCATCTAACCAGACTTTTGGAGCACCACGGTTTATTTTGTTTTTAAAATGAATGTATCCAGGTCCCTTTATAAACCCCCATATCAAAAATTCTTGAGTGTTTCATGGAAGTGGAACAATTAAGGAAAAGGCTCAGGCCAGTCAGAGCAGACACCGTCCAGAGTACATACGGTATCACAGTTCTGGAAACTTCCTCCTGTGCCAGGGCTGGCCTCTCTGATGTTGCTGGATCATGGGGAGTTCCAGAGAACTAAACCAGGTGCCTGGGGGGCGGGGGGCGTGGGAGTTGCCACCCCCAAAGCTTGAGCAGGCTTTGCCTACCAATAGTTACAAACATATATCTTAATATTTTAACAACTGGTATGTTCAGCCCTGAGAAGCACTTCAAACATGTAATTTCACAGCAATCATTGGTTAAGATGAGGCCAGGTTAAAACTGTGAAAAGGCAGATAGCTAAAGAATAAAAAGTAAGTATCAGTACAGTCAGTAGTAGATACGGCAAAAAACATAAAGGTGTAACACAAATGACCCACGAATGGGGAACACTTTATCCCAGATGACCCTGGCGGCTAGGGGTGACAAGGCATTCCTATGTGTGCCCTGGGGTCTGACCTATAGGAGGTGCTTAGAAAAGCTGTACTGAAACCAAGCTCTCAATCTCACTCCATCAGCACGGTGTAGCTTGAATGGCAGTGATACCTATAGTCTCAAATATATACATTCCCGTCCCATTTTACGTGTGAGTAGAATATTAGCAATAATTGAGTTGTTCCAATGCTCAGCCTCTCAGCCTTTGCTTTAATGTGGTCCCTCTCTATACCCCCACTGAACCATCCAAGGTGTCCTCCTACAATATGGCTGTAGAATTAGCTGAATGTGTTTAGGGTCAAGTGACTTAAAAACCACTCACTTCATTATGACCTATCGTTAAGCTCAGAATTCACCAATCTGTGATGGCAGCAGTCACTGGGTTCTGGATGAAGAGGCCCCTAGTGGAGACTGGTTCCCTAAATCTCCCAAACGTTTTGTTTGTGAATATTCATTATGGGATTTGATTCTGTCTAAATAAGTGGCAATCTAGTTTACAGTCTTCCTAGCCATAATTTTAATAGTGACTTTCACTGGATTAAAAAACAAATTTTTTTTTTTTTGTTTCTGACCTCCCATGTGTCAGATGTGTTAAAAAAAATTCTTGGCCCGTTGAGGTTCAACAGTCATTCAAGTCACAATGTCTGGAGGGGAAATGAAAATGTTTTTTAATGTAGCCATCAGCATAGTTAGTATGTTGAAGAGAAGAATTGTCTCCCCAAAGTACGAAATCAGCCATGAAAATGTAACCTGTTGGAAGAAACAAGTTATGTTCAATGGGTAGGTGTTTTCGTGCTTCAAATTAATATTTGTTCTTTAAAATAGCAGATGTTTAGCTGTATACGTGGGCAGTTGACATGAGTTGGCACGCCATTGATGTTCCAAGTGAAGGGCTGAGACACAAGTGTGGTTTTCACGGCCCAGGCAATCCCACCCCCTCCTCCTACCCCTTCCACTCTGTGTTGATGATTTCTTGGCATCTCAGCTACACACTGTTGGGCCTCACGTCTCAAACACTTTGAAGCTGCATTTCCCAGCACAATAGAGCTGCACTACTCCAAGGGCCGTCTTCAGACCAGCAGCGACACATCATCACCCAGGAGCTGGTCAGAAATGCAGAATCCCAAGCCCCCCCCCACACACACACACCTGCTGGCTCTGAAACCTACATTTTAATAAGACCACAGGTGATTCTTATGCACATGGAGCCCTGAGAAGCCCTGGTCTAGAGAACTCTGACTTCTGATCCCTTTAGTGGTTCTCACCATGGTTTTCTTAAGTCTGTATTATGCTTTGTATTTTACAGATGTTATTTGAGGGCAAGCATTGTCTTATTCTTTTATAGTTCGCTTGTCGGTGAATTTCACAAACATGGTGGTGCTTACTTAGTCAACCACTGATTTGGTTTATATACTCAAAGTATAACCATCAGGAGAGCAGGCGAGCCAGAAAGGGAGATGGAGCTAATGGAGTGGAGTTCGGGGTTTAGGAATACTTAACTGTTCCACTTTCTAGCTGAGGAGATGGGGCAAATTATTTAGCTCCTCTAAGCCTCAGTTTCTTTAACTGTAAAATGCAGATCATAGTTAGTACCTCATAGGTTTGTTTTAAGGATCAAATGAGATCAAACATATAAAGCAATTTGCATAGTGCTAATTGGGCTCGTAGTGAGTTCTCAGTACATGTTACCTACTGTTGTATTAATTATCATGTAAGTCAGTACATTCTATACATATCAGAATCCCCAAAAGACTCTCCTCTACTCCCTGCCCCCACTTTTTCAATTAACCTTGTGGTTCCCCACTAGAGTTGATTCTACTCTCCAAGGGATGTAGGGCAATGTTTGGAGATATTTTGATTGCCATGAATTGTGGGAAGGGTGCCACTGGCATCAAGTGGGGAGAAACTAGGGGTTGCTGCTAAATGTCCAAGAGTGCACCAGACAGCCCCCTTTACAAAACGTGATTGAGCCCCAAATGTCCATAATGCCAATGATGAGAAACCATCTGTTAACTACTGAGGGAATGAGGTCATCAAAGTAACCATTTTTCGTGAGGATTAACATACCTCAGTGTATTCTCTCAAATATTAAAATGGAGCACTCCTTGTTGGAATTCATCAACCAGGAGCCAAATCATTTCCTTTGGAACAGAACCACACTCTGGAAAACCGGATGCCGCCTGATTAACCTATGAAAGGTCATAAAACAATAACAATTACACTGCACATGGCATTCTTTAATATCAAAGAGAGCTAAGTTCTTTGAAATGTAAAACATCAACATCGTGAGTGAAGGAACAGCACCTGTGGTTCCCCCAGGAGCACAAGATAACACTGGTTTCCCTATTCATTTTATTCCATGTTGGGATACGCAGGAGGCCACGGCTGCAGGGGAAAGAGAGGAGGTCAAAGGAGGCTGGACTTTGGCTGCCCAGGACTGAGGTCAGACGAGAGAGCTGTAGTCCACATTTCAAAAGAGATGCTGGAAATGGGGCAAAATAAACGTCCTTCCAGCTGACAGAAAAATCAAGCATGAAACTCCTGTCCCTTGTTTCCTTAAGAAAACAGAGATGTTGTAAGGCAATGCATTTGTTTCCCAGGTAGGACTGCAGAAATAGAGTGAGGAGGCCAGGGGAAGGCTTTATTCCTACTGTGAACGAAGCAGACACCAGTTTACAACTCATTGTGAAGAGTAACTTTTTTCCACCAATGAGACCACATTGATATCTTTTATAATTAAGCTAAAAGAATTTTTTTAAATGCCATTCCCCCACTGCAAATCATGCAGTAAATATTTTACCTTGAGTGGGATCAAATGCTAACATGTACAGAGGGTGCCAAAAAATGCATACACATTTTAAGAAAGGAAAACTATATTAAAATTGTAATACTCAATATACGAGGTCTGACAATTAAGTTTGCAAACTTGCCACTGTGCGCTTACATTGGCAGCACCGTACAAACAGCTCGGTAAGGTTTCATCACCTTGGTTATATTAGTGTCTCACAGTTGTGTTTGTGTTGATGTGTGGTGGTGTCTTGCTGAGTGGCGTTCACTATTGTTGTATGTTTTTGTGCGCCATCACAAGAATGTCTGAGCTTGAATTAAAACAAACATTAAATTTCTTGTTAGACTTGGCGAGAGTGGACGTAAAATCAGGGACATGTTAGTCCAAGTTAATGGGGATAATGCCATGAAGAAAACGGCAGTGTATAAATGGATTAAACATTTTTCTGAGGGGAGAGAATGTGTCACTGATGAAGAGAGGTCACAGCTGCCAGTAACAAACAGAACTGATGAAAACATTGCAAAAATTCATCCAATTGTGCGTTGAAATTGTTGGCTAATTGTGAGAAGCATAGCCGACCAAGTAAACATCAATAGAGAAACAGGAAAATCTTAACTGAAAATCTTGGCATGAGAACAGTGTGTGCAAAAATGGTCCCAAAGGAGCTCATTGATGAACAAAAGCAAAGAAGAGTTAAAGCTTGCCAAGACCTTTTGGAGAGGCAAGACGATGTTTGGGGCCATGTTATCACTGGTGATGAAACACGGGTGTGCCAATACTACCCTGAAACAAAGCATCAAAGTGCACAATGTAAGTCAGCCAATTCTCCACAACCAAAAAATTTTGTCGGCCCAAATTAAGAATGAAAAATATGTTGCTAAACTTTTTTTATATCAGAGGGATTATTCAGTACAAATTTGTACCAAGTGGACAGTTAACCAAGTTTACTCTTTAGAAGTGCTGAAAAGGCTGCATGAAAAAGTTAGATGAAAACAACTTGAACTTTTCGCCAACAATTCATGGCTCTTGCATCACGACAATGCACCAGCTCACACGACACTGTCTGTGAGGGAGTTTTTAGCCAGTAAACAAATAACTGTATTGGAACACCCTCCCTACTCACCTGATCTGGCCCCCAATGACTTTTATTCTTTACCCAAAAATAAAGGAAATATTGAAAGGAAGACATTTTGATGACATTCAGGACATCAAGGGTAATACGACGACAGCTCTGATGGCCGTACCAGAAAATGAGTTCTAAAATTGCTTTGTAGGGTGACCTAGATGCTGCCATTGGTGCATAGCTTCCCAAGGGAAGTACTTCAAAGGTGACCATAGTGATATTCAGCAATGAGGTATGTAGCACTTTGTCTAGGATGAGTTCGCGAACTTAATTGTCAGACCTTGTATACCGATAACAAAAGATGAATACAAGTCACGTTTGACTTCTGAAATTACAAATGGTGCTCAAAGTGGTTACCACCAGCAGCCAGACACTTCTGATTACGACGAGCTACTGCTTGAGCAACGTTGACCAAAGTGTCCACTTGTAGACATTTTTTTGGCAGCCCTGGTATATGTGAGAACCGCAAACAAAGTAAAATAAAGAAATGTTACCGAGTCCCAGTACCACCTTCAGCCTCGTGATGTGCTAGGCTAGGATAATAGCTCTGCCTAGTGGTGTTTCGGGTTTGGAAAAGGCCAGGAATGACTAACTGAAGCAGTTAAAGAGCCGGTGGGTGGGGGTGGGGGACCTGCTTGCTATTCAGAAGGGCTGGATGTTGCCAGCTTCTCTGAAAGCAGGAGCCGTGGCAGTGAGCTAGCGAGTGCTCCCGGATATTCAGGGGGCACCATCCGCAGCGGGAACCCAAAACTGCGATAGCATCCAACCATATATCTCCTGCACACTTTGCTTTTTGGCAATTTTCATTTTTAGGAAAATTGAACATAGAGAGCTGTATATTAAGAGCTCTAAGAGACCAACATCCTTTATTCCCCGCACAGGAGAATCTAGTTGGGCAAAGAGGCATTTTTCCCCCTAACAACTGAGTTTGCATGGTCGCTATGCACAATACAATTACTGAGCCAGATAATAAATAATTGCAGAGCAACAAGGAAATTGAGGTGTGGGCAAGGAGGAAAATGGATGGTTTCCGCTGAGATTTGCACAAAGTCTGAGTCAGTGAGGTGAAGTGAAGTCATCCCAGGTCATGTCTGTTCGGCACTAACTAAGGTAAATTATTGGCTGTGCACCTGTACAGCAAGCTGGGGGCTGCACTGCCAGTCCAGGCATTGCCTTTGTAAGATGGACTTTTTCACAAAGTGAAGTATTCAAATGGAAGTCTGAATGCTGCTTGGACAACTTTGTGATCAAATCAGGCAAATCAGGCTCTGGCTTTTTAAGAAAATGGTGTCAAGTCTTGGAATACTTGTGTTTATGGAGCATCATTGCCAACACCTCACGTCCCTGGGTACAGGCTTAGTCATATAACGGTTCTTCAGTGTGTGTCCTCAACCCTGAGATTGATGTGAGAAGACAAAGCCTCAGAGTCCTCTTTATTTTTAGGCTTTTCCGGAAGAAAGGTATAAGCACATCACAAATGTTGTCTTGCAAAGAAAGACCAGATGTACCTTTTGGACACGTCTCTCTCTTGTACAGCTTGCTTTTTTGATTCAAGCACGCTTGGAGGGTCTCCTTTTCTTCCCTTGGGCTCCTCCTTAGCCCTTCCAGGATGGCTGCTGTGATGCGGAGTCACCTCTCTTTGCTTTTGATTGCACTTCTCTCTACCTGCCGAAGAGACTCCCAGATAAAATACTTCCAAAAAACCCTTCTTGACCTTCTCTTTTCCTTGACCACAAGGCTCCTTCTGTGCTTTGTCAAGGGATGTCCCATAAGTCTTTGTAAGTTGCATCAACAGTGTGCCCTCACTGACTCTCCTCACTCCCAGCCTTACCATTAAACGTAGAAACGATTCTGTAGCTCTGAGCACCTTAATCAACAGGATTCATTTTGTAATTTTAGCAAATACTTATTAAGTCTACCCTATGTACCAAGCGTGGTTCTAGGCCCCCGGAAATCCAACGGGAAACCACAAAGACAATTCCCTGCCCTCTTGGAGCTCACATTCTGGTAAAGGGATCAGAGGATGTCCAAAGTAAGCAACCTATAGAGTGATTTAGAAGTGTTAAGTGCGTTGGAGAAAGAACAGAAAGGGGGATGGGGCGTTTGGGGTGGGGGATGCAGTTTGAAATACAGTGTTCAGAGTTGGCATCGCTGAAAATAAATCATGTTGAAGGAAACACTGAAATGAGCTGAGAGAGGAACGCATCTTCACAAGGAAGAGCATCCTAGGCAGAAGCATGTGTAGCTGAAGGGAATGAAATGAGGAAGAAATTAGCAGGATTTAAGATCTGATAAGCTGGGGAGAAGACAAAGCAATGTCAAATCTTTTGAATGTGGGAAATACTTTGGCTTTAACTCTGGATCAGAGGAGGTTCTCTTGGAGGGTTTTGAGCAAAGGAATGAGACGATCGGGCTTATATTATCAAAAGAATCACTCCGCAGAATTGAGAATAACCAGTAGTGGGATGTATCAGTTACCTATTGCTAGATAAAAAACTACGCCAAAACTTAGAGGCTCGAAACAAGAATAATATGTTATTTCTCCAATTTTAGTTGGCTGGGCAGTTCTGCTGGGTTTGCCTGCACTCACTTACAGTTATATACAGCTCACAGGTCAGTGGGGGGGGGGGGGGGTTGGAGTCCAGGAAATGGTTGGGTCTCTCTCTCTGTGGTCTTCATCATCCAGGAGACCAAATGAAGCTTTCTTTTCTGGAGGTGGCACCCCTTCCACCAGGCCAAGTCCCAATTCACAAGTGTTTATCGTGCCTTTACTTGTATTAGAATGGTGCAAAAGTAATTGTGGTTTAAAAGGTTAACAGTTGCAGGAACCACAATTACTTTTGCACCAACCCAATATGATGTGATGTTGGCTTATGTCCCATGGGCCAAAGCAAGTCACAAGAGCAAGGCCAGCCTCAGTGTGGCATAGGACTACCTGAGAATCTGGACACAGGAAGGGGAGATACACTGGAAGTACTTAGTGTAGCAGTCAGCCACAGGGGCCAAAAGTGTAAATCACGGAGAGCAAGTAAGAGCCTCTACCATAATCCAGAGAAGAAATGGTGATGGATTCTACCAGAGTGATGACAGTGGACGTTTTCAGAAGTGCCTATATTCTGAATGCAGTTTGAAGGATGACCTTGTTTTTATCCTCCTAAGTCAGTAGGATAAGGCTATTAAGTTTCCAGGAATTGTGATGTTCTTATTATGCATGAGATGATATCACAATAAAGTAAATGAGGTCATGGATAGGTTTCCTTCGTTGCCAATAATTATTCCATGAGTTTTCTGAACAACTGAAAAGTTAGTAATTCACTTAGTGTTGCGACTGTACACAGTCCCCTGTCAATATCATCATCAGCTAATATTTATCGAGCAGCCTCTGAGTACATGGTATTGCACTCACAGAACAGAGGTGAGCTGCATTAATTCTTTCAGCCCATGCAGGATTATTGAGTGGTTTATTGCCTCACTCTATTAATTGGTGCCCCAGCAGCCTCAAGGAAAGCATTCAGCTTCCAGAATACAATTCCTTATTCCCCTGGAGTCGTTAGCTTTAATAGACTTTGACGGCAGAGGGAAAGGATATGGTTCTCTGTCTCTATGAGAATACTAATTCTTTTTTATTAATCTTATTATCAGAAACTGGGAGATACTAGTCCCATTTAGCGGATGGAGAAGTGAAGGCAGATAGTGAGTAAGTGGTTTGGCCAAAGCCAAGTACTGAGATGGTGGCAGGTCTGGGATTGAAATACAGTAACGTTTTATGTTGCACTGCACTGCCTCTCAGTGGTGCATGTTATTCTCATTTCTCTCTCATACTAATATACAGTCATGAAAACTCTGCCTAAAAAGATTTAACTGGTGTCTATGCTCTTTAAGGGAGTGTATCACATACATTCCTTTGATATCTTCATAGCCTAATCACTGGAAAAGTGGTTTGTTTGTTTGTGTTGTTGTTGTTTTTAAGTCTCTTATTACAGAGGATTTGTCAGCTGTTAAAATCACCACTTTTTTGTGTTAAATTCTCATCAGAAATACGTTGTTGCCTTCAGAGTACACCTAGAGATTTGGAAGTCAGCATGTGAAATAAACTATTTAATTGAGATCCCTACTTTGATTTCATTCTGGAAACAATTATTCAATGGTGCTTGTTGTCACGGATCATTCTTTTCGAGAGAGTTCTACTTTGTTTTCTTTTACTGAAAGAGTTAAATTTGGAGCTAAGAAAGACTATGAGTGGTGGAGGCAGTTTAAATGAAGAATTTGTTTGTAAATCTTGAAAGTAGCACCATTAAATGTGACCCACTCTGAGATGCACTTGAGTGTGCACCCTCCAGAATGTCTGTCCGTTGTAATTCCATCGTATTACATATTTTAGTGCATATCTCATCCTAGCAGCTTCCAGAGCTTTTCAGATATTCAGCATCAGAAATTGCACTGTTTTATCCTGGATTTTAGCAACCAGATTTTTGTAAAACAGAACTATCTGATAAGTAAGGTTGTGAATTGCTTTTGTGATTGTCATGGGTAAGACTATTGAAGTAACTGGCAAACGGTGCAGTACACTGGTTACTGTAAAAATAAAACCTGTGGCAGTGAATGTGTTTTTCTGGTGAATGCGTGCAAGGCTGTGATCATCGTGCAACTTCTAGTTGGGTGCTTTTAAACGTTTCATATTGAAAAACATCAGTAACAAGAACCCAGTAGTCCACCAAAGGCTGTATTCAACTCAATGGAGAGAAACATAAATTCTTAAGAGTTTCATTGAGTCCAACTCTATTCGATCCACCACGGGAAGCAGAGATTTGAAGTTCTCTCTTGATTTGCTTTCCATGTTTACTTTATGATTAGTAAAGTTAGCTACTTTGATTTTCACGTAAGGGAGTGTTCAAATCACTATGCAAAACAGAAACACAAAACAGACCAGACTAACTTCTGTTTAGCAGACAAACACCAAAATGCCAGAACATGGTAACTTAAGTAATTTTATATGCAAAATAATTTGTTTTAATTGGTTAAATGAAATCTGATATAATTATATTATTCAATAAACTAATTTTGGAAAACTATATCACCAAACTTTAATCATATTGTATGCTCATTATAATTTGGGAAACAGATAGGAAAATGGACCTGCATTATCTCGTCTTTACAAGTGAGAAGGCTACATGTAGAGTTTTATTGAAACTTCAGAGGTTATGTCCTGCTTTCCATTTTGGAGATATTTTTTCTTTCCGAAAACCAGTAATTTATAGACAATTCCAGTAGCTTGAATCTCCAGTGAATGCAGACAGAACCACTATGTAAGTGAAAAATCTTTCCTAGGAAAGCCCAGGAGTGAGGCTTGTTAGGGTGAGGTCTCTGCCCCAATGTTCTCTCTTGTCATATCCCCACCTACAAACCTCCCAGAAGAGGTAAGTGTATAATTGGGCCTGAAATGACCTCACAGACAAGACCCTACGGAACTGAGAAACCCTCTCTTTAAGGATGAGTTTCCCATGGGTCAACATAGTCTGACTTCCAACTAATGTATAAATGATTGAGGAAAAATAATATTCTTCCAGAGGGCAGTTGTTAGTTCTTCCTACTGTGAGAATCACAGTTTGTTGAAATGAGAAATTAATTAATTTTGACACTAACTTGAACATTGGTTGACTTTGACTATGTGCTCAGCAACAATCATACACACACATACACACACAGATACACACACAGATATGCACACATACATACACACACATGCACGCACATACACACCTACACACATACATACATACACACATACACACACATACACTCATACACACACATACATATATACAAACGCATGCACACACACGTACACACACACATGCTTACATGTACACACACACAGGGTGACAAAAAAATGTATGCACATTTTAAGACAGGAAAAAAACTATTAAAATAGCAATACTCGATATATACCGATAACAAAAGATGAATACAAGTCACATTTGACTTCTGAAATTACAAGAGGGGCTCAAAGTGGTTACCATCCGCACCCAGACCCATCTGATTATGGTGAACAATGCTTGAGCAATGCTGACCAAAGTGTCCACTTGTATACATTTATTGGCACCCCCAGTGTATATGTGTATACTGAAGAAAGTACATGAATGCCCTTTCATACCACCTAAAGGATGATAAACTTATAAAAGTGAATTGTATGCATTTTTGCCACTATTCTAGCAGTATTCTAACAACAGGGTGTTTTTTTTTTTCCACATAATTTCTGAATGATAGAATTTTATACCTGTCAGT
Source organism: Rhinolophus ferrumequinum (assembly GCF_004115265.2). NCBI lineage: Eukaryota > Metazoa > Chordata > Mammalia > Chiroptera > Rhinolophidae > Rhinolophus > Rhinolophus ferrumequinum. The sequence continues at coordinate 34,773,521 of NC_046307.1, forward strand.
ACTTTCAGTCTGAATACCAAATCAACATGTGATACACACACACACACACACACACACACACACACCCATACACAGTTACTCTATGAACAAGATAGGACTCAAAGGAATATATATCATATATATATATATATATATATATATATATATATATATATAAAAGACACTGAATTCCTACAACCTTTAAGAAACCTTTAGGGAATTTAGAATCTCCATGATAAAATGAGTGACCTAGAGATATAAGAATAACAGTTCACTAACAGTATGACATAGCCAAAGGCAGGACTAGATTAATTTGGAAAATTATATGTAATAAAATATTCCAATACATTTAAGAAAACACATTCCATGGGAAATCACATGAGGAGGTAGGTAGCACAGCACAAAATGTGTGTGGATGTATATAAACCAATTGGGTGGGAATTTAAAAAATTCTAGAAATAGATAGGTGTAGGCAAAATGGGCGGGGGGAACTCCATTCTCTCATTCGTTTATCAAACACACATACAAACACACACACACACACACACACACACACACACAATTACTTACTGCATGTTAGGCACTGCTCTAGGTACCAGGGATACAGCAGTAAACAACATGGTAGTCTGATTTCATGAAATTTATGCAAATATTAAAAGACTAGTACAAGACTGGTATCAAACACTCACAAGATAGTGAGTGTTTGATACCACTGATCATTCTGCGTAGGGCACACAGGGCAGTTCTCTTCTTAGTGCTATTTCTTTCACTTGTGCACAGACAGGCAGAGACATATGTATATATATATTTTTAAATAAAATATTAATTCAACCTGTTGAAAATTCAATAGCAGTATCACCATGTACACCGAAAAACATGATATCGGTCGACTGAGTATTTTGCGCTATTCCAGGTTGTTTTAGCCTTGTGTAGACTTAGCCAGAAACAAAATAAATGAGAATATAATTATTGCATTTATTTTAAAGGAAAGATTTAAAGGTGACTGAACGCCATGGGTATTTGAGTGGTTATCTCTGCCTTTTTGTGTAACCTCAGATGGATGACTTTGAGCTAAAAAAAACCTCCACTTTCCATGCCTGGAATGGATGGCCTTAGGGGCCCATCTCTAAGCAGAACATAAATGCCATGTGTGAGGAAGCAAATCAAATCGATGAGTATCACTTCTGTACAGCTTCTTTGCAAAGAATGTCATTCGTTTCTATTCACATGCTTCATTCATATCTAGTCTTTTACATTATTTTGTATAATTATGATGTTTTCATAGAAAGGATGATGAAAGCATTTCCTCAACAAACAGTGTCACTGAATTCAAAAATAGTTTAAAAATGAAATCCCCATGAGCACGGATGAACAAGGGGCCAGCAAACACTTACTGAGTAGGCAAGCTACTTTGTTGAAAGATGTGTGGAAGATACTAAAGATGCAGAGACATTTTAAACATTGACTATTACTCTCATTTAGTTTATAATGTAATTGAAAGAATAGGGCACAAACTTGAAAACTCAAATGATAGTAAACCAATACGGTACAGGCTAAATTGTAAATAATCGGCGTGGATAAAAACAACTAGAAGGCAGAAAGATAGGGGTTTATATCCTGTCTTTGCCATGTGCTTCTGTGTGACACAGGTAAATTAATTTTGCTAAATGTCAGTTTTACCTTCTAGAAAATGGTTCTAATAACAGCCATTTGGTGGGTTGTTATGAAGTTTAGAAAGTAGAGGCAATGAAAAATCTCTTTCATTTAATAAGCACTTGTATTATTACTAACTGTTCATTGTGTAGATGCTAGCTGTATCCCAGCTATTGTGCTAATAACTTTGCATCTATTTTCTAATTAAATTGTCATAACACGATCTGACAGATGAGGAGAGTGAGGTTGAAAGAGAAAAGGGATTTAACCAATATCCCCAAATTAGGACGCAAATTTTAGGGTCAGGATGTAGACCTGGGAAGAGCTCTAACGCCAAGCTCCAATTATGCTACATATGACCTTTCCTGGAGCGTTTGGGTAGCTAATATGATTAAAATGATTTCATTGCTGTAAATGGAGGAAGGTCAAGGAAGTCTTTGTGGACATTGTGGAGGATATGTAACCCTCCCGGTCTTAGGTAAAGAGATAGGAGTTCAGTATGTTGTGATGAAGAAGAAGAAGAGATTCTGGAAAGAACTAGCAATGTCCATGAGGCTTTCGAAGGGATGTGGATGGTTCAGGCTGGAGGAAAGCGAGCCCTACGAGGAGGTGATAGAATGAATGTTTACAGGGAGAGGTTGCAGTTCAAGTGCAGAAATGACTGAATACAAGGCAAAGGAATCGGAATTTTGTTCTCTAGAAGACTGTGAACCCACGATGCTTTTTTTTTTCCTTTTACAACCTCTTTAGAATAAGAAAAGTAATTACAATTACAGATTTTAAATGTTTGACAATAACCACAAATATTATAATTGCCAGAAAAGTATCACAAGCTTGGTACTATCAGCCTGACATACCTTCTTAAATTATTTTTCCTACATTTTTCCTGCACACTCTCTTTCCTCAGATGATGATGACTTTTTTACTATCACTTTTTGAACCTGGGATGACTTTTAAGCTGATTCATAAGAGCATGAAATAAAACGGACTTTCAATTGACCAATCAATAACTATTGGGAATAGATGTCATCCAGAGTGACATTTTAAGAAGGTTATTCTGGTTTGTGAAGGATGAATTGAAGAAGAAAAGAAAACCTCTTAAGAAGGTTGTTTTCAATAGCTGGGTCATGACAGCTGGGTGAAGTGTCACAACTAACAAGGTAATAATAGTAAAGTATTAGTTTGCCAAAGATTAGCTCCTTTACCCACGAGAGCAGATTCAAGGTCATTTCTAGAATAATAACATTCTCCTTTACTTAAATTCCAAGTTCTTTCTTGAGAAGGGGAAAGGCGGAACACTATCTGGTTTGGTTTTTGGCAGGACCCTAGAAATGTCCCCAGAGGAGTGGGTGCCCCATTCTGTCACTCCTTGTGTGTTTCAGGACAGAAAAGAAAAGCATGGAGAAGTGTTACATTAAAAGATCATTGCAATAATCCAAGCCAAAGTGCCCAAATCAAGAAGGTATTAAGAGTATAGAAATGAAAACAATAACTTTAAGAGTCATGGGGAAGGGGTTTGTATTTGATGGTTATTGATAACTGGATGAGAGAGAAAGGAAAAAAAGGAGTCCTAAATGACTCCGAGATTTATACACTTTACACAGGTAAGGAAATTGGGAGACACAGCTTGCTTTGAGGGTAGTAACATATTGTCTATCAAAGCGATAACAAAAATCTGTTGGGCAGATTTCATAATAATAATAGGAGTTAACATTTATAAAGCACTTGTTATGTGCTAAGAAAGCAACTCACAACAGCACATGAATTATTTTTACCTAATGACAGCCCCCGCCATCCATGTGAGGTAGGTAATATTATTACACCCATTTTAAGATGAGGACACAGCCACAGAGAGGCCAAGGTCACACAGCAAAACGGGTCCTGGAGCTGGGATTCAATCCCAAGCAGCATGGTTCCCAAAACTGAGCACGTCACCACCATATATTCCACAGTATACACACATGAACATAAAGCTCTCCCACAGAGAAACAAGTCTCATGAAAGTCCTAAGTTAGTAAAAAATATTAACATGATTTTGGCCACCTTTGGGAGATAGTTCCCCACCCCCTGTTACATAGTTTAAGAATAAGTGCTATACATATCGAACTACAAATGATACCAGGCAGCCTGGTGTATGTGTGTGTGTGTATATATATATATATAAAATATATATATATATATATATATATATATATATATATATATATATAAAATATATATATTATATATATCAAATTCAGGGTGCCCATCTCCTCACTAAGAAAGTGGCAAAAATAAGCAACAATACTGTTAGCCATTTATAGTTTTTTTAAAAAGAATCTACGTCGCCGTGATTTCCTTTTATCTTGCCTTGACTATGTTTTTTTTGATCCTCTTCAATAAGCCCCAGGCCCCTCCCCTGCTTTTATTGTACTTAAATAGTTGTATTCTTGGAACAGAGTCTTTATTTTTATTGGCAGAAAATTCTCAGTCTACTTACTCCCTTGTATAAAGTTAATTTTAACTGTAGAACCTATATCAATAATGGCATTTAAAGGAGGCTGCTTCCCATAGACTCTGTGAAACGTCTGCAGAGAATTCTGGGTTTGCCAGGGCAGCCCTCCCCAGCGCCTCGGCAGCCTCCTTTCCCTTCTACATCTGAGCAAGCTCTCTTCCCTGCCAGCTGCTTTCTGCTCAGCCCCTGTGCGTTCTCCATTCTCTGCTCTGCCTTTATGATAAGTAGAGTTTCATCTTGATCTCATTGGGGCGAGGTAAGGGAGTTGTTACTTCTTAATTTGGGTCCAAGCTAAAAACATATCCTCCTAGTGCCAAACCACAAAAATCATGACACTTTGAGTTTAACAAGCTTCAGCCATCCCTCTTTGGATACAGCAATGTGGCCAGGGTGGAGGAGGAAGGTCTTATTCCTGGACCACTTCTTCTTCTATATTTGGCGGCTTACGTAGAAACTCCAGAATATCAGATGCCTCGGGTCCATGCTATGTTGTTCAGATATACTGTGGTTGAAGCGAAATAACTGAGTGGTATTTTGTTTCTAGTTCTTTTCAAAATAATTTCTGGTATAGGCAGGACACCTGTATTTACTTTCTGTGATCAGAATTGCTTAATCTTGAAAAGATGGTCAGCCAGAAGCCTGGGTGTGTCCTCTTCCTGCTGGTTCACTACTGCCGGGGCTCAGGTTATTACCACAGCAAGCAAGCAGTTATTGTCACCAGTACCTTAACTTATACCAAACACTTAACCTTGGAATCAGCACTTTACAGCCTTATAAAAGAGGTCACTGAGGGAATTCAACTATGTAATCCTAGCCCCCATGTGGTAGGAGAGGAGCAGAAATGGGACAAAGCTGGTGAGACACATTTGAATCCACTTGAATTAGGAAATCATTTCTTTTTGACTTGTTTTAAAAATGGAACCTACTATAAAATGGTACAGGAAGGCAGAAGGATGCAGCAAAAGTCTGTAGAAATAGGGACTCAAAAACTCCGTTCCAGGATTCAAGAAAGCAAGCCTGTTGTCACATTTGGAGGGAAACCAGAAAGGCATTTAGGTTTTCACTTTCCTGATAGCCTCTTGTCCAACACCTTTCCTGCAAACACCTTGTCGTCTCTTTTATTTTGCCTTTATTAATAAAACTAACAGAGAGAAACCACCTTTCAAACTTTAACCAGGAAACCCAGGTTTTGCAAGTGCTAATATTTTGGTGTGGGCTTTTTCCTTTTAAAGACAATTACCAAGACGAAGCACTTGTTTCTTCTTTTGTTTACCCGTGGCAGTTTGTCAGCAGTTATGATAAGTAGAGTTCCATCTGCCAGTAAAACTACATTGCAAATTGCCGTAGAAATTAGCAGCTTTCATTTCTTGCCTACATAAATAAATATGTGAAATAAATTGCACTTAAATGCATCCTAAAAAAAAAATCACAGGTACACCACACAGTTCAATGCCAATCACACAAAACCGGGGGCACACTGCGATTATCTCAGTTTTCAAACCTGGAATGTACACGAATGTGTTTCTAAATGAGAGAGGCAGTGTATCATGCTCGCTGAGGGAAAAACAGAAGCTGCCAGACACTGCACTGTTCCTTTATTCTCAGAATCCTTTGCCTGAAACCCGCTCTATCTTTTCCCTGTGTTCCCTCTTCTCTCTCTCTCTCTCTCTCTCTCTCTCTCTCTCTCTCTCTCTCTCTCTCTCTCTCTCTCTCTCTCTCTCTCCCTCCCCCCCCTTTCTCTTTCTCTCCCTCTCTCCGTCTTTCCCTCGCTCATTGTTCTCTCTCTCTTCCTGCCTTTGATGCACACACGTTGTCACATTCCATTGACTCTCTCCGCTCTTCTCTGTTCTTACACTCAAGCCTAGCGGTGCTTTCGCCAGGCAGCGGCAGTCCTCTCCTGCGAGTTTTAGTCATGTGTGCAGCTCAGTTTGATCGAGCGTTCCTTTTCTGCCTTTTCACTCTTACAAAAGATTAAAAGGTGGCGTCACATCGCTCCCCTGTTCCCCCGTTCCTTCCCGCAGGAGGGACTTAAAAAGGACAACAAAAACTAATCACTTTCAATAAGCATTTTCTTGCTGGGGAAAAGAAAAAAAAAGAAAGAAAGGAAAAAAAAAAAGGCGGGGGGTGGGGGGTGGATTTAGTGGTGTAATTTGAGACTGGTGGTGAGGATTGGGGCGAGCTAGAGATGCTGCACGCTGCTAACAAGGGAAGGAAACCTTCAGCTGAGACAGGTAAGAGCGCCCATCGGAGGGTTTGACCGAGTGGCTTAGTTAAATCTGTTTTCACCGTTTTGTAATTGAGAAAGGCATCCGCGGCAGAAGCCGATTTTTCAGTCGGCTTCCTTTTGTTTAACATAGAAAGTACCTGTTATTAATTTTGACGAATTAGAGCATGCAGCAAATTCAATTGGAAATAGATTTGTATTAGTAAATGCATTTGTACTGAATGATTTCGCCTCCGTTGTATTTAAAAGGAGAGATGGGAAAGATGATTTTTGTTCAGAATAGCGCTTTGCGTTACGTGAAATTCTACACAGCTAACAGGAAAATAAAATAATCATCCCATTGATTCTGTTTTCGAACTCCGGGACTTAAACCCTGGGAGAGAGCTGGCATGTGAAATGTTTCTTCTAACTGAACTTCTGATGCGTTATAATAATTTCTCACTGGAGGTTTAAGCAAGGGTAGAGTTTATTTAAGTCTAACTGCCGGGGTGTGTTTGGTTTGGATCTTGACGGTGAAGCGCTGCTTATATCTCCTTAACCTGTGTCAGATTGATGTTTCATACATGGACATTAAGTGTTGTCCCAAATGAAATATAAAGTTGAAACATCAGGTTAGGGCATGTTCTAGAAAATAATCCAGTAAATAATGAGCATAACTGAATTCTGACAGTTTGAAAGGGGAGTTAACTCTGGACGTGCTGTCTGAGGAGGGTTTTTTTGGATTTTCAGCGGCTCAGGAACGGAGGGGGACGGTTATCCATCGTCTCACACCGTGGGAACTTTGCATGAGGACCCTAAATAGAATACGTGTGGACTTCCACTGTAGGTGGCTTTCAGGCATCTGTCCCTTTTGTGTGCTATGAATGAGAGCCGTGCGTTATATTTGATGGCCTTTCTTCTTTAAAGAGCTTGGGGATGAAGCTTAAAAGGCTCACATGTATTTCAGCATTGAACAAACACAAAATGCAATATGCTTCAGTCTCCCAGCACCTGATTTTTATTGCTGCTGCTGTTGTTTTAAAGTTTGGATCATTTGCTTTTCACCTCAGTCTTCACTGATTTGGTGTTCATTGCCTCTGTTGCTAAAATTTATTGCTGGCATGAATGAACTGAGATTTGAGAATGCAAAAGAAAAAAGAAAAAAAATCTAATTAGCCTGAGTTTTCACTTAAGGGTAACAGAAATTCCAATTATATCAGATGTGTTTCTAGGATGCTACCTAAAATGTTTGAATTAATTTTAGATGATTATTTTTTGGATGGGAAAAATGTGAATATTCAAAGTACAAAATTCTGTGAAAAGAATGCTTCTCTGGAATGAGACGTAGAAAGGTGACTTGAATACCTCCACAAGGCTTGGTCCTAGGGAGAATGGCTCTCCTGTGGTACTGCTGAGTTCAGCATCCATGAATGAGAGAATATTTGACATATGTGTTTGGTGATAGAATTTTTTTCTTCCTGAGTTTCCAAACTAGACTTGTTCCTCAAAACCATCCTCTGGCACGTCTCATGCTTGCCAGACCATCTAATGGCATGTCATGGGTGCAGCCCACGCATCCAGTTTTTGAGGACATCAGAAGGTGCTGAATTTTGGGGGAGTGGAGACCAAATGCACTGGGGGTTTCATCATCGAGAGCTGATCTTCAGTGCAAGTACCGTGGGAAGCCCCCTCATACACGTGTGGGGACACTTCATTTTTCCATCATGGTTAAAAGAGCAGAGAAAGAGGTGGACGAGGACTAAGGAAACTGCCATACACTGTTTGATGTCATCACGCCGGTGATAGCATAGGGAGTCTTTAAAATCACAGCACATACAGTTGTCTTGTTTTCAACTTAGGAAACTTTGCAGCATCTTGAAGTCGCACTTCTCAGATTCCATCCATGCTTTTACATAGCTTTCTGGCATAAAATCTTTTCTCGGACTCCCGCTGTACCAAACTATTGAGTGTTGTGACACTGCCGCTGATAATGATTTCTTAAATAAGTAGCAAGTGCTGATAGGCCAGGAGACATACACTGTCTGTATCATATATGTGTTTTAATGTGATTTATGGAAGTGACTTCTTCAAGGTGAGGGGAAGACAAATTTGAAGTTGCTGCTTGACTGTTTGTACCACTGAACCACTGTCCTTGTCCTAGAGAACTAACTAGAACTAAAGGAGGCAGACGTAACTCAGTTGTAAACTGAATGGGAGTTCAGCTTGCACTTTTTAAGCAGATGGTAACCCAAACTGTCCTTACTCAAACTATCAGATTCATATAAATAGCATTTTTCTGACTTTTCCAGTAGATGCTGCTGAAGAGCAAAGAAAATTATTTTTCTACAGGAAAAACAGAAATGCAGTAGACTCATACAAGCTAATGAAAAAGATCCTTCTCCCCAAACTCTGCTGATCACATTTTGCATACTTTGCTAATTAATGAGTTATATTGAATCATTACCTTTTATGACGTTCTATAGAAAGCTATTAAAACTCGAGTTAGATTTTTAAAATTATGAAATTGTTCTCTTTAGTCCCTATATATAATATCTGTTTGCTGTTTTCCATTAAAAAAAAAAATCAAGTTAACTGCACATTACTATTCAGAACATTTCATCCCTGAATGCTAAAACCCTTTAACATGCAAATATGATGTCAGAGGAAGAACTGAAATAGAATACCCTGAGAAGAGTAATGATCAAACGCATTATAAAAATATGCACCAGTTGCCAACATGTAATGAAATATTAAGAAATTAAAAGCATGCAACCTCTAAAGTAATAGAATTTCATTGCTCTGAGACTGTTTTCCCACTGAATATTAAGTGCTTAATAGATCTATCCGTAAAAAAATAATCAAAAACCTACATGGTTTGTCACTGAAGTTCTTTCATTATGTGATTTTGAAAAATTAGCCCAATAGGATTTTCCTCAGACTAGGAAATGTAATTAACATTGGATATTAAGTGCCAGATTTCCAAAGCAAAAGGCACAGGCTTGATAGAGAAAATAAGAATGCAGAGAGCAGGCTTCAGCACTGGCAGCTGAGGGGACCCGCGCTGGACCTACTCTGTTGGTAATCACTCTGATAAAATGACAAAGACATCCCAGGGGAGTCCGGGATGCTGGTACCCAGACACGAACTGATGCAATTTCAGGCAACCAATGACCTCTATCTATGGGATTATTTATTTTGGGAAATGATCAATTAACCAATTTCAGTTATGAAAGAGAAATGTGTATGTATGTGATTATATATATATATACATATATATATATATATATACACACACACACATACACACATATATATAATCACATACAAACACATTTACATATATATATTCCAATGTAAGGGGGCCTTGGATATTGCAAAGTACCTATAGATAAGACAAGCTCTACCTCGGAGGTAGAGCTTTCAGTTTTTTGCTGTTCTTTTTTTTTTCTTTCTTTCTTTTTTAACCTTAAGCAGCCCGAGCTTTTTTTCTGGTGGATTTTTCTTTTGCATCGAAGCCCTTCTTTGTCAGTTTTTATTCCTGAGGTGTGAAATGCTTCATAGGATGTTTTGATTTAACACCCATTCATTCCTTTTTTCGGGGAGAATAAAAAAGCTTGTATTTAGAAGACATGAGTGTCAGCTGCCCCTATTTTGTAATCAGCAGTGTAGACCCACTGGGATAAGGATTTTTTCCTTTTTTTTTTTTTTTTTTTACTTCGATTCAAATAGGTTTTGTGCTTGACCCGTAGTGGTTGTTTTTTTCTTTCTGTCTTTAAGTAAGAAAAGCTTTATAATTTGGGGGGGTGGGAGATTTTATTTCTTTTTCTGGTTTTCCGCTGCTCACTTTTGGGGTTTTCTTTTATTCATTATAGCTGTCAAGCACTGACTATACCCAAAGCACTCTGAATTTAATGCGACAAATGATACCTCTCACAACAACAAAAAATATGTGCCCTCTCACTGTGAACCTTAGGAAGACTGCAGATGTGAACCATACCTGGAGAATTGCCTAGTGGGTTAAAATGTGCCAGTCTTAACTCCTTCCTTAGGAGAAAAGAGGAAAGGTCACTGCAGGTTGAGGGGATCCTGAGAATGGCAGCCTTTGAATTAAGAGTGAAAGGTGAAAACACAACATAATCCTTATGAGCAAAATCACAGGGGTCCTGTGGAAAGTAATGCCAAAAAGAATGACTAATGCCAGTCCGATGGAGACCCTCAAATGTCGGGTCAAGGTATTTAATAGCCACTGGGAGGATGTTATCTGCAGCTTCTAGAGACGTTTCCTTGGTATGGGGATGGAGAAGGAATGGAATAGTGAGTCTGTACTACGCCCCACCCCTAAGAGATGCTGAACTGTCTATCTAGGGGCCATCTGCTTTCCTATTAAATTGTGGTCTTCAGGAGCTATTGTCACTAATGGGATGTTGCTTTACCTTTCAGGGATGTTGTTTATAAACAAAACAAAACAAAAACCAGCAAGAGCCCCTAGTGTAGAAGATGGAAGCGAGTGAATAATCCAATGCATTAGCCTAGACATGGGTGGTAAGGTTGAGAAACACTGTCCAGAGGAGGCAGAATGGCTGTGAAAAACACCTTCCTATTATAATTATTGCAGTTTCTTGTATGTACTGTAGATGTCATAGCCTCATTAGGCAGGGGTTTTGTGTATATGCATTTGTTTTCACAAGAAAAACTCTCACCATTCATCAGAGATGAGACCTGTAGTTTAGAAGGTGTGGTATTCTCTTGATACTATTTGGATATAATCAGTTAGTGTTATGTTCATCCCCATTTCCTGACATAGAGTGGATTTTTATGATCTTTGAGGATTTTCATGTCTCTGAAAAGGTATATATTTTATGTATTAGAATTAGTTGCCTCCCTGAATTACCTGTGTTATCAGTTACTTTCTATAAACCTTGACTAACTTCCCTTGAACTCTTAGATGTCTAGTGTGTTTGACTGATGAGCTCAGCAGGGGGGACTTCTGTACCTATATAATGGAAGTTTATAATGTTAACATATAAAATGTTTTCTTGCATACAATAGACTTCATAATGAGAGAGAGCAAAAATAATTATTAGCACAATTAAGTAAGTGGAATGTCTCCCTTTTCCTCGGAAGGTGATTTAACCAGCCTATTCAGGGGGACGGGGTTACCAACAGCACCTGGAAACCAAGTTACAGATGAGTTTCTTGCCTTATCCTCCAACCACTTTAATCTGATTTGTTCCATTTACTTTTTCCAAGCTTTTCATCTTTCCACCATTTTAATACCATCAGAGATGGGGGGGCTGCCCATGACATTCACACTTGACATTATCAAACACAAAAGGCATCACTCATACACTTGACTGCGTTACAATGCAAGGGAAAAAAATAGATCCCAAAGGCTTAGAAATTATTGTTTCGTACCTTGAATGTAGGTGGATTTTTTTTTTTCCTGTTTCTTCTAGCCTGCCTTATTTGACTGATTTGCTTCTGTGTATTTGCAGAGGGTTCTGAAAACCCTGGAAAAATCAGCGCTCACAAATCCATAACGTACACATCCTTATGTACACCGGAGGTATGTGTATTAATACAATGGAAATTTACACCTCTGTTATCATCTTTTATTTGCTAGGCACCAACCACATTTTCATGCAGTACCAATGTTGAGCCTTGCACGGAAGCTGTCTTTTCTCCATTGACTTCAGTTCTTCTGACTGTCGCACAGCTGTGGCCAAACCTTTTCCTGACTCACACTTCTGTGGTTATTGCAGTAACTCCATTATTTCTGGGTAGACCAGAAATCTAATGAATTCATAGCAGTCCCGTGTTTGTTTTCCCATGAAGTGTGTGTGTGTGTGTGTGTGTGTGTGTGTGTGTTGGAGTTGGGGGGGGTTATTCTTAAAATTAATATAAATTTATCTGTACTTCCTTTGCTTTCTATTCTGAATCTTTTGTTCAAAGACAGTTTACCCCCTATATGTAAGACAACATTTGTGAGCTGAACAAATAGTGTTATCAGATTGTGGTGAATTGCTTCAGTAGTATTACATCATGCATTGAGATCACGTGCACTATAAAGCTCTGTAAAACAGCCAGCTACATGGTATCCTACAGGTTTAATATACTTCTGCAGCCTTGTACTTGGGAAGGATTTCTGTAATTGGCGACAATCTAGCAAGAAGAACTTTTTAAGCCATTGGAGGCTGAAATACAAGTTTTTTGAGAAATGTGACTTTATAGGCTTGAAACTGAATGGATTACAAATTTCTCTTAACTGGAAAGAATCATAATTGCATATATAGTGCAGTCCTGATTATCTAGGGTTTGAATTTCCAGCCTGAGGATTATCCAGATTTCTTCTCTGACTCCCCTGTCTTCTCTTCAACTACCTGATGTGAATCATTTCTCTAATCATTGGTACCTCCACTAACATTAGGGAAGGGCATTTTTGAGCAGCAGAATCCAAAAACCAGTGAATTATCCTTTAGAAAAATTAATTATGTAAAAAGTCTGAGTGGCGAGGTGTTTTAAACCAGTCGCTAAAATTAAATGACTAAATTTCAATTTGGGGATGGGAGAGGGGTCTCTCTATTTACAAATGGTGGTTTACTATAGCTGTAAATATACCAGAATTTTACCCACGTGTTTCAGGGGCAAAAATGATGCCAAGTAGTCAGTTTCATTTTTCTAGATTATATCATTTCCTTCCCCTATAGCCAGACCAACTACTATTTTTAATTAACTGCTTGGATATTGTGTCTAGCTGGAACTTTATAAGGTCACTTGGATCAACCCAGTTACCTAAAGCAGGTTATCAGGGCTCTGATTGGCGTGTCCGTCCAGTATGAAGTACAACAGTGGATCATTGGTGCCCAAACCCACTTAGTAAATCTCCAACACCGGTCCTATTCCATTTCCATCATCAGCTGAGTTCCACTCAATCCTTGAAAAGTTATCTATATTTAGGATTTGACCCCAGGGAGGTCTTCAAAGTCTCGGAGGACTTTAAAGGCTTTAAAGCCTATTCGATACCAGAATTAGGCTGAGATGGTGAAAGGATTTCAGTTTTATGTACTATATCACTGTTTAAATTCTCATTTAGAATATGGATTGAAAACTGTTGGTCATTATACCACATCAGCGACTGCACCTCAACATTTAAAAACTTCAAGTAAATTTCTCCCCAATAAACTCAGTTTTAATTTCTTGATAAGATTCAAGTGTAGGAAATATAGTTGGCTTTTCGAGCGAGGTTCTAATCACAGAGGAGGAGCTGAAATTACCAGGTACCCCCCAAGTTTGTAGAACAGGGATCGGAATTCCATCTACTGGATATCACTACAGAATCAGAATTTGATTTCCTCTCCCTTTCTTATACATCATTTGTGTCTTGGACATTTTCAAAATCTTGCGGTTATATAGCTGCTACTCTGTAACGATATCTTATCAAATAATGTACTCTTCTCTTATACTATCCTTGTTTGACAAACGTCTATAAATAATCAGTTGTACTTTTGAGGTGCCTGATCAAACTTCACAGATGTTTCTATTTATAAATCTATTATGTAATGTAATGTAAGTGATAAAATATAAAATATATACTATCTAATATGGTTGACACAAATATAGTAAACGGCAAAAAAATGTTGTAACTCCCTTGATCCTAAAAATATTCTCTTATCACTAAATTAAAATTGAGTTTATTAAAAAGAAAATTGTGAACAGTTGAGGTGTAATTGATGATGTAGTATAATGACCAACAGTTTTCAATCCAAATGTTAAATGAGAATTTAAGCAGTAATAAGATATGCAAAACAGGAAATGGAAAATCTCGGTGACTATTAGAAAAATCATTGGCAAATCTAGTCACAAGTTCTGTATATGTACTAGGTTGATGCAAAAGTAATTGCAGTTTTTGCAATTTTTTTTAACCTTTTTAACCACAATTACTTTTGCAGCAATCTAACAGAAGATGCCTCTTATCTGTCAGATGTGTGTGTGCGCACACACGCACACACACAGTTACTCTCTCTATAAGTGCAGATTTCTACCTCTATCTTTGTATCTGTATCAGTATCGATGTCTGTAGCAGTATCTGTATCCAGAGGTAGAAAGAGAAAAAAATGGGTATATTCCTAGTAAGATATAGTGTGATTATATTCCTGGGAAGATATTGCGTCTTTTTTCTAGCTGACATTATTACACTCTCACAAATGTGACATGCAGTGTCCTAGGTACCAGGGATGCCAAGAGAACCCCACGTGATTCTGGAGTTCATGATCTAGTCCTGAGTTAGAAAGTATTTTAATGTTGAATATTACACTCATGCATATATTTTACAGTTGACAATGTTGAAAGAAAGAAACTAAATTCAAGGATCACAAAGCCATCCGAGCCCTCATTCCACACTTGAGATGCTCTGCTTCATCAGGAGGAAGATTAGAAAAGAACTAAATAGAGCAAGTAGCATTCGGGGGGAGAAGATCCTCACATAAAGTGATGTAGTCCCAACCAAAAATAAATCTGGCTTTATGGAAATGCCAGGCCAGCGTGTCTGAATTCTCTGTAACTCTTTATCGCTGGCAAGTCACAAGCTAAGGATAGGATCAGTTTGCCTGAAAGTCACTTTTCTAGAATTCTACAGGAGGACACTGGGAAAGTGCTGTCAACGGGATTAGTATAAAACATGTGCACTTAAGGTCTCGTTTGAAAATGTCTGTAAATAATTTGTGCGTATTTTTCTAACATGAAATGGGCTTATGTGGTTAAGATCCTTTTCTTGATCTATATAGCATTTATGGTATGTGTTTTATGTTTTTATAACCATATATCACATGTGATTTATATACATGCACATATAGTCTCTAGAGGTCAGTAGAATATAAGAAATGGGCAAACATTCTATCTAGATGAGACCTAGAGATTCTGGAGACCATTTTTCAGAGTGAAATGATGATAGTCTACCAACGACATCAGGAACTAAAATCATTAATCAGTGTTAACAAAAAAGTCATGTCATCCTTGTTCCTGAAATGAATCTAATCTATTTGTTTTAAGCAAATTTCAGATAAATGAACGTTTGCATGGCAAGAACCTTGACAGAAACCCAAGCTATAATTACTGTATTATGGTTTATTATAAGACCGTGATTCTCCAGAATCTTTTCAGAAGATATTTTGAATATTACTCGAGCAAAACAGTAAATTGTTTTTAAACACTTGACTATTACATCCAAAACACTATTTCTATTTCAGCTGCCAATTCAGTCTCCTCAGTACTTAGAAATGAATGATTTCATGATTTATATGTTACAATTCTATTTGTTCTTATGAACTAAATGTCTCAGATGTTGAGAAATGTATTAGGAAATTGTGATTTATTTTATATATAATGCTAAAATTGTTGACAGTTTAACAAATTACTTCACAGTTGAGCGTGTTTATCAAGTTTTTTTTTCTCTAGAAAATCATGTACAAAAACTATAGAAAATGATGGCATATAGCTATGAACTATTTGACAGTGGAGTTACCGGTGCCTCTGACACACCATCCCGTGCAAGAGAACACAGGGCAGCAGGGCTTCAGGTTTCCTCTCAATCTGAGCTAGAATAATTATTACTTAAGTTGAGTTTGCATGACATGACTTTGAACTTAATATGCCTTGCCCATGTTAATGTCACTTACACTTGGGACTAACCTACCAATAACCTGGTCCTATATTTGTCTACTTAGCTCAATGTCCTCCATGATAAATCCTAATCTAGAGGCTACAAACAGAAGTGCCCAAAGGGGAGTAGTCAGAAGTAAGACACCAGGAGGTGATGTGGAGCAGTGAAGAAGGCATTACAGTTTCTCACACACACACACACACCCCAAACCTGTGCTACCTACACAAACGAAACACCTACTAAGCATTTTTAGAGAGTGATCACATGGAGTCTTTAAAGGAACTTTAGGGCGTCTTCAGTCATCACCAAAAGATACCCAATAGATACTTGATAAATATTGATGGAGCACTTCGAAAGAATAATCTACTCACTTTGCTGCCAAATTATTAAATGAAGAAGATGCGATATATTTTCTATCCTCAAGGAGTTTACAGTGTAAGGGGAGGTCTCCCATGTATCCTCTCCCTACCTCTGTGCCCCCACGTCTGCTCTCTCAAGTTTCCTCAATGTACACTCCTTCCCTACAGAATTCCTTTCAGTTCTTCCAGCTTTCAATACTGTGCCTTTGCAAGCGCTTTCCTTTCGTGTCATCTTCCAACACTCCAGCTTGCCCCTGGCTAACTCCTGTTTATCTTTTATATCTCAGTTTAAGTGTCCCTTCCTCCCCCGAAGGTTTCCTGGGCCATCCCCTCTATAGGTCTAAATTAGGAGCTCCCACTCTGTGACTCTATCACAATGTGTTTACCTTATTATAATACTGTTCTCATGTTATATAACTGCCCATTTCATTGTCCATTTCCACATAAGTTTTTAAGCTCAGTGAGGGCAGGAACCCTGTGGTCTAACTTATATCATGATCTATCATGATGCCTAGCAAAATATCTGGCAGCATGAAATTCCTTTAACCAACTCTTGAATGAGTGCTTAAATACATAAATAATCCCAATGCATTGATAAATTAGAAAGGAGCCATCACATCTCCAAGACACTGGGAAGGATTAGCATCATTGTGTGGACTCCAGTCTTACTCAAGGACAGGTTCCAAGCAGCCCAGGCATCACCTTTCTTCTGCCTCTCCTTGTCTACCTTGAAATAGATCCAGGTCCCTAAGGACCAGCACAGAGCCATCCTCTTAGTTCAAGAGGGTTGTACACTTTTTAGTTGTGGTTTTCTCCTTGGTCTCTGATCATGTTACTTATGATGGACTTGTTTTAGTGGAAGCCTAGAAATGGTGTCTCCCTCTTTCCCCTCTGGTGACTGGTTTCAAGATATGCAACCTTGACCTCAGGACTGTTTAAAAAGACCATGGACTCTGAGTGGTGCCACCGTGATGCAGCATGAGTGGTTACTCAATAAGAAGCACTTTGCTAGGAAGTGGGGATTCAGAGATGATGTAGAATAAATATATGTTGATTTATTTGTAGTTGGGTCTAGGGGACCAAGGTGACTTTATGTGAAAATCTTCTCACCCCAAATCATACTTTTTTGCTGTCTTTTCCAACTTTCCTTCTTACCTGTCCCAATAAGGTCTTTGAGGTCTGTGGTTTGATAAGATGGAGCTATACCTGCTTGCTTCTAACAGAAAGACCCTACTGCCTAGGTGCCAGTCTTCCTTTTAACATCCTGAGACTTATGTTTGCATCCCTAATATGAGATTTCTGATTCCCACACTGCTGTTCTCTGGAGATGGACACATTTAGATGAGTAGCTTCTGGTGCATGCAGTTGTCAGAGCACCCATTCACTTCCGTTTATCTTTTCTTTTTTTGTTTTTCGTTGGCCATTTTAATTAAGTCATACCCTCAAAGTAGAAAATTATTCTCATAGTACCCTGAAATATAGTTAAGAATAGATTTGGAACTAAGGAGTGAACAACTTCAATCTTTTATGACTTTGACTCAGCTGCATTCCAGACATTGCTACCTTTAAATTAGCAAGCGTATGATAAGTTTGGTGAGCTACAAGGAATATGATGAAAAGAGCATTCAGATATGGTATTTTCTCATTATTGTTATTACTTTAAATTATCTTCTGCCTTTATCATCTAATCCTGGTTCACTGTCATTTACTTGTGTTGTTGTCTAAAGGTGAGAGTGAATATTTTATAAAAAGTATAAGGTGAGATTATCTCCATATATTTATATGATTAAGCAGCATTGTAATTATTCGGAAGGAATAATAGAGGTTTCAGGAAAAACTAAAGCATACCTGACCAAGCATGGATGGTGAGGGGAGAGCTGGCTATTAGTTTATAGTTTGATAGTACTTGCTATATTACCAGGAGTTTTACTTTTTAATATTGTGTCAGGGAAGTTTAATGTAGAGATGAATAGTGGACCATGTAGAGATTAATAATAAATCGTTTTCTTCATCTCTGGTGAAAACTTAAGAACTCGTCAATCAACAGTTTTTTTTTCAAATCATTGTCTTTCTGTGTTACACAAAACAGGAACAACCTTACGGCCATTCTAGAAGTTCTTTAGATAACAATTTAATACAAATGTTAACCAAATAATAAGATAATGATTTTAGGTTGTACTAATAAACATTAAAAGGCTGGTCAGCTTACTGTCCCCCTGATAATATGCATATTAAATAACTTAAGTTCACAACTGTAACTTCTGCTTTAAATTTTAACATATAAACCTTGCCCCAATTTTTGCTTCCAGGTGGATGATATCAAGATGTCCATTTCAGCCTTACTGTCCCTTTCCTTCTCAAAGAATGTCCTATTAAATCCATTCCTACATCTTTTGTAGAAAGTCTTAATACCAAACATCGTTTCTATTTCTTCTTGAATAAGATTTTTTTTTATAAAAAAGTAATTATTTGAAAAATGGAATATACTTGCCATGAGGACATAGATTCCATTTGTAAAAAAATGATAACCACCTCATAACCACCGCAGTATCCCACATTTCCAAAGTGTTCTGGAATGAGAAAAAAAAATCAATATCGGAGTGAAAAGTGTATTTCAATTTAGTTAGGTGATTTTACTTCACAGAAAAATATACAGGTATAAAGAATAGACCTTTGACTTTTACCTTGGGTTTATTTTGAAACTGGGAAAGTGCTCGTGGACTGGTTGATGTTCAATTGGTAATTGTTGATCTCTGAGGGGGTGCAGCATCCTCCATCTGAGCTTATTACCGTGTAAAATATGGATTGCCTTTACCCTACTGGCCTCTGAATCCTGTTACCATCCCATTAGAGAGTGTGGGATTTTAGTAATTCTCTTGTTGTTTCCAGTGGGCAGTGAATATAATGGGGAAGGCCAGGGGTTAATGCAGTTCACTTCTTTTAATACCTGTCACTCCGAGTCCCTTATCGTTTGCTATAGTCTCATTGGGGTCCACCCCCTTCTCTGTCTGTGATGTTTAAGGCCCAATCTCTTTTTATGTGCCTTTCTAACCTGAAGAGTTTGGAGACGGGAGTAATTTGGTGATTCTTAGGTATAAACAGAATTTTAGCTCCTAGCTTTTCATAAACTGAAGATAAATAAATAAGGTGGTGTGTCAGCTTGTTGTGCAACAGGCTGTAGCTCAGAAAGGTTTTCAGTGACTGTCATTGTACCAAGAATAGTATTGAAATAGCTCTTCAATCAAGATCATTTATAAGGCCTTTTGGAAGGAGAAGCATGAGACAAGTGGGTCAGATCAATGCCCACTAGTGTTCTGGGTATAATGTTTCCATGTGTTCATGGAGGCAGCTGTGTCCTGGGTCCTAGGAGTGGAAGGAAGAGGAACTGGGAAACATTTCTAAGTGACAGGAATTAGATTCCTTTCAAGAGAACTTTATGAGCAGAAGCTAAGTCCCTACACATCAGACATGCTTAGTGGATGTATATGTCTGATTATATATCCCTGGTTTTATTCATGAAATTTGTTTTTAACTAATATAGCTTCTTTCAGAATAAATGCGAACATCAGATTACTTCTCAGTGTGTCAAAACAAATTAGTTCCCCACAGTGATGCAGTGAAAGGTGTAACTCTTTCCCTTTTTATATGTCAGAAAGCATTACTGGGACTGGGAAATCCCCACTCCCCCATCTCTCCCCCCCACCCCCCGCCGCCCCCCTTAGCCTGAGAGCCCTGACAGTTTGCAAAAAGTCCGGTTTAATGCACCAGAGGGGTCACCAAGGGCTGCAGCACCCCCTCTGCTGCCATTAATGAGAATCGCATGCTGAGATCCAAAGAGACAGGTCCGCTCAGAAAAAGGCAGGAATGGCAGGTGATAGACCCTTTCGGTCTGTTGAAGGTGAGTGATAGTCCCAAAGCATATTGTTCACCTTCTCAGAAAATGAAGTTTCCATATGTTTCATCATAAATGGAATAAGTGTGCAACATAATTGCAACATGAAAATGTGCGCTGGATGACGTAGTTGAAAACTCGTGTTTGGGAGGAAATTTCTTCTTGTCTTTAGGTTCTAACTCTCTTGATTGCCTGCCTGGTTACAGCTAGTAGTCTAAGCCTGGGGGTGGTGTTTAGATATGGTGCCTTGGTATAGAATAGTTTGTGCATGCACATTGAATATTCATGCATGGAGCTTGTCCTTCATTTGAGACATCACTTATCATATTTCTAGACAGACTGTGATAATATTATTTCTTTCCATCAGTTGGGTGTGTCGAGAGAAATTCATTTTAGAAGGTAATTATGTAGCTACAGATACAATTAGTTTTTATTCCAATGAATTGACATGAATACACGCTGTTAAAGGATATTATTTCCTTGTGATTCTTAGTTATGGATTGATTACCTTTTAAAACCCTTTCCCTCCCCCACAATCACCTGGCAAGCTCAAACCTACACAAATTAAATAAGAGCTACGATAGATATCTACTGATGTAATAGTTACTCTTTTGTTTTAAAGCACATATGCATGAGATCATTCGCAGAGAATTACTGAACTTACAGAAGAAACATAGGACGTATACAACATGTAGAACCAGATTTTCTCACTATTTTGTAAAGGACAATATAGGGGATCTTGGTTATTCAAATGGATGTGGACTTCTGGTTTTCATTTATGTTTGGGTCCCATTTAATTCATCATGTCTCTTTGTTCTTGAAACGTTCCTTCAGTTCTACCAAGAACCACAAAAATCAGATGACACTCATGTTTCTCTCAGTGAAAGAATGATGTATCATCTTCACTATCATCATAAAGCTACAGACTTGTCATTTGTTGTCTCTCCCAGTGTTCCCTTAATACACAGTAAAAATATTATTTAACATTTGTTGAACATCAGCAAATTAGTAATCCAATTTTACTGTTCGTAAGGCCAGGTAGTTAAAAAAAAAAAATAGTATCAGAATTCAAAACTAAATGTGAATTGTTGTATGGAAGACACAGAAATGCTGAATACCATATTTATACCATATTCCATGTCTTACTTTCTTGAAAACATGCTCTCCAGTTAGCTTATGATAGCAATAGCAGATTTTTAAACATATTTAACAGATTTTTAAACATATTTAATAAACAGATATTTAAACATATATTTTCTATTAAATTAGAATGGTCCTTTGGGAAATATGGAAAATTCAGAAGACAATTAAACGTATAAACAGATCATCCATAATCTCACCCAAATCTGTTTGTTTAAACCTTTTAAACAAATAAATATTTTAAAAATTAGGATTTTGCTATACTGTAGGAATTCTCTCATGTGTTAAACAGCACTCAAAAACATTATATTAATATTCTACCAAAGTGTGTGCCTTAAAATATATATCATGACTTTTTAAAATGTAACTTTTATTAATTTTATAATTATAAAATCTAATTGTATTTCATTATAAAATAATTTGAAAAATATACAAATAAAAGTAAAATAATTTTGAAACACCACTATAAAAACATAAATATTGCTACTAGTTTAGTGTGTGTGTCATTTTTTAAAATCATTTTGCCTATGTAATAAGTAAGAATAGTAATTCTTTTTTTAACTTTGTATTTTAGTTGTTTCTATTGAGGTTAAATACTTGATGTCTTGATCTATTCACTTTCCACTGAATTCTCTGCCTAATTATATTTTTCTAAACCAATGTCAGATTTTTTGTCTTTATAACTATTTCTAATACATTTAGGATATGGAAAACTTCTGCCTGTCATATTTATTGTTAATATTTTACCAAGTTGCGTTTTTGTTGTTGTGTTTTCACATGAAGATATTTAAATGCTTTATTTAGTAAAGTCTTCTAATATTTTAGGTATGTTAAATTGGTTTTCAGCTTTAAAAGAATCCCCTTTACGTGGTCCAATAAATATACACTTTTTATCTTAGTAATTTAAAAAATTATGTTATAATAACATTAAACTATTTAATCCATTTGGAAACGTACCTATATGCCAGATAAGGATCTGTTTTCCCCCCAAAGTTAAATTATTATTAGAATTTTCACCTGTATGTTATATTAGATCTCTTGTGCAGTAGAGTCCATTTCAGCACATTCTGATAAGGCATGTGTTTACATTTTTTTCCACTGTTTTATTATACTAATTTTATAGAGAGCTTAATGGAATAGAGGAAGGCTCTCTTTGTTTTTCTTCCCTTCAGAATGTCTTTCTTCTCTTCATTCATTTATTTTTTCAAATAAGTCATAAATCATGATTTAAAAATTTTAAATATCCATTTATTTTTATTAAATTTTCATTGTGATTATTCAACTATATGTGTGTATAGAAAGTGAAGAAATGTTACTATCTTTAACATTATTTTTCTCTATAACCTGAGGGTATTTAATTTGGTAGGTTTTTTTTTTTTTTCTTTTTTCCTCCAATAAAACATTTTTTCCCCCTTCTGAATATATGAGTTAAGTGTTTTGGCCCATTTTTCTTTCGTTTTTCTTTTCTTTTTTTAATTAAAATTTTTGGGGATGACAATGGTTAGTAAAATTACATAGGTTTAAAGTATACAATTCTGTAATACTCTTTCATTTTTCTTAATCAAGCAATTCTTTCTACAATTTTATAAAAATTCCTTATTCACTTGTGTAGAATAATGCAGGAAATTTCTCCCACATTACTTTCTTTTCTTCTTCAGAAATAATGTATGTCTGTTAAAAAGTGCTCATTATATTAGTCTACCAAAGGCCAAATTACATTTTCTGAAAGAAACATAGCTGCACAAAATAAAATGCTGATCTAACATAGTTGTTCTTTATACATTTCTGTGTTAGCAATAAATGAACTAAGCATTCTGAAGAGTTCTGATTGCTTTAGCTTCCCCAGGGTAGAATTTTCTAAGATATAATCCATAGAAAATCAGTCCAGTACGAAACTCTGCAAAGAAAGTATTCCTTGGCGAAATAAGTTTGAGAAAGAATTTATATAATAGCCTTTTCTTGATACGTCATCATAATTATTATCATATTAAAAGCTTGAAAAAGTTCAACCATAAAAACTTCTTTGACTTGTTAGATAACATCTTCTTCTAGATTTAATTAACAGCATAAACATTTGCTGGGTTTTTTTGGCGGACGGGGAGATTATTTGGTTTGCTGGTTTGTGTTTTGTTGTGGGGTAAATATAATACCTACTACTTAGCCAAGAAAACGTATTTAGTATTCAAATCATCCAGGCATTATTCAGCCAATTTGTTTCCAGTAGGTCTTGTTTTATTTTATTTATTTATTTGGTATAGAATGAAAGATAGTTCTACTGAGGTTGTTAGAGGTCTCAGAGCTTTTCCCTCACTGACCATTTATTTAACGATTAATTGTAGTTGTGATTGTAGTAGATAGTATTAATATAATCGTCATATGTGGTATGTGGTAGCTCTATGATACTTTGCAAATAAACTTTTTGTTGATCAAGTTTTATGTGTTCAGTGGGGACACGATCTTTCCAAAAGTTACAAGCAGCAGCAATGACGCACGTAAGTCCTTAATACAATTTTTATATGGAGTAGCCACTTACGGAAGTAGAGTTGGCATTACACTTCCTAATCATTTACAAGAAAAAAATGAGTAGGACATATTCCCTACTCTCAAACACCCTAGCAGTGGTGCAAGAAGAAGTAACAATTTCATAATGCTTGGCAATTTACATACATTTTAATGTACTCTGTAGTGAGGGCAAGCATTCAGATAAGTACAGTAGAAGGACAGGAAAATGCAGTGTGGGAGCTGAAATCAAGTGAGACAGCAGTTCCGAGGGAGTGGTTATCCCACCAACAGTATGTGCCAATTCCGAACGAGGAGAATCGCCCATCCCTTCTACATGCAGATTTACCCAGGTGGAGCCCCAAAGGCTGTCACACAGTTTGATGGAACTGAATCAAAATCTCATCCAAGTTCAGCTTCAGCTCCAAGAGCTTGCTGAGTAGGGCTTCTTCTCCGATAACCCTTTTTGTGGAATGTGACTTTAAAAGCATCCCAGAGTTGTCAGTTGCTTTGTGTCATGTTGACATCTGATTCATCAATGGGTAAACATCCTTCCTCTGTGACTGGAGCATCATTATATTCTCCTCGAGGTGAAGCCCCAGCTCAGGAAGAACAATGTGGAAATGTTGGTAAACCCCTTTATTACTTTAAGTCTAGACTACTGTAATTCTCCATTTGTGGGTCTTCTAAACTGTTTTATTTATAGGATGTAACTTAAGGGTAGAAGATAGCCCAGATCCTTCCTGGCATTTTTTGTCGCTTCAGCATATTTAAAACCATCAATTCAATCCTCGTATCGGTTACACATAAAATTTTACATTGATTGTGAAAGTTGTTTTACTCACACAAATGGTGCCTCAGAGATGTGGTTTCATGCTGCCTGTCTTATGGATTTTTTCTTTCACCAAACCCTGTTCAATTCTAAAGACTTGAATTTGGATGTTTTTGACATGTCCCATGAGCTAGAGGTGAGTTTATTGAATGTTCTGTTGGCAAGTTGCAGCTTTTACCATTTTTTTAAAGATAATTTTTATTACTTCAACAAAACACATAAACATACATAGATTGGAAAAACACGATTATAATTTTTATGGTTTTTTGTCTTAATCATATTTCAATATTATGAAGAAAATGTGGGTTTAGATATTTTTCTCTGCATACACTATAAAATATATTTAATAAAATGAGATTTATATGATACTACTAATTAGTAATCTACTTTGTAGATGTTTCTATACTTTAAAGCTTTATTTTAGTAATTGCATCATTTTTCATATTATGAAATGTGTGATTTCTTTTATTTAGCATTATTTCTTAAATAAGTATTTGTCAAGTGCTCACTCTTTTCGTGGTTCTGCCCTGGTTTCTGAAGATAAAACAGGTAAAACAGACACATTTTCCTGTTTCCCTGCAAAATTAACCCTCTACTGCTAGAGCTTGTACCTCCTTTCATTTCCGAGCTATTAGTAAATGGATGATTTTTGATCTGAAGTGAATCACTCGGGGATATTTGATCTGACCCTCATTCTAAGAATACAAGTATTTTGTAAAAGCGGTTAAGCTCTCCATGCTCTACCATCTTTTGCAGAAATTCTTCTAGTCTTGTTCCCCTAACTTGATCATCTTTCTATGGACATAAATCCTGTCTCTCAGTTTGGGCTCTTTGAAATAAAAGTGTATTTGATCTGTGCTGAGGAGTCATAAGCCCTGCACTCTTTACCAAATGTCATTTAGCTAGGAGCCTCACCCAAGACCATGGGGGACAACCTCATGTAGATTTAGAGATGACTGTGTTACCTTTCTCTGCTAAAATGTGACTGTTCTCATGCATATGTGCACTTCCGTGTGCATTCTTTTCAGTAACCCATTCCCTACCTAATAAAAAGGAATACTGTATAAAATTGAAACAATTTAAAAATATTCAGTATGTAAGAAGAACTTCGGGTCTTTAAATCTGCTAGTAGATTAAAAATCTGGCTCAGTGCATCCACTGCTAAAATTAAACCGTATTAAGATCATATCATACAATGCCAGGTGCCAACTTTCTGTTTCCTGCTGTTTTTAGCCAGCCAGTATAAAAGTTGTATTTCTCATTGATAGATAACATGAGACTTTGCACCTAAATGCAATATGTGAAATGCAAATTTGAGAAAGCACATGGTTATTTTATTTTAATCTTTAAAATATATAATCTATAAAAATACAATGCTTAGTCTAACACAAATGGGAGTGTAGTAACTGAATGTGGTTCTAGAAACCAGAGTTATTGTGACAGGGCTCTCTCTCTCTCTCTCTCTCTCTCTCTCTTCTAGGTATTAGAAATCAAGTTCTATCGGATAATAATCAATTTAGAAATAGTGTTTGTAGCCAGTTTTTCTTCTATCCAGATATGTAATTCCCACGTTTCATGTAATATAAAAGATGATGCTTTCATTAATTAAAAAGAATATTTTAAACAAAGCCTAGAATCAGAATTTAGTGCTCTTAAAGTAATTGTAATTTTGTGGCATGCTTCAGTATTTATTTTAATAGTGAAAGATTCAGATAGTGCAGAGAGGGAATTGTGTAGGCCAGCCTCTGTTTATATAGAAAAAAACTGACTTCAAGGATTGATTATTATCTTCAATATGTTAGCCTAGATGACTGAGAAGAAAATCTGACCATTTCACCTACGTCACACGATTTTTGATACACCAAAGTCCTTACGATTTTAGTTACAAATACAGATTAGGAAGAAAAAGATTGATTGGCTCTGGCGGTTTGAAATGCATTATGTTTGTTCTAACCCCAGCTTAGATGAAAATAAAGCGGTTCTAAACCTTGCAATGGTCCAGAAACTGAAATTACTCATTTGAAACTGCCAGGACCGATCAGTGCAAAATCGAGAAGCTCTTTTTGAGTCCTTCATTTGGAGAACATTAATTTCAAGGATTTAAGATAATCATCTTACCTTATTATCAGATAAATCTTCCTTTACATGGGTAGCTACTCTCAAGACAGCTCCTCACTTATTAAAAAAGGGAAAGAAAAGACAAGGTACCGGGAGACTCAGTGATCAACAGAGAAATTATTAAAACTGACTCAAAAGCCTGTAAGCAATGAAATTACGTTTTTATTAGTCACTTAGAATCACAGAAACTCAAAGGTGCCAAAAAATATCTAGCCCAAAGCTGACTTTTGAAATATGGGGAAACCAAGTCCCAGAGAATGGAAATGACTTATGCAGCCAATTAGGACTAGGGAGTTGATGAGAAATGACTAGCTTTTGTCCCTGATCAAAATGTATGACATGAAATCTAACATCACCAACATTCACAGTAAATAGACCCATTCTGAAACAAAAGGTTAATTTTCAAAGCAATTACTTTCTCCAAAAATACTAGCCCTCAAGCGTTCATGAAATATTTTTTGTATCGCCGTTCTCATTAGGGAGAATAAACAGAGAACCATTTGGGTTTCTTTAGTTGTTTAGTATTCCTTTAACAATTTCAGACATATTTGTGTCTGAGGAAGGATGTCTCTTATATCGAAACATGACGTATCAACTAACTCTTTGACACTGAACTTTGGATCTAGGGTTGGTAGGAATGTTTGCACTTAACATGTGTAATGTACAAATAGATCCTTGTTTAAATTCTTAGCAAGAACAGACGTGTGTAAACTCTTATCTACCATCTTTCCCCTAATTACCCTCCTTCAAAAAATAAAGAAAAGCTCCTCTGCATTCACTGAGCATGAGGATCATGGGAAAGTCAAAATGACTGTTTGAAGTGGAATTTCAGGGTGCAAATATTCACCTGTACCTAAGTATATTGTTAACAGAAGGTAAAACCTCCCTACCTTTATTCCCCCTTTTGATTGGCATTGTTCCCTCAATGCTCCTTTGCCCAGTATCTTCTGTTTTCTCTTCTTTTGATGGCAAGTTTTATACTAGATGTTTCAACCACTATTGGGGGTGGCAGAGGAATCGCAAAACTGATTTATTGCTAATTATATGCCAGACCGTTTACTGTCGTTATCTCAAGTAAACCTAAACAACAAAAGTAAATATCATGCCTATTTTCAAGATGAGGAAACTGAGGCCCCGAGAGCCTAAGTAGTTTCTATGGTGCCCCATAGCCAGGAAGCAGGAAGCCTGGCTTTGCCTCTGCCACACCCCTGTTTTCCCCATTCTATTGGGCCGTCTGTCCAGGGAAGCCCCTACAGACCCTCAGTTCCAAGAATCTCTTGGGACACTCTCTACTGTCCCATCAGGGAATATTCTGTGTTCAAGGTAGGAAAAAAGTATTCAGAGGCATTGATAAGTATCTCTTTTTTCATCAGGATGTCTGTGTTAGATTTGGAGGACAGGGTCCGAGGTTTTCTCCAGCCATCAGTTTACCTTCAGAGGGCAACAAACAGGTCTAGAACTAGAGCTCTCAAGAACACATGGAGAGGGCAGCTCAGAGCCTTGCTTTTCCAAATTTGGCATTTTAAGGGAGAACTCCATGGGTTTTGCCCTCTGTTTTTCAACCTCCACCATCTTGGAGTTACAAGGGTTTCTTCTAGCCAAAGGAGTAAGACTGGTGCACGTTTCAAATGTCCCTTGGAATGTCCTAGGATCCGTTCATTTAAAACAGATCAATAGACACTTGACATCATAGGGAAGGGAAAGCAGGTGAGAGGACAGTAGAAATAGTTAGAACTAATAGTACTATATTACCACTAATACATATGCCCTAGAATGTTACTACATTATAATTCATATGTATTTTGTTCCATTTACTTTCACATCATAATAGTGTAGTATGATCCTTAAGGTATGCCTGGTACTGTTTCCGTATCTCTGTAATATTCAGTGCAGATCTCTCCCACCATGCCTACCCCATCCGTTCACAATCACGCACACGTGTGCACACACTACTGCCCCTCTGCTTTACATTCACTATTTGCGTATTTATTACTCTGTGCTCTCCCCTCCTACTTCTCCCTTGCCTAGCATATTCTAAGTAGACAGGAAATGTTGACTGAAAAACACGAATGAACAAACCTTTGAGTGACAGGATGCCACAACAGGACACCCACATTCCATGAGTGTAGGTGCATTGACCCCTCTTGCAGGCAGACATTGTTTCCTGAGAGATCAGTAAAGCAGAAAGGAGTGAAATCACACTGGCACGTGGGCATCGTGTGGGGACTACTGTCTGTTAACTTTCCATTTTCACTTTACATACCAGGAGAGCAGATTGATGCTGCATTTTAATTGTGTATATTAGAGGAAGGCATATGGTTACAACATTTTCTTATTTACCTTCCGTAACGTGAAATTTGTCATTTTTTAATTCCAAAATAAAAGGTTGGAGGGAGACTGCTTGTATTTTACGCAAGTTCCATTTTCTCCTGTGTAAAAGTCTCCTGAGATGTGTAACGAGTTGATGCCAAGAAGATGCTGGCACCATTTCCTTATCACCATGGTGATCTCCAGCTCTCCTGAAATCTCAAGGGAAACCATGGTATTTTAAAAGCAACTTGAATTTTGGTAATTATAAAGGCTAGAAGGAATAAGCTTTCTACATTTTGCCAGCATGGGTAAATATGGATAGCAAATGATGTCTAGAAAGGAAGGATATTATTGCACATTATTAGGTGGGTAATCCCATGTTAGAAGACGAAAAGCATCGTGAAAGTTATGTATGGGGTATTTATGGCAATTCAGAACCCTAATGTGAATCTTAAAGTACGTCTCATCACAACTTTCATACAAACAGCTCTCCTTTTTCCTGGAGTGGCTAGCATTTTAACTGTATGAGTCGAAGGTATGATTGTCAGAGTATTTTAATGTTGGAAGCACTGTGTAATATATGTAAATGTTGGCAGTTATCAAGGTTAAGGGGTGGAGAGGGGGGATAGCTGATTCTCTTAAACTGAAAATAAAGTTGGACTCTAATAATAATAATTCAGACTGTAGGTCCATCACCCCCTCCCATCAGGAAAGTTCTTACGTTAAGAGTTCTTTTGAACTTCATTTGAGTAACTGTGCTCTCCTAGAAAAGCCTCAAAGATTAAAGGGTTTTGTTTCACTTCTGAAGACAGTTGACAAATTTTAGGCATTTCTTTTGAGCTATAAAATAAAGCACTTGGAATGAACGAACACGGAAGCAAGCATTAAAGGGCAAAAAATATACAGTAGAGAAACTGGGGCTAGTGGATGGAGAGTGACTCTTTGTACCTTTGTACATAACGTGTTTAGTGTCATAGTGGGAAGTGATAAGTGGGGCTTGGGGTGTTTTGTGTGGGTGTGTGTTCTCCTGTTAGGGCAGGGCGTTGTCCAGGGCAAAGAAAGCGCAAAGAAAGACAAAGGGTGGAACAATGTTCTTTAATTAGGAACTAACTTTACCCAAATGCAGGTTCCCAATTTGCAGATGGGCATTTTAATTGATTTTTACAAAACTACCTCCACCCAGTGTTTCACAGTTAAAAATACACCATGTAAATCTTTAGTGCTACCTCTGCTGGCAAGAATAGTTTGGTAGCCCCCATGGCAAAACTTGGAACCCTGTTTTCTTGTTTTAAATCCTTCTGGATAAGAGCAGTTACCTTGTTCCTCCTAATCTTCTTAAATGTCATTTTTAGCAGTGATGACCCAAAATAGAAATAGCCAGATGGTTTTGTCAGAGTTTATTTTGTTTGTTTGATTAATTTTATATTGTGTTTAGCACAGATTTGGTGATTTTTTTTAATCGTTTGCTTTTTGATTAGTGATTTTTTATGATAGCTGACAGATAACTTGCTGAGAATAAAAGCTCAGATGTAATTGAGAATAGCACGAAGACTTCATTATTTCATTTTCATGTACAGATACAGTAGCCCTCCCTAGCCCCCCACCCCGCCCCGATTTTTGGTTTCACTTTCTGCAGTTTCAGTCACCCACCATCAGCTTCAGGCTGAAAATATTACAGGGAAAATTCCAGAAAGAAACAATTCATTTAAGTTTTAAATTGTGCGCCATTCTGAGTGGTGTCATAGAACTTGGGACCAGTCCACTGTGTCCCTCCCAGGATGTGAATCATCCCTTCATTCAGTGTAACCACACTGCACGTACAGAACAATAAGGTATTTTGAGAGAGAGACAACATTTATATAATTTTCATTACAGCGGTATGTTGTTGCACTTGTTCTGTTTTATTATTAGTTATTAGTGTTGATGTCTTCCTGTGCTTAATTTATAAATTAAAGTTTATCATAGGTAAGTATGTATAGGGAAAACATGGTATGTATAGGGTTCAGTACTATCCACGGTTTCAGGCATCCACTGCGAATCTTGAAATATATCCTCTGTGGATAAGGGGAGACTACTGTACATGAAATCCAGAAAAAAAAAAAAGTCCTCTTCAGGCTATTTTAATGCAGAAATATGTTAACGCTTATTCTAAACTAATAATTTTTTTTCTTATATGGTCTTTCTATTGGTATGTTCCTGTATTTAGTGTTTTAATCTATACATTTAACCAGATATTGGATTTTTACTTTCTTCTAGTAATAGGTTCTCAAAATTAAAGAAGGAGATCGATTTGGGCAGAAAGTTAGAAAGTTTTTTGTTAACCTAGTGTTGTGTGTTTGCTCTTTTTTTATATAGGGGAACTTTTTTGTTTTTTGTTTGTTTGTTAGTTTAAGCACAGTTCTAAAATAAGTCTATACCATTTAAAAGAGAATTTTAACATTCCCCACTGTGTAGTCTTTTCTTTTCCTGAAAATAGATCTACAAATGTCATAAATTAGTCTGCAGATTTTATCTTATTATGCTTCCTCCTTCAAAAAATATGCAGGAAAGTGATTATATGTGGTGTTCAACTCAAGGCTGATGAGTTGGTTATAATTATCAAGGCAGACATAATGAGATGAAAACAACTCTTTCTGGAGGGTCTCGGAGGAGTTTTCAGTTACTGTCATAACCCTGTCACGCTGGGTTAACTGTTTTCTGCCCAAGTAGATGTCAACACAATTAATTTCACAGTTTCTTCAACAGATATGGTTAGGGTTCATTTGCTCATTTAGGCAAGAAGAGCCCCATATGTTAAGGGTGGAATTGATTTCTGGGTTCTTCATAGGCAGATAAAACAATGAGGAAAACAGATACTTGTCTGGATTTATATGTAACTAAATGGCATTTTTCTCTCTCTTCTGTACATCAGTAGATAGACATGTGTTGTGATTATTTGACATTGCCATTTGACATTCATTTCATCATTCAGTCACTCAACAAATACTCATCACGTAGCAGCTTTGTGCAAGGCCTTTTGCCAGGCTCTGAGGTTACAGTGAGAGCAAAGCAGAAAAGCCTTTGTGAAGTTGGCAATTGAGCTGGGGAGAAAGGCATTGTTAAACAATTGCACCGATATATCTAATTAACAGAAAAATGTGGAAAACAACTATATAACTAGAATGATACTGGGGACTCGACTCGTTCTTTACCTCTCACATACTAAGTGTTTGCCATGGAAGAGTGGTCAATAGACCTTTCCATAACAATGGAGATATTCTATGTCTGCATCTTCCAATATATAGGCACTAGACAAATTTATTTTTTAAATTGAAGTTTATTGGGGTAACAATGGTTAGTACAGTTACATAGGTTTCAAGTGTACAACTCTGTGATACATCACCACCCAGAGTCAGTTCTAGACACATTTGACCCTTGAGAACTTAAAATGTTGTTAGTGTGACTGAGCGATTGATTTTTTATTTTCTTTAATTTTAATTAATCTACACTTAAATTTAAACAGCCATACATGACTGCCGACTTCCATATTGGACAATGCTGGTCTAAAAAGTATCGTGTTATTGCTTGTATCTACTTTAACACTTGAAAATTGTACTTGGTGCACCATAAAAACAGGACAAGGTATATATAAGTTTAATTTGTCATTTACTCCATGAGCTACAAGGAACACTATTAAAGACCAAGAGAATCCAGAAGGGGAGAACTGTGTCTTTGCATATTTGATAAGAAGTGATTAAGTAATGCCCTTGGTCTTAGTGTGTTGAGTAGATTACAAATTAATCTTTATGTCTTGAGTCCCATACCTGGTGAGGATATTTTCCTAAGTCCAATGTTTTATTTCTTATTGTTACTCTGTGAGTCGCTGAGATTGTGTATTAATTTAGTTGATTAATGTGATTTATTACCATAAATCTTCTTTAGCTTATGCTGCTGCTTAGTAAAAACTGAAAACGTGGTTTCATGCAGAATAATATTCAACATCATTCCACTGTAACCAATTTCTCATTCTCATTTCCTAGTGTGTGTGTATTTCTTGATGTTCAGAATTGAAAGAGAGAAGAGAAATTGGGAGTTGGAGAAGGATGCAAAGAGAAAGAAGAAGGGAAAGCAAGGAAAGTGAGAGGGAAAGAAAAGGAAGAAAGAGCCTTTGTCAGCAGGAAACGCGGGGCGCCTTTGCCCATGAATACAGCTATAAGCCTTACAGTCACCGGCAGATCTCTTTCCTCTAGCGTTTTTGTTACTCTCCAGATTCCTTGTTCCTTCAGCTTTGTGTTACCGAGGATAATCGAGTGTTTTGGGATTCTACATTCTTCAGCTGCTTCTTGTTTGTTTCTCATTCTGTTTCCCTCTAAAGAAGGAAAATATGAGCCAAACAATTCTCTGCTCCTTCTCCTTACCAATTGGTATCTAGGAACTTTTAACTCACTGCCTCATAAAAAACCCACAACGGCTGTAAGACGTGTGTGTGTGTCGCCTCTCCGCTTGAGTTTCATGCCTTCATATTGTCTCACCATCTTTTTATTTATGTATTTCTTGATGAGAACCAAGCAAAGCAAAATATGTCTCTATCAGTTTCTGCCGAAGATTGAGTGTTCTGGGTCATGGTTTGGGTCACATAAGCTTGGGGGAAGGGTGGTGAGAGTACATGTAGGTGAGACTATTTTAGACTATTTGCTCAAGTCCACTGGAGAGGAAACTGCCTCCTCGTGCATGCATTAAAACTCATATGAATTCATATATTCTTTCAGTTGATGTGAATTGAATTGAGTGCATACCATGCACTGTTTCCCTAGATTCTGATGATACAAAGAAAGAGACAGAGAACAAGACAAAGAAACTTCGCTAAATAGGACTCACATCCTGTCCGGTGGAGGAGCCTGACAGGAGACAGAAAATAAAAACACAAACAGGGGACAAAATTAAAGTTCATAGAGATGAAAGCTATAAAAATATTAAATAAATACTGAGTGGTATGATAGTTCCTGGTCATGAGGAGGGCTCCCTAGAGACCATAATCATGGATGGCCTCTTAAAAACAGGGACATTGGAACTGAGACTTAGATGATAGAGGGAAGGAATAGCTACGGTAGGGCTGTCCAACGAGCACCAAGGGCAAGGGTCCTAAGGAGGATCTGACTCTGGTGTTTCAGATTCTCAGATGGAGGACACAACAAGAGCCATTAAGCTGAAGCAACATGAAAAAGAGAAGGTTGTAGAAACTTACGCATCAATAGAAGTTCAACCACCTGGAATGGCATTTTGCCCATGTTATGGGTTAGTAATCAATTAATAGACCACATGGTTTCTTAAATTCTGTTAGACACTATAAAGTGATACTATGATTTCAGATTTTATGGGTGAAACTTAGACCAGGGGTGTTTCCTTGTATTGTTCAGTGCCGTCTCTTTTAGGGAGGAAGTTCATGTTGGCTTCCAGATGTGGCAGCTCACTTCTGGGAAGGAAAAAAAGAAAAAAGGCTAAGTTAAGAAATATTTGCAGGATACTTAAAAGTATTCTTTAAGACCATAGAATCAGTAGGTAAATAGGAATGAGGAAGTTGAACTTATACTGTTGTCTCTTCCTCATCAAAGGTGACGGGGGGGTAGGGGACAGGAAGGCTCTGTACAGCAAGCCTTGTTGGACAGAGCACTTGTAAGTCAGAGCAAGCAGAGGGAACGGGAATGTCACATTAGGAAGTGAAAGAGAAACTATATAGAGGTACTTCATCTTCTATTCAGAACCTCCTTTAATTGACCTGGAGTTGCATATAAGATATGTCAGTATGTTTTTGAAGTGTGTTTCAGGGACGAGATATGAATTCCCACATTTTCATAACTCAAGAGTCCTGCTTAGGGTGAAATAAAAGAACACTAACCTGGTTTGCCATTTTCTTAAATAACCAAATTTGAAAAGACCACAAATGGAAGGATGATCGCAAAAGAAAAAGACAACCATGAAACATGAGAGCAGGACCTGCCAATCTGGTTTACTACAAAAATGATGTCTAGCACATAGTAGGAGCCCAGGAAGTATTTGTTGACAATGGTAGAGGGTGGAGGCAGGAAAAGACTGCACACTCTGCAATTAAAACGACAGCAAGTAAAATAAGTTAATAATTTAAGCCTTCACTTTTGTCCTTGAAACTCAGATTAAATAGCTAGTAATTAGTGAATTACCATTCCATTGACAAAATGGGGCAGTGAGGCATTTTTTTCCGTCTCCTGCTTTGAATTACAAACTCATACTGCAGATCAGTGTTGTTTTGCATGATCATCAGGAAAGTTTGTTTTAAGGGGTTTAGTCTCTATTAACCTTTTGGGGTAGATTTCCCATGATCTACGTATCTGGTAGGTCTCCATGGCTATGACTAAATTATTGCATTGGATTTAGATTCCTAGAAGGCTTCCCCTTCAAAAATCCCCTACTTGTTTCCTATCGGAGAAGCATAAGTTCTCTGGAGTGTATATTCCTGATACCTGGGGCACCAGGATAGGAATGAAATTGATCATTGTGTTCAATCAAACTGTTGCTTGGTGGGCGCTTGCCATGACCCAGGTCTTTTGGCAGATGCCGGGTCTTAGCATCATGTTATAAACACACCTAAGACCAAGAAGCGTCTAGTGGTTTGCAGACTTGGAGGGGAAAAAGATGTACAACGATTAAGTGGCATAAAGCGGTGAGGTACCAGGAATGAAATCTGTGGAGGATGCAAAGAGTAAAGCAATGATTGGTTCTCCTTGGACAGATTTAGAAAGATTTCAGGGAGCTGAACCTTGAAAGGTACTGGGGAAGCAAACAGGAAGAAACTATTCCAGGCAGAGGGAAGCGGTTTGATCAAAGACTTAGAGGCATGTGATAGGTGTGTCCCTTGTACTGCAATTAATGACAAGGCCATCCCTTGTCAGTGCAGTGTGAGATGAAATCAATGATGTGGTCCAGGCCAGACCATACATATGCTCCTAAAGTGTACGGAGGGCTTTCCACTGATGCTGTAGACCTTGCAGAATTCCTAACGAATTTTAAACAAAAGAATGTAATGATTCTACGCTCATTTTTATTTTTCAAACACCACTTTGGTACACTGAAGAGTGGAAACAGCAGCAGTCAGTTTTTAAATTATTTTCTTTAACAGTCATTCATCACCCAATATTAACAACCTACTATGAATCAGCTTTTGTCGATACCGTGGATGTAAGGATATGAACACCAAATCAGTGTTCAAAGTAGAGTACACTGTGACTCTCAAAGAAAAAGGTTAAGATAAGTCACATTCTCCAAAAAGGGCCAGTGAATAACTATTCATCCCAAAGTGCTCCCTTTAAATATAGCCTGAGGTCCCCACTGAGAAGTATTCTTCTGGGGTTAGTGCCAGTAAACATAATTAGGCCACCTACACGTGCACTGAAGGATTATGTGTAGAACAAGTCCTTTTCTTTATTGAGAAGAATAGACATCACATGGTGATCAAGTTCTACATATAATCCAGCGTAACCCTCTAATGGGAACTCAGTTTGGAGCTGCATGTATACATATGTTTGGTATACCCACACCCGCTCAGGCTCAGGGTATATGGGCCATTTTTTCCTTACCGTTTCTAATAGATGGTGAGTACTGAATGGTCTTTGTCATCTCATGCAGCTGGTTCTTAACTGAGAGTGCCCATCAGGATTGTGGGAGTAACTTTTAAAAATACACACATTTGGGTGCCACCCAAGAGATCAGAAACTGTAATCCCAGAGTAGGGGTTGGACCAAGGGAAAGTTGTAGTGTTCAAAGCTCCCTTAGGGGATTCTCATACATTCACCCACTTGAAAAACCACTAATTCTAATCAGATGTCCCTTATAACACAACCAAGGCCTGGATTGTTACAGCCATGATCAGAAGTCCACTCCCCTGAGGCCTAGCCCAGGGCAGTTACCATTACTGTACCTCTCTCTGTGTCCGTCCAGCCTGCCCTGGACCTTGAGCCAAAATATCTGTGTTTGCATTGCTTTAATATGAGAGGTGGTGGCAGGAAGAAATTGCAATCAAAGTGTATCAGTCAGCTAGTGCTGCTGTAACAAAATACCATATACTGGATGGCTTAAACCATAGACATGGATTCCTCACCATTTTAGAGGCTGGAAGTCTGAGATCAGGGTGTCAGCATGGTTGGGTTCTTGGTGAGGGCCCTCTTCCTTGGCTTACAGACTGATACCTTCTTGCTATGTCCTCACATGGTGGTGAGAGAGGGAGAGGGAGAAGGTGTTTCCCTCTCAAAGTCCCTAGCTCCTCTTGAGGCAGGGCTTCAATATACGAATTTGGGAGAAACACAAGCATTCACTCCATAAGACTAAGAAAATTGTTTTCAATCCTGTCTGTACATTAGAATCATTTGGGGACCTTTATGAAAATACTGGTGCTCTGCTCCTACCCCATGAGATTCAGGTTCATATGTTTGCCAGGCCTAATGCTTCATCCTGCTTAGTGATGTAACTTTACTTAAAGCCTTGGTATTCTTATCTGCAAAATAGGAATGGTATTACTAGCTGGGCTGAAGATTACATGAGATTACAGATATCAAAGTGTTGGTTTTCTCTGAAGTATTATAAGAATATAATTTGCAGACTTAATTAACTGTCTCCCTTTGATGAGCTACTTCCGATAAAATTGGTATTTTAAGTGTAGTATATCAGAGCTTTTGACAACCAGGTTTTTGGGGTGCCCTGAGTTGGAACTGCTATTGCTCTGAATAGTTCAGGAAAGCGATCTCACCAGAAGGCAGAGCTCTGGTGTCACCAATCCGTGCACCTACTGGGCAGATCATGCAAATGAGGGAAAATGCAGAGAGTGCTGTGAGAAAAATTCAGTGCTCTGAGCCACTTTTGATTGAGACACAGTACAGAGAGATGCCTCCCTACTATTGGACAAGTAATAGTGCAAACTTGGTGACAAGTGGCAGGTGGCATTAGACTCTCAGGACTGGGAAAGCTAGAAACTGAATGCTAGAAAGGGGGCAGCTGTGTGTACTCATTCCATTGTTGCCAGATCATCCTGTTTGTATCCCCCAAAGAATCCAAAATTCACGCTTTTAGTTAAAAACTCCCAGTATTTACATGTTAGGGAGTCATTTAAACACACACATGCACACACACGCGCGCATGCAGGCTAACGTGGCCTGGTCTAAACAGAACATATGTGTAGTCTGACTTTCACCTATACACCCAATTGGGCCTGCGCACTCCCGGTCACCTATACACCCAATTGGGCCTGCGCACTCCCGGTCACCTATACACCCAATTGGGCCTGCGCACTCCCGGTCACCTATACACCCAATTGGGCCTGCGCACTCCCGGTTGATGGCCATTCCTTTGGGTCTTACATTCTGTCTCCTCCATCCACTAAAGCCTTGCTTTCTGTTCATCCATAAACAAGATGCCTCACTGCGCTGGCACCCAGTTGGCAATCTCTGGCACAGATCCTTGTTTCCTTTCATTCAGTATTTCTGGCAATTGTTTCTATGGATTATAGTCCTCTGCGCTAGCCATATTTACTGAGCAGATACTGTGCTCGATGATAATGATACAGAATTCAATGAGACATAGTCCCTGCCCTATATTGCTTCTAGTCTAGTCGAGGAGATATGCCCAGTGCAGTGACTGAGACCTGAAAGAATATGACAGGAAATAAAGACATGTAACCCAACCTCCTCTAGAGAGTCTTTTTACTTCTAGTTGTTTTTGTTAGTAACAGAAAATGCCCTCCCTTTTCTTTTACCTACCATTTTTCCCCCTTTTTTAAATTTTTTTAAACA
The DNA here is from genome assembly GCF_004115265.2 of Rhinolophus ferrumequinum. Lineage (NCBI taxonomy): Eukaryota > Metazoa > Chordata > Mammalia > Chiroptera > Rhinolophidae > Rhinolophus > Rhinolophus ferrumequinum. Next base: position 34,812,452 of record NC_046307.1, read on the forward strand.
TTGGGCAAGGCATTGTGTAAAGACCACAGCTAACTTTTGGTTCTTTTGATGCTTCGGAGCTATCTGATGCTCAGAAAGTCATAGTATAAAACAAGAAGTCGTATCACCCAATGCAGTATAATAACTAATACCCTAATACGGTCTACATTTTATTTGAAATGCAAAATATGTGATGACTGTATACAGCCAGGAACAGAGACACCCACGTGATTTTGGTTCACATGGGCTCCTAACTTTGCTGTCTGCCAACCAGGTTTTTGGCGCTCAGTGATGCCAAAGAGCTCGCACCGGGGACTGTCTGTTGTAGCAGGCTTCTCTCCAAGGGAGTGTCTCCCACACCCTTAGAGGGTTATCTGTTAATAGAAAGAAAAACAAGTTGTGAAACTAGGCCATGTGCCTCACCGACAAACATGAAAATTTCATTGGTGAGAGCCCTCCTCTCCCTGCCAAAGTGACCTTGGTTGGCGCAAAGATGACAGAGTGCTTCCCTCCCCGGGTCTGACAGCATTGCTATCACAGCACGTTTGACAAATCGTTCACATTAAATCGGGGGGCACTTTCGGCAGCACTGACGTCCCCTCTCCATCACTCCTGATTACCACACAAACGTCAGCCGTGGCACCAAGCACATTTGTCAGAGGGAGTAAAAAGCAGTTGTTAGTAAGAGCGCTACCTGTCATACTAATGGACTAGAGCTTGTTGCTTTGTGTCTCACAGGAGCCTACAGATTTGCACAAAAACAAAACACGGGTTTTTTGGAGGGTTGTCCAGTGTTTCTTGAAAATGCTTTTGTGCTTTGGTAGAGAGAGGCTTTGAAAGCTTGTCAGATGGGACACTCACATGTCTTCTCTTGGAAGGAGAAATAGATTCGAATGTTTTTGGAGACTTTGCTGTTTAGTGACCTCTGTCGTTTCTCGGTGGTCAAACAGGCAATAGCAAGTTTTTCAGTTGAGGTAATCTAGACCCTATAAACATTAATGAAATTTGAAAAAAAAAAAATGAATGAAACAATTCTTTGTTATTCACGAGTGAACATGGTGCCTTTGACTTTCAATTTTAGGAAATTACGTGAAGGAGGCAGACGATGAATCTGTTTCTTTCTGTCATCTTGTCCCTCACTGCATAGGGGCCATGCTTTGCCTAATGCCTCGTGTGTTATTCATACACTTTGTTTCATAGCCCGGCCCTTTGAGGAGGGCTGGCCACGCACCACTACTTCCATTTTAGAGATGACAAAACTGAGAATGAGAAAGATTATTGCCCAGGATTATATGGGTAGAGTCCATTTCTAGACCATGCCGGTTGACGCCAGTCCATGCTATCACCGATATTTGGAAAGCCAACACAGGATACACAACTGGTTAAGATGATCACTGTTGGTTGCACGTTGCAGCTTCATAATTCCATTTCCAAGTCTTTCTCTTCTCCCCAAGTCCGGTTTCACTGATCAGTTTGAATTTGATTTCTGCCTTTCTTCTTTGTTGGCGGATGTAAAAAAACTTTATTTGGATTTTTTCCCCGAAAACTGGGGAAAGAAAAGTGAAATAAAAGGAACAGACTGGGTAGGAAACTTTTATCTGACTGTGCCATATAAGGTAGAATCAAGTACTCTAGTGGTTCGAGAGTGAACTTCTAGTACTACAAACAGATGGAGTGCTGTGTTAGACTCTGAGAACCCTAGCAACGCAGTGCTATTCTCTCCACTACAGACCACTGAGAGGCCACCTTCTGGCTTTTTTGTGAATCTGCTCTTCTAAGTGATGTAACAGGCTGGAGAGATACGCTTGAGATGGGCTAAGTTGAATAAAGCAGCACTTGTTCAGTGTTTGATTCCTTTCTAATTTTATTCCAGAAGTCATAGATCAGTGTTCCTGGATGCTTCTGCGGATTCATTTCCATGGGATGTTTTAGTCACTATGAGTGTCCTTCTCATAGGAAAATAAGTGATCTATGATTAGTTCTTCATTACAACCTGCTCAGATCGCTGAACCAGGAAACCTCAATGTATTGAAGCCTCTCTGAGTCATAAGAAGACAGTCCCTCATGCGTTCATTCGTTCATTCATCAGATTTTATTATACACTTATTATGTGCCCACGCCTAGACTAAGTTGTGGTAATACCAAGGGAAATCTGGGCCTCCCACTGGTTTCACGTTGCTTAGTTTACAAGAAGAAAATGGTCATCTGCTTTGGTCATGCTCACCAATAACTGTGGGCCTTCCGAAGACACGGCCCTTCACAATAACCTTCTGACTATTCTCTGGGGCTTTGCATTACTGGATCCCATTCTTTCTCTCACTCTTATTCTCAATGGACTACTGTTTGTCCTGTAACTCTTTGTTTTTAGAGCATAGTGGTGTTGAACATATTAATATCAACATCTCTAATTTTTCTTTCTTTAGTAGCAGATTTTCTTTCACACTCTAATATGTCAAATAGATCGAGCAGGAGCATTCATGGTTGAAATAGGGGTGTGGGATCCCTACGTGGTCTGGCCCCCAGGTACCATCCTAGAGTGTACAGTCCTGCTGGCAGAAGATGGGGAAAGCCCTGGTCCAGCTAGGGCTGCTTACAGGTGGTGCCGCAGACGTAGGCTGCTCCCTCTCAGAGACCCTCAGCCTCTTTTTTGCATGGGCCTATGGAAGCAACACTGTTGCAATGGAACATCCATGTCAGGAGGAAAGGAAGGTTGCGGTGGAGAAAGGCGGAGAACGTCTACACGAGAAGATGGTGTGAGGGAATTTAACATGCAGATTGAATGACAACAATTTGCATTTTGTATCATGTTCCAGATACTCTGAAGTAATATTATACGCATTTTTCTCAAATGAGTAATATTTCCCCCATGAGAGTTTGTACCAGTGTTTATTTCATTTTCCGAAAAAAAAAACAAAAAGTGAAGTCACAGTGTCATGTGCAAGATCAGAAGTAGGGAATTATTATTGCAGTCAGGACTGAAACACAAGTTTTCAGAGTCCAGCACTGCTGACTTCGTTTCCATCCCTCACACAGCCTGACACACATCCCTCATAGCAGCACGAAGCCTTCCGAAACAGAGCTGCCTTCATCATGCAGTGCCCCCTGCATCCATCAGTTCCCTCCATCATGAAGCTTACATATGCACATTTCTACCTGTATCAGAGTTTCCATCAAGACACACATTTCCATGGAAATGAGCACACACCTCCAAAAATGATAGGTAGAAGGTAGCATTTATTTAATTTTCATAAGCTACCTCACCTTATATCCTTTACATCTACACATAGTGCAGGATTATTTTTTTTTTTTTCTTAAAGCTAGAGAATGTGGTCCTGTGTTCATTTCCATGGCTACACACCCAGTCATTCAACAGTGGCTTAGTGGCATATGATACATTCAATACATTTTAAACACTGCTACTTTTAAAAATAACTTTAAAAGGTTGTAAATGTCAAATTGAGATTTGAAATGTGTCAGATAGCTGTCACTTTTACACCCTTCGTTAATTTCAATTGGATTCATTGAATTATACTTGACAATCTGTTATCATACAATGACTACAAGCATGTTACATTTATGTAGCACGTCCCTGACGTATGGAATGTTTTGAGGGGAACTTTAATGTATGATTTCTCTTTAACCTGTTAGATGACATGAGACCACCAAATGACAAGTGTGGCAGCATTCAACTCTAAGGTTTTCCAAATGGTGGCATTTGGAAAATCTTCAAGAGACTTTTTTCAGAAATAGAAATGTCTAGTGGATAGTTCCAATAAAATTAAAAGACAAAGGTAGATACATTTGTGCCAGGTGCAAAATTGCAAAATTTGGACTCTAGCTAAGGCAAAGGGGTCAAGAATACAAATTTCCTTTTGGCAGATCTGAGCAGGTAGAGCCATGCCTCGAAGAGTCGGGTCTGGTTATACAAATCATGTCATTATTAAAATCAACAGCAACACTACCTAGTGAGTTCTATATGAAGAGCGCAGCCCAGAAAACATAGTGCTTAAACCCTAGGCTTTCGGGTCAGGCTGCAGAGGCTCCAGTGCGAGCTGCTCCCCTTCCTCTGTGACTTTAGGCAAATCATTTGACATCTAGGTGCCTCCATTTCCTAATTTGTGAAATCAGGATAATAATATGGCTTAGCTCACAGAGTTACCATGAGGGTAATGTGAATTCAGTGACTATTTAGTTGTTATTATTATATAGCAGGAGTCCACAAGGTGCTTCGCACACATCGAATTCTCCTACTGCCTTGTGAGGTGGGTGCTATTAGATTACTCCTTTACAAATGAAGAAACAAACGGACACTTGAAGGGATCCTTCCTTTGGGAGAGTTATCTACCTAAGAAGGGGCAGAGACAGGGCGTCAGGTAACTAACAATACGTTTTAGGTCAGTTTGTTCATCTGTAAAAAGTGGTCATTGAACTTGACGGTCCCGCCTTCATCAGCCAGTACTGGATGTAATGACACCAGAGGAGCCAGCCCACTGTCACCCTCTGAGAAAAATGGGCTGCATAAGTCCAAGCGTGATAACACAGAAAGTCAAGTTCATACCCTGCCAGGACCAGGCAGTTGGTTTCTAAAACATACATCTTCATATTTGCTCCCTTTTCTCTCTTAACAAGCCAAATTTTGTGTGTGTGTATGTTAGTGTCATATTTTCAACACAGCTTTAAAGAAAACGTCAATAAGTAAATAACCTGCTAAGTATGTGCTAAAAATGCAATTGTGGAATTCTATCTAGAAATCAATAATTTTAAACCCTACATTGCTCTGAGTAAAGAAAATTGTAGTTGTTATTGTTTGTTTTCTTTTCTTTTTTTTTTAGTCTTGGCTATAGCATAAAAACATTGAAAATCAACCGATAATCAATTAGATTTTTTTAAATTTAGGACTCTTTAGAGATTATTGAGTCCAGAGTTCTCAGATTCACAGTTCATCCAAATGTACTTGCTTTTATCTGGACAAATAAATGACACGATCAAAGTGCACTGGGTGGGTCCAACTGATCCTCCTAAGGATATGCCAGGTTTTAAAAAAAAAAAAATACCACCAAGAACAGTCTCATATCTGACTTTTATGAGAACGAGTCATAGTTTTTTAATAGCATTAACTAATTCAAGAAATGTATAAACACTGCTATGGGATAAATAATACCTGGCTGCAGGACATTCTGGGCCCATAGTGGGCCATTCTGTTTCGCTGGACTTAATCCGCTGCCCATATTTTGCATACGCAGAAACCTTCACCCAGAGGGAAGGTCAAGGTCACCTTTTGACTTCCTCCTGATCACACAGTGAGCTGGTAGTGATGCAGGAGAGCAACTCAGGCCGCCACAGTTCTGTGCCTTGGTTAGTTTCACTACATTATTCTGCCACTTGTTATAAAACGAGGGTAAAGTAGTGTGGCGTGTTAACTCACTCAAGAAAGAAAATATTATTTGGCATTTATATTTGGGAAATGGAAAACAGTTTTAGGTTGGATTCATAGGATTCACTTCATAAGATTCTTAGGATTCACTTTCAGGTTGGATTCCTCGGATTAGATTTAAGGACTGTGGAAACTAAAAGGATTTCCCAGCTTGTGGGTTTCTGTGTGCATGAGGTAGGGAGAAACACACCCAAATCAGCAGGGACATGTAGTCTGCCCTAAGGGATGTGAGCTGTGTGAGTGAACTAGGAGCAATGGGGAATGGTGGAGGAATTGAGGCAAGTCACTTCCAGGTACATGCAAACCAGAGTCCATAGCAGTTGAAAGCTACTTTCTCCTTTCATTCTCCTGTAGAATAAGCACAAAGACCTCATAAAGTACGTGACAGGGTGGTCTCGTTTATCTGTGTACTTCATTGTCATTGATGGCTCCAACTAGAAGCAAGTGCCGCCTTTCTCTCTCCGTGGGGGTTCAATATCCTTCATATTTGTTATTTTATGTAAATGAGGAATCTAAGGGTGAGATTATAATTTATGAGAGCTCCATGGAGCTTCTGATAATACTCGTAAACATTCTAAACAACTTTATCTTGTTTCAGAACAAAACATACATTTTGTCACCTAATAAGGATTTTTATTGTAACAGTATGTCTGTTCTGGACTGCCCTATTACTGTGAATAATATGAGGGGTGCTTTTCTTTTTTTTTTTTTTTTTTTTGCCCTGTATGATTAGAAATGTCTTTTTATCTCTGATTCTTCCTTAAGGATTAGTGGACACTAACCCTTACTAGGTGGCCATACCCTTATCAAGTTTCACTGATTGGGAAATTGACAGCTGGTATCTTTGGGATTCCAGGTGTTATTATTGGCTGGTTGGTTTTGTTTTGTTTTGTTTAGTTTTTAACAAAGTAATTAGCCAGTTATAGATCCTTGATCTAAGGCTGAGACCCCTTGACTCATTTTGTCTCTAAAGTCAGTCATCATTCATTATAATTTTGCCTCTGCAAAAACAAACAGCAAGTGATAGTTCTTCAGCTGTGTTATAATTTCAGAATATGATAGATTTCCGAGGTGGCATTCCATGGATTCAGGCAGGGGTGGGAGGAGAGACTCAGACTGGTGACTCTACAGATTTTTTTGAACCTTTAGTGCAATCATTGAAGCAACAGTCAATCTTAATTATAATTAAGGAAGGCAGCAAACAGTTCATTTTCTCCCACAGTTGCTCATCACTTAAGAACAAAAAGAAAGGCAAGCAAAACTCCCTAAATAGACTGAGCCTTCAATCCCCTTAACATTTCCAGTGTCGTTCGTGGGAATAGAGACCAAAACCAGTTCATTTTTTTCTCCATTACTCTAATTCCATTTTGATTTTTAAAAATTCTACGTTTTCTTTTTTCTAGGAACTGTTTGAACAAAAGACCATTAGACAGAATCTTAGCTTCCAGATTGAAATGCTCATCTAAGGATAACTAAGTGTAATCAGCTGAGCTTGCAAAGAATACACAATCATAAAATCATTTAATTAAATTACATCGATGCTGTTTGTTTTGGTACCCGTTTGGGTATTAATAACACCATTGCTGTTTTCAGTGCCAAAGGTTTACTACTTAATTATTATCTTTGCTTATTGGAGATGTTAGCATCAATTTGTAGGGTTCCATAATCACACACTGGGTGTTGCTTCACCAGATAGGACACGCTTTCCAGAACTAGGAGTCCCACAGCCTGGGCTTGATCTGAAGATGAAGCCATGGAAATCAGATGAAAACATTTGTTAACTTGTAAAAATGAAACACAGAAAATAAGAACAGTTATTCAGACTGTGAGTAAATTTGATGGGGTGCGAAGTGATCACTTTATTACCCTCTGTTTATAGCATCCTTGCCATTTTCTGAGATGGCAGCCCAAAGCTTTTCATTGTCTTAATTAGATTAAGAATGGATTAGAGGAGCCAAATCTATTACTAAAAAAGCAATTCTGCTGTGTTCCTGAAAATCCCCTTTTGGTTTTTAATTTCTTAAATTCCACTCATGCACAATAGCAAATGTCTTATTTGTAATTATGAGCATATATGCTTTCATTTAAAAGACTATAGGGGTATTAGGAAAACCAGACCTTCAATTTCTTTTCAAAATTATTTCTGAAGAAATAAGGGATGGAAGAAAGGAGCATAGAGAGGCGATGGAGATGGAGGGCTGCCTTTCTTTTTGCTATCAAAAAAAAAAAGTGAAACTGTTTCATTGTTGTTGTTTTTCTTTTGGTTTACTCAAATATAAAAAGGACATTGCATGTTCATATAAACTAATGATTTTTCCAGGTACATTTCTTTTGTTTTGGTTTACTTTCATATCCAAAATATTTGAGAATGTAGGTAGGTTTCTCCTCCTTCTAACTTAGATTGAGCATTTGTTCTATGCGAAACCATCCAGGATGATTACCCGGTTTCCCATTTTGCATATCTTCCTGTCCATGTGCCTTTACAAACGCAACTTTCAGTTTCAAACTTTGTCATATAATCTGTTATGAATATTACCTAAGTATGGCTTTGAATTTCAGCTGGAGCAGAGCTGCTGTGTTAGAAACAATAGAGTTTTGTTTTTATTGTTTCAGTAGGTACTCTAGTTTTAATTCGTTGCCCCCCCAGCTATGTCCCTTGAGATGCTATTTATTACATATTTTCTCTGCATTTTAAAATTCCTGTATAGTCATGATGAAATTTCATAGTAACACACACAAACATACAAATGAATGCATGTAAAAACTAGTGAAATTTGAACAAGGTCTGCGGTTTATTTAACAATGTTGTACCAGTATCAGTTTCCTTGTTTTGATAATGTACTATGGTTATGTAATATGTCAGTGGAGAAAGCTGGGTGAAGGCTACACAAGAACCCTCTGTACTATTTTTTGCAATTTCTGTGGGTCTTAAATTATTTCAAAATAAAAATTGTTAAAAAATTAATATATAATTTTACTCCATTAACTCCTAAACTGCTACTAAGAAATATTGATCCCTTCTTGATCTGTATTAAAAATTTTGTTTTAATAACCGACACTCACCTATCACCGGCCTTTTAACATTCATGATTCTCTTTTTCTACCTGTGAGTACCTTGCATGCGTTTCCTACCCATTTAACTCTAGTACCCCTTAGCAAACGCTCCGTATCTGAATAGTCTTTTTAGCCCCAGAGCCTGACATTGTGCTGTAGACATTGTGTTTCCAGGTGTTTGATTGTTGAATATGCCAATGAGAATATAAGATAAAATAGAAAGATAAGTCATGGAAGGATGGTCACGTAAACAAAGAACTGATATGCTAGCACAATGCTTGCCACACAGTAAAGACTCTGTATGTATTCTGAATGAAGCAATTTGTTAATTCATTAACGTTCTCACATGTGAATTTTGTGCCTTCGCAAGATAGGACTGAGGTTCCTATGCAGCCATCTGTTTTTGAGTACTTTGTGATGGACTCAGATTCTGAGAGCTCTCATTAATTGTCATCGCTTCAGTGAGGTGCTGTTTTTGGGCTTGGAGGTCTTGAAGTGCTACCTAATTTAGGAAGATGGTGACAAAATTTGTCACTAATTACCTGTCCCTCAAGTGGGAATCAATGCTATCAGCAACATACGATGGTGATAATGGTTATCATTTATTGAGTGATTAGTATTCTAAGCACTTTACGTGGATTCTCTCACTTTAATTTTACTCCATTACTAGCTTGCAGTTTAGTAAAATCACTTGTTCAGGGTCACCCGTCATTGGCTTGTGAGTGGCAGAGCTGGGACTTGAATCCAGGAAACCTGACTTCTGAGGACCTCACGTGGTCTCCCTTTCATACGTGTGCCCTATGTCCTTAAATGGTGAGTGGGTATCAACCCTGGACATGCATTAGAATCATCTGAGGACCTCTTCCTGGACCCACTCCCAGAGATATTTATTTAATTTATCTGACTGGGCATTTGTTGAGTTTCCCAGGTGGTTTCCACCAAGATAGCATGGTGAGCGTCACTTGCTTTGCTGCACATCAGAACTCACTCAACGTCTACTGAAGAGTGGAAGCTACTTATTCTACTTATAAGCATTATGTCTTAATCATGGCAAAGCATAATCATGGCAAAGCAGAGTCGTCCCAATGAGTGGGCCTGACAGCTTCGTGCTGATGGACGGAAATCTGAGTCGTGTAACTCTTTCCGACCCCCTCTAATGTCGGCCATACGGGAGGTTATGCTTGTAGAGCCAGAGGAAATCTCTTTGGGGTGTTTAGAGGCAAAGTGTGCTTACTAATGAATATGTTTGTATTTTAAGAGTAGGGTTGTGTTAAATGTGAAGAATCGATAATTGTCTGTTCACCTCAGAAGGCAGCAGTCAGCTGGGCGCTGGTTACGTGAGCACTTGAGCAGGCACAGCCTCGCTTAGATCTGCTCTTAGGTCTGAATAGGGCTTGTGCAATTAGGGAAGCATCCCTGTAATACCAGTAATCAATTTAAACTGAGAGGACAGGGCACAGCTGTGGGGAGCACTTGGAGAGAGAAATCTGAACAATTCACAGGATCCTGAGAAGCAAGCCTCAAGCGATCCCTTTTTTGAGTGTCTGCGGTAGCTTTCAATTCCCTCTTGATCATATTTTACTGAAAAACATTTTAAAAATAAGTGTGCGACATTTGGGCCAAAGGCTGTTCACAGCCCATGCTTTTTCAACTTATTATGGATAGGGGATTATGCATCTTTCTATTAATAATGCTATTGTGGATTTAAATCTCTCTCCCAAACCATATTTGACACGAATTTTGTGTTTTGGCTTTTTTTTTTCCCCCTCCAAGAACTGAGCTCAAATTGTGCTTTCGCAAAGCTGTGTCTTCTGGGGAGATATATCAACTCAGCTTTGCCTCATTTGAAATGCTGATATTTATAAATGAGAGAGCCACTACTACTAGACTGTAGTCCTCCTCTCTCAATTCTTCAATAATCTTGAGGGAAAAATGTTTTTACTCCTCTGATTTTGGAAGAAATTTAGAGTTCTGGTCTACCTCCATGTCCCAGGGTATTTTTCTGTCTTCCCAACCCCCAACTTTGACTGACCCTTAAGGTAACAGAAAAGAGTTCCTGGGCTTCTCCTCATAGAAAAAGATCATGTCTCAATTCACAACTGGCTCTGAATGATTAATAATAATAGTTATAATGGCATGAGATTGTTTTGCGTTTATGACAGCTTTTGATCTTCAAGTCCCTACATATCCAGTTTGTTTCTTGGTTTGTTTGTTTGTTTGTTGGTGAGCCTCATAGCAACACTGAAAAGTAAGAAGAGAAACAGGGTGGAAAAGACTGGGAACATTAATTTATTCTTTCATTTGCTCATCCATTAAACAAATATTTAATAAGTAACTACGTTTAATAGATATTGTTCTAGGAGCAAGGTTTACAAAATCAGAAAGGATAACAAGGTTTCGATGCATTTTATTGGAAGGACCCAGCAATAATTACACAAATGAATAAATAAGATCATTTCACATAGTGACACTTGCTGTGAAGAAAATAAAACAGGGTGATACTTTAGATTGGGTTGCCAGAGAAAGTTTTATAAGGGTGGTGACGTTTGAACTGAGACCTAAATGACCAAGAAAGCAGTGGGGAGGTCTGGGGAAATTATGCCACATTCAAAGACCCTAATGTGTAAAGATCAATGGAGTGGAGCGAACAGCAGGAGACGTGGGCAAAGGTAAGCAGGGGTCAGGTCATTCTGGACCTTCTAGGCCATCATAAAGATATTACTTCAGAACCACAGCTTCACTGCCTGCAATGTGTCTAAGGCAATAAGAACTTCCCCTGACTGGAAGTAGAAATGGAGTAAGCGCATTTAAACACACGTAGACTCATGCCATTGCCACCACTACACGGAGCTCATGGGGTAAAGCCTCTGCCTCACTCATTTTTACATCCCTGAATATCCCGCACAGCACCTGGTCTGCAATTAGCAAGTATGTGTGATAAACTGATCTAGAGTGTTGTCAGTTTGGTCGTGGCCCCCCTGCATCGATGTCATTTGGGGGTGGGGGGACAGGGACTTATTTAAAATGAGGATTCCAAGACCTCCCTTCCAGGCTTATGAATTCAGACTATCTGGGAATGGAACTTTCATTCTGCATTTTCAACCAGCTCCTCGAGCAATTTTTATGCATAGGAAATTTGAGAACTGACCTCTTTTTCATTTCTCCCAAGAAGTTCCTACTGTGTTATAAAAATCTCAAAGGCAAAAATATTTAGGCTAATATGTTGTTTATTCATGAGAGATTCCTGCTGACAGCTGCATGTGTGTACACTATTTTATATACTGGATCCTAATACAATTACATAAGTGTGTCCATTTTTAACATATAATGTTAGTCCAAGTAAAATGAGTGAAATTGAGAAATTCATTCTATTCCTACTTGTTTTTCTATTCCATTTACTTGATCTTATTGTCAAAAAACAAAAACAAAAACTAGAGCTTGTCTGAGGAAGACACGTGACAAAAACAACCTTAGAACACGTTAGAAATCCAAGAGCTCAGGACTGAAAACTCTGCCTAAAGCAGAGCGATACAAAGTTGTCATGTGGTAAAACCATATCGCCTTAATGAACTAACGGTTAAAAGAAAAATAATTGGATAAAATAATAAAACAATGAGTTGAGATTCAGAATAAACTTCTACCTTTGGCAAGTTCTAGCCAAATATTGGCGAAGATTTAGCTTCCTTTACTCTCCTATTCAGTTGTTAGAAAGATATGGAAGGAAAAGATGAGCATTAAGATGAAGCCAGACCACACGGTTAAAGCAAGAGTATTTTTCCTGCTCCCAGTAAAATGTATTTTTCAAAATCCCTCAAACACTGTAGACATGACAATCGCTAAAGTATTGTCTCCAAGGATGAAAATGATAGACCCTCTGTCGGGAGGAGGGTTGTGGCTTTAAGAGCTCTTTTTTCTGTGTTTGTATTTCAATCCAAAAACCAAAGTAGGAGGTCGATCAGGAGGATGGAAATTCCTTCGTTTCATCCTTAGTGTTTTGGTTTTGTTTGTTCCTTTATGACATCCTGCTCTTTCACGGTCTTGTCAAAGCTGCATATGTCATCATTCATTTCCCCCTGCTGCTATCTGTTGCCTAACAAAACATACAATTGTTTGTACTTGTGGCAGGGAAAACAAAAAAGGCAGATATTTTTTAACAAAATTCTCTTAAAAGCTTGTCCACAAAGATAATAATAATAATAAAATAAAATGACGCTATAAGGCGCTGCATAAGATGGCAGGAGGGTGAAATTTTCTTTGGGGCTCCTAGCCCAAGAAGAAAGCTGTTTCTTGGTCCAGAGCCAACTGCTTTGAACATAGATGATTTCATCAAGTCCCTTCATTCTCCCCTGAACAAAGGAGACTGTATTTGTTTCACTTCTTAATACCGAGTTCAACCTTTTCTTATTTTTGTTTTCCTATTTTATTCAGTGACATGATTTCTACAGAAAATTACCAGGAATGACTGAATCCCCTTTTCCCAGCTTGTCTGGTTTCTCTTTATCATTTCAAAAAACACATGAGATTCTTTTTTTTTTTTTTAACCTTCCTTCAGATTCATTTCCAGCACCTCTAGTCAATTTAGCCAGAGCAATTTGAATATTCTCCTTAACCCTGTGTCTACTACCAAAGCTGACATTGTTACAATCTGGCAGTCTGCAGGCTACATCATGGCCAACAAGATTTTGTTTAGCCAGCACAGTGGTTTTTTTAAAAATTGAATTTGAATGCCTTTGGATAAGTGCGATCTCTCCCTACTATCCACAATTGCCTCATACCTAACTGCTTCACACATTGGCCTCCGAAGGAATCCTGGCCAGACCAACTCTGGAGCTAATGTTTGCCAGCAACTCCATCTTTTTTCTGCTTGCGCAGCTGTTAAGTTTGGGGGAGTGTTTTTGTGTGTGTGTTGGTTGTTAGTAGGTGTCAATGGTGTGTGTGTGTTGGTTGTGTGTGTGTGTATGTGTGTTGGGTAGGGGAGTTGTGAGTTGGTTGTGCATACATGGTTGTATGTGTTGTGTGTGTGTGTGTGTGTGTGTGTGTGTGTGTGTGTGTGTGTTGGAGTGGGGATATTAGGGGATCAGCTGGTTGGTTGGGTTTTGTTTCTTTCTTTTCTCCCCCGGTTATAGACAGGTAAAGTCTATCTCCTTTGGGAGATTTTAATAATTATTTAAAAGTTAGGTGGCTTTCATGTTTTGTTTGCCACTATTTACCATATAACTGATATATTATTATCTTCTCCAAAGACAAAATCTTGATATAACAAGTGACTCCTCCAGTTAAAAAGATTGTTCTGGGCCTCACATATTTGATTCTGTCAGTTAAGATTTCAGGATTCAAGAACTTTTAACAACAACTGGTAGTGTTTTTTAATTTAGGACTTCATAACAAGAAAATACATTGGGAATGACAAAATATATTCTATCATGTCATGACTAAGCACTCAGCTGAAGTGTTTATCTGCAGATGCCTGACGTAATACTAGAGAGGTATAAACAAGGTGCTTCTTTCATTAGCACCATCCTATTTCACTACGGAACTATCCACCCTCTTAACTATTTGCTGATTGTCAGTGTTCCATTCTTTATGGCATCATTTAGCAAATCACTCCTTGAATCGTGACTAATTTATCAAAAACAGAGAACTCCCCCACTGCCTTTTTGCAGGGTACAGGTTCAGACGTTCAGCACTCAACTTCATCACCCGCACTCTAGTCCTAGCCACTGTTCTATGAAAACTGTTTGCAAAGCTGGAACTACAATGATTTTGCACAGTGCCTACCACAACTGCCTGTTATAACCAATAAGTTCAATTCCTTGTGCTACATAATGTGGCGTTGTAAAAATAGAAGATCCATTTCCTGATGAACATCTCCCCACGATTCAGATTTATCTTTTAGTCCATGTTTACCGTAGCTGTTTTATTATCATTTACCACCTCACTGAAGCCATCCAAAATTTTATTACTTCATCACTACTTGTCTAGTTTCTTAAGCATTGTACTTACAACAATGTGTATGAATTATGGCATATTTACTGATATGTATGTGGATGATCAGTTTTATGTGTCTGTGTATCTTGGATAAGAAACAAATAAAGGTACAGGTAAAAACAAATGTAAATTAGATAAGGAAAGTCTTCCCAGGTGTATCAGTTATCTATTGCTGTGTAACAAATGATCCCCCAAATTTAGCAACTTAAAACAATAGTAAATGTTTGAGAATGCTCACAGTTTTTGTGGGCCAGGAATTTGGGAGTGGATTAATTAGGCAGTTCTGGATCAAGATCTCCCATGAGGTTGCAGGTATCTGAAGGGCTTACTGGGGCCAGAGGATCTCTTTGCTAGGTAGCTTATTCACATGGGTGACAAGTTGGTGCTGGCTGCTAGTGGGAGGCTCAAGTTCTCTCCAATGGGGTTCCTACACAGGTTATTTGAATGTCCTCATGACATGGCAGCTTGCTTCCCCCAAAGCAGGAGATTTCAAAGAGAGGAAGGAGGATTCTTTCTTATGACCCAGCCTTGGGAGCCGCTGTTATTTCTGCCACGTAGTTTCCATTAGTTGGGCATCATTGTGCTGAGCCCATGTTCACGGGAAGAGGGATTAGTCTCTGTCTTTAGAAGGAAAAAGCATCAAAGAATCTGTAAATGTATTTTAAAACTACTACATCAGATTCCTATAATTTTTGACTTTTATAATACCTGTATAATCCACAAATTGGAATACGGTGTCAGTATTTTTTCTTTATCAGCCTCAAAATGTAATCAGAAGGCCACTTCAGGAGGAAAGTTCTTCCAGGAACACAGAATAACCTCCGGTTGAACATACTGTGCTGTTTCTCATGCATGTGTGTTTCTGTCATGGCCTCCCAGATTGGTTGAAATGTTTAATCAAATGAAACCCATTTACTGGTTCTGTATATAAAACAATCCCAGTCTCCCCTACTCATTTAGCTAAGTGGCTGTTTTTTAAATAGAAAACAGAAACATGACTAGGTCAGTGGTTTATAAACAGGTTTTGCATATGACTCACCTGAAGCTTTTTTAAAAATACTGATTACTGGCCACCAGCCCAGAACTACTAAATTATAAGTTCTAGGGAATAGAGCTCTGAGAATTGTTATAGTTGTTAAAGCTCTAGGTGATTCTGACATAGCCAGTTAGAACAGTGTTTTGGAAACACCGCCATAGTTAACCAAATCTAGTCACCAACTAAAATCACTTGCAAAGAAAACGGGAAATCATTGACACTGTCACGATAATCAACTCCCTTTTGCTTTCCGAGAAGTCTCCATCTGGGTTTCTAGGCACTTTCCCCACACTAGCCCCAGACTGACAAGGACTACTGGGTGTGTAGCTGTGTCCCCCAAGGCAGTGACATGAGGGCCCATCACAGTGCTAAGGGCACTGGCCCAGAAATGCATTGTTCATGCTTTCCGAAGACAACGGCTCTCTTTCTGATTAGAGTTGTCCTCCTTTTACCCAGAGGCTTTCCATGCAACCAAGGGAGCATGACAATGACATGAGGGCTTGGAAAGGAACTGTCTTCATTGATTTTTATTTCATGAATTGGAGCCTCCATAAAAATGGCATTGGCTTGTTTTACAGTGTAAGTTTGTGGAATTGAGGGGAGAATTGTTAAAACCCATCCACTTTCCCAAAGTTTTTAACCACCCTAATGAGTTAATCCATAGATAATGGATTGAATTCAGGGCAATTGCCCTAGCAAGTAAAGCTTGTTAAAAAGAGATAAAGTAACACACAAAATAAAACAGCAATTTCAGCTATTAACTGAATTTCATGTGGGCTCTGATCGTTTAGTATATGAGCTTCCTTTCAAAGAGATTGTGGGGTCCCATTATCAATGTAGAGACCAGATGCTGGAGTTCACCTGTTGATACTATAATGTGGAAAAAGAGGAAAATTCTGACAACCATTTTCCCAATGATCTCAAGATTCCCAGGATGTATATTTGATATATCCCAGTAAATCTTTATAAATATCAGGCTTTGATTCCTCAAGACAGGAAGATTATCCTTGCTCTATCCCCAGCACTTACTTATTACCGTAAACTACCTCACCTACTCGTACATCTAGAGAGATCCACCTTATTTTGAATAAGCCGCCAAAAAGAAAGTGTCTGTAGCTATAACACAAAATAAGGATGATCGCGAGAATGTCGTACTTCTAATGAACGTTGAAGTTGAAAAGCAGTTTGATAGCGATTGCTCTCTGCATATCAGATTTCTGTACCCAGGCATGAGAAGCCCTCAGATGGTTGCCCTTACCAACGTGAAACCTGATTTTTAGTAGCTGATATGCATTCATCTTCTAATTCTCACTTTTACCGCTGTATTCAGGTCTTTGTCTCGGACTTTTTGTTTTCTTCAGAAGCTCCTACGTAATTTCTCCTTCTCCATCTTGAATATTCCTGCCATATGGATTATTTCCAAAGACTTTGATATCATTTACTTACTTCCCAACTCAAAAGTTGTTTCCATTATTTGCCGTAGGGATCCAAAAGCAGCAGTTTAATATTTAAGATAATTCCTCCTCTAGTTTTCCTTACATTTCCAACAATGGATTCTATTATCTTCCCTCATGGTCTTATGCTTTGTATGTTTTCTTCTATGCTCATGATCCGGTGTTGTGCCTCCTGAAAATATACTGTAGGTCCCAGGCAACGTTGCCTTTCTAAAATGTTTTCCTCTTCATCTAAAACATTCTCCTCTTCGGACACACACGGATGCCCTCCACCTCTGAATCCCTACAGCAGGGGGAAACAGTATGCCTTAGAACAAAGTAGAGAATGTGGCCTTTAGAGTGAGCTGGCCTGGGTTAAAATTCTGCCTCTACCACTTGCTAATTGTATGGCTTTAAACAATAACCTCTTTGGCCTGAGTTTCATTTGTAAACAAAAGGTAATGATACCTATCTTTTAGGAACATGATGGGAATTAAGTAAGAATAGAGAAAGCCTTTATAGCACAGTGTTATTGTCGCTAATATTCTGCAGGTGACTGTTGACTCTTACTCCCTCATACTACTCATTGACCTTTTAGCTCTGGTTTGCTTGTGTCGAGTTCCGGATATACTGGCATCCATCTAAAAGAAGCTCGTGCCATTGGATCTTTACAATTGAATCTGGCATAGAGCTTTGCATAAAGTACTGATAATAGATAGCTATCATAATTTATTAAGCACTTAGTATAAGTCAAGGACTCTGCTATATTAACCCTCAAAACAATCTATGGAGTAAATCCTATTATCATCACCATTTTCTGCATTAGACAAGTTGGGCTGAGAGAGCCAAGCATAAAAGCTGTAGAACAAGAGGTTGAAGCAGACTGAGTAGTTTAGTGTTAAAAATTTCACTTCTAGAAGAATGAGAGAGACCTAGGTTAAATCCTGGTTTACCACTTTCTAGATGTATATACCCTTGGGTAAATTTCCTCATTTTTATAAGCCTCAGTCTTTTCATCTGTAAAATGAGAATATTTACAGTATTTACCTCCTAGGGAATTAAATAAGGCAACCCATGTTAAAGTACCTGGCATGTACTGAAAGCTCTATAAATGTTAACTATTAATATTTAATCGTTTTGCCCTATAAAATCTGTGCACTTAAACTTATGCATATTTTTCAATTGATTCGTATCACACCACAGTCTCTCTGGACCACAATAGATGAGGTAAGTCATAGAAAACCCAGGACTGAACAGGTACATGAACTGACTTTACACTGGAACACAAACCAGGATGGTGTTTTCCAGACTCTGAATACTTTCAAGGTTTACTCACCGGGTGATGATAACATTCCATGCTCACCTTTGCAGTGTCCAGCAAATACACATGTCTGCTTTTCCCATTGTTATATAGAAATTCAACTATGTACAATAAGGCAATAATCCTCTCTGGGATTTGGGGAAATTATTGCACTTCTTGTGCCTTACGATACCACCCAGGGTGTGTTATAATCACCCGGAAATGCACTTCTTGTTATATCTTGTTGAGATTCAGTCTCTATGTAAAAATTTTTAAAAAGAACAAGTGGGATAATGCTATGGGAAATACAAGTCCGCTCCTTTGAGTGACAGAGTCCAAGCAATATGGGGTGATTGCAGTGACCAATGGGCTCAAAAAAAAAGACCAAAACCAAAACAAAACAGAACAGAAAGCTCTTCAGGTTAAGCCCTCACACTTCCCCAAACATTTATTATTTAAAATAAAAATCATCGTTTCTAGTACATTTACAGGCAAACTGGAGTAATATTCTAGGAATGTGCTTCTAAGAGCATCGCTACTCAGAGGGGAAATTAGCAAGGCAGAAATACATGGAGCTGTATCGGTGAGTAGCTGCTCTCTGTTGGGAAAACCCCAGAGTGGGAAATTGCCTCCTCAGGCAAAATGATGAAGAAGATGGATTTTTTTTTCATGCCACCTAATAAAGTGCTCCTCAGGGTCCTCATGTAACCCCACATGAGGTTTTGGACCACTAGCAGAGATCGTTCCTCTCTCATAGTTCTACTTGGGGTTGTTATTAATTCATTTACTCATTCAGCAGTTACTCATCGAGTACCTAGCCTGTGTCATCTGCTATTACAGCTTTCTGGGATATAAGTGAGAGCCCTGCTTTCTTGTTGCCTGCATTATAGTTGCAAAAGACAGGTTTGTAAGGAAATAAACCACATAGCTTCAGCTAGTGATTTGTGCTGTGAAGAAAATACAATGAAATGATGAAATGGAAGGTGACAAGGAGTTATTTCATAGATGGTGGTCAGGGCAG
Source organism: Rhinolophus ferrumequinum (assembly GCF_004115265.2). NCBI lineage: Eukaryota > Metazoa > Chordata > Mammalia > Chiroptera > Rhinolophidae > Rhinolophus > Rhinolophus ferrumequinum. The sequence continues at coordinate 34,831,697 of NC_046307.1, forward strand.
GCCTCATGAGCATGTGATCTTTGAATTGAGTCTTGAAAACTCAGAAGATGCCAGCTATGGAAATATCTGGGGTTTTCCAGGCAGCGGAAATAGCTATAGCAAAGCTCCTAAGATAGGACCCAGCTGGGTGTGTCCAGAGAGAGAAAAAGAAGTTGGACATGGCTAAAATACAGAGAGTAAAGAGGAGAGGGGAGTAGATGGGGTAGGTAGCAACCAAATTATGTATGATGTTCTAGGCCCTAGATGGAGCATGACAGAATTTATTACTGTGCCTCCAATGGGGAGTCTTTGAAGCAGAAATGAGCTAAATTTTATTGAGCATTTACTATATTCCTACTACTGTTCCAAACACTTTACACTATTTATTCAACCTTCACAATTAACTTGTGAAGTATATATTATAATGCCGATTTTACAGATGGGACAAGTGCAATTCAGAGACATGAAATGATTGCCCAAGGTTAACAATTAAGACCTAGAAATTGAACCCAAGTCTGTCTGACTCCCTAGCCCATGTGTTTCCACCATGTAGACCTAGCTAATTTCTGAATCAATGATACATGTGTTCATTCTAAAGAAGTGGGGACCAGTTAGGTTACAACTTGAGTATTCACATTTTGAAAAAGAAAAAGCCAGTGTTGAGAGCACAGAAATAAATTACAGTGGCAAAGTGTAAAATAAAGATGAGGAGAACTTTCCTTTTTTCCCCCTACAGAGGACAAAGTGGCTTCTAGGCATGTCTTTTATGTTCTTCTCTGTCATCCCTCTACCCTACCCACAATCAGTCCTGATGAATTTACCTTCTGAGTATCTCTGTGTCCTCTGCCCTCCCTGTTCACAGTGGCTATCCCGTCCGCGTCACCATCAGCTCTTACCTCCCCATCGCCCTCCTAATGCAAGCGATCAGTCATTCGGAAGTGGTAGTTGGATCACCGTACCGGTGTTACACCTTCTGAAATCACTTAGGAGGGGCTTCCCACTGGCATTAGGCTACAGACCAAATTGGGTTACGCAGTCGAGAAGACTCGGCTCCTCACTCCTCAGAAGACTCACCTCAGTCTCGGAGTGCCTGCCCGGGGCCCTGCTTCTGATTGGCATTGCTTCTTCCCACTTGAGGCCCCTCTCACCTTTCTAAGAATGTTCTCCCTACATCTTACCCCCTTCACCTTTGTCCATGAATGTCTACTCTTCCTTTAGATGGTGCCTCAGACTTTGCTTCCTCAGAAACGCTCTCCCTGTCCTCTGTATTCTCCACCACCTGACACTAGGTCAGGGTGCCGCTCACACACTCTCATAAACACGTTGGCCTTCTCTTTCATAACCCAGGTTGTGGATTATAATTGTGTATTTATCTAACTGGTTAGGCATCTGCTCCTTTCTCTTGGGTGTGGGCACAGTGAGATCAGGAAATGGATCAGTTTGGCTCACCTTGGACCCTGAACACCCAACCAGATGCCTGGTGTAGAGAACATGGTGAGCACATCCTTCTTATCCTGGCAGTATGTTTGCTGCTGAGAAATAACAGCAAATGGGTCTAATTCTGCCGTGTCACGTCTGCAATGACGAAGTGAGGGTTTTAATCGGTATCTGTGGATGTTGCCTTGCCCGGCTTTCCAGGCCTTTGGAAAGAGCTCTAGAAGCTCTTTGAGGAGAGTGAAGTGGAGCGTCTGTGCCCAGTGCTCAGCACTGGTCCTCCTGACGATGACTTCATCAGTGAGGCAGACCCTCCTGGGCCCAACTATATCAGGTGACTCCACAAGAAAGAGGAAGCTCTGAGGGACAATCGTTCTGTATCCTGGGTGAATAAACTGGCCTGTTACGAAATATGTGAATACATATAAACATAATAAAATGCCAGAGTGACACTGGAAGAGAAAATCAATAAATCTACTCAGTACTACATGTTGAATCAGCTTTTTAATACATATTTGTCAGGCTGCCACCCGCCAGAGCCATATTTAAATCTACCCAGTTGAGAGAAATAAATCAATTATGGGCCCTGACGTGATTAAACTTTCCCCCCTTCACTTTCAAGTAGTCCCTTTACTTTGTTTGGACCCAGTATAGGTGACAGGTGTATCTGCACGTGCATGCCAGCACACACACACACACACACACACACACACACGCACACACACACGCACACAGGTATGTGTGTGAAGTATCCAGCATAGTACCCAGCACAAAGTAGGCACTATAAAAATCTAACTATTTTTATTCAACATATTTTTCAAAACGTACTCCCTAAAGGGAAACACTCTACTCTTAATCCTATTGACAAAAAAATAAACAGAAGTAGATTTTATTGCTTTGAAGTATGATTTCTCAGCCATTATCCTGTATCATTTTCTGGGGTAAAATTGACAGAGTTTAAACATTGCAAGTAGGGAGCTAGGAGAAGGAGAAATCGAGGCTACTTGCAAAGTTTCTAGATTGTGTGATAAAGAACATCAGTGAAAGAGCAAGTCTAGGAGGAAATAGACATTTAATTTTGGATATTCTGAATTTGAGGTGTTGGTGATACACATGTGAAAATGTCTAAAAGGAAATAGCTAGAGTTAGAAGTTCAAGCTGGAGCTAAATACGTGGGATCCAGCAGTGTTTAGTAAACACTCAGAAACAAGTAGAAAAGGTGATAATGCAGAACCTGAGTAGGTTCTAAGTGATCTGGGGTATAGAATTATCATACATGGCCTCTCTGCTCAAAGAGTTTACATTCCTGTCAGGTTGACAAGATACACTTGTGAACACTTACACGTTCAAAAAGTTTCGAGAAGAAAAATTTAGGGATAGAATCGGTAGCAAAAGCTTTCATAAAAAAATGTTCAGACTTGAATGGGCCCTTGAAAAAATGAGTGGAATTTGGAGAGGGAACTTCTTAGGAGACATTCAGGGATAATTGGAATAAATCAGTCAGAATATTCTTGAAAACACATGGCAAATGCTGGATTTAATCCAAGCAAATGTTTTTCATACTATCAGGTAGAGTTTCACTTGAAACTCTCCAAGTCTTAGCTTAAGGTATTTTTCTAAAGGAGAATTGAGTGGAGGTGCCTGGTAACCTAACGTTATGGTTTAGCTGGGCTGCTGGCGATGTAATTTTAGCAGATCAGCTATACCCTTTCCTCCCTTCCTCCCTCTCCTCTTTCTTTTCCTCCATCTTTACACAAATATTAATTAATGGCTTTGTATTGTTTAGGTACTGTACGCTCCTTTAGGTATAAGCCTTCAGAAGAGGGACTTTGGTTCATCCGTGGAAATCCATCCCTGGAAATATATCTCAGAGAATGTAATAGATCGTTATGTTGTCCTGAGGTGAAAAGCAGTAGTTTTTATTACCAACAGTAATTTTGCTTTGGGTCATTGATTCATTCCCACGGGAGAAATTTCCCCGTTATAAGGCATGGTTGCACCTTTCCTAAGCAACTTCTTGTTTCTGTAGTGTGAAAAGCATCTGTGTTGTCACTGCTTGGGTTTCCTCTTTGAGTTGGTTGCTGGAAAACCTGGGCTTTGGAAACACATTTGTGGTTCAGATGTACTGAATCATAAATGCCAAGGTTGTGACGTGGGATTCAAAAATGCTCAACAAGTGATTCTGATGATCCATGAAGTTTGAAAACCCGGACTTTCATTTCTGTTTGTAAGACACTTACAGTTTATAACAAACATTTAGCCGGTAATTGCAGTCCCACCTCACCCAAGGAAGCCTCTCCAGGTCATTGCTACAAGCAACGCATTATGTTGATGTGACACAGACTTTGCACATACTTTAAATGTTAAATCCCACGAAGTTAGAGAAAATGTCTAGAAAGTTAGAAATTCTCTTTCTGGAGTGTTATAGGTGCTTAAAGGTGTTAGGGTTAATTATTCATGAGATTATTTCTTATACTATGCACATAGAAAGGGAGCTATAAATGTCTGAGGAGTTTGGTTAATTGTTTTTTTTCTTTAAAGGAGACACAGAAAGTTTAAATGACTTGATCAAGGTCATCCAACTTCTTAGTTGCAGAATCACCTCTGGCGTTAGCACCCACATCTTTTGATTCACAGTCCGCTATTCGCTCTGTAGTCCCCGCTTCATAAAGAAAATTGATGGCTCTGTAAATAAAGTTTTTACCGTGTACTTAACTTTAAGCAATCCCACCTGAATTACCTAAGTTCTCCAATTTTCTCAGCCAGGGACCAACTGTTAAACAAACCTTCAGTATGTGTATAAAAAACCTCCCCAAAGCATTCGTTTGTCCTTGGGAAAAAAAAAAAAAATGGGGGCGGCAGTCAGAAAGATGAGCACCAAAAAGACATTTTTTATGAAATAAACTAAGACATTTGGGCACTGATTTTAGGTGATGGGTCCATGGTTAATTTTTGGCAAACAGAATGTTCAGGGATACTGACACGTTGAAGGCCCAATGGGAGAATCCTATATTTTAAAGTACTGACACTGCCATTGTCTAGAGCAGTGTTTCTCAAATGTGAAACAGGAAGGAGCTATTGAACTTCCTTTCATTTACTTTATCACAGCCGTGTGCATGTTGTATACATTTAATAATGTAGCAGATTTACTGCAGAAGTATATAATTTATAATTAAGTATACATGTAATGTGGGTTTGTGCCTTTTTAAAAAATTGATATGAACACATGGGTAAAATAGGTTTCAGACCACAGACACTTCTGAAAACTAGTTCTTATTGTTTTTATCCAAGACCAGTGAAAGAAACGAACCATCACTCCCTCCTTCTCTTTCTTTCTTTCTTTCTTTCTTTCTTTCTTTCTTTCTTTCTTTCTTTCTTTCTTTCTTCTTTCTTTCTTTCTTTCTTTCTGTCTTTCCTTTCTTTCTTTCTCTCTCTCTCTCTCTCTCTCTCTCTCTCTCTCTCTCTCTCTCTCTCTCTCTCTCTCTTCTCTCTCTCTCTCTCTCTCTCTCTCTCTCTCTCTCTCTCTCTCCCTTCCATCCTTCCTCCCTCGCTCCCTCCTTCCCTTCCTTTTACTGTTTTCTGAGAATATTCTCTAAATGCTTATCTGTATTCTCAGTAGACCACATTTAAAGAAGCAGCACTTTTGAAGTTGAACCAATCACCAGTACATAGAAGTTCAAAGAATTTCAGCCATTCTCCAAACTCATAGTTATATCAACACTTTATCTCAAAATATTTTCTGAAGCACCAGAGAATTTTCCTAAGTGTAAGAATTCTGATTATTATTGAATTATTGATACAATCTCTCTCTCTCTCTGTTTTTTTTTTTTTTTTTTTTTTTTTTTTGGTAATCACACACTCAACTTTAAATACTTGGCAAGAAATATATGAGGAAGGGTTGTTTTTTGTTTTGTTTTGTTTTGTTTTCCCAACCAGTTATTTTAATGTATGTTTCAGACTACTTTAAAAAAAAAAAAGCCTACTTACTTTTTTAAATGCTTAATTCACAATCTCACAAGAGGATTTCCACATATTTGAAATATTTTTTTTTCTTTAAAGAAATAAATCTTTTAGCTGATTATGGAAAATTCTAAGTATACAATAATTAGATTTAAGAGGATTCTCTTGGAGATGCAATTTAAAAATTTTAATGCATGATATACACTTCTGTGAAAAGCATAATAATCACCTACACAATTAGCTAAATGATTCTCTTGAGTTCGAGAATATAAATTGGTGAGTGGTTATCTGCATTAATCAGATAATTTCCATGTTGTACTTCAGGATATAGACTTTTAAAAATATTGCTTTATGGGTTTTATTTTCAATAATAACTCATTGAAATGGAAGGGAAAAGTTGATTTAATCCGTGCTTCAGTGGCTTAATATTTAGCTGATTTTGTAGGGATTTAGCATGGTGCCTCAGGGAAACATGGAAGAGAGGGAAAAGCCCATCCAGAAGCTTCTCGGATTAGTTTGTTCATTAATTTCATTCATTCATTCTCTTTCCCAGTGTTTATTGAATGCTTATTCTTCAGCACAGCCATGTATGTGAGTTGAAGACTCATGGATAAAAGTTGTGATTGCTGATTGTTAAACCATCCATATAAAATCATAGGCTGACTTTTGACATAAGAAAACAACAATAAATGTATCAGATTTATTAATTTATAATGACTTATAATGTATAATACTTTTATTGCATATAATAATGAGATAACCACCAATTCTTACATTACGTTCAAGTCACTATGCCAGGCACTTTAGATTTCTCCTGATGCTTGTAACTCCCCTGCAAGTTTGGCATTGTGACATAGGCATTAAGAGACTGCACTCTGAAGCCACATTGACTGGGTCCAAAATCTGGCTCACTGCTCTTAACATCGGAGTGACCCAGAACGAATTATTTGATCTCTTATTGTCTCTGTTGCTCAGGTACAAAAGGAGAAAAATTAAATCACGTATGTCATAAGACTATTGTAAGGATTAAATGAGTTGATAATATACCAAGAACTTAGAAGAGTGAACTTAGAACGAAGAATTTACAACAAAGTAAATTGTTCCTATCACTATTGCTATTTGGTATTGCTATTTGCATTTTAATTGATGAGAAATAAAATATTACTATTAAAAACAGTTTATTTACTCATAGATTTTGCCTGGGGTAGAGTGGGGCAAGCCTTTTCACAGGAAGAGATGTTGATCTGTTCCTTGAAGGTTGGTGGGATTTCAGTCCAAGTAAGGAAGGGCATTCCAGGAAGAAGGAATGAAATGGATGCAGGTGTAGATGTATGATCGTCCAATACAAGTTTAAGAAAAAATAGTTATTTGAGAGTCTGAAACGCAAGGTATGTGGCAACAAGGATAAAAAGGCTAGATGATAAAAGATCTTTAATACTGTGATTTGGTGTATATAGGCAGAATGTGTGTGCGTACGCACATGCATGCACACTGGAAAATTCATTGACTGTGACAACACTTGGTTCTCAAGTTATTGTTTTCTTTTTAAATTGTCCTCATTAGAGAATCTTAGCACTTATCAAAAACTGGACTGGAAAGGAGTCTTAGAAACAAAGGAAATCACTTAGGTACAAATAATCACTTCATTTACACTCAATAGCACTTTAAGTCAGGACAGCAGCCATCAGTAAAATAGACCAAAAATTAGGCTGAGATAAAAATTACTCACCCAGGCACAGTATTAATTTTCTGATTGATGAGGAGTATGAAGAAGCTATAGGGCATAGCCTCAGCTGTATTTCAGTGACCCTGTCTGTTTCTTCTAATTTATAAAGTATAATAAATGAAGCGCCAAGACAGAAGGACTAGTTGTCAGCTATAAGACAGAGTGTGAAGGATAAAGCACTCCTGTCTTCTGCTGATGTCAGTTGATCTATTAAATTAACAAGCATATAGATAGATTATTTAAAGATCAATTTAGCCAAGAATTGCTTTCAAATGAATATATCAGGCATCAAGCCTGTTTTCTGAGATCATTTTGTAATTGGAATACATATTACATGCAACTTCTCATCACAGGGCTCATGCAGTTTCAATCAGGCAGCTTTGCTCTTCCTGCAAAGTGTGTGAAAATCAAAAATGAGCAGGTCCACTTCATTATGTATAATGAGGAGATCTGTAGTTACTCTGTAAGGAATCGCTGAAAAGAATTACTAGAACAATTCTCCTTGCTCACTGGCACTGGGATAACACTTTCCTCTTAAAAAATCTTTCCAGCATGAAAGTTTTGGAATTAAGTTCCTAATAAACTTCGAAAATCCAACAGCTGTGAGTAATTATGATACAAGCATATCAATCCATGTGCAAACAGATTTATTCGGTGAGCTCCAATCCTCTTGCTAACCCTTCACTGCAATAATTAAGCACACTCTAATGAGTTTGTTGGCAATTTCCATATGATTTTCTCCCTAATTATTATTTGAGTTGCCCGTGTTTATAATACTTAGTAATATCCTTAAAGTATCGATGGTGAGGGCACAATTTTGGCTGGTGTATTAATTTGTATGTTCTCATTCAGACATTCAGATGCTAAATAAACTAAGAGGAAATATTTATTGAGGTCAAAATTTCAGAAATCGGTTTTTATGTGTGTATATGCTCACATTTATATATTAAATACCCCTGGAACCGGTAAGTGATTTTAGCCTGAATCAGGTCATGCCTTTCTCTGCTTGAAGATCTCCAGGTTCTTATCGTGGCCTTTAGGACTCTAAATGATACAGCTCTTCCTACCGTTCTAAATGCTTATCGCTTACCATTTGCTTGCCCAGCTCCAGAATACTGGCCTTCTTCCTATTTCTCACAAAAGTAGTGCTGGTTTACATCTCGAGATTTTTGCATTTAGTACAGCTTGCCTTGTATATGCTTTCCCCCTCATGGTATGTGGCTGCCCCCATTTTACCATGCAAGGGACCATTAAGGCGTCGCTTCTTCAGGGAGAACCTTGACTTTTTGTTACAGTAGTGCTGTAGCCAATCATTCTCTATCATCTTACCCAATTTTATTCTATTTTTAAATATTATCACTATTTTAAATGAACCAGTTTGGTAATTTAATCTTCTCTCTTGCACCTAGATTGTAAGCTTCAGGACATGTAAGAATGTCGTGTCAGGTATCTCACTCATCTCTTTATCTTCAGGGCCTAATACAGTGCCTGCTGCATAGTAAAATCTTAATGAATTCTTTGTCGATATATAATTAGATGCATGAATAAACGGAAGCATAAAGGGGTATCAGCTATATGGTCCACGCCTCATTTTATAGATGAGTAAACTGAAGTCTATTTTCATGCATTGTTTGTCACCAAAAGGATACAACCTGTCAGAGCAGACCTAGGAAATTATGTCCCAAGTTTCCTAATTTATGGCCCAATGCACTGTTATTATGCTACTTGCCTTCATTTTCATCCACCTGATTGTGCCTGTTAAAACATATATTTACACACATCGTGTGTGGACTGGTAAAATTTAAACATTTGAGATTTTTGAATCAAAATCACACCAGTTTCAAGCCTTTCTAGCTATATGGACAGGTCATTTAACTTCCCAGGGCTTTGATGATGTCATCTGTAATATAGGGATAGCAGTGATATCCCAGCCTAATCATTCCAGTGGTTGTTAGAACCAGTAACAAAAAAATTGCAAAATTACTTGGTAAACAGGAAAAATATAGCTTAAAATGATAATAATGATGATCTGGACGCCACTTAGTAACATAGTATAAAGTAAAACTGAATTCTTGGTATATCTCCTTTGAAATGGGTTCAGATAACGAAATTCCCCAGAAATGGTAAAATACATTCTTACCTATAGAGAAAGATGCATATGATATTTAGGTACATGTTTCTTCTTTCCTTTACGTCCGTGATTCTCAAAAAGTGGGTCCCCAAAGCAGCAGCATCTGAACACTTGTTCAAAAGGCAACATCTTTGGCAGACCTCAGACCTTCTGAACTGGAAACCAGGGGATTGGCCAAACAATCTGTGTTATAAATCTCTCTAGAAAATTCTGCTGTACACTCAAGCTTGAGGACATTTGCTTTAAATGATTTAATAAAGTAAACACGTTGCTAGCTCTCAGGATTATGAGGTCTTACTGTGTTGGGACCTATGTTCATAGAGTTCACTGTAAAACGAAAAAGTCAAATTTGCATTAAAGTGTGCCACCTACTTACTTTCATAACGGCAGGCTCACAGAACCAAATAAATCATCGAGAGAAGTTATCCATAATGAGATAGGAGACCAATAATTTATAATTTATCACCTACATATCACAGCTGATTGCAGAAGGAGGTGATTATAATTGCAAAGACACCCCTTCCAATTAGGCAGTTCATTGAGGAAGGAAGGGATTTGTCAGGATGCTTCAGAGAACAAACAAGCAAACAAGCATTTGGTTTTCTCATTTCCTCCAAGAATTCTTGCTGTTTCAATTCTCAAACAATCCTTTTGAAGTTGACAAGGGTGCAGAATATATCACTGTAATAGTTTACTAAATCTTACTAAGATAGTGAAAGTTACTGGCATTAATATTAGTTTTAATCATGAAACAAATAGTGATTAGAGTAAAATCTGTATGCTTCACTTGCTAGCTTGGTGAATCTGTGCTGGTTAGTTAAATGTCTCTGAGCTTCCTCGTCAGTGAAAAGGGTATGATAAAACCTGCTTCAGAGAATTGCTGTAAGGGCTAAAGAAAATAACAGAGAGATAGGCCCCACCAGCATGCCACAATGCCTGGCACAAACACAACGCTTATTCACTGGTGGCTTCCCCTTTTCTTTTTCCCTTAGGTAAAAAGCAATAAATCAGTCTTTTTCAGGCTCCACACGTTTTTACTTTGGTTACACCTCCAAATTTCCAAGATATCAGGTACTGAGGAATGAGGAAACAATGGATGTGAGAAGAAAGACATGATCTCAAAATATGAGGTGTGATCAAACAATACAGTGAATGTCTAAATAAAAAAATTGTTTTAGTAAAAGACACATTGCTATTAATCTCCCTCAAAATACTCCCCATTCACTTAGAACACACTTATCCCATCACCCTGCCACTTTCTGAAGCAGTTCTGGAAATCCTCTTTCGTGAGTGTCTCTAGTTGTGCTGTCGTGGCTGCCTCAATGTCCTGAAGCATTTTGTCTTTGGGGACGAGCCAGAAGTCATACAGTGCCAGATCCAGTGAATAAGGTGGATGAGGACACACCATAATGTTTCTATTTGACAGAAATTGCCATATACCATAAGCGATGTGTGACACGGAGTGTTGTCACGATGGAGGATGATTTATGGCACATTTTAAAACACACCTTCTCTCAACTGTAGCTCACACCCAACTGACTGCACCGAACAAGTTGAAACTTGTCACACACTGTTACTAAGGTTTGACGTGCCACTTCATATTGAAGACCCCCTACCTTTCCATTGGATGGCACTCTGCAGCAGCATTGACTGTGTTTTGTGATCACAACGGAAAGGCTCCGTGTCACACATTACTTGTAGTATGGCAATTTCTGTCAAATAAAATCATTACAGTATGTCCTCATCCACCTTATTCACTGGATCTGGCACCATACGACTCCTGGCTCTTCCCTGAAGTCAAAATGACCGTGAAAGGTAAACGTTTTGAATCAATTCAGGACATCGAGGCAGCCACAACAGCGAAACTAAAGACACTCATGAAAGAACACTTCCAGAACTGCTTCAGAAAGTGGCAAGAAGGATAGGATAAGTGTGTTCTAAGTGAGGGGGAGTATTTTGAGGGGATTAATGGCAATGTGTCTTTTACTGCAATTTTTTTTTTTTATTTAAACATTCACTATGTTGTGATCACACTGCATACAGCATCTTGTCAGCATAGATGGTATTTACAAAATGAGCTTTTTTCTGTTGAGATGACAGCACAGTTTACAAAAAGACTTAAAAAGTTATCCCAAAGATGTATTAGACATGCAAGTAGACTCTTTTTATGCCCACTCCTCATGTTCCCTACACACAAGTGTTTACATGTTTCTATTGTGGAGGAGGAACAAGATTTCCTGTACCCTCCAGGTCCTTCTGGTTGGTCTGGTAATCATATAGACATGAGACAGAAAACCAAGAGAAAATAACCAAATTTAATACACACATATGGATGGGAATCCCACATACATGAGGGATTCAGAGACCCACATGCAAGAGAGGTTCAGAGATACAGAAGAGGATTGAGGCACATAGGATACCCTGAGCTAGGGATGAGGTAATGCACCTTGGGGGCTTCGAAAAGTCATTATAGGATAAGAATAGACATTCAATGAATCGAAGTTTGCCCTTCCCTGTAGATACCGTGTTTCCCCGAAAATAAGACCAGGTCTTATATTAAGTTTTGCTCCAAAAGACGCATTGGGGCTTATGTTCAGGGGATGTCCTCTTGAAAAATCATGTTAGGGCTTATTTTCCAGTTAAGTCTTATTTTCAGGGAAACACGGTAGGTCAAAAGAAGTTATCTTTTAAGGGCAAGGCTCCTAATTCAAATTTTTCTAGGTAGTTAAAGGGAACGAAAAAAAAAAGGGGGGAGCGACAGAAGTTTCTCTTGAGCCTAAAGTTGCCTGTAGTTCAAAATAATCTGCATGCCACTGAGGCACATCTTGGGGTGACTCGTTCTGAACCCCTCCCCCACACACACACCCCAAAATATATCTATTGTAAGCTTGTATTACTTATGTAATATAAAGCTGTCATTTATTATTATTCCCATGATTTATAAGACAAGTGTCATAGTAGGGCTTGAAATTGAAAGATTAAAGATATGAAGAAAGAAAGTGTGATAGAACTATAAAACACTGGATATAAAGCATGTTGAATGGAGGACATACAGTGGTCAGTCAAATTTACTGAAGTCAAAGGAGGGATCCAGGACTAATCTTGACATCGTCTGAGTTTGCATATTAAGTCTGTAGATACCCAGCCTACCTCAGCACGCATTTTAGAGTATGTGAGAAAGTGGTCAGTGGGAGGTACAAAGTCTGCCATGGAGGAGAAGGTTGGAAATTGCCTCTGGAAGTTGGCACATGGCTTCTTCCATGACTCTGCAATGCCACAGTTCTCAAAGAATAAGTGTAAGCCATAAGGGTTCCCACAGAAGATGTCCCCATGTATCACTGCAAAATGAGGTGACTTTTGGATGACACTAGGCAAAAAGTTCTTCTCTGACACAGCTTGCCCTGCAATGTTTTAAATCATCCATGCATTAATAACAGCTTCCAGGTTGTTGTTTTTTTAAATAGCTTATTTAGGTGTGTTTTATATATCATAAAATTGTCCCATTTGAGTGTACAGTTAAATGACTTTTAGTAAGTGTGTACTTACTATGACTTTTAGTAAGAGTGTACAGTTAAATGCCTTTATTGAGAAAGCATCACCATAAGTCAGTTTGAGAACATTTTTGTGTCCCTATAACATCCTTCATGCCCATTTACAGTTACTCCCTATTCCCACACCCAGACCCAGGTGACCATGAATAGACTTTCTGTCTCTATAAATTTGCCTTTTCTGGATATTTCCTATCAATGGAATTATACAATATACGGTCTCTTGTGTCTGACTTGTTTCACTTTCTGAAATTCATCTATGATGTAGCCTGTGTCAGTAGTTCATTCCTTTTTATTGCTGAATAATATCCCAACAGCTTCTCTTAAAAAATTTGAAGGGCCTATAATTATTCAATCATGTACACAAACTCTGAAGGGAAAACACATTTCCAATGAAGAGCAAGGCAGATCCATTTCAAAATAGTTTTATTCTCTGTATCTTACGTAATATAACTGATTATACTTTCTCATTTATTCATTCACCCTGTAAAGAAAACACCGTGTTAAGTATCGGCTGTCCTGTCACACTCTAAAGAAATAATTTTACAATGGACTATTCAAACCCAGAATGGTGAAAACATAAACGCAATTTCTGGCAAACCACACTTGAAAAAAAATTTTAGGCATTCATTTGGAGAGTGCTGTGATGCAAATCTGTGTTAAGTAATGTAATGGAGTTAAAAATTATCATAGTATTAAGTTGAGTCACAGGAATCTGAAAATAAGTAGAAGATTCATTACTTTTAATATTTGAAAGTAAATTAATTCAGTATCTCAGAGTTTGTTGATTTCATTTTCTTTCATATTCTAATACGGTGTCAGAGAGATTGCTGCAATATTTACATATTGTCTTGGCTGCATGCAATATAGTTACCCTCTCAAATTATCCACCTGGATCCATTTAATTTCATAATGGGTTTCTTTGGAAGTTGAGTTGTGGAACGTCATAAATGTTCAGGGAAAGCATGCCGCTGTGGACTCAGAAATTATATGAAAAAGCTTCTAGTACACATGCTAAATAAAAACGGGTCATATAAAGTTTATTAACTAAACAAATTAAACCAGCTTGGTAATGGATGTTTCACATGAAATTCCTGGAGCAGCAAAAATGTACTTTGCAACCCAAGATCTGAGCTCCTGTTTTTCTCACGTAACGTTTGGCTTTTTCCCTTTTCCCAGCTTCTCTTCTAAGTATGGCAAACGCTATCCCTGTGGTAGAAGAGGTTCTTCCACATCTAGTGTGGACTTCAAGACTCCAGCAATTCCAGAGATTTGGAAAAAGGGTCTGAGGATGGGTTTGTCATGACTAAACTATAGCAGCAAGGGGTAAGCACTGAATAAAATGAAAGGTGTGTGAAGTGTCAGACACAGTGCTGTAGGTATTGGGAGGATTCGGTAAGACAAATGCCTTATGATGTAGCTTCTCTTACTATTTCATTAGGCAAGTAAAGAAAATGAGGCTCAAAGAAATCAAGTAACTTCTCCAAAATCACTAAGCTAGGAAGTGCCAGAGCTAGGACTTGACTCTAAATTCTGTCTAATCTTTAAGCCTATGTTCTTAACAATTATGCTAAATGGTCTCTCAAAATGGCAGGCAGGAGACCGGCTGCCCCCCTACCACACCCCTGCTGGCTCCTCAACTGCATTAAGTAATCGAATGACCTCGAAGGTCTCAGTTTATTCATCTAAAGGATGAGAGGTTCGGTCTACACCCAATGCCTTTTCTTGAGTAAAATCAAATTTTCATTTCCCTAATCTCTTAAAATGACTGACTCATGGCTGGCGTGAGTGAAGAATCTGTAAATTGCTTGTTGGGAGGAAAGGAGATGGCGGCAGTGAGGAAAAAGCAATGGTGTAAGCATAGAGGACGTGCTACGGGGAGAAAGATGGTGGTGACGAACACCCCCACGCAGGACTGTGCCATTGCCATTGCCACGGGAGTCACAGCACAGCAAGCACCAATCCTATCTGGCTTGGAAATCAACCAGAAGTTCCCCCCCGAAACTCAGAGGCTTCCTTGAAGCTCTCCTTTTCCTTTTGTCAGGGACATGTAATTTAGAAAGCAAAGGTATTTTTGTTGTTGTTTTTGTTTTGTTGTTGTTGTTTTAAGTAAACATGAAGGATTTAAAAGGAAATAGACACTGAAGCTTTTAAAGAATGCTTTCACGAGCCCTTCCGTGGACGTTATCCAGTAAATAAGAGTTTCACAGTATGTTATCAGTGTTAGTTTAGAGAAAGAAAGGTCAAAAAGTTAAACTTTGATATCTCTATCTTTTTACAAAGGTTATTCCTGAAGAAGCTATATGTAAAAAGAAAGACCAAAAAAAAGAAAGAATATATATTACAACAACAAAACATCCTTTCCTGCATTCATTCAAGTAATGAGTTTCACCTTGTAGTTATTTTTCTCTGTGAAAGGTGTATGTTATTTTCCTTGAGTATTATTTTCTGATGGTATCAGCGTAGTGGATCATTATCGAACAGCTGGCTTATTTCTGGAATGTTGTGGAGGTATGGTTATTTCCATTAAAATGCCAAAAGAAAGGAGAAATGTGAAAATGTAAGAGCTAGTTCTGAGGAAGCCAAGCTGAACCTTAAGAAATGAAACAATTTGGTGCTAAAACTTGGAGTCGTAGCTAACTTCTTTTTAGGGGTTAGCCTTCTCCACTACCCAAAGGCTACAAGGCAGGGGACGTGTACTGAAACTATACAGGTGATATAAATGAAAGAGCCAGAATGGTTGGTGATACAGACATGGGAGCAATAAGAACATTCCATATTCCCCTCACCCTATGGTAAGAAAAATAACACAAGTGCAAAGTTGAAAAGTAACAAACATTCAACCCCAATGTCAGACATAATTGGGAGTCAAAGACTCTGGCAAGCCAGATGGCTCATGTAAAGGACACAGCTATAATTCAACTCAAGCCAAGCGCTCTTTCCATCTTTTTTGAGAATCTCAGTAAAAATCCAGAGGAGAATAAATAGTGCATGCAGCTGAGGGGAGAGAATATAGCCATCGGGAAGTCCTTGATTCAATACCTGGATATGATTTGGAGCTACAGCACAGTTTCTCTTTTTATCTCTTGAGGCAGTGTGGAAGTCTCAAAGAGTTCCAAGGGTTGGGGTGTGATGATATGAAAATCCGTCTTTTGAAAATTAATCTGTCAGTTCTGTGCTTGGTGGTTTTGAATACGGAAACCAGTCCTGACGCATTCCAGTCTACAGAAGAGTCATAAGGAATGAAATTAGCATAGTAGCACTGTACACTACCAGACAGACGGCAAGGTAGTGGGCTTGTTGGGTTCAGGATGGGGGTAAAGATCCAAGAAGGTATAGATGTTGACAGAGAACCTCAAGAAAAACGGTCCCACTGACGATGTTGGATCATAAGAAAAGGAGCCTATTTCAAAGGGAAGATGCTGAGTTCATTCGGTGTGTAATGAATTGTTTCACATGGGCAGGACCAGGGGAGTGAGAAATGCACATCTGCTCGGGAGGTGCCCCATGGTTGACCTCCTCCTGTAGAAGGGACCTGTAGGCTCAGTTTTACATATTTCAAGCTCAAGAGACTGGCGCTTCCAACTTTAGAAACTTGAGCCCTATGCTGACTTCCCCTCTCATTTTTCTCCTATACTTAATCCTCAGGTATATTTTTGACCGCAAGTCAGCCTGAAGTTTTGTTCCAAAGAATTCCTGGGGCACAAAATCTGTAAAAGCTTGGACTACAGATTTTCTCTGTCCAAAAGGCAATCCTCAGGATCTGCTGGGTGCATCTGTTTGTGTATCCACCTTTGTGGAAAACCACAGAAACTAACCGTTGTGTGAATGAAGACAAGGGGAACCAGACGAATCCGGTGCATTTCAAACTGGCATATAAAAGTGCTTTAGTAAGTGCATTAGGGAAAACCGCCATTTCTGTACAGAGACGGATTTGTGCACCTGGCGCTGACAAATTCTCGAAAGCCGTGTGCAGTACTCTTTCCTTTTATATTATAAAACCACACACACATATACACAAACACAAAGTATTTGAACAGTATAATAGTTAGGAATTCTAATATCCAGTGATATGCAAAAGATAGGAATTAATGTGTACTTGTCATATACTGTGTGCCTGTCACTGTCCAGTTTTCCTTTACCACGGTGACTCTGTTTTGGGATCTGTCCCAGTGATCGGGACAACAGGACTGAATATTATAAACCTAGAGCATCCTAGAAAATCCAAACCATATGGTCACGTATCTGCACCTTCCTCATTTTCTCCTAAGAGAGCCTGGAAACTCCAGCAAGTTATTTGGAAGTCTGTTTGATGTCAGTCTCCGGTGAGAAGCAATGCGACAGTTCACTGGCTGCAATCTGATGGATGTCTGTCTGGGAAATAGGGTGGAGGATGGAAGGGGTGCAGGGGGACCCCTCACCACAGGCTTTGATCTTCCTGGACTCCTCTTGGAATATCTCACCTTTTGATGTTGAGAATCAGTTAATTACTAGTCGAAAGTGGTTTGAGGGACTAGGAAACGGTTTGAAGGCTGTGTTCTCAGACTGCTTGTACTTTGATCTGAGGAACTTTAGGGCAAGTTTCCAGGGCATCTCAGGCAAATGAGAAGCGCTTATTTAGTCCGCGGTTCCTCCCTAGCACTGGCCCGGATTTTGATCCTTTTGTTGTACCATGGTGCCATCCTGATTCAGCAGACTTCTCCTTCAAAGCCCTTGTGGTTTTATTGATAGTAAAACGACAACTTTTTGGATCCCATTGTTAAGCATCTTTCACACTGCAGAGAGCACGCAACTTGATGATTCTTCTCTCCTTAGATCTTAATTTGCAACTCCATCCCTCTTTTGTGTGTAACCCGCCCCCTTAACACTACCCTGACTATCTCTTGCAACACAATCTTGATTTGTAAGACAGTATATTACATTAATGGGTTCAGAGTCAGATTTTCTGCTCTTTCCTTTGTTGATGCAAGTTAGCATTCCCCCCAGTTGACCTGAAAGGCTGAGAAATGCTCAGGGGTTTGATGGACAGGTGGTGCTGGAGAACTCAGCTCTCCCTTCTCTTCTGAACAAGGCAACACAACTTGGCACCTTGCCTAGTAATCCAATTCTAATGAACACATTTCCCTAGTCTGAGGCCCTTGCATTGTGACCATGCCACAGGGCTGACAAAGAGGTAATTTTCAGTGCTCGGGAAAAAAACAAGCACATGGGGAAAGCTTCCGAGAGTGTGTTTTGTTCTTATGTCATGGCCCATTATGGCGTTTTCATTTCAATTGCATATGAAACCCATTTAAAGAGGTGGTATAACGTGACTGCTCCCTTGCGAAACAGACAAGAGTGATATGGACGTGTTTCAGAGGAGCCCCTTGATTTTCAAGGCTGTCATCCTCATCATCATCATCATCCATTTAAGGACTCTAACATTATATTAAGTATCTAAGCAAATGTAATACGTATATCTGATCCTCTTGTCTATGAATCTCTTCTTTTTATATAAGTAGTAGATTCACATCAAAGTATCTCAGGCAATGAGTACTTTATTTCAAAGATAAAATATGCATTCCTATTCATGGGCACTTTCTAGTTTTTCAACTGAAAATGAAGCCATCTGTATAGATAAACTGCGCATACACTGAGACTCTGGAATTACTCATTTAAAAGAATGGTTCATAAGGTCCTTTTTGTTTATTTTTTTTCTTTATTCTCCCCCTCACCATGGGAGATGGCATCCCCTTCAAAAAGCTTTAGGACTTCCTGACCTTCTGTAAGTAATAACGAAAGTCCCCAGGGCCAGAGAAGTGAAGCCACGGGGTCTTTTTTCATAAAATAAATAGTGTTCCCTGGGTCTCAGTATCTATATACCCTTCTGTAGGAAGCAGGTTTTCCAAGGGAAAGACTCTCCACATTGCTTTGACTTTCCCCACTGTGGTCCCTTCCTCATTTAGCAGACTTCATTCTATATGCATAATTGGGAATTAATTTTCTAATTAGGTTCTTTGCATTTATGAAGTTGTTTGATGGGGTGTCTATTCTTACAACATGGCCTAAAGGCTACAAGTAGAGGTAATAATTCCTTTTTCCTGGCTTTGCCCCTAATTCAACTAAGGATCCTAGGAAATATACTTAACTTTTATGTGATCCCAGGAATGCATCTTTAATGTTGATCTGCCTCTGAAAGGTTGTTAGGAGCTTGCTAACTAAGGCTTTAAGACTCATTGCAATACTTTTGTGTGTGTGTGTGTGTGTGTGTGTGTGTGTGTGTGATAGTTGCTTAAGCAAATTGAAACCATTTCTTCTGAAGTGTACTTAGAAAACCAAGAGAAACAACAATTGTAGGAAGTAAAACCAGATGAGGCTGGGAGGCAAAATAATACTGAATTTACACTGAAGAATCAGAGATGACAACGAAGCTTAACGGCTAATATTTCTACTGTGAATATATGAGTAGAACTGGACCAGGTACGGGCTGTAAGGGTCTGTTACCTGGCTTCTCTGTGACTTGCCAAAATGGTTCCACAGGTAGAGAAATTGACAGCCTTCTGGTTCAAACACACTCTGATCCATGTAGGTAAGCGAGTATCAACAAAACCATCTAATAGTCTTTCTGCTTGCTAACCATTAGACTTGGAAGTAAAAACTAAATCCTGGTGTCACAATTTTTTCATATAGTGAGGGTCATGTTAATTATTATTATGGGTACAAAATAGCGGGTTTATGAAGACAAGGGTATTGTACATTGACAGAAGGACATCCACATTTCATACAAAAATCAGTGTTCATTAACCCTGCTTGAAATTTGGCTTTAAAAAGAGAGGATGTAATCCAGCAGCCTTTACGTAAGAACCACCTCTCACACGTATTTCTTTTGCACATCAATATCTTCATTTGAGTTTGTACACTCACATATATGTCGGGACCAGGCAAAAACTGTAAAAACAATGTATACGGCTGGATATCTGATGATTAATGGTAAGTGATAGTCAGCCTCAGAAAAAAATATTTTTCTTACTCCTCACTGGTTTCACTCATTCTTTATCATTTAAGTTACCTCCCAAGTAACTGTGGCTTCCTAACTCAAAACCTCTACTATAAAAATTGGTCTCAGTTTACAGTTATAACCTGTAACTCTCAAGATCCAGTTAAGTACCAGCACAGAAAGAGGTCTCCTGATAGAATAGGAAAATCACTCTATCCCATGAGACGCAGAAGGCCTGTTTGCTGTTGCCCACCTCTGACTCTAAGAGTCTGTGTGATCTTGGACAAATTATCTAAGCTCTTTGTTCCAATATAGGTCAAACAAAGAGGTCTTTCTGTTCTGAATGCACTTAGCTTTCATTTTTCTATCTGCCATATGCATTACCCAAAGCAATTCTGGTCAGTTCAACTTCTTGAAAAATTAACCTGAATCCACTAGAAGCAACAATAGCAGGGAGTTTAAGTGCAGAGGAGCAGGCATTGCATTTGGGTGTCATCATTGCCTCTTCTCCCCAGCTACTTAATTACCTCAGCCTCAATTCTGCCTGCTCCTCTGCTCTTAAACACCCTGCTGTTGCTGTAACATGGACTAAAGATCCTGTTTCACTAATCCTTTTCTCTTCCCCGGATGTCTCCGCCTCCTGTCAGTTCTTAATGGTAGAGTTTTGTTCTCTTTTGTTTTGTTGAAAGCTCTAGGAGGAGGACTAAAAGAAGTTGGTCAACCAACCTAGGTTAAGAGTGAGGACTCAAGGATTATGGCTACATCTCTGGGACTGGCAATTCCCTGACCTTAATTTTACCACATAGCGTCCAAAATCGTCTTTGTAAAATGTAAATCAAATCCCATCATTCCTTTGTTTAAAAATCATCCATGGGTTCTCACGGTGCTATATTTAGGGTACAATCCAAACTCTTCATTGTATTTAACAGCAGTTTTTGATTTTAGGGTCCTTTTTTCCTTTTTCTTCCCCTCACCACTTATGTCCTCTTCCACAATTTCAGCCTTCAGAAGAGGCTTATAGCCCCAAGTCTGTAGTCTGTCCATACCTGCATTTCTAACAGCTAGTGGAATACATCCCCTTTGAATTCCAATCAGCATGTCCAAGTTGTAATTCATCATCTTTCCTCAAACCACCAAGCACTGTGGCTACTCACTTCTGTCATTGCATCTCTGTCGTTCCAGGCAACCAGATTCACAGTCTCATTCCTTTTGACTCCTCTTCATCCCTCTCTCCCTTTAAATGCTTACCAGAGTTTTTATTTACACCTTCATTTGTACTTGCCCTGTCCCATTGCCATCATTGTCACTTAAATCAGGTCCTCAGGACCTGAAATAGTGAAATAACCTCCCAACAGGTCATCCAGCTTGTCCCTCGTTTCTCTCTCTTTCACTTCAGGTTATAAAACTGTAAGATTAATTTATTTTCTGAAGCACAGCTCTGATCATTTGATGTTCATGCTCCCAAACATTTATTAGCTATATAAAAAAGTCTAAACTCTTTAGCCCGACTTTCAAAGTCCTGTATGGTATGACCCTGACTACTTGTATAGGCTAGTCTCCTGCTTGTCATTCATTATTCTATTCATTCATCCCTTTATTTTTTCAACAGCTTTTGATTGAGGGCCAACAATGTGCAAGACCCCAGGAGTACAAAATGAACAATACAAATATGAACTTTTCAGTCTAGTGGAAGAGAAAGGACACACACAGACACACACACACGCAATAATAGAAACAACAAAAATGATGAAATATAGAGTAACATGGAAGTCACTCTATATTTAATTAACACTTACACATATCTTGGATTTGACCTAAATTGGATAACTTACTAATTCAGAATACTTTTCTTTGCTTTATGTTCCCTCCTCTCAGTATGCCCTTGTCTCTAATAGTCAATATCTAATCCATATTTAAAGGCATATTCATTGAACCTTTATTTTTTGCCTCCTCTGTGTCTCCTTTCCCTGGTTCCACCCCTTCCAAGCCCTCAATCTTGCCCTTGTTCCAGGGGTGGGTCATGTGACCCAGGGCCAAGCCAATCAGCGTGCTACATTTCTCTGTTCCCAAGGATTGGTTCTGGAATGGCGTATGACTTAAACTAGGCTAGCTAATCTGAGGGCTTTTGAAGAAACCACTGGGAAGCAGTCTTTACTTATTTCTGTTGTATTTGAATGTGAGAGGATGTAAGGTCTGGAGTTACCACTATCACCTTATCTGTTGGAGAATGGAGTCAACCCAGAAGGAGACAGGAAAAAATAAAACAATTCTTGGTCAGATCATGTGAGATCCCCAAATCAAGGCATACCACACCCCTGGAAGTTTTAGTTATATAAAACCAACAATTTTCCTTCTTTCTTAAGTCAGTCTGAGTTGGGTTTTCTAAAGGAGAAAGCAAAGACAGTCAACTAATTTCAAATGTTATTGCTTGCACTAAATGTTTATTGACGTTACCGATTCAGTGCATTTTCTACCATCAACCATTTTGTATCTCAGTTATGATGCATAAGTTATTCAGCCTTATTTTAGAGTTCTTTGTGACCTTGTCTTGTCCCCTACCAGATTAGAATAGATGCATATTCCTCTTTAGAGGTCTTGATTGTCTGTCAAACAGGGCCTGGCCTAAGGTGCAGCAAGGAGGTGATGTAATAACACTGCTAAGCAGTGCATTCATAAATAACATAGAACAGGGAGTAGAGGTTTGAATTTTCCCTCATTTACTTATATTTTCATAATTCAGTATCTGTTGTGGAGCCAGAATTATACAACTTATTATCTAGGTCAATCTAGCCATCTTGTAAGCACAGATGTGCTGCTTTTGCACTAGAATTCTCAGTGGTAAAATTGCTTCCAAGCTGGCACCTATTATTAATAAAAGTGTTAAATAAATAAATTAGAGAAACAATTACATCAACGAAGCCTACAGGAGAAAGACAATAGGCTATGAACATTGTATCTTCATTTTATATGAAATTTTGTTAGTTATCTAAAATTATGGGAAGTCGACAGTCACTTTGTGTTTATGGTAGTGTTGGTTCATTGGTTGTCAGCAATAGAAACTGACTCTAAATAAAGACCACGTTTTAGAAAGGAATAGCAGAGCAAACAAACAGATTCAGAAGAAAAGCATTGCAACAGGCTGGAAGCAAGACAGCTGTGAAGAACTGGATACTGAGAATGTGTATCTATAATTTCATAAAGGCACAAATAGGATGACTCTATACCAACAGTTTTCCTCACATGAGTCCATCCAAATTTTTCCTTTGCATTATTCTACTCAAGATGGATTCCTAGGAGAGCAGGTTCATTTCCTGATTGTGATCATATGTCCACCCCTTGACCAAGAGAAAGCAAGGCATTCTCTTGAAAAGTTCTACCACCATTATACACAAATGACAAATGTCCATTACTTTTGGTGCAGTTAGAATCTGAAAGCCTTCCCTGTCCAACTTCATGCATATTCTGGGCCAATTGCCAATTTTGTTTGAACATGAACAAAATCACTTTATCATGATGCTTGGCTATAGCAGTCACATCACATTTCCTCAAATTTTGGAAGCACAAAGTTGCGCCCATAGGCATGTGGGTGAATTTGGTAGGGGAAAAGAAAAAAGATTTGATGTTGCTGTATTTCAGTTCAACTATTTGGCTACTAGAAGCATATGGTGCCATCTATCAGCAAATGAACCCGACTAATTTATGTGTGTGTTGTATTGAAATGGTTTTGCCAATAGATGTGGAGAGAATGTCTAAGAAACAGATTTTAAGCCCAAAATTCTACCCTAGACTAGCCTTTTCCCCAAGGAGGACCCTTGAAAAATTGTGTGCAGTCTAGACAAGCTAGGCACAGGAACATTTTGTTATTAACTAGAACATTGATCCCAGTTACTAATGTAGACCTCCAGCGAGGTGGGCTGGAGCATGCAGAAGACTCTTGTTTGGGTTGATTAGGGCTAAGTAGCCCGGACTAATGCATGCTCAAAGTCCTGTTTTTCTACTTTCTGCAATTATAAACCTGATCTTACTATCAAATTCAAGGTAAGTCCAATGCGGGATCCATCCTTCCCTATCAGAGGATAACAAAGGCAAAGCACAAAGAGCCTAAGGTTTGTCCTCTATGCCTAGAGTTCAGCTATCTGAGGCTGCCAGTTCAGGCCTATGCAGAGCTGAGCTTCCAGGCAGAGCTTGACAGATGCAGAGCTGCTCCCAAGAGAACTGCACCTCACCCCCTTTTAATAGACCCACCTATTAAAAAAAAGAGAACCAGGACCAGCTGCACAGGTTTGTGACCCAGGTGGTTGCCCTGTGTTCAGAAAGACCTCAGACTTAAATTTAATATACTGCTTGCTGTCTTTTCTTGAAATTGGTACTAATCACCAGAACAAAAGCCCTGGGTTTTCATTTGGCACTGAGCTTTGCATAGGATGCAACCAACCTTGAGAAATACGGAACCAGAGGAGGCCAGAATGAACTTGCAGGTGGGAACACCCCGGCCACAAGGTGCTGCAGCTTTTTAGCTCTCTACACAAATGCCATCTCTTGATACTCTAGCCAGGTACAAAATCCTAGAATGTGTGCGATCCGTAGTCAATACGTTTTCTTCTTAAGAAGGGCAGCAAAGGTGGGGGATTCTGGTCCTCCTGAGAAAATGAAGCAGGAGGACCAGAGCATCCCCACCTTCAGACCCCAGTGGTCACCCCACAGTCTGTGCCATTAGAACCAGACATGTTGACTTTTCTGAAGCATAAAATATATTTGAAATTGATTGATCTCCAAGAGTGAGTATTAACTAACTCCTTGGAGGGACTGGCTTTCTTGTTTTTATAAAATAGACTTTGTTCTCAGTTTAGTCAACTGTTTGTTACATGAAGGTTGAGTTAGAATATGGTTAGGAATATGCTGGATCCCACAGGAGATTAGTGCTCTGTGAAAGCCAGGTATCGGAACAGGTTGTGTATCTGCTTAAAATCCTTCAGGAGACTGCCATTGCAGGACGATGAATAGAAATGAAATAAAATTCCTGAATAAGGCCTACTTATATTCAGATCTTGGTATAAATGACACTTGCTAAGAGAGGCCTTCCTTGTCTTTCCAAACCAAATCTCTTGTCATTCTCTCGTAGGACATCTTCTGTTTAACATTGTAGCACTTTTAATGATTTTATTATAGATTTTATGTAGTTAGTTATTTGACGTGTCTCTCCTGTATGAGATTATAAGTGTTATAAGGGAAAGAACCAAACTGCTCTTACTCTCCAGTGTATGACAAGCACTTAGTATGGTGCTTGTATGAACCATACTAGTGCTTGTATGGTGCTTGTAGAACTTAGTGTGGTTCTAAAGCACATAGTGAGCCTTCCATAAATATACGTTGAGTTAAAAAATAAAAAAGCATGAGAACATATGTTTTCAAAGTGGCATCAAATACAAAAACGCTGTAGTGTCAACAAATGTGCCATGGTTGATAATCAGAAAGAAGGGCCAGTACATCCAGGATACAGTGAGCAAAGGCTTAGGGGAAAGCAGAAAGAAATGAGGTTCATGAAGTTTCCAGGTGTCATGTCGGGTAAGGGCCTTGTAGGCCCAGGTAAGAAATTGAGTGTTGGGAAACCCCCGGAAGGTTTTAAGTTGTGGAGGGATATACAGAAGATGACACACGCCTTGTAACACCATAATATTTTGCTAAACTAAGTTAAGTCTGAACCATAAAGTTTAACACAATATCATTTAGAGCACAGGTGGGTGGACATTTTTGTAAAGGATCAGACAGTCAATATTATAAGCTTTGTAGACCCAATGGTCCTCTATCACAACTAGTCCCCTCTCTTGTTGTGGTATAAAAGTAGCCATAGACAATATTTAAACAAATAGATGTCGCTGTGTTCCAACAAATCTTTATTGGGAAAAACCAGGCCGGAAGCTAGACCAAGCCCATCAGCTGTAGTTTGTCAATCCTTCATCTAGTGGAACATGGGACCATGTGCTATGTCACTATACCACATGTGATACATATTACAGTGCAGATCCTTGCGCCCTCCTCTAGACACACTGAGTAGAAATCCCTGGGTGTGGTGTCTGAGAGTCTCTGTGTAACAACTCACCCTAGAGAACTGTGTGTGCACAACTAAGTTAAGAACCACTGGTCCAGAAACCCAGTCTATTGCCCTTGGACCATTTCTAAAGTATTGAAACATGGACCTGATTGACCGTGTTTCCCCGAAAATAAGACCTAGCTGGACAATCAGCTCTAATGCATCTTTTGGAGCAAAAATTAATATAAGACTCGGTCTTATTTTAATATAAGATCGGATATAATATAATATAATATAATATAATATAATATAATATAATATAATATAATACCAGGTCTTATATAATATAAGACGCGGTCTTTTATATAATGTAAAGTAAGACCGGGTCTTGTATTAATGTTTGCTCCAAAAGACGTACTAGAGCTGATGGTCCAGCTAGGTCTTATTTTCAGGGAAACACGGTAGCCCAGGGGACGGTTTCTCAAAGGAGGAGGACTAATGTTTGGGATGGTCTATATGGGCACAGTTAAGGGCGAGAGGCAGGTTGTGAGAGCTGGCCAGTAAGTTGGAATGGATTGTGCCAGGAGGCCGTGTAAGAAAGAAGGTGTTGTTAGTAGCAAGGGAGAAAGCTTTGCTGAGATAAGGGTGAGGAGATCAGCCCTCTCTCTGAGTTCCCAGGTTTTAATCATTGGCACTAAAAATACATTTCTCTTAATTGTTTTGTGGAAATAAGTTAAATAGAGAGTAAAGCTGTTCCATACATGCACAGGCAAACATCACACTCTGTTCACATAAACTCCGGGATGATTCCTCAGAGTGTTCCTTTTCAAATTGGGCTGCAAAATAACACCCACAGAATGTATTTCCAACCACAAAATACTGTGACAGTAAGCAGACAGCACAAGAGAGCCTGTTATGCTTTATAGATTGCAATGATTATATTGCGGGAGCAGTTGATGCATTTGTTGGTGTTCATTCCATTTCACATTTGCATTTAAATTCCTGTGGAACAAAGATAAGATAAAGAGGGAAACAAATGATGCTTATTTGTTGTTGTATTGAACTCCTATTATAAGTATCGCTTTAAAAGAGGGTGAAGCTTTGCAAGGAAGCATTCCACGTGTTCTTTAGAAAACATCAGATACACATTTAATCATCAACTAGAAATATGCAGGAAAACATATCCCTAGTGCTTTAAAATAAAATCATAAATCAATAAGAAATAATCCAAAATGTGGCTGAATACAAGGAACAAATGAAATACTCAATACTCTCTTTGACACATTTATCCACATTTTATTGATACATAAGAAATGTAGAACTGCATTTGAGTTTTGAAACACTATCCTTTTTATTTCAGGCCTTTTTTTTTAAGCATCACTTGATATTCATGTTTTCTCTTTTCAAATAATCTGTATATCCACAGCATGATCCTTTGATGAATTTATGCAGATCAGTTCTACATCCAGGGTAATTCTTTCTGCTCCTCTAAGCTCTCTATTTTGTTCAGATCCAAGGAAAAATCCTTCTGTAGTGTTCAGTTGTACATCCTAGTAGGTGGATGTTGGATTTCTCTGTCTATACAAGACACACACCTGCTTCCCCATATGATGTGTCTGCCATGGTGAAACCCAGAAGAAGGAGAAAACACCACCTCTGGCTTCCAAGTTGCTAAGTGGCAAATAATGCTCTGATTATTGAAACCGTTATTTTAAATGTCACATTCATTCCTGTAAATACTGCTGAAATAAGATCAAAATCAATAATTCAGTGACACCGGTTAATTATATGATGTATCTGAACTCATAACATTTTCCCTGACTTTACTATGCTTTACAGTGCATTTTTCATAAGAAACAACATTAGTTAAGCCCTTTTCTGGATGTTGGCAGTGAGAGTCTGGGGTCGTGCCTCCAAAGTGGGGTCTGAAGAACACTTAATAAGAGATATTCCACACAAATTAAATGTGGTTATCAAATTAGAAGAAATGTTTTTATGTCTAAGAGCCGCTGCTTTGCCTAGCACCCTTCTTGGATATTTAAAGGCATGCTGGTGTATTAAATGCTCTGAGAAGTCCTGCAGGAAAAACATGGATGAAGCTTTGTTTTTCTAAACTGTTTGCTCAGAGAAACTTTGTATTTTAATCTAATACTTGGCATTCCAAAACCCTTGTCTAAGGTAGTAACTAGCCACTACCAATAAATGCATTCACTTTTTTTAATTCTACTTTTTATATCCCCTAGTACATGTTTTTAAAATATATTTTAGGCATATTTAGTCATTTGTCATTCATTCAGCAAATACGTGAGCAACTTTTCTGTGCCGGGGACTATTGGATGCTCTGGATACATCAATTCAATCATATATTTTAATTTTGTTTTAAAAACACATGATAACTTAGTTGCTAATGTCAGTAACAAATTATATTTAAAAATCAAAGTATTGAAATACATCAAATATAGACTATTTTAGGATCTTAAGTCATGTGTTCAGAAAAATGCAAAATAATAGATATTTTTCATGACCTGTCCTTTGGGTACCCTGAACTTAGCAGGTACCTTATTTTTTGGGTGACTTTCCCTGGAATGTATACAATGATGAATTTAAATAACTCATGAGTTTTAGAATCAGAAGCAAAGCAATTCAAAAGCATTAATTCTAGCCACTTGCTTTAGCTGAATTTCTACAATCTAAACCAGTCCCTTCAAATGTTTTGAAAAATCCGATCATGAACAAAATTTTATAGGCTGCCTATCTTAGAATGTGAATTTACAATTGTACAAACCTGGTCCATTTTTCCAATTGTAAGGTAAGTTGGGTTAGGAAATCTATTTTTAGACACAGTAAGCATTTTAAAAGTTCATAGCAGCTTCACGCCATAGATTTGAATGATAGCATATGGAGGGAAAAGGTAATTCTAATTCTCACTCTTCAGTAGCTGGTGCCACTTCAGTGATGTCACTAAAGTTGAAAGGGACTGCCAACTTAATTTGGTCAATTGGTTTTCAGAAACTATACATTTATTAATTATTCCTTTCATATGCTGGTAGAGAAACCCAGTTCAAACTGGCTTAAGTAAATAAGAACAATAATAAAATTAATAAGTAAATACCAAAAAAAAAATGGTTTAGGAGATAATTGTCTCACTTCACCTCAGAGTTCAGGGGTGTAATTTGCTTTAAGCTAGATTCAGTGGAACAGACCATGTCATTAGGGTCGCGCGCGAGCGCGTGTGTGTATCTTTCCCTCCCTCTTGTTTGGCATGGATCTCAACACTTCTCTCCACCTTCTGGTTCCCAGCAGCTGCAGCTTACAAAACCCTTATAATCAGAAAATCCAACAGGAGCGATCTCTTTCTTAATAATTCTCTAGCTTTGCTCTCGTTGGCTATCCTGATTCATACACTTATGCTGCAACCAATCATAGTGGTTAAAGAACAGGATGACCTTATTGGCCAGATTTAGAATATATTTCCATTCCTGGAGTTTGCATAGACTGATAGTGAATGATGGGTAGTGGGGAAGGTGTGGTTTTCCCAAAAGGAAATTGATGTGCAGTTACCAAAAGAAGGGGGAATTGACGCCCAGGCAAAAATCAACAGGTGTGTGGCAGTTATATTTTTTCAAGTGAACATTTCCCTGGAACCATGAGGTATTACCGTGTTTCCCCCAAAATAAGATCTCGTCGGACCATCAGCTCTAATGTGTATTTTGGAGCAAAAATTAATATACGACCTGGTGTTATTTTAATATAAGATCGAGTCTTATATAATATAAGACCCGGTAATATAATATAATATAATATAATATAATATAATATAATATAATATAATATAATATAATACAATACAATACAATACAATACAATACAATACAATACAATACAATATAATACCAGGTCTTATATTATTTTTTTGTTCCAAAAGACGCATTAGAGCTGATGGTCCAGCTAGGTCTTATTTTCGGAAACACTGTAAGTAACCAAAATAAAGGAGTTTTTCATTGGATGGGCCTTGTTGTAGAGGGAGAGGAAGTGGCCCAGAGATCAGCTCATTCAGGGGCATCTCGCAGGTATTAAGGGAAGCTGACCATCCGTCCTGATTTTCCTGGGCTGATCCTGGTTTATGTCTGTTGTCCAACGTAATTGTTTATAGCACCCCTTTTACTCTCAAAGTGTTCTGCTTTGCTTGATAAAATGTAGGGTTGCTAGATCTTGGGGAATCTCCGAGATCTATTATTGTGCATCAAACAGAATCATAAAACTCTTGATCTACACCAAGGCATTCATTTTGATAAATTGATAAACAACCTCTGTATTTCACCTGAATAATATGAAGATCTTGCAACAGTTTATCTGAGCATCCCCTCCTATTTTACTTGTTTCCCATACAAAAGTAAATTCTATTATCATCATTTTATACAAATAGTATTTGCATAGCATTACCCACATTTAACAAATTCTGTGCTCATCATTGCTTCAGTCTTTCTCCTCAGATAAATTTTCATCTTTCTGAAATAGTCCTTTGGAACCTCACTCCTCAGTGTGGCTCATGGACCAGCATCATCCGCATCACCTGAGAGCTTGTTAGAAATGCAGAATCTGGGGTCGACTAATATGTATATTGGAGATGGAGATGTATAGATGTCAGGGTCCTTCCTCAGACTAACTAAATTAGAATTGATAAAAGCGACCTGATATCTTGGGATGCTTAACCATGGAGCTGGAGGACTGTGGATGGAGCTGGGCCCCCCTCTAGCCCTGACTTACTGTTGAACTTTGTGGTAACTTCAGAGGGAGTGATGCTAATAAATAGAATAGCCATCTTGGAAGCCATTGTTTTCCTTCTTCATGTGGTTGCCGGTTGGAGCCCAGGTTGGAGTTGTGCATTCCTGCACTGTAGTGGTGGGTTTTGTTTCTTTTTCCTTTTTTCTTCCCAAATAAACCATTTTTCTTGTGGATTTATCTGGAGAGTTATTTTTGCCAGTCAACAGAATCTAGGGGCATTGGGCCACTACCCTAGGTGCTACTTTAATTCTTGGGTTTTTGTTTGTTTGAAAAATACTTATTCATTATTGAATAATAGTGTGGCCAGTTACACAATTCTAGATTGACGTTTACTTTCCCTCAGTCATTTAAAGTGTTAAAAGATCGTTAGACTTTTTTGTCTTTAATTGTCATTGCTGGGAAATCTGATGAGAATAAAGTTTTTTCCTTTGTCGACAATATGAGTTTTTAGTTGCTGCTTGTTATTAAGATCTTTTCATTGTCTTTGATTTGGGAGGTTTTACTCCATTGTGGTTAGGTCTATATTTCTTACTTATCATTACAGTTAGGATCTATTGTGTTTTCTTACTCTGAGGATTCGGCTTCTTCATCACCTTTGAAAAGTTTTTAACCATATTACTTTCCCACATTCTATTCATTCTTTTTTCCTGGAAAGTAAGTTAGACTTACGCGTATGCAAGGTATTTTCATTTTGTCTTCCTCTACGTGTCTTATTCTCTCATATTTTAATATTCTTTTTCTCTCTTTCCAGCATTCTTGATAAATTATTTCTATCCTCCAGTTCTGATATGCTACTGAACATGTACATTGAGTTGTTATTCCAATGATTTTATTGTTTCACTTCTAGAATTTCTACTTAGAAAATTTCATTTCTAGAAATCTGGCTGGTCTTTCTTCAATAGCATTTTTCTCCGTGTTCATTATTTCTTTCTAAAAAAAAAAATTACACATATTTACAATCTGAATCACGTAATTTCAGTATCTAAAGTTGGTGTTTTTTTTGGTCTTTTCTGTTGTTTCTGCTGATTACTGTTTATGGGCACTTGTTTCTTTGTTTGTTTTGCAATGTTGGAGAGTGAACTTCTTATGTGCAATCAATCTGTGAATATTCTGTGGGGCCTGAATTGAGGGTACATTCTTTACCTGTAGAGAAATTTGTGTTGACTTCTGCCAGGTCCTATACAACCAAGTCTAGACCACTTTGATTTCTTATCTTGGAGCTTCTTGATATATGCTACCGTGTTTCCCTGAAAATAAGATCAGGCCTTGTATTAATTTTTATACTAATTTTTATATTAATGTTTGCTCCATTAGGGCTTATTTCCAGGGGAGGTCTTATTTTTTCATGTACAACAATCTACATTTATTCAAGTACAGTCATGTCATCTTCTTCTGGAACACCGCCATAACATACTGAATGCATCCGTCTGGCTGAGATCTTAACTGGGGCTTATTTTCGGGGTAGGTCTTATTTTGGGGGAACACGGTAGTTATGTAAATTTTGAATCCCAAATTTGCCTGAGGGCAGGCCTACAGTGATGAATTTTTAAAAGGTTCTTTTTTTTTTTTTCTATGCAGAATTCAGCACAAGACAAACAAATTCCCTTGGCTGTCTCTTTGCTGACTGGTGGTTTGTGTTTTTTTTTTAATTCCACCCTTTCCCTGAGGGAACGTACTCCAGCTTCAAGTGATTCACGCTGTTAATGAGTACAGTGAGACTCAGAGTTCGACTCCTTCAGGGTCACGCAGCACCTGGGAGGCAGAGATGAGAAAAGGACACAGATCTTCTCCAATCATTTTCTCTCCAACAAAACACGCGACAAAAATAGTAATGCCTTCTTCTAATAAGAACGGCTTCACCTTTGCCTCCTATTGGACACGTAACAGCAAGATTCAGTTATTCCTCATGGTTAAGTTTGATGAATTGTAGAAATAGGTTACTTAGATATATTTTAAGAATCATAAGAACATAAAAAAGTCATGTGGGATAAGACTTATAGTCCACAGTATTCAGTATTTTGTCTTTTATAGTAGCACCAAGGGACAATGGTGTGACACGATGATAGTTGCCCTTCGTGATATTGTCCTCAAAGGGGGCATCCCTAACTGGGAAAGATCTATCATCTAAGAATTTCTCTAAACCCTTCTTGAACTCTCATTATATTTTTGGTTTGTACAACCTTAAGGCTTTATATGGAATTGATCTTATACTAGCTAGGACATGGGATAAAGAACCCTGAGGTCTTTTTAAAATATGATTTTAAGTATCATACATTTCATTGTATAAGTAGACTCTGCATGTGGAGGGCATATAGTAGAGTGATGAAAAGGATGGCCTCTGAAGTCAAACCGGCTATGCTCACATACAGGCTTTGTCCTCGTGTCCCAGCTAGGTGACCTTGGACAAAATCTTTCAGTCCTCTGAACCACTATTCTCCCTCCCGGCTATAGGCGATGATTTTAGGGTTCTCATACAGAATGTTACTGTGAAAAAAATGAATAAACTAGCGCATGTAAAATCACATAGCACAAGGCTTATAGTAAACCGTCAAATGAAACTATTCTCGGTGGTACCATTATTGATGTTTTTATTATTGTTAGTGGGTAGATATCTTTATCATGGTCACAAATGTCACACACACAAAACATGCATATGACCCCATTGCATGGTTTGTAAAACATCTCGATGGTGAGGGCAGAATAGGATAGGGGAGGAGTAAAGTTAACACATCTTCCGACTATTTATATATTTATAGTACCAGTGTGTACCAAATAAATCAGCAATCATTCAGAAAACAATTGTTAATATATCTTTGGATGTATTGTTGTGGGAATCCTGTATTTACCACTTAGGGTCCCATCCTGGATTTTACCCCTATATAAATTGACCATGATATTTGGTCATTGGCTTCTCTCAATTATCTCATTTTATTTTTGTCAAAAAACAAAACAAAAAGCAGATGGCATGGAATCGCTCTAATGTTAATAAAATTGAATGGTTTTCCCTGGAAAGTAGCCTCTCTACTCTTCCTTAAATGTCTCAGTTTGCCCCGACATTTACTTTGCACTAGTAACAACACTCAATTTTCATTGACATTATCTTCCAAATACAATCAGATCAAAAATCGCCAACATCATTCTCATCCCTCCCCTGCAAGCAGGTAATACAGGACAGGGACTAGCTGATAACTTCTGCTTCAGTGACCTCTGATTCTACGCCTTGAAATACTCTGCGTGGTTTTCTATTGGACCAGAGTCAGAGGTATTCATGTAAAACAGGAGATCCCCATCAGCAAAGGGGCAAGATGTGGCATTTACCTTTAATTGGACTTTCCTCCCGCTGGGCAAGGAGACTATGAATTGGTAGGTCCTCGAGGGTGACATGTACCCCTGCGTCATCAGGGAATTTTCCCATCACATGTTTTTCATTTTCTACAGGGAGGGACTTGTGCTGAATTCCGTCTGTTGGAAGGAATTGAAGTGAAACTCGTAAGAAACGGTAGTTAGCATTTCGGATGTTCTAACTCATTTCACATAAGTGTTGACTGTGTTTTGTGACACTTTCTACCCCAAGCTAAATCCGCTTAGGTTTTGCTGACAGGAGTCAGAATTTGTTCTTTAAACACTGAGTACATGAGGGACCTTCGGCAAGTTACTTAAGCTGTCTAAGCCTCTGTTGTCTCATCTGTAAAAGTGGAATAAGTATGAGATTATATTCTAGAATTATTGGAGAGTTAAATGAGATAGTTCAAGTATAGTACTTTGATTGCCTGGCACTATATATAGACATTTTTTTTTGGCACCTCTACTGTATATGTATATATATATATATATATATATATATATATATGTATATATATATATGTCTGGATGCGGGTGGTAACCACTTTGAGCACCTCTTGTAATTGCAGAAGTCAAATGTGACTTGTAGTCATCTTGTGTTAGCTGTACATATTGAGTATTACAATTTTAATACAATTTTCCTTTCTTAAAATGTGTATACATTTTTTGGTCCCCTCTGCATATATAATGGGAAGAGGGGCAGTCTATCTCTGCAATACCCACTTTTGTTTTTTAGTCAGCCACTTATCCCACTGATGATAGTGGTTCCTGCTGTTGATTCCCCAGGTACCTGAGTATAATAGGAATATGGCCGATGTACCACCATCTACCGATGTACTACACATCGGTTTGTGTAGATCGTAAGGTCTAGGGAATACATGTGAAATTTTGCATATCTCAGTTTCTCTATCTGCCACTTAAGATATGGCCAGAAACCTTCTAAACTGGAAGACGAGTCTAACTAAGGAAAATACAGCAAGCAACTCTCCATTCTGAAGTTTATTTCTTGCCTGCAAATCAAATAAGATATTGATCTTTAGTCTCAGGAGAAAGTCTTTCGTTGGAACCTCAATGCCCCAATTCTCGTAACAAAGTCCTCAACAAAGAAATTATGATCTGATTTTCTCACCTTTGAAAACCTTCCTCACCTTCCTGAGTCCCTCTGTCTATGTGGGCTGTCTGCACCGAGCTCTCCCCTCCTTCCTGGGGCCCCTTTGTTTATTTAAGGATGAGAGTTCTAGGCCATTGATGCAAACCTTCCTCAGCTCTACCAAGACCCCCAGATAAAAAACCACAACTCCAGCTCTTGTGGAAAGGATGAAACCCTTGTTTATCAGAGACTCTCCTTATGCTCTCAAGGTTTATTGTCTCATTTCTACCCCTTGTGCCTCTTACAGGAATGTTATAAGGTTTCATTAACTAATGATTATGCTGTTTAAAACATTTTAGAAATGTTCCACAAACGTTAAGTGCTGTTACTCCTTGGGTCATTCCCCATGTACATTAATACGACTTCCAGCATCATCCACGCATTCTAATGGCAGGGCGAGGGGTGCGGGGAAGGGAGGGGAGTGTGGGGTATATCCCTTGAGCATTCTGGCTTTTTAAGAAAGAAAGATGTCAGCGCAGAGTGAGGTTTCATTTTCCTTTTTGCTTTTAGATGATTCTTAAAACCTTTCAGAGAGACCCTGAGTGAGAACGATCTGGAAAACAGTGACTTCTGAGAGTAAGGGCCTAATGTATAAAATATTTGCTCGGGAGTTAAACAATAAATTAGCAGACATATGGCCCTGCATTTT
This sequence comes from Rhinolophus ferrumequinum, assembly GCF_004115265.2. NCBI lineage: Eukaryota > Metazoa > Chordata > Mammalia > Chiroptera > Rhinolophidae > Rhinolophus > Rhinolophus ferrumequinum. The sequence goes on from NC_046307.1 coordinate 34,867,408, forward strand.
CACTGAGCATACATTTAACATAGCCGTAGGCCACTCCTTTCATTTCGAACTTCCAAACTGAATTTAAGAAATAAATTAAGAAATTAAGAAACAGTGGGAGGATTTCCAGGGAATATCCAGGATGATTTGGGTGGGATTCTACCTGCCATGGTTTTCAACATTCTCATTAATATTATGGCGTGTTTCTCTCTATATTTCTATAGCTCTTTGTGGTTTCTATCTGTGTTCAGATGTACAGCAAGTAATTTGTTTAGATGGAGGAAAATTAGTTATCTACCTTAAAATTCTACTGCGTAAGAAGTAAGAAATTAGAAAAACTTCGTTTAGTTGGTTTGGGGTATACAGCTTTCAGTCAAAAGAAATATGTGAACATCTCTTGCCCAGGAAGAACAACACATAAAGAAGAGGGATATATCAGACTGATTTGTTCTATTCCCCAGACAGTCAGGTACAGGAAGCAAACAGAAAATGAAACACACAAATTTGTATTAGATGGCACAAAGAATTGGTTTAAGCAAAGCTTTGAGCATCCTCTTCACAAATATCCCATAGTGCGTTTTTTTTGTTTTGTTTTGTTTTCTGATGTGCCACCCTCAGCTGCTCCATGTCACTTCTGGAAACTGTAGTCCCGTATCACACCTGCTGAGTGTTTCACCTCCGACTCCAAATTGGAGGACAGTCAGCTTCACATGAGTTGTACTTTGTTGGGGATAGAAGGCAGGGTGGCAGATGGGGAAGTGACTGCCTGTAATTAAACATAATGATTTAAAATATAACTTTCAAAAGAAAAACATTCTTAGAAAAACCAGTGGTTGTAGGTCAAAGGCTGTGCTTTCCTCGCTAATAATTGCAAAAATCCATTGCTGTCCCCTTTGAGTGTTTTTAATAAAAGACTATTAAAACTGAATACAAGCTTAATAAGTAGATTAGTTAGAACAATAGTCCTCATGAGAATGTTTTGATTCTGAGTGTAGCTGCTAAAGATAACCCTAACTGCAATCAGGTTTAGCTCCCTGCCTGTGCGAAAGGAAGGTAATACCCTCAGAGATTTTGCCAACAGATGACATTATTTTTTTAAGTGTCTCTTTCTACATTTAAATTAGTCTTTCCTCTGGGCACCAGCAACAAAAACCTTTGTTAAGAATCACCAGAGAAACAGAGCTCTGAATAAATGCTCAGTGGAAAATTATTTTTGAGAATTTGGCTTTAGATGTTTCACATCAAAAAGATGGATGGCCGTGCATCCAAGAGGGAGTGCTTTGTGATCCTTCTCTGTCCTCTTTGTAATTTTAAGGATCAAAACTCCCAAGGTGGCCAGAGATAAGGACAAAGGGAGCCGTGCAATTTTACTAAACATATACACGTTATAAAGGGCAATGTGATCCAATGTCAATGACGGTGTGTCCACATCCTGTCCTGTTTCATTTTATGAATTTCATTCCCTTTGGCTAGATATACTCATTCATATTCTCTCTCTCTCTCTCTCTCTCTCTCTCTCTCTCTCTCTCTCTCTCTCTCTCTCTCTCCGTCTCCCCTCCTCTCTCTTTCTCTCCCTCCTTCCCTCCCTCCCTACACCAATTTTCTCTGTATATTAAAAGACCTGCATGGCACTCAGGAAAAATCTCATTTATACTTTTGATCATTCTAATTATAATGGCTGTTACTACTCAGCTAAGTTCTTAGACAAGATAACACAGTCAGTACTGATATTCTTTATTACGTCCTGTGACGTGTATATTCATAGGGAGGCTTCCCTCCAGTTCCAGCTCCACCCTTCCGTTTCTTCCTTGAAAGCTATCTCCTTTCATGCTCCCATGTCAGTCATCTCTAGGTGACACGTGCTGTTCTCACCAGCCTGCTGGGCAACACTGTCGAGTTCCAAAGAAGCCCTTGGGTGGTGTGCTTGGCCACCCTTCATTGATAAGTTTCCTTTCCTGTTCCTCACTAGTCCTTTGATGTCTCCCAAACCATCTCATTCCCTCAGAAACTTTGCCTCTGTCTGGATGCGAGAGACTGGAAAGTGTAACACTGTCTCCAGCATGGAAGATCATGAAGTTCTCTGTCATCCGATTTAGTAACAGGACTCTTTCATTTGCCTGTCCACACTCATCCAAATAGGACAATAAGAGTGGAATCTTACGTCAGTTGTTTTTTTTTTTTTCCTCCACCTTTTGAATGAAGCCTTTGGCCCCATAGTTATCAAAGTGTAAAGAACATAGATGCCAGACATCACGAATGTGATTTGGTCTCACGGACGTACACCCTGCTCCACAGCTCTGTAGAGGTGACTGCTAGACATGTGCTTTGTAGTTAATGTGAATTAAAATGAAATTTATTTTGAGACTATTTTATTATGTCATAATAGCTTTGAAATCATTAGAGAAGCATTTGACAGCCCATCGTATTTATTTAACACCGTCATAAAACCAGTTAGGAATCAGTCACTCACTATATTCTTTTATGCCCGATAGGGTGACCAATGTATAGATACCACTTGTCATATGGCCATTTCTATACCTATACCCATGGCGAGGACTCAGTAAAATAATTGAAATTGCATTTTATTATTTAATATCTTGCATGCTTTGGGCAATGGGAACTGTCTACTTTTTGTTTTTCAGTATTGTTTCAGTTTTTGCGATCTGTGTATACTGCTTTAACAATTAGAAAAGAAATGAAGTTATTCTAATTTTAGAATAAAATGTGGTTCCCATTAACACTTTTATTTGGGCCCCATTCCAAAACAAGTTTGCTCACTACTGATGGAGAGAGATGCTGGTCCTCCTGGTTGGCCATTGGGGAAGCTTCTGGAACACAGATTGTCTCTATCAGACCTTGACATTTGTGCCTTCGCTAAGATGCATTGAGCACCCAGTCTGTACACTGCATTTCAAGTACTCGAGGTTGCCGGCCAGAATGTGATGGGCAGTGTTTAGCATAAAGGATGTTTGTGGCAGCGTGAGAAGATAATATTCAATCACTGAACAGAAAATTCAAATCGTAGTTCAAATACTGACTTCCAGGTTGGCAGCCTCAGCAAAGGGGTAAGGTTGAGAGACCCCAACTGAATCTACAGCTTCTATTAAATTTGAACCCTGGAGACACATTTCTGCAAACACCTTTTTTTTTATTTTTACTTTTTTGGCTGTAGAACAATTCATATTATATACACCCTTCTCCTGACCTGTCTCTTTGAACCCTGCAGGCACTTGACAACTGATGAATAAAATAATATTGTGTGCTCTTGGGGCTATTGCAAACCCTTTTGTGTCTATAAAAGCTCTCATTTTTTCCGACATATGGGAGAGGATACAACATGGAGAGAGGCTGTGTAGAATAACTGTATAGAATAGCATGGTCTAAACCCCAGGGGCACTAACGACATTGTATCCACAGAGCCAAGTTAGAATGGTCTATAATGATGTCATTAGGCTCCTGAGAAGGCTAACTCATTGCTGACTAGAATTTCTCTATTGCATTCTCTTTAAAGGAGGAATAAACTCCAGGGTGTGTGGCTGTGTGTGGGTATTGACATTGAATATCCGTGCCTCCGGTCACTCGGCTGAAGACTTGACCTTCCTGCATGCGGTTTAGTTAACTCAGCTGCCCTTTCCATGGAAACAAATGACTTTCCAGGATTATACAGGTCAGGTCACCTGGGGTCAAAAACTGATTATTCAGTCATGCCATCACCTTTGTTCTACTTGAACATCTTTGAACATTGATTCTGTAGGTCCTCACCTTTGATTTGATGTCCTAAAATGTTTATTCCTCTGTAAATACACAGGCAACTCAAAGAGAGAGACCCACAACTGATGCCCATAAGACATTCGAAACATTCCCCATGGAGGCAGATACCTAAAACAGACAGCCTACAATATGTATGTGAAAGGCATAATTGTAGCAGGGAAATAATTCATAAGGGAAAAAAAAGACATTAAAAATTTGAGACCAAGATTCTGCAGTGTATTACCTATGTAACCCCGGCCAAGCTGTGTCACCTCTGAGGTCCCCATTTCCTCCTGACCTGTAATGGGGGGGGATGACAATAATAGAACCTCCTTCTTGGGGTGGATCACATGAGATAAATACGTAAAACACTTAGTAAGTGCTCAGGAATAGTAGGAGCGATGATGAATGCAGGTTCACGTGCAACTATTGGGGCTTTTATCAGAGGAACATCAGTTAACAAAAACATAATCTTACTAAACCCGGAATTTAGATTGTGTTTATGTACTGGCCGGTCTGATTGTCAGCACTGAAGCTTTTGTAAATGTCTCCCTATCAGAACACCGCAATCTTTATGTTGCTGGGCTCTGTTGAAGCTCTAGCCCCAGGCAGCTCCAAATTGGGCACTCCCCACTCTGTCTCGCAAAACAAATGCAAGAAAGTAAATCCAACTTGGAACACCCATTCTGTCAAACTGACGTGCTGTCCAACGAATGGTGAGGGAAACAGAGTCTCACCACCCCAGCAATACGGCAGCACTCTGGAAATATCAAGTAAACCCAATGCCACCATGATATAATGAGATTTTTTTTTTTCTTAAAAGTGATGTTGTAGTTTAACAATATTGGCTTGGTTTATTAATGGCCTAAGCTTCTTTTGAATTGGCAAGATGAAGCATCTTGTTTCCAGTTGTTTGTTGTGACACACAAAGACTTTTGCACACCTGCTGATATTTAAATAAACCCGAGGATGTAGAAGTTGACAGTAAATTGTCACATGAGACTCAAAAGAGAGAAAGGACTCTATGTTGTCTAACAGTGGTCCTATCTTTCCATTAACAATATTTGGCTGTCTAAAAGCACACGCATTCCACAGCACTATATGCCATTGCTGGGTCCAAGTGTTACCAGCATTGATTCTGTTGGTGACATGACTCGTGTTTACAGAATCTTAGAATATTTTCTTGACCACACAGATTAAGGACTTTATGTGAGAGACAGTCTAGCCTCCCACATACACTTGTTAAGGGGGTAAAAATCCCGGCTCTGCTCCTTCGAATTTGGTGATTTCGTCTCAGAGACTGTATATTTCTAGCAATATAATGGGGGGTAAAGTAATAGCACCTAGCTCAAAGGGAGTAAATGAGACCTAGCACATATTCAATATTCAATAAACAGCAGAAATTGCTATAAATCAGAGAGTCACATTCTCACATAGACAAACATTGTTATACCCAGGTAATGCTTGTACTGCAAACTTTCCTTCCCTCTATGTTTCTCCATCATCCCAGTAGTTGCACATGTCTTAGGTCACCTAAATGATATAGAAATGTCAGCGATCAGTCTGACTTTCAAAGCCTTTGGAGTATTTACTGACCCCATGATGACAAGAACCTGGAAAGGCAAAGAGTCAAGCACATTCAAGGAGCCAGTTTTTTTGGGGGGAGGGGAATCCTATCATCTAAGCCCTGTATCACTGCAACAATTCACCATATGTATTTACATGGCACTCTTATGCTGCTCGTGGTCAGTGTTTCCAGAATGTGGATGTTACAAGTATTACCATTTTAGTGACAGGGCTATTCTATGACTCTTTGATTATATTTTTTCCACCTCTGCTATGTTCAGGTAAAACTTCAGCCTTTTTCTTTTTAACCAGATTTTTTTTTTCCTTTGAAATTAAACATCTTTATCTTACTAACACCCTTCTTTATTCATTCTTCTCTACCCAGCCCTAAACAATTAACCTATAAATCAGCACTCAAAAAAATGTATGTATATAAAAAAATATATAGCAAACATGGTTTATTTAGCAATATACAGTCTAGGTAAAAAAAGGAAAATTCAGTGTACCAGTACTTTATACTTATTTCTAGCACCTAGTGCTCAATGGTACTTTGACAAGTTAGTAAGTGAATTTGAGAATGTGTACAAAGTAATATGGCAAGTATAAAACTGTTCTGTCACACATAGAATATGTACATTTGTGTCTGCCTAGGAGTAGAGTGATCATGGTTGAGGGGTATCATCAGTCAGGGAAGGTTTCCTGGAAAAATGGCAAATAAGTCAACTTCAGAAGCTAAAAAGAGAGTTTAGGGTGATAAATTTCACGCAAAGTAACTGCTACCTGCTGTTTTATTCTACACTTATATCCCATAAAAAATATGTTTTCAGTAATCCACTGTATCCTTTGCTGAAACAGTGCTTCATGGAATTAAACATACATATCCTTCACTGAAATGCCCTTGGAAAAGTTGAGATTATACTAGGCCTTTTTTGTGTGTGAATCTAATGCTTTTTTTCATCAAAGAAAAGTCAAACTAATTAAACTATGTAGAACAGCATACCTGAAAATGACCTCTTAGAGTCAGCTGATGTCTTTAGGTAATTCTCTCAACTAAATGTATGCATGTTGTACAATGAGGGCACTGGGAAGTCAGCGACCTTTCCCTCTGTGCCTTATTCATACTCATCCACCTGGTTTTCAACATGTGAAGGACAAAGGAATGTCATCAAATGTCTTACTCAGCTCCTAGTACAAGAACTTTCAACACATGTTTAACAATATTCCAGGGTGTTTCCAGCTATTGCAAAAGCACAACAAAACCTGAAATGATTCCGTAAACATAGGTTGTTTTCATTGTTCTTAATGATAAGTATTTTTTTACATAAAACAAATAACTGTTTTTACTTTGACTATGTTGTTGGAGCATATCATTCATTATATCATACAAATCTTTATAAAGATCTGCCAAAAAAAACAAAACATTTCTCATGACTTAGCACTGGAGTGGAGGATTAAAGAGCAACTGCTTTTTTTTTTTTTTTTCATACATGATTACTTGTATGTCTGATAGTATTTTTTGTTTCTGGTGGTTGATAGGCAAATCAGAGCTAAAACTTTTACTACCCTCCACCAAAATCTATTGGTATTTATGGTATGTATTTTGTGTACTAACCTTATCTCTGTTTTCCAACTCTTAGTCACCACCCAAAAAAGCATCATCATTTTTAAAATTTTGCTATTTAACATAAAGCTCTATAGAAAGCTTCAGTTGTTTTTTTATCATATAGTTACAAAATATGGTTTAAAATATAATAATAATTAAAGAAAATGCAATAAACCTATTTATTGATTATATCAGAGAGAGAGATTTTAAGATAAATTTGAATAGAATATGATAAACTATGAATCTCTCTTCCCCAAAATTAAAAGATTCAAGCTTGTATATTATTTATGATGTAAAAGAATTGCAAATAGTCTAAATGTGTATCAGTAAGCAGTTAAATAAATTAATGTCTTAACGTGATAAAATAACATATGACTATTAAAACAATGATGTAGAACAATGTTTTAAAATATGGAACAGTATTTATAGTATACTGTAAAATTTTAAATGACAGGTTACAATGTAGTCTATCCAAGACTGTTCTTATTACGTACAGAAATAGATTTTCATGTGCACACATAACAGACACACACTAAAGAGTAGAACTATCTGAAATAAAATTAAGAGTATTTTCAAACAGTGACATTACAGATGAGTTTCTATTTCTTTCATTTTGTAACTTTTATTTTGCATTTTCTAAATTGTCTACAATGAACATATGTTATATTTCTAATCAGGGAAAAGTATTTATTTTAAAAAAGCAGAAATAAAACATTTATTGTTATCACATACAACAGATAAGTCCTGGCTCTCAAAATAAGTAATAAAAGAGGCTCCTATGTATTCAATGCAGGGCCTTTTTCACTTCAATGATAGTGATATAGTGTCTGGAGATTTTAGGTCAAAACATAGGTAATAAGCAGAGTCTACATGCAGAGTGACTGTTTTCTGTCCTCTGTGTTCCCAGAGCAGTCTATGTTTCTGTTATAACCTTCACCACCTTGAAGACCACTTATGTGTTTATTAGTCATTGGTTCCACCCTCAACCACCCCATTCTCCTGCATCTAATTTGACGGAAAATGTGCAACATTTTCTTAGGCATTCAATAAATATTTGTGAATGAGTGAGTGTGTGTGTGAGTGACTGAATGCAAGTAAAAAGAAGAAACCCTACTGCCAATCAGAGCAGAAGAACAGCATACAAGACACTTTCTCTCCCAGCCAATTTTCTTGGCTGACTTGGTCTGTATAATTGCTTCACATCTGTATTTTCTTCACCTATCTAGCTTCAGCCTAAATGTTGAATATTGTATTTTCCCTCAAAGAATGTCAATAAAGATTTTATTTTTATTTTTTCAATTACTGTCATAGGAAATGTTTCCCTTTAGGAAAACCGAAATTTAATAACTTTTCTTCGGCAATCTTGATGATCTCTTTATTCTCACCATGATAACTGTCGTCAATCAGTAGTCAGTTGGAAGTCAGGCTGAACATAAAGTGATTAAAAGAAAACCAAAACACAAATGCACCCTCTTGAAAACCTAATCACATTATGAAGCTCTAAGCATGAGTTATGAGGTAACTGTGGCTGGCTAGGTTTTGATGAAGCACCTATAATTTCATATCAGCTGCCACAGGATGGTTTCCTGTAGCCTTCCTGATTTCTCTCTAACTTTAAAATATGATTTACCCTGTTATCGTCTATTTATACACTCTCCGAGGTCTACCTAGGAAAACAATACTCTTAATAATATGTTAAACTGTATTGCTATAAGATACTTATTTTTCCACATTCACATGGTGAAATTCAAGTGATAAAAATAAAATAGGTAATTCATTAGATTCCAAAGGTCTGGCTGTTAAAATAAAAGCATTTTGTCAATTCAGGAATCCTGGCATGAATTCATGTTATCAACAAGTACTATAGATGTATGTCTTTTAAAAACATGAACATTGTTTTTAGTCAGTTTAGATGAGGAGTAATTAGACTTTTTTTAAAAGTTAAGGGGGTATGTGATCATGATGAATTTTAATATATTCATAATTCAGCCCTTAACCAGTTTTCTCTATGGGTGCTGAAAGCAAGTTTTTATTTTAGAAAGGGTAATTTAGAAACTAATTAGGCTGTTTTCCTGAGATCTGTTGTTAGAAGTTGGTACTCTCTGACAGTATAAGCAGTTTAGACTTTTATTCTGGATCAATATTCTGCAGAACGAATTTGTTTATGTTGATGAAGAATCTAAAGTGTAGTCTCCATCTCCACATGTAGAAAAAGGAAAACCAGACCTTTTTCCAGTGGTCACCTGGGATAGGCTAGAATCTCTTCTAGAATGAATAGCAATTACTTAGGCTATATCATGGTAGCAGCTCTTTTGTAAGTCGGCGCTTTTCATTGGCCAAAATTTTCTGTACTTTTAAGTGAACACAGATTTCAAAACCACCTGGTTAAATATCAGGGTCTGTCTCTGCATTGCCTTGGTCTTTTCCTTGTCATTCTTTAAGACACAGGCTTTGAAGAAAGTATCCTCAGGCTGTCGCGACTTTTTCTTTCATGCTCCCCATAGACTTTGCAGTCTGATTATTTAATTAATCACTCCATTCCTTTCAAACAATGTTGAACCTATTCTATGCTGGGTACAATATTTGGCACTGGGGATGGTGATAAAGCAAGAAATGGTCCCTGCCTTTGTACTGCTTACAGATTTATAGAGAAAACAAGCACCAATAGGGGCTGTAAGAAAAAATATATGGGGACCCTGATAGGTTCAAGTAAAACTCCCTGAGAAAATAACAATAGGGGTCAATCTGAAGAATAAGCAGGAAATTGGCAAAAGAGTTGGGGAGGAGGTTTCCAGACAAAGATGAATTATAATCAGATTTAGGGCCAATGAGGGAGTGGGTGGTTTCAAGAAACAAAAGTCATGGCGAGAGAAGGGTAAAAATAAACGAAGTGGGGGGACTAAGAGAGTAAGAAATCAGAAAGGCCTCTAAGTTATAGTTGCGATGTTATGCTAAGAACAGAGAAATGTATGAGCACATATTTATGCATAGTGACCCGAGGAGAGCCACAGTTTAGAAAGCCCAAGGTGTGGCAAGCAAGAGCACAGGCAGGTGCTAGTTAAGAAGCTGTAGGAGCTTACAACATTATAAGGCTGGTAGCCCAGACTAGCATGAGGGCGTGGAGACCCAGAGTACTGGCCAGCTGCCAGGAATGCTTAGGAGGCTGAAATGGCAAGCTATTGAGATCAAAGCCCGTGTCTAACATACACCTTTTTCATTCTGAATTACAAGGACTTATTTTGCTTTATCCCCCATAAAACTATGAGTCGTTTGTGGGCATTAAAAAAAAAAAAAAAGTAGAACCTAACTCACTGTTTGACACATTTTAAGTGCTTAGTGCATATTAAGAAATAAACCTCAATTGATTCTATGTTCTAAACTGTATTTACATGATGCTGTTGTTATATTGGTGCCTCTAGGAAATAGTTTCACTAAATTGTAACCAAAAAAAAGTTGTGATTTAGGTTTGTAATGCTTTTTCAAATTTAATTTTCTACTTTTCCATGTTAAAACAATAATAAGGTTAAACTTCAAATCAAGAGTTTTTACTCTATAATTAGATATGCTTAGGAATTGTTGGGTAAGCTCCCTAAACCCATAGCGCAAATCACACTTCCAATAGCAGTTTTTGAATTATTTTAGAACTTTTCTAGCATTTGTGCACACACACACACAACACACAGACATACTTCTTTTTTACACAGTTTTTCTTCTTTTTTAATGAAAAGATGATTGTGCACCACATATAGTTCTGCAACTTTCTTTCTTCTGATAGCATATTATAGATATTTTCCATTGAGAAAATATACCTAGCTCATTTCCTTTATCAGCTGCAGCTTTTTCCAGAGATGGAAGCACAATAATTTTAACATTCTCCTAGTAATGGATATCTAAGTTATATATATTTTATCCAGTGTTATAAACAATGCTGAAATGGATGTCTTAGTACATATATTTAATTTCTGTAGGACACATGCCTAGAATTAGACTTACTGGATTAAATATATATATATATATATATATATATATATATATATATATGTTTATATTGTAACTATGTATGTGATATATACATATATTCATATTCAATTTGTGTATATATACACATACATATATATATATGCACACACATGTATAATGCATATATACAAAATACATCCATTGTGTGTGTGGAGATACACACACACACACACACACACACACACACACACACGTATATATATATTCAAACAGCCCTCTAAAAGGTTGTAGCGGTTTATTCTATCACCGGTATAAGAGTACCCAGTTTTCCATATCCTCATCGAAACTGGTCAAGATGAAGGAGAAACATTTTCAACTCTTCCAGTTTTGTCTTATGTCTAGGCGATTTCCTAGACTTAATTTCCAAATCACGTATTCACTCTTTAGCTATATCCTTCCTGCCATTCCGGAATTCGAACCTTCTCTTAGGGGTGTGTGTGTGAGTGTGTGTGTGTGTGTGTGTATGAGCAGTTTGTGGTGAGAGACAAAGAACACACACACACAGAATGCTTTTTCACAGAAACCTATTGTTATGGATGCAATATCGTGCTTCTCTGTGGTTAATAATTAAAAACAATTTAGAAAACTCGTTCTTGTTGGAGTCTGGCAAAAGCTTTCCTTTGAGATAGGTGTGTCTCTTCCTTCATAATGTCAGCATTCCTGGTAGTGCTTCTTCATTGCCCATTCGTATTTACATAGCCAGGTCATGATGAATCCGTGCAAAAGGCTAAGGTGGCTGTCATTGGCAGCTATGTGATTCTCTTTCACTGGGAGACCTCTCCCTACAATGAGAGTGTTAATCCCAGCACTCAGTGGCTGAGAGATGAGCTATGCCTGCATAGATAGCCCTTCCGGCAGACTACATGCCGAGCTGCCAGGCAGGGTCGGGATCCCGGGCATAACAGCCAGACTCATGATGTTAGGCACTTGATAAAATGTAATCTGACTCTGTTCGTAGCTTCGTTTAGAGAGAATAGTTTTACTACAGTTTCCCCTTCATAGTTTTATTAGCAGGGAGTCAAATAACAAAGAGGAAAGAAAATAATACCTTCTTTTTCCCAAATGAAACCTTAAGAAAATGATACATACACATATATATATATGTATATGTGTATATTACATATATGTATATACACATACATATATATATGTATATGTGTATATTACATATATGTATATACACATATACATATATATTCTGAAGATACTACTGCTATTGAAACACATAGCCTTTTTTTTTAATGTGTTGAGTGCTGGTTAACATCGTTTCCTGTACTAATGAATAATAATAACAGCAAATATACTGTTTTAATAGTAGTTGTCATCATCTGTAGTTATTGTATATATTTGTTTGGCGGAATATTACTTACCTGTCTCCTTACGTAGATCTGTGACAGGCAGAACAATGTCTCCCTTTCTCGTTGAGCATCAGAGACAGGAATGGCAAGAAAATAGACGTGGCCTCAGCTGCCGTTTTTATGTCCCTTTCTTCTAGTTACTCAAAGGCAAGATAGCTCCCACGATGTCATCTAACTTTCTGGTTTCACAAATACTACTAACCTCTTAAGGAGGAGATCACAGTTCATGTGAAGTAGAATAACGTCCATTATGTTTGTCATTAAAATTGAGCCTGTGCTGTTGTTGTTACATAAACATCTGGTTGACTGTAATGGAGTCCCAAAAGCTGCTGACAATTGGGTTTATGGGAGGGAATAAACACAGGCAACACTAGAAATAACGTTGTCATGTTCTCCACGTCCCAAATAGAATGGTTTCCTGAGATAGTGAAAAACATATTTGTTATACATGAAACGTACATTCCTATGAAAGGAGGGCACCTGACGTTATAATGAAACTCACCAAAGCACGTAAAGAGCTTTGAAAGAAAACAAAATGTCCCAAAGTATAGAAATAATGAATGGAATTATAATAATGCTAATTTTAATAACAATCGATGTACGAATGGCTTGCCAGCTTCTCTCTCTACCACACTGTACTCTTATGTATGATGATTTTAATGTAATTGGAAGTATTTTTAAATTAAAATGCATGTAGTACTTGGATAAAAGAAATGCCTCTTCGGTGGCCGGGTGGTCATTGTGCTTGACTGTGGCTTCTCAAGTTTTTGAAAAGGACAAATCTCACATTCTGTGTGGATATGGCAGAGGGACAAACCAGAGGGTCTATTCCCACAGCTGGGAAGGGAACCACCTGTGCCAGCTCATCTTCAGCGGTCATAATTCAGTAATAGGATCCTGACCAACAGTCAGATTTATTTTGATGAGGAAAAACATAAAATGCACACCCAAGCCTCTCTGATGTGGTCTTTCACACCTACTGGATTCTTCTCCATGAGCCAGATGGCCTCAGCCTTGGCTACCTGTCGCAATTGGTGGGTGGTCTTTCCAAATGATGTGCCTGGCTCTTGGTTCTCATGCGGGTAAGCACCAGACTAGCCTTTCTCTAGGCATTGGCACAGAGCAGGAGTCTTTTGCATTCTGGAAGCTCCCAGTTCATTCCCTGTACGCCTCCAGCATCAAAAATGTACCACTCAGTATCAGCCTCATCAGGAGTGAGGGCACACACTGGCATATCTTTCATGGTGCAAATAACTAAGTCAGCCAGGAGAATGCATCTGCAACAAATGAAGAAATCGTGTACCCTTAGACATAGCTTGGGTAATGTTTAAGGAAAGATTCCTGAACACATTGTCCATTACTCTGCACTTGCAAGGTGAGAAGCAATGGAAGAATTTAGTAAAATACTTTAATTTAAGAATAAGACATGCTATACACTATTGTAAGGACATTATTTCCTGCATTCACCAGAAGTCCTTTACCCATTAATAATTAATTAGTAGTAGTTGTTGTAACTGTCATAACAAGAATACCCATCGTTACTGAGCACCTACTATACTGAACCAACCTCAGATACGTTATCTCAGTTCATTCATGAAAGTTCTCTTAATGAATATACAGGTTCTGTCAACATCACCGTGTTACAGACGAGAGAAACTGTGGCATGTAGACCTAAACCCGTTAGCCTGAGGATAACATGGCTTATAAGTGGAGAGGCCAAAATGGAACCCAAATGAGATCTTAGGAAATCTAGGTCATCAGCTCTCAACCCATACCCAGTGCTGTCTTGGTGGTTCCCATCCTAGGTTCACGTTTTAGAACCAGACTCGGAGAACCTCATACGGAATTGTTCATCATCAGTAGTTAAGCCTTCCTTCTCATTACTGTCAAAATGTGCCGCTTCAGAAACCAACTTGAAAAGAGAACTGCGGAATGTTTGGGCTGTTGAGTATAAATTATGTTGTTGAAAAGTGACTCAAATGTAGCTTAATGAAAAAAATGAAACCATCTGTGAAGATTAGAAGTTATCTCTTCTTTTTATTTCCACATACCCCATATCTGCCATGCCAAAGTAAACTCTATCCTCTGCTTTCATACCCCAAGTACATGTAATTCTGGGTAGTAATGTTCCATCTTGAAACAAACAAGCAATCAGGCAAGCAATATTCTCTCTCTCTCTCTCCCTCTCCCTCCTTTTCCCCTTTCTCCTTAATTTACTTTTTGCTAGGGAATCCCTGAGATGATCCTTTGAATACCATTGGGAGGAAACGCATTGTTCAGTATCTCAGTGGTTGGTATTGCCAGTCCATTGCTCCATCACTGATCCTTTTTCAGAGAATTTTCACTTCTACCTCACACTTATAAATGCCTACCCAGTCCCAGTGCTTGCAAAAGAACTGTGAAAACATAAAAGCATTTTTAAATCAAAATCTTTTTTTTTTTATTTATTTATTTTTTTAATTTATTTTTAATTTATTGGGGTGACAATTGTTAGTAGAATTACATAGATTTCAGTTGTGCAATTCTGTATCACATCATCCATAAATCACACTGTGTGTTCACCACCCAGAGTCAGCTCCCCTTCCATCACCGTACATTTGATCCCCCTCACCTTCATCCCCCACCCCCCAACCCCCTTACGCTCTGGTAACCACCAAATTACGTTCCCCAGATTAATTTTCAAACCCCGTGGCCATCCTGTGGTCACCGACTGCCCTCCAATCCCCTCACCCTCCCCCCCACCCTAAATCAAAATCTTAATAATGGTTTAATTCTAAGTATCATCAAGAGAACTTTCTCGTCGAGGCAATTTATAGAGGGAGATAATCCATAATGATACATAATAATAAGTGATTAAAAAAAAATTACCTGTGTCCCTATTGCTACCTACAGGGGACATTTACCCTGCCAAAAATGGTTAAAAGGTATAAAGGTGATAGAACCCAAAGGTTGTATAATAGCCAAATAAGGTGTTTCAATAGAGTGTAATGGTTGGTTACTAGCCTGTAGAATCAGACAAGTATCAGTTTGTGGAATGAGGTACCTGAGTTGAAGTCCAGCATGGCCACCAGCACTATGTTACCTTGAGCAAGTCACTGACCATCTTTTAGCTTCAATTTCTTCACCTGTAAAATGAGAAAAGTACATGTGTGTTCACATATGATTGATGTAAAGGTTAAATAAAATACTGCATGAAAGCTCTTAGAATAGTGCCTGACCCAGAATAAGACTTGGAATTTATTGATCACTTACTATTATTTGCTAAAATCCATTTCCCCATCCTATGGCAAAGGACATCTTTGTAAGGACACTTGGAGTACATGCATGGGAGAAGGGTAGGCCAGCTCCTAGTTCAATGCTTAAGCAATGCAGCTTCATGCTTTCATGACCAAAAAGACAGTTTTATGTAGAGTCTATGACTTTTCTTATCCTGAATGTTTTAGATTAGAGATGCAAAAGTCTGCTATCTTGGATGAATAATGATGTATGTCTTCATGACTTAAGTGTTTAAAGGAGCTGTAGCACATTTGTTAAGATTTATTTCCTCTCCAGCATCTATTCCACAGCCCAAAGGTTGTTGTGTGTTAGGCAGAGGACCTATTTTCTCCAGGTAGTGGCTGCACAGCAGTCACTTTGATTGAGTGAGGGCTTTAAAAATGGAAACATGTTTACAGAGCAGAAAGGCAGGTAGGTCTCAGCATAAGTGGGGCCTGATGAGTTTCTATGGTAACCTCCTTCAGTATCACAAGGGTCATTCTCATGGAATGAGATGACATTCAGAGATGTGTTCCGGAATTTTCTTGATGGTCAGCCTAACTATTGGGATTAAGGAAAAAAATAGGATTAGTGTACCACTGTACCCCTGTAGCTTTGCTAGGATGCTGGAGCCATTAAAGGAATCAATACCTTAGATATTAAAATCGTGAAGTAACGCTTCTGACATCTTGGTACATGGAAGATCCCTCAGCTTAAGAGCCCCACTTCTCATTTGCTAAGCTCTTGTTGAAATCTTGGGGTGGGGGGGAGACAAAGGCATAATTCAGAGCATACCAGTCTCATCACCGGTTTCTTACTTATTGAAAAATCTGTTATCAAATTTCTTAAAACACATTGCCAGACATGTGTAGTTACACAAGAAAAGATATCTAGAACATGGGGGCGGTTATATCTCTGCTTTAATTTTATCATGTGGCATTTTGCTTCTGAGCGTTAATGATGTGTTCTCTGGAAACCTCAGGAAATTGGTTCAGGCTGTATGTACTATGGGGTGACAAGAAACAAAGTTTGATTTCTTTAAGCCAATCATGTTAAATCAAATGGCACTCATGTAACATTTGATTTATTTACATATTTAGAGCATATGTACTTATATGACCTATGTATTTATGCAGTATGATTGTCAGTACATTTTTTAAAAATTATTCATACGCAAAGAGGTTAAGGAGAACACTGTTTTCCAAAGAAGAAAAAGGATTTAATTTTTATCATAAAGTGTGGGAGGGTGAAATGAAAGCATTGGCGAAGGGGTCCATTTATCACCCAACTTATTTGTCATGGAAGAACTTTCTAGTGTTTTCACGTTGTTCCATGATTAATTGATTGATGTGTGATTTTGTTCACTTACTGTGCTAGCATTGAGGTCAAGAGTTCACACGTTTCAGTTAAGATATTTTAAGAGAAATTCTAAATTATCAAGGTTCTCTAAGTGTAAATCTTAAAAAAAAAAAAAAATTAAGCCACTTTATCCATCCAGTTATGTACTATTTATAGTAGCAGAATTTGGTGTGAAAAAAAATGTGAGAATTTTCCTTCTTTTCCTCTTCCTTTCTCTCCCTTCCCTTTTTCTTTCCAATGGTACTTTTTTTTTTTTTTTTTTTTTTTTTTTGGCATGTGTGAGAAAGCATTAGGACAAACAAGTAAGCCAAGAAAAAAAACACTTGGATTATCTACAATCTTACCATTTAGCAAGAATCATTATTGACCCTGTGAGAAATATGCTTCCAGGGCTTCCTCTGCAATTATATATAATAAAAAATTAAAACAGTAATAATAATATTTATGTAACACTCTGTGCCAGGCACTTTTTAAAATGTTCTACACTTGATCCTCCAAAGAACCTCATGAATGAGGTTCACTATTATTATTATCCCTGATGTATGGCGAAACTGGGGTACACACAGGTCAAGTGACTTCAGCAAGCTTTTAAAAGTAGTGAGAGTGAGTGGTAGAGCCAGGATTTTCTCTCAGGCAGCCTGGCTCAAGATTACTGTTCCTAAGTCCTTACTCTGTCATATGGCCTCTCAGTGTATTATGAAAGAAAAATGGCATCGTATTTTACTTATTGCTTTTTATTTTTTCACTTAATATATTGTGAACTTTCCCCAAAGTTTCTGTGTATTTGTCTATGGCATCATTTTTCATGATTCTCCTTGTGACTCCATCTAAAAGAGCGTGGACTGATGTATTTAAATGACCCCCTATTGTTGGGCATGGCTTCTGTATCACATCACAGGAGGTGCAATCTGTGAAATGCAGATATTGAGGCATTTCTGTCTTGGTCTTCGAAACACTAGCATTCCAACTCACTCATGTACCAACTTTGTTTGGAAAACAAAACAGATTGCATGTTGCAAGACAGGGCTGCTGGCAAACTACTCCATCGTGTCAGATTTATACAAACCCATCTCCTGTGTATTGCACCATGTCCTAGAAAACTGAAAACCATGAAAACAAGTGCTCATATTTTAAGGAACTCAATGACAGCTGATAAAATATTGCATTTTCTGTAGCAGTTTTTACATAAAGCTTCCATCTTAAAGAAATGGATTTGATGGGACTAGGTGGTAATTTTTTAACACAAGCAGTGACAAAATAAACACCATCTGTTACTAGTGACTTATTCCACAGCATTCTCATGCTGGGTGGTTTTATTTCACTTTTTTCAGAAATAGTTAATGACACATCTGGTAGTCAGTGAAGGTATACTTCGAGTGATTAAATGTGGTTATAAGTTTACGCAAAATGCGAAATGAACTTTGTTCCCCCCTTTGTATTATAACCAATGGGACATGTCTGAGTCCCTGGCTCATTACTCATTTTAAACTTTGTGCAGAATTATCTGTTTGGTCGTAGTTGAACTTTTGCGACAATGTTGTGTTATTTTGGGTCCTCTGAGAAGCAGGTACTAAGGCAGGATTAAATGAGCAGGAGATTTGCTGGGTGAGGGGGAACCTGTGAACAAAGAAGGAGAGATGCGGGAGAAGGTTGGAAGAGCCTTCAGATGGCAATGTGAGTCTGACACCAGTGACAGGAGAGTGGGAAGGAAGGAGGATTCTGTTAAAAAGTCCCAGACTGCAACACATTCTAAAAAAAAAAAGTCAGCCAGCATAATGGAGAGTCTGGGAGCCAAAGTTGCCCATAAGAGTTTTCCCACATCCCACAGAAATCGGCATAAATTAGTTTATCCACTGTTCTTGCTCACTGGCTAGGAGCAGCCTCAGGGAAGCCTGACCTCAGCACAGATACAGTGCTGGATCCGAAGGAGACAGCAGGTATGGTTCTCCGTCACCTCTGTCCCCACGGCAGGAGATCTGAGGGGTGCATTTTTACGGTCATGACACATGGGTAACAGGCAATGACAAAGAGGGAGATGAGAGGCCTGCTGCATTTATTTATCTCAATATGTCTTTTAAAAAAAGAAAATACAGTATTTTAAATGCTCTGTCCTCCCCTCATTTCTCCATTGGCCTCCAGCAGAGGGTTAGCATAGTTGGAGAGGTGGGTCCTGGTTTGATTAAATTCTATCCGCGGATTCTATCCGCGGAGAGAAAAGGAAGGTGCTTAACACAGTTCCTACCTCTTCATCTGCTCTTAAAAATCTCTCAGGGGCTCTTCTGCTGCTACTAATTCTGCTTTTGGTGCAAAGTGTTCCTGGGGTGTGCCGTAATTCTTGGCCCACGCGCCTGGACACCCTACCTCCTATTTGAATAGAAAACTCATCTGGGAAAGGGAAAGGTGGGGTTTAGGAAAGAACACATGCTTTCCAGTCATTCAGAACCCAAAACATATTTTGAGACAGAAGGAAAAAACAACAACGAATGCTGCATTCTAGAATCACCTCATCCGTGCCAGACCTTTATATTGTCATCTTCCTTCATGTTCACAACTTTCTGAGATAAGTAGGGTTATCTGTTTGTGTGTGCTGTTGGGTTTGTTTCTTTGTTTTCAACAGAAGTGGAAACGGAAGGTCAGAAAGGTCTGGTGACTTTTCTTTGGCTCCCTACTACAAAGAGCAGATGACGGGTTCACAGCTGTTCGTTCTCTTAGTCCTCTGACTGAGGAAATACTCGCTCTGCATCTTGGCTCATAGGAAAACGAAGAGCTAAAGCAAATAGGAACTATTCCTTCTTGTTCTTCTGGGAATGTTCAAGAGAAGGAGATAGATGAAAGCACCCAGGCAAGTTAAGGCCCCGAGGTTACCCAGCGAATATCAGCTGAAAGGGAGTCATGTGTGAATGACCGTGGAGCTAAGTATATGGACCACGAGTTCTCTGTCATCTCCCCTATCTCCAGTCCTGTTGTGCTACCCCAAGCCCCATCAAATGTAATCCTTTGCTACGTTTTATCCGATGGCCTTTTAGAAAGAGCAATTACACAGAACTTGGTTCAAACCCCCATCAGGGCAGAGAAGCAGATGCTCCTGTGGATGGAAGAGCAGGGGGTTCTCCAGATGGGGGAAGGAGTGCCACAGGCAGAGGAAAAGCAAATCAGGGGAAGGGAGGCTGAGGGCATCCCAGCCCGGCTGTCCAAGCAGTTGTCCCTGAGACGTTGTCCTTGCCGCAGGTTTGTGATAAGCAATGACTTATTTGTCCTCACGTCTGCCTACTGGGCATCTGAAATCTGAAACTGTGTGTTTACTGTCTCCGCTATTTTTCTGGCACCACTTGGGAGTGAGTGATACCTCGTTCTGTACCCTCTTTCTTTCTACCCACCATCTGCTTCCCCGATTCATCGCTTCGTAGCACACGCCCTCTTCCTTCCCACTCCATCGCTTTGCAATGCCACTACCTGCAACCCTCTCATTTGTGCCTATGTCTGCTTCCTAGTGCTGCTCTTCCCTCACTAGCTTGTAAACTCCATCTGACGAACCTTATCTGCCCCATTCACAGCTTGTTCTCAGGGTCTAGAACAGTGCTTGGCACTTAATATTAGGTCAATAAATATTTATTGAAGAGTTGAATGCATTGGACCCAGGCAGTTGCCCCCATTCACTCTAACTTAGTGAATTAGTTCTCAATTCTGGCTGTGCAGTACCGTCCCCTGGGGCTTTGTTGTAGACACACTTTCCAGATCATCACCCCTACATAGTCTCATTCAGCTTGTCTTGGGTGAAGCTTAGGAATCTGTATTTTTAATTAGCAGCTCAGGTGACTGACACAGCCAGGGCCTGGACTGATAGGTGGGAATTAGTCCCATGGGGAACATTACTGAAGGCAGAGTTTCATTGTCAAGATCACCTAAACCACACTTCATGTATTGCAGGCAATTAATTATGGAGCCATGATTTTTTTTAAAAATATATACCTCAAAGGCTTCCCAGTCTGTGTATGTGCTTCTGGCATAAACAACTGTATTTATTCACACCCTGTTTGCAATGAGAACCAGCTGTCCAGTCAGGTGCCTCCTCCTCAGGCAAAAGACAGATTGATTAAGTTAGCAAATAAAACAGTGAACCGCTGAGAGGTTGCCCAAATGGCCTTTGGGCTTTCTTCTAGGATGACATCAATACGCCAGCATCGTGGCAGATGGACTATCGTGTCGCATATGCACTTGTGCTGGGACTGAGGCCACGGTGCGTTCTTCCACTGGTCCCTTGAAGGGCTGCCTGGTTGGCTTGCATGTATCCAGTTGGCAGAATGCAGTAGAAATTGAGAGCCCAAGCTTTCGAGTCAGACGGCCGTGGGTCTGAATTACAGAATGGCCGCTGATTACGTTGTGATCTGGGCATTTTGCATCGCCTCTGCGAGCCTCAGACCTTTCATCTGTAATTAGAGATAGCATTGTCTGACGCATGACCTATCCGTACAGCGTCTCTGGCATTTGTATATATGGTGCTCAATAAATGAAAATATCATGACCTCTGGGAAGATCGCCTCGTACCATTTCATTGCCAGAAATCACCCTACCAAATCTTCAAAGTCTAAGAAACCTTGTCCCCACTGGCCAAGAGAGAGACCAGCCGAAGGTGTTAGGGTGTGGAAAAAGTGAGAATAATAGAACTCCATTTTTAAAAAACAAACAAGCAAACCTCCTCCAAATTTCATTTATTGCATTTGCTTTATGAAGTTGTAATAAATGAATTTTTAAATAGTTACATAGTTTTCCTGAAAGATTAATTGGGCTCCCAAAAGAATGTTTGGCTTGATTCAAATGACGGAAAAATTAGTCTCCTAAGGAATAGTAGCAAGGTGTAAACTGAGGAGTCATTCCTGGAGAGCTAGGTGACTGTCATATACCAATAACTGAGGCTCCTCCCCTCACTGTCATCTGTCCTTTAAAATTTTCTAGGAAAAAAAAAAATGGACGAATGCAAGGGTTATGAAACCCGCTTCAGACTGAAGAGACCTGGGGTTGATGGTGGGAGAATTTCAGCTTGGATGATTTCATACCCAGCAGCAAATCCAATGTGCAGACAGGTTTTAACGCTGAGTTCGATTTAGATCTCAAAGTGGACTGACAGGTACGCCTATGTCCGCAAGCTGGTAGCGGTGCTAGGACCTCCATGTGTGAAGGCCAGCTCCCTATGGGAATATCCCTTAATGGGGGTTCCAGTTCCCCAGAGATTTAGCTTAAGGCTGGAACTCAAAGGACCCAGCACAATCAGTCCTATTAACTTTTAAAAATAACTGAAACGATGGAAGCAGAACAGACTAATTGGTTGAATGAACTTTTTACAATTTCATTTATGTATATATTTAGACAGGCCCCATAAACCTCAAGTTGAGGTTTCAGTAGTATGAAAGATCTATAAAAATCATCAGCCTCTTACATGACATGTCCCTAGAGTCCCCGCTGTTCACCTCCTCGACACTTGCCCAACTGAGTTTCTCATTCCAGGTGAGGCCGGTTCACATCTTTTGGGCATCGGGGCAGCTGCAAGGACAGTTGGAGAGCAATGGTTCTCAGCTGTGGCTGTGTATTGGAATCACCTGGGCATCTCTACAAAACTCGGATGCTGTGATCCTGATTAATTGCTTGGGGGTGTGGCCTGGGAATAGGGCTCTTAAAAGCTCCCTAGGTGATTTCCTGCCTAGCCCCGTGTGGAACCACTGTTGGAGGGAGCAGCGTCCCTTTCTTTCCACAGGACTCCAGGTACTGAGTTATATTTTTTGTGCCTAGTTTTGACAAATTAGAGGCAAATTATGCCCTTTATTGCTTTTACCTAAGAACACGGTCTTGTTTTCACGGGCGATTCCTTTATGGTACAGCTACTCATTCTGTCGTTGCTTCGCTTTGTTTCCTTCGCGTGTTGTGCTTTAAATGAGCTTAGTGGTTGAAGTCTTGTTGGTGCAGACGCAGCTTGCTAATTATTTCTTTTCTTCTCCATACTTTTGAGAATTGGGTCCCTTCCTAATCTCCGAGTGTGCATGAATAGCTCTCATTAGTTGTGGTAAGTGAGTTAAGTGAGTTAAGTATAGAAGCTCACTGAAACTGGACCATGTAATCACATTGTTCGTCACAATGGATTTTAATGTGTACATGGAGGGGAAAAAAAAAAACCATCATCAGCGCAGATAAATGGCTCATTCTTACACAAGCAGCCGCAAACAGCCACCAAACTTAACTTCTGTAAATTTTCTAGTCAGGCTACATCTAAGAGCCAGAAACTCAGATATATTCTGCATATTACTGTACAATATTCATCCACTCCTGCTTTTGATGTTGTCAAGTCTCAAAGGGATACCCACTTCTCTGAAGGTTTATTTATTTATATATTTATTTAACCCCTGTCTTTAGCTTATTCACAGAGCAGAATTTTCCAGTCTGGGAGCCTCATGTACCACAGGTCAGCACCTGATGTGGCATTAAATAACTTTGGATGGTATAAGATAGGTGGAGAAGCTTTTTCTGTTAAAAACCAGATAGTAAATATCTTAGGCTTTGCAGGCCATGCAGGCTCTGGTGCTTCTCAACTGAGCCATTTTAGCAAGAAACCAGCTGTGGATAATATATAAGTGATAGGTGTGGCTTCAAATAAACCTTTTTTTTAAAAAAAAAAAAATACTGAGATTTGAATTTCATATACTTTTTATATGTCATGAAATATTTTTCTTTTGATTTTTTTTCTTAGCCCTTTGAAAGTGTAAAACGTATTCTTAGCTTGCCATTTGTACAGAAATACATTGCTGGACCAGTTTGCTGACTCCTGTTGTAAGGGAAACCTCTGTTTGATGATAGACTTTAATGCACCTCTAAAACCTATGAATCACACTTTTTAACAGAGCTAGAGTCTTCAAGCTTGTCTCTTCATTAGACAATATTTAGCTGGAATATTTAGCTGGACTATAACTGCGTTGTGTTCGATCCCTTAAACTTTATTTTTAAAACGACCTTCTTTTTACTGCTAGTTAAAAGAAATTTCCATTTAGAACAGCGATTTAAAAATGAGTTGATTTATAGAAAAATAATAAGATCCCAGGTAATACGTGGCTTGGCAATGACCACGGGACTTGTATTAAAGGGTTAGTATTTTGGAAATTGCTATCTGGCTTTGATTATCTGTGACTGTGTTCTTGGAAGGTACACCTGTGTCTCTGGGGGAAGAAAAAGCTTACTATGTTTCTCACAGCTCATGATATTTAAAAACACCCCCCCCCCCGATTAAATACCTAAATCCCCCATCCACCTATTCACACAAGAACCAAGCAAAGTATGAAAATCACACTAAGATCCAGTTACAACTTGAGATGACTTCTGAAATACCTCGAACTTCGAACATACCTCGGAGGTACGGCAGGTTTGGTGCCAGACCACTGCGATAAAGCGAGTGGTGATCTTTTTGCTGGTGGGGGGCCCTGTTTTCCATGTGTAAAAGA
The DNA here is from genome assembly GCF_004115265.2 of Rhinolophus ferrumequinum. Taxonomy (NCBI): domain Eukaryota; kingdom Metazoa; phylum Chordata; class Mammalia; order Chiroptera; family Rhinolophidae; genus Rhinolophus; species Rhinolophus ferrumequinum. Next base: position 34,891,779 of record NC_046307.1, read on the forward strand.
ATGCCCCATCTGTGAAGCACACTAAAATGAGGTGTACCTGTAAATCAACCTGGGCCTGTCACAGCACTGGGGAAAACAACCATCAAACTCTCTGAGGCCGCCAGCCAACCAGATTCTGCACGATTTGGTCCCTGCCCTTGTGGGGCCTCAGCTCTTGCTCTTCCATCCAGCCCCTGACCTTTCTTGAGCTTCTCACCCTTGCCCGGTCCTTGCCTGTCTTAGGGCCTGAGGCAGAAGCACAGTTCCCTCTAGCTCAGAGCTTCTCACCATGCCACCACAGACACGGGGGCCAGATAATTCACAGTAAAGCGAGGCTGACCTCTGCCTCGCCGGATATTTAGCATCGTTCTGGGCTCTATCACCTTACATGCAAGGTGCACCACCTCCCCCAGTTACAGCAAAAAGAATGTATCCAGAGGGTGCCAAGTGTCCACCCCTTGAGAAGCGCTACTCCACCTGGGACACGCTCCTCCTATTTTTGTTTTTCACTTTTTCATGTCACCGTTTAGACCATAGCAGGCATTTCACTTTATAGCCTCCTCAACTGCCACTCTTAAAAGTGGTGCCTTAGTTTATGTCTGTTCCCTAGACCCTAAGCTCCTTAAGGCATGCCAATTTGTTCACTGCCTCATTCCCAGCACTTACCACAGTGCCTAGCACGTGGCAGTGTATCAGTAAATTCATTTTGAATGAACCAACTCAGGTTTCCATCCCATAACCCTGTGTGCCTTGTACTGTGTTAGCATAAGCACCATCTCCACCTGCTGTGCTTTAGGTTGCTTAACACAAAACTAAATCTTGAGAAGCTCTAAATGTAATAGCCCAACAGATTATCCCTCTACGTGATTAAATTGCTGTCATACTTAGGATACAAACAAGTGCTCTGGTATTTGCCTTTCTGGTTGACAAGAAAATAAACCTAACTCTAAATGCCACAGGGGGAAATTTCTCCTCCTCCCGTTTTCTCCTTATGTGAGCTGATCTTCTGTCCAGATCTGATCAACGTAGACAGGCAGTCTCTGTGTGCAGTAATTCCTGCTACATATAAAGGCCCTCTTCTCTTTAATATACCTTTTACCATCATCCCCCTTCCAGTTTGGGGATGGTGTTTTTGTTTGTTTTCTTCGGTTTGCCTTTAGAGCTACCTCTCAGATCAAAGCATCGCCTTTCTTTCCATAAGTCGATGGCTTCTGATCATTGTCCTATCTCTGTCGTCCCCAAGCCCAGGCCCCCATATGCTGCTCTTTACTGTTCTGAGTCACTTGACGTTTCCCAGCCAGACCATCATAGGAGCCTCTGCATCAGGCTTTGACCACCCTATTCCGTGTGTTAGAGCGTTCTCACCCATCACCTTCTCCTAGACACAGCCCCTTAATTCCCAAGAGGGATTGGATGTCTTTCCTCCCCACCTACCCAGCCCCCAGAACTCAGCACCGGTGCACTTAAGAAACGGCACTGCAGTGGCCTGTTCACTTGCCCCTGCACCCACCTCCCCATCGCCGACAACATCTCATTGCTTGGAAATGTGTAGTGGAAAGAACAGAGAAGGGCTTCTATAAATATTTTTTAAAGAAATTAAGTACTTTTAAAATGTTAAGTCCTTGAAACTGATAACCAATTCTATTGTTAGCCAGTTAGAAAATGCCATCTTTGGTTAGGGGTAGTGAAAAGACATATATATGACTATTTCAGAAGACAGTCCTAAGTACTTCAGAAGATGTTTCAAAACAGAGACGGCAGATGTGTCACATCCTTCCAGTCAAAACGTAGACAGATAGCTAGAGGCTCAACACACTTGAATACTGTGCTGAGCGGGCTCCTGAGGTCTCATCGAAGCTCAAAAAGAGTAATTTGATTGAGCATCAGCAAAATGTGCTATGAACATCAAGCAGGGATAGCCACATGCATGACACCCAACGTCTAAAGAGGTAACTAAAAAGTCAGAGGAAACTCCTAACAAAAATCCCACCCGTTTTACCTAGTGTTTGGATCTGAGGATGTTGTGCTTGAAGAGACCCCTTTCAGCATCCCCAAATCGAAACGCCTTACTTTCCAGACGAGGCAGCTAAGATTTGCAGAACCAGCGTGCTGGGCAGGTCTCCACAAAGCAAAGACAAGGAGAACAATGCCCTGCTGATTATCCTCCTAAGAATTCTGAACCCTGCTGAGTTCATGGGCAACATTTCTGTGTCGCACCTCGCACCTCGCAGTTTAAGCAGCCTTGGATCTCATATGCACCCCTCTGCCTGAGGATGCGAGATGCAGACCAGAAGCTATCGTATTTCCCCGAGAATAAGACCTAGCCGGACAATCAGCTCTAATGCATCTTTTGGAGCAAAAATTAATATAAGACCTGGTCTTATTTTACTGTAAGACTGGGTATAATATAATATAATAATAATATAATATAATAATAATATAATATAATAATAATGTAATATAGTAAATACTGGGTTTTATATTAATTTTTGCTCCAAAAGACAAGTTAGAGCTGATTGTCCGGCTAGGTCTTATTTTCGGGGAAACAGGGTAATACTAAAGCAGCAGTGACTTGGTCAGTGTCAACGATGAGCCAGGCTTTTGCTAACCTCCCTGCCACGCTGTCTCTAACTCACCCACCCTGGCTGACAGTGCTGTGTGGAAGAAATGATCATCCACGGTCTACAAATGAGGAAACAGGCTTGAAAGATTAGGGAAAATCACACAGCTAAGAATGGAGAGGGTGAGAATTGGACCCAGTCGGGCTCCAAATTCACTTCTGTAAAAGCATTAAATACGTTGGGGTTTGGGGAAATTTATATATAGCGCCTTTGAGGACATCTTGAGTTTGTCAGACTTCTTCACAGACGTGATAAATCATAGCGAGAGAATGAAGTTTGCAGAAACGGTTTCTCTGAAAAGACAGAAAGAGTCCTTTGCTCAGAAAATTTACAAAATCCCATTGCTCCCTTGATAGAGAAATCTGACGGAATGTGGGCTATCCTACTTTCTTAAGTCTTTTAAAAGTTGGAATGTGAAACTGGAAGACATAGATGATACACGTTAATTAAGATAAAAAAGGATAAAAAGAGCTGCCATTCCTTGGGTATTTTATACATACTAGGGGCTGGGCCAAGTGTTTTATAAAGGTAATGGCTTGAATCCCTACAACCCTTGAGCAGGCTCTGCATTCAGGTTGTGCACTGCACAAACTCCAAAGAGCGCCATTTATATAAACTATAATGTGCACGGTGGCTTTGGCTATAGAGCAGTGTAGGCCCTGCCTGTGAGGTTCTTAATATCATCCTACTTGTTGTTGCATACGTAGAGGTTTATCCGTTAGTTCAGACTTCATGCAGCTAGGAAGGTGTTGAGCTGGGATTGGAACCCAGAGCCTGTGATATTCCCTGCTCTTGGGATAGCTTCCTCTCTCAGGGCCCAGCAGCAGGCTGACTAAATCAGCATAGCCATGCTTGCCTGGGTGACATGAATCCATCTTTACAGGAAGCACAACGTCAGCCATTGATGATGTGGTGCTATTAGCAGTGGATGGTGGATATCACAGTTCAGCCCATCTTGAGGGAATCTGTTTTAAAAGCAGAAATAAACAGATTCCATTTGAATATGTATCGATTCTATATTCAGTACCATTATCCTGCTTCTTAGTACAGTGTGCATTGGAAACATAAAATCGCTGTGTTAGAAATAATACTTGGTTCAGCACCATTACACACACTTGTTCTCTACCAAAAATAAACAACAAACAAACAAACAAAACTACTAAGTCTTTGAGGAACTCCAGAGAAAACAATATGTGAATTAATTTCAGTTTCAAATGAACAGCAGGAATCATTCAGGTAAAAATATTTGCTAAGATGGTGGAACTGCCACATTTTATTAGTGTGACCAGTAGCACTTTCTAAACAGCTGCTAGAAAATATACCCCCAACATGTGGCACTTCTGTGGAAAATGTAGTTTTTATATTCGAATTATGTTTTGTCCCAATCCTTACATTTTCCCCTCACTGTTGCAGGATACGGGGGGTTTGGCATACGGTGCAAATTCATGACTAAATGAGGCACCTTTTTGACTTGGCTAAAGTTGTCTAAACATGAAGTGATGAATCCTCTGAACTGGTTTGAAAGGTAGAACCATAAAATACCAGCATTACCATGGTGATTTTTTTTATCAGTTTCATATTACTCTACATAAAATTAGCATATGGTAGCAATCACTCATTCTCTGTGTAACTTATGAAGTTTCAGTACGAAGAAGGAAAAATAACAGATTCCTGACAGGTTGTATTTGAGACCACTGGCTTTGGAATCAGGCCAACTTTGGCTTTACTTCTGATTAACTGCTTGGGAGATCTTGGGCAAGTCACCTAAGCCTTGGTTCTTTGCCCCAACTTTTATTTTAACTTCAACAATTTTGTTTTTCTGAAAGCTACAACCTAAGCACACTTTACCCAGTAGGAACCATCCCTACTAATTCATTTAATATAAAATTTAGTACTTTTAGATGAAGTCATTCCTGGTGGGGGACAATAAATGTCTCTGATAAAAGAATGTTCCACCCTCACCCCTCACTACAATTAGGAAGATAAAATATATTCAAACAAAAGACTTAAATTCCAATCTGATGTGATAGATGATTGAGAACAGAAGCAGCAATGATGAGAAAGGAGAGGGCAGTGAAGGCCAGAAAACTCAAGGAAAAAGAAAGCTTTGGATAAAAATGGCGCAGAGTGACTTTGAATTGCAGTAACTTTGTGTAAGTAACCGGTTTTGCTTCTTGCTGATGTGTCATTCAAGTGGAAGAATCTGCCCTTTATACTTGAGTAGTTTAAATGTTTGCGTATTATCTTTGGGCTATGATTCTTGGTGTTGAAAACTATATAATGTCTTCTAAGCTTTTCCCTGGGGTGCCAAGGAATGGCACCTTGGGTATAAGAACAGGGCATGTGTTAGGTCTGGTAATGCATAATGAGATACATGCATCTGGATGTATTGATTTATTTGGAGTCCGTTCTGTGGTATGCATTATTCACAGTGGAGTTTGAATAGTTTCAAGTTGGTAAAAATCACTGGACAATGGAATGCATGTGTGTGGAAATAGCATTCATTATTTCCAGACATCGCAAATAAATCTTTCCACATATAACCTTCCATTCTATTTCTCCATGCGATGGCAGAGGAAGGGAGAAGACTTGAATTGGGGGACCTAGAAGGGGCGTGAGTCTCTGAATGATTGCCTGGATCAGAGGCCTTCTCCCAGCCCACCCCCCTTTGGCCTGACAGCCTACATTATCCTGCAGTGAACAAGGAATACACTTGCAGTGGGGTCCACATAACCAGGGTTGTTTGCCTACATTGACTCATGCTGTATATGTCAATGCTTTTTATAAAGAGTAAGCCACAATGGAAATGTAGATTAGAAATCCAAGAAAGCAAAAGACATATCTCCCTTTCATACAAATTCTATATTTTTACATCTAAGAAGCCTCCCCAGAAAATTCTTTCATTAAATGGACAAGTTGAACACTTCTGTCCATTTTTCATAAATCAGGCTGATGCTTAGAACTGTCTGTCCAGTGCAGGCTTCCCCGAGGATGACAATAGCAACATTTGAATCCAAGTGCAGCCACCAGAACTGTACCAGAACTCTGGGGGAAATGCCAAGGGGGAGCAGAATGGGGACACTCCCTCCACCCCTGTCACATCCATCCTTAACTGAGTCCGTTTCCTGCTTTGTAGTTCTGTCTCTTACAACTTGGGTGCATTGTGTAGCCTTTTCTCTACTCCCCAAGTAATTTGATCCTCGACTCTCATTTTCTCACCAGCATTTTCCTATTTAGGTTTCATAGAATATATCTTTCCTAAGTGTAATATTTTTTATTTATCTTATCTGAATTTGATTTCATGTAATCCCTCTAGTGCATCCAGGCCATTTTGGATTCTAAATGTGTCGTCTCTTCCCTGACAGCTGGGTATTCACTGTGGAGTACAGATATATACTTAACTCCGGTGTCCACAACCTCACAAATAGAACAGTAAAACCAGAAAGAGTGAAGGTCAGAAGAGGTGGCAGCTGCCCATGAGGCTGATCCAAACGGTACTGGTTTGTTCTTGCAACAGAGCAGCTAGAACGAATAGAAAACTTGCATCTAGGGCATGCTCTTGCCCTCTCTGTCACAAGATACATTGGTCTCTGCGTATCTTCCTCATTCTCTGCTCTCTGCAGACATGCTTTCTTTGATCCACAGTTCACATGGCAGGATATGACTGCTAGCATCCCTAAGTGTCACCTCCCCTCTGTTCCAGAAAGGGACTCTGACTTCTAAGAGTAGTTTAAGAGACTAGAGTGAGGGAGAATGAGAGTGAGAGACTCCTCATGGTCCAGCTGGAAAGTGTCCACTTCTGGTCCAATAAAATCCAGCAAGGAGAGCAAAGATACGGAGTTAAAATGAAGCTTGTGAGTAAGTGAAAGGGCATCACGCTGAATCGGTCACAAACCCCGAAAGGTCGTCCACAGTGTTGAAGGTGCATTGTAAAGGGACATAAAGAGATAGATGAGACAAGGAACCGGAAGGAGTTAGAGATGCTAATTATAAATTCTTTGAACTTGAAATTCAAAGGAACGCATACATGTGTATATGTGCACATATGTATATATGTGTAGACATATGTATACACGTAGAGCACACTTAGTGAATACATGCTATTTACCATGCACTCTGTCAGGTTCTAGAGCAGCCCTTGTTCTCAGACATCGTTCAATCTCATGGAAAACAGACACACAGAGAATGTTTCGGTGCACAGTGGCCATGGACCCCAGGGAACACTTACTGGCCCAGGAAACGGGAATGACAAGAAATCTTTCCAGAGGAGTAAATGCCTGAGATGACTCTGAAAGGCAGAGCAGGAAGTAGCTGGTGAAGGGCAGGTGAGCAGGCCATTCAAGGTAGAAGACGTAACATGGATGAAGGCATGACAATGAGAAATGGCACGGTGTGTTCTGGGAAAGTTAGCCCAGACTGGCTAAAGCATAAAGAGATGAGAGGAAAGCCGTAGGCGGGAACAAAGGGCAGGTTTCATAGAGCCTTGTTGGCCAGGTTAATAAATCCAGACATTAACGTGAGGACATTGGTACCCCATTGAAAGGTTTTAAGCAGGGAAGTGACATCATCAAACCTGTGTCTTACATAGATAATCTGGCAGACACACTAAAAATGCATTTGAGAGGAAGACATCTGGGAGACAAGAAGACTAGTTAAGTAACTATTGCAGTAATGTAGGAGAAAGATGATGGAGATCTAAACTTAAAGCAGAAATCATAGCAGAGCTACCAATTCATGAAGTCGAGTAATAGCTGTTAACATTTCTTATGTGCCATGGGCTGTACTAGGTATCGTACATGGACCATGTTATTCAATCCCTAGAAAAGATGTCTGATGTCATGTTACTGGATAGCAGATGAGAAAACTGAGACTCAGAGAGAGAAATTATCTAGCCAGAGGCCTCTCTGGCAATAAGTGGCAAAGGCAGTATTTAAATCTAAGTCACTCTGACAACAAACAGTAGTAATTAACCACCATCCAAATGGTAACAGTTCTGGAGAGGAGGGAACCGGGTTAGAAATATTTAGGAGGTATAATTATCCAGACGAGGTGATTGACCAGATCTGGGAAATAAGAGAGAATTCAGCAAGGATAACTACCACGGCTTACGCGTGGATGTTTGGGATAAAGGATGCAGAAGTCTGCGTCACCTGAAAACCAGTCATTTGGCAATATCACTCTCTCTAGACCCTTGGCCCTTGGACATTCTGTGGCTAGTCAGTCTCTCCATCCCTCTTGGCTTGTGCCTCTTGGCCATTATTTCCAGCTATCTGCTTTACAGTTCCTTCAGTCCTTTGTCCCCTGACTTTTCACCATACTCACTTTGGAGTATGCATTGGAGTGTGCAGTTGGAGTATAAACTTTGAAGTATACTTTGGAATTGCATTCCTTGGATCCAACCAACTATCAGTTTACTCCGTGCCAACTCCGAGGAAACCATGCAATGACACCGTAAACATCAGCTGGAAATCGTGCTTTCACTCCCCTTGACCTTTTCCTCTTCGCCCATCAAACTCCCCCTCCCGTTCTACACTGAACCCCTCTCCTTAGACCCTCGCCAGCCACCTGCTCTTTGTGGGATGACTTTCCACTGACTTTGGATATCAAGGTCATGCAAGTTGAGATCCCTTACCTCAGCTGTCCCACCTCCACATGCCTTTCTATATTTACCCATTTTCCTCTCCCCACTCATTTCTAAAACAGAGGTGGTTTCTTTTCTTGCCACCAACTGAGCCTTGATCTATCAAGGGTGTGCAAATTATTTTTAACACATCGTTTAAAATTTGTGCATGGGTGCAAATTCAGTCAAAGTTGTTTTTAAATTCTTATCCTTTTTATAAAAAAAAAAGGATTGTCTTTGTTAGCAGAGTTTTGATCAACCCACAATAAACGAGGAGGAGGGCTGTAGGATTTCCCTCATCCTTACCCGCAGGTCAGGATAAAGTAGGGTCAGCTCCAAACAACTAGGTTTTAATTAGCCCCAAAATGGTACTTCACTTTCACTTCTAAGCCTCAGCCAGTGAATTACTGGACAAAAAAAATAAATTTAACAAATAAAGAAAGTCAAAAGTCATTAATATCTCAAAAACTAGGTATTTTATTATATATTAACAAGTTTTAAGGTGCCACCAATTGGAAGAGGTTGTCTTAATTTGGGGAGAAATTAAATGCATAAATACAAATTGAATGCATTTTAACCCTGAATGCAGAAATATGAATACAAAATTGTGAAGAAACAAATGCGATCTTATAGATAAGACAACATAGAAGTGTTCTCCCCAAAATTATGCTTCTCTTTCTCTAGTGCGTACTTACAGCTATGTCTAACTTGATCAGTTTATAAAATTCCTACTCAGTCCACGGTGCCCTCTGTTAAAAGTTTCACTTTATTTTTTGTTTCATAGGGAAGAAGTACCTGAGACCCATGAGGCCTATTTCTCTCTTAGGTTAGGAATTGGTTTTGTGATGACTTTGCTCAGTGGTCTTATTCAGAAATATAAACATAGTTTCAGTAAAGATTGAAACCCCACAAGGAAAGAAAAGCCCATAATGAAGAGACTTTTTTGAATATGGAATAAAACATGAATCTACACGTGAGCAAATTCGAACACGTTTTTCAGTGTTCGACCCCAGTAGGAATTTAGTGGAGAAAACAATTTACTTGCTCTAAAATGACAGAAGCTTTCTTCCAGCAAACACCCATCATGTGTTTGTGTGCATGGCTCCCTTATTACATGATAAAATCACTCTAGCTCTGGATTTCCCTGTCTTCTTGCTGGAAGCCTCTGATTGCACAAATCGAGCCTAAGAGAGTCTTTCCTGTCTCATCGGCTCACAGTTTGTGCTGCTGTATATATGCATGGACTTACGTAGGAGGATGTATTTGTAATGGCATCTTGAAAACAATATAACAGTATTTGTATTTTTCAGCAAACGTGCCCACTCCTAATCTGTGCTTATTAGAATGTACTGAATTCCTTGAGCCTCAGCCATGTTTTCTATCCTCCCATGAAGACTCTGTTTTTTTTTCTCTCTTCGGAAATATAACACTGGTGAGAGGTGCCAAATCAATAGCCTAGAAGTCAGGAAGTTACTTTTTACTCCCTCCTATAGTGTGTTCCCTTTGGATTTCTGTGCCAAAGCTGACTGAGAGCGCTATGGTTTGTTTCCTATTTAATTTGGCTTGTTTCCTATTTAATTTGGCTTGTACTATCTTGCTGGGGAATCATTTTACTAGTTTGGGTATAGGGTACTGATCTCGTGTAGCAAAACATGTGCACATGCAAACACAGCACACATACATGCAACCCGCCCACATGTAAATATCCTTGCCTAGGCACACACACATGTGCACATATATTGCATGTACACACACGTGTGTATACACACAGTACAGATACACACACGTCTATGAGTGCACACACCTGCATGCACACAAATGCTGTTTGTGCGCACACATACACACGCATATGCATGGACTCATACAGGCAGGCACCTACCTATGTATATACACACCCAGACACATGTGCACACATAGAACGGATGCTCTTCTTTCCTACCTAATTTTTTTTCTTTGCTCCCATTTTTTCATTTCTCATCTTCCCCTCCATATCCCCAACGTTGAGACTTTTTTTGAGGTAATTGTATTGTTCATCATTGTGAAGACTCTGATACTTCTACTGACAGGCCCTGGATTTATCTTTCTACAATATCATTGAACTGTCCTCTGCACCAGGCATGGAAGTTTTCATAACCTGCCTGAGTAGAAGAAACATCAAATCATTGAAACTTAACCCTAATGAAGCCGAGGGTCCCCTCGGCCTTGCCTCCTCACTTGTGCTGTCCCTGTTGTCATAAGTAAGGGACATGGAACTGAGAGCTTCAGGCCACCTGCTTCCCTCTAACCTGGTGTAGGGATTTCCTTTTGCGTTTTCTTACCTTTTCCCCCAGTGCTGCTTCTGGAGGGATCTTGGTTTTCAGGTTCTGACATTTGCCCGGTGCTGCAGGGTCCTTTGCCTTAGACTGAGGAGACAGATGTCTGAAGTTGTTCCTCCTGCTCTTACACGAAGTAGCACGGAATGGGGAGTGCCCTCATCACTCTCTGTAGATCTTATCTCGGCTCTCTTGCTTTGGTTTTACACATTGAAAACGGGCATTTCTGGGTCTGATCTCTGCTGAGTCTGCGGAAAAGATGGGAAACAAAAATGAGGGAAGGAAGCTTCAAGTCTTTTAATCGAATTACCCGGACCCATCAAAGCCCTGCTTGTTTGTGGTAGACACGTGCCTTCAGTCCTCTGAGCTCAGGATTCTGAGACCTGTCGGCATGTAGCCCAACAATCCACCACCGTGGAGGCCCCCAAGCAATAGACAAGTGAGAGGAAATGGCTTTTGTAACAAAGTCAGATAAACAAAGTGAATAAACTTATGAGGATGATTTATTTACTGGCCAAATAGAGGAAACTTTTACAGCTCAAATCCCATGAGATTTTTGGGGTACTTTCCAAGTCTTTTGCCTACCACCTTCAACCCACACACTGCCACAAAATGCATGTCCCTGGAGCCAGCTCCACAGCCCTCTACTGTAATTTTTGCCACCAAGATCGGTGGGGCCTGGAAACACAACACAGAGGAGGCTTCTAAATATTAGCTTAAAAATACCTGAAGTACTGATGTATATACTGTGTTTCCCTGAAAATAAGACCTAGCCAGACAATCAGCTCTAATGCGTCTTTTGGAGCAAACATTAATATAAGACCCGGTCTTATTTTACTATAATGTGAGAGAGACCCAGTCTTATACAATACAGGATAACATAATTTTAATGTAATATAATACTGGGTCTTATATTAATTTTTGTTCCAAAAGACGCATTAGAGCTAATTGTCCAGCTAGGTCTCATTTTCGGGGAAATACGGTAGTTACTTAAAATTTTCTACCCCTAGTCATGATCTCTAAACAGCATACTCACTCTTTATTGTTAATAGAACTTCGAGTACCTACGTCATACTTAGTGTTTGGCTCTAAAGATGTCAAGGAGAACAGGACATAGCCCTTGACCTCAAAGAGCTCATGGTCTTACAAGGAAGAGATAGAAAAGATAGTATTGCAGTGAATCTGTAGGACTTAACGTGTTTCCCCAAAAATAAGACCTAGCCAGACAATCGATGCTAATGCACCTTTTGGAGGAAAAATTAATATAAGATCCGGTATATTATATTACATTATATAAGACCCAGTCTTATATTATAGTACAGTAAGACCAGGTCTTATATTAATGTTTGCTCCAAAAGGTGCATTAGAGCTGATTGTCCAGCTAGGTCTTATTTTTGGGGAAACACGGTAATACATGGACAAGTGACTGAAGAAGCTAGAGAAAGGATCCCAGGAAGGAGGCTAGCTTGGCAGGATGGGCCAAGGAGACACATTTAGACTTATATAGGCCATGTAAGCAGTTGAATACAAAATATATGCGGCTATATTTCAGTATTTGTTGCACATGAGAGGTCCCCTTTAACTTGGGGATTCAGTTATCTTAGAATACTGCCATTATTGGGGATTTTTTTATGTTTCTAATTCCCTCTAAAGCAACTGAACACATTTGATGTGGGACTTTTCAGAAGAGGACCAATGAAGTCTGGCAATTACACATACTTCGCTAAGGCCATGACTCCCACAGAGGTGGACATGGCAGCAGAGGTAGAACCCCACGGGCAGCTACCAGTGTGTGCAAGGAGCCCCGGACTCTTCAAGACCCCAGGGGACATGGTCCCCTCTTCATCACACATCAGTCCAGGAACACAGGGACATGGAGAGGTCCTTGGTGGCTAAGACAGTGACTCCTAGCATGAAGTCTTCAGAACAAGTCACTGGAGAGTTGTGATGACTGGGAACCTGTATGCTGAAGGATCCCAAGGCGTCTCTCTAACATGCATGCCTTCTCCAGCAATCTGTTAGTCTGTCCACTCTGACTCTCATCTCCTCAAATACCACCGGGTTCTTGTTGCTGTGTCACGTCTGTGAAACGCATGTCACTTCTGTGCCTGTCCTTTCAGAGTTTATTTATTACTGAAATTCAAATGCTCGTTGTCAATGGGTGAGTATCCGTTGGAATTAACAGTAGTCTCTCCCATTGGCTTGTATTGTTAATATTTACATAACTTCAGATTATGGCCTTTGGGTAGGGACACCAATGGAATGCAGAATGAGCCACGATCTAGAAGTTGCTTCTTTCTATAAAAAAAAAAAAGAGTATGTTGTATTTTATTTATGTTTTTAATAAATGAAACAAGTCAAATAGCTTCCAGTAAACTTTACAAAGTAAAATATAAGGCTTTGCTTTACACACGTCTTAGCAATCCAAATGGATACTACACAGTGGTATTTGGGAGCTGGGGGTTAGTCAACTTGAGACTTTCTGAAGCAAGCCATTTACTGTGTCTATAATATGGAAATCTGCAGGAAGAGAAAAATCAAGTTTGAGTCTTTTTTGTTACCTTTATCTTCAAGTGAGTAAAATTTACATAAAGTCATCTTTATTGACCTTTCTTATGTGTTCTAGCACTACCAAGACCACACTAACCTGCTCTCTTTAACTTGAACTTCGACCTAGTATTTTGACCTGTAAACTGACCCTTCTTACCTCCTCAGTTATAAAGTCTCAAAGCTAGACGGCTTAGAAATAGGTGGAACACAGGCTCAGATACCCTAAACTAACCCAAGTGTTGTATTTCAGGGTTTCATTGGCACACGTTTCATAGTCTGAATTATTACCTCCTGGAATGCTTCTTAGTTTTCATTAGAATGCTGTAGTTTTTATACCATCCATCTCTTTTGAGGTTTTATTAATGCTTAAAATATAAAGATTTTTTTTCCCAGCTTGTCAAGGAAGCAGTAAATTTTCTTTTCTAGTTGAGAGGACTTATAACAAAGAGCAAGACCATGATCTTTGAAATCAGCTCAGTTATCATCAAAACTGCATCCTTGTCAGAATTGTGCCCTTAGGTTCACCTCTCAGCCTCAGTTCTTAAATCTCCAAAATGGGAGTTTAAAATAAATAAGGACTGTAATCGTTGTGGGGCAGAAACTGTATCTATTTGCTCATAGGTGCTGCCCCAAAGGAGACTTTTGGGCAAAAAAGCACAATTTTGCTTTAAAAGACCAGTGTCCTTCGAGTTGGAATTACTGTGAGTTGTTCTACATGGGTCCAATACCCAGACTTCTCCTCTTCTGAGATTTCAGCCCTGCTAGTTTGCAAAGGAGGTTTAATTTTAATTAGGTGATTTCTCAAGGTTTTGCTGTTCTGCAATTCTGAATATCATCCATGTATAAATTAGATTTTAGACGTACTGTAATAGTTACTTCCTGAATCAAGGGGACACAACTTCCTTTACCGTAACTTGGGGAACTTCAGTTCTGTGGAGTTAAGCTCAGGGAATCCATTGTGTGTGTGTGTGTGTGTGTGTGTGTGTGTGTGTGTGTGTGTGTGTGTGTGTGTGTGTGTGTGTTACCTGTCCTCATAACTGCCTCCATCCCTCCCTCTTGCTGTGAAACCTGCCCTGCTCCGAGGACCTCACTTGAAATTGTGTGGTGTGGAGGGAACGTTGCTGGGCTTATTGTCTGACAAATTGGTCCTCTTCCTGGGCCACTCACAAAAGAGCTGGTGACCAGGACAGTTACAGCTGCTCTGGGGCTCAGTGTCTGCATCTCTAAAACAGCGTCATCCCTCCTGTCCTCTCTGCCCTGCCAGATGCAAGGTATGTTAAAGTGCTTTGAAAAATCTCCTGGGATGAGCAAATTTCGGATGAACCACTGGCAGTATTAAAAAGCACAGAGCCTATATCACCCTGTAGGAGTAAAAGGGGTCAAAGTCCAATATGTAATTCAAAGACAGGTTGACTGAGATTTGATATCTGAATTATTTTATTCACTTTATGGAGGGAAGAAAAATTTTGAGGTCCTACCATAGATCAGGATTCATATAAATGAGAGAAAAACCAATTTCCAAGCACAACAAAGAAGGCTCAAGTTAAAGTCTAGTTTGAATCAATAGTTTGGTTTGATTTTTTTTTTTCTTCTTTCCTTCGAAATATACCAGTTTTGTGATCTTTGGCATCTCACTTAACCTCTCTGAGCTTCAGTTTCCTCATCTGTACAATAGTGATAATAATGCCAGATTCTCGGCTTTTTTTGTTCAAATTAAAGACAAACTATGAAAACATGAGCATGATCTGGAACCCACATGCCCCCTAGAAATATTGATTATTGTTTCTAGCTTTTACATCTTTCAAGTATACAACTAAACTAGATGTCGAACTCCATTTATATGTTATTATAAATGCTTTCGTAGCTATCCAAGGGTATATAAGTAAAAGAAGGATGAAAAGAACTCTACCCTCCCCACCCCACCCTACCCCCAAAAGCAAGAATGGGTTGGAAATAGGAGAGATGACAAAAATTATTTGTCAGATAGGAGATGCCATTTTTAATAAAACATGCATCAATTTCAAGGTAAATTTTAGAATGAAAACACTTTTTGAAATGGATTGGCCTACATGCTTGTGAAGTTCCCATACCCTTGTTCTTAATGACTTAGCACAAAGGAATAACTAGAGAAGACAGCTTGGTGACAAGTGTTGAGATTTTTAGGACACGACGAAGATGTAAAAGAAAGTCCTAAGGGTTTGAGTTCAGAGGGTCCTCGGAGCAGAGGGATGTCTTGAGCAGCTTGCATTGGGTCTCCATGGGGCAGAAGGTGTTTCTGAGGAGGTGAAATGTGAATGGATGTTGATGGACTGGCAATGAGCACAGGATGACAGATACCAGGCAGCCTAAGCTGTGGGTGATGTTTGGGCAAGAAGGAAGTGAACTCTAAATACCAGAATATTTATTTGCAATTATGTACACAAAACATAGTCTTTCTAGTGACCCAGCAGACCTTCTAGAACAATGATTCTCAACCGGGGGGGATGATTTTGCCCCCCAAAGGACTTTGGTGATGTCTGCAGACATTTTTGTTTCATACAACAGAGAGGGGGCTGCTGGCATCTAGTGGGTAGAATCCAGGGCTGCTGCTAAGCGACCTGTGATGCACAGGACAGCTCCTATCCCCTACAAAGAATTACCGGGTCCAAGGTGTTAGGAGTACCCAGGGTGAGGAACCCTGCTTGAGAACAGTAGTTTTCAAACTACATTCCACTAGCATGCCACAGGGTAATAACACATTTGGGAGGATGGGAGGAGGGTGGTTCTGAGTCCCAATAAATTTGGGAAGTTCTGTGACCCATAAATGTAAATGGGTCTGTTTGCTACAGAATGTTTTCGAGTATTTAATAAAAAAGGAAAGCACAGCCAAAGCCAATTTTCCAAGAAAGGACTTTGTAAGTTATAAATGTTCTACAAACATAATATGGGAAACACTAATCTAGTATTTCATATTAATTACTTTTGGTGGAATACGCTATAGTGTCTACTTGAAAAAAAGGCAGAGTCGACCTTAAATCGCTGTTGTCGTTGTTGTTTTTTTAAAAAAGAAACACACAATCGAACATAAAACCTAGCCATGCATATGAAAAAAATAAATGTGGAGGCATAAACGTTTGCATTCTGACAGAGAGTACATCATCTTGAGGGTCAGGCAGTGATGAAAGAAAAGAATGTTCTAGTCCATAGTTCCTTCCTACTATCTCTAACAGTAAGAATGAATGACAAAAGTCTAATGTTTCATCAATATGCCAGGATGCTAACACAGCCTTTCTCCTGGTACATTTGTCGAACTGAATTTATTGTGGATACTCAGGTGATTCTCCCCACTCCCGTCTATAAGTGAGTTGTTATAGCAGAGGCTCACGTCTGATTGCTTTGTTTGTGAAAGGAGTCTCTTCACTTGCATTTTTTCCCTCTAAAATATTGCACTTATTTATTTCCGTGCTTTTTGAAGATGTATTCAACAGAGAGAAAGAATAAGGTGTACTCCCTGTTTGAATGTGAGGCCGTCATTTAAATAGAGGTGTCGGGCTGACATCAGAGCTGTTGAGTGAAAGCAGAAGCCCAGAGGAAAGAAAGAGATGATTTATTAAGGTCTACAGATCATACTGAAGCTTTAAGTTCCATTAGTTACTTGAATGTAATATGCATTCCGCAGGAAAGAATCTAGAATGGCTTCTGTGCAGAAGTTGGGCGTGTGCTGTACTGAAATGGAATCGGCAGCAATCTATGACAAATGGCAATTTATTAGGAAATAGGCATGTTAATTTAGCATAATAAACCCCTGCATTCCAGTAGCACAATTACTTAATTTTCTAGGAGAAAACTTATATCTCATCTTTTTTTGATCCTACTTACCATAGCATTAAGGGATTAAAAACCTTAGGACCTTTTGTCCTTCAATCATTCATTAGCTTGATGTTATACTTAATCCCCCTTCCATTTGCAGAGAAGTCAGTTAATAAAATCGGCTATCATTATTTAGCAGGTTTAAAAAAATGTGATACATCACTTGAAAAGAATGACGAGAAAAAAATTTTGAGTGGTTTAATTTTGTATTAAATGCAGCTAAAACCCTTATGTATTAGTTTTGCTATTGCTGCCATGATATTACCACAATTAGTGACTTAGAACAATACAGTTTTATTATCTTATAGTTCTATAGGTCATTAGTCTGACACGAGTTTCACTGGACTAAAATCAAAGTGTCAGCAGGGTCGCATGCCTTTCTGGTGGTCCTAAGGGAGTGTCTGTTTCCTGTCTTTCCAGCTTCTAGGGGCGGCCCACACTCCTTGGCTTATGGCCCCTTCTTCCCTCTTCAAAGCCAGCAGCAATGCAATGACTCTCTGCCCCTGTTGTCATTGTCACATTTCCCTCTGACCACAGCCAGGAAAGCGTCCCCATTTATAGGGATTCATGGATTAGCTGAATCCCTAGATAATCCAGGATCCCTGGAGAATCCAGGATCATCTCCCCATCTCAAGGTCCTTAATGACGTCTGCAAAATCCCTTTTGCCATGTAAGGTCACATGTCCCCAAATTCTAGAGATCAAGATGTGGACATCTTTGCGAGTTCATTATCCTGCCTGCCGTGCCTTAGTTCCTGATTTCCAAAATGATTTGTGAGACAGTGCAAAAGATTCTTCAAAATCAGACAAGCATAATTCAAGGTGTTTTGAAAATATGAGCCATTACTTCTTCAGCTTTGAAGTTAAATTAACCCAGACCTGAAATCCTCAGCTCCATTTTCCCCCATTCGTGCCATAGAAATAAAACTCCCAAAGATGGTGCGTAACTTTTGTCCCAAAACTAGCAATAAGTAGTACAAGTTGCTGGAACATCCCCTCTGTCAACTTTTAGCTATGAATACCCTTGCATCACCCCGTAGCCTGCATGTGTCACTCAGTGAAGCCCAGCTGTGTCACTTGTGCCTTTCCTCCAGCCCTGACTCCCACAAGCAGACAATTACTGGTGTCAGCAAGCATGGGCTACGGCTGGCTGCATGATTAGCTGTTAATATTTGGTAAGACGAATCATTTGAACCCCGTCAGTGTACCCATCGGAGATAAACTGCTCTTAGAGCATACCAAACCAGGCTTTCCAGCGTGAAGGATGCCAGGGCCAGAATAAAGTGTTGCTCATTTTCCGTGCAAGGTATAGAAAATGGACCCTTGTTCCTTCGTGGGTTCTTGTTGTAGATTAAAAAGGAGAAGGCATATGTCTGGAAGAATTGAAAAATCCTCAGCTTTTGATCCAAAATTTTTAAAATGTTTCCCTTTGACCTTCATCTCTTTCTCCTAAGTTGCAGCAAATGTATGTTTCCTATATGACCAGTCATGGAGAAATTAGACAATTTATTGGTATAGTGAGTGTTGATGAGGCAGCCACCCCCCAAAACCCTCTTTGGAACTAGAGTGATGGTATTAGATTTCTTTATCTCTGGACTTTCACACTGTAAGCTCTGCATCTATGATTAAATACACATGAGGTTGTGTGTTCAGTAATCATAACTCTTGGCATGCTTTTTAAAAAGCAAAGCACGTTTTTGTTTTTCTATTTTTTTGTCAATGCTTAGAAATTACACTTTTCGGCCCCACTGTTGGCTAAGGCCAACTAGGCAAAGAAAAGCGTTAGAAGGTAAGCCTTTTCCTAAGGCCCAATGCTTGTTTTATGCAAAGATTCTTGTTGTCTGTGGCTTTCCTCATATTCCAAATGAAATCCAGATGCCATGCCCGATTTGGCCCCTGAGTTCCCAGCTCATGCCGCTCTCCCTGATCACTGTTTTATGGGCATGTTAGCCTTCTTTCTGTTTCTGAAAAGTGCCAGACTCTCCTGTCTGTACATCTTTGCTCTTGCTACACCGTCTGTCTGCAAGTTTCTTCCTTTCTCTCCAACCTCGTTCATAAATGTGTTCTCAGCACAGCCGCCAGAGGGCGCTTGTTTGCAGTCTGATCTGCCGTGGCCTTCCGGTGGCCTTCCATCTCATTGGGGATGCAAGCCAGGGTCCTTACAGTGACCGTGAAGTCTCTGCACATTCTGGCGTCCGTTGCTTCTCTGATGTCTTCTTCTACCCAGTCCTCCTCGGCCACACTTTTACATTTCTCCATGTCACTCAAACATGCTTGACATTCTCCCATTTCTAGACCTCTGCCTTTGCCATCCTGTCTAATGGTCTCCCTCTAGATTTATGGAATGCTCCCTCCCTCCATGCCTTTCTTACTACTGCGCTTTCAGGTTCTAGAACAAGCATTTGGTAGATGCTTAACAAATAGCTGCTGAAAGAATGAATGAACAGAAGCAAACATTACTTGTTGATGGTATCTTTTGCTGACAGCCCTATTTATAGTACTCCCTGTATTCTGCAACTCATCAGTTTATTTCCTTCATAGCACTTATCTTACATACTTGTTTTTTGCTTTTCTGTCTCCCTTGCTAAAAAGTTAGCTCCCAGGCAGGCTCTACATGTCAGTGTTCAAACTACTGAGGTATAAATATATGAGTTCTACTGCCCTTCTGACTGTGTAGTTGGCAGGATCTGCTTGATCAGAAGGGAGGTTCCCTGAGTACTTGGTAAGTTACCTAAGACAGTTGCAGTGACACCAGATGTTGGTTCTTTTATTTTTGTCCATTCTGGCTTTATATAGCTCACTGCATCCTATATCAGTAAATACTAGTACAAATATATATCTATATATATATATATAATAATATATATATATATAAATTATATATATAATTTTTTTTTTTTACACAGCACGCCTATCAATGTGACTTGTCTTCCTTTCCAGCAGCAGCCTTGCCAATAGCCTTGGAAAAGACACGCTGTGGGCAAAATCCTAGTTTTCCCATGTACCTGCTGTGTGATTTGGGGCCAGTTTGCTAAACTCTCTGAATCTCCTCATGTCTAAAACAGGATATTGTTAAAAAAAAAAAAAAAAAAAAACTCCTACTTTGTGAGGTTCTCATCTATTCATTGAATAAATATTTTATTGACCACCCACTATGGTCCAGGCATTACCTAGTTGCTAAGGGAAGAGTGATATAGGAGACAAATGAGATGCCTGTCTTCACGTAGCTTTCAGCCTATTAGAGGGTGACAGATAGTAAAGTAGGAGGAGATCACAAATTTAGGAAGATAGTTTCCGTGAGTGATACGTGTTTCCGAAGAAATAAACCCAGGGTAACGGAATACAGAGAGAGGAAGTCCAGGTGGGAGAAAGAGGAACACACTTAAGGTGGAACAGTCAGGGAAGACTTTTCTTTTGCAGAGAAGAATCAAATATACAAAGATCCTAGGGAGTTATGTTTCCAGCATGGGTCACAGTAAGTTCAGTGTCCCTATGGTGGCCAGGATGGGTGGTTCTGAGAACAGAAAGAAGACTGTTGTGGCTGAAGTCATAGTAAGAGCGATAATAAATGAGCTCAGACAAGTAAGCAAAGGTCATGTAATGTACTCATGGAAAAAGGTTCCTGGAGTAATGTTTCTACCATTGTGCCTGGCACCTAATAATTGTCCAATAAAGTTAAATTCTCTTTTAAATTTAAATTATCAAGAAGAAAGACTGTATTTATTCTCCAGTAAAATAACAGGCATGAACAAAGGTCTATTCAAGTATAATAGTTTGTTGTGTTCATGCTAATTTATATTAATCATCAATCACTATTTTAATAAAGGCACAGAAAATTGATTCTCACTAAAGTTTGATAAATTTTTATCCAAAACGTGGTTGAATGTTTCCTCCTGAATTAATGCAAGCGTAGTTCCTATGATGTGGTACACAATGAACCATGCTATTTTAAAAGAGATATTTTGGTTTGGCTATCTCCAAGGAAAACATGTATTGAGAAGAGTAATATATATATTACTGTTTTATATATATATATGTGTGTGTGTGTGTGTGTGTGTGTGTGTGTGTGTGTGTGTGTGTGTGTGTGTGTTTATGTATTTCCTGAGAGCCTATGTGAATACAAAGAGGATCAGAAGGTCTTCTTTAGAAATCTTTAAATAATAAGTCTGTTTTCATCATTCTGGCACATTTGTTTGTTCTCCCAACGAATACTTACTGAATGCTGGTGACTATGTGTTATGCCTCATGTCAAATGCTTATTAATTAGGTGCCAAGTTTTGCGGATTTCACAGGCCAAATACCTCTAATATATAAATATTTGTTTTTATCCCCACAAATACTCCTATCTATCCACCCTCCCTCACTATATTCCTGCAGCAGCTTCCTGATGAGGTCTCAAATGCAAATCTGACCTATTGCTTTCTGCTTTTAACTATTTGTTGGGCTTTCCAAGAGCCCTGAATGGTACAGGGGCTTCTTTACTTTTTGCCCCTTAATATCTTTCTAAGTACGTCTCTTGCCATTTCCTGCCATCACTGTGAAATTCCTTCCTTTCCTTAGAGAAGCCTTGCTTTCTTTCTCTCATGCTATTGTTTTTGCCGGGAACACCTTTCCTCCACCCTCCAATAAATACGTTATTGAACACCCACCATGGTCCAGGCATTACGTGGACAACTGTCTCTTCCTGACACCTGCCTGGCAGTAGCATATGGACAGGCTGGCCTTGGCTTCATAGATTTTGTTTGGTTCTCCTCCTCAGTGCCAGGGCCGTGTATCCCAGGAGCCCCTCTGCTCTTACCAGATTAATTTTTACTCATCCTTTAAGTCCCAACTTAACTCCTCTCCCAAGGGCTGCCTTCTTTGTCCACCCCATCACTGTGTCAAGTCACGTGCCCTCTCAGGTGCCCAGCCACGTCTGTCTGTACCAGATTATTCTGCTCCATTGTCATTGCCACATGTCTAGCCACCCAACTAGGTTGTTAGCTGATGGGGACAGCCATTATAACTGAGGTTCCTCTTTAGATCCCCGGTACCAGGCATTCTGCATGGCAGAGAGCAAGTGTTCAGGAAGCATTTCTTGAATTGTAGAGCTGCCTTTAAATGAAATGCCTCTGACAATAGTGGTACATTCCTTACTACTTGAAGTCGAGTTTCATGATGTACAATCAAAAGCTCTGGTTTGATCCCACCAGTATTCATAACGAATAGCAGGGAACTTCTTTTCTTTCTCTTCTTTCCTTTCTTTTCCTTTTTACTTCCTCTTGAAATAGAAACATTCCAAACTCTGGAAATCTGAGCCAGTCCTGCGATTTTCATTGAGTGGACTTGCTAATGACCGAGGGTACCTAACCGTGCTAAACTCCCCCAGTTTTTTCACTTTTATCCTGTAGAATTAATTGCTTTGACTTTCCAGTGTTAGTAATGAATTGAAAGAATAAGTGTGCATGCTAGCTTAATAAATGTGTTTTATCGAAGGAAACCCAGCAGTGCAACTGCAAAACGTTTCTGTTTTCAATGGTTGCCAGAATGAAGCCTCCAACTTTACCCAAAGTCAAGCTTGCAGAATCAGTAATGAATCCATTACTGTCTTGACGTCACTTTTTCGCATATCTTGTTGGCGCTCCCACAAGCAATCTGCTGAGTCCCACCTAAATCAAAATCAAAGACTATTTCATAGATCTAAGATTCATCAACTGGGGTGGAGGAGTGGAGAGGCTCCCAATGCTTGGAATGTAGCTGCACATCCACAGTAAATCTCAGACTTTCAAGATCGCCGAACAAGGTTTAAATTTAGACTCAGCTAAAATTTCGTATATACAGTTTGTGTTAAGAATGGTGCAAGATACTCATTTCCCATTGGAAATTTGCTGGGTGACCCTAGGCATGTCACTTACCTTATTTAGGCTGGCTTAGAGGCTGTGTCAAACCTCATTCTGGCTTTGTTCTGTGTCATTCTGGCTCCAGGTAACAGTTTCAAAACTATATTTTTTGACAAGCAGGAGGCTGAGTTATACTCGTAGGAGATAGCACCAAGGCTGTGATGGAGGCCCTTTGCACATACTGTCCCTGGTCTGAAAATTGTTTTCCTCCACTCCACTTCATCTCCTACCCCTTGTTTTTGGTAAGATTTATCTCCAGGAGGCTGAGGAAGATGAAGTCAAAGCTTAATCCTTCTTCCCCTTCTCCCCTTTCGTCAAGGGTTCTCAGGTCTGCCTGTATTCAAGCACGAAATGACTCTTTTAATTGTAAATGGAGTGGCTGAGGGAGAGTGTGTTTCATTGCATGTTTCATCTCTAGTCTAGAAGCCTGCAGCCCTACTGGCCTGCACACCACCATCTCTCAGCCCCAGCTCAGCCCCTGGAACAGTGGAGGTGGGTGGGAATCACGAGAGCTCCTGGGAATGAATGCCCAGGCCCTGGCACTGAGGAGGAGAACCAAACAAAATCTATGAAGCCACGTCCAGGCTGATCATACGGCACTGGCACTACGTGGGTGTCAGGAAGAGACAGTTGTCATGTTCCAATGTGACATGCTCATCAACAAGACATTTCAACAAATATCGAAATTCGGCAACATCTTTTCGGTGGTAACCCCACTTTGTTTGATCTTACTTTCCATCCCCTTTCCCTTGGGCTCTAACTGAACATCCTTTTGAATATCCCACCTTCGTCGTACTGCCTCGTCGCAGAAACATCAGCAAAACCCCAGGCACCGTTGTCCACCTCTGAGTACTTCTTGGGATTCCTGGAGCGACCTTCTTCTCGCCCTTCCTCTCCCACATTGCTCTTGGTCCAGCTGTTGATGTCGGAGGGTATGAAATGCTGCCTTCCAAGCCCGTCACTCTCTCATTTCACTCATTTCTAAAGTATAAAGAGCTATTATTGTTAATTTTTTGTCAGGGAGCTAAAGTTTAGTTTTTGCATGTGAATAGGCCACCATTCTAGTCTCTGGTTTAGAAACTGCTTTTTAAAGCTCTTGTGTTCTATTAAAATAACAATATCAAATTATGCAAATGTGCTAATTGCTTTATTGAAATTAATACCCTTAGTTAGCAAGTTAAACCTTGCAAAATGGCCATTTTTTTATTAAAAAATTACGGAAGTGTGTTGGCTGTTTAAAGGCTAATGTAATTGGGTGAACCCAACAACTGGGAAATGTCAATTAATGGGAGATTGTTAAATAATATTGTTTAAACAATCAATTTTCTCGTGTAGTTTGGAAAATGGTCCTGGTAAAGTAATCATGACTATCTAAGGCCTGAGGGAAGGTTTATGAGTATTTTTGTTCTGCCCGGTTTTTACATCTATTGGATTTTCTTTTCAGTTTGTCAAAAGTAGGTTTTGTTTAGTAATAGAAATTTAAATTTAGCAGTTTATAGGAAATTATACTTGGGATATTTCTCCTCTGTGAAAGTCATTTTCAAGCTGGCAATAGATAGCCACAGGGCACCTCTGCCAGCACGCTGTGGGTACTTGTTAAAATATTTGGAGATATTTTATTCCTTCCTTTGTGAGATAGCTTTCCTCTTTCTTAGCAAAGGGTTTTGAGATTATAAAGACATCTCTGCACTGTTGAAAGCAAGAAGCATTGCATTCCATTTGGCAGATACTGAGTATTCTTCGTACTTCATTTATTCCCTTCTCTCCCATTGGAAAGAGCACACTCACCATTAAACAACCTTCACATCCGTCGTCTTCTCCTGGAACTGTTGGTCACTCGGTGCTAGCAGTGCAATGTCCTCGTTGGAACATACTGCAGAAACCTATTTATGAAAATATCTTGTGGTTTCCAAATAGTTGGAGGGAAGGGAATTTTTGGTCACTTATGCAATTTACAGAATCGAGGTCAACAGAGGATGTTGGGATAGTGGTAGCTCGGGCTGTGGAGAGAAAGGCACGCGTAATACTCTGGCTCTCCAAGCTCATTTCTTGTCCCATGTGGTTTGCGAGCCATTGGCTTTGCAAACCAGAAGCCAGCCTCACATTTCAGAGTGTAAGCTCCTGTTCCTCGTGTCATCCAGCGTGTGAGAGTCATCACTGTCGATGGCAGATCATGTATAATTTCTCGGGCTTTCTCTGATGACTAGATAATAAAGTGTCCTTTTATCATATACCTGTCTCCGCTCTCCCTCCCACCCCAACATCCTGGGACCAAACTCACAGAGAGTTTGATGATTTAAATTTTCTTTGTTCGTACTGAAGGTGTTTTGGATGTCTTGCATGGACTTCTGTGACTGATACTAAAAATATTAATTTCATTGATCCAAGGGCTTGTAAACCAAAGTTGATTTTTTTTTTTTAATTGCTGGAACTGAACGTTAGTGAAATAAACTCTATCTTAACAGGCTGGACTCATATTTGACCTCAAAGGCATGTACCAAACTGGCTGTTGGTTACATTTGGTAGAGAAGTGCACATAAATGTAACATGAACTGCAGAATAATAAGCATCCCAATATTTTTAGATTCCTAACACTTTTTAACGTAGTACTTCTCATGTCAAACAGTCTGTTCAGTTATAAGACACCCCACACACTGTGGGAATCCAGCCTGATAGCCATTTACGTGCACTCTAATTTCTGCATGGATGCAAAGATGCTTTTGACAGACACATCCTGAGTTCCACAGCACACGGGCAGTGTATAGCTGATTGTTTCATCACCAGAAAATGCAAGTCATCTTTCATTTTTGGTATCAAAACACCAGATTAAAACCCCATTCCAGTTGACTAAGGTGAGTTTTTACCCTCTAGACTTGTTTTTTCCCAGTTCTAAGGGGAAGAGTTCAATTTTGAGCTGTATCAATTGAGTTCTGTACAAGATGGAAGTTGCTTGCTTTTGTTAGTTTCATGCATTCCCTGGACCTGAAATTTGCCAGCACCCACTGAGTGACATTTTTCTGGTCTGTGCTCTGAGAACAACTTTTATCAAGTACGTGATCATTTACCCAGCTTTTTGAGATTTAAACCGGGTTATGCTTTGATTTTTATCTTACTCTGAACTTCGTAACAGTTAAACCAGGTCCAAATAGGGTAAATCTGAGCCCTCTGGACTTCCAGGAAGAGAGTTGTCCTGTTGGTTGCTTAGTTTTCTTCATAGCAGAAGCATGTTTTTTGTTGTTGTTGTTGTTCATATTTAACCTATTTTATCACTTGAAAATATAGTATTTTGCCTCTGCCTTCTTAGAACGTGTTTGATATAATCGAGCCTCTCTTCATGGACTCTGGGTGGTTGCTAAAGCATCAATGTCTCAGAGGTTTTTTGAGATAGTTAAAGCTATTCGCTTTTCTCCTATGGTTCCAGACGACCTGATTAGTTTTTATGTCTTTTTTTAAATAATGTTGTTTTTCTCCATTTGTTGCTCTCATGCTGTTGCCTTGTCATAATGCCTTGCAAATAGTAGGTGCTCATTAAATATTTGTTAAATGACTAAGTAATTGTCACTTTTCACTTCTATTGTAGCATATCTGGTTACAGTATTTCCTCTTCTCTTTTCTAGTATCCTACTTCTGATGTGTTAAGGTTTTGGAAGTGATAAAACTATGTGCAAAATCAAGATTAAACGGTATACGAATGAGGATTTAGGGAATAAAAAGCCCCAGCAAGGGCTTGGATTTTGTGACATTTGTTTTGACGGCTAAAAGATGGCTTTCAAAACTTGCTTTCTGCTTTGAAACTGAGCTCTGAATCCACAAAACTAAGAAAGTTGAATTCCAGATAGATGGGGTATTTTTGTATCTAATTTTCCTTCAAATGGTCATTACCAGCACCTAGGAGGACTGCCAGAAGTGGGATATATAAAAATCACTAGGCCATTACTGTGTTTCTGCTTATTTTAATTAGATTTCTTTTAGATTTTTTTTTTTAAGCTGTCCAGGGAGAAATGTGTCTCTTGTGAATGTAATGTCCATTATGTAAAACTTAAGTGCATCTGAGGGTTTGGAAAGTGTAAAATTTACACTTAGGGCCCTATGTAGTCAATGTGATGAGATTTAAGATCAATTATGGGGGAGAATAAAAGAACTGAATACATTATTGTTTTCAAGAAAATTTAAAAGATGTTAAAGTATTTTTTCTCGCTGCCAAATGATTGGCAGTTTGCTTTTTTGAATTTCTGGTGAGCTTTTAGAGTTTGTTGGTCAGACCTACTTCTGCCTCTCTCTTATTGTGTCCTGGCTAGAAGTGTTGGGAGGACAAGAAAATTTCTCATTAGTGACATGTAGTGACACTTCACTTTATTGTGCACGGACGATTTTCTGACAGAGATAGATGACATGGTTCAAGTTTCCAAGAAACTGTTATTCCATCATTGAATGGGGAAGCTCTGAACCAATCTTTCCGATTTACAAACAGGCTGTAGATGTGCCAAGTATGACAAACCGATACTGAAATGTAGAGCCTTGAAATTGAAGATGCTTCCGTGTTCATTTTTGGGTGTATAAGGTTACAAATAACTAAACACATTAATGATGTCAAGTTTTCACTTTTCATTAAGGAGTGACATGTATGGTGCTTGGTCCACAGTGAAAACTCTCTATTAGTCTGAATTTTTTGACACTGGATTCTTATTTCCCCATCAGGAAATATTTTTCTGGAGTGGAAAGGTCAAAATATGTCCCCCCATTTTCTTAAACCGTAACACATCCTCAAGTTGATTCCTCAAATTGCTTGCTGGTATCGAAAAGCATATTCCTATACAATAATGGACATTTGTTGGTTACCCCACCTCACTTTCAGCAACAGTCATAGCTCATCACCCCCTTGCCAACAGTGCCCAGTTTCTACCTGGGGATACGGGAGTGGAACACAAGATTTAGGCTAAGCCTATCAGCTGATTCAATCCATCTAGCCACAAGGTCATGTAACTTTCGCTGGGCCAACCAGAAAGCCCCTCGGGACTCTTAATCAGAACTCTGAGATGAAGCAGTGTGAGTCAGTGGGGTATAAAGATGTGAGGATAGTAGCTGCAGCCAGTTTTAGCTGCTGAGAAGCCAGCCTGGCAATAAAGTGGGCCCTCAGAAAAGGGCTGAGCTAAAAGAATCTCAAATGTAGGCAGAGTTCTGAAGCTTTGAATTAAAGCATCTCTGAAGCCTGCACTATTTCTAGACTTTCCAGTATTATCACACAATATGGTTCCTTTATTAGTCAAGGTCATTGAGTGTTTCATTGTTTACCATCAAAAGACACTTGATGGAACTACTCAATCAGCCATTTTCCTGATCATCCAGTGCTACTATAAAACTGTAAGCCATACAGATGTAGTGTAAGATCAAGGAACTAAATGTGATTGGTTTTGATAGACTCTCCGGTCAGAGATGTGCTGGCAAAAGGTTAACAAGAGGCTGTGGGGGCCGGAGTGGGGGCCTCTGTGCAGCGTTTCACAGTTTGATTTCCATGGTATAAACACTCTCACGATGGTCAATTTCAAGCTACCAAAGTGATACTGAATATGGAATTAGGAAGAGATGCTAACCGTTGGATCCAGGAGCCCATAATAGTCAGTACCCTCCGAGCACAACTTCTGTTCCAAAGCTGTTATTTGACATATGAGAAGCTGTGATCCAAAGGAGGTAAGAAGGATTCCCTGAAATCACACAAGTAGAGGAAAGGTTTCAGCCAAAATGCCAGTCCCCTGGCTTCTGAAGCCTAGTTTTTAATAGGCTGATGAGCTGGTTTTTGTGTTTCCACATGGGCTGCTAATGCAAGCACAGTGCTTCCTTTTAAGCTGAAGGGCCAATGGTCGTCTGCTTAAGACCAGAAAGTGATCCACATTTTCACCAAGTCAGCATTTCATACTTTGAGGCCCAGTCATTCAACAAGGATCCCAGTGGATCAGAACGGAAGTGCCTGCCATGTGCTGATTGTGTGCTTACCAGCCACACCCCATACCTGATCTCTGCAGAACCCGCAGAACAGGAATGATCTTTCCATTTCATGTCGGGGGGACACCACAGGTCAGGCAGATGGAAACTTGCCCAAGGTCCCATCCCATACACAGGAAGGGGTGGAATGAGGACTTGACCCCAGGTTTGTCTACCTTCAACCATTCAGACTGCCTCACATGTGATGTATCGCTCCGGAGAGATCATGTTTCCACTACGTGCCAGTGGACTTTGGGGATTTTCTGTAACTTAGGAAACATTTGTGGGAACAAATTACAATACCCAACACGAATACAGACAGAGCAACTGTTTGCCAAACAGTATTCCGGGCCCTTTGGGGTCCTGGTCATAGTTTTTCTTATTTTCCCTATTACCTTTTCCATCATCTCATCTTTGAGATTGGGAAAGCTAACTTGTGATGATTGACGTGAGAGACCCATGTCTTATCTCAAGGCCCTTTTACAAAATGGCATGAGAAATATTCATCCACTTCCAGAAATGAATGTGAGCAATCAGTAGTTAAAATCTAAACAGCAAGCAAAGGATTCCATATTTTAAATAAATATCAATAATTACAGTTAATGAAAACTAGGCTGGTGAAAGGAAAGAATGCTCTATTTTATCATTTCATCCTTCTTGTGCCAAACAGATACCAGTCATATGAGTTCCATACTTTTGCAGTGTGTTCTGTCTGCATTATTCAGAGTGACTCTGCGGCTTTCAATAATGTGGTCTGAATTATTTAAGTGGGATGATTAGCATAATCTGTACTGCACCCTTAAGAATACAGGGGCAATTAAACACTGAGCTTGACCCACTGCCCTCTTTTGTAGGGCAGAGAATATCTAAGCAACAGAGGCGATTGCAAAAATAAATTCTGTTCATTCTCTCTCTCTCTCTCTCTCTCTCCCTCTCTCTCCCCCCCCTCTCTCTCTTCCCCCTCCCCCTCTCTCCCTTTTTCCCTCTTTTTCTCCCTCCCTTTCTCCCCCCTCCCTCTCCCACTCTACAGTCTCCCCTGTCCTGCGTTCCCTTCCTCCTTTAAACAACTTTTCTCCACACCACACACACCCAATTTTTATCCTTCAAAACTGGTGGGAAACTGACTCACTTCGTTTCAGCCTAACTGGCACTGGCTATATCAGCAAGAATTGAAAATGCCAGTCAAACAGCGTCTCCAAGTATGCAAGCATCTGGATGTTTAGTGTGGTGTAGAGAAATTAACCAGGTACATCCATTGTTCATCTGGAATTTCTGGAGTCCTGTAGACACCCAAATGTTCATATATATATAAAGAAAAAAAAATAACAAGCAAACAATGGCTTTGAAGTTCCATTCTAATCATACTATGGTATATTAGGCAGCCACATCCAAATCTGAAAATTATGGTCTAAATTGCTATAATTTCTATAATAATAATTCTGACCCACTGATTCCCACATTGGATTCTCACATTTGCAGATGAACAGAGCTATGCAGGGGTACCCAGGGTCATTTCAATATTTCAAAAAGCCAAATGGAAACAGTACAATTCTTGGTATAGGCTAACTAAAATGTCAAGTTTCTTTTGATTAGAAAATCAGAGAGTTTCTTTTGATTGAAAAAAAATGATGCTAAATAAATACAATTTGGTAAACAGAACCTTTTGTAACTAGAAATACTTGGCAGATTCTATAAAAGGAGGGTTGAGCTTGATACGAGAACTGTGGATCACAAAAGTTCCCTGAGTAGTCTTTATCAATCCATCAGCTATTCACTGAGTCCCTAATTATTTAGGTGCCATGCAGCGGTAAGATCTAACCTGCACTCATGGCGGTGATAATCTAGTCAGAACGGAGAGAAAAACTTATGGTTTTACAAATTTGATGAATTTATCAAAGGAATTTAGAAATATCCATTTCTACTTCTAACCAAAAGGCACTTGAACACGGAAAAGCCGTCTGCTTAGAGTCTCATTTTAAAGGAGCCCAAAATGCAACATACTCAACAATACTTTGTCAAACAAGTTTATAAAGCCTGTATCATTCGTTTCTTTACGTTAAGGTATTTAAGGTCTCAGTTACAGATGCTGTCTGCTCAGAGAAAATGTAAAGCCGTTATGAAACCTTACAAATTCTGTTCTAACAACTGTCAGAATGGCACGCAGTCACCTAGGCCCAGAACAGAAACCCTGGAGGTGCCGAAGGAAAGCACCAGAGAGAGGAAGGGATCCCTGAGGTACGTATTTCCAGTGAGGTGGCCCAGAGGGAACTTGAAGAGTCTTGTTGAAATCCGAATACCTTCAGGCTGAAAGAGACGCCAAAAGGAAGCAGGAGGGCCGGACAAGGGGCTGAAGCAGCCCCAAGACCGAATTCCAATGAGGAAGCCTGCCTTGCCCAGCCCCAGTGAACCAGGCTGCTTCAACGTCCGTTGGACCTGGCTGTAGAGGAACACCAGTCACTGGGCTGAAGGGGAGCGAAATGAAGCCAAGTCTATGAGATTTGCCCAAGGCCATAGAAGCAGCCCGTGTCACACCTGGGATTAAAATTCAGATCCTTCTGTCCTCTAGAAAGACAACTGCTGTCACTCCTGATCATGTCCTATTTTTAAGTTCATTAGTGAACCTCTGGGTGCTTAGCCAGTTTCAAGAGCCAGTGTGCCAAAGCTTTTTAAATGGACGAGTCTAAAGTCACCGTTCTCTCGTTGCCCAGCTCATCCTCCGAGCACCTGCAGAGGTTCTGTGGTTCATACAGAGGCACACTCCTCATGAACAGGTTTCCCTGGGAGAGGGGGAAAGCATCTCTCCTCTGATCAAAACATGCCTGTCACAGAGCGCCAGCAGCTCGCTGAGCAGTGTCTGCTCCAAAGAGCCGCTGCCCCAGCCCAGCAGTCCAAAATCTGTCTTCTGGCAGAGGCTTAACTATTTGGCTGCTGTTTTGGAAGGTCCACACGGGTACCTCCCAAGCAGCTGGGAAACTGCCAGTTGCAGGCAATCTTCTCCTTTATTACAACTCAACTGGTATTTAATGCGCCCCTGCTGAGAGTCCAGTCCTGTGGGGGTATGCAGCCCTCTGCAGGCCTACCAGCAAGCTAGGGAGCCCCGACACACACGCAGAAGGCACTCAGATGAGAAGGAAGGTGGCCTATGGTCAAGAGCTTCACAGAAAGGCTCCCGGAATCCCAGGAGTGTCCCGGCTCTCGATGTCGCAGTGCCACAGGACCCCCCGGCAGCATGTCTTAGAGACACAAAGACATCGTCCCCACTCCATCAGGATTGTTTCTATTTAGGACACAAGCAAAGTATAAGACAAAATGAAACCTCTGTTTAGGAGATCCCGTAAAGTGAATGGGACAGCCTCTGATCCATGAGATTCTTTCCCAGACAGTCCCGTGTTGGTATTAAGCTGACCCGTATGCCTCTGAGGCCCAAGGAAAGGCACACTGGGCCCCAGCAGACATGGTTGCTGTTATTCATCAACCCTTCCATTCTAAACTCCTGGCTCCAGTTTGTCTCTTCTCTTATGTTCTGTTACCTGTACAATGAGGTGCTTGTATTTCAGCATCTGCTGAGCACCGCAGGGTGGCTGGCACTCCGGCAAGTGCCGGGGTGGCAGTGAATTTGTGACTGCTAAATATCAATGGGACAGTGCCATCGCACAGTGGAAGTTTCGGGCTGGGTGGCATTTTAATCATTGCTATAATAAGAAAGTAGTTTTGCGGGCTGTTAGAACACAAAGCGGTATGTTGGGCTTGAGTTTACATTGTGTCAGACCTCCTTTTTCACACGTGTGATACCCTCTCACTTCTTGGAAGAGTGACTTCTCGCGCTAGGTGATTTGTGTTTAGAAGACTAATCACAACTCTAATTAAGTAATTACTAGTAAAATAATTTATTAGCTCTCTTTCCCCCTTGCAAGACTATAATTCCCATGAAGGCAATGACAAAATGGGATTCTTCATCACTGTGTCTTGAACAGATTTGTCATGTAGAGAGTGCTCCATAAGTATCAATTAAAAGCATTGTATTAGTTTGGTGGGGCTGCCACAACAAAACACCACAGGCTGGGGGGCTTAAACAACAGAAATTTAATTTACTTCCTCATAGTTCTGGAGGCGAGAAGTACAAGGTCAAGGTGTCAGCAAGTTTGGTTTCTCCTGAGGCCTGTCTCCTTGGCTCCCACATGGCTCCCTTGCGTCCTCACACAGCCTTGTCCTCTGTGTGTGCACCCCTGGCGACTCTGTGTGTGCAAATCTCTTCTCATGAGGACACCCCTCAGGGTGCATCAGGGCCCACACTGACGGCCTCATTTTAATTCAGTCACGTTTTTAAGGGCCCTGTTTCCAATTACTACAGTCACATTCTGGGGAGGTTAGGGCGTCAGCATATGAATTAGGGGAGGACACAATTCAGGTAACAGGGATGAATGCTATAAACGGAATGAACTATGTCACAGAAAACTGGTTCATATTAGAGTAGAGAAATTTGGAAATAGTGTACATAAATATTACATTGAAATGAATTACTGCTATTCCTGGTGCTATCACGCCCCCTCCTAAGTTCCCTTGAGGAGGACAGAGAAAGGGGGGCATTACAGCCAGCAGGCCAAGAGCGGTGTTCGAGCTCGGGGTAGGTCACAGGTTGGCTCTGTAATGTGGGGCTACTCTTTCTATTTCTGGGCCTCACGTCTTCAACCTACAAAATGAAGGGGCTGGAGTCACTCTGCGATTCGGTGCAAAGTAGATCAGAATGCAAATATTCCCCCTGGCTGTTCTGGTTGGCTAAGAGCAATAACCTTCAGTAATTATTGTTCTCCAAGGCTTGGGGAGAGAAAACAGGGATCCAAGTCTACCCTCTCTTTTCCTTCGTGGGGGTCCAGCCAAAGTCTCTACCCCAGGATGCTTCCTAAATAGCAACTTTTAAGCAATTTCCTCAATAGGAAAAGCCAGCAAATGTTCCAGATGTCCATCTTGTTGAATGGGAGCAACTCTTTGCTGCCTTCCATCCATCTACCGCCTTAGCGTTGATTGATTTGGGGGGTGATAAAGTGGTCAAGGCAGCAGGAAAGACCGTATTTCCACAAATATAGTAGTCAAACCTTAGTTCCCCCTCCGTACACTGCCCCAAAGCTCACAATAGAAAACTAGTGAAACCCCATGCAGGACCACTTTCCACCCTATTCCACTGATGTTTCCTATTCTTTCCTCTCCCAAGAACCTCAGGGAGATTATTGTCTTGAGCAGTGAAATGACAGAGTAGAAGCATGGAACTTTTCTCCCTACGTCCAGTGTAGTCCTTCCGCAAAGTACAATAAGTAATGTTTTGTGACTCTGTCCTAGCCTTGTTGTCTCCTGGAAATACTTGTTCCTCTGTGTCAGAACTCGCTAAGATGCTGCTAGAAGAAAGTCCCTGGGATGATGAATGGATGCCGAGGTTTCTGAAATGTTTCATCAGTGAGGTGTGCTGGTCTGCAGGTCTGCAGGTTTGCTCACTGCAGTCCAAAGAAAGGCAGGATCCCCGCTGCCTTTGTTGGGATTTGCATATGTTCTTCCCGGTCTCATTTACCAGCCCTTGGCACAAGAAATCACCTTTCTGAGTTGACAATGACTTTACAAATCTATATCTTTGCCTTTCTAGTTAGTGCCTTTCTTCTCGTTATTTCCTCAGTCACATGGAGTTACAGAAACAGGAATGCAGAAAAGTACCCAAATAATTGTGATCTCCAGAAATTCTGGGCCATTTGCATTTCAGCATAAGACATCAGCGTATGAAATACACTGACCAGAACTTGGGGAACCTGGCACCCCCACACCTGATAGAATGCTTCTCCTGTCTACTCTTGGGTTGTGCAGTCAATTGATGTTTTGTTGACTCTCCTTCCCTTCGATCTCCTTTTCTATATGACTTTAATTCTCCTGCTAGGATTTCCCATTTCTAGTCCCAGTGGCTTTTATGCCTCGGCTCAGCCAATCTCTAAGAAACAATGCCATACATCTCTCTCATTTCTTCTCTATCCCATGTCCTTCTTGATCCCCTTCTTACCTGTGCAAACACAATTGGGGTCCTGCCAAGATAAGGATCACCCTTTAGCTTCAGTCCCTGGGCCTAGGGACTCATGAAAGGTACCTGATAGAGTTCAACCAGAAGTTGGTTGTCTGTGCTTTATTCTGCAAGATTAAGGATCAGGGCAAACTTGCCTTTCTCTTACTGAGAAAAAAGCACCTCTAACCTATTCTTTAATCCCCTGGTGGTACTTCGTATATCATCCACCCCCACTCTTTGACCTCTTCAGCCCCCACAACCCCCTTCACCTCCGGGACTCCAGCCACACAAGCCTCCTTTAGACCCCGCAGACGTGCCAGGCTCCTTCCCATCCAAAAACCTGGGTTTTCTCTTCCTGGCATACTTCTTCCCTATAGCTGTGCTGCAGCCTTCTCATCAATTTCAGAAGCTCGGTGTGTGCTCAGATGTCACCTTCTTTCAGAAACCTTCCCTGCCGACGTTCGTTGAAGTGATTTCACCATCTCCACTCAGTCACTCTCTTTTCCATGGTGATATTCTACTTTCTTCCGAATCTTATGCCCCTCAAAAGTACGCTCCGTGAGGGTTGGGACTCTGGGTCATGCCCCGTTTTCTCCAGCACGGTTAACTGTGTGTGTCACTGATGAGCTACGCGACAAAGATTTGTTGAATGGACTTAGAAGCACAGGACTGAGGAAGAATGAATTAGAGAGGAAGATACAATGTATGATCTCCAAAAGGGAGTCAGTGGAGACACTGACGTGGTTGGGGTTTTAGCACTTGAGTTTATAGTTCTTTAGGCTTTTCCAGTCATGGGCTGTGTCTGAGAAATGGCAATAGTACAGCCACCCTGCGTCAGCTATCTCCTCTACAAAAATTGTCCTCAAGGGTATATGCCGCCTGATCGTAGCATCTTTTCTCATTTCTAGATTCTCCTATCACCTCAGATTTTAACAGATTAAAAATATGATGATGAGTCCTGGCCGCACAACTCAATCCTCCTCCTCAACTAGGCCAGTGTCACTGCCCACCTCCTCCTCTCAAGGAAAAATAAAGAAAAAAAAAAGAAGAAGCCAGCCCTCACGGACGCTTCATTCTCTTTAGACCCTCATGCACAATATATCAAAAAGGAGTTTCGTTACTGTCTGCAAAATGAAATACTCATGCATCCATTCATCCCTTGTGATTACTTTTAGAAACTTGAGAGAAGCCTATGAACAAACAGGTCCCTGGCCCCATGGAGCTTAGAGTCGCCCTTTTCTGTTTCAGTTGAATGAAAGCACAACGAATGAGCACCATTCCCAAAGTCCGGGCTCTCCTCTCTTTCTTCAACAACAGTCTCCTGATCATGTTGCCCAACGAACCACGTACGTCCTTTGCAGGAACCTAGACTCCATTTGGGAACGAGCGTTTTCTTATGCTGAGTTTTTGAAACTTTTTTATGTTTGGACCATCACTCTAATTTATTCCCACATTTCTCCACTTATTCTCTTTTTCCCCAGCAAAGTCATTTGTTTCACTATCCTTTCAACCTTCATTTTTATTCCTATAGTACCTAGCACAGAATTTAGATTGGACGGAACCTTAAACATGAGTTAGCACAACCCTTTCATTAATATCAAAAAGAAAACTGAAGTTCACAGGCTGAAAGTCACAAAGCTAGTCCTAAAAATAGTGCTTCCTGACTCTTAAGACTCTTTCCCCAACACGTTTTCACTGGTGATTGTTAGGTGTACGTCCATATGGTTGGTCTGTTAGCAGCTACTATCAGAGCCCAATTAAAGTTCTCAAATCAAGTGGAGAATTCAGAGAGAGGTTTTCTTGAGTGAACCGGGGAAGAGGAACCAGGTGAGGAAAGAGGAGGAAGAAGTGACCTAAAGGGAATCGTGTTTATGGACTCGAATTTCTGTGCTCTCCAGATCATCCAGGTTAGGCATCTGAGTTGTTAGAATACGGGACACCCGTTCTGAGCCACCAAATCTTTAGCAATTCAAATCTTTGAACTGATCTCAACACTGAAGAAAAAAGTAAACATGCACACGTTTCTTTTTCTCTTTTAGTGTAAGGCCTGGGAGTATACTGGGGTGTTGCTGAAGCCAGAGTTTAAAAGTCCAGTAATTAATGACTACTGGTGCCTCAGTGGCAGTTCCAATAGGCCGGTTAATGCATAATGTCTCCCTACATGAAACTTGATCAAAAAGCTTTAAACCTGCTGGGCCCCTACCAGTGGCAGAAGGAGACATGGGGACCCAGGGCCTCCAGGACGGGTACACTGAGTGACTGGGAAAGACCACATTTATAACAGGACATAAAAGAGGTCCTGTCCTTAACATGTGCTGCGTTGCAAACAGACCAGGATTCTCAAATGATGTGTAAGACAACTATCTGAATGGACAAAAGGGAAGCAAAAAATAAATACTACGTAAAAGAAAGCACACATCTTTTTCTTCTCTGTGTTTGAAAAGCTTCCCATGAAGAGAACATGATATGTCACTGCAAACGTGGATCAGCCTCATTAGGAAGAAAGAAAATTGTTTGAAATAAATCTCAAAGAAAAAAAAAATAATAAGCTGTCATTTTTTTTAAGGACACTATTATGTTCTTATTGACAAGACAAAAGAGTAATAAACTTAAATTAGAGCAACTGCAAGTTGATAGTTTGGTTGGAAGGAAATAGAACAACCTTCGCTATTAAAAAAGTGTGGGGGGAAGCAGATCTTTTTAATCAGCCTCTACTGAAGCCATGAGGACTGACCTTACCTCTCACTGAGAGCATTTTTGAGTCTGTTCCAGTGGCAGAATTCTTACCTCATTGATACAATCCAGGAATTTTAAAAGTAGAAGGAAGCTTGAATAATAATTATGTTGGAATATCTTAGTTTATAATTGGAGGAACTGGTGTCTAAAGCAATTAAGTGACTTGCCCATGCTCCCCCAGCTTTTGTATTTCAAGGTGAAATTCTAGAAATCAGCAGGAACTGAAGCTTATTTTCTCCAGATAGGGAGTGTGTGTATTCAGTCCTATCAGGAAAGCATCATGCTAAACAGAAATCCGTGGTGATTATTCTAAAATCAATCCAGAAACATATTGGGGGATGCTGAGTATACCTGTGAAGTTCTTACGAATTGAGGGTCCCAAGAGGTCGCCTTCCTTAACTGCACTAGGCTTCCAGCAGCAGCAGAAGTGTCAGGAAATCCCCATATTTTCTCACCACCGTACCTGGGTGACAAGGCAACACCCTTACCCACACACTCTCCTTGTTAGAACAGAAGAAATGCCTCTCTGGCCCCTCTCGTGAAGAATGAAGCAAGAAGACTCTGCAAGCCATGAGTGACTTATGGGACTCTCCAGAACTACAGTGAGAGAAGCCAGACAGCTTAGAAGTGACAAGCTCTCCCTCGTAATATATAGTATGAGTTCAAAAAAAGGAAAATGCAATAATTTCTTAAGTACTTTGGGCCATTTTCCTCTCTTGCTTCCCTCTCAGAGAAGTCTGGACACGTTTTTATTTGGAAAGGTGCATTGTGACATTTTATATCATTCCCTCCACCTATTAATAATTCTGCCTGCCCCAGGTGCTCATTTACAAGACGCCCTGAGAGAAGGGGGGACTTCTGGCAGACGCTGTGCAGCTGACAGCTTCAGGAAAATGGCAGGTTTTAATTGATGTATTGTGGGCACTTTCTCTATCTCTCTTTTAAAAAATATGATGGGTTTAGTATTCTCCTAGGACCTATAGATTTTAGTATGTCAATTATTCCCCGTTCTATAGGGACATGCATATTTGTGGCAGACTGATGGCCTTCTAGGTACCTTTTTGTCTCCATGTAACACTGTGCACTGATGTCGACATCTCCTGTCTCTCTCTGAATTGCCTCTCTAGACAAGAAACAAGCAACGACTCCTTCATAGATTCTCATCAGAACAGCCCGTCAGACAAATATTTCTCAAATTAGCTGCCTGCCATTAGTTAATAATTACAAAGAGATGAAAACGGAAAGTGAGGCTAGAAAGCAGGAATGTGGAACACCAAAATTTCTCATTTCAAAATAGGCCCATGGGCAGCTGTCTGGCTACCCCGGAGGGAGGCAGCGTTCCCCTGGCGCCAGCAGTTCCATGGGCATCGGCTGCAGGAGCCCTCGCTTATGATCGCGGCTGATCGCCAGCTCTGTGAAGGTGTCAGGGTCCTTCCCAGGATTCTGCGTCACTGTCTGGCAAAGCCACTGCCTCCGTGTCAGCTTCCGTGCAAAGCTCCATCTTCCACTTGAAACTCTTCTCCTGTGAAGTACAGGGAGATTTCTTACTGCCTCAGTTTCCCTCAGCATTCTAATAGTCCTTAAAAAACAACCACGTGCTTTGTTAAGGTATCATTCACATACCATAAAGTCTACCCATTATAAGTGTACAAGTCTATGATTTTTAAAATCAAGTTCGTGGAGTTGTGCAACCACCGACATCCCCTACTTTTAGAACATTTCTATCACTCCAAAATCCCCGTCTGCCCATTTCCTATTCATCTCTCCTCCCAGCCCTAAGCCACCACTGATGTCCTTGTTGTCTCTCAAAGTGCGCCTTCTCTAGGCACTTCTCACCATTAGAAGTATACAACATGTAGCATGATGATTTCGAGCTTCATCCATGTTGTAGCATGCTTCAGTTGCCCATCCCTTTTCATCACTGAATAGTATTTCACTGTTACAGTTATACCACATTTTCTTTATCCATCCACCAATGGATGGACATTTGGATTGTTTCCAGCCTGGGGCTATTCCATTTTTATGAACATTCATATACATTTCTTTGCATGGACGTATGTCTTCTCAGATAGCTCGTTACTGCCACTTATTAGATGTTTATGTGCCCCAAACTGTCCTAATCACTTTCAATGAATTATTTTCAGACTTCACAACAACTGCTGAGGCAGGAATTTTAATCAGGAAACCGAGACTTATAAAGGAGCAACTCACTTGAAATGTTTCTGGGGCCAAAACTCAAGTCTAGGCTCTCCCCACGATGCCAGACAGCCTCTAACTCTCCACCAGAAAAGCAGGCATGTGTCCTGAGCTTCCACAACAAGCCCCATTGTTCACCATCCAGCCATATCAGAAGTCCTCAGGGTAGCCATTTGAAATGGATTTGAGGTTTGCATATCTGCTCTAGGCTTCTTTCCTGTAGAAATATTCTCTGCTAAATTACAGCAGACCCCAAGGTCACTTCCAACCCAGTTTTAGCATTGATACATTGATCGTGGCCAATGTATCAATGAATGATCTGATGTATGCTTAGCACCAAGGTGGGCACTGCGAGGATACAAAAGATGAATGACAAAAAACCGTGATTTCTTGAGGGCAATATGATGGAGAGACAAGATTCACAAACGTCTACATTATGTAAAACTAATTACAAATGTACGAGAGCTTTGCTTATTTAAAAATCTGTGCTAATACCCAGGCCACTTACAACTCATACGACACCTGTCTATTTCCATCCTGAGCTATGTAGACACTGGAGCTAAATTACAAACATATAAAGAAAGCTGAACTCTGCATGATTAGCTCCTCAGAAGATATTCTCTGGGAACATGGAAATGTGCACATCATTTACAGTAATTTATTTTTTCATGTGTCCCAGGTAGTAACTGGACCATCTACAGTGTCCTCTAGAGAAAATGTATTTTTTTCCTCCAGACTGTATCTATACATATATATATTCTCTACAAGATACATATGGAGAGAGAGAAAGGAATATATTTTCTTCACCATCCCATAAATCTTTCTGACATGCCTACAGTGTTCCAGGTACAGTGGCAAGGCACACAGGCTTTAGCAGGGAGCAAAGTAGAAGTTCCCTGTCCTCCTGGAGCTTGCACTTATAGGAAAGTTGACTGTTTTGGATCATATGTCTCCCCACAAAATCCTTCGGTTGAATTCCTAGTCCCCAGTGTGATGGTAATTGGAGGTGGGGCCTTTGGGAGGTGAGCTTGGATGAGGTCATGAGAGTGGAGTCCCCAGGATGGGATTAGTCCCCTTATCAGGGGACGAAGAGGCCAGAGCTCAGCTCTCTCTCTGCCACTGGTGGACACAAGGAAAAGCTGGCGGTCTACAAAGCAGGGCCTTCCCTAACACCCAAACACGCTGGCTCCCTGATCTTAGACTCCCAGGCTCCAGAACTGTGAGAAATAGATGTTTGTTGTTTAAGCCACCCACTCTCCGGTATTTGTTAGAGCTGCCTGTGCTAAGACAATGGATATTAAATAAATACGGAAGTCACTGAAATTGTGGGAAGAGCAGTGAAGAACTGGAGTCTGTCAAGAGGATATTTATATTTCTGTCAGGGGCCTAAGGCTGCAGGAGTGTGCTCGGCTTTGCATTAAAACAAAACAGAAAATAGCCAAGCAACACAAACAAACAAAAAATGAAAACACAATGTCTTAGCCAATGTGTGAAGGAAGAATTAGCGGGGCAAGTTCTATACGCCAGTGACTTAGAATATGGGCCTGACAGGAGAGATGGAGAGAAATAGACGCATTGAAAAATGCAAAGCCCTTCCTTCTGTATCTTTTTAAAATATTCTGCAAATCTTCCATAAAGACTGGCAATTTCTCTATCAAGCCTGGGTAACCTAATGTATCAGTTCTCCATTTTCCCTGCCCACATTAGTGATAACATATCTTCCATTAACCTATGCTGAAAGAGCCATTTCTATTCTAAGAATCTATTTATGTTCCCCTATAACTTTCTTAAAGATATGCCTCTGGGCTGTAATACCTCAAGCTTATATATTCACTGAAATGTGAATACTTTTGCCAAATTTCAGAGGTCTTTTCTGAATCATTTCGTCATGAGTGTGTGGGGATGTTCATTAATTTGAAGGGACGAAAAACTGATTTTGCTTTTTGGTTATTTACCATGGAGTTGGTCTTCAATCTCATCTGTATCCTATGACTTTTATTTTTAAATATTTTGCAAATTAGAAAAGCAACAGGTAATCCTCGTTCTGAAATTTCTTTTAATGAATAAGTGTAGGTTCCTGCTCCTGTCTCTGTTTTTTATAATCTTTAGTGACATGCTACGTTGTATTTCCGCTCGTTCTGTCTGTGTATTCTCGGTTCTTTGCACAGTTCCTTATGAAGCTTCTCGTGGCTAACTCTTGTTACTTCCCAGTTGTCAGAAACCTTTAGTTATCTGATCATTTTCCCTTAAAGATTTCAAGGACAAAAGTCTAGTTTTAC
The DNA here is from genome assembly GCF_004115265.2 of Rhinolophus ferrumequinum. Lineage (NCBI taxonomy): Eukaryota > Metazoa > Chordata > Mammalia > Chiroptera > Rhinolophidae > Rhinolophus > Rhinolophus ferrumequinum. The sequence continues at coordinate 34,933,815 of NC_046307.1, forward strand.
CTTTTCATAATCTCACCTCCCATCAAATTTGCTTTCTGAAAATGTACTGTCCTGTACTATTTCCTACTGAAGAATTCATTTCCCATTTTTCTTTCAATTGCTTGTTGTCGTTAACACATTTTTTCCATTGGTTTGTCTCACATTTTTTTCTTTAATTCTCTTCATTGGTAAGAAGCGTATATGCAATTGGCCTTACTCCTTACTTAACACGGAGGTTAAGTTATTTTATGGTTATGTATTGCAAAACTTTTGTAATTCCAATAAGTTTCGCTGACCCACGTTGCAACGGTAAAAGCTGGTTTTTCATGAAAATAAGAATAACTTGTGTTTTTGTATAAGCCTCTGGAGCTTTTTAAAAATTAAACCTATTGGGGTGACAATGATTAGTAAAATGACATAGGTTTCAAGTGTGCATTTCTATAATACATCATCTATATATCACACTGTGTGCTCACCACCCAGAGTCAGTTCTCCTTCCGTCACCGTATGTTTGAGCCCCTTTACCTTTTCTACCATCCCTCCTTCTCCCTTACCCTCTGGTAAGCATCTTCATTTTTAAAGGAAGGACACATGCTGATTCCATTACCTCTCTTGGAATAATTGACTTGTACTGTAACAGGAACTGAGAAACTGAGGCAAAAGTGGGAAAAAAAATTAGGACAAGGACTATATAAGGTGTTACACTAAGAACTGGTGAGAATAGAATGATAAATAACACATGATTCCTGCCTCTAAAGCCTTTATACTTTAGTCGGTTAGGGCAAAAAGAATGTTCAGATATCCATGATAAATTGAACACAAGGAAATAAAAGTTCAAAGGAAAGAGAGAGATTTCTGAAGGCTGCACAGTTCGATGAGTTCAGTATTGAATCCTACGACGCACATCTTCCAGCATGGGGGAGGGGGACACAGTCACTTGCATCATCACTTTTTATCTCTATCAATGAACATCTTGGTTTTTTTACCCCCAATCTCTTAAACCACGTATATCATTAAGGAGACCCTCGCCCTTTTGTTGAAGGAGGAAACTGGGAGAGGGACTTGGGATCTGGAATGGGTTTGATCCCGAGCTACGTTGCCCTTTCTGATAAAACCATTACCACCATCATCATCTGCCTTGCGCTTTGATCAGGTGTGTTAGCCTGTGTCCAAAGCAATGGAGGTAATTTTTTTAAAGACGAAAAGGCAGAAGGAGACTAATTACAGTACTGGTTCATTATTTCGGGGGGAAGTTAGCCTATGTGGAGAACTCTAACAGAGAGAAGAAAGAGCCAAGCGACAAGTAGAATCAAATGATGAACTAGGTGTGAGGCCCTTAGCAGAAATAGGTACTCGGTGAATTTAATTTCTGCACCTCTCTTCCCCGGCCCCTACTCCGGGATGACTGAGTCCTGTGCTCTTATGTGTGTCAGTTGATGGTCATATAAATGTGCTCAAAGCATTGAGGGCCCCAGTGGCTGCCATGGGCTAGGGGGACCAATTCTCAGAGTTGGCATCTTTCGTCTCGACTCCTGATGTACCAATTCTTGATGACAGCACTGCCCTGGTCATCCTTCAGTGGTCCTCTTCTTTTGACTCCAGTGTCCTCTGAAGTTGTGAGCCTGATGGTTAAGGGGATGAGTCCAGGTATAGTATGGTTGTGGTGACCTAACATTTTCTGCTGGGATGATCGATATACCACAGAGGCAGTTATCCAAGGATGGCCAAATGGAATATTGAAAACACTTGACTGCAGGAATACACCTACACTTTGAGCCTCTCTCTAAGCCTCTGGGAGCCACTTTGAATATTAAACTCATTAACTAGCCTGGGGCTCTTTTTTTTCTTTTAAGTAAAAATGATGGGGGTGGCTGATTCAGCGTTGTGGTGTATTTTAGCTGCACCTCTCTCCTTCCAATATGTCTGGACTGATATTTTATTTCCAGGAGGGAGATGGAATTCTTCCTTCAGTGCTATGACTCTTTAGAAGGTTTCGGAGAACTTAGGCCCTAACACTTGCTGATGCGATTATAACGTATTCTACAGCGTATCAAGAAATATGGTTTGGGAAGGTCTTGGAGAAAATTTCTAGGCTAGAACAACAGCATCTAACATCAGGGGCACCTGACTTGAATATGATTATCAGGAAAGGCTTCCCTAAAGAAGTCAAGTGATTAATAGGAGGCAACCAGAAGAAGGGGTTGGGGAGGAGGGAAAGAAGGGTGTGTGTGGACTGGGAGGGAAAAAAGTGTGTTCCAGGAACTGAAAGGAGAACATCGTTGCTAGGACAGAAGGAGGGAGCAGGAGAGAGGAGTGAGAGGAGTGAAACGGATGGTAAGACATAGTCAAGGACCAGATCCTACAGTAATTCCTGGACCACCTTAAAGGGGTATGGACTCTATCCTTGGAAAAATGGAAAGCCAGCAAAGCATTTTTAAGAAGGGGATCTAATGATCAGCTTCATTTTTAAAAGAAAATTTTGCTTGCCTTGTGGATAAAGCATATTAAAGAGGATAAAGAGTGATACCGAGAGAACCAATAGGAGGTTGTCACACTGTGCAAGATGCCACGATGGCAGAGTGCAACATGATAATTTGTCCTTGCCCCTCAGACGTTTACAGTCTAGTAAGGGAGTGGGCATACGCACACAGTTATTATAGTGGAATATGTGATGTACTACAGAAATTAAGCAAGATCAAGTGTGAAAAGGGAAGGATCATTTTAGCGGAGAAAATCAGGGAAATAGCTTCTTACATGTTACACAGGATCCAGCAAATCCAGTGACCTGAGGTTTGTCTATTTTGTTTTTTGCTTGTTTGTTACTTTGATTTGAATTACAACTGCTTCCAGAATAAGAAATTATTTTAAAAGTAGCATTTGCACTGTTTGGTTTTGTTTCTTAAGCTACAAACACACACACTTTACAGAAAGCAGATTTTTGTTAATTTCCTTTTAGACGGGAGTAAGTGAACACTCCATTCGTTGCTCCAGGTCATCTGTCATTCAGTACAGTCAAGAAGGGTTTGGGGATAAACGTCTTCTTGGAGGGCATACTTCTGCGGAGTCAACAACACAGATACACAAGGGCACACAAGAGATAAGAAGTCTTTATCCTAAGAAATCCAGGATGGATTGCCATTAGAAAGATGTATACAAAGTTCTCCTACAGCTCTCAGGGTCCCTTCTTGAAACACCCTTCCAAAACAACACTCTGCTTATTTATTACTTCCAACACTTACACGCAGCTCTCTCTCAATGCAGGGTGGAGGGCGGGCAGGGGGGCTACCAGTCAAGTGCACTGGTGTACTGTGATGGGAAAACTACCAAGCACTCCTGGTGAATCTCTTCTGAAAAGAAATAGGCTGGGTTATACTGAGATCATGAGAAAGAAAAATTTTAGCTGGTCACGTAGAGAGGCATTGGGAAACTACTAGCCCATGCTTTCATATGGGCTCAACTCTTGGATCCATCTATATTTGAACCTTGGATAAGTCATTGAAGCGCTTTGAGTTTCTTTGGAAAAAATAAGATGGTTAGGCTGACAGATCACCCAGGTGTTTTTGCAAACTTAGTTCCAGCTATAGATTTTTATCCAGGAGAGCTGTGAACTGATTTTTCAGAAGGTTCTTTAGCCTCCGGATAATTGCAAGGATGGGTGGCTATGTGAATATAAATTTTGACTGTACCTGATGGTTTCTGCGATTGAAGAAATGGCATATCTGGGCTAAGAAGGATAATAGTCTCCCATAGTTTGCATTCTTAGGCTACACCCAGAAAAGTCTGTCTTATTTGATGTGATAAAAGTTAAGGATGCTGAGAAATCGGAATCAAGGAAAGGGGATAAAGATGAAGAAAAATCTGGGGAAATTTCCATACAAGGAAAAGTTGTTAAAAACTGGGAAGGTTTGGTCTTGAGAAGACTTAGGGATACATCACAGCTGTCTCCAATATTGTGAACAATTGTCAGGGGAAGAGAAATGAGACTTACCCGGGCTCTGCCTTTCCTAATAGACCTGGAGTAAAATCGATTGAAATTGCAGGGAGCTTAATTTGCGCTCAGTGTGGAGAAGAAATTTCTGACAACAGCATCTAACCAAGAATGGAGTGGGACTTAGTTTTACTTGGGTGGGGAGTCATGAGGAAAAGACTGGATATTAATAATACTGATTGTAAAAGGCAATGGCGCAAGTGTTTTTGCATGTCTTAACTCAGTCCTCATAACCACCCTCAGAGGTAGCTTCTGTTGTCATTCCCATAAAACAGATGAAGAAACTGAGGCACAGCATGGCTAAGCCACTTGCCCAAGAGCATACAGTTAGTAGGGGACAAAGCCGGGATTTGAACCCGTGTACTGTGAGAGGAGAGTCCATAGCCATAGCTGTGCTGCCGTATTGCCTCGAGATGGGTGTCACGCACAGAATCTGTGCGTGGGATTTCTGCCCCAAGTTTCCAAGGGGGCCTCTGAAAAGTGATCCAGTGGCCGCGCCTTCTGTGCTTCCTAACATGCAGATGTCGTGGCACATGGCGTGTGCAGTGATGCCTCCCTACTCCTCTGCCCAGTCAGTCGTTCTGCTGTGGCTACACACAGCCATCCGGTTGCCTTCCCCACACCATCTGGAGTTGGGGATCATTGTTTCTTGGTACGGTTTTCTTTGACTGCTCCTTTGATATCATCCATGTTGTCCACTTTAGCAGCCATGCCATGATATTCTTAAAAAAAAAAAAAATCACAAAAATATCCAAAAATATCGAGAGAACACAAGCCCTGCTCTTGGGCTACAACTAGACCTTTTTTCCAGATGTGATGGACTGCAGCTTACATGAATGAGAGAGACCTTGGCTTAATCGACCCTTTTGCCCGTTAGGGAACACAAGTCCTTTCCAGTACAGGAAGAGAGAGAGCCTCCCTTTCAGATTTGATGCCATCTAGCTAAAGATGACCCAAAAGGAGAACGGACCCCATTCATAGGCAGGTGCTTTAAAATAATTTGACAACAGGTAGTTAAAATGTAAGTATGCCATACTGTCAGTCACATTTCGTCCTTCTGGATTTTAACGCTTGTTTTACCAGAAGGAAGATGATATTTGAGCATTTTATGGCATCCATCAACAGGAATGTGCACATGGTTTCAAATAAGGGTTTTCAGCCTTCTGAAAGCAATTACTTCTGCCTAAGTGGAAATGCCAAAGCAGAGATGTGTCGGCAACTGAGAGAATAATTTTAAAAAAATAATAATAATAAATACACACAATGATGCTGTGACACAACAGAAATTGTGTGTGTGTGCATACACATACACACACAAACCTTTTAAAGAAATATTTCAAAAAGTCTGTGTCAAACAGTGTTAACCCAGAGAGATGCAGAAATGTCAGACACATTACATGGGCAGGACGTGCAGTTGGCATTTGGCTGCCAGCGGGGGAGGCGTCCTCCCGCAACTAATTCCTCAGCAACCTCATGCTGAGTCTGTCTACAGGGAAGGGAGAAAAAAGGGAGGAGAGGGAGAGCAGATATTGCCTGTTATGTTTTTCCTTCACAGCTGGAGAAGGCCTCAGCTGTGCCGGCCTGGGGCCGCTGGGGATTTTCTGTAGTTAGAGGGGACACAGAAAGAAGAGCATCAAGTCCCCAGCTTCTGCCAGTGGTGGGCCAGCCTCTCCAACGGTGTGGATGGCGCGACTGAATGCAAAGCCAGACGGCCTCTTAGGGAGATGCGGCAGTGCCTCAGCTCAGCCTGTGAGTTTTCTCCATGCGAAGGTTGTGATGGAGGCGCTGGGTAAGGCTGATGGAGACAGGGCTTTGCAATGACCTGTCCTAACTGGCCAAGTTGTTGGTGGGTATTTAGGAAAAGACGGGGGCCTTGGCAGGGAAACTGCTCTCGCACGCAGCTCTCTTACAGTAGTCGTGGATTCTTACCACTGGGTGTGAGTTCTAACTCCTATCAGGCTGTCGATCTGACATTTTTTCTGCTACCTTCATGGCTGCCAGGTATATCACCAGAATAATACTCTGTGAAAATAGATATAAAATGGGATTTATTAACTGTAAACATCTAAGTCAAGCATCTTGTGTCAGTTGCCAAAATACTCTTTCAAGTTACTCTCGCGACATCGGTCACACTTTTTTTTTTTTTTTACCCTCCAGAGACCTATGTGCGGTCGCTCTCTGTGTGTTGCTTGGCTTTCCCCTTGATTGTAGCTCTGTGTTAAGATATTTGCTTAAACAGGCAAAGAGGAAGAAAGGGGAAATGATCGTTCTCTTAACCGAACTTTTCTTCAAAACGTGCCTTGTTCTTGCTATCTGTATCTGATATTTAGTATGCCGAAGAGCTTTTGAAGAAACTCCTGGTGTCTTCTACTGCAGGTGGCTGGGTTTGTTGACACGTCTTCAGGTGTAGCATTTACCTTCAAAGGGTGTGCTGCTGTCATGTCAGTTTCAATGGAGTAATAAAGAGCCCTTGCATTTTAGGGCTACTTATGTTTTGCAAAGTACTTTGTATGGCTATTAGCAAGTGGACCTCATTTTATCATTATGAGGTCCCTGTGTAGTAGACACTATTTTTCTAGCTTCTACCCTGTGTAGTAGACACTATTTTTCTAGCTTCACTTTGTAAATGAGGAAACTGAGGGCAAAGGACTCATCCAAAGTCATACAACTAGTAAGTGGACATGGTGATATTTCAACTCACTTCGTGTCTCAAGCTTTGATTTTCTTATGTATATGACCTGTGGTTGTCTTATGTAGTAGACACAACCACACAAACACTGGTTGCTACCTCCATATTGTCGATAACATATATATTAGCATATATATAGATAGATAGATATAGATATAGATATATATGTTTTGCTCACTTCTTTTTTTGCACTTCAGTCCAGGCACAGCTGTGTGTCTTCAGTAGGCACAGCTGTGAAGTAGAGCAAGTTGAACTTGAGCACTCCCTTCTCTCTTTTCTACTATACACCCACATATACACATACGTACACAATATCATATATACACACGTACACACACACATATACACTCACATGTGCATACATGTACACCTGCACACACGTACACATGTATGCACTCACATGTACATACACACACGTACACACATTTCGTTCCCTAGGTTTAGGACCCTGAGATGCTGTGAGTTTCCTCTCATTTAAGAAGAAAATCATCAATAATTCTGATAAAGTGTTAATTTTGCCTCTTGTGAGTCTAGAGAAAACAAAGGGATAGTTCCATAATGGTGCAATTTCATTTCCATTTATTTGAGTAGAAGGGATAAGGGAAGCCAGGGAAAAAGTTACAGCATCCTTGGAATCATCACACGTCAGTTACTTCAGCCTTCAAGAGCAAGCAAATGTGTCCCCAGAAGCTAGGGAGGGCAGATGTCTTCATGGAGACCTGTGTTTTCTTCTATTTGAACAAGCTTAGTGTTCTCTCAAGCATCGACCAGCCAGAGACCTTTAGAATAAGAACAGCTTATGAAGTACCCAGGAGCACATTGTAAAGTCTACTTGTATACACCCCATACAATTTAGGGGAGTATGATCCTCTCCTCCCAATCCCATTCCCGCCTTTCTCCCAACCAAGGTCATACCTCCAACAGCAGGTTGTCACTGGTGCTTTGTGAGAACACAGGGATGGGGTTTGAATTTCACGACACAGACTCCCAGGAAAGCAAGTGACATGTCTCTTTGCAGGTTTACCAAGTATGCTTGGCAGTACTTTCTTATATACCTTTTCTTCCGCTTCACAAAGACAGCGAGGGGTTTTGTGATACGTTAATTCCTTTGTCGGGACAGTTTTGATACTCTCAAGCCTCTTCTTAGATCATATACCAACACCATGGTTCCTTTCTAGAAGAGCAAATGCCCTCCCACCCCAGCCAGACCCCACTTTGTGCTATCATTACCACACAGGGCAGAGATATTGCAGAATACGACTATCTAGACTAGAATTCACATTGTGGGGGCTGTCATTTATACTTAATTTTTTGAAGTTATTCTTCAAATATCTTGAGAAATAGGCGGAGGGTAAATTCGTAAAACCTTAAAATGTCAGAGCTGGAAGGCAGCATAAATTGCCTTCCAATTGTCTCGTTACAATGATAAAGAAATTGGGTCCCAGAAAGGTTGAGATTTGTCCCCGTTTATCACGGCAGTGACTGTGTTGCATACTTTCTGCTTGTCATTCACACGTCCCTCGACCCTTGGTGACCTTGCTGTCTGTCCTGAAAGCTGACCACATAGGCGATATCAATGGGTGTCCTTATCCTCTGTCAACTGGGTTTAGTCGATGGGAGGAGGCCAGAGGCTGAGAGAAAGGGAGGCAGGGCACTCAATGCCAGCCTTTTCCTAGTCACGGTGCCCCGGCTGACTATCTCCCTGTACCTGAGATACGAACTCTTTCAGGTGGTCCTCTCCGTACAGTTGTTGTTGTTGTTGTTGTTGTTGTTGTTGTTGTTGTTCCTTTCTTTCTGGGTTCCTCTCATCCCTCCGTCTCCTTGCCCCTTGAATGCCAACGACTTCCTTTTTCGGCTAGCCCTGGAGCATCTCACCATCCCTTCTGGTTTGCCTGAACCCTGACCACAACTTTTGAAATGGTGCCCTTCATGACCTCTGCTCACATGACCCAGCTTGCGTGCCATCTGCTTTCATGTCGTGACCTTGATGGGTAAGGTCCAGCTGAAGCTAAAACTACAGCCCAGGTAGCTCTCCGTCTCCCGACCCTACTCTCTTCGTCTTTCCGCCATACTGCTTTTATTTTGCATAGCTTAACACTTTGCATAAGGATATAGTATTTGATAGATACGTAATACTTTTCACAGTAGGTAGCAATAGCGTATAGTGGGTAAAAGTATGGACTCAAAGTCTTGGGTTCAAATTCCGGTTCTGCCACTTACTAGCTGTTACATAACTAGCAAGCTGCTCAACCCCTGTGGGTCTCAGTATCCTGTTTTATAACTACAAGACCGTGGTGAAGCGTAAATGAGATCAATGTATGCAAAAACCTTAGCACCTTTCAGTGTTCAGTATTAAGTGTTTGTAAGTGCCCAGCACATGGCAAGTACTCCATACGAAACGTTAGCTCTTATTAGTGTTTGCTATTTGTTAGGACTTACATTCTGTACCAGGCAACACTTCTTAGGACTCGGATTCTGTAAGTGGAAACGTTAGCAGGTTTTCCTGAGCTGTGCACAGTGTCTGTCGTAAGATTTCCTGAAGATCAAGGCGTCAGTTCCCGGGAACACTGAAGAGCGATGGGGAAGTAAGGGGATGAGGGTGTGACTCAGACATTCGAGGACAGATGGGACAGGAATGCAGACAGCGCTGTGGTGGGCAAGCCTGGATGTGCCTGGAAGCTGTGCCCTGCTGGGGAGGGACGTGAATCAGCTCCCTTTGGGTAGGGGTGGGTTCCAGTTCCCAGCTGTCTGACCTGAAGGGAGACCATAGCCTCTGTTTCTTAGAGACACAGCGCGAACCTGGATGCCCTGCACCAATAATGACACCAGGGCTAGTCTCCAAAGGTATGGCTGAGCCCCCACCGGGAGACAGGTTTCTTTAGTTTCAGAGTGTGAAATAAAGCTTTTTTTAAATAGATTTTGTTTTTCAAATATTTGTTCTTCCTTTTGCATTCTTGATGAATATTCAGAAATGTGAAATCGGTTATACGTCAGCATGGCTGTCCTGGGGAGTAGCTATGGGTATTTGGAGAGAGTAGCTGGACGGTCCTAAACTACTTACTCAGGTAAAACATGATGCCTGACTCTTTGCCGATTAAAACTTTCCATGGTGCATTTTGTCCTCAATGACGACTCCTTGTCTCCCAAAGGTGTGGCACATGGTGGCTTTCCTTCCCTAGGATCAGTGGCTTCTCTCCCACCATTGAATAGGAGGCTGTGACATTCCTCTGCAAGGAAAAGAAATTAAGTCATCCCATCTTTTGTTGCTCAGGATGGCGACCACTCTCTGTGATTATTTGATGTCAAACAAGGAGAGAGTTTATTGCCCTGCTGGAGGCTGTAGGAACCCAGGCAGAGTTCTGCTGCTCTCTGGTCTCTGTGAGGGAGACTTTGGTTCTGACATCCGGTTGCAGGCACCTGCTACTTCTCCCGGGTGTTCCCTTTCTCCCTATTTCCTCCTTTACTTTTGCTAGAATTTTGACTTCTGGAATAGGAGGTTGTTACCCTATAGCCAACAAACAGTCTGTGTTTAGGTTGCCCTAAATGCTATTGATGAACTGAGCGTCTGTCCCTAGAGAGTTTGTTCCCCCTGCAGCTGGCCACTTGTTGCTCTGTCCACACTCCCAACAAAGAAGTGACCCATTGAATGCCTCTGTGGCACAAATGTCTAGGACTCTCTATGGCTAAGACAGTGAGTGAATGTGTTCTCCCTTCTAAATTCACTGCTTTACCTCTTTTCGGTCATTTGTAAAGTGAACTTGCAATGAACCTCATTTTTAAAGTGAACGAAGTGAGCCTTTCAGCCAAGAGTCCTAAACCCCAAACATGCCGTTTAACATTTCTAACATGCTGTGTCGTCATGTTTTCGTTTCTTTGCTTCCACCGCTAGCACATAAACTCCAGAAGAGCACAAAACCCTCTCTGTTTTGTTCAAAAATATATCCCATGGACCCAGAACGATGCCTGGTACGTGGTAGGCTCTCTGCAAATATTTTGCAGAATGAATGAATAAACAAGTGTCCCAAACAGACCACTCCAAGAAAGTTTTCTTTCACTCCAGAAAAAGGCCCAACGTTGTTTTTCTTTAGCTGGAGGATTATGGGCTGCTGTTAGGAAAAAATCATTCCAAAAAATCACATGCTATGAAAATATCAGTAGCAATGCAAAAGGAAAGTTTGTCTCTATAACTGATAAATATTTCAACTCTAGTTGATTAATAAATTGCAAACACAAGATTAAAATTAAGTAACACAGGACCCCACAGAATCCTCTGCAGCCCATTGAGGACCAGTGGCCTTCCGTGAAGCTTCAGAACCCATCACGGGGCCCTCTGAGCAAACCGGAGTTTCCCAGGCTTCTCAGCAGCAGTGCAGAGCACGTGACCGTGACATTGCCCCTCCCACACCAGAGGCATCCAACAGTGATCACATGTCTGCTGGATGAGAGATGGAAACACAGAGATAGTGCCAGAAGGGCCACATTCGGCAATATCGCTGATTAGAAAAGTTTCATCAACTTGGACTCATCAGCACATTGCACCAATGAGCTCTGAGTGCCATAGGAGCCGTCTCCTCGGCTGCAGAGAGCTGAGCAGATGCAGACGTGCTCCTGACTTGGGGCTAGCCTGAGGAACACGTTGTTCTTGATTCTCAGATAGCTTTTTGGAAGGGAATCAAAGGAACTAATTTACAGTCTGTCTCTCTTACACATAAACACACGCGTGCACTCACATGCATATAGCGATCTGAGGTGTTCTACAAATGAGCTAAGAATCCGACCAGCTCTTTAGGAGGAAAAGGATCACCCCTTGCCACATCCTACGCACCTTATTCTCCTGTTCGATGTGGGAGAATTTAACTGCATTGAATCATCTGTTTTCCACCTGCCTGGAGCATTAGAACTTCTTTATCAGGCAGAAGAAGTTACATTAGGTCAAAATAACGCGTGATGCTTGTGATGGCCAGTTGTTGCCCCAGAGAGTTGTTTGTCTCCCTTCCCTCTCATCTTCATACATTGATTTCGCTTATGTGAGACCCTGTATGACTTACACGGGTGCCCTGATATGCAGAGTCCTGGTTGTCAGTGGGTAATGGTGAGGTGAGAGATGAGAAGCCGATTTTTAGACAGTCTCCCGGTATTGATCTCTGTTTATCAGAAAGGCTTTGCTGTGCTGGTTCACTTCCGTGCTGAGGCTAAGGCATTTACAGATTTACTGCCACAACGTATTCAATCCATTATAAAGTAGGATGAGCAGTCACCGTATTGTTCCCCTTTCTTTGACCCAGTTCTAAAAACATCCAACAAAAGATGTTTCGTTAAGCTTACCTAGAGGTTGCAAAGCAATCAGAATTCTTCCTGTCGATGTTACCAGAGTTACGTTAAGGCCTCTGCATCTTACCCTCCAAAAGCTGCTGTGTTTTGGTCTAAAGAACATCTGCCTCACAGGAAACACTTTACCAAAATCCACTTGAACTTCAGAGATTATTTTTTTCTTCCTCCCTTTACTCGTCTTCCATCATTGCTGATTATCTAGCTTATAAATTCCATATTCACACTTTCTCATCAGCCTACCTTCTCCCTGCAGAGCAATTGCAGAAACCAGGACTGTGGCCCTAAGGCACACACTATTAAATATTGGCACTCAGAGTTGCAAAAGAGTGTATTCCAACTCTCTCTTTGAAGGCAGCCGATGTAAGGCTCATTGCCTGGAGGAAAATATGGTCCAAGCCAGTGAATGCTATAAAAAGATCTTTTAAAAAGTCCTTTTTGTGGTAGATTGGTTCGTGTTCCATCCTGTCTGGTGTCTTTTTATTTCTGACCTGCGTGGACCATAAAAAAACACAACTTTTACCAACAACTTTTCCCAGAACACAAGTCCATGTCATTTTGTTCTTCACATTAGATTCTTTATGCTGAGAGTTTGAAATTGCAGCGTCCTGCTTCCAAGTGATCAGCAAATGTCAGGGGACCCCAAGCACAGAAACCAGCTGAGATACTGAAGTATTGCATGCTGAATGGGGACTGCATTATCATTATTATTATTATTAATATTATTAATTATTATTATTACGTTTCCAGTGGGATGGGGAACAGAAGAAAAGGAAAGAAAAGAGAAAAAGAAAAAAGAAGAAAGATGCTTTGCATGGATACAACGTTATCTTCAATTGCTCAGCATCTTTTAAGGCCCAAAGTCATGCTAACACCAAATTTGGGGGCAGTTCATCAACTCCGTTACCATCCATGCCTTGAATTAGTGACAGACAGCAGTGGGTACTTCTAACTTTTCATGAATTTGTTCTAATACCGGGAATGTTTCTCCCATGTCGACTGAACTTCCGCTCAGTTTCAATTGTCTGTTTAATTAAGCCTTCCCCAACTCTCCAACTTGTTGAACTTGACAAACATTAATTTACAGGGAACATTTTTCTTTTTTTTTTTTTCCTTTTGCCCTCTTATCCTTGCCTGGCAAAGAAGCCTATGAGCAACTGGCAAGCTCATCTAGGCTTTCTTAAGGGAAAGGTGTCTTAATGAAAGTCAAAATTTCCAAGCCACTCCTGCTGATGTCCCATGTTGTAGCTCTTATTTTTCCTTCTTACCACAAGCATCTTGAGATAGGGTCTGGTTGACAGGGAGACGCTGGAAAATTCTCAACTTAACATTCCAGCAATGGCAAAAAATATACATATATTTTAGGGGATAAAATTGAGAGACTGTCAAGTTTTCCTTCCACTTCTTCTATCCTGATTTTAAGCTACAAGCTGCTATCTGTTTTTTATGTCTCTGTCCAGATTTTACTTCTCTGGGAAATTTTAAGTGACCCCCCCACCCCTCCCACAGTTAGGTAAGGTTCCTCTTCCCTGCGCTCATAGCACCATCTGTGTTTTTTTTTTCCCATAGTGCTTCTTCTACCCTATTTAAATTAATTTAGCAATTTCGTTTAAATTATCTAGATTGTCAGCTCTCCAAGGAGTGAGATGCTGTCTTATTCATTGTCGGAGCCCACCTGGTGAATAGTAGCGTCTCAAGAAATAGGCATCTGTTGAAGGTGATTTGTAAGCTTCCTGGTCTGGAAGCAAGAGAGAGCTCGCAGGCTTGCTTTTGTGTTTCAGACGGTCCACTGAGTCGCATGTGGCACAAACCCCTGCCTGTTTAGATCTAAATGGAGCACGCGTTTAGACGGAACACGGGCTTTTGGAGACTGTGGGCCTTGAGGATTGCCACTGCCGTCTCCAGTCTATCGCCCTCATGCAGAGAAGGAAGATCAGGGCCAAGATGCATATTTATGATCTGGGATGAATGTGCCTTCTCTACCTGCCCACCGGGCGCTCTCCCAGGAGTCTCCCCTCCGCCAGCCACACTTCTCTGCTCTGATGGATGGAGCTGACCAGGCAAATTGCTATGGTGATGAACGGCTCCGCTACCTGAGCAAATGTTCCAGAGAGATCTCCAGGGATAAGCCACATTTTAGAGGAGGATTCATCCACAGCCTAGGGTGAGCCTTTTAGTCCTTAGCTAGTCTAGGAGAGTGGAGTAAGGAAGATGAAAGGGCTACAATGTCAGCGCTCACTTTTCAGCAACCTGAGTGCCTGTCCTGGGGCTGGGTGAGAAGCCTTCCTGCATTTTTCACTCCTCCCAGGAAGTTATTCAAATTGAGACCTAGAGGTCTGGGTGTCACTGGGCTCATAGAAAGAGAGAAACCAAGAAGCTGAACTGAATGCACTTAAAAGAAGGATGCATTACCTTAAAATATGCAGATGGAAAACTGACATTACTGTCAATGTCAGAAGTCACCTTTCTGAGTAAACATTCACCTCCAGGGTAAAGGCGAGGATGTGTTTCTCTCCATTTACAAATGACTGAGTATGCAAATGCAGGGGGTCAGAGTTGGGCCCCAGAATGTGGAGTTGTCTTCTTTCATCTATCCATAATGAGGAACAGGCAGGAATCTGTCAAAAAAAAAAAAAAAAAAAAAAAAAGGCGTCATGAGCTTGATTTGTGCCTGCTGAATAGAGGGGACTTCAGTGTGAAACCTGCCAGCTGGTTCTGTGCCTAAGTATGACATCAGTCTCTTGTATGATCTCGCATCCTGTGTAAAATGCAATGTTTGCGCATAATGGGCAGGATTAGCAAGAGCTGGGAAGCCATAAATGAAAGTTTCTTGTTTCTGGAGAGCAAGTTAGAGCTTTTATATTATCTGCCGCGGAGCTCGGTGAATTTTAATGTATCTCTTGGGCTTTGGTAATATCCGTGTTAATGTCAAAATTGATCCCATTGTTATTGAGATGTGTGTGTTTTTTCAGGCCCAAGTCGCAGGGTGCCTGTTGCCAGGGCTGATGAATATCTGCATGGGATGTTCCTTCCAACCTTTTCCCAGAACTCAGTGAGGTTATCAGTGGTGCCTGCTACCAAGTTCTGTTCGTAGGGCTGCATTTTTCTGTAATTCAGTCATGCACCTAATTGATATTTATAGAGTCCCTACAAAGTGCCAGGTACTCTGCTTGACTCTGAGGATGGAACAGCGAACAGCAAGAGCTGGGTTCTTCTCCCGCAGTACTACTCCTCGGCAAAGAGAAGAAGAGTAAAATAAACACATAAGCAACCGGATTATAATTGTGCATTGATAGAAGTCCTAGGTGGGAAAAGAGTAGGAAGAGAAGAGAGGGAATTCCGGAGAGGGAGCCATTAGATCTGTTGGTGCTGACGCAGGACTGAAGCTGAGACAGAAAGGAGGAGGCCACACCAGCCTTGAAAACAGCTGGGGAAGAGTCTGACGGGTTTTAAGAACTAAGGGGAGAGGAGCATGACTAGTGGAGGCAGAGTGAGATGAGAAGAAATTAAAGAGGCCTCTGCAGAGAACACATCATCCAGGACCTTGCTGCCAGAGTAAGGAGTTATTTTATCCTAAGAGAAGCCATGGAAGGCTGTTTCTCCATTCAGTTTTTATCTTTGACAGCTATATTTTCCCACCTGTTAGGATGGCAGTTATCAAATAAATAAATAAATAAATACAACAAGTGTTGGCAAGGATGTGGAGAAATTGGAACCCTTGTGTACTGCTGGTGGGAATGTAAAATGGAAGAGCTGCTGTAGAAAACAGTATGGAGGTGCCTCAAAAAATTAAACAGAACTACTATATGATCCAGTGATTCCATTTCTGACTATATTCCCCAAAGAATTGAAAGCAGGGTCTCCAACAGATTTTTGTAGACCCATGTTCAGGGCATTATTCACAATAGGCTAAAGGAAGAAATAAACCAATCCTCCATGGACAGATGTATAGATAAGTAAAATGTGGTCTCTAAATGGAATATTATCCCGCCTTAAAAAGGAAAGATTCTGACACATGCCTCTCACCATGATAAGCTTTGAAGACATTATGCTAAGCGACATAAGTCAGTCACAAAAAGCAAATATTGTGTGATTCTGTTTATATAGGGTCCCTAGAGTAGTCAGATTCATAGAGACAGAAAGTCGAATGGTGCTTGCCAGGGGCTGGGAAGAAGAGGGAATGGGGAGTTATTATTTAATGGGTATGGACTTTCCACTTGGAAAGGTGAGAAAGTTCTGGGGATGGAGAGTGCTGATGGTTACACAACAATGTGAATGTACTTAATGCCACTGAACTGTACACTTAAAAATGGTTAAGATGGTAAATTTTATGTTTTGCATATTTCACCACAAAAAAACTAAAAAAAGACAAAAAGAAACAAAGAAAGAAACCCCCGAGATATTATGCTAGATAGAAAGGAGGCAAGGGAACAGTCAGGGAGACAAATGGGGTGTTGTTCCAGTCCAATATTGGGCTAGTGGCAACAGAGATGCAAAGAATCTGTGCATGTGAGACATTTATTAAAGGGAAAAGAAAAACTACAGGACTTATTGATGGCTAACATCACCGTTCTTCAGTTTGAACTCTGATACAATTGAAGCGTTAGACCACACTGATGGGGGAAGGAGAGGAAAGATTGGCAAAATCCCTTTGACGGGCAGATGTGTTTAAGCTTGCCGGCTTGGTGCATGACAAGGGGAGCTTTATTTTTAAACTCTTCAGTAGTCTTGGATAGAGTATGCGAGCTATTGTTGACATGTGAATATTTTCCTGCACTGTCATACAGCAGTCATGTGCTGTGTGCGAACACGGCTTGTCGTAAGATTTGCAGTGACAACTAGCATGTGGCTCGAATGGTTCACGCTCTTCCTTATTAGCAATGCACGTCTTCCATTAGCATATGAAACTAACTACTCCCTTTCCCCTGTGCAGTGTTGACATTCATTGTAATGATTTATTATCCAAGCTAAATAACCCTCAATATGAAACAACAAACTTGCCTGTGTTTGTGTTTTCCATTTGTTTTGTTTTCTCTTGCTTGCTTCTGCATAAGTAGATAGTTCTTTATGTGATAATTACATGGTACAGAAGCAAGCAATTGGGAAACCTCCTAGAAGGGTTAAGAATGTTGGTATGGTTTATTTTTTTTAAATTGAAAAATCCACCCCATTTTCCTGGCATCTCGCATTAGTGCCTTGGAATTTTAAAAATAATTGGATTATTAAGAAAATGTTTGTTATGAGCAATCACTCCATGTAAGGTTCAATGATCTATGAAAGGGCCACATTTGGGCTTCCCGTGGAGCCTCTAACGCCCCTGGGAGTTTTATTTGTTTGAGATGTTTCCAGAATGGTATGAACCACGAGGGTACAATTCAGAAGAGTAGTGGCTGGGTCTGGGGCTCTGCAGTTGGAATGATTGAATCGTGTCCCAAAAAAGCCACTGACTGGGTGAGTAACCTTAGATGATTCACTTAGGATTCCTGAACCTCAGTGTCCTCTTCTGTAAAATGGGGACAATAGCCATATCTATCTCATGAGGTCCTTGTGACAATTAAGTAAGATAATAAATATCAAGCTCTTAGAATAAGTGCTCAATAAATGTTGGCTGTTGTTATTATCAGTACGCTACACATATTTCCATGAGAAAGACATATGTGAAATTATATGTACAGCCCTAATATAAAAAGCTAAAAGGAGAATTATAGACAGTGAGGTCATTATTTGTGTGACCGTGTACATATGACAGTGAAATTAATGTGGAGAGGGCTTTATAATTTATGGAGCTCTTGGTGTTCATGATAAACATTTGGCAGTAGTTTACCCTATACACTATTACTAGTTCATAATTAGTGTGACGTTATTTCAAAGCACATCCTCACCCACTCTGGCCATTCTGTTTCTTCTCAATTTGATGTTTCCCATTTTCATCACTGTGACCCCTCCTTCTGAACATTTTAGACATTGGAGCCTTTTCATTGGTTCATGACGGTTTCCTATTTTAACATCACAGAAAACGAATTTAATTGTTTTCTATCCAGTTAAATTCACCTTACCTGGCTTGCTATGGAAGCTTTGTGTTCTAAAGAAAAAGAAACACTAATTTTTGTTGAGCTTCAGCTTAAAAACCTACGCAGGTTTTTCTTGCCGCAGGCTTTTCCCCAATAGAAAATTGTTATTGATGTTTTGTAAGTATCATATTCCATTCAAAGGTAAGAGGCTGCTTCCACTTGCCATTTTTCTAGTGATTTTTTTTTCTGTACTGTGTCTGCAAGTCAACACTCCTGGGCTCAATTAAAATATGTATTTAGCCACTGGATTTGCAGGGAGAAGATCTAACTTGAATACTAATACCTGGGCTCTTGCCTACAAATATAAGGATAGTGCCCATTGAGGGATGGCTTTCAAAGCAATGGCCAATGAACCCAGGATGTCTGCCAATGATTACACCCCTGTACGCATGTGCTGTTGGATTTTGCTGAGTTTGGCAGCAAACACAGGTGTTGCTCGTTAAAATCACAATTTGACTGAGGTCCTATCCAGATAAGAAATTCAAAGCCACCAAAACTATGCCACAATCTCCTTCCCGGTGCCTAGCAAATCCCATAGGACAGAGTTAGTTTCTTCCAACCTCTGCTCTGAAGACCTAACACACAGCGTCGTGATAGCCACTAATATTTGTAGAGTCCTGACTACGTGTCACGCTCTCCACCCCTAGCCTGGGATGGGATGATGACCAAAGAAAGCATAGCCCCTGCCTCTTGGAGCTTCCATTCTAGGGATTAGGGAGGAGATGTAGTTATGAGAATATTGGGTTTCCCAGAGGAGGTGCCAACTGAGGAGAACAATGAAGGCTAAGTGACTAGGAATGAATATCTCTGACAACAGAAACAAGGTATGTATGGCCGTGTGGCACATGGGAACATGACCAGGTGAGGGAGCAAGGGAAGTTCTGAGTGGTTGGAGCCAGGGACATCAAGGTCCCAAATAATTCTGGAGATATTATAAGGACCAGCCCGCCTAGACCATATTAGGAGTTTTGTCTTGGCGTCTCAGACCTTCCTTAGTCAGTAATAGGTACTGTTGGTAATTATCCTCCCAATGCTCCTACAAATTAAAGCTTAAATGAAATAACCTCATTCCTCAACTAGGAATTGGCAGATACATGATTTAAAACCATGGCCTTAGCTTAAAACCACAATACCGCACTTTCTCTGTAAGATGCCTCCCGAACAGTTTCATGGATTTTTGACTCACAATGTCATCATCCAGTGTCAATGTGGTGACTAAAGTCGACCATTGGTTTTATTTACATCGAAAAGAAACCAAGTTAACTGCTGGCAGACTAAACAGGGTAGGGTACACAGATGAGCTTTTACATAGGCAGTGTTATCTTTACATCATACCTTAGGTTTCCAAGCCTCAGAGGGAGGCTTGGAAATTAGGGTTTGAATGCTATTGGTCCCACTGGGCAGTGCCATGGCTGAGAGAGGATTATAGAGCTTTCTTAGCTGGTACCAAGTTGTGAAGTCCAAAAATAGAGCTTAAAGAGAGCAAAAGTAGTAGTATACTAGAAAATGATTACAGTGTATTTAAGGAATGAAAATAATCCTCTGAGTTGCAGTACAAAGAGAAGAAAAGGAAAGAAAAGGAAAGTGAAGGGAAGGGAAGGACAAAACGTTGCTACATGATAAGCCCACTTCAGTCATTCTCTCTCTCTTCTCTCTTTTCACCTTTTCCTCTTTCCTCCTCCCTCCCCTCCCTCTCCTCCCTGTCAACTTTTGCTTTGAAGCTAAACACTTGATATTTTAGCCTAGCACTAAAGAAAATACCCTTTTATGTACAAAAGCTTTGTAATTGCTGCAGAAAGATACTTAGTGGCTCATAATATTCATATAATCACATCAGTTTTGACTCATACCTCAGCAAAGGCCACTGGAATAATCCAGTTCCCACCTGTTTACCTTGTCTGTATGAGTACTTCTTCTTCCCACTCATTTTACCATTTCTATTGTCCTCAGTGGTTGCTAGCAACAAAGCTACCCCAGTATCTCTGAGAAGAAGTCAATGACCAGATCAAAAAGAAAAGAAAGACGGAGTAGATGTAAATGTTTGAAGAGGCGTGGGAGTTTGCTTTTATTTTTGTTTTTGTTTTTTGTGTTTTGCTTTCTTGGTAACAGTTGAAACTATCCTGAAGTCCTCAACCTATGCTACTAAAACTTTGCTGGTCAGGTAATATCTCAATTCATGGACAACTGTCTCATGACCAAGGCTTCCTCTCCGAGCTTTGAACATATGGCTGTGTCTGGTGGCTTCAGTGATTTCGCCAGGGAGAGTTTTCTATGATCTCTATTTGAGGGAGCAGTCACCACACAGATGAGTGGTACACTCCTGGAATTAACGATTGCTTGCCAAGTTTGAGGATTGGCTCATTCTAAGCCAAGAGCCAACGACTTGATGCTGAAATGTTTTTGATTATCTGGGTCCAGCTCTCCTTCACAGACCTTCTAACCCAATGCCGTTTGTACTTTGCTATTAATGGTGGATTCTGTATCTGGACTCCTTAGTTTGAAATTCACTTTCTAATCATAAACGTATAAATAGAGTAGGGGCCATACATTCCCAGGGACTGCTAATGAAGAATGATCTTCCCGGCAACTCCAGGCCTCCTCTCTCCTGTGAAGGCTTTCTTTGTTCCTGAAATGAAAGTGGCATTTCATCCATCTGGCGTAGGCTGCTGTCAATGAAGGAATCCAATCACATTTTACCCACGTTATTCTTCATGAATAATGAGCTCGGTCTTTATAAATAAATATGTGCTCCCCAGAATATAGGAGCGGCCGTGAGTGTCTCTGATCTTTCCTAAAATGAATACTACTTGAACAAATAATATATTAAAAATTATATATCCTAATAATTGTCGGACTCTAGTGGGGGAAATTAGCGTGGATTACTGGTGATACCTACTTATCAGTCTTGGAAATCTACCTAAAGGCATGTAGGCTGTATGAAATTTTCTCCTGACCAATATTACATCTCGCTTATGGCTTGATTAGTTTTTGTTTGTTTTTTATTGTTTGTTTGATTTTTTTTTAAGGTAGCACAGTGCTCTAGTCTTTGGGAACTTATCCCACTGGGTGCTCTCCTAGTTTTCCCTGGGGAAAGGGTGCAAGCCACCTTCTCTCACACTGTGTTAGAACTTCGAAGTATGTTTTCAATTACCTACCAGATCTGGCATCTTCTTTGAATAGAGCACTTACCAAGTATCAGAACCACTTTTCTGCAGTTCCTAATACAAAAAGTACCCTATTAATAATTTGCTTCGTATGGATTGCTATCGTGCCAAGTGTAAGCACCTACAATAGCCAGGCTTGCATGTTAAATAGAATCAGGATCCTCTTAACTAGAAGAATGAATAAAGCTCTTCTCTGTCTTCTATATGTTTAACCTCTTTGAAACTACTGACAGGTCTTTTATTTTGGAAGTATATTTTACAAGGAAGAAGACTTTTTCAATATGATGTCTTTTCTTCCCTCCAGAGAAATAGGATTTAAAACTTTGTGCTTATACCCTCCAGGAATGGCTGAAGCAAACAGAGTCAAAATATCACAGCAGTGAAAAAAGATGCCGTATTGTTTCAGAGTTCAGATCTGTCTCTTGTGATAAAGAGATTTAAACCCTCACTCTTCACCGAGCGTGAGCCAATCTGAGCCATGGAATATATTGAAATGATAGAAAGCTTTCAAGTTGAGCATTTTTGTGTGTACTCCATGGTTGGGGATTCTGTTGGAGAAATATGGTTAGACTATTTTGACAATGTTTAACCTGCTGAAATTGGATTTTTTAAAGTGCACAAATTGATGTTCTGCCTACTTGGAGAGTGTTTTAAAGATACCAAGACTTCAAAGAAAAACAGTAAGGATAAATCAGATGCAAACATTCCTGTATTCATCCTAGCAAAATTAGTTTATGATTTCCTAGGGCAATGCTAAATAAGAATGATGCTCAGACATCAGGGCAAGTACTACTGGTAGTCATCTTTTTTTTGTTTTGTTTTGTTTTTTTTAATGGGAGGGGGGTTGGCTGAGAAAAAAAAATGATATTTTCACATCTGTGACAATCACTAAATGATATCAACTTCACAGATATTTTTCAAGGATGCAATTGAGAACTCTTAGTGTCCCTGTTACTGTCACGGAGAACTGTGTCAGTTCCTGGTCCATTGGAATTTGCGGTGTCAGGTGACCTTTCTGACCCTCCCTGTTACTCCCTGTCTACATATTTGGTCATCAGCTATCTTTTTTCTTACTGCAGGGTAAATTAGTTCTCGAAAACAGTGATGTGTATTAGACACGATATCAGCTCCAGAAGCTGAAAGCATTTTTTTCAAATGAAGCCAGAGAGATGGAGTGATCTGCTTGATAATAAAGCTTAGCTTTATGCCAGCGCCATGCTGTTACAGCATATTACTAAACAGCAAGAAATGTGGCACAGATGTTGTGGCGGCCATATTTTACACCATCCAAAAGGTCATGTCGCTTGTTATTACATTCAGAATCAATATTAAGTGAGCGTTCCAAATTTCAGCTGTCAGTTGAATTTATTGCTGCAAACCAAAGCTGAAGGTTTCTCGACTGTGATTCACGCAAGCTAACAAATTAACTAATATAAGGGCATGCCTAGAAGAAGCAGGTGACCCACATGCCAACAGCAAAAGCTGGGTTCTTACATGGCTGTGAGGAAGGGCTGCCCCGGTTGCCAATCAGAAACAATTGCCATCTCTATATGGAAGAAAGGAAGGGAGGAAGGAGAGGAGGAAGGGAGGAAGACTCTCAGGTGGATAAGATATGCTGAGGGCAGCTTCTTTAGATAAAGTGTGATGAACACGTATCTGTCTGACAACACTCACAATAGTTAGCACCCCTTGGAGATTACTTGCATGGCCAGATTTGCCCAAAGGTCTGGTCACCTAACCTTACTCCATAGTCTTCTTTAGATCTAGACATGGAAACACTGAAGCAAGTGCTAATTGGGCTATTTTATTTATCTCGCCATTTATCATCTCAACAGCTATGTTAGGGAGAGCCTTTCTTAGCTATAGTCAGCTCTAGAAAAGGTATCTAATAGATAGGGCACTCATTTAATTTGTACATGGACACACCTACAGTTGCCTATTGGGGAATTTCAAGTTCAGGAGGAGAAACTGTAGGTCATATCCAATCATCAGATCAACAGGAGCATACAAAGTCTCGGGAATGTTATACCGGTATATTTTGCACGGAATGGTTGGTGAGAAAATAATCTAGAGGACTGTTGATAGCAGTCGGCAAGCCTGTGAATTCATATACCCATGATTTTCTCGGAAATTATTTTTAAAACCTATCCTTAACCCTGTCTTTGTCCATGATACAGTCTCTCCGGTGTCTCTGTTGAGAAAATGAATGTTGCCCAATTAGCAAGTGGCCCAGATGATGTGTGGGGGCTTTTCAGGATGTGACATCTCATAAGGCCACCTCACCAGGAGAAGGGAGCAGGCGGAAACCAGGTTGTGTGGTCCCTTAGCAGATGGAATTTCTCTCCTGAGAATTTCCAACTCTTGTTGGAAGATCTCCTGAGATTTTAGATGCATCAGTAAATCTCCAAAAAGCTGGTATCTCAAAACTAGGTTTAACTAAGACCCTCATATCTTTCTTGACAAAAATGGTACTCACTTTTGGATATTTTCTCTTATCCTGCTTTCTGTTACAAATGCAAGTAATGGTTTTTAATTGACTTTGCAGGAGCGTTTAGGGGGAAAAAAATCTGTAATTCGAGTAAATAAATACTTCAGTCAAGGACTATTCATTATTCAAGATTCAATAAACATTTTTAGAGTACCTACTCTGGGTACATTCTATGTTGAATGCTCTGGCATAAAAAGATAAACAAGACAGGGTCCCTGTTCTCAGGGCCTGGGGTAGAAACAGGTGTATTCAGGCAAATATATTGCAGTGTAGCAGCGTGTAGTATAAAATTCTCTTACCTTTTGACCCTGAAGGTTTATTTCTAGGAATTTATCCAAAGATAAGAGTGCAAAATTATGTTTAAGTGGATATTAGTTGTATCATGGTGACTGACAGCTAAATAGATGATTGGTGACTATTTCTTGAATAAGTAAATATCATTATGAACTATTTATAAAAACAAAAATGGGAAATTCTGATGTACAAAATAAAGAGAATTAGTTAAATGTGACATCTACAAATTAAAAGATTTT
This sequence comes from Rhinolophus ferrumequinum, assembly GCF_004115265.2. NCBI lineage: Eukaryota > Metazoa > Chordata > Mammalia > Chiroptera > Rhinolophidae > Rhinolophus > Rhinolophus ferrumequinum. Next base: position 34,958,055 of record NC_046307.1, read on the forward strand.
GGAGGAATTGGAAATGTGCGGATATTTAATGACACAGGAACGATTTTCTAAATATAGTGTTAAATGAAAGCAGCTTACAAAGAAACGTGTGTAGCATGATTTTGATTTTGTGAAAAGAAAAAATACACACACAGAAGAAAAACATTCGTATCCTCCATGACCAAACCAAGGATTGATGGCTTTACCAAAACAGTAAAGCAAGGAATCATAAAAATCAATCCAAACATATCTAAATATTTTGTTTCTACTTAAAACATAGAAAACTATTTTTCCCCACTGATCTTCAGGGACAAGGCCCAGCTTTATCTACGAGTGTGAAATTTTTTCTTTCTTGCATAAACTACTCCCATTATGCAGCATGGATGATTTCCTTTTTCAGTTCTTTAAAATAAAGCAAGAAATTTAAAGGCTTGCAAAGAAGTCTGAATCCTGAATCCTTCTAGATGTTTACATGTCCCCCCCATCAATTTTTTCCAGTTGTATCCATACCTAATTTGACAGTATTGTTTGTAGCAATTTGCATGCATTGAGGTTTTTTTTTTTCCCAAAGCACTCAACTTAAGAAAATGCTTTGTGTTTACACTATTTTATTGGTTCATGCTATATTTAACTGAATTGTGAAATTAGATTAAAATACAACCGGCATAAGTAGGTTTGAGAACAAACACAATTTGCAGCAGCAGACGGGGGAAGGTTGTTAGAGAATCACCTACAAGCGGGATGCTGGGGCTATGTTTGTGTGTTTTACAGAGGGGACAGAGGGTAGGGGCTAATCCAGCCCATCAGTCAAATGAAGGTCAGTTAGGGGAGCTTCCCGTGTGTACTTGAGCAGGTTGAAAGGAGAAAATGACTGAAAGAATAGAGACCACAATTAATAGTGCTTATCTCTGGAAGAGGAAATGATGAGAGATTGGCTTTCTTTTTCTCCCTTTCTGTAGCATTCAAACTCTTTACAATCAATAAGTATAGCTTTATAAGCAGACAAAGTACTCATTTAATTAATTTTTTGCTGAATATTAAAAATAGAAGAAGTGAGGTGGCTGGACTGTGCTATGTGATACGGTCAGTGTTTGCGAGGTGCTATGGCACATTGGCTGGCAGCACTGTCCCTGAGTCTCAGATCTGCCACTTCTTAAATAGAAACTTCGGGACTGTTTACACCCTCTTTACTGCCCCAGTTCACATACTGAAAAATAGAGAGAGTAGTAATAGCATCCCACAGCCGGATTGCTGTGAGGCTCAGACGTAGTATATGGAGACCTTAGAACACCGCTGTTTGCATCGTTAAGTGCTTAAATATTAGCTAGGTCCTGTTTTACTATTATTTATCTTAGGTCATCAAGGGGATTCATTCCTAAAGTGTGAGCCAAAACGTAGCTTTACACACCATTCACAGAAAAAATGCAAGGAAGTAAATGATTAAGTGAGAAACGTGTGTGTTTGTCTTGATGCTGTAGGATCAAGTAAACTATGGATTGGTAAACTGTGATCCGTGGGCCAAATCTGACCCACCGCCTATTTTTGTACATGAAGTTTTCTTGGAACACAGCCATGCCATTCATTTATTTATTGTGTGGCTGCTTCCACACTGCAACAGAGGTGAGGACTAGCTGCAGCCAAGACCCCATGGACTGCAAATGCTAAAATATTTACTGCCTGGCTTTTTATAGAAAAAGTTTGCCCACCCCTGCTGTAGAGGACCGATTGAGGTAGTACCTTTGTAGGCTGGTGTACAAAGAGAAGGTTTTCTGAGCTAGAAAGAGGTGGATGGAAGAGAATACTCGGATGTGTGTTCATGTCATGTGTGCAAGGAATCTGCTGAAACCAATAAGAAGTGTTTATGTGGAAGAACGAACAGTGTTCCAAAAAAAAAAAAAAATAGTGTAAGACCGATGTGAAGATCTTTGTCCACAGCAACAAAGGTGTTTAGGTCTAGTGTGTTGGGCAACAGGGAGCCATTACAGGCTGCTGGGCAGGACAAAGTAGGCATAACATGTCTTAAAGGGGATTATCTGCCAGTGGGGTGTATGCAGGACTGGAGAAGGTAAACCTGTAACTGGGGAGTAAATAGGTACCTGTTAAAGTGATATAGTGATGAGGAAATAGGGTCTCAGCAAGAATAGTGGTTGGAAGGGAGTAGAAAATTAAGTTTCCCATAGTCCTCTAATCCTTCTAAGAACTATTTCCCATATTCTCACAAAGAAAACACCATGGGTTTCTTCCTTGGAAACAAGCTCAGTAACGCATAGTCAACAGTAGAGTTTATCAACATTAGCAGAATTGCACAGTCTTTTCTGCAAAAGGAATTAAAATAATAATTCCAAAATGGGAGACTTAATCTGGATAAAACCCTACATTAGTCTCACAGTGCCTTTCTTTAAAAGTCATCTAGACATAGTACATGTGGAGGCTGTGCAAGCTTGACTTTGGGGAAATGACATTAAAACCATGTTATTCCATCAGAATTCCTTTGGCGATGGCAAGATCTGCGTGCTTACCTGGCCAGTTATCAATGTCTGATCTGACTTGCACTCAACTTCGCCCTTGGCTAACAGTGTCCATAGCGTTAGTGCATAGCAGGCTGTCAGCCAGAGCCGAGGGCATCTTCAGAGTCCTTTATTGTAGTACAGAACATCATAGTAGTAATGAGGAGGAAGGAAGAAAGTTTCCATCCTAAATGTAAGGCAAACAGAAAAGCATGCAGCATGCAACTTTGAAACACCATGCAGACCAGCAGGGGTAGTCAGGGGCTCTGCCTGCTGGCTGGAGGGGATTTATACTGTACCTTCAAGATCTCCTGTTAATGAGTAAAGCCTCCATTGACCAAAAATCTTCAGCCACTCAAAATCAAGAAACAACCCAAAAACAGAGCTGATGTTGGAGGAAATATTCACTGCCCTACCAACAAAGAACCTCTCCAGAATTCACTGGGGTGTGGGGAGGAGGAAAGAGACGTGCACATGACCCTCCGTAGCCTAGACCATAGATTGCGAGATCCCCAAATGCTCTTTCATCTTGTCCGGTATTAGCAAGATTGGGTGGGCACTTACATTTTAGATTCTTGAAAAAAATAGAACCTCTTACTTCCTATGGTCCTGTATCTAGTGACTTCACTAGGACCCACTCTTCTTTTGTAGTCTTGTCACCAGTAGACTTAGAACAACACAACTAGGGAGAAACTATTTGAATAAGTGAGTTGTAAGAGATGTGTTAGTCAGTGGCCCTCCACTTGATGTTGGAGTTGGGGAACACAGTAGAACAAACGTGGCTATGAGACAGGCGTTCTGAAATGCTTTATAAGCCCTGGCAGTACAAAGATACCCTACTGTTGCTGTCCACAAATTCTGTTCCCAGCACAAGGTCATATCCAGCGGGAACTGGGGCCACGGGGGAGGGAAGGAGGAAGGAAGGAAGCAATGCCAACTTTATACTTTGCCATGAAAGGTTGTGAGCCATCCTCCAGTGCCCCAGAGGAGCCAGGGCCAAGCTATAGTAAGCCACATGACATATGTGAAATAGCCCATGTTTGCAGAGATAAGGGAGAATTTCCCAGAGCATGGCACAAGTCCCGATGACCATGCTGCAGGGAAGTCCAGCTGGTCCACACACTTGGCACTAAGTACACTGAATCACATCGCAAGAACAGTATTTGGTGTTTCTTCTTTTTCAGTCCATTTTATTATGTCCAGGAGAAAGCCTCCATTTCATATTAGCACGTCTTCCTTCATAACCTAGTTAATCCTCATGATTCGTGGATTCTGTATCTGTGAACTTGCGCACTCACTAAACTTTACCTGGAACCCCAAAACCAATGCATGTGGCACTTCCACAGTCATCTGTGGTCATGCGCAGAGTGGTGAAAAATCCAAGTCATCCGATGTACGTGTTCCCAGCTGAGACCGAACAAGGGAACGCTCTGCCTCCTTGTTTGAGTTTTCATAATGTTAAGAGGGGAAAAAACAGTTGCCTTTCACGGTCTATTTAATGGCACATTTTTCACATTTTTCTGCTATTTTTTTGGTAATTCCGCTGTTTCAAATGGCCCCTGAGCACAGTGCTGGCTAGTCATCCTGAGCACAATGTGCCTTCAGGAGAAAACACGTGTGTTAGAAAAGCATGGTTCAAACGTGAGTTATCGTGCTGTGGGCCACAAGGTCAGAGTGTAGAATCAACAATATCTATCCACTAAGATGTCTTTAAGCAGAAACACACATGAAGCTAAGCTATACATTTATTGATCAGTCGATGACAGTGTGGTGACCAGACAGCCATAGAAACCTAACCCTGTGTTTCCGCTAGGAGTGGTCCAGCAGTATTCCCTACTTCAGTGGCACGGCGACTTTGTAGCACACCACTACCACAAGCAAGGAGCAATGTACTCATAATGAGCTGCAAGTAGCATTTTGTAAGAATCTGTAAACACTTTTGCTGTCACATATTTGTTTTCCATGTATTATCATATATATATATTTTTGTCTGTCACCTTCTGGTTACGGCATGCATAGTATTGTACAGTTCCCTTGTGTTAATAGAGTGGTGATACAAAGGTTTCCTTTCCTCAGACATATTTATTTAAGTGAAATTGCTGAGTTACTTTAAAGAAAAATATTAAGTGAAAGGTACGAGGTGCTAAGAAGTATGGTAGTGTAGACACACAAAATAACGTGTGAAGGAGGCAGGCAAAAAATCAGTTGATGGGAACTTGTGATTGGAGAACACATTTATTCTTCACCTTTCTTCCTGACTGCATCCTTAGAGTCTAGCTCTGTAGCTGACAGAAAATTTAACAGCGGTCCTGTGACTTAGTTAACTCAGAATGCAAAGAGTAAATGAAAGTGATTGGATAAGGGCCCGGCCATTCGAAACTCAAGTTCAGGCTGCGACAATCTAGACAGAATTGATGACGATTGGGGATCGAAGTTGTCTATAGTGTTTCCTGTTGCCTTATGATTAATAGCTGGCTTCTGAATTACTGTTAATGGAAGGCTCACCAGACTTGGCCTTTAAAACACAAATTGACCAATGGCCTGGCAAGCAGGTTCTCCCTGGTCTGATAAAGAACAGCCATGTGCGGCCCCGGGAAAGGAAGACACTCACACCACACCTCAGTAAGGCCCTGAGATCATTTCCAAGTTCAGCTGTTTGTAGCACATCTTTCTTCCACCTGCCTCATCGTAAGGATAAAGAGAAGGGAGGTGTTTGGCACTTGAAGCAAAAGATGTTAAAAACAAAAAAGTACAAGGGAGCAGTCAAACTGAAATGAGAGCAATTAAAGAGACAAAAAGTCCCCTTAGCTGCCTTTTGGGTACTTTTTTGATCTTTTCACCAAGGAATTAGTAGCTTTTAATTTTTCCCACCTCAGCTTAAAATACTGCTGTCGGAAAAGAAATGAACATTATGGGAAGGCTGCTTTGGATAAGAGAGCAAATGTTAGGTGAGTCAATCAAGCAGCTGTCGGGTTCCAGGCACACAAAGTCTGCTCGCCTTATGCTGGACAAGTCCCCAGTATAGTAGAAGGGCCTTTAATTCGCCATATTTCTAATCATCAGACTCCTGTCTCTACTTGGCTTGACATTTTTTTTAGGATCATCCATCCAACTTGCAGCTTCTGCCATTTCAAAAGGGAAGGGTGGTTGCTTAATTTTCAAAGCACAGGAAAAGGACAGTGCTTTTAAAATAAGGTATAAGCTCAGGTTCTGTTCTCGCTACACAAGATGAAACATTGATCAGTTCCAACTAAACACAGGATTTTATTTTATTTTTTCCTCTTTGTTTTTGTTTGTTTTTTCCTCATTTCCCCCAGGAGGGTTTTGTTCATCAGCACAAACCTGGTTCAGATCACCCAGGAAGACCAAGAGGCAGGGTCTCGTTGGTCGGGGAGACGGTAAGGGCCAGGCCTGGGGCTGTGCAGGGTGAGAGTGCAACGTGTTTGTAGCTGACCAGTGAACGCTGCAGGGCAGCTCCACGCCGCACTGGCAGCTTCTTTCACCTCTGGGAACCAGAGCACAGCGTTTCCGAAGGAAGGGTTTCTGAACCCCAGTTTAACAAGCCCTCCGCAGCTCCAGTCCCAATCCCCAGGAATCTCATTAATGCAGTTAGATGGCATGGCAGTGCACTCTTAAGACCAAGAGCAGGTGTAGCCAGCCACTCTTCAGCTCCACAGATGCCAAGCAACTCCTCCATTCATTAGCCCAGCCTCTTCTGCTGCTAAATTCATGGAGATGCTTCTGAACTCCCGGGACCTAATACAGGCATGATTCCGCATCATTGTATTGTTTCAAACATTACAAAAATGTCAACCAATGTGTGAAGGGTTCTCTGCCTACCAGCAAATCATTTGGTCCTGGTGAGAAATCACACAGATTTAGCAAGGCATTGGTCAAGCTTATGGGTGGCAGATAATGAATATCAATGTTTGTGACTGAATGAGATGGAGAGGGAGGGATTCTGGGAGTAACTGAGGAAACACACGGCAAAGTTAACCGGCCCGTGGATTAATACATTGGTGGAGTTTTTTGCAACCAAATTCAGCATTAACTCAATAGAGAACAGTGGGCCAGGACCCCACTAGTGTCAGCATTGCAACAACAGTCATAAGATTGGATGCTAGAATCACTGTCTAACTTAAATTCTGGCTCCATACTTAATAACTTTTAGACTTCGGACAAAATTTGCTTACTCGCTAAAGTCTCAGTTTCCTCTTCTGTAAAATGGGGTAAAAATTGTGATGACCTGAAAGGTTTGTTTTGGGTTTGTTTTTGTTTGTTAGTTTTTGTTTTAGTTTTGGCAGAGAGATGAAACAATGTGTGTGAATATGATTCGCAGAATCTAGCCCTAAGAATGAATGCAAGTGGTAAAAGCTCAGTGCTTGCTGCTTCCTTTCCTCCTTCTCGTCCTCCTCTTCCTTCTTCTCGTCCTGTGGTTAGATCATTTGAAGCAGAAATAGTGGCTTTTGCAGAAATTATTCATCCTTCCATTTTAGGCTCTGTCGTATGCTAAAGTAATGTGAACTTTAATTGCGATCACAAGTACAGCCATCAGGCGAATGATAGCGTAGCTCTTGGCTTTTGAATGTACATTGCTAGTACTCCCTGTTCACCTGCTTTTAACCTTCTTCAGCATGCAGAGTTATGTGACTTTTGGGTGCCAGAGAGATAGAAAACCATGTTTCCCTCTCAGTCAGCCAGGGAATCTAAGATTTCACACATTTGCATTTGTCATTGTAATTCTTTTGTTCCAAAAAGGGGTGAAAAGAAGGTTAAAAGGGGTGTCGTGCATTGGAAGGGAATATCAAAATGTGTACCAGTCTCTCTTTAGAACAAAATTGAGAGTTTGTGTTATTTGGGTTTAATTCAAGGTAGAGAATCTGAAATACCAGCGACAAATGATTTGTGACTCCTACTCAATTTATTCAACTCCAAACTATTTCAATAAATCTAGGAATTCATCTATATCCTGTTAAATTAAGGTTTTTCCATTTTGAAGGAAATAGTGCCAGATTGATAAAGTCGTTTGAATTATTCTTTCTAAATATACTTAATCTTCATTAATGCAGCCCTGCATGGTATTTTGAGCCAATCTGAACTAACAGGAAATTTTTTCACATATCTAATTCTTAAAATAGACAGGATTTCTTTTTTTTTTTTTTCCATCTACAGTCTGCCAAGGCATGTATGTATGGAGATTTTATGTACATACATACAGAGTTTTTCTCTCTTGGTCTCCTATCCCAGCCCACCCTCATTTCTGGATCCCATATAGTGTAATTTAAGATGATCTTTGAATTTTCTTTATTTCTCCTTTTTTTTTTTTCTCCTCAATGCCATGGGAAGATAAATCAGCTGTTTATTAATAGACACTTCATTTGGTAAAGTCATTTACGGGAGTTTCTTTCTTTCCTTTACTTTTTTCCTCGCTCATACAGCTAATAAAACCATGTGCATTTCAATTTCCAGGCTCCCTGGACTCAGACCTAGGGAGTAGCTAACACACAATTGATTTCTAGCCCTGCAGGAAAAGGGGAAGCAGGAGAAAAGTCAGAGGGATTGATCGCTGCGGTGCGGGCCCTGTGGGATGCTTCGATACCATCCACGTCTTGAATGTATGAACAGTCCCCTCATCGATAGGAAAATCCCCAGGATAGTAACTTCACAGGGTCCAGAGAGAAGTTTAAGTAGACAGGTGCGCTAGCCCACATCCATCCCTCTTCAGGTCTCCTCTGCCATAATAAACTGACGAATTTACAAATTCAGACTTTAGAAACAGGCAAATCCGAGGCAGAAGCATTGAGTGGTAGTGCTGAAGCACCCTGAGGGATTGGAAACTCCAACATCTAACAAGTCCCAGGTAGGTGGACGTGAGACAGTAAGTACTAAATTAGTTTTATTCTTACCTAAGCACAACACCTGCCTGCTTACGTTGTGCTATAAAACATGTTCGGGGGTAGGGAAATAAAGTGGCCAAACAATACATAGCCAATGGTCACCTTTGTCCTACAGCCTGCCACTGGTGAACCCTGACTTAGTCTCACTTCTCACTTTGCAGAAAAGGAAGCTCAGAATGTGAGAAGCGAAACCCTTTGCCCAACGTGCTACACTCAGAATTTTCCAGACTTCTCACATTTTTTTGTCCCTAATGCCTTTACCAAATGCCATGCTTAACGTTCAATTTCTAGCTGGAAAAACCAGCCTCTAATGCCTCAGGTACCGTGCTCTGTGGGATGCTTACAGTATCTGACAGGATGCTCTCCTTTAAAAATGACTGAACTTCAATCGGCTTCAGGAAAAATTAAAGGGGGATTCATTGCCTCTCACAAGAACAGAGAGATTCTAGCTAAAGTCATGGCTGGGTCCAGATGTTCAAATAATCGCATCTAGACATACTCTCCATCATTTTTTTTTCCCTGTTGGCCTCATTTTCAGGAAGACTCCCCCTTGTAATGACGAGAAGTTCTAGGCTTATATATCTAACTGTACAACGACCCAACTACTACGTTATAGTAGACCATCTCATTCTTAATGGATATAAATAACAAAATCCTAAGATTGAGTCTCATTGGAATAATTTGGGTCATGTGACCTTCCCTGAACCAACTGCTATGGCCAGGAGAAAGGAATACACCTTGACTAGAATCTCCTCAGTGAACTTCCTGGCCTGGGAATGTGGGGGAATGTTTCAGACACTGTTCCAAGAGAAGGCAATGGGAAGAGAACAAGTGAAAACAAAAGAGAGTGACCCTGCTTCGCCTCCTTACTTTGTTCAGAGTTTGTGTCTCCCATCCAGGAGCCTTAGCTTGGCTTAGGTGGCTGAATTTATAGGGCCATGTCTTAGAGTCCCCTGAACCTATCGGAAGGCCTACAGCAGGGAGCAGTACAATTTCCAAGGAGTCAAATGCAAAAGGTTAACTTTTCTCTCCATTTTCTCCACTCTTCTCTGTAGCATACATTATTAAGCACTTACTAAATATCAGGCACTTTGTTAAGTATTCTCTCACATGTTGCATTATTTTATTCATACAACAGTCTCACAAAGCAGAGGTGATTATCCCCAGGGGGCAAATAGGAAACATCTGCTGTGCAAGGTTGTAAATCTCATTCTAGGGTGAGCCGTGAGATCCCCCGCACAGGAGAGTGGGCCTGGTAGAACAGAAGGGGTGGATCACTACGCCCTGTCTCAACCACAGTAGTTCTTTTCGCTGTCTTACATTTTTAAGTTTTGCATACTAATTTTTTTAAAGGCATTGGTGCTTAACGGTTTTTTTCCCCTGAAAATCACTTAGCAAGTAATTAAGTGATTTTACGTCTCACTATTCATACAATTACAAAGGACAGATTTCCAATTTAACCAAAAAAAAAAAAAAAAAAGACATATAATGACTGAGAAGATAGAAAAATCCAGGAATTGCTGATTCTTGGGGTTCATATCTTGGGCTCCCTTCTGTTCAAGATCAGTCCATTCTTTCACTCTCTGTGGAAGCAGGATGGGTATCTGTCCTGCTTTCCTTTGTCGCTTTGTTTAGGGCCTGATTCTCCCCCCAGGCAGCTCCAGGCATTCATCCTTATCGTCTACCCATCTCAGCAGAGAATGAGCTTTCTTTTTTCAATATATCCAAGAAACGCCCATGCATTCATTCAGTCACATTAGATCTTTTAGGTACAGCTTACATTGCATTCCTATTCCTGACCTTTGTGGCCAGAGGAATGCCAGGCTTTGTTCGGCTCTGATAGAGTCAGGTGCACACCTGTGCACCTGGGGATGGAGATGACCTTTGCAAATCACATGGGTTGCGAGTGCAGGAGAGATGGCCCCTAAGGGAACCCCAGGGACTGTTCGTGGGTGGCAGGTGAGAATGTCCACCAGCAGTATGGCAGAGATGGAGTCATAGCATAGACCATTAATTTTAAAGGAATACTCTTTCCAATATATTGTGTTGCCTCTCTTTTGTCCTTGATATGCTTTTAAAAGTAGTAGCTTTTATACTAAATTTTTGTTGAATTCTTTTTTTTCCCCATGGCAACTACAGAAATATAAATAATCCGTGGCGGATAGGTGGTTCCTGGAGGTTTGTGTTTTGTGAGAAGCAGTGGTAATGCTCTTCTTCATTATATTGTTTACTCTACTATGTTGTACCCATGTATAATAGACATCAAGTAATGGATTCAGATCCTGGCCACTATTGAGTATCTTCGTGTGACCTTGAGCCAGTGCTTTGTCCAGGCTGCTCATCCACAGGGTTTTTTGTGAGGGTGAATTGAAACAGTATGATATACAAAAGGTCTTAGCATCGTGCCTACCTCAGGGGAAGTATTCCTTTTCTGTTTTTTAGGTGATTTACGCCCAAAGATCCTTTAACCTAGAAATTCCTTAGAGCATGTGAATCATAGATTAATTTACAGGAAAGGAATCTGTAAAAAATATCTCATAAATTAAATCTATTTCATCAAGAAAAAGATACCTGATTTACAACTCATTATGATGATGAGTGTTGTTAGTAATTGTCGGCAGCATGTACAGTCTACAGTGAAATACCAAACGAGGCCTTGAAAATCAGGCAAATATTTAGGTCTTGTGAGAGTCAAAATGATTCGTTATAGAATGGATCTTGGATAGCACTTCACTTATAGATCATATGTTAGTTAAGGTAATGCTAGCTGTGGTCATAGAAAAGCCTGAAATCCCCTAGTAGCTTAACTTAGTAGAAAATGTGTATTTCACTCCCATCACAGTCCAACGGCCAAAGGTCCAGCCATCACCGTGATTATTCAGGAATCCAAACCCCTTCCGGTTTGCTGCTGTACCTTCACTTTGGTCATTTTGAGCATCCTTTTTACTCGGCCAGTGGAGAAAGTACTGCTGTCTCCTAATCACTGACTCGTCCTTTCCTCTCCCTTTCCATTAATGGTTACATGGCCCTACCTCGATGCAAGTGAAGCTGGGAAATGGAGTTCTGGCAACAACTTTCATGATAGAAGAGGAGGCAAAACAGTTTCTGCCACCCTAAATCCCGCACCCCTTATCGTGATGCACGATTCTGTGAGCATCTTGAGGAAAGCGCTGTGTCTCGTTTAGCATTGCATCCTCCTTGCCCAGCATAGTACCTGGTACAGAAATGTTTCCTGAAGAAATAAAGGAATTAGTGAGACAAACTGGTCAATAATCAACATAGGCCTCAAAAATACTTTCTAGGCAAATATCTGCAACCATTTGAAATCCATATTTTTCTTTTCTTACTCTCTGTCCTCCTCCTGTGTTTGGAGATAGAAGAAGGATAATTATAACTTTGATAGCATCTGGCTGGAGGATTCCTGAGCAAGAGCTACCAGCGCAGGAAGTCAAAACCATCTGTAGGTCAATGGCGGTTTCACCCTCCCCCCAATTCCTATCCTCTCCACAGAGCTAAGCCCTCCTCATGCTTTGGTTTGTGGAAGAGAAGGCAGAGGTAGCTTGGAGCAGGTGGAAGGAGCAGAGTGCTGTGTTTCCCTCTGGCCAGCCCAACTGTGGCTGCTCATGGGCGGTGGGGCTGTCGTCCTCCATGTTGTTTGGACATTTTGAATGTCCTGTTATTAATGGTTATTTTAGTGTTCACATAAGCTAATGTGAGTTGTCTTTGTTCCTTGTCGATTGTGTTGTTTAGATCCCACCCAGTTACCTTTAATAATCCAACTTAGTGTGTGCTTTCGTTTATTTCTTTTCAGAGCCGACACTGTTCTTTGTTACTTGTTGCTCTAAGGCAGTTTAGAGACCTGGATTAATATGTGCTATCTGCAGCCAGACTGCCTTAGTTCAAATCTCGGCTCAGCTGCAACCAGCAGGGTAAAATGGGACCTTAATAATAGTTCCTACCATGGGAGGTTGTTATAGTAAAAAAACAAAACAAAACAAAAAAAGGTACTGAGCACAGTGTCTGAGACATAGTATGTACTTAATAAATGTTAATCAACATTATTTAATTATAATTATCCAAGTATTTATACTTGAAAAAAATTTAAAGGGGACTAGATCCTATTATAGTTTACAGATGAAAGAAATAATATCATGGAAGTTGAGTTTTTCATTGCCTGGTTTCTTGATTTAACCTCTCTCTCAGCTCTTTGAATGTATCTTTGTTGTTGTTGTTAACAGACAAAATAAAGCAGACTTTTTTTTAAGACATGATGAAGCCATGCCCTGGCTTTGATTCCTGCACAGACTTTGCATTCATGTCAGTACGATTTCTCTGCATGGATTGATGGCAGAATACAGTCTGTTTCTAAGACTGTTTAAAGCAAGACACAAAAGAAATCACACTGGCAAGGTCCACAGCTGGCAAAATGGGAGAGACTAAGCCAATGAAAGAAGCTGTTAATGCAGACCAGAAAATGTTTAAGCTAAAAAAAGGAACATGCCCACTGAAAGTCTGAAAGCAAAAAGTTTGATTTGGGTAACACAGTGTTCGACTCTGCGTGATACACACTTAGAAAATGCACACACTTGCCTTCCCCAACTGCCGGAGCATCATTTTTTAACACAGAGAAACCAAAATAGAGAGGGGAATAATGCTCTAGCAGATAGTTCATGCCCCAAAGCAAACCTAGAAATATGAACGCTGAAGTGCCTGGACCCGTCAGAGTATAAGATAGGGTTTCCTGTAACCCCTGTATCACAGAAATGCCCCTCTGTCCTCTGTCACCATCCATGTGGCAATCATTATTAGCAAGACATATTCCTCCAGAGAGCAGACGGCTGTGAAGAGGTGCTGCTTTTTCTCCCATCGCCTCTCAGTGCTTCTTTCTCTGTCCTTGCCCTCATCGGATCCCTGCAAAGACCTCTCCCTGAAGCCCCCAAGTGGTAATCCATTTATTAGACAAACGTCTGAAAACAGAGCTTCTCTATCAAATGCTTTCCATATTGAAAATGTTTCTCCATCACAGGTAGGGCAGACATTCAGCGACCACATTGATTCTCCTTTTTTTGAAATCCAGTGAAAAATATACCCTCACCTTTCATCGTTCACTCCAACCCCTAGAAGACGATTCAGAATCTCATGGCCCATCACATTTTTGCTAAAGGCTTCTCCCTCTCTGTGTCTATATCTTAGCAATAACTGCCCGCAAGGATGCATTTGGCTTGGATTGTAAACCCCAAACGTGTAAGCATAGCATCTCTGTAATGTCTTTAGATTTTATCTAGCAAAGCACGTGTCTGTAATAAAAGCTCTCTAGTGATGTTTTAAAAATCATATTTCAATTTTTTGCATACTTTTTCTCTTTAGCACACTGTATGCTCCTATTCACATAGACTATAATGTGAACATGCATGTAGTTTTGTATGTCTCTGTATTTTATATATAATACACCTACAACCTACATATGGAAATATTCCACAGAACATAGCAAAATGTTTCACATACAGTACGTTCTCAGTAAATATGTACTGAATAAATAAATGAGGATACTGATTGCATAGCACATAAGGAAAACGACTGGAACCCTAAGTATGATGGATGAGTCCCAAAATCTGCAATCAGGGATCAGAAAATGAGTTCTAGGCTTGGTTTCAGCCCTCTCTTATTGTTTAATGGAGCAAATGTATTTTATGTGACCTACGCAGTGCTTAAGAAAATTTGGAAATAGTGGTCTAGGATTAAAAATAAAACAAACATCTAGATTTTCAGTTGCTTTTGAAATAGCAGACTGCCTGACCTCTGAGCCACACTCCCATGTGACATCAGTCATGTGGGGTGCAAGGGCAGTTGATCGTGGTCCCCAACTCTCCATATTGTTTGTCTCCCCAGCAACTGAGGACGGCTATCACTTGCCCTTATCATTAAGCTTGAAATATTGTTTTATTTTATTATTTTATTTTTATTATTAGTATTACTATTAGTATTAGCGTTGTTATGGTAAAGAGTAGAGAGCCTTTATCAGAAGCAGACTCATGAAAAACAGGTCAGGGAGGCTGCAATTTCACATGGCTAGCCTTGCTCGTTTATGGGATTTTCCAGGGTCCTCTAGGCATAGAAATTTCAAATGCTGTCTTAAAGCAAACCCTAACAGCTCTGAGCCTTTATTGAAAGTCCTACTCCTCTTATAATTGCCCTTTGGGGTGAAAATAAGGTAACCATCATGATGATGTCTTTAGAACCTACTCAGACTATTCGTATCAAGGGTCAACCATTGATCTCTGGCTTTAGGATCATTAGGTGTGTCTGGGGACAACCTGGGGATGAAGGCCGAGCACGGTGGCACAAGTTGAAAGGATATCCTCTCTGCTCCATCACCAATTTCCCTGGTGTCGTGTGTGACACAGGTACAGAGAGGAGGTTGGAACACATCCCAACCAGAAGCATGCATCAGGAGATCAGTTAGTCCACGTGTGGCTCCAGAGGGTTGCTTGAGACTTGAAGACATCACGTTCTGTCTACTTCACTGACTATAATAGTTCCACTGGAGCCACAAAGAGCAGTTGTCTACATCCTAAGTTTAGGGGCTTCCTCCAGAGCTAGTGTTTCACACAGTAGAACATAATGGCTTCCTGGGAATAGTTACCGGAGGTCATATAAATAGGCATAGAGGTCTGTGCCTTTTATTTTTCTTTAAGGTGACCATTTTTACCCCCAGGAGGTATTGTTTTATTAACAGGCATTTACATGATAATATCGATGTCAATAAGTGCAATATTACAAAAAGAATTTTGCTGTATGTCAAGTAACATTTTCACAGTTTCTGCAGGAGCCTTCTCCTCTGGGGTTTCTGTCCCTAATTGAGTTTTCCAATTTGTCTCCTCTTTCCTGCTGTACAGAAAGTGTGCAGAGGAAGAAAATCTTTAATTTTTGAACACCCACACTTCCTGGATTCTCCAGGATGAGCAGCCAATGTGTTCCTACAGGCTTGTAGCAATAGGCTGGGGTGAAAGCATGTTTCCTTGCTGTAGAAGCCTCTGCGGAGCTTTGCTCTTCATGGACAGAATTAAAGCATGGCCTGAAATTAAATATTCCCACCTTGCCTTCTGAGCTGGTGTAGTGCAACCTGGGCTTTGAAATCAAAAGGACACCAGTTTCCAAGTAGTTCTTACTGTATGATCTTGGGCAAATGACTTAAAGTCTCTGAGGCTGTTTTTTCATCTGTAGAATGGGGAGTATAATCACGACAGCTTCGTGGCACGGTTTTGAGGATTAAAGGAGAAAATGACTGCAATCACTGCATAATCATAGGTAATAGATTATGGTGAATGTGTAAGAAATATCTATCATTAGTTTTCAACTTTCTTCTACCTCTTAGCCGTGCTTTCTTCTTTTTATTCCTTTCTCTTTGGTAAAAACATGTGTAAATAATGTTTTATCTTTCAAATTACAGTTTATTCTTAAGAAATATCAAGAAGTGAACAAACATGGCCAACGAGGGTACAAAGTATCACAGTACTGCAGGGTAACGTAAATTTCTATACTCTTCAATTTCACTTCTGTGTTCACTTTTCTACTTGCTTGAAGAGAAATATTAGAAAAATGTTAATAAGCTCTAAATTTGAGAAGTAAGAATAGAATATGATAGACAGTGAGGAATATTGCTTAGGGCTCCTCTCCCGAATAATTATTATTCCTGAATATTTAAATTCTATTTCTATCCACCTATTTAATTGAGGAATATATTACAGTAGATATGTCACCCACCAGTCCACTCAGAACCCAGATAAAATCTATAGCCGCTTCCACAAACACACATTATTAAATGCTACAAGTGGCACATGTTTGCCAAATAAAACACTTGTTCGCGAAAAACAAACATTTACTTTGGGCAAGACAAATTACATGTGTTTATTTCAAAATTGTTGCTTCTGTTGGTGAGTTTCAAAGGGAAATCAGTTGTTTTGGTCCTAGCAGCTTAAGGGGAAAAGGGTGGCTGTTAGGCGGGTCAGGTCCCCGGTAATTACTTCCTTTACTAGGAAAATGGGGGAACAGTTTGCATTTGCAGTGAGTCCTGCGTAACGTGAATTTGCTAAGCTCTTGGTTAGGAAGGAATCAGTTGTTTTTTGTTGATTGCTTCTGTGTTCTGGGTACTGAGGTTGATTTGGGTGTACACAACAAGGATCAAATTAGTGGAACAAACAGTAAACCCTGGAAGAGTTGAAACAAAAGAGAAAGATGTAGGCAGATATTCTGCAGAGAGTTGTTTCGCATGAAAGATGAGTTAGGAGTTAGATCCATGGGAGGAGGTGGAAATACCATAGAAAAGACAAAAGCGAAAAGGTTCTCAGGGAGAAAATTTGTGGGGAGAGGAGACGTTACGGCAAAGCCACTGTGATGGGAACTTCAAAAGCGAATGTGCTAAACGCAGTGTGGTCTCCGGGGGCAGGACAGACAGGTAAAGGCTGGAGTGGAGTTACTAGCATGGTGCCCATTGTAATTTCTTACCTTTGACAAACGTGCCATGGTGATGTAAGATGTTGACATTGGGGGGCTGGGTGAAGGGTATCTGACAACTCTCACTGGATTATCTTTGCAACTTTTCTGTCAATCTAAAATTATCCCCAAATAAAAGTTTATTGTACAAAATAAAAGAGTGAGGAATAATAATAAAAGAGTGAGTAGAACAGTGCATTAAGTTGACCTGCAGTTTGGCGTAGGTGAGTGAAACTACAGCTAAGATGGAGAGGAAGGTTGGGGCCAGAGGGAGACTTGAATGCTGGTCTGGAGAACCTTTGTCCTGGAAGGGAGATGTTTTGTTTTTTGTTTTTTGTTTTAAGCAAAGTAGTAATCTCACTGAAATGCAGTTTCTGGAGGATTAACCTAGTGGTCGTGTCCAAAAAAAAAAGCCAAGCAAACGAGATTGCTGCAGGTGGACAAGTTAGAAAGTTCTTGTGGAGAGAACCATTTTGGTGAAAGAGAATATTTTTTGCTTGTGTTTTTCCCCTAACGTTCCAAGAATATAGTGGTGGTGGTGCATAAAATCAGATCTATCTTCCATGGGATTCAAGACTTGTGAGTAGATTTTGGAAGAGAGTTCAGGGAGAATCCCACAGGGAGTAATGTTCAATTCTGCAAGGGAGCGACTCAGAAAACATCTAAAACAGTCATCCCCAAAAGTAAAGGGAAGAGAGAATTTCAAGGAGTTGGGTGTGGACAATACTGTGAAATGCAGCAAGGTAAATGGAAGCCATACAGATGTCACTAGGCAGGTACGTAATAACCATCAAGAGAACTGTGTCACTGAAGTGACGAGGACAAAAGTCAGATTTTCAAAAGACTCAGGAGAAAAAAAAGAGGCAAAATGCACATTTCATCCTTGTAAAATTTCTTTAGAAAGAAAGAGAGGAATAAGAAGCCAAATAATGGAGACATCTGTATGAGTAAGAATGCATTGTGTTGTTGTTGTTTGATTATTTTTAAAGACAGAGAAGAGTTTTTGTGAAAGAAAAAGAGAGACTAGTAAGAGAGACTAGTAAGAGAGACTACAGATGCTGGAGAAGGTCATGGAAAGGAAACAGTGTATTTTAGCTAGAAAAGAATAAAAGCAAGAACATTTGTAAAGGGCTTGGCTTTGTCTCAACCAAGACCACCACCATTTCTCGTCTGGAGCCCTGTCCACCTCCTAACTCATCTATTCACATCTACTCCAGACCCCTCATGACTCTCCGTAGTTCAGCTAGAATCTTATCACGTGGTACCCACCAACCCCCGGCTTACTCTTTCTTCTCCTTCCCTTCTGTCTTCATCTACTCACCCTACAACTCTTAGCTCAGTGGCCTGTGCTTATATGAGACTTTCCACAGTCTCCCTAAGCTAATTCTCTCACGTATGCTCCTACAGCCTCTCCTTTCCTTTCAAAGCATTTGTCGTAGTTTATTTGTCCTCTGTGTGTATTCATGCATGCGGAATTATTTCATAACTGTTTGTCTCCCCCACATAACTGGAAGTAGCTCAGGGCTTTAGGGATGTCGTACCTTTTCCATACGTTTTCCACAGCCTGGGCACAGCAACGAAAACATGGAAGTTGCACATCTGTCGGAAGTTGCTACTAAGACAGCTGTCTGTTCTCTCGCGTCTCTGTGGCATATCTGAAATTCCCCTTTCTAGCCGTCTTCCAAGGTCCCCATGCAGCTTGAGTCAGCTATGTTCTTCCCCGGAGTACCTATTTTATCGCATGTATATTATTAGTTACAGGATTTGCCAACAGGAAGCGTAAAGTCTAGTCCTTACAGTGGCCAAACAGGGATCCACTCTCCCATTAGTGGGGATGAGGAAGTGGGGTCCCTACTTGCTGCTAATCTTAGCCTGACACTGGCAGTTGCTTGACCATTTTTCTGGAGTAGGGACTTAGAAATTGTTGGCTGCAGAAATATGTACTCAGTGTGGTCAGGCCTACTGATATTTGAGCCAAAGTCAGCCAAGGCAGTCAAACACCTTGGTATGTGGAAGGTGTCACTTGATCCCTGGAATTTTGACCCTCTTTTCTTTATGGCTTCCCACTTAAAGTGTCCTTGCATTAACCAGGACCCATTCTCAATGACAACCCCTTTAATGAGCAGAAATATCAGTCCCTTTAACAGAACAGCTCTTAGAAGCAATTAGCATTTAGGGAATTTCTTGTTTAGAAATAACGTCTGTATCCAATTACCCATTATGGACTAATTTGAAACGGGAAGATAGATGCTCATTTTACCCTGTGATAGCACCTGCAAGCATTTGTGGCAGTGGAGCTAATTGCGGCGTCATTGTGAGTCGTCATATTTCTGTCAGGATGTGAGTGAATGGTGCGTACATAGAAACCCCTTTAACATGTAAGCCTTTTCTGAGATAGGAGGCTCTGTTCCTTTCAAATTGTGCTATTTACCTGTCATTGCAGATCTGAAGGTTGAGTATGTTTCACATTATAATTACTTCTCTCATTGCCTTCGAGATCATTGCCTTTTGGCCACTGTCTGGGAAATGAAGAGTGATGCTATGTGTCAAAAATGAGTCCTGATTCAGAAAAGGGAAGGAGATAAAACTTGCTGCTGACTGACAGCTGCAGGGGAGGAAAAAAAAACCTTCTTTATTAATTGAAGGGGGAAACATGAATCCCACACAATGGGTTTCTGGCCCCACAAAATTTGCATGTGCTTGAGTGGAGTCTTTCTGACCATTGGATGGTTCTGGCACCATTTTGATAATATGGATAATAATGGCAATAAATGTTTAGTGAGTGGTTATTCAATTCCAGGGACTATGCAAAGTGCTTTCCATGATTTATTCCATTTACTCATCCTGACAGCCCTGTTTGCTGATGAGAAAATTGATGTTCAGAAAGATTCAGTTCAATGCCTACATTTATTTAGCTGAAAAAATGGGAGAGCGAAGATTTGGACCCAGGCCAGGCAAACTCCAGGGCCAGAGCCTTGCAGCACCAATCGTATAGTTTGTAAACTTGACTGACACCTCCACCAAGACCTCCTGCTCCCAAGCCCCACCTCCATCAGCCTTCTGTAACTTAACTGTTGTAAGTGGGTCAGGTCACTCCTTCAAAAAGCCCCATGTTAGCAACAAGGGAACCACTGCCAGCCACCTACTCTCCACGCAGGTGACTGGGCAGCACACGGAGAATGTTCTGGTGGCTTAGTCTGCAGTCCCAGTGTGTGCGATGAGAGGAGGTAGCACGAGAACTTCAGACTGTGTAGCACTGTACCAGGCACCGAACATCTCATTTTAGGAATGGAGCCCAGTAGGGCCAGAGCAACTGACTGCTGTGCACGCAGGTGGGAAGGTCTGCTGGGTGTGTGGCATTGACTGACGTGGGCATGGAGCCTGGAAAGGAGTGAGACGGGACTGCGAAGTAGCATTCCAGGAGATCACAGATTCCGCACCTTTGCCTAGGGCCAGCTCTGCTTCAAAGTGAAACTTCCAGAGGAAAACTAAATAAAGGAAAGCAAAGCCAAACAGAACAAATTCCCATTTAGTCAGCTTTTACTGTCCTCGGAGGCTCTGTGTTTATGCTAGATCTTAATTATGCTGCTTGTCAAAGACACTCTGAACTCCGCTGTGGTCGAGGGAGCTATTTTATCTTTTTATCTTTACAATCAGAAAAGGACTTAGTATGCTGAACCCTATCCTTGATGAGCTTCAAACTGGAATAAAGGAACATTTCTCTCTCTCCTTCCCAATTGTCCCCAGCTCTGTGCTGCCAGCTTTGGCCTTGTTATGAGTAGGCAGAGCCCGGGTGGCCTTGGACAAAACTGTGAGGTCCTAAAGGGCTGCGTGAGCTTCCGGTGCCCAACCCCTGGGAGCAAGTCCCAGACCCCAAGCCCTCACTCCCTCTACAGGGGTCCAGCCCAGACTAAATGCACCCTACCCCGGGGCTAAGAGAAGTGAGCGGCCCTCTGGGCATACTCGGGGTAATATTGGGGGTTACTGGAGATTTTAGGTGCACAGCATTGTGTGTTAAACAACTTTGAATTGCACAATAAGGAAGCTGTTTCCTTTTCGACTCTCTTTTTGTCCTTCTGATTAAGTCAAGGCCAACATCTTTGGCTTGGTGTTTTTATAATCTTGCTGTCTTTTCATTGTACCTATTTTTACCTTTACCTGCCATTTATGGCAGGTAATGCTTGTTCCACAATTTCTTGCAGGGATATCAAGTTTTCTTTTTCATTGAATGCATTTATTTGGAAAAAACATACATGTACTTAAAGAAAAAGGAAGTAAATGGTAGTACACGATAAAGCAAAGGCTGGGAGGGACACAGGAAGGACTTTTTGACCAAAGCTTTCCTCAACAGGCTCTGCGTTCTGCTTCTCTCCCTGTAACTCAGCTTGTGAACTGACATGAGTTGTTCATGCGCGTCTCTTCCCAGACGAGCGTGTTTTCAGGGAGTCTTAAAAATTGTGGCAAATTCTTAACACTGAGTGATGAGCAGTTCTAACAGCAATTTCAGCCTCATAAAGGCAGGATCCCAAAGGAAGATATTTGGGGGTGGGCATCTTCACCCCCAGTCCATAGATTACCATAATCTATGCTAACGCTACCGGTACCGTGATGGTTATCAGACTCACGGGAAATTTGGGCTTTTTTTCCCTCCACATTCAGGTACCTGGGCCCTACCCTCAGAGATTCTGTTCCCGAGGGTCTGCTGGGGAGCCGAGGTACATGCATTTTAATAACTATCCCAGATCAAATGCGCATTCCCAGTTGTGAATTTCCACTGATAGAATTTGGTCAGTGTTAGCATCCAGCATTCTCTGCAGACCAAAATGAGGAAATGAATGTGACTGCACTGTGTAAATATAAAGCCTTCCAATGTGAAACGCCCTCACTCATGCAAGAGAAGTGACCATGTCTGTAAACGTAAATATCCTGTAAAGATAAATGTCAAAAATACGTTTCCAATTCATGCAGCTCCGTGTTCCCCAAACAGCTAAGTGGCTTGACCATCCCTGTGGCCTCTCTTGGCCTGAAGAACCTCTTGTGGAAAATTGGGATGACCATATTTATCTGCATGAAGGTAACGTATCTGGCTGCACTGTTCATTAAGGTCCCTGTGATCGTCATCGGGAGTGTGTTTCTATGCCCAAAGTAACCCCTTAAAAACTTGCTCAGACAGAACGCCGCTGAGGTCATATAAAAACGTTCTCAGTTCCTGTTCAAGGCAGGTCTTGAGCTGGGTTTTTATTTCACAGATCAGAGGAGCACTACACGTCGCTCTCTGCTAGGAGCATGACAGCCCCTCTCTTCACTGAGCCTGACGAAGCTATTTACCTTCTGGTCTCTGAGAAAACCAATGGGGTATGTCATGGAACACCCAAGTCCACCACGTGCTCCGATTCATTTCTAATCACTGACATTATCCAGGTGATTTGCTCAAGCCTGGCTTACACAGAGTTCCCTTTCAGCATAGACATTTCATAACTGGCATTGTCCTGCCATACCCGAAGCCTTGTGAAAATATTTTCAACAGTTAACAAGCAGAGCCTGCAGTTATAATATGCTCATTAGGCCGCGTGTTAGTTTTCAAGTCTTGCAGCACACATAATCTGCTACTTGATTTCCACTGAATTTCGGTTCTGCTGGGCATCAGCAGAGGAATGCTGGCAGCCCTACGGGCGATGCCCAGGGCTGCTGTCTTTATGTTTTCCACAAGGCCATGCTGACTGTAAAATTACATATCTATCCTATTTGCATCTCCAGTTACTCTTTGTCTAGGGGGTCTCTTCAATCATTTGCAGAGACTTTCTTGATTCCCTGGTGAACAAATTCCTTCAGGAACCAAATTAATTTTAAAAAGACACTGTGAAAGTTATACCCAGTAATCCCAGCGGATGATAGGCTGATTTCTTGAGTTTATTAGATCTTCCTTTGTTCTAGATCTTCCTTCTGTGTGTCTTAAAGCCACTGACTTGAAAAACAACACTCTAATTCCAAATTACCAGTTTTCAAATAGAGGCCTTTGGTCAATTACATATGACACTTTTTCTCCCCTATATTTTGGAAGCCCTGTATTTGGGGGGAAATTCTCTCTGTCCCCAAGGTCAAAGTGTCCCGATGCTATGGGGACCAAGAATATTTTGGCAATTTCATATTTTGCAAAGAAAAGATTTGGGCTGCGGAAGGAATCATTTATTTTTGTTACCACTTTTTAAATTTCCTGGTGGCTGGTTATGAAGGACAGTGTTGATTTCATTTCTCAGTCAATAAGTTAGTGCCTGGCCTGTGCCTGGCAGGGTGTTAGGCCTTGAATGTGTAGCGATGAAGAATACCTATTCCATTCCCTAAAGGCACTTACAGTTAGTAAGTAATGCCAGTCTTCTGAGCAGATAAATAAGATGGAACAAGATGAGTGGCATTAATAGAGCAATGAGCAGAAGGCACTGGAGTGGAGACAAGGGAACTAAGACAAGGTCTTGACAGATAAATGAGATCCTGTATTGGAGGAGACCCGAGAAGAGTCAGGATCGAATCTGAGGGACTGAGAACCAGAGATCCTGGGAAGCAAGCATGAAGTAAGGCAGGATGGAATCAAATTTGGGCAGGGCTGGGAGGGCTGTCTCTGGAGAGGTGATTCTGAATCTGGCCCGTGTTTATGATTTGTATGCATGCACTGATACGGGCATGATGCTTAGGTATGTAGACCTCACTTAGAGAGCTGTGTGGGGCTGGTAGATGGGAAAGGGTGAGGATAATTCAGTTGGAGAAGAAAAAACCCAAGAAGCGTGGCACCCTTCATTGTTTAAGACCCTTGGGACTTCAGTGAGGCATGTGAACGTCGGACTAATCGTGTCTTCACACTTAACATTTCTTGACCTTTCCGTGACTGATCTGTGATAATACCTTACCCTATGGGTTACTATGAGTATTCGGTGAGATGACGATGTGGCATAACCACCTGAGAGCTTAGGATGGGAAACACTTTATTTTGATCACATTCATTGAATCCCCCCAGTTCCTTAAAAGGTGTGACCTTCTTAAACAGGAATAAATTGAGTTTTAGACTTGAAAGATATGTCTTCCTCCTTTTAGTCGTCACAGAATATTTGCTGAGGGATACCCAAGGTGTCCTTACAGCTGGAGATAATGAAACCAGTTTCGTACCAGGCAACGTACACATTGCTGGAAGCATCTAATGGTGGGCTTGGGTATCACATCTGCTGATCATTTAGATACCCAGAGTTCTTCTTGATCTCCATCAGAGGGATCACGCACTCATGCTGATTTGAGGAAGAGTAGATGAACTGTAGTGCAACTAATGATGTCTGAGCAAGGTTCATGCCGGCCAACTTTCATTCTTTCCCTATGAGACTAACAGTTATTTTCTAGGGTGCAAATAGTAACTTGCATGAGTCCTAGAAATGATGGCATGTTAACCCTGTACATTCAAAGAACATCAAATGCGTGTTTGCCGAAACAGTTGCCAACTCCAGGCATGTACCAGCCGAGACTTGAGTCCAGACAAAGCCAAATACTTGATGTGGGAGGTATTAGGGAGATGCTTCCGCATAGACAAGAGAAGTGGCAAATCAATAAGTGCTAAAAAGCACTGCTTTGATTTTATCAAACTCTTTACCTCTTACACCGTGAACATTAAATGTGCCTGCCTGGGCCAGATTTCTCTCATGTGGTCATGCACATGGGAAGAACGGGCTAGAGAATGCCCCATTGCTCCCAGAACCTGTGGTCTAGCACCTAAAATTCCATCAATCAAGAGTCCTCCAAGGAGGAATGGCAGCCTAAGCATATTCCGCTTGTCTGCTTTTGCCTTACTTGCTTTCTCTGCTCCTTTGAACAGATTAACAATTTTTAAAAAGACTTTTATTAAAAACATACTGTGTTTCCCCGAAAATAAGACCGGTCTTCTATTAAGTTTTGCTCCAAAAGGCACATTAGAGCTTATGTTCAGGCGATGTCATCCTGAAAAACCGTGCTAGGGCTTATTTTCTGGTTTGGTCGTATTTTCAGGGAAACACAGTAGCTAACATACAATGTTATATTAGTTTCAGGGGTACACCATAGTTCTTCAAAATTTATATACCTACAGAAGTGATCACCATGAGAAGTCCAGCAACCATCTGAAACCGTACCACGCCATCACAATATTAACTATATTCCCCATGCCGTACATTACATCCCCGTGATTTATTTTATACCTGGAAATTTGGACCTCTTATTCCTTTTCACCTTTCTCCCCCTTTTTAAATTTTTTTTCAATTATAGTTGACTTTCAATATTATTTTATGTTAATTTCATGCCTACAACATAGTAGTTAAACATTTATAAGTGACCCCCTGACTAGCCTCGTACCCATCTGGAACTATACAGTTATTACCATATTATTGACTATATTCCCAGTGCTTTACTTTATATCCCCATGACGATTTTGTAACTACCAATTTGTACTTCTTAATCCCTTCCCCTTTTACATTCTTCCCCCACCAAACCCCCTCCCATCTGGCCGCCATCAAAAGGTTTTCTGTATCTATGAGTTTGTTTCTGTTGTCTTTGTTAATTTTGTTCTTTAGATTCCACTTATAAGCAAAATCACATAGCATCTGTCTTTCTCTGTCTTACACTCCACTCAGCACAACACGCTCCAGGTCCATCCATGCCACCGCAGATGGCAGGGACCTATTCCCTCCCATGGCCGAGCAATATTCCATGGTATATATGTACCACCTCCTCCTTATCCTTCCCATCCTGTGATAAAGTTAGAGGTACATGGGAGAGGCTGCATTGTGAACCGAGGACAGCTGCCACAGGTACTGGGCCTGGAGTAGCTCTGTAAAAATCCAGGGCACCCCCTAACCTGCTACCCCCTGCCAGCTCTCTTCAGGTTCAGCCACTGATAAAGCCTCATTTGGTATGCGAGTTGAGTAAGGCAGGGTTTCAAGGAGTCACTAGAGTGGGAAGAGTTGTAGTCACCATTTAATGTAGACTTTGGTTTAGTGTCAATGCTGAGCCCAGAGCTACTCAACAAGGGTCTCAGAGCGCACCGAGGCTAGTCACTTCCCATCCAGGAACCGTGGACTCCGATAGTTTTCCAAGGACGAGTGCCATGTGGGTGGGGCTGGCTGCTTCCTAAGAAAGTGCCTCCCATGTTGGGGGAGTTGGGTGGGGTGGGGTCCCAGCGGAGCTCACCAGGACAATCAGATTCAGATTTGGCCTGTGGGGGCGGACTCAACACAGAAAGATGGTGCCTACCTGCTGGCTGCAGTGGAGGAGGACCTCACACAGAGAAAATGCTGACTGTCCTCCGGCCCTTGCCTTGAAGTCATACACCTCAGTCTCCCCCCGTCCCATGCCTCTGATACCCCGAAAATGACCATCCTTTCACCAGAGCCCAGGGTGAGTGCCTGTGGGAGAAAAAATCTGTGTGCGAGCTGTTTAAATGGACGTCTGGGTTTCCTGCCACCTTCCATCTCACCTGGACGTCGGGATCCTCGCTGTTTTTCACACCCAGATGTTCTGGGAGCTCCTCTTCCTGGCACCAGTACTCTGGGCTGGGGAGCCTGGTGTGGGGCTGGGGTTTTTCGCTCCTCTGAGGGGAACCTTCATAGCCAAGAGATCTCGCCCAATTTTCAACCACCACACGGAGGTTTGGGATTGACCCATTTTGTGTCTCCGCTGGTCTCACCCGTCTTATTGCGGCTTATTCTTTATATCCGTAGTTTTAAAACTTCTATTCAGCTAGACTTCAGATGATTCTCCAGGTTGATTGTTTTATAACAGTAATTTAGCTGTAATTTTAGTGTGTTCACCGAGTGAAGCAGGCTTAGTGTTTATCTTCTCCACCAGCTTGTATCTCTCTCCTGAACAGATTAAGATGTGAGAGTAGATTTTGATCAATGGAAAATTTAAAGAGAATGTTACAGCATCTTGCAGGAGTGACCCAGGGAGGAGAAAAATGAATCTTCAACAGAGACAGAAATGAACCAGGGGCAGGTTACCCATTCTCCACTTTTCTTTATTTCAGGAGCAGCTCTGTTCTCTGTGTTGATATCAGATCCTGAGTCAGGAGTCACCAGACCTAAAGGGAGGTTCTATGGAACTCCAAACTTTCCATTACAAGACACAGATCTGAACCATTTAAAACAGAGACATAGGGACTTACGATTCAGAGGTTAGATTTCATCCTTTCTTTTTTCCTTCCTTCCTCTCTTTCTCTGTGTTATTATTATTTTTTTTTATGTTTTTAGTTGCTGTGACTCTTTATGGAGTTATAATTTACATACCAAAAAATTCATCCATTGTAAGTATACAGTTTAATGATTTTTTAGCATACTTATACAGTTGTGCAGTCATCCCCAAAATCCAGTTTTAAAGCATTTCCATCATCAGAAAGTTTCTCTATGCCTGCCCATTTTATTTTTAATTAGCATATAAACCCCCTTCAAAACTGGCTGATAGATAATATTTTTTATTTGAAAACCAAGGAAGCATGTTTTGTAATATCTTAGTCTAAAAAGTCTTTAAATTTATTTTTCCAGCTTCTGTCATTCATTCATAATACAACTGCTATGGCATGAGAAGCAATAGAGCAGGAAAAGATGGTCTTTTACAGCTGTGATGCTTAGTTTACAGAGCTGCTCCATTTCGCCCTACTTTGAGGTTCTACCCTGAGAGTTGAAGAGGTAGAACTTGTGGGTGGCAGGCAGGAGAAGAACCCACTTCTTGGGTAACACCTCTTAAATTGGAATTATTAAGCCTTTACTTGGCAGTAAATTGGAACAATAAGAGTAATAATGTCTGCTACTTGTTACCATATATTCAATTTTATTCTCTTCACCTTCATTGTCTCATTTAAGCCTCACCCTGAGCTCTCTCCCTTCATAAAGAATAGGAAACTGAGATTCTGAGACATGAAATACATTTTTCAAAGTCACTCCACCGTTGGCAGCAAAGCTAGGAATCAAACCCAGGTGTGTCTTGCTGCCCCATCTCTTCTTTAAAGATGGCACTTTATCCCATTTCTAGACACATGAATCAAGCAAGGCACAACAATCAAAGTGTTTCCTGATTGTCAGAGGTCTGCTTCTATTACCAGGGGAAAAAAATGAAAACATGTGGCCCTAGGGAAAAAGGGTAAGCCAACATTACACTTAACAGCCACCCCCAAAATGTTAGGAATAACAGAATGTTTTCAGGTGAGAACGCTTATGGCTGTGGAAGTTCTGAGACTTTGTCCTTTGAACTGTGCTTGAGACTGAGTGAGAAGGGGGGCTGTGTGTGGACAAGATGCGGCTTACCTCACCTTGGGTGACTCTCCAGCTAGGAATGAATGTCACAGACCTGTGGTATTCTTGCGGAGGCATCATGATTCGGTGGCTTGAATAAACTTTGATTCGGTGGCTTGAATAAACTCATAATAGGTCGTCATCACAGAGCAACTTGGAGGGCATAAAAGGGGCATTGTCTGAAGTGAGCTGTCCCTTAGCTAACTCCTCCCTGGACCACTTATTTGCCACTTAACACATAAACACTGCCTTGTATTAGATTGTTTCATGTATGTGTTTTGTCATTTATCCTGTGGTTCTCCAACTTGGTTACGCACAACTGTTGTGAGAGCCACTTATTAAAAGAATAGGTTCCTGGTCCCCTGAGAAATTTTTGATACAGTTGTCTTGAAGAAGGGCTCTGATAACTGTATTTTTATAGGGCTTTCCCGTGATTTCCATATTTGGGGTTTTCTGTTCTTTAAAACTAAGTCCATAAGGACAGTTTGTTTCCTAGCATCAAGCAGAGTGCTTGGCACAAAGTGAAGTTCAGCAGATATTTGTGAACTGAATGAATGAATATTGTAAGTTCCTTGGGGCCAGGGACGATGTAACCTACCTCCTACAATACTAGTAAATAGTGACCAATAACTGTTTACTGAGTGGTTCATTTTAAACCTATGTCTTATTTTTCTTATACTTTTGCTCAGCTCTGGGTAAATGACCGTGAATTCTGTTTAAAGTCTGTGTTCTAAAAGCCCCGATACCTCTTTAGCGAGGTGGGGTGGTGGGTATAGCATCTAAGAGCTGTTGTAGCACAGTTGCGAGAGAGGTCACTTATCCTAGACACCCAAGGAGAAAACCAATTCCCACATTTTGCAAGTTTATTTTCCTGTAGTACAGTGAATAATTGTCCTGAGGGGACTAGATGGCATCAGAGAGTATTAATCTTAGATTTTCATTTCCTGTAAAATAACTTTCCACTTATTACATTCAGTGAGAATACTTTGGGTTTCAGGAAATATGCATATTTTATCACAGGCAGTCCTAAGTGTGCTCCCAAATGTATTTGAAACTCAGGAGTTAAGAGGGGCAGGTGCACGCAATTGAGTAAGCCAGAGGATGCCACACTAGGCCGTGAGAGGGCAGGCGGTAGGGAGGGACCAAGTCACTTGGGGTAAGGACAGCTGGCAGGCACATCGCCATCTAATTTTAGGCTCATTGGTCTTTAAAAGTTTTTGTTTTGTTTTTTTCAATAGGAAAATATTAGAAATCAAAATGACAATAATAATAATAATTAACAGGATAGCGTTTATCAAGCCCCTAACTGTGTACCAAGCATTACACTAAGATCTTTCACATGTCATGCTATTTAATTGATTCTTTACAGGAATCCAGTGAAGCAATGTCGTGTATTACAAATGAGAGCAATCTCAATTAAGATTGGCCCGAGAAAAAAAGGGGTTTGCTCCTAAAACTGAAAAGAAGACCAGGGATACCACCAGGCCAGTTAGGTTTCAGGGGCTGTAAGTGTCGTAGGATCCTTCTCTTCCCTCTTGGCATTTTCTGTGTTGATAAAGATGGCCAGCCACCAGCAATTCAGTTTTACATCCCATAAAGATCAGTTCTCCTGGGAAAGAAGATTCTCTTACTGCAGAGTGAAGCAAGTCCCCAGGACCATCTTCATTTCTGACATTGACTGCAAAGTTTGGGAGTCCCCAGTATAACTTCAGTTTTGGTAATTTGCTAGCAGGACTCACAGAACTCACTGGAAGCTATTATACTCATATTGAAGGTTTATCACAGGGAAAGGATACAGATTAAATTAGGTCAAGGGAAGGAACTCATGGAGCAGAGTCTAGGAAAGTTCCAAAGGCAAAGCTTCCAGTCATGCTCCCCCAGTACAGTCATGGGCAGTGCTCATTTTCCCCAGTAATAGTGTGTGACAGACGACACACATGGAGTATTGACAACCAGGGAAGCTCTCCCGAGCCTTGGGATCTAGAGATTTTATTGGGGCTCAGTCACAGAGACATGGGTGACCACCCACATGACTGAACTTTAGTCTCTAGTCACTCCAAAGATCAAGCTGATACCATGGGTCCAAAGCTCCCACCATGAATCACATGTTTAGACTATACAGTGTGGTCCAAATCTCCCAGGTAAACAAAGACATGGCAGGCACTCCGAGGGCTTTGAGATCATCTCTTAGGAGCCAAGGGCAAAGGCCAGACCTCTCTTTGGGTGAGGTTAACTGTTCACTGCACAATTCCCCAACCATTCCAATAGCTGCCCTGGCCTCCCCCGGGCTTATGGGTCCATCCCTGAACCAGTGGCTGTGGCATGCAGTATGCTAAGTGGCTGCACCTAAGGACGAGGCCGGTCAGCTCATCCACTACTTAAACCAAGAGCAAGGAGTGCGGATGCTCCAAGGAAACTGGACATTGACCAAGCTCTTCTTAGTAGTAAATAAAATAAGAGGACAAAGGCTGTGTAGGACCACACAAAGTAAATAAAACACCAAATTCCTTTTATTTTTATTTCATGGGATATCATTAGCAAGTCCATGGGAAAATGAACTAAAGGTGACTTAATGTGGCTTTTACAAAATGGACAGAACCTCTTAAAATATGACAGGTGTGACTTAAGAAAGAGGCAGACGACTAAGTTCATAAAAAGGCTCCCATATGATTGCTCATGCAAATTTCCCACCAGATGGAGTGACCTGAAAACCCCCTCGAGCAGTGGTTCCCAAGCTTGCAGTGCATTAGAATCCCCTGGGGAGCTTTTAAAATCTGAATGCCCAGGTCACACCCCATACCAGTGAAATGGGAGTGGCAAGGGATGGGATCCAGGCATCTTTATTGTTTAAATCTCCCTGGGAGATTCCCATGTGCTACAGCTTGGAAAGCAGGGTCAGACTTTTTGAAAGCAACACAGACACCACTGCTCCGAACCTGGGTTTCCAGGATGGCCGCATTTGTGTAATGGATTGAACACTGTCCAGTCGCTAGTCAGAAGAACTGCTCTTGAAAACCAGCAGCATATAAGGTGAAACCTGAGCAGGAGATACCTGTGTTCAAACCTGGCTTTTTCATTTCCTAGGTGATGGGTCCTGAGCAAGTGTCTTAGCTTCCGCAAGGTACAATCGACTCCTCTGTCACCTCTAAACATGTGGAATTTCTGAAAGAAAATATGGAGGAAGTGCCTGGCATACCAAATGCCAATTCCCTTCCTTATATTATTACATTTGTTGTGAGAGAGATAGAACCCCCTAGTCTTTTTTTCCCCCTGCCTTTCAGACTTTGTTTTGTTGTTTTGATTTTCACATGTCTATGAAGGATTAAGAGAAAAGAGTGTCTCAGTTAAGGATGCAAAAATTTGAAGTTTTCTTTGTCATTAAACGTATTCCCTTAAGTATTAAGTGAGGAGGTGATTCATTCATTCCGTCTTTTATTCAACCAAGATTTATTAAATGTCTATGACAATATTTCATCCATCCTAAAATGCACTCACAAAATAACTCACTGTTATTTTATGTATGAATAAGAGAGGAAAAACATTTGCCAATTAAACCATGACATGCCGTCAGTTGCAAGAAGAATTCCTATTTCATAAATGTTCAAATGAGCAAAGAAATGTACACCGTAGAATCAGTGACATGTGGTGTCATCCAGGACTCTAGGTGTTAGGATACAGAGCCACACAGGATATTCATTCAGTCATTGGAGGCCACACACACCACGACCCACAGAGGACTTCAAGCCTCTCTGTCCTGCGAAGAGATTTGCCTCCATTTCATCAGGAGAAAATTTTTTTTCATGCTTCTTTTAGATCATTAAATGTCATACAGTGAATGATCGCTGTTTCAACTTTGAGCAATCCAGTGACCTGTGTAAATGGTCCCCGTTTTTAAATCACTTTTCTTCAAACAGGGCCAGTTTTAAATGGTTGTATGTCATTCCATCCATGGATGGGAAAATGGGAGAATGAAAATGGCTCATCTCAACAGATCCCATAAGTCATGATACAAGAAGGTGAGGGCTAGGAAGGAGAAGGAATCAATGTGATGATCACATGATCTTTCTTCCTCAAGATTCCCCATTCAGGTGAAGATTCTGTGGTGTTATTCCAACAAATAGAAGCTTAGAAAACATTTTCTGAATAGAGCCCTTTGTTCCATTCTATATATATGCTTAATGCAGATATGGCCCGTTTTTTCTCTCTTCATGTT
This sequence comes from Rhinolophus ferrumequinum, assembly GCF_004115265.2. NCBI lineage: Eukaryota > Metazoa > Chordata > Mammalia > Chiroptera > Rhinolophidae > Rhinolophus > Rhinolophus ferrumequinum. Next base: position 34,990,438 of record NC_046307.1, read on the forward strand.
AAAGCCCGCTTGTCCAGAACGGTGCCTACATTTATTTTTTTTAAATTTAATTTAATTTAATTTGTTAATGTAGCTGGCTAAATATGTCCTCATGGGGAGGCAAGATGTTTGGAGAGATTTGGGGGACAGGGGAGCCATCAGTGACTCTGACTCATCCCACTGAAATGCAACCTTTGTGTTTAGTTTGGGAAATTAATGTTTTGGTGAGAGAAAAATGAATTCCAAAAGAAAAGGGAGAGACAAAAATAAGAGCCACTGCAAATGCAAATGAGAATCCTAGTAATAGCATCTTGGTATGCCATGCGGGGGCCCTGCTCTAGTCAACAGAGCTTTCCTTTTGAAGGTTAGCAATTTAGAGAATGAGTTTGCCTGCCTTTTGGTAGGAGGGTGGGTGCCAAAGTTAGATCTTTAAGGAAATAATCTTATTAGTACCTCTTATCAAGGAAGCTTCTGCAGTGTGTAGACTTTGAACCTGCCTAATAAAAAGGAGGTCTTGTCAAACAGCTCCCAGCTCCTAGTGAAAAGGTTGAACTTTGTTGGTTTAGATCGTCCAATCCAAATGCAAACATGTTTCTAAGCTTCTGTTTGCATACTCTAGGAAAAAAAAAAAAAGACTTTCTCATTTTCCCTGACTCTGACACTAATAGCATTCCAAGGGGATGGAAATTACTAAATCGCTGTGTTAATGGCACATGCAGGAAAGCCAAAGTTTCCTGTGTCACCTGAAATTTAAAACTTCCCATTGTCATCTTTTGGGTCGTTTTATTTATTTAACTCTGTCTTTTTTCTCCTAACGGATCCTGGTCCTTCAGTTTTCCTGCCATTACATATCTGAGCTGACCCCGTCTGGAAGTTGTAAGGCTGAAATTTTGACAGCTTTGTCATTTTCATAGCTATTAGAGGTGATGTTGAGCTTACAGGATTATTGCTTTCCAGGAATACTTCACTACATAATCAAGCAGAAGGTCAAGAGGGAGGGAGGGAGGGAGAGAAGAGGGGTGGGGAGGGAGAGGGAGAAGGAGAGGGAGAGAAAGAGAGAGGGAGGGAGGGAGAGAAGAGGGGTGGGGAGGGAGAGGGAGAAAGAGAGGGAGAGGGAGAGGGAGAGGGAAAGAGACAGAGAACTCTAAATCAGGAAAGACTGATTTGTGCCATAAAACACGCCTGCAGCTTCAAGGAGGGCCTCCTGCTTATGTCCAAGTGCAACAATTGGCCCCAGTCAGGGGCCACACTTGTCACAATGGACAGCAAAAAAATTGCCATTAAAGTGAGTGGCTCCTTAAAGAACGGGCTTCACGCTTTGTTTCTTCCCCACTATTAAGGCCCTTCTGGAATCAGATTAAGGCAATGCACTGCAACACATAGCTTACTTAGAGTAATGGAAAGAGAACGAGCTCATGTCTTGCATTTGCCATTTTGCTCCTAAGATGTGGCTTCTAGGTACCAGCCTGGTATGTAATGCAACCAGACAATAGAGCCCAGATAGAATTAAAGGAAAGTATGAAACTTATTATGCTGGGAACAGAATTGAGAAGAGCTTCACTCCAAAAGTTTGCATGATGGGTCCTTGCAATAAGGAACAAGGCACCGTGTAGAATTCCTAGAAACTCAGACTGCTTTAGTCCATTTTGGCTCAGCAAATTCTGATACCTACTATGTGCCAAACATTGGGCAAGACATTAGTGGTTCAGCAAAGTCATGGACAGGAGCTTCGTGTCTAATGGGGCTTAAGGCAAGTGAGTAAATAGTATTCATATATGGTGATACATGCAATGACAGGACAATAATAACTTTTAAAAATTATTGAGCACCTACTGTGTGCTAGTCACTGTTATAAGTGCTTTACAAGGAATAAGTTATTTAACGTACAGATTAGACTGTTATGCCTGGAGCACGAAAGATACAGAAATTCCCTGGAAAGGAGGTGTTTGAATGGATCTTGTAGGATGTAAGGAATTATTTCATATGTGTAAGAAATAGAGGAATGGAAGTAAAATCTTGCTAAATAGAGAATAACTCTTATATGAAGGCTCAAAGTATGGCACAAGATGAAGTTGTCCAAGAAATGTGGTATTCCTGCAGCAGAAAGCAAGAGTCAGGTGATGGAGAAGGAGCTAAAGATAATGGGATGGAACAAAGGCTTTGTCCTATAGGTGATGCACCTGTTGGAGAAGTTTTAAGTAGCAGTGATGGTCAAACCATCTTTCTGAGCAGTGCCTATCTTTGATGGCCCAGTGACACAACCAAGGGACAAGGCAAATGAGAAAGGTAGTGGCTGGAGAGCGGGACAGAGAAGAAGCAGTAATGTGTTTGTGAGCCACAGTGACGTGTCCGGCATAGCACACAGGCTGGTGATGGTATCTCCAAGACTTTCTAGTACAGAAAAGGTAGGACACAGGATAAGATTATGAGATAATCTGTCAGGCCAGCAAGTTACACTCATTTCTTCGTTAACCATTCTGCTGCAGACTAAACTCCCCTTTTGTACTTCTGTGAGGCAGCTCCTAGAAATACAAAGGTTTGCATCCAGCTCTGGAAAAATGTCAGGTTTCCTGGTGATCTTTGCTGTGGTCAATGGCTCCCATGTCCTCCTGAGAGGAAGCTGGCCCCTCCATTCTGAGGACGGCTTTGTGTATCCCAGTTAGTGGGGCAGAGCATGATGTTGTAAGATTGTAGAGATCTCTAAAATATCTGGTAGTGGAAGGAAAGGAGTCAAACCAACCCAGATTAATGACTTGGAAGGCCTTATAAGGAAGGAGGAATATTACCCAGCATTCTGAAAAGGGTCTTTTTTTCTAGAGAGCTTTCCGGTTCTACACACACACACACACACACACACACACACACACACACACACAGTGCTACAGTGGAAAGAGCATTGGAGTATTGGAGGAGCAGGCAGAACACACGCCTACTGAAAACGTGGATTTTGCTTCTGCACTTACGACTGGAGCTGCATATTCTCTCTCGGTGTTCCACCGTACAGTGTCATGACAGAAAGCAAGCCTTCCATTGACAATAAGCCAGAAAATCGAGGCCTTCTCACTGTCTTGGTCTGCAGCCCGAGCAGACATCATTCCAACCACCCCCTCCTCTCACTGCACCCCCCATTGCCCAGATTTCTCAAGAGCCTCCTTGGTCATTTCAGGCTTCTAGAGCCTTCATAAGTCCTAACCACATATCAGCTTTCTCAATTGAGAACATGATGAATTTTTAAATTCTTGAACCTGTGCTGTAATAATCTTCCTGCCGTCTTACACATTACGATGCAGGAAGGCAACAGATGTGTTTTCTTATGACTCGGGGAACATGAAATATTGATGGGGGACGGGTGTAGACGTGGCATTGAGGTTCGTCTAAAATGAAGGTAGCAGTTCTCATCCCAGCTTCTCATTTTCCATCTTTCGCTTGTGACACTTAGGACATGAAGAAAGCCCCAAACCCGTGATACCCAAGGTTAGTTCAATGAAAGCTCTTAAAAGGCTGTGCAGTGAAATCTGTCTAAAAAGGTCTTTATCAGTCTCCAGGGACCAATTGCTAATGCAGCTAATACACATTTGATCTATACAGATGATTTTTCCTTTGTCCCCAGGGGAACCTCTACAAACACTTTGGATTTACATGGTGCCAAGCCCGAGTAGCCTGTCGGAAAATAAATAGCATTTTAACACATTCAAGTATCAGTTCCTGGGATGAAAAGTAGCATGTGAGCTCTTCTCTGAATTTGCTATCTGGGCCATAGGACATAATCAAAACTTCATTTTTAAAGCATTCCTTTTCCCAGTGACATTTCACTGTGAGGCACTGCATTCTGAAGAGAAATGGCACAACGTAGAGACTCCACTGGTTCAAATTTAAAAAAAAAAGGAAGAATAGCATTTCATCTAGGACAGTAGTTCCAAACACATGTTTGAGTGCCAGCTGGGCACCAATATGTGTGGTCAAATAGGCAGGATGGCCTTGAGAGGCACAGAGTCCATTTTTTTAAATTATAATATTTATGGTGATGCGTATTAGAAATACATATATGCATGTAAGTATGTATCATTAGCACTGCTGAGCTGTGATTTCATTGATACTGTTAGCTAGGAGGAGGCTAAAGTTGCAAACAATAAGTCCATTTGAAGAAAAATGTTAAGTGAAAGCACAAAGGACTGGTGGAATGGCATCTGTGACAGCCACTGGAAGGGCTGGATAGAGCAAATATCCCGAAGATGGCAGGGAAATGACTAACATCTAGGAAATGCGGGTCTAGGGAAATCCCCCACCTATGTAGTTACTAGGAGAGTCGGGGCCAGCTCTCCTTTCCCTGAGCAGGGATGGGAAGTGTGAATCTGTGAGCGTACATCCCCCCACAGCACCACAGGCCTCTCCTGATTCCCTGTGACTCAACGGGGTTTGAATCACAATCCCCATTTCTAAAGTCCTCTTTCCCTTGTGCACAAAACAGCGCATTCATGGTGCCCTGATCCAACATGTCATGTCAACCCTCTTCACAAGGAAAAGGACGTAGGACAGGATGTTGCCAGCCACTCCAAAGACACACCTTTCAGACAGGGAGTCCTCCAAATGCGTGGGCTTGATACTGGATTCTCAAGTGCAAGGGAAAATTTGTAACTCCCTAGGGTATATCCGATCTAAGATGAGCAGATAGTGATAGCAGTGCTTAGCTACTGAGGCTTTAGTACAGTGCCAGGCACGGTGCATTAAGGATGTCTGTGTGTACAGGTATGTACGTACAGGAAAAAACATAGGATGTATAGGGTTCAGTATTATGCACATTTCTAGGCATCCACTGGGAGTTTTGGACTGTTGTAGACACTACCTGCATCTTCTTTGCCATTTGCACATCTTAAGCCACCAGTTTAAAGATCAACGTAAACAATTGTTCACCTGAATGGAAACAGGAAGTAGGTGCCTCAGGTGGTTACTTGTGTTGTTTTGGAAGCAATGATATTTTCCCAATTCTCCCGCCCATAAGACACACCAATGCCTCTGGCTAGTCTCAGAAGTATATATTTAAGGATATTCATCATTAGGAATTGAGCCTGAGCTTCCATGTGGAAAAGTGTTTCCATATTTACAGACACAAAGAAAGGTCTGTGTCATAAGACTAATGTTCTAACCCCACACATTGTAAAAGTACAAATGGCCCAGACAAAGTCAGACTTACTCTCAGATGAAGTATAGCAGGTAAGAGAAGAAATGTTCAACTTAACGCTGGCTAATTTAGTATGTATCACGGAGGGGGAAAAATAAGGGAAATGTTAACTTAATGAGGCAAAATCATGACTTGCATTAGAAAGCGATTAGCCATGATGTGTGCCGTGAATAAAACAGGGCCATGTTACAACTTGATTAGGCTGATGTCTTTCAGAAGAGCTCATAATTCATGTTTCAACTGGACAAAGAGCTTCAGCAAATGATGCAACATACTGCGTTTTTGTTCAGGTGGTTTGACAAGAAGCAAAAAAACGGAGTTGTTTGAAACTCTAATTGAGAAAAGGATTCTACTGATGTCCAGGTAGTTAGTGCAGGTGTTCCCAGGGATGTAGTCACAATGTGTGGGGGCATTTTTTAGCAGTGAATGTTGTAGAACCTACTTGTTTTGAAGATTTATAATTTTGATACTCCTTGTTTATGTAAGCAAGAAGTGTGGTTAGTACGTCAAAAATTCATGTTCCAGGACTCTTGTGTTTATACAGAAGAGGTTGTTATTATTTATTAACCATTATCACTTTTAAAAGAGATATATGGACAAACTTGTGTATTTTCAAAGATGTTAATAATAACAAATGTGTGTTATCATCCAGTGAAAACGCAGCCTTTACAAAATACAAAGAGTTTGAAGTGTTGCTTTTCTCATTCAAAAGATTTAGAAACTTCCATCGAAACCCTTAGATAGTCACAGGGCTTAACAAAACCTTTGGAAGCTCAGTTACAGAGAATATTAAAATCAAAACGTAAAGCAATCAGTCACTTTCTGAAAAGAAAAAACAATTCAGTTCTTCATGAAGCACTGGTTTGTACTCACAGTATTAAAGCCGAGGTGTTAGATTGAGTCAAAACAACTCACTGGACAGTGAAATAAAATCTGGCTGTGAGTTCCCCTTGTTGTACCTTTGGCCTTCGAGGAGGGATGGACGGAGCATTGGAAAAGAAGTCAGAACAGAGGATTCTAGTCCATCTCTTCTGGGTGAAATGAAATTGAGTGAGTTCCTTAATATCTCCAACGCTCCTTGTCCTTTTCCATGAAATGCTAGTTTTGTGTTAGATTCAAGGTTCTCAGTCTCTGTCCCTTGTAGTTTAGGAAACGGGACGGGGTGGGGTATACATACAAGGGTGGAGGGTTCTAGAGAATGGGACTTCAGACCATTTTTTTCTCCCAGGTCAAGTACAGCTGCCCTATTTTGGGTATCAGAATTCTGAAATAGTTTCAGTTTATAGTTTCATCACCAGAAACGTAGTCAGTTGATTTGCAAATTGTTAGCATCCCCTTTGTAAACAAACAAAAAAAAATGTTTCACGATCCTCCCTTTGATACTCTCAATGTTTATACTCTTTAATTTTTATTGACATCTCTGTCAGGGCCAAGTTTATCTGCCCCTGTCATCTGAACAAGTTTATTGAAGGCAAATGATGGCAATGACTACAGTGCTTTGCACACAGGTTGTCAATAACAATCGGATTGTTCGGGGAGCATCGAGGGGACTCAGGCATCTGTAAACCAGGCAGTGTAAGTTTTGTGCCATTTACCTAATAACCTTTTGAAAATGCACAATCGCTGAGGTTTGTGATGAGATCCCAAGGTACCAGGCACTGAGCTAAATACTTCAGATTTCTCACTGACCTCTCCAAATCCATGTAGTGGGTCTCAGCATTCGTAGTTGACAGATCTGTGGGTGACAAAACTGAGGCTCGGGGAGGTTGAACAAATAACGGGCAGCCCCTTAGGCCTCTCCCACCCTGCAGAGCAGCAGGAGGTTCCCCAGGGATCCTTGCCAAGACTTTTAGCCTGAGGTCAGCCTCTAAGTTGATTATGGCTTATTTATTCGAGGAAGAAATTATTTTCTCGAATAAGCTTCCTCCCAAAGCTTCCTCGGTGCTCAACACTCGACTTAGTTGCTTCGAAGTTCTTTCCAAGAAAATGTATGATGTGGGTTAGAATGTTCAGTGAAGAGGATGACATGAACTGCTTGTAGCCCAGAGCACAATGGGGCCCGAGGGCGGTCAAGGTCCCCTCCAGGGTCAGTGGACAGGATGACCCAGCGTTCTGGGTTTAGGAAGCCAGTATGCAAACTCAAACCATCCCACACAGTAACTTGTAGCTACTTTTTCATTCATCAGATCTTGGGTGCCTGGGTTGTTGTATCACTGTGGTGGTGGGTGTGTGTGTGTGTGTGTGTGTGTGTGTATGTGTATGTGTGTGTGCATGTGTGTGTGCACACGCGCTGTCATGCTACCTTTCATCTGTGTGTCGTTGAGGAAACCTCTGTGGCTTCTTGCGCTGGAGTAAATCCCCCACCGCTTGCCTATTGTTTGGCTCATAGAGTGGATTTGCCCCTCCGGCCCCGCTCCGCTGACCTACACTGTTCTCTCCCATTGTTTCCATGTCAGACACCAGTTTTCTACCCAAGGTATCTGAGTTGGGATGGACTCAGTCATTAGAAATGACAGTCACTTGAAAAGCAGAAAAAACTGGCAACACACAGGAAGGCCCATTCAAAGGAAGCCTTTGGAGAGAAGCAGGTTACTAAAAGAGCTTCTCCTCGTGTTGCTGGATGAGAAAATGGACTTTCCCCAAGCCGACTTTGTGCCTAGATAAACTGACTTGACTGTGAGGTCCTGCCAAAGGTTGTCTCACTAAGCGGTGCCTGGGGCTTTCATAAACTGAGGTCACCTCAGCCTGCCAAGCAGAGATTTTCTAGCTAGACACCGGAGAAGCTCAGGGCCCTCTCACTACTTCTACAGAGGAGGAAGCTTCTCTCAGCATCCTCCATTCTGTGTCCCAGAGTAGAGTTCATTTTGCCTGTGGCTCATATGGCCAGCTCATAGCATGTTTGCCGAGCTCTCGACAGGAGGAGAAATGGTGGACTGCAACTTGGAGAATTGTTCGTTTTACTCAAGAGGGGGCTTGGGGACAGAAGCATCACTCTACTTGGCTAAATCAGTGGTCTGCCCATCTAGGGCTGTGGCTCAGATGGGGCACCAAGGACCATTTGTTGGGTGAGCATGATTGTTCTTTGTCTAGCTCGGGAAGTTAGTCGTGTTGCCAAAATGCTCCTTCTTCCCTTAACAGCCCATTCTAAATCAATCTTCCATGAACTCATCAAAATGTTGTCTGTAGCGCCTCCACTTTGCTGCTTCCATATCAATGCCCCCAACCCAGGGAGGCCACTTGCAGTGCAGCTTCCAAACTGTGATCTGAACTTTCCTCCCTGGAGTGTCTGCTGCCCACTCCAGGGCAAGGGGCCTGTCCCCTCAGCTCATTTGCCATGATGGCCGTACTTCAGGGCTCTCCTGGCTCCTAACAGATGAGTTGGGACACGCCTCAAAGTGCTTTTGTTTCCTTGGTTGAATCTGGGAAGAGAAGGGGGGAAATATGTGTGGGAACTGTTGAATTGTATCCACGCGGATTCTCAGTCATCAGGATGCCAGTGTGTTTTCCAGAGCCTAGAGCTGACATAAATAATGTAGCCTGGCTGGCTTTGTGCAGGCTTGCTGAGGAATGCTGATGCAGAGAGGGCCAAACGGATCTGAGGCTCCCGGCTCCCGGCGCAGCCTTTAAAACCCTTTTCTTCAGTGGTGGTGTTGATACTGCAGGAGGGCCCTGGCAGGCTGTGGGTGCCAGGAGAAGCCGCTGGGAGTCACTTCGGGGGAAGCTGCCTCACTGGGTTTCTGGAGAGGAAGAATCTGGTGCAGCCTGGATGGCTCCAGCCAACGACTGGTTAATTTCATTTTGTGTGCCTAACCCCAGAAGGAATAGGACAGTTCTGTCAAGGCCCTGAAAGCCCTGGTAAGTGTGCAGCTGTTGCTAACAAGATATGACTGGCCCCTCAAACATAGTTAAAAGCATCTTGCTAGCCTTTTAGAGCCTCTTGCCTTAATGGTAAGAGCCAAATGAGCTTTGCGGGAGAGCTAACCCCAAATGAAGTCCTGCAGCTGAAGCTCGTTGCAAGGCAAAGTGTGCACTGGGGAGAGCAAGAGGGACCACAGATGCCACAGTTCATTTGCAGGAAGGAAACAAATGTGTCTTTACGTGGGATTTTTACAGGAGGTCTGCCAAACCAAATATCCACTTGAAGCATCTTCCAGATTTTGATTTAAAGTGTAACTTAAGCCTCGTCTTGGCCACACACCATAGAAGTCAAGGAAAAGATGGGGGATGAGGGGCTAGAGTAGAGGGATGTTAGAAGTAACTGTTGGGGTTCTTGTTAAGAGACAGGTTCTGGGCATTCAGTTGAACAGATAACTATTGCTTGCTTCTACTCTGGTGGTTTAGAGAAGGACCTCAGGGAACATTTGTCTTTGTTTTGTTTTGTATTTCCTTTTGATTAAGGCATTTGGGGTCTAGAAAAGAAGATTAAAGCAGGATCCATTTAATTTATTTAGTTTGCCTCACAGACATGAAGCTTCAGAATGGTAAGTCTGAATTATATTCCTACTGTTTGGGGTAACCAGCTGGGGAAAGGGTTCTAGAGTGGGAGTTCTGAGCAAGGATCTGTTACCAAATCGGGGCTGTTTTACAGTTTTTGGCCAGTGATAGGAGCTGGTGCGTCAACACAGAAAAAGCATAGTTGACAACTTTGGTTGGACTGGAAGGAAGGGTCTATGTGACTTATCTTTTACGGGAGGGTGTTTCTGCTCTTGGCTGGTTTGACGATTAATTTTGGAATCTCATACGGAAACTCGCTACAGTCCACTTAAATTCACAAAAAAAAGGGGGGGGAGAAAAATATTTCATTTTTTACTTTCATCATGGAACATGTGTGTGTTTTTCTCTTTTAAATTGCCACGTAGTTGTTTTGGTTTATTTCTCCATTTAAAAGTATCATTCAAATATATTTTATGAAATAATGTTTGGAAATTTTGTTTCCGGTATGAGCCTATGATGTATCACTGTGAACTCTAGAAATCGTTTTAACCATCTGATTGAACTGGTAGAAAGGAGGCACGTTTTTTTGTGGGGGTGTCATTTTTTGTAGGGGCCTCATTTCATCCTCTCCCGATAGTGTCCATGCTTTGTTTACCTGCTTCTTTAAATGATTCCATCAAAATCTTTATGCAATAGTCATAAGTGCCTTCAAACTCCTCTCTGCTTATGCAAATGCTTTTCCCAGCTCAGAATTGTTGTTTTGTCTTCCCTGGCAATTTCTGTCATCATGAATAAGGACGTGGGGTTTGAGGGGTTTGAGGGGACGGTTGGTATTGAGATTGCTTTAGTCTGTAGGATCTGTTTCAACAGTTTTCTCGCAAGCCTTCCATTCTTTGGACAATAGCATGCCCATCTGTGAGACGGACTTGGGATCTCACAAAAACTGTAATACCTCCACCCTTTGGAAGCCTTTCGATCATGGCTGTGAATGTTTGAAAGAAAAATTGTACTACAGAATTAGCGAATGACTTGTCTGCAAGCTGTTCTCTGTAGGCCTGAGTTTAGCAATGTTTTAAGTGCCCCAAAACTGTGTTGCTCGTTGGTTTTTATTTATAAGGGCATTACAGGAAAGTGCATTTTAACTGCAGAGGGAAACACCATACTTCTAATAAACAAAACTCAGTTTTTATAACCTAAGAAGTGACCTGAAGGAACACGAGGAATTGATAGAAGGCTTTGGTTCTCGGGTGCAAAGTCACCGCTTCATGTTTAATTTAACAAAACATTAAACATTTCATGTTTAATTTAATGAAACATTAGAGCACTAGCATCCGTCACCTTCATGACAGAATGTCAGAACTATGGGGTAGTCTCAGAATATATGTTCTTTCTGCAGAATTCATGTATGACACTGGAAGTGGTTCACATCCAAAGACCTGGACTGTTTTCTAGGGGTCTTTTTTCCTTCTGATAAAAGCAGCAGCAAAAAAAAAAGCAAGTAAAACAACAACACATTAGGCACGCACTACTAGTCTAGCTAATTTTAGGGGGGCTATTAGCAGGCATTTAGGCAAATCTATTAACATTTAGCATCAGCACAATTGCAATTGCATTTCTGCTTTTTGTGCTTCTGAGAACATAAGCACCAGGATCTCCAGGACAAGAAAAGAAAGAAGGTTGGAACCATTTGTTAGGTGGTAAACTTTTAAACCCATTGGGGTTTTTTAATGACCTATGTATGAAAGTGGGGTGAGATGTTCAGAAAAAAAATCAAGTAAATGTATTGGTTTGCTAAAGATTATTCCCAGTAAGAGAGAGGAAAACCTTTGTCCTGCGTCACTTGCCAGCTTTTTTCTTAGTCTGGAAAATGTGGTTGAAGGTTGATAGCGGCTTGTGATGGAAAATTCCCCTTTTTTGTATTTCAAAGTGCTAAGCTATAGAGGTGCCCTATTTCTCTGTCCGTATTGCAGATTGGTTGAGCTCTATATTCATCTGATGCTTAAAATGTTTTGCTTCTTTCAAGGGAAAACAATTTATGTTTGAGCAGTGAAGCAATGAAGGTGATTGCTAGTGCACAAAACATGTGTGTACATGTGTTCACATCTGTACACACACACACACAACCTACAGGCTTCCCCCACACCCCTCAATTCTGCCTCCTTTCATCCTTTCATTTGAATGATCTCCTGCACTATTTCCAGAATGCTGTACAAAACACAGCATAGAATTATGCAAGTGCGGTGTTTTGTGACGACAAGAGTACAGATACCTCTCCGTGTTATTATATACTCAGCCTGAATGTACGGCTTCCTCGTGTGCCTGGAAATGGCTGAGACCAGATGCTTCAGCGAAAGATGTCACATTAAAGCAATTCGGAGGAGCATATGGCAAGAGAAAATCATTATGACAGTTACTGACCTGAAGAGCAAGTAGCTTTTTTAACCTTTAAAAAAAAAAATTGGTTTAACCCCATCTTAAGTAGCAACCAAAACTTCATTTAGTTGAATAATTTTTTAACTCTCTTGTAGGTTGCGTTCTGGAATGGGGGTGCAGGAGAGAGGCCCGGACTCTGAGGTAGCCTTGTTTCCTTTGATGGGGGAGAAAGGGTGGGGAGCGCCTTCCCCCGCTGTGGCAGCGTGGATGGTCAGATGGTCTCCTGCTCCCTCCTCCACACCTGTTCTTTTGGCTTCTGGGTCTGAGTGCTGAGATCACATCGAGTAGGGTGGGATCTGGCTTACCAGGAATAGGCTTGGGATGGCACCCCCGGGCTTCTCCCTCTCAGCGAGGAGGTCCCAGCAAAGCTCACCCCAGTGTGCAGTCCCTGAATTCAGAGGTGTCCCCAGCTGCGCTGCCACGTGGCCTGCTGCCTCGGTGACCTCTCTGTGACCACTGTCCTGGTCCAGGGGTGGCTCAGAGCTGACAGAGGTTGGTGACCAGCTCTCTTCACTTCAGAAGACCACTTTTGATCCCCATCTGTGTGCCTGGCTCTCTGAGAGGCACTGGAATGGAAGGCAAGTGAGACATGGCCCCCCACCTCGAAGGAGCTCCTATCTAGTGGGAAAGACCTGCTACCGTGTTTCCCCGAAAATAAGACCAGGTCTTATATTAATGTTTGTTCCAAAAGACGCATTAGGACTTATGTTCAGGGGATGTCACCCTGAAAAGTCATGCTAGGGCTTATTTCTGGTTAGGTCTTATTTTTGGGGAAACACTGTAACAGAAATGCGTAAAGCATGGTCTTCGGTGCTGGTGTTGCTGGGGCTGAGGAAGGAAAGCCGTGCATGGCTGCGGGTACCAGGTGGAGGCGGAGGAGAGGGCAGCCTTAGAGAAAACATCTGGAAAACCTTCATGGATACCACTGGTGAAGAGAAGTAGGCTGGAAGTTTCCCCTGGAAGACTTGGGCCAAGGCCTTCCAGAAAACGGCAAGCACCTGGCAGACGAGGGCATGTCAGGTGCTGAGTCTAATAAGGCAGGGACAAGGGCAGGAGGAAGGCAAGGACTGTACTAGAGAAATGCGTGGAGCCCCCCAGGGAACGCCTTTCCATACTGCCCCGTCTGCACCACCATTTCAGCCGGCTACCTACAGCAGCCAGGCAGCTCAAAACCGACGGCCAGGGTGGGCATATCAAAACCACAACGCAGGGGGTTATGGGAGAACGCTGGGGTTCTACAAAGTCCACGTCTAATTCAACTTAAAAAAAAAAAAAAATTCTGGTTGGCCCTATGTGGACCAAACGAAGGGGAAGGTCCCAGATGGAACCTGGGGCTGCGAGCTCTCAGCCTCTGCACATGGACAACAGGGTGTCTGTAAAGTTATTTCACCTGCTGGCTAACTTGCTTTAACTCTGAAAAGATTTGAGAGAGGAGCTTTTACATGTACAAAAACAGTGTGTTTGGAGACAAATTTTCTCCAAAATTCTGTAATTTTCAAGTGTTCCTACTTGAAAATCTTATTGCGGGGGTGGGCGTGGGGGATACGTATGTTTTTGTTTTACATCTTGGACTTATGTTTATATGAGTACACACGTGTGTGTGTGTGTGTGTGTAAAATGTAATAGTGGGTGTGTTGGAATTCCTTCACATGTTCAGAGCATCTGGAGGTGGAATTAGCAATGCACGTTCAAATGCCAGCTCTGTAGTTATAGACACACACAACTAGCCTGTCACAACTAATGAGTGCCTTTCTGCTTAGTCCAGGGGTTGCAGTTTTTTGTTTGTTTGTTTTTAATTTTCTCACTAGCAATTTAACTTTTTTACCCTATGGTAATGGCAGAGATGTCCCCACTTCCGCCAGAAAGCCCTAACAAGTTCCACGGGCGGGCGTGTCTTTTCAGAATGTGGTGTCAGCTTAGCGTCTCTGTGGGATGGTGGAAGGGAGGCTGCAGATCCTCTAGCCTTTGGCTCCTCTGCTGCCTTTTGACCCTCCTCTGGCCCCAGGCCCGGAAGGGCTGCTGTTGCTGCTACCGGGCAGGCTGTGGGCAGAGGCTCCCTGTCGGCTCTGCCCTCCTGAATTGTCAGGGCTCTCTTAGCAGTTAAGTGCCAGGCTGGCAACGAGAAACCTGGGGTTGGGCCCTGGCTGTCTTGCTGCTATTGAGTAAGAGTGCTGGGCGTTTCACAGTTGTTGAAGTGACTGAGCAATCCGTGCCCTAATTTATCTGTCTGAAGAGTAGATGGTAATACTTTATCAACTCTGTGGGAATAATGTAAACAACAATATACAAATATATATACAGTGGCCAAGATATGAGCTCAGACCCGGTTCCACAAACCAGGCATGACGTCTGTGCATTCCGGGCCTCCTGGTTCATGCTCGCTTACTTCCCAAGGCCTGCGCCTCTGAGGGCTGATGCTCTAAGGACCTGTTGCGCCCCGTACCTGTTCCTTTCTCTCCACGCTGATCCACTTTGGGATTCAGCCCTTTCCCTCGGTCTATGCAAAAAACAAATCACAAACTGGCAAACAAACAAAATCATCCACCCCAGACCTCTGGGAGGAGCAGACTTTACGGAAAGTGTGGGGAAAGGAAGAGTTTTATATGCCAGCAATAAAAGGCATTTTAGATGGAATAAATTTGACACCCATCTTCTTAAACAGTTCCTGCAACTCAAGGAATTCAAGGAAGCAAAGTCATTAAAGATCTATCCACATGGGGCTCCCACTCCCCGGCAGATAGTTCCCTGTTGCCTGTCTGTTTCTCTCTCTGTCTCCCTGTTGTCTCCCTCTGTCCGGCTGTCTTTTACTCCCTCTCTCCCTCTCTGCCTCTCCGTCTCCCTACCCTTTCTCCTCCCCACCCCCTCCCCTGACAGGCCAGAAGTTCAAGTTTCTCCCAGTGTATTTACACAGAACAGCTCAGTTCTCTCCACTTCCGCGCAAAGCCAGAGCCCTTGTCAGTACACTGATGGATGGGAGCCGAACTCCTCAGGGCTTAGCCTTTCCCTCTTTCCCAACAGATTCTGTTAAGAAGATAATGGTAGAGAGATGTATTTCGCCCACAGACATGAATAATACCATTCCCCCACACCAAACTCCAAGCCACTCAGAAGGGAAAAGTTGGTATGTTTTTCTTTTAAATATTGTTTTATGTATTTCATTATGCGTTTCGATGTCCTTCCCACCGATGGACTGACTGACTGACTAATAGAGGCAACGTGGCCAGTGGGTAAGAGCACAGACGCTGGGGCTTTGCCTCTGACTGGCTGTGTGGCTCTGAGTGAGGTTACACTAGACCCCTCATCAGCAGGGGACGTTTTCCAAGACGGATGTCTGGAGCCATGCTTAGTACCAAACTCTGTGTATGCTATGCTTTTTCCTATACGTGCATACCTATAAGAAAGTTTAATTTATAAATTAGGCACAGTAAGAAGTTGATAATAAAATTGAACAATTATAAAAATACACTGTCATAAAAGTTACGTGAATGTGGTCTCTGTCTCTCTATCAAAACGTCTTCATGTATTGTACTCACCCTTCTCAGTCTTACGATGTGAGATGATACAGCGCCTACGTGATGCGATGGGGTGAGGTGCATGACGCAGGCGTTGTGACAGAGCGTTAGGCTCCTAGAAGGGTGACTTGGCACAAGCACTGCCATAGTGGGACAGCGGATCTGATAACGGAGAAGGCTACTAAGTGAGTAAGAGACAGGGAGCTTATACAGCGTGGACGCGCTGGACGAAGGGATGCTTCACCTCCCAGACAGGACGGTGAAAGATTCCATCACACTACTCAGAACAGCATGAAATTTAAAACTTAGGAATTGTCCACTTTTAGAATTTCCCACTTAACATTTTGGACTGCAGTTGGGTAACTGAAACTGTGGAAAGTGAAACTGCAGAGAAGGGGGGACTTACTGCGCTTAAGTTCTCTAAGCTCCAGGTCAAGGAGGGATAGCCATGGTATCCCTGGTAGGCTTGTTACATGGTTAAGTGAGAGAATGCGTGGGAAGGAGCTTATCTCAGAACCTGGCTTCCTTTGTCTATACTCAATTTCCTCATTTCATTTTTATTCAAATTTCATGACATTTTTCCTTCCATTTCCAAAAGAATTTCAGTTCAAGTGGGCAGGCTGCTGGGATTCCGGCCCAGACCAGGTCACACCTCATACCACTATGTGGAAAGTGGCAGAGTTACTCACCCTCCTCCATCTTTAAAACAAAAGGGGTTAGTCCTGTTGCTTTCCTCCAAGCAGGCTTTGGGTTAGTGGGTACGTTTCTCTTCAGCGACCTTCTTCCCTACTGCTGTTTGAACCAGACAGCTGACAACACAGAGCAGTTCAGAATACCTGGTGTTAGCACAACTCTTTTTCCAGCAGAAGGTTACTGAAAACACAGACACTCATGATTATCTCATTCGTCTTCAGTAGCAGAGAATTCAATTGTTTGCTCTTGGTTTCAGTCCTCCAAAGGCGGGGCTGGTGGGGGGCAAGGAACAATTCTTACGACTAAATCTTAGTCAAGAGTTTCAGTAACAATATTGAATTAGAAAGTTACTAGCTACTAGTTAGAGCATGGCTTAGCTCATAACAAGCAAATCAGTCATTCTGTGGTGATTAACATCTATTCAGAACAGAGAATGTCTTATGGGTACTAAATTATCATTGGAATTAATGCAGTCTTTTTAAGGGCTTAAAATATGTTAATAAATACAGTATTCCAGCACCTGCAGCTCAAGGAACCAAAGTCATTAAAGATGGATATAATTATATTTATTATTGTAGAGATCTAGGGGAAAGGAAAAACAGCTTAATGAACATGAATGAAACAAGGGTTCTTTATTTAAAACTTCTTACCTGAAGAAATGAGGAGTTGTTTCATAGACGCATTGAATGAGAGACCCATGTAAACAGTAAATCAGGGACACTACTTCTCTAACCTCTGGGTAATGAACTTCAGGGGACCCCGAGGACATTGTAAAAGTCTCCAGTCTCTTCCCATTGAGCTTAACATGGGATTCAACTTCCCCCACTGTACCTGTCGCTTGAGCGTCAGTTTTCACCACCTTCCTACTCATGCTCCACCCAAGAGCCACACCCACCTTCCAGTCTCTCAAACATACCCAGCTCTTCCAACCTCAGGGCCTTCGCGCATGCTTTTACCTCTGTATAACATTTATTTTGCAATAATCCATTCGTACATTGCCAGGCTTTGCCCTAAAATTTTTTTGATTATTAGCTAACTTAATCCTAGGTCCCAGTATTATCCCCATTTTACAGACAGGGAAGTGAGTCACAGAGAAGTTAAGTACCTTGCCTAGGTCCTGCTGACTTGAGGTCGTCTGTTCACCAAAGTTCTGATGCTTCTTTGTAAGGTCAGCTACTACCATCCCTCAGACCTCATTTCAGATGCAGTCCCTGCCACCTGTATCTAAAGTCACCCCCGCCCCCGACACCACCTTTATCTCTTTCGAGATCCAGCTTCTCCTTTGCAAAGTGCATTAGCACAATTTAAAACGATAGCATGTATGTGTATTTTTAGTTGCCGTCTCCCTTTTCTGGCACCATCATGTCTGTGAAGGCAGCAACTGTTTTTATTCGATGCTGTCTCCCCAGCCCTATTAAAGTAACTGACATTTAATAAATACTGAATAAATATTTGTTTAATGGATCCTTGAACTCATATGTTCACCATTTGCTGCCTGTAGCAAGAATAAAATATTTTTCATCTATCTGTATATTCAGATCGATTGTCACATAGATGGAAAAAAAAATGTGTGTGTATACTATATCTTTCCTCAAATTTTTATAAAGAGAAGGTAACTTTTTTTGGTGATTAAATAATTTCTTAGTCGATTGATATAAAAATGACAGCCTACCATCACCATTTCTATATGAAGTCTGGGTCCTTGTACATAAAATGTTTGGGGATCATATCTGGTAGAACTCCTATTTGACATGGAAGCAATCAGAGGACCTGAGAGGAGAAGCCACTTGCTCAAGACAGGGAGCTGGTGAGGACAGCATTAGATTGCAAACCTTCGTACTCTCGGCTGGAGGCCCACTGTTGTCGCTGCCCACCTGCCTTCCTCACACAGTTGCCCAGGCCGATAGCATCAAGAGAAACCCGTCAGGAACAGAGGAGCTTTTTCAGAGGGACTTTTGCTGTTATAAGAATGTTGTGCTTCCAGGTCAGGAGCAGTAGATTCAAGCTCTCTTGTTTTCTCAACTCTTGGGGGTGTTCGAGGTGAAAACGAACTGCTTGTCTAGCCTCGTGGTGGCATCCATCTTGAACTGCTATTTCCTGTGATGAGGTGGGAGAAAAAGAAACAAACACACATCGTGTGGGATTAAAAACGGAGGTTCCTGAGGTACACATCAGGCCTAGAGGGAGACACCAGCCTGAGAGAAACTGCCTCCTTTTCCTGCTTGGCTTGCTTCGTGAGGACACAGTCTGGCTGCTCAAATCCCCAACACCATGATTTAGGACCCATGGGCCACATTGGGAATCTGATTAAAGTTTGGGGCTGTATGCCCAGAGAAGAGGAACATGTGCAAACCTGAAACATTTTGGAGACTCTTTCAGGGAACTTATGGACAATCTTTTGTCCATTTCATGGATCTCTAGAGGCCCATGGATTCCAGTTTAAGAAACCCTGGTAGCACATTAGCCCATAATAATATTAATTATAATGACTAGTATTTATTAAGCTTCTGTTATATGTTAGACACCTGGCTATATTATATATATATATATATATATATATATATATATATATATATATATATATATCTGCGTGTGTGTGTGTTTGTGTGTGTGTGTACACATGTGGTTTACCCTTGAACAACATAGGTTTGGACTGTGTGGGTCCATTTACATGTGGATTTTTTTCAGTAAGTACTATAAATGTGTTTTCTTTATGATTTTCTTGATAACATTTTATTTTCCCTAGCTTATTGTATTATAAGAATCTAACAGTATATAATAAATATAACATACAGAATATGTATGTTATCAGTATATAATAAATACAACATACAAAATATGTATGTTATCAGTAAGATTTCTGATCAACAATAGGCTATTAGTAGTTAAGTGTCTGGGAAGTCAAAAGTTATACACCTATTTTCAGCTGTACTTGGCGGGGTGGGGGGTGGGTGTTGACACCCCTAACCCTCACGTTATTTAAGGGTCAGCTCTGTGTGTGTGTGTGTGTGTGTGTGTGTGTGTGTGTGTGTGTGTGTTTTAACTTAATCCTCAGGTATCAGAATCATTTCCATTTTACAGATGAGGGAACTGAGGCTCAGAAATGCTAAAGCTGCCAGAAAGTACTGAAGCCTGGATCAGAACCCAGGTAGTCTGATTCCACAGCCACACAAAGGCAGACATAGAATGTTTGCATAAAGTAGGTGTTCCCCAGCTTATGTAATGCTGTAGTAAATCCCATCGTAGAAAATACAGGATAAGAAGATACCTTCGAAGTGTCGGTAAAGGCTACAAAGGGCTAGGGATGTAATACCCCACGTCTTTCAGTTCCTTGTGGAGAGGCAGTTGGAATGATTTCAAGATATCTCCTCTTTGCAAGATCTTCCTTCTATCTACATCCTGGAGGCCGGGAGGTTCAAGGAGCTTGATATCCTTAAACCACTGGGCTGGAGCTGGCAGCTCTGATGGTTTTATTACAGCTCATATTCAGCTTACTTTCAATGTGAGAATGTCTACAGTCACATAGGCAGATGGGTCCTGTGTGAATGTGAAACCCTCTTGGAATATTCAGAACTGGATTATCAGCACACTTTATGAAAGGCTATCCATGCGAAGTGTGTTTAATTAGTTCTTGCTTTCCTTAAGAAAATAAACAGTGAACTAATAACCCTTTAGAAGTTGCTTGAGAATGTTCCTTTGACCATTTTTTCTTTCTTTTTTAAAGGAAGCAAAAGTCAGCTGTTACTTAGGCATGGGTCATATTGATCAAGTTAGAACTAATAACTTGAATGGATCTATATGCTTCTAAATGTTTCTTTTTCTTTCTTTGGGCTTATAATTAATTTCCTAAGTACCTGCTTTGGTCTAGGCCCCTGGGTGGGCAATGAGAACAAAAAAAAGTGAAGCAGATACAGCCTCTGGCCTCAAGAAGCCCACAGTCTAAGTGGAAAATGGAACATGCAAACAAATTGGTGTTGTGAATTGTGGTTCATGGTATAGTGTTCAGACAAAGAAGACATTGGTTGGCTTATGTTCAAAAGTTTGTGACTGACTACAAGGACAGACTTAAAGAAGCAGCTAAGAAAATTATATTCCTTAAAACAAGGATTCAGAAACTTGAGCAGGCACCAGAGTCCCCCAGAAGACTTGTTAAGACACAGCTTGGTGGGCCCCAACCCAAGTTTCTAATTCAATGTATCTGATGTAGGTCCCCAGATTTGCGTTTCTCACACATTTTTGGACAGTGGTTTTGCTGCTGGTCCAGGGAACACACTTTGAGGATCACCGTTCTAGCCTTTCTGGAGGCAAGATAATACAGAAAATACTCATTGTTTCTAGGTTTTTATCCCCTTAATTTTATTTATTTTTTATTTCTTTATCATTTTTTAAAGATTTTTATTAAAAATATAGCTAACCTACAATATTGTATTAGTTCTGGGGGTACACCATAATTATTCCACATTTATATACCCAAAGAAGTGATCACCATGGTAAGTCCAGGATCCATCTGACACTATACTGTGCTGTCACAATATTACTGACTATATTCCCAATGCTGTACATTGCATCAAGTGTACACCATAGTGGTTAGATATTTATATAATTTAAGAAGTGATCCCCCTAAATAGTCTAGTACTCACCTGACACTATACATAGTTATTATCGTATTATTGACTATATTCCCTATGCTGTTTTCTAAATCGCCATGACTTATTTTGTACCTCGAAATTTGGACCTCCTCTCTTATTCCCTTTTACCTCCCCCCCTTTTTATTTTTGAATTACAGTTGAAATTTACTATTATTTTATATTTCAGGTACACAGCTTAGTGGTTAGACATTTATATAATTTAAGAAGTGATCTACCTGGCTAGTACCCATCTGGCACTATGCATAGCTATTACCATATCATTGACTATATTCCCTATGCTTTACTTTACATCCCGATGACTAGTTTGTAATTACCAATTTGTACTTCTTAATCTCTTCACCATTTGCACCCTGCCCCAGACCCCTCCCGTCTATCACCCCAACAAATCTAGTACCCATCTAACACCACAGTTATTACAATATTATTGACTGTATTTCTTATGCTATACCCTACATCTCCATAACTACTTTTTAACAACCAATTTGTACTTCTTAATCCCTTCCCCTTTTTCTACCCATACCCCTAATCCCCCTCCCACCTGGCAACTCTCAAAATGTTTTCTGAATCTTTGAGTCTGTTACTGTTATTTCTGTTTGTTTTGTTCTTTAGATTCCATATATAAATGAAATCACATTGCATCTTTCTTTCTCTGCCTGACATACTCCACTAAAAACAATACCCTCCACATCCATCCATGCTGCCAGAGATGGCAAGAACCAATTCCCTTCCATGACTAAGCAATATCCCATTTTATATATATATAACATACATATATATATATTTTATATATATAATATATATTAATATACATATATATTACATGTATATATATATACATATATATGTATATATGTACCTATACATATACATATATATGTACGTGTGTGTGTGTGTGTGTGTGTGTGTATATATATATATATATATATACATACATATATATCCCAACTCCTCTTTATCCATTCTTCCTTCGATGGACACCCAGGCTGCCTCCACATCTTAGCTATTGTAAACAATGTTGCAGTAAACTTATGGATGCACAGGTACCCTCAAAGTAGTGTTTTGGTTTTCTTTGGATAAATACCCAGAAGTAGAATTACTCAGTCCTTCTTTGTCTCTTCCTATAGCCTTTGTTTTAAAGTCTATTTTGTTTGGTATAAGTATCGCTACCCCAGCTTTTGTTTTTATTTTTGTTTTTTTATTTCCATTTTTGTGAAATAAATTTTTCATCTCTTTACTTTCCATCCGTGTGTTTTTCAATCTGAAATGAGTCTCTTGTAGGCAGCATATGTAAGGGTTTTGTTTTCTTATCCATTCATCTCTCCTATGTCTTTTGATTAGAACATTTGATCCACTTATATTTAAGGTAATTGATAGATACGTAGTTTTGGACATTTTGTTACTCATATTTTCTTTTTTTTTTGTCCTAACGAAGTCTATCGAACATTCCTTATAATACAGGTTTGGTGGTGATGAACCCCTTTACCTTTTTTTTTGGGGGGGTGAGGGGTGGGTCTGGGAAGCTCTTTATCTGTCCTTCTAATTTAAATGCTAGCCTTGCTGGGTAAAGTACCCGTGATTGAAGGTCCTCACTTTTCATCATGTTGAATATTTCATGCCAATACCTTCTGGCCTGCAAAGTTACTGTTGAGAAATCAGCTAACAATCTTGTGGGAGTTCCCTTATAAATAACTACCCTGTTTCCCCGAAAATAAGACCTAGCCAGACCATTTAGCTCTAATGCGTCTTTTGGAGCAAAAATTAATATAAGACCCAGTCTAATTTTTGCTCCAAAAGATGCATTAGAGCTGATGGTCCAGCTAGGTCTTATTTTCAGGGAAACATGTTAGTTGCCTTTCTCTTGCTGTTTTTAGGATTCTCTCTTTGTCTTTAACCTTTGCCATTTTAATTATTGTGTATCTTGGTGTGAGCCTGTTTGGGTTCATCTTGTTTGGGACTTACTGTACTTCCTGCGCTTGTATGTCTATTTTCTTTGCCAGGTTAGGAAAGTTTTCAGTCTTAATGTCTTCAAATAGGTTCTCACTCTCTTGCTTTCTCTCTTCTCCTTCTGCTCCCTGTGATCCCAGAGGTCTCTTAAACTATCCTAATTTTTTTTTCTTTTTGTTGTTCCAATTGGGTGTTTTATGCAATCTTATCTTCCAAATTGCTGATTTGACCCTCTGCTTCATCTAATCTGTTGGTGGTTCCTTCTACTATGTTCTTCATTTTGGTTATTGTATTCTTCACTTCTGACGGGTTCTTTTTTATGGTTTCTATGTCCTTTTTTATGCTTGTTATCTCTCTATTGAAGTTCTCACTAAGTTCTTTGAGCATCCTTATAACCATTATTTTGAACTCTGTCTCTGGTAGGTTACTTGTCTCCATTTCATTTAGTTCTTTTTCTGGAGTTTTTTTCCTATTCTTTCATTTAGGCCCTTGTTTGTTTTGTTTTGTTTTGTTTTGTTTCCTCATTTTGGCTGCCTCTCTGTGTTTATTTTTATGTATTAGGTACATCTGCTATGTCTCCCAGTCTTGGCTGGATAGCCTTATATAGTAGGTGCCCTGTGGAGCCCTGGTAAAATCTCTTTGGTCACCTGCTCTGGGTGCTCCAGGAGTGTCCTTTGTGTGGGTTGTGTGTGCCCTCCTGTTATAGTTGAGTTTTGATTACTATCAGTGGGTAGCATTAGCCCTCAGGCTGATTGGCTATGGGGGTTGGCCACATCCACAGCTTACAGGCTGCTGTGTGTGGGAGGGGGCTTATCCACTGAGTGGGATTTGCCCCATTGGGTTCTGATGTCTGTTGAGACTGCCATTTATGTGTGCCACTTGTGGGGCTAATTGGATGGTGCTGTGCTGTGATCTGAAGCCAACCTCCAAGTATGTCAGTTCTGGGGCCTCTTGGGTGGGGTTCCAGTGCAGGCCCAGGTTACCCACTGCCTGTAACTGGCCAGGGACTACCTGGTAAGAGCTACAGAGTGATCTGTGGTTGTTCACTGCCTGTGCTAAAGTTGGAAACATGTAGGAGAGGCTACATTTCGAACAGAGGATGGCTGTCCCTGGGCCTGGGGTAGCTTCACAAAAAGCCAAGACTCCCTGAGACCTGCTGCCAGCTGCCAGCTCCCTTGAGGTTCAGTCACTGATAGAGCCTCATGTGGTGCATGAGTTGGCTGAGTCAGGGTCTCAAAGAATCACTAGAGTAGAAAGAGTTGTGGTTACCTGGTTAATGTAGACTCTGGTGTGGTGCCAGTGCTGAGCCTGGAGCTACTTACTCAGCAAGTCTCAGAACACACTGAGGCCATTAGATGCCTGCCTGGGGCCCACAAACTGATAGATTTTCCAAGAAAGAGTGCAGTGTGGGCAGGCCTGGCTGCGTGAGAGAAAACGCCTCCAGCACTGGGGAAGTGGGGTGGGGCAGGGTCCCAGCAGAGCTCACCAGACCAGTCAGATTCAGTTTTGTCCTGTGGGGGAGGGTTCAACACAGGAAAGATGGCATCAGCTACATGGTAAGAGGACCCCACGTGGGGATAAAGGTGACTGTCTTCCATCGCATCGAAACCATACACCTGAGTCTGCCCCCTACATGTTTCTTCCAACCCCTCCCCCAAATCACTGTCCCTTCTCCAGAGCCCAGGGTGAGTGCCTATGAGTGAGTGAGTCTATGTGCCATTTAAGGGAACATCTGGGTTTCCTGCAGCCTCCATCCCACCTGGACAATCAGAATCCTCACTGTTTTTCACAGACAAATGTTGTGGGGGTTCTCTTCCCGGCACCAGTACTCCAGGCTGGGGAGCCTGGTGTGAAACTGGGATCCCTTGCTCTTCTGGGGGGAACTTCCACGGCTGATTTCTCAATCGCCACACGGAGGTTTGGGACCAGCTCATTTCGCATTTGTGCCCCTCCTACTAGTCTCAATGTGGCTTCTTTATGTTCTTAGTAATAAAACTTCTGTTTAGCTGACTTCAGATGGTGGTCTAGGTTAATTGTTCTGTAATTCAGTTGTAATTTTAGTGTGTATTCATGAAAGGAAGCAGGCACAGTGTTTATTTTTCCCCCATCTTGGATCTCTCTTCCAGTCCCCTTAATTTTAAAATACTTCATTTATCCTCTGTCTGTCTTGCTCTATGTTGTGAGTTTCCTTCTCTCCTTTGAAAGTGTTGACCTGTAGTGTTCAGTAAGCTTTCTTTCCTTCTTTCTTTTTTTTTTTAAGTGCCTGACTTTGACCTCTCATAGGTAAGAACAGCAGAATACTAAGAAAAATGAGAGGCCAGTGATATGAATTATAAGTTGTATAAATTCTTACAGATGTGAGTCTATGGGGATGAGTTTATTCTGAAACCAACAACGTGGTGAGCATTTTTTTCTCACAAAATACTCCAGACCTGTGGGAGGACACTTCAGTAAACAAGGTAGTCAAATTTCAACTTCACCCCTACATATTCTTAGGTCATCTCAGATCCTGTATAGCCTATGTTATATTCTTTGAGGAGTAAAAGGGAGGGTCGGAAGGGAAGGGGGCACCCAAGAAAGTCTAAAACCGTGATAGTACTGCAGCCTTTTTATAAACAGAGTCATGTTTTTTACTAAAGGTGATGGAAAATACGAAGTCATGTCAGAAAACAATACCAACTCTTTACGTTAATGATTCTTTCTCTTTTCCTTTCTTCTTTTGGTCCATTTTGCACAGGAAATAAGACCCTTGTGGACATAAAGATCACCATTTGTCAATCCTTTCGCAGCAATTTTCCTAACAGTTTTTTCAGCTCTAAATGCTTTTAAGCATCTGTCAGTGTCATCTAATAGCCTTAAATGGGAGGGGAAAACAATAACAACTCTTTGCTGCATAAGAATGAATTGAGTGGCTTTCTCCTTTCTGGACCGTCGTGAAAATGATGGTTCTGTCCATATGTGGATTTTTACATGCAGCTGTGCAGTTATTGTTTGCACTTAGACCTTAAATTGTCCATAATTTTTATGTGTATAGGAATGATGCCAATTGAGAGAGAGAATAGACGCCCCTCCCCCAGAAACAAATATTTAGCATCTCAGAGATGAGACAAGTCAATAAACAGCTTGATTACTAATTCATTCAGGAAAAAAAATAATGGCTTTCTAAACTGAAACGACAAAATCCAATAACTAACTGTTTGTCAGGGCAGTAGTAATGGTATTTGTATCTCTTTTAATTGGCTTTAACCTTTCCCTTCATGTGTGCAGTATTAAAAAATTAAAGAGGAAAGTATTTAGAGGCATAGATTTACGGCACTGCGTGGATTACATGCTTTTAATGAGGTCAGGACAATAAACCATCTGAGAAGACCCTGCTGCCCAATGATGAATTACTCCCTTTTACAATAGATAGACTACAGCGAGTGTGTGGGCACACAGATGCAAACAGTCTTGTCTGTGTAGAACAAGTGATTCTCAGCTTTGCTGTTGAGCTAGCACAGGGTGTTTCTAGTTGCAACGAGTGTCAAGAAATTTTCAAAATACAAACCATGTGATAAAGTGAAAGTGGCAGAGCAGCATGCTCAATGTTTATGTAAGATACTGATTCATGTATGTCTTTGGAGGTACGAGTAATTATGCAAGGGAGGGAGGGTGGGCAGGGAAGGAAGAAAAGGAAAGGAAATAAAGGAAGGGAGGGAAGGAGGGAAGAAGAGAGAAGTACAGATAATTTGGCAGGCACACAGCGGTGTACTAACACCAGCTTGCACTGTCTAATAGTGCATCTCCCTTTCTCAATCCCTTCTTATTCTTAGCTTAGAATTGTAGAACGTAAGGGTATTTACTCCAGAGAAATCAGAAAATGCTAAAAATCTGAGGTTTTTTTTTTCTTTTTTCTTTTTTTTTCTTTTTTTCCTGGAGAGCAAATGTTAGGCTTTTATCAGCACACCACTGCACATGGCAACAAACCATTCAGAGTGGTTATATATAGAAAGTGGGTTTGCTAGGAGAAGGAGGGATAGATGAAGCAAGAGACTTAGGAATGAGAAACAAGGCATTTTCCTCTTTATTTTATACATTTATTACTTAAATTTTTCACCAAGCATTTATAACTTCTATAATATTACTATTATCACTCATGTTACTAAATATTACTTTTAAAAGTTGAATTCTAAAATTAGTGCACAAATGTAATTGAAACTTTTTTTTAAAAAAATAAATAGAATTAATCATTTTGACTTTGTAAGTCAGGTGCAAAACATTTATACAAGGACAGGAAATACAATTCAGGCAAATGGTAGCATCATACAGCCAGAGGACTTAGGACCAGCCAGAAGTGTGTCCTTTGGTGGTGGAAACTTCAGTGTTCCAAATCAAAAGGAAAACAGAAACACACACACACTGTGAAGGCAGACGAAGCCAGAAGCATGGAGTTTGCACCAGATCCCATCCCACAACAAATTCGAGAGAAGAATGTTACATGAGACCTCCAACGCTGTCTCCACAATGTTGATGGACCCAAACCTCATCACAGCCTTAACCTCAGCAGCAGCCTTGAGTTGGCAGTCTGAAACATTGCTAATGAAGAAAGAAGCACTCCACTCCAGAAAACAGAGCTGCAGCCCCACTGAGAATGTGCCCTCCCTGTGGGCCAGCCAGGCTGTCACCAGCTGAAGAAATGGTGTCACTTCTTTCTGCGACTTTGAGATGCTTAGATCTCTTGTCAGCCAATATAAGGGGCAGAGGAAAGAAGCCTCATTGTTTCCCCTCTCTGTTCCAAATACTTGTCGTTTATCTCAGTTGTTCTGTCTCCATGACAACCACCAACTCCCGGTGATATCCTGCTTGTGACCTAATTGCTGTTATTTCCTAGGACTCTTACTAAGTAAAAGCACCATTCCTAGAAGTTCATACCTGACTGTTTGTGAAAACAGAAACTTCATTTTACAAACATGTATTCATTCATCAACAAATGTTTCTAGATGCCAGGCTCTGGTTTAGGTGTGGGGATACAGTGGTACACACAACAGGCAAGCACATTGTTTTCATGGAGCTGCAAGTCTGGTAGGCAGAGACAAACAGAAATAAGTAGACCAACAAAGAAATGCCAGAGTCTGAGTAACTTTTGAAAAACTTGAAATGGAGGTGGAGGGAAGTATGATAGAGAGTAACCAGTTGTTTATATCCTCTCCTTTAGAGGAGCTGGAAGGGAAAATATTTCTGAGAAGGTAAACTTTGAACTGACATGTAAACAACTGGAAGAAGTGTCATGTGTAGATCTTATTACAAAATGAATGTGCTAAATGCTCTTTTTAAACTGAGATTTTTTTTTTTCTGCTCTCAGTGAGGTTGTACTCACTTTTCACACAGAAGTCCAATGAAGAACAGACTGTAGATGCTTTCTTTCCTGGTAACTAGCAAGCAAGCTCAAACAGTCTTCACTGCTCCAAGGACTTTGGAAAAGAGTCCACAACTTGGGATCATTTGTGTATGAACAGTTGATTTCTTGTTCTTAAATATCCCTAAGATTGTTTACTGGTCAGTGTAGTGGGTAGCCTCATTTCCATGAAAGAAAAAAAGGAGGGAGGGGGCAATCACATCATACACTGTTATATCTTATAGTTGTGCTATACAATTTTAACAAAGAGACAGGGTGTCAGAGGGGGACGTATGTAGATTTGGGATCAAAAAATATCTGGGTTTTTTCAACTGCCCACTTCCTAGGGTAATGGTGAAAACGGAACAAGGTAATGTCTACCAAATGCCTAGCTCAGAGCTTCCTTGTAGAGAAGTTTCTGGAAATATTGCTGAACTGTGTGTAATTCACTAGAGTGAGACTGTAGTTGTATGAGGTCAGGGAAAACTTATTCTTGTCTGTGCCTCAGTCTTTCTGTTGGATATAGAGCTGCAGTTTGGGGCTTGAATTTGTAGTAAAGTTTTTTTTTTTCTGATTGGGCAAGGAAGTCAAGAATGCAGCTGTCATTCTTTTAGCACAATCCATAACAGGAGACAAAGGCCGCATTAGCAGCTGGGTACTCAGCAAGAGAAAAACTCATTCCTTTATCTTTTACTTATTTAAGAGTTACCCTCTCCTTTCCCTACTCCCTTCTCCTTTTCTTGCTTCCTTTAGTCTTTTGGTCCTCTCTGAGGCACCAGAAAATAAGCGTGGATCCAAGAGGCCAGAGTCCTTGAGTTACATCCCACGTGCAGTGCAATTTATACAGCAAACTACATTGCTGGGGAATAGAATTGCAAGGACATGCACGAATGCTGTATATTCCTAGGGGTGAGGGAAGCTGCATATGAATATAAAAATAAACAGATCAAGAACCCTGGGAGAGAAATAAATGTGACAGAAATGGAAAGATAATGTTTCTGTGTTTTCACCTTTAATTAACTTAAAACATCAATCCAACATATTCCTTGGGCAGTCTCCCCAACCCTTCTCCTCTGTTTTTAATAGGAGCAGGGAGGTGACTGGGTGGAAGAATACTCACTGAATTGATAAAACAGTGGTTACTCCCGGGACGTGCAATGTCGAGGACTAGAAAGGGCTTTGTTTTTTATTTTAAGCACATCCACATTGTTTGATTTCATTTTGAAACAGTGTGCACTACATTTTAAAATTAAGAACATATCTTTTAAGAAACTGATGAGGGAGAGAGAAGAGTTAGCTACTTTCTACGTGAGATAGTTACATTGTTTTTAAGTAACTTTTATTAACAACTGACAATTACTTTTTTATGATACATTTAAGATAGTGAATTATGAATGACTGAAGATCCCCTCCAGCCTAATTGAGAACCATTATGTCGGGTAATTGCCACTGATTTCTGCAAACAGTCATTTTTCTCTGGCCTATTAACATAATTTGAATTTTTAATTGCTCTTCATAATTGTGTATTAGAGTTAACAAACAGTCCCATTCACCAAAGGGTAAGACCAGGCCTTACCCCCAGAAAACTCACACTAGAAACCTCCAAGACCATCAGGTGGTCACTTGCGGACACTGTTAGGACTTAGTGGATTATCAAATTCAGATGGCAGCCACTGTGACAAATGTGCCATGACATCTTTTTAAGGACCCACCCAGCTGTGGGATGTTACACTTTCAGACTTCTGCATCGAGTTGCCCACTTTGTTTTGAAGCCACCTCACCGAAAGAAAGAGAGAGAGAGAGAGAAAAGAATGTCACTCTTTCTTTAAAGTTTTAACCAGAATTTTCATCATAATACCTTATCTAGTGCAGTGTGATAAACATGAACATTTTGGAAGAAGAGAAAATCATGTCCTACTGTGTCCATTTCCTATAAAATTTGTGGTATAATTAACTCAGTGACATTAGAAAGTGGCAGGATTCCCAGTAAAGATACATATATATCTTAACATGTATATATATATATATATATATATATATATATATATATATATACACACACACACACACACATATATATGTTATGTATATGTAGTGTATATATATCTACATATATATGCATATATATGTAGTGTAATATATATGTTCATTTTTTAAGTTAGATAAATTCAGAAAAGCACAAATTGAAAAATGCAAAAAAAATATAATCCTGTTAATAGCATATAGTATATTTTTACATAAGTGCATATATGTATAATAGTGTTTATAATATATTGTCTCACATGATTTAATATTTTTCTAAAATATTTTTAAAGACTGCAAATGGTTTGATGTATGGGTTCACCATTGGTTGTTTAAGTATTCCACACCTTAAATATTGGGTATTTAGTTTCTCAGTTTTTACTGTGATACCATGAGCCACCTTGTGTATTTTGTGTATATTTCTTATAATTACCTAGAAGTTGAGTGATTCAAGGGTATGAATCACCCTCCAAAAAAGTTATGTTTCAATATACACTCTCCCATCGGTATATAAGAGTGCTGAGTTTCTCATACTTTCCCCAACATTAGATATTAACATTTATTAAAATATTGGCCCAGTTGTTAACTTTCAAAAAAAACTAGCATTCCATCATGTTTTAATGTTGCACGTATTTGATCAATAGTGAAGTCAGTTTTTTCGTCTAATTATTAATGTGTTCATGGGTGTGTGTTTGTAAATTCCATGTTTACACCCCACCCGGGCCATTCTTCTTATTGACACAGTCAAGATTTTAAATTCTTTATGCTTTCTTAAATCTCTGGCAATAACTCTGCCTCAAAGCCACCAGCTGGTCTGTGCCAAGAAAAAAAAATAAAAAGACTGTACAATGGGTCACACAGCTAGTTCTGGGGCTACCTGAGGGAAGGTATGTTTTGTATTCTGCTACGGTCCCGCTCTTACGCATTTGCAATAGGTGGGAAGGGCTCACTCATCTCTCAGTGCAGCATATGAAACCATAAACACAGCTGCCCCACAGGTCTCTGTGGCTGTCTTCTGCCTCCCAGGGCCCCTTGATTCTGTCGAAAAGTCCCAGTGAAGCCCTTGGGGAATCTGCACTTGATTTAATATTTGAGGTAAATAGTAAATGCCCATAAGAAATACAGACTTGAGCTACTGGTCTGAAATATGAAATCACAAGCAATTCTCTTCATATAAGTTTGCAGCGTCTGACATAAAGCGATGTCTGATTAATATTC
Source organism: Rhinolophus ferrumequinum (assembly GCF_004115265.2). NCBI lineage: Eukaryota > Metazoa > Chordata > Mammalia > Chiroptera > Rhinolophidae > Rhinolophus > Rhinolophus ferrumequinum. The sequence continues at coordinate 35,021,875 of NC_046307.1, forward strand.
GCGAGGGATCTGAAGCTTTAATGCTACAAGAGGAACCACAGAACTAGTCAGCCATTCCATTGTGAATATCGATTACTGGACTGAAATCTGTTTCCGAAGTTGGACGCTCCAGGGTCCCTTATGTACCCTTAAACAAAGTTTCCAGCTGAGATATTTATGGGATTCACTACAGGCAGACGATTTGCTGGTGTGGGAGGAAGTCGAAAGCTGAGACATTTGTCCTGGGTTGAAAACTGTCAGTGCTATTTGTATGAAGGTGTTCCAAGAGGCCATGCTTTGTCCTCACTTTTTGGATGAGTTCAATAGGGACCTCAAGGAAAGGCACTGCACTAATTCCTACATGGAAGCTTGCAGGGCTCAGTGTGTGGTTGTGACTCCGGCGGTGACATTTATCATAAATATAGCGACAGTTATCATTCCTGCCCAGTTCGTGCTTTCAAGTTGAAACTGACCATCTTATTGCTGTCATTTCTCTCATCTCCCCCAAGAAACTCCAATGATAGCACTTTTTTCTGTAGTTCCCGTCTCCGCCTGTTCTGTGCATACTTTGCTTCAAACTCCGTTTTCTCGGAGGAAGCCCTGGAAAATCGGCTTCCTTCATCACCTAGACAGAGAGAACGAGCGTCGTATAGGTTTAGGGTACCATTGTGAACCAGGGTTTCAGTCACCAGCTTGGGCTCTTTCTTTTCAAAGCTTAAATAACACATGTGGACTTCTTTCAGGAGGTGTGGTTTCCTTTGAAGAAGTTTATAGACACTTGATGGCTGAGCGCTCAAGATCAGGAGTCAGAAACTGGTTTGAATTCCGGGTTTGCCACTTTCTAGCTTAAAGATGTTGTCGTTTTTGTTGTGGGTGTAAGGAAATAGGGTTGTTGTTAGAATTAAAGGAAATGACACAGGTGCACAACGCACACTTAATAAGGGTTTCTGAGTATTGTCATTATAATATAAAAATATTTATTCACTGTTATTAATATTTTAGTGAGTATTTGTAAACCTTACAGAAACAATTTTGTTTGACACTCAGGACATCTGTGGGTCAGGTGTTTATCTGCATCCTCCACTTCTCAGCCACATCTCGAGTCCCAGGTGATTCCCACGGGCCCCTTCCTGCTTTTATGTGGAAATAGAAAGGAAAAATATGGGATGATTTAAAAGATGCCAGACGAATCTTTGCACCGAAGCCAACTGTTTATTCGGCTCATTCAACTAACAAATAATTTCACTGGCGATTTATTGTTTTTCTCAGTGAAATTTTCCTTCAGACATCCATAATTAAAAAGGGTGCAGAGCAGTAAATCGGTGAACCTGTCATATAACGTTTGTTAGCATGGAAAAGCCAAGGCATCATAGCTTTTAGGAAAGAAAAATGAAGAGGTTAGACAACCTAAGATACAGATATTTTTTGCCGACTTTTATTTCAGAAATCAGAGGGCGAGCACGAGCATGAGAGCACGTGTGTTTAAAGAACCAAGAACAAAATATGAAGTAATGTCCTCCGATATGATGGCCTAATTCCCCTTGGGATTGAAAATAGTCCCCTTATTAGCAATTAGCACATGCAGGGTTTGTAATTTCTTTTAGGGAAAGAATACCTTTTTTTTTTTTAATGATGGGAAAATTTTTCAAGGTTGGAGAAGAGAGTGAATTACCTACCTAATTCACAAGATGGTCCTATTTTAAGGCGAGCCCAAGAAATGCCTTGCTCGAAAGGAAATGTTAAAGGGAACAATAGGTGAGTGTGTGAGTCTCAGAGCCTGATGGCAGAGAAAGAAAGTTGAACTTCCACAGAGAGTTCAGAGCAGAGAAAACAGAATTTGGACTCTGACATTTATGGCAAGCTAACAAACAGCTTTGGAATTGTCCTGGATGACATGACACATGGATCTAATAAGGATACTTTTAGAAAGATGATGAGAGAGAAATGACGGGAGAAATTCAAGGCCATGTGCATTTCTCCCATACTGGTGCTGCTAGAAACAAATGTTGCTCCTTGACAAATTCTACACATAAGCATGAACTGGATACCAAATTATTTGTTTAGTTCATCCTGGGGCCCGTTACCTCTTCTATCCTCCTTCCTCTCCTCACCCCCTTGTTAGCTGAGAAACTGATAAATCAGAAAACAATATAGAAGCCTCATTAAGCCTCCAAGCAGTGCCTAGTCTCACAAGAGAATAGCATTTTGAAGGAGACAGAGTTAACAATGGTTATAATCACAGGAAGAAAAACACCAGAATAAAAGAAACATCAATAAAGTATACCATGCACCATTAAGACCACCTCGAGATAAGATACTCAGCATTGCAGTAAAGATCACAAATGAATTAATGTCAAAAAAAAAAAAAAAAAGAATGTTTGGTCCATCACACTATGTCGGATGGGGATGAAAATCATGTCCGCCTAGGGAACTGTCAAGCTTCCCCAACCTCCATCTGAGGGGTAATTGTGCCGGTGACTAATGCTGAAAGAGACCTGCTGACATCACTTTGCCTTGCGCAAAACACCCAAATTCTTGGAGCAACCATGTGCCACCTAGTCAGGCCGTTCGTTCATTTAAAGAACAGTTACCTTTATTTTCAGATTTTTGCCCTCATTTTTATAAGTTTTCATTTTAATCTAATTTCCAAAATACAGAAATTTAGAAATTAGATTAAAGTAAGAACAACCCTCCACCCTTTATCAAATTCATCAGTTATGTATATTTGCCCTGTTTGTCATTTGCTGGCGTGCGCGCTCTCTCTCTCTCTCTCTCTCTCTCTCTCTCTCTCTCTCTCTCTCTCACACACACACACACAAACACATTATTTTTTCTTCTGAACCAGCTGAAAGTAAGATGACCCCACATCAAGCCTTCCTACCACTGAATACTTCATGTGTATTTTCTAAGAACCAAGACATTCTCTTACATAACCACAGTACAATTACGAAAATACAGCTGTAGCATTGATAAATGACCTAATTTGTAGTCCATTTTCCGATATCATCAATTGCCCCAATGATGCCCCTTTGTTGCTCTTTTTCCCGGTGTACTGTTCATGTCAGCCTCATACATTACATTTCCTTGTCATGTCTTGCCCGTCTCTTCTAATCCGAAGCAGTTTCTTTGCCTTTCTTTGTCTTTTTTTGACTATGACATTTTCTAAACTTTTTCTGGAAGTGTTTTCATATGTAATATATATACAGGTGTACATATCGTAAGTGTACAGTCCAGTGAATGTTCCACAGATGGTACCAGCTCCAGGACAAGAAATGGAACATAAATGCAGCCCCTCAGGAGCCCTCCTCAGCAGTTAACTTTCATTGTGCCTGTTGTGTAGCCAGAAGGGACGTGACTCCATTTGGATCAAATTCAACTTTTCATCCTAGACTATCGCCTGAGTGTGGCCGCAAGTCGTACTGCTCTGAGGGCAGCCTGGACATCCCGAACCAAGAAGGGAAGTGCATTGCTGCCTCCTGGGGTCAGAGGCAGTCAAGCATTTGGCTTAATGAACGTTAGACAGGGAGACGATATTGTTTACATCCTCAGAGCAGAACTGTTTGTGGGTGAAGGATTTTTACCCTCCAGTTCTTCCGGTTTTTTAGGGACCCTAAATGTGGTCCTTCTGCCTGGGACTCATGTGCCTTTTGCACCACATGTGAATCACCATACTTGGGCTGGTCTAGGACTTGTATGACCCGTTCCTACTGATACGTGCTCCGTTGTGGCAGCATCCAGTGCTCTCACGGGCCCGGTGGGATGGGACTCATGGACCACACTCTGAACAGCCCTGGGTGAGGGCAGGGAGCTCCAGTCCGTCAGAATCCGACTGGTTTACTCCAGAATCCACACGGAGCACCCCTGTCAAAGGCCACCGTTACCCACCTCCTGCACAGCACCCGTCAGTCTGTAGTCATACTTTTATTTCTGAGGTGATTTCATTAATGTCTAACACCCTGACCTGACTCCGGGCGCCACGAAACAGAGACTCCGTCGGTTTGGCCCACCGTTCCTTGTGTCCTCGGTGGTGCTTGATGTATAATAGACAATACATAACTGTCAGACGGAAGAGTGACTGCATCAGTAGTGACTTCTGACCAGTGAGGAAACAAAACGAGACTGGGGGCTCACCCAAGATAGGTTCAAGCCCAGGGAAACTGCGTTCGGCAGAGAAGGATAGGGATCATTCTGGCTCTGAGAACTGAAGGGGTTTTGTTCGTTTGCTTTAGGTTTAAATGGGGAGATCATGCTTTTGGAAACACCACACTGTACCTTATGCATACATAGTAGGCACTTTAAAAGCATTCATTTCTTATTAATTATTTTGAGAGCATAGTACTGCTTTAGCAGTTAAGTTGTATGTTACTATTTTCAGGAAATTCTGTATTTGTCCAGTGGTATTTCTTTCTGTCTTTGAGAGTCACATTTAGCCAGGCCGCATTTCCATGTGTATTCTTAACATTTGCAAGGATGAGGCTGCAACGTTCTATTTCACTAAGCAACCAGAGCCGGAGTTAGTCAGAAAAATACAGATTATAGATGGTTTGCAGGACAAAGATGGTTTGGAAAACAAACCTGTGAGTGATGGTTTTCAAGGATTTTAATAGGCTTAAATGCTTCCTCTCCTGCACTTTCTTTCTTCCATGGTTGTAATGATAATCATAATAATAATACAGGTTTACGCTTGACTCAATAACAATAGGAACTAACACCAAAATGTCCTAAAACTCTCTCAACTGCAGGACCTGATCTGTAGGGCCAGCACTTAAAATTGTTTACTTTGAGTTGTCAGAGCCTGATGATTTGGGGTATTGTTTGTGCTATGTGGTCCTGCCTCAAATTAGGGCTAAGCAGTGGTAGGCAAGACGATTGGAGTACTCTTTCATGGGAAAACATCTCTGTTGACTGAGTGAATCTTTAATAGTGAAGATATGTACCTGAAATATACATTCCCTCACCACTTTCTCAGCTTTCTCAGTCTCTAGGTGGCTTTAGTTACGTCTTATAACTCAAGGATGGCATTTTAGGAGAACCGGTGGGGGGAAAAAAAGGTAGTATAAATGTAAATGTAAAACATGCAGCTCATTCTGTCTTTGAAATTGTTGGTGTGAAAAGAGCTCAACAGTGTTTTATTTAAACAAGGTCAGCTTCGACCTTGATTGACTTGCAGGAAATTGCCTGGTATAAGAGGCAAAAGGAAGTAGAGAGAAAAATGGCAGTCAGCACCAAATGTTTCCCATATTGATTGACAAGCACCAGAGATGTGCTAGAGTAAGATAAATTGGCCAATAGGGCCCATCTTGACAGCTCCTGAGATGGGAAAATTGTTCTTGTTAATTTGCTGCGGGAACCTTGTCATTTACGGAATGTGCACGTGAGTGTCTCCTAATTGTGTAAACAAAGTTCAGATTCCTGCGCCACCTCGTTCTGTTACTGGGTTTGGTAATTTTTTGGTCTGAATCACCAGGATGCCTTTGTAAATGGCTTTCAAATTGAGGGAGAAAAAGGGAAGCAGTGCACCTACTTTAACAAAGCTGGCATTTTCAACTGAAATGTAGGAAATTACTTGGCAGACATTTTCCACTTAACAATAGGTTTCAGACAAACTCCTAGGCGTAAGCTTTCCTTCCATCCGTATCCCATGATTCTCTTCTGGCATAATGGAGCAAATGGGCTTTATCTCACCTCAGGTTGGAGTTTACAGGTTTCAGATACATAAGTTTTAGTTTAGACATTTGGGAGTGGCCAAAAAAAAAAAAAAATCAAGCTTTTCTTATCTTCACCCCTTCGATATTTCTAACTTTTGCTTTTATTTATTTGTCTAGCATCCTATTCTTCTCTTTCTTTCCTCTTTCCACCATACTGAATTAGTGAATGTTTGTCAGTTCTCAGCCACGTCCTTCCAACATTTTCTGCAAAATGAACTATATTTTGTACCAAGTAATAGACAGACTGCTAAAGAGAGCCATCCAGAAGTCAAGTTTCAGTCTTGTTTGCCATATTTTCCAAATTAGGTAAAAATTAGTTTTTACTTTAACAATTTAATGTAAAGTAAACAATTGTTATAGAAGTTTCTTTGTTTTCATCGTTTTCAAGGAGAAAGTGTCCCCATCATCATGTTTTCCTCTCTCTCTGGATTCTTCAGACCACTCGTCCATTCTTGATTGGGCAGGAATGATATTTGTTTTCATTTAAAAGGTCTTTGTGAAGAATAAATCTAACTTCAATGACCTGTTCTTAATCACCCTCATCATTGTCACAGCTCAGAACAATGCACCCCTTTCCCACGGTCTAAGGAAAAAGGTCCACTCAAAAAAATTCACAATTACCCTATTACTTGTGCCAACCCCTTTAATATTAGTTCTTGTTTTAGTTCGGTCACATAGCTGTTTGAAATGTTAGTTCTTGTTTTAGGCAGGTCACATAGCCTGGCATATGGAATAAGATAAGCGAGAGGGAAAGCCTGATGTGAACTCCAAGATACTCTGTACCCTGCCGAAGGCATTCTGCCTACAGACAGACAGGCAGACATAGTGTCCTGTAGGCTGTAAGACTGCAGAGTTTGTGATTTCTAACCTAAATTTACCACCTTTAACCTTTTCCAAAACATTCTTTCCTGATCTCATTTTTGTCTACAAAATGGCCCTGGAACGTAGGTCTTGGGATTCCATTTTCTCCACTTCATACTGGAAATGGAAGAACCCCAAATTCAACTTGCTAGATGGAGGCCAGGAGAGGGCCCGACAGAAGTCCTCCTGGCCGTACCTCCTGTGGCAGTTCCTCTTGCTACTTTGTACCCACGCGGTTTCATACAAGAACCCCTTTCCCACCTGGTTCTTTCATCCCTCTCTTCTTCGCAGTGTGTCATTCTAAAACTTTCCTCTCTGCCAAGTAGTCATCAATCCCTCCTGCCCCAGGAAGAGTTAACTACACCTCCGCCCATTTCCCATGCCACTTTAAGCGACCCCTTGAATAGCAGTTACCACATTGAAACGGGCACCACCTATTTACGTGCCTGTGTGAATCCCTCAAGCACACAGGCCGGGTCTGGTTCCACCTAATGTCCCTCCTGCCTCGCACAGCGCAGCCCCTGCCACGTGGTCGGCCTTCAGTGAACACTGGCGGAAGGAATGTGAAACATCAACGTGCACTCACAACAGCAGAGTGACCTAGAAAAGTAGGGGATCCAGAATCCCCATGCTCAACTGTTTCCTCCGTTTGCGTGTTTCCACAGCGCCAACTGGTCAGTCACTTGATTTAGAAATTATCCTCAGTCAGAGAAGAGAGGAAAAGGGCTGGCAGCCGTGCTGAGGTTGCTAGAAAAGGTTCACACGACCCCCTCGCCCCCCCCCCCCCCCCGAAACCTGGAAGTGCAGGGCAGTCTTTTTCAGAATGCCCAGGTGTTGTTTTTGTGATGCCAAGAATCTTTTCAAAAGTTGAGAACAGATGAAGCCACAGAAAAAAATACTACAAATAACACTGAAAAGTTCCATGCTAGGGTATTGTGGTTCTCTTTGATTAACAAATTAATAGCCCAGGACATGCTTATGAACCACATTCCCCAGACTGAGTTTCACCAGGGACCAATTTATTGGAAGTGAAAGCCTCTTTGGATTGTCCCTAAGTGGCATCTTTTGTTCCACATAAACAGACTTGATTTCTCCTCTTCTGCCTTCATAGGATCACAGTCCAAATTGGGCATGATCTTGAGGACAGAGAGGGGGTGGTATCAGACGATCTTGATTTCGGACTGGGCCACAGAAATCATCTTATCCCATTTCTATCCACACATGGGTTTCCTCTCTAGCATCCCCGCTAGGGGCCACCTAACATCTGCTTCTATGCCTCCACCCAGGGTAACTCACTCCCACATAAGAATGCCCATTCCGTTCGTGCACCAGTCAGATCATTAGAACATCTGTCCTTCTATTTAGCCAGACCCTTTCTTATCGCCTCTATTTCTTGGCCCTTTTTTGGCCCTCTGCAAACAAGCAGCATAAATGCCAACCTCCTGTTACGGGATAGGACTGAATGGACTGGATTGAAGCTACCGTGTGACACCAGACCCTGCCTGCCAGTTTTCCTCGCTGGGCATCTCAGTGTCTTCAGACCTTCATCTAAATCTAATCAACTCCCCAAAACCATCCTGCCCATTTTCTTATGAGCACCTTCCAGTTTACAGATGTCCATTTTGAAATGCTACTGCATCTGTGAGTATATTCTGACATCTTAGGAAGAAGTATGGCTTTTCTTGATCAAAACCTTGACTTCTATTTAGTGGTTTGTGCCAAACACATCAATCAGTGTCTCATTCCAGAGCTTCTCCTGTTGTAAAATTTCAAAGCCTTTTTTTATGTGTGTCTCTTGAATCATATTTTCCCATCTAGTCCTTGCGTAGTTTTTTTTTTCTTGTCTTTCTTTCTTTCTTCCTTTTCTCTTATCCTAAATGCCAAACTTTATATTTACCCTCTTAGATTGCAGTTGGGATGATTCAGATAAATTTGAATCTTCATTCTCTTATCCAATATAAGCTTTTAATTCCAGCACTATGTTCTCTATAAATGACAAGCTCTCTATCTGTGTTCTTATTCAGTTTTTCAGTGAACATAATGAGCATGCCTGAAAAGAGAGCTCTGTGCTGTATGTCCAAGAACAGGGAGAGGGATAGAATTTGGTAGGTAGGTGGCAGCAGACGGTGACTAAGTCATGCGTGCTGGATGGGACATGAGAATTGCTTCAGAGTGTTAGGTAATAAATGAATAATAATAGAGTCACCATGGATCTTACCCTTAGATTGAAATCTCAAGTCCCCGTAAGGACCAGTTAGGCAATATAAATGGATGACATAGCCAAGGCTAAGTAAGAGAAAACGGTGAGGCATGTGGTAAAATGGAGAGTGCATATTTCAGTCAAAGATGTTAAAATTCAATTAAAGGGAAAAAAACACGGTTTTGGTCAAAAACAATGCTGAATGCCAAGTGAGGCCCGTGGGCTGCCGCTGGGCCAACTCTGCTCTATAGAGCGCCATCAGAACCAAGGAATGGGCTTCTGTAGTCCTCCCATGGGGATGGCAGTCCGCAGCTCGAAGATTTCCTAAGCTACTGCTCTAAGCACTTTTCCTTCTTGGATAGTTGTGAAGATATTTGTTGATTCACTAACTGGTAACTTTTTGCCAGAGCTGGCAGGGTCAGCATTATTTCTGTGTATTGTTGATTTGATTACTCCTAGAGAGTGTGGTTTGGGAGCAGGCTAGACGTCTTTCCCCCTTCTAGCCCATTCCCAGCCCCCTGCTGTGGTGGTCCTGATCCTGGACAAGATGGACCACTAGAGCAGATCTTTAATGCCACATGGTGCATTGCGTTAGTTTCCTGTTATTAGTTTAATAAATTAGCACAGATTGTCTTAAAACAACATAAATGTATTATCTTGCAGTTCTGGAGGTGAGAAGTCCAAAAGCAGTCTTGTGGACTAAAACAAGCTCTCGGCGGGCTCTAGGGGAGAATTCCTTCACTTGCCTTTTCCAGCTCTGGAGGCCACCTGTGTTCTTTGGTTAATGGCCCCTTTCTCACATCACTCCGACCTCTGCTTCTGTGGTCACATCTCTTCCTTGAACTCTGACCCTCCTGCATTCCTCTTATCATCCCAATGCAAGATCCTTAATTTCATCATACCTGGAAAGTCCCTTTTACCAGCAGGTTCCAGGCCGTAGGACGTGGATGGCTTTGGGGCCATTATTGTGGAGGGAGGAAGCACTCTGCTCTGTAACCTTCATGCTAATGGATTGTGTGAGGCTGTAGAGTGGAGGGACTCCCTGAAGAGGGGATTCCACGAGGACTTAGGTGACATTCCCAATCTCTGTGCTGTGCTAGAACTAAGGTGGAGAGACCAGATGGAGCCCCTCTCCTGAGCTCAAATTTAAACCAAGAAAATTCTTTCCTCCTCCCACCTGTAACCCAGAAATGATATAGCATAGCTTCTGAAAGTAAGCAAAGTCATAAATACAATCCAAAAAAAGCCTGGTAAGTAACTCTGTGGGTGTTATTCCAGAGGATAGGAGCTGCAAAGGTAAAACGTTTATGGTACTTTACCAAACATTCCTCTCCAAAGCACCTGGGCTCTGAAGCACCACCACCACCACCAACCCCCATCCCCCCAGTTAGCCTGCGAGGATGGAATAGTAGCTCTTTAATGCTGGCCTCAGGGATAGATAGAGTGTGTGACATAGAGGAGGTTTGGCATTAAGGATGCTAAATAAGTACAACTCTGAATTTTCTCACGTTCATTCACAAAGGTGCGATCTTTCTCACCTAGTACTATCACTCTTAGAGTACATGAATCACTAATTGTTACCCTAATCCCGGGGGATACATTTCTCCATGGAACCCAGCAGCAAAGAGCAAAGCCTTGAAACCTACTTATGAAGAAATGTGTCAGGCTTCCTGGAGATTTCCATTTCCCAACTTGGAAATCGTGTGGATTGGAGTAAGTGGAGGCTTAACTTGGGGGGTTGTTAATCAGCAGGATCCTGATTGGCCGTTGTGGGGAGGCGGGGACAAACTGAGAAAGCTAATTTCATCTTTGTCCTGCGACTCACGAATCCTCAGTCCTGGTATGAAGTTCTTTGTCTTAGATGAAAAGACATTTGCTTAAGGCTTGTGTGTATAGTTATTGATTTTTAAAAAGATTATAAAGAATTTTATACACACATACATATACGTATATGTACATACATGTATATATACATGTATGTATGTATGTATATATACATACATAGATAGATAGATTGCTTGATTGATTTATCCTAGTCATCAAAGATTTTAAACAGGGATTTTTATAGTACCAAACACTACAGAAATATTTGTTCTCTGTGTCCCTTGTAGATGTTATTTGTCTTCTTGTTTTAGGGTATAAAAAGTTCCCCTTGAAAAGCTTCCGATTTGGGCCTTGGCTATAACATACCAGAGCTTCAGGGTAGATTTTTTTTAAATTTATTTTTCAGTTACAGTTGACATACGATATTATATGAGTTTCAGGTGTTCAACATATTGATTACAACATTTATGTACCTTACGAAGTCATCACCCCTGTGAGTCTAGTACCCACCTGACGCCATACATAGTTATGACAGTGTTACTAACTATATTCCCCATCACTGCCCTTTACATCCCTGGGACTCTTTATAACTAGCAACTTGTACTTCTCAATCACCTTGAGGATAGGGTTTTGACTAGAAAGAATAAAAAAGTTCTGGGGCTTAAACTTTGATGGAGGACGTTTCTGTGTTTGTGCAAAGCAGCCGCCGCAGGAGTCCTGTGGTCAGGACTTGCTTGGGTCTTCCTGCTGAGTACAGCGGAAGGTGCCTGCAGCTCCCTGGTTTGGAAGGGAGTGGAGCTAGAAGCGAAGGAAATAGCAGTGCCCTTTCCCTCCCTCCGCTCTTCGTTTCTTCCATGAAAGAAACAGAAGCCAAGGAAATTGTCTCTTTTAGAAATGTCTCTGTTAGAATTACATCAGTTGATACTGTCTTAATTGACCCTATAATTAAAAATAAGGAGGATAGTAATGTTAGCTCTTTGTTGCCTAATACTAATTGTGTATACTACACACAGGATTTTCCCTCCACTCTATAATTCTCATCCCATTACTGTATCGTTGACACCCTTAGTGGACAACCAGCAGTCAGCTGTGCTTGAAGTAATATTTAACACAGTTGAGAACAATTTCTAACCAAGCTATTGGGAAACATACACATATATCTATGTTAAAATTGTAGGTAGTTGATTTGCTTTTCAACTTTTGTAGGGTCTTGCAAGTTTAAACCACTAAAGTCAAAGGTAGAACTAATAAAAGCATAGTTGAACGTAATAAGTTATGTCAAGATTTACAGTAACAAATCATCGTTTTTTTAGCTATGGAGATATCATTAAGCATATGCCAACCAATCAGCACATTAATGTAATAGGTTCATGAAGGAAAGGCTTTTTCTAATCATATTCAGTGGTGTTTTTCCCAAGACAGCAACAGCTTTTATAAAATGATGGTTATATCTCCTCATTATAGAATCTAATCTCCCCAAAAGACATTCAGCAGCTGCAAAATGCTAGCATCTTTTAGTTGTAAATTGTTTTTTATTATTTATCCCTATTTAACTAAAGAAGAAATGGCCATCAGATGATTTAACAAGACGAGAATTTAGTGGTTTTAACATTTGACAGCACCCAATTGTTAGCTTATGCATTGATCTCTTTATATCTGAGCTTAATGGTAATTGGTGGGTTTTTGTTTTCATGCCTCTGCTGTGTGAGCTGAGTTATGAGTCTTAGGGAAAGCAAGTCGGTTTGATCGGCTCTTTTATATTTCTTTTTAGCGTGGAATTTGAAGTTGTGTGTATTCTGCATAGAATTGAAGAAGTGGCAGAATTAGACCTAAAGGAACACATGTGTCCTGCCTTAAGTCAAATTTGGCAGCAGGTGTCATGACGCTCTGGACTTGTTACCCGTAGTGATGCAGGAAAGTCAGACGATGGATGGAAAGCTCTGTTTGCGTGGTGGTCATCATGATTCACGGTGCCCGGTTACTGCAAACAGTGCTCCACAGTGGGCGCACGGAAGACAGTGATCATGCTCTGTCTGAGGCTGTCTGTGGAATTTAAAAATAAAATGGCACTAATGAGTTTTCGCGTCCCTCCACTGCTAGACCTCTCAGGGGACAACCAACCAATTTAAATAAACAAGGTTCCATCGCCCTATGGGAGAAGACAGGGGTGACACACGCATTTTAATCGAGGCTCCATTTGAGAAGAAGAAATTTCACTCATATTTCTAAGTAGATGGTTCCAATGTGATTTGGGGGCAGTGGTTCCTCTGTTGCTGATTTAAGGAAAATGTTTGCCTTTCTTTACAGGACTTGGCATATTTTTCCTGGAAAAATCTTAAACCATTGCTCCATCATTAATACTGCGTGCCTGTCTGGAATGGCAGGTCACTCCGAACTGGTTAAGCCACTGTTTCATTCCGTAAACTATCACAATGCACTCTTCACTTATCTTGTGCAGACGGAAGTTGCACATTGGTGGCCCATTCTTAGCCAAGCTTTACATTTTCAGCTTTATAGATAGAAATTTGTCTTCCAGTTTTGCGATAACTCAACTACTGCACAATTCAAATAAGACTTAAAAAACAATAAACAAGAAAATGCATGGAACTTTACGTAAATAGCCACGTCCCTATCGTGATAACCACTGGGAACTTTGTGCTGCTTTGAATCTACATTTCTCTTTATTCAATAATTGTACCCTGCGTGCTGTTTACCATTGCCTTTGTATTATTTATATATCAACCAAAGGGTATGAACACTACAAAATAACTTGACATCATCTATCTTCCATTTCTTTTTATTTTAAAAGCCCTGAGCATATCGTTCTCCTATAAATAATAATAAAAAGCCTCTATATTAATATTTCAGCAAAGAGCCTCATCCCCTTGCATGCACGCCCAAATACTCATTCTCTAATATATACACGTGCCCCTCCCTACAAATTAACTGTGCCTGAGGCTTGCAAGGAAATCAGGTCAAGCTAAAGGAGAAATCAGAGAACAGGACCAAAATTAATTTACTACTCTGCACCACAGGTGAATATGAGTGTGCAGGGGGGAAACGGCTTATTTTCTGGACCATTCCTATCCTTGTGTCTGCTGAGAAATTTTAACTCTGAGGCACGTGTAGCTCCTCTGGCGTGGACAAGGATAAAAGTTCAACTTTTCAGCTTAGGTTTTATGAGATTTCCTTAAGATGGATAAAAGACGGGTGTCAGCTTTGTCAGTTCTCTTCTGTTCCAGAACATCTAAAAGCCCTTTTTGTACCTCTTCATTTGTGGGAGACATATATCTAGATATACATATCTATATCTATATCTATATCTATATCTATATCTATATCTATATCTATATCTATATCTATAGATATCTACCAAATATATATATATTTGGTAAAATTGTGACTAAAATCATGATTGATTTATCTGTCTGCCTAAGAAGGGTTTTCTAGGCAACAATTAGCTTCATTTTCAAACATTTAGAATGGGTTTCGATTCAGTTTTGTCGTTCATCTTGTGCTGTGTGCTAAAGCAAGCACATAACATAAATATGTAAATGTGATAGGACAAATGCCTCTGTAACCATGTTTATTCAGGCTGAAAACTGAATTATTATTGACTCCTCTCTTCCTCTCACACCCACATTAACCCATGAGCAAAACATGCTAGCTGTGCCTTCAAAAATGTCTCCAGCTCCCGCTCTCCGTCACTTTTATCACTCCCACCACCACCACCCCAGTCTAAGCCCCGATAATCTATGACCTGGATTATTGCAACCACCTTCTAATGGGTCTCCCTGCCTCTGCCCTTGCCTTCCTTAGGTTTCTTCTTAACAAAGCCCCCAAAGGGAGCTGCTCACCTGTCCATCAGACCTGTCACTCCTCCCTCAGAGCTCTCTCGCGGCGTGCCATCTCACTCAGAGCGAAAGCCAAAGACCTCTCAGTGGCTTGGGAGGTGTCCCTCTTCCCCATCTCTCATTACATTCCACGCTCACTGACCTGCGTGCTGTTCCTGAAATGCGCCAAACATGCAGCCAACTCAGAGTCTGCGTTCATGCAATCCCTGGTGCCTGCAATGCACTTCCCCCCAGAGAGCAGCAAAGTTCCCTCTCTCGCTTCCTTCAGGTTCCTTTGCAACTGTTACCTTACCTGGGAGGTCTTCCCTGATGACCTTGTGTGAAGTGGCACCCCCCCTCTTGAACCCCACCCTGCCATTCCTATTTTCTTTTGTCTGTCTTTCCCTATAGCCCATATAGACATGTATACATGTATGTATGTATTTTTATATATGTGCCTGTAAACAGATATTTTTGTTGAGTTTTTTTTAATTCTTATTATTTGTTGGATTTTCTTTCTCCCCACTAGGCTATAAACTCCAAGAAGGCAAAGATTTTGGATTTTCACTTCACAGCCCCAGCCCACAGAACAGTGCCTAACATGTATTAGATACTCAAAGAACGTATGCTGAATAAATGGAGGGAGGGAGGCAGAGAGACGGAGGTAGAAGAGTTCAAGAAATTTTTTTATGATGGCTACTCTAGGAATTCTGATGGAAATCCCCTAGTAGTCCTTTTATCTTCCACGCAATCATTTACTTCAACTTCTCTCACATGGGATAGAAACTATTTTAGTTTAAGTACACATATGCCAACTCTTTGCTTAAACAATGTGTTGGTTTACTGGTATCATAAAATTAAATAAAAAAAAAAATAAGTGGAAAGAGGGAGCCCACCATCCCAGTTCTTCTCTGGACATTGACAGGTCGCCCCTTCCCACACCCACTTTGCCAAATAGGCCGAGCGATGCAGACTTACCTCCCAGGTGAACATTAATTACTGTTTGTACCAGGCTTTGAGATCCACAGATGAAAGCAGTCATAAAAGCAAAGAGTGTTATTACATTGCAAATGGTTATAGGCTCCCATTTAGCTCTGGAAACCGATCAAGCGGGAATGTTGAATCATGAGACTAAGGTTGGCCAAATATTACACTTGTTATAATTAGTTTGAGCTGAAGCTTCAACACAGTGACATATTTCCTTTAAATAAAGTTAAGTCCTCTTAGGATGCATGAATCTATGTGGGTCTCAGTTTTCAGCTGGGAACTAAATTTTTTCAGATATGCAGAAGACAGGAAGGCAAATGTGTGTCTGACTTCTGGTGCGACAGAGAGACTCTCTAGAGAGAGTGCTTACTTGAGAGACATCTCAATGACCCTCTGTCTCTTTTACCCCATTGGACAGTGACAAGAATGCTCACGAAATGATGGGATTTAGAGCTGGGGCTGAATTTACAGGACCTATAATCTTATTTCTTACTGAATGCCAAAACAGTCTCCATGGCATTGCTGACAGGGGCTGCTCAGGAATCCTTAAATCATCTGTGTCATGCACAGGTTAGTACTTACAAGGATGCCAATTCCTCAGCAACTGTTGTTAGGAAGCTCTTTGCATGTTCATCCACTTTGTCAAATATTTATTAAATACTTTCTGTGAGCAAATACTCTGTTAGGTGCTTTGGGAGTTGGAAAGATGAAAAAGAATTACCCTATAGTGCAGATTCAACCACCACCTAGAGCAGTGCCCTAGTCTAGAAGAGAGTCTGAATTGACGTCGTTATTCAATAAATATGTATTGAATGAATGAAAGAGTAGTTAACACTCTAGGAAGAATGATAAAGCACGTGCCTAAGGAATCATAATACTAGGTAGAAGTTAAATAAAGACATAAATGAATGCAGCGGGTATTGAGCTGGATCTGCCTCCTTTAATTTTCATCATCCCTAGAACTGCCATCTGAACCGATGCACAAAAGTCCATCTCTCCTTCCATGGGCCTTGGCTCAATGACTGGGGATCACTACCACTTCCCTTACCTCTTTCCAGGCTCAAAAGCTGCGAGGCCTGTTACCTGTTAAGTGATTTCCAATGCACACATCAGTCTGAATTTCCTTCCCTGAGAAAATCCAGTTTCTCAAGTAGTCTCTTCAGAAAATGTCAGCCTAGAATGGGATGGCCCAATCAATCCAGATGTGATCACACCAGCATAGAGTATAGTGGGACTCTTTTTCCTGGGCTTCTCACACTGTGTCATACTGCACAAGCCATTTGGTCATAGCACCTTTCTTTCCTCGGATACATGGAATACCTGGGATACCTAGTTTTCCAAAAAACAGAGTTTGGGAAATAAGAGTGTAATTTATATGTTGGGCTTTTTATCAGTGATGGAGAGTGGCGGTGGGGGAACCTGTTTTATACATTTTGCATTAGAATTATAGAATTTTAGCCCGTTAATGTGATTTGTTATGAAACCAGATTTTCTTCCTCCTAACTTGAACTTTGGTATTTGTCCTTCAACTTGAATATTATTAAGAGTAGCGTATTTTAGTGGACAGAGCCTTGGACTCAGGTCACTAATTTGCTGTGTGGTCTGGAAAAAGCTTTTCTCTCTCTCTCTGTCTCTCGCACTCGCTCTCTCTCGCTCTGAACCACAATTTTGTCATCAGCAAAGTGAAATGGTTGGTCCAGATTCTATCAGAGATTCCGTCTAGAGCTAGCATTCGATTGTCTTTAGCCATAGCTTTCTTTATCCAGATCATCTATGAATTTCACTAATCTCAGAAAAAGAGCAAGAGGTAGCTAGACAGCTGGTCTAAATAGAAACATAGCAATGGTGATGAGCAGGTCAACCCTCGGCCCAGCTTCTAAGTCTTACCTAACATGGCAGAACTACGTGAACTGTGAAACAAATGTGAACTACTGCCCCCAGCTGTCTTTGGTCTTCATCTGTACAATGGGGCAGGTTTTCATAAGGAAAGGACAAGCCTGAGAATTTTCGCCTATGTTGACGGGTCAGTCACATCACTTCCACCATGGTGCGGTTTGCCAGTCGCCCACACAAACCTGTGTGCTCATGTACCAAATTGTACATCACTGCATCACCTGACATGCAGGCTTCTCACCCAACCTTAAGTCTTTCAGCACTTCAGCCCTGGTTAGCAGTGGTTTCTTTCTTGGCAACTGTGATTATCTGAAAATAATGTCAAAGTGAATAATTTCCTTTTTTCACTGCCTGACAATCACTCAGTGGGTAGCCTGTCCCCGCATGGCTTTTTATTCACCCCTCCCTCTTTTCTCTCTCCCCTCCATTGATTCCTTCACCTAATTCAAAATTCCCCCAGACAATGGACAGCTGCATCTTAGAGTGGGAGGGGGGAAAGAAACAAGTGTTTCCCAGTGCACGGTGATGTTTCAGAACCACGGAGAGCAATGCCGGATGGAGACGCGGAAAATCCATTTTATTCAACCCTTGTCTATGGTTTTGAGGCCCCATTTGGAACCCCAGAGGTGGTAGCGATGACAAAACTCTACAAAGAAGCTTTGCAGTCAGAACGGTTCTCTCTAGAGTGTCGGAGCCAAACCTGACACTATCACATGCAAAGAGCAGATTGCATCTGGGCCCGGCTGCCGTCCTAATGTCAGCCCGCCTGGCATTTACCTTCCTTCCCAGGCTGACCTCTGAAGACGGGGGCAGGCTTCTGGGGGCACTGTTCTGACCGTGCCAACGCTGCAGCTATTGTGTGGGCACGGGAGGGCTGCTGAGTCCTTTCCATCCCAACACTGTAATTGTATCAACTCTGGCTCAGAGAAACCTATATTTATAATGCTAATTAGGAGGCCACACATTTCATTTGAGTGGAAGACGGTTTGTATCTCGCTGAGCCTGATAGCACGGGGCGCAAACGACAGCAGTCGGAGGCAAAGCAGGCTTCTCTCCCTTCTCCAAGGATTTGAAACAGGGCTTACTCTTGCCAAACAATTTCTCTGTTGGACTAAAAAGAAAGAGAGAGGGAGAGTGCTGAATATGCTGGAGCTCAGAAAACTTTGCATTTATCTCCTGCCTGCATAATATATTTCTCTGTGCACTGAGAAAACATGGTTCTTATGTTATCTAATTGTTTCCTGACACATTTAGCAACATTTCACACTCTTTAAAGTGACGGTACCATTGCTGACAGTGGAGGTGCTTTCATTAGACGGCCTTTGAATTGTCTCCAGGATGCACTGCAGGTCTCTAAACAGGCTTGTAAAAGGCGAGAAAGGCATTATTTATGAAAATAGAGACTTGGCCAATGGTACTCTGGGGGTGCGTATGGATTTTGCTGACTCTAGTCCATTGAAGAATGTGTGCGTGCGTGCATGTGTGCACACAAAACTTCTCAGGAGTTGAACCAAGACCTTCTTCATCCAATAGGCCACGAGCCTGCCTGGAGATCATGGAAACTCTTCCAAATATCTCTCCCTCTACATAGCACTGTGCTATTTCAGACACAAATTAGTCGTTTCGCACCCAGTCCTGAGGCTGAGTAGCCCAGTGGGTGGGGTACAACGTCCAACAAGTAAGTTTTCAAACTCATCCCAGAAAAAGTACTGCACACCTCATTGCTGAATATCAGTACGGTCACTTTCGAAGGACTCTCCTTGGGAAGTTATGCACTGATGCCAGTGCCTAGTCTACCCTTCAAAGCAGTGTTGGAACTCTTTTTCTGGAATGGCCATCAGAGCTGTCGTCGTATTACCCCTGATGTCCTGAATGTCATCAAAATGTCTTCCTTTCAACATTTCCTTTATCTTCAGGTAAAGAAAGAAGTCACTGGGGGCCAGATCAGGTGAGTAGGGAGGGTGTTCCAATACAGTTCTTTGTTCACTGGCTAAAAACTCCCTCACACACAGTGCAGTGTGAGCTGGTGCATTGTCGTGATGCAAGATCCATGTTTGTTGGCGAAAAGTTCAGGTCATCCAACTTTTTCACACAGCCTTTTCAGCACTTCCAAATAGTAAACTTGGTTAACTGTTTGTCCACTTGGTACAAATTCATAATGAATAATCCCTGTGATATCAGAAAAGGTTAGCAACAGCGTTGCAACATGTTTCTGAATTTAATTGTCTGACCTGGTATGTGGTCGGCATGGTTACTGTTCTCCCAGCCAGGCAGTTAATTCTTCTCCTCCTCTTCTTCCTTAATGCTTCCTCTTGCCCTCTCAGTCTATTTTATGATGTCTCCAGCTATCTGCATTGATGCACAGTTTTCCTTGGAGGGTGTTCTAAGCAAGCCTTCAGAGAACACTACCCTAAAGCACCTGCCTCTGCAGGGCCTAAGGAGAGAAACGGGAAGATTCATTCTGACTTTCGTGTAGAAAGTAAGCCAGGCTTAGCAAAGATGGGGCAGGTACGAAGTCAGGCTGTGAATTTCTGCTAGGACACAACCTCACCTGTGATCTTGACCCAAGATTGTTTCATCACCCTCATGCTGCTACCCCTTCTAAAGTGCCTTCCTGGCTTATCTTAGCTGAAATTACTCTTCTCGCTTTATCTCTCTAAACGTTGCAATAACTCTGTGTAACCATACAATCCTAAATCTTAGAGATCTGAATTAGTATCTTGGCTTACCCCATTACTTACTGGGTGACTTTCGTCAAGTCCTTTGATTTCTACAAGCCTCAGTTTCGTCATCTATAAAATAGGGATAATGACAGTCCAGATAGTATTGTTGGACTCAAAAAATGTGAGTGACTATTAGTCTATTCCACTGGAATATGGATTCCGTTGTGGCTGAGACTGCATCGTCACATTTCTTTAAAATACTCGGTACTTATGTGATAGTGCAATAACATTGCATGCGTTAGCTGAGGCCTGGTCCTCACCAGGTAAGCTGTTTGCTGTAAGTCAGACAACTGGCTAGCATCTAGGCAGCCACCGCAAGGAACCCTGGTCTCCTAACTCCACTACTCTTTCTAACTGTACTGCTAGTGGGAGGTGGGAGGTAGAAGGCAGTGACTTTCAAATGACTCTTCAGGGAAGAAATGAATGAATGCAAAGGACATCCATGGCTTCTAACAAACTATACCTCATACCAGTCTGGTTTACATGTTCTATTCTCATCTCAAAACCCTTCTACGTCTTTGAGGGGGAGCTTTTCAGGCTCATCTATTGGTTATTGGTGGTTAGAGTCCCAAGGTATAATCTTTAGTGCCTCATCCATGACCCTTCAGTGAGGAATGGGTGGGGCACAGTGAGTGTGGGCAGCAGAGATGAAATTGTTCAAGCGTACGCCACCTGGAGCCCATGTTTTATCTTTGTTGTCCCCAAAGCACATAGCAGAACACAGACTACAGTTGAGAAAGGTGGGCTAACCACAGACAAAACCTTTGGAACCAAAAGCTTCCCGTAATGAGAATGAAAACAATCACTGTGTGTAGCACACTTTGCCATTTGCAATATACTTTCATGTATGTTATTATTTACTCCTCAAAACATCTTGGGAGGGGACTATGACACCTATCACATACCTTTCTATGGTCGACAATAATGTTTACTATTTACTGCATAACACTTATAGAAATGCTTCATTGACTACTTACAATAATCAGTACAGTATGTTTATACTTGTTTATCAAACAGTTGACCACAGAACAGTTAGGTGACTTGCCAGAAGTCACCCAGCCAACCAGTGGCAGAACCAACTTCAATCTGGTTCCAACACCAATCATATTGTCACATCAGGTTCTTTTCATTATAGAGGTTAATTAAATTCTGTTGTCGTTTCCAGTGCAGTGTGCTTTGAGCTCTAGATACAGAATATCTGGACTCAAATTCTTTCTGCCAACCAACTTACTCGATCTCAGGTCAGTTTTACTCTCCTTGAAATAGGGATAATATTACCTACCCCAAAGGATTGCTATAAGATTAAATATATTAATATAGGTAAAGGGATTGGAAATAATGCCTGATTACATCATAAGAACTCAACAATTAACAATTACCAACTTAGGAATTGGTGATATTGTCATTTCCATGTATCATGAACCCAAGAAGTGAACGTAACAGTAAGAAATGATTCCTGTGGGCTATGGAAGATGTTTTCCAAGGAAGCCCTTTGAAAGTTAAGTTTTGGCTTGGCTATACATTTCTTTATGTCTTTCTCAAGCAGTTTTATCCCCAACAAAGTTGTTTTGGGAGTGTAATATGGGTTCCAGGAGAACAAGGAAACAGCCCAAGGAATTTTTTGTGTGTTACTCGGCTCAAAGATGGACCTCTGTAAGGGACTGAATTGCCTGAACAGTTTAGCATTTTCATCTTGTGTTCCTGGGTAGTGTTGGGACACATCTTCCAGGCAATTCCCTATGGCTGGAAGCTTTCATAATTCGAGTGGAATCACATCTTACACACGGGTTAGGTTATAAGGTCAGCAGCTGAAAAAAAAAAAAAAAAAAATGTGGTAACACCACCACCCTGGAAAATCTTTAGAAAGATGCCACCTTGGAGACTGACATATTGTCTCTTAATAAATCTAACAGTTTTTCCCCCATGGTTGTCACACATTGCTGTGTCTTCATTTGAATACCACATGAAGTAGTGACTTAAATACTTTAGTCACTTGATTAAAAGGGGGGAAAAAAACAAAACAGAAAAAAACCCATACATTGAAAATCAGAATCACTTCTTCTCAGCACGATACTTACACACTAAAAGGCACCTAAAACCTAAGACAAACAGCCATGGCACCCAGCAGTGAAGTCAACGCCATGTGTATTTTACATGCAGCCAAAAGATGTTTATGGAGTGAATCTATATATACTTACGAATATACAGATTTACTCATGCCATGCTTCTTCTTTCAACTCTCCCATGACTCCTGACTCTCTACATAATAGAGTTGAAACTCTTACATGGCAATTCGCATTTGCCAGACCCCCTCCTTCCCTATATGCTAAGCACGTCAAAGAAATTGGTGGAGTGATAATCCACCAGTCCCATTGCTATTTATTGTGTACAGGCTCTGGGCTGGGTGCTAGGATACAAAGGTGTATAACCCACAATCTCTATCCAGTTACTCATAGTCTCATGAATGAGCCAGGCCTTTAGACAAATAAATAAATATGCTACTACATTACAAGTCCCATGATACTCGTAGAAGTATGCCCTGGGTCCAGTGGGTGGGCGATCAGGAAAGATTTCTAAAGAAGGTGACAGGTGACACTTGAGCTGAGTCTTTCAGAAGGTTTGCAGGAGGAGGTTGAGACGACCAATGAGAAAGGAACACTTTCCACGCACAGGAGGGAAATGAGGAGAGGAAGATAGAAGTCCGATAATAGGATGGTTTCTTTGACGTGCTTAGCATATAGGGAAGGAGGGGGTCTGGCAAATGCGAATTGCCATGCAAGAGATTCATCTGTATTGTGTAGAGAGTCGGGAGTCATGAGAGAGTTGAAAGAAGAAGCATGGCATGAGTAAATCTGTATATTCATAAATATATTGGCTCTTGTATGGAGGAGAGAAACACAGGAGTGAGTGATGCCAGTAATTAGGAGGCTAGGTCATTGTCTAGACACATTGTCCAGGATGGTCACCACTAGCCACTTTTAGCCATCGAAACTTAAGTTAGCCAAGAATTCAGTGCCTCTGTTGTACTAGCCATGTACTATTATTTTTGTATCACCAAAATAATA
The DNA here is from genome assembly GCF_004115265.2 of Rhinolophus ferrumequinum. Classification (NCBI taxonomy): domain Eukaryota; kingdom Metazoa; phylum Chordata; class Mammalia; order Chiroptera; family Rhinolophidae; genus Rhinolophus; species Rhinolophus ferrumequinum. Next base: position 35,044,948 of record NC_046307.1, read on the forward strand.
ACACCATCTCACCTTAAAAGAGCTGGGAGATATAATTAAGGTATGTAGAAACCCCAAGCAAGCAGGGGTTTCTATATAGAAAGTATTTGAGGATCCATTATCTTTAGGTAAACCATTGTGTCACTACAGGTAAAGTGGATTTGTGTCCTCACAAGGGGAAGGTGTAAAGACTCACTGCATTTCACCTTATAAGTCTGAAAGGTTTAGTATTAGACAATTATAGAAATCATATAATTTCAAAAATAGACTCTACCCTCCATCTATAGCCTCATCTATATTTGACACCTTCCAAAGCACAATGCTGCCAGGAAGATGTGATACATAAACGAGCAAGTTGTCAGTGAGATCTGGGAAGAACACCCAAATTCATGGAGCCCCAAACTGTGGAGACAGTTCATGCTTGAGCCCCTGAAAGAGGCCCTTTAACTTAGGCAAGTCCAACAGCCTGCCATTCTTCCAATAAATTATGTATAATAGCTTGTGTGAAATCAGGAGAGTTTTTCCAGGGCCATCAGAAAACGATTTGTTTTCAAGAAAATGCTTAACTGGGCTTCAGTGAGTTCAGTGAAGTGTGAGTGAAGAGGGCAACTAGGTCTTCTACTGTGAAAATAAAAACTCTAAATGGGGTGATATGGAATAGAGCAAACCCAGTTAGGCTGATCTTGCCTCATTGAGAAGACATGAGAGGCCATCATGAAAAGTCCTCAGGTGAGGTTCAATAACCTACAACTAAGTTGGAACATTCTCCTCTTGTCTCTAGAAAGGCAGCTCAACTCTCGCTTGACAAGTTTTTCCTTGCTGCGGAGAAAGGTATTCCATCATTGACAAATTAGGCTCGGTTTGGAAAACTTTTTCTGATCTCTAACTTAAGTACCCCAAGAGCAATTTAAGCTTATCTGCTTGAAGTTTTGTGGATGGGAGGAAAGAGATGACTGTATAAAATTTTTCACTTCTAATAGCTGCCCAACTGTTATCAGCTGGAAAAAGGAGCTACTTAAAAATTGACCGTGTAACATAAAGTATACTAATCTAGAGCCATTACACATGCTGACCGAGGATTTTTCAACCTCTGCACTATTGACATTTGGGGCTGGAAATTCTTTGTTATGGGAGACTATTCTGTGCATTGTAGGATGTTTAGCAAATATGACAACCAAATGTCCCCTCAAGAGGAAAATTGCCCCCTGTTGAGAATGACTGATCTAGCCTAGCTGCTTAAATATAAGCAGCCTGCTACAGGGAATATAAACATGCATATAATATGGTATCGATACAAACTATAAATATATATAATCTATGTCTATAATTTTAAGATGCTCTATTCACTGAGGTCATTTTGCATCCTACAATTATAATTGAAACTACTGGCTTTGTTCTCTTTTTAAAATTTAAGACGTAGATAAGAAATTGAGTCCCTTTCATCCTCCCCAATCCCTGTGGTGCATGGAAGGCCTGCTGGGAGGTGAGCTGAGTTTCTCCCCAGTGCTGGGGACAGAATGCTACTCTAGTGCATGATTGATTGACAGCAAGTGGACAGCCATCTGCCTGCATCACTCCCCCGGTCTTAATGCCCGCAGTATTCTTATAAATAGACGAGATATGTCCCACCATACACGGTTTCTCTGGGACCCCACGTGTTTGATTCCTCATGCTTTAACATGGAGAGCGTCAGCTTACAGAACATGAAAATTTCATAATTCTGGACGCAGAAGACCTGGAATCTATTTCCAGGTCTTCCAAGTGTATGGCCCCGGCTGGGTCATTTTCTCACATGGGCTTGTTGACCAGTTTTAGATAGGACGCTTTTGGTTCAAAGTGACAAAAACCGAGTCAAGCTGGCTTAAAGAGAAAAAAAAAAAAAAGAGGGTAGGGTGGAGAATAAATTGGTTCATATATTGAAAAGAAGATGCATGTGGAACAACTGGAACCAATAAGATACAAGGCTCATTTTCTCCTTCTGGGTCCCTCGTACCTACTATGTGTCAAACACAGTTTTAGGGGCCTTCCGTATATTATCACAACAGAATGTGAAGTCGGGGTTCTTACCAGAGAGGACCAGAGAGGGCAAGTAAGTTGCTCAAACTCACACAGGACGTGGCAGGGCTCAGTCATCCTCGCTCCAAAGATGGCACCCTCTCCATTCCTCCGTGGGGCTTTGGAGAATAGATCATGATCAGGTAGGCCAAAAAGTTGGGAACAGGCTGCAGAGTACAGCGAAATTCTGCAGGTGTGAAGGCAGAAATAAAGATTGGCAAAAGACAGTTAGAGGCTCACATCCACTGGAGACCAGTGTTTCATTTGGGGCAGAGTCGAAATTGAAAATGGGATGGATCGATTGGAAGCTGGTAAGCCGGTGAACCTGAGTGTGAGGCAACTCCAGGCTGAGAAATAGCCCATTGTAGTGTGAGCAGTTCACACACCTGAGTTCACATCTTGGCTCTGCCCCTTGGGTGTGCTTTTAACATCCCCAAGTCTCTAAACAGTGTTGTTGGGATCCTGGTGGAAGGGGCATAAATAAAATCCCTGAGTCTGATACTTAGCACATAAAATAAGCGGCAGACGCGCAGTGGCTTCGACCACGTTCCCTTCAGCTGGAGGCAGGGAGTCCAGCGAGAGCTGTCAGGGTACCTTGTGCCTTTTGTGGTGGTCGCCATGGCTGCCACATCCCAGGGCCTCACTGAAGCCATCGTAACTTGAGGAAGAATGTCCCCTCACACAGCCGTCTGCAAGCTCCACGTACAGAACTAGGCAGAACTTGAAAACTCTGAGGCACTTGCCTTACCGATGTTCTCCTGGAACTCAAGAGCAAGTGGGGCCAAAGTCCTAAAAAATTCATTGGTTACAAACAAAAGGAGGGCAATATCTCAGGTTTTAAAATTATTTCTATTTACACATATATTCATATACCTCACTTTTTAACACTTTCAAAAATAGTGGCTTCACAACCCCAAGCATTGGGGTTGGGGGGCTGAATAATTTAATCAGATGTCTGTATAAACAGCACGCATTGGGATATGTCCTTAGGAAAATTGTTGAAATTTTCCAACCAACCGACTTGCCTATGTTGGTGCTTTGCAGTACTCAATTTTAATTCAAAAGTCATATTTTCATAAGTCCTTAAACTTACAAAGCTACAAAGGACTTCCAGGTTTTGACCCAAGAATGGCTTTCTCTGGCAGCCGGATGGCTGAGATGGTTAGAGCGCCAGCTCTCAACAACAACGTTGCTGGTTCAATTCCCTCATGGGATGGTGGGCTGCGCCCCCTGCAACTAAAGATTGAAAACGGCGACTGGACTTGGAGCTGAGCTGCGCCCTCCACAGCTTGATTGAAGGACAACGACTTGACTTGGAGCTGATGGGCCCTGTTCCCCAATGTTCTCCAATAAAATTAAAAAAAGAAAAAAAGAATGGCTTTCTCTCTTTACAACTCATTTATTCTGTGGGCGTGGTCACTGTGGCTGTTTCTTGGAGGGGTCTTGTTTCTCCCCGTGGTGAATTACCTCGGATGGCCTCTATGGTACGTTCTGGAAGAGGACTGATGAGTTTGGGGTTCATGACTCATTCATTGTTTAACAATCACTCTTGTCTAATGCAAGAAATAGTACAATAAACCACTCAAGACTTGGATTTTAAAGTCAGGCAGCTGGGATTCAAATGCCAGCCCGTTCTGCTACTTGCCAGCAGTGCAGTGCTGAGGAAGTTAGTCTATCTCAGCCTCAGTTTCTTCACCAGTAAAATGAGGATGATGCTAATACTTTGTTCACAGAACAGTTGTAAAAATTAAAAGAGAAAAATAAATGTAAGATCTTAGCTCAGTTCTTAGCACAAAGCAAGATTGCATACATATAAGTGGTAACGAGGTCATTGAACTTACTACTTCAGATTTAATGACTCCTGGTACTGTTTCTTTGTATTTTTTGTTTTTGTTTTTTAAACTGTCTCTTGATCATGTCTCTCTGCTCCACCAAGTATCCTGACTCCCTCTCACTGCATCGATCAATTATGCATCGTCTACACAGAACATGTTAAATATCTGCTTGCCATTTATCTTTTGAATGAAAAAGGAACCAGTTGTTTTCAGTGAATCTGGGGACTTGATTTGCAACATGGCCTCTATCATAAACTAGGGGATATGTTAAGAACAGTTGGGCAGAGCAGCAATTTCATGGATAATACTTCCTGCTTTGGGGATGGAGAAAAGACTGTAGCCTTTTAATCTTGGGTGGGAGAACTAAATCAAGATCCAAATCAGTTTAAGGGGGAAAATGGTGCTGTAATTGAGACAATGGGAGTTAGAGCGATGTGACTTCAAGCACAGATGGTGTAGGATAAAGTTTTCAGGTACGGCTGAGGCAGATGATGAATGAAGACCTGGAGCATGGCTGGCAAATAAGCGCTGTGCATCTGCTACGTTTCACCTACTCCTGGTCCATGAATTTCCTAATTGATGATGGCACTGTGTCTCACTGAACCCAGGGCGTCTTTGGAATCCTTCTCAACCCAGCATTCCAAAAAGCCGCTACCTGTCTATCAGCATGGACCGCCTTTGCCTGGCTATTGGTGTTTTAATCAGGAAAATTTCATGAGTTGAAACGATCACACAACCTTAGTCATTTGAAATCAGATAAATTAGAAACATTTGAATTAGTCCCCATTTTTAAGGTCGCGGGGAATCCAGTCACACAGATGACTCATTAGACTTTGATTTACATGGGGATCTTGGAAAACACAGACACACATATCCACCCACACATACACAAGACCATATGAGTTTAATGAATGGCATAGTGCTGCCTTTGCATGTTTCATCTTGCTTTTTAATAGATCAGTTAAACTTGGTGTTTTATATATTTTCCAGGGACTCTATACCCATTCAAAAATGTACCTTCATAACTGGTTTGCGGGTCAGGGGTCTTCTATAGTGTAAAAAGTAGGAACCATGGTCCCCGGTTACATGCCCATCCCACACTAGGTATTTTAGTAAGAAACCATGGTCTGTGAAGTGAGCCTGTATAAGTTCCAGCTTTCTCCCCTGTACTTTGGAACCTGTTTGTGTCTGTACAGATGGTCTCTGTCAGTTGGAATAGTCAGGGGGGGAAATGTAGCATAAGTGAACAAAATTAGCAAATAACATAGCAAATAGAGAACAGCATCAATTTGATTGGGGGCAGATCTAGGGACTGAGAAATTTCCCAAGTAATGTTAGATACCAGCAAGCAGAGTTTAAGGAGCTATTAAAGCATGGATTTAAAGTAACAGGAATCAGACAATTCTGTGATGTGTATTTCAGTACACCGAAGTAACCCCAGTGCTTTCATTGTGTTATGACTACTCTTCCACTGTCTGTGTTTATATAAATTAAAAAGCAGTTCTGTCGGTACTATAGGAGATGAATTCATGCTGAACAAAATTTCACAAAGTTCATGTAAAGAATGATTTCACAGCAACTATCATATCAGGCTCCTGGAAAATTGCACTTGAACTTCAGTTCCACCTCAGTCCCTCAGAGGAATTTAAAAATTGGCTTCCAGCCATCCTTGTTCTCCAACATGCAGTCTCAGATATGCCTCAATACAAACTTTAAAGCCTACTGATTGTGAGTGAAAATCTGTTCCTACCAGAGCCTTGCTGCTCAGTGGACATCAACACTGATTTTCCACAGCCCTGGTCGGGACACCTCCACGTTCAGGAGCCTTGAAGAAGGAGGAGAGTAACATTGCTATGAAAGAGCCACTTTGAACTTCATAACAAAATTACGAGGCGAGCTTTGAGCTCTGCCAGATGATAGCTGCTAGCAATGGTTATTCAAAGAAATCTTTCTTATTTGAAATCGTGAAATTGTCTTGGGATTGGGAGATGGAAACTGGGACATGACTTCCTAAAAAATCACCTTCCTTTTTCTATGTCACCTTTTTCCTCTTTTGTCACCTTGCTGTTAGGGCGAACACTGCAGAGAGGTTAGGGAGTGGATTTGGGAATACACAAACCTGAGTTTGACTGCTGGCCCCTGTCACTTACTAGCTATGCCACCTCACCTCTCTGTGCTTCAGGTTCCTCATCTATGAAATGGAGATTGTAATAATTTTAACCTCATAGGATCGTTTTGAGAATCAGATGAGACAATAAATGTAAACTGGCTAACACAGTGAGTGGCAGATAGTCATTGCAGAAAACAATAGCAGTTAACGTAATAATAATGATCGTTATTATTATTGGAGAGAGACCTATGGGAGGAGGTATTGATTAAATGTGAGTACTGATTCTGATGAAACTCTGATGTGTTCAGTCTACCCTTGCCAGATTATCTGGCAAATACGTCATGCCTAATATGGCTCCCAAGCAGCTATGAACGAATGGAGTTTTTCAAATCAAATTCCATTTATCCATTGATTTGTTTCAGGGATGACTCTTCTTCAGTCGTGTTATTGGGCAGGAGCTTCTAACATTTAAGCTTTAGGAATATCTTATCTCCTGTCTTTTTCTTCCACTCCCACCCTCAGAAGAGTAATAGGCTAGTGATTTGATTTCTCTGTGCTGTTGTTCATCAGGTTTCCTCTCACCCGAAGTTCCCTTTCTCTTCTTTTGAAGATTGCTCAGGCATCATCTTTCCCAGGAATCCTCGCTGGACTCTCCACCCCTACCTCTACCTGGCCAGGCTGGACCAAGTGTCATTTTCTCAACCCTCACAATACCATGTCCTTACAGGCCACCGTCCTGCTGTTTATCATGTTCAGAATTGACATAGTTACCTGTCTGCCTCCCCCACTATCCTATGAGCTCTCTGAGGGCAGGAATGAGGCCTCACTTATTTCTATATCCTTGGTGCCTCAGAGGGCACATAAGAGGCACTCGTGTATTATATTGAACCAAACTGATCTATCAGTATCGTTTAATGCACTAAGGCAGGGGTGTCCAAACTGTGGCCCACGATCCATTGTTAATTGGCCTGCAGCAAATTCCTAAAATATATTTAGTTTACTTAAGTAAACCAGGTGAGGCAATACGTACTTCACCTCGAGTGAGTGGCCCGGCTGTTTGTGTCTTTTACCGCATATGGCCCTTGGTGAAAACCGTTGAAAACAGTTTGGACACGCCTGCACTAAGGAATAGAGAAGGAAATGCAATTATACTCGTATAAGCAATGACAAAAAGTGGCATCCATTTGAGGTGCCTGAAAATATCCCCACATATGTAGTACATCTAAAAGCAGGGAAAAAAATATTTCTTGTGACTCAAGCATTTGTTGCCTGAGTTGAATCTCAAACCTGATTCTTTCGTTTGCTTTCTCGACACCTTCCCTTCCCTCCGCACCCCCAGCTTTAGGGCATATCCTGTAGGCTGTTACTCTTGGCTCTTTTTTCTAAGCTTCCCAAATGAACATACCAGCAGGCAAGCACTTGCAGGGACCCTAAGATGTAAGGGTGACTCAGGTGAAAGTACACATGGCCATTACCCTCACGCGGCTATTGGCTGCCAGGAGCTCCCTGCCACGTGAAAAGATGTTGCCGCCGCCTTCTGTGTGGGAGGGAGAACTCCTTGACCCAAAAGCAGCTCCAAGTCACTCACTGCCCACCTCCTGCCAGCCTAGCTGTTCCTCTTCATGTCCTGGAGTGGCTGTTTCTCTTTGTAGGAATTCCCCCATTGTGCCAAAAAAAGAATCTCATGGTGGTGATAGTGGGGGCATTGGCCAGTTCTTTGGGATACAAATGTGTCACCCTTTCCACCTTTCCTCCACTTCTAACCCAAACTAATTAAGTTGGTGTTAGCCTACCTGATTTATTCATTCGGGAACTGTTATTTGTTAGGAAGACACTGAGGATGCAGGAGTGGATAGAATATGTAAAAGTGCACCTTCAGGTAGTAACAAGGGCTCTGAAAATATTTAAACAGGCTAATTAGTAGGACAGATAGGATAAATAGAGAAGACATGTGGACAACTGTCAAGAAGACAAACAGGGACGAATTGCATGAAGAGAAGAAGCAGAATTGTGGAATCAGTGAGGTGATGAATGGGGGAGAATGTTCCATGTAGAGGGGATGGGAAACATAAAGACTGTGAAGATGGAATGGCATGGCGTGTTCCAGCCGCAGACGTAAAGATGGCCACTGTGGCTGGAGAATGAGGCACCAAGCAGAGAGTGGTAAAGGCCACTATCAGAGGTGGCCTCTAGGAGAGACAGCTAGTGCCAGGGTAAGCGAGACACAGAGGTCGTCATAAGGAGTTTCTTTCCACGTGCAGTGGGAAGCCACTGGAGAGTGCCAAGCAGGCTAGTGATATAGTCTGATTTCTTTCTTTAATATATCATTCTGGCTACAGAGCAAGGATGGGGACAGTGGGGAGTAGATGGGTGTGTGTTAAGAGTGGAAGCTGGGAGACCAGCAAGGAGACAGACAGTTCGGTGAGAGATGATATGGAGTTGGCTTGGAATGGCAGCAGAAGAGAGAAAAAGAAGTTTTCATTTTCCAGACTGATTCTACAGCAGCTGTGTAGAGGGACATTTCTGCTCACGTGGGCTTTCTCAAACATGCAACTACATGTAGTAAGAATTTACACATTTGGAGAAACATCAAACCACTCAAAAAAAAAACATCTGGAACATTTTCTTCTTTTTAATTTTTATTTTAAGATATTTGTATCGTGAGGTGGTTTCAGTGTAACTTGCTCTGGTTGCTCTCATGACATTCATTACTGACCTTTCACCCCTCTGTCCTCTTTCCCAGGTCGTCCCATTCCACCTACATCCTCGTCTAGCCTCCTCCCATCTGCTCAGCTGCCTAGCTCCCATAATCCTCCACCAGTTAGCTGCCAGATGCCATTGCTAGACAGCAATACCTCCCATCAAATCATGGACACCAACCCTGATGAGGAATTCTCCCCCAATTCCTACCTGCTCAGAGCATGCTCAGGTCCCCAGCAAGCCTCCAGCAGTGGTAAGGAAAACTGTGGTGTCTGAATGTGCGGTGCTGTGGGCTTGACACTGTCTCGTCTCCAGCAAAATGACAACTTTGAAACAAGGGCTGGGGAGAAGGTGGTGTGGGGAGCATTAAGGCAAAATACGTTTGTCATTTTGTAGCGTTGCAGCTCCAGGATACCTTTGCTGAAGGTCTCAGATAAGGCTTGGCTTATCTGAATGGGGTTTGGGCCTCCTTCCGTGGAAGGAATATGCCCACTGCTGCACATGCGTACATACAGGTCTTCAAGGTAAAATGCAGAGGGACAAGGGAATGGTGCATTTTGGATTGCTGTTGTTCTGGGCATAGCCAAGTGACCCTGGACACCTTCATGTGCCGAGTTTGTGTGCATCTCACATCTCGTTTTTGACGGTTGCCTTCTGACTTTTCTTCCGTACTAGTTTAGATTGTTATGCTACTAGAATGTGTTCCCTTGACATGACTACTGAAGGTCTTTCCAAGTCTAAAGGGTTTGGAGGTGGTGACCTCTCCTATAACTCTCCACTCATGATACTTTACTTGAATTTAGCAAGATGATTGTGGGGTACCACGATAAACATGGCCTCGAAATCCCCAGTTCTCATTGTAGCTTTCACATTCACAGAGCAGAGGGCCTGCTCCTGGGGTTCTGTCCCACTTTTGAGGATTTTGTGGCTACTGCCTCAGCTCCCAACCTCTAAATCTGGTGAAATTGCCTCAGGGCCAGCCGTCATCTTGCCTTATTTCATTTCTCCTGTTGGTGATATGTTCAGAACACATATGAACATAGGAGCGGGCAGTCTCTAAGGTTAAGTACCCGTGGCCCAAGAGGGAGACATTTGCAGAAATTAATTGCTCCTCACACAAAGGCTTTGGAGTTATATTCTGAATCGGCCACTCCTGGTGTTCATTAACGTATCCTATCAAAAGTAGTACAGAGATTTCCACGCCAAGGCTGTTCTTTCAAGAGATTGTGTTTTAGCTCCATCCATGAGTGTATGCTACCACTGGCCTCAACCTCTACAATTAGAGAGGACTTCCTAAATGCATTTAAGATGATTCATTCTGGAGATGGAATGATGGACTGCTACTGATGATGGCCCATGCCCCTCTTCAAAGCCAGGCCTGATATATTTAGTAAACTCATATTCTTTTTCAAAAAAATTACCTAATCAAATCTCTCATCAAATGAGCAATCCATTGTTGATATTATGAAGGCCTTTAATGTACCATAAATCTTTATTAGAACTCATCAGAGCTTCTAGTTTGAGAGAAATGTGATTATGGCACTCTTAAAATGACATTACATCATTGGGGTGATTGGTTTATCATTTGGAGAAGAGACATCAATCATAGCTAGCATAACCACACAGTAAATGAATTCAACCTTTCTACCGCAGAACAATGACACTGTAATTGCTCAAAATCAGGCTTAAAATGAAATCGGAAAATGCTCTTTCTTCAAATATGATGTTAACTTAATGGAATATATTATGAAAAATCATGTTTGAGGAAATTCTATGTAATTAAAAATATGCGGAGATCTATTCCCTTTTTTCTTTCGTCAGAACCTTGTTTTAGCTACAGAACCGGTTTTTGGTTTGTTTTTTTTTTTTTTTTTCCTGCAGAGATTATGTTGCATTTAATTGAACGATCCTCACTTATGTTTTGCTGTTTTTTATTTCATACTATGTAATCATGAGGAATATTGTATTATGAAGGACAAGAGGCTTTTGAAATGAGGCGCACCTGCTGATAGCTTTTTAAAAACAGACAATTATTAGGGAGAAAGTGAGCTTTTAAAAACTCTATCATTTTATGCATGTATGGATACCCAAGCAAAGACAGTTTCCATAAGAGAGGTCAGTTCACATCTCAGAGCTGTCTAGAATGTTTTCTTAGTGGTAATGCTATGAGTGATATCTTTTCTTCGGGATGTTGTATCACATTGTAAGTTGTTGACAGGGCCTTTTTGTTGGCTTTATGCCTAATCAAGACCTCATTTTGGACAGAACCGATCTATGTGTTCAGAGGCAAACTGATCCATTTTTCATCACTCACACCAATTTGTTCAGCGCACGTAAGCTTGATAGAGATTTAAGCTTCAATAACGGGAAAATACCACAGAAAATTTGAGGGTTCATTTTCGTCCCAACAAGAGCTGTGCTGATATGATTACCTCACCTCAGGGGTGAAGACCCAATTGTACAATACCCTTGTTTTCAGAGGATACGTATATGAGAGCTTAAAGCTCCAACCAAGAAGCAGGCCGTCATTCAAAATTCTAGACTTTGGCTTAGCTATAGTGAGCGCAGATCGAGTTCAAATATGTATGTACTCGTGTGTGTGTGTGTGTGTGTGTGTGTGTGTGTGTCTGTGTGTCTGTGTGTCTTGTGGAATGGATTTGGGGTCAAGGGCAAATTGAGGATTCTATCAAGATCTGAATGCAGTTGCTGTGAATTTAAATTTGACATAAAGGATTGAAAATAGAGTTTGACACAGAAGACGCAAAGTGCAGGGCTGTGCCTGGGTGTTCTGAATTGAGTTTGATGAAAGGGGCTGGATTTCTCAGTGGGTGCCGCGGCACAAACAAAGTGACCATGTGATGGGTGGTGTTATGTTTGGCTGGTTAATTACACTGACTTTTTTTCAGTTGGTCTCTTGGCAATGACCTTGTGTTCTGACGATGCGGTATCAGTTTGGTCTCAGGCGAAATAAAACCCCTTCTAACACACTCAGCCCATACATGACAGTGAAGAATTATTTCCTGCGATCCTCTTATCATAGCTGTTATTACCTGACATTAGTAAAGCCCATCATTAGGAGAGTCACTGCGCACATTTCCTGCCCAAGAGCCTTTGTTCTACAGACACAAACCAGACATAAACTATACAACTAAAATGTTTTTGACAACACAAAAAGCTCCTCGAAGCAACAACAAAACTTTACTTTTATGGCTTAACAGTCATTATTTTCTACGACTGTGGTGCATTCTTTAGTGCAGGGGTGTCCAAACTGCGGCCCACGGGCCAACTGAGGCCCGCAATCCATTTTTAATTGGCCCGCAGCAAATTCCAAAAATATATTTAGTTTACTTAAATAAACCAGGGGAGGCAATACGCACTTCACCTCGAGTGAGTGGCCCGGCTGTTTGTGTGTTTTACCACATATGGCCCTTGGTGAAAAACGTTGAAAAAAGTTTGGACACTCCTGCTTTAGTGGATGGTACGAAAACCTCGAAACCTTTGAAGCCAAATTGCTGTAACCTTCAATCAATGCCGGTCGAGCAGATACCCAGGTACAGCTAGGTACACTCAGAGGAGTGACGTTTCTCTTTCCCTGAAGCATTTTTTTCCACATAGCTAAGCTCCAGTCAGTGGCTCCATCCTGTGTTCTGCCTTCGGCCAGGCCAGGTTCACTCCAGATGCTGTTTCTGGTATCTAGAAGCATCATTTCAAACCCTATGAAATAACTCATCTGGAAAAAAAAAAATCTGGATCTGAGTCACAGTTAATGGAGGCTCCTGCACATGTAAGAATGATAAGACCACCTTCCCAATCAGAACAGGGTGTCCTCTTTGCTCTCAGCGCTTGAGGCAGAAAATATACGCAAAGCCACATTGCAGTGGGAAGCATTGGCTCACCTCCCTTCCCATAAAATGTTGAGCTTTCGTTTACCTAAAAGTCTGAATAAAGGGGGCTGGGACATTCGTTAGTAACATCAAACTGTACAGAAGAAATGTAACCACGATACCTCTGCCCAGGACCTTTCGATCTGTCCTATGTGGCAACAGGCCTGTCCCCGGGGGGGAGTCTCAGTTTGTAACAGATCACAGTAGAGGTGCGTTGGCCCTTTTTAAAAAGGCAATGCTTTGGTAAGTTCTAATGAAAAGAGGACATCAACACCAGCAAGATGTGCGTTGCCTAGAGTGCTCTAAAAATTCAGTTGCCTAGCTAATTTAATGATTGTCTTATTTATCTGCATCACAAAGCAAAAGAGCTTCATGCATCCATTCATTCATTCAGCCATCCATCCATTCCTTCCTTCCTTTTCTTACAAGTCCCCCATAATTTGTGAAAATGTATGAAAATTAAAAAAACAAAAACAACAACTAGAAAACTGTAATTAGATGATACAAAAAGTATAAAGGAAACTCTAGAGGGGAAAGCATACATATAGGCTCAGGTACACAGAGTGCCAAAAAAATGTATACACATGACTTGTATTCATCTTATGTTATCGGTATACATTGAGTATTACGATGTTAATGCAGTTTTTTTCCTTTCTTAAAAGGTGTATACATTTTTTTGGCACTCTCTGTCTGTAATGTCCTGTTTCACTATATAAGATGAACAGAACACTTCATTCTAAGCTTCCTAGAAACCAAAGCAAAAAGGGAAACAGAGAAAGAACAAGATACACAACCTCCAGGAGATAAAAGCAAATCAACTGCTTCAGGGGAATACTGTGAATCATCCTAGTGAGGCCACAAAGAAATTTCTCTTAAAGGAAATAAGACGTGCTTTCCAGATGACTGAATTCTCAGTAACACGTTGGTAAATACATGCGGTAAAGAATTTCCTGTCCGATTTTCTTATAACCTCCCTCCACATAAGCCATAGAAAGCATTTCCAGTTTTCAAAATAATTCTACAAATACCCAAACATTGCACAGCCCAAGGACAAAACTTGATCTATAGATAAACCTTCGTCCTGTGAAGGACCACATAAAACTGCGTGTCCCGTAGACAATAGACCTTAAATATCATTGCTCACGGCTCAATTTTTACGGGAATTAGCCAACTTTGAGGTTATAGTCACCACCTGAAAAGCAGATGTTCTATGTTACAAATGTGTCTTGACAGCCATAGAGAGGTTAGAATTGATATCCTGTCATGAAAACTAAAGTGCCATTCCCAGACAGCCTCAGTCATCGGGCCCCCCGCCCGCCTCCATCCATGGGGCTGGATTTGGATGAGGAAGTGCAGGGTCTTTAGAATTTTTTTTTTTTTAATGAATGAAACTATATTTTAGGTTAGGGGAAGATGTTTTTTCCTCTAATATGTTATCAACTTTCTTGCCTTCTTAAGCAGACGATTCCCACTGGAATTTAATTTAGTGTAGGATGTCCTAAAGAGCGCGCAGCAATTATTCTGTACATTGGTGACTGTACTATGCGATAATATGGGCTCGGTTTTTTTTTGAGTCACTGTATCTTGGGCGGCTCCTCATGCTACCTCTTCCACTGTACTGCATTTTAACTTCATAGTCCACTCTTTCTAGGCCTTTCTTTCGCCTCTCAGCTTCGCTCCATCGTGCAGAGACCTCCCGACCTCCCGGGCAGGCTTCCTGGCATCAAATCCAAAGTCGGTGCTCAATAAGTATTTAGTAAATACATGAGTTAACTCGTGCCTTTCGTAACTGCCTTCATTTTATTAACTTACTGCTTTTATCATGAATGATGGAAAAGTGGATAATGATGGGGAAGGAGAGCAGAGCATGTCCCAACTTGGGGACTACACTTATTTTAGAAATTATGTTCAATATACCGATACCTGACTTGTCTGTTTTCAGATGCGTTAGAACTTTGTAGTTCACCTGTAAACGAGAAGATTTTGAAAACACTGTTTATATCCATCGTGACAAGTCATGGCAGGGCCAAAGCAGAGAACCCTGCGTGGGGCCCCAGCTAAAGGAGCTTGCACCTGTCCGGAATGGACTTCATTTTCATTCTTGATTTGCAGCTCAGGAAATCAAGGCCCAACACTCTTCCCTTTCCCAAGTCGGATTTGTTTTGCGTGTGAGCCACTTGGTTCCCAGTTCTTTCCCGGGCAGCTTGGATGTCTCGGTCATAGGTGCAGAGTGACCTGGCACCCAGGTGGTAGTTAGCACTGGCTGCCTCCTCACCAGAGTGGTTCCCAGCCCACCAGGCAGTGCAGGCTAGGTCACGGAGCTGCCTTAAGGCTGTGGAGGGCACAGAGACAGCCCCTCTGCCCCAAAGGCAGAGCCACGTGGGGTGTGGCCCTTCTCCTCCCTCCATGCTAGCTGTTAGGCTAAGCACTTTATGCACCTTACTTCGTTTATTTTTATTCAGCCCCACCACACCCCAGTGCAGCAAGAATTACCTTTATGCCCATTTTATTGATGAGTAACGGGGACACAAAGGAGACAAGTAACTTGCCCCAAGTCACAAAGCTGAGAGGTGAAAGACCTGGGTTTCAAACCCAACCTTCCCGACTCCAGAGACTTTTCTCCTCACCCCTCTGTTCAGTGTTGACCTCTAAAATATTTGTGTGGCTTATCACAGAAGACAGTGAATGCATTATGTTAAGAAGCATTGGTTACAAGTACTATGGCCTCACGAAATACTCTTCACATCCACAGCTTAGAAAGCACACAGATCTCCAGACTCTTCCCCTGAAATCCTGGTTAAATACAAATAAATTCGGGTGGCGGGGGGTAAGGAATTGTATTTTCACTACTCCCTTCAGATCATTCTTATGGTCTGATAGATTTGGGAAGCATGGAAGTAACAGGAAAGCTCTAAAAGGGAAGTTGGGTTTTCTGTACTTGGTCTCTGCTTCACAGTGTGATCTTGGGCAAGTCATTCAAACATCCTGGGCTCAGTTCCCCTACTTGTGAAGGTTTGGCATTGGCCAAAAATGTCTCTACGCTTCCCTCTTGCTCTAACACTCAGTGCTTGTCAGTTCCTTGCATCCAGCTGAACCAAACTGCCCCAAGATTCACAGGACCTCCAATCCCTCTTCCTGGACAGTGTGAGTTTCACTCCACCCTCTAGGCCATTGACAAAACTGAGACCTACACAGCTATGCAAAGCAGCTCCTAGAAGTTTCCTTGTGAAGTTGAGAAGCATGGTCTGGGGTCCTGTGACACTTGTTTGAAAATGTTGAAGGCAGTCCCAGCAGGAGGCAGAAAAAAGCACAGCCCCCCCCAAGACTGCCCCGGGCTCTTAGAGAGCCTCCTAAACCAGGTCCCCACCCTGAGAATGGGGAATTGATCATTCTCGGGACTCTCTGGACACTGCTAACGGGCCCCACAGTGGAGCCAACAGAGAGCGGACCCTTTCTTCTTTTCCTTTGTGCCTCCTTGCCCACCCCGCACACAAACACACACCCTGGTTGTAGGCCCAGCAATTTCCAGCCCAGCTGGGTTGGGACCAGGCTTCTGCACCACAGTACACGTGAGCACACAAGCAAGATGGACAGGTAATTCCTTAGGTGATGTGCAGCACGGAAGTGACACATGGCAGAGAACTGCTCCTACTCCGCAAATAATCTTGCTATTGACAAAATTCCCAGGGTCGATAAGCATTGTGTACATTCCACCTCTCCATCTCTGTGCCGGGCTTCTTGGTACATACCAAAAGATGTCCTGGGAGCGATGTGTGACGTCTTAACCGTTTCCTGACCTAACAGTTTTTACCCAGAACTTCAGCTTCTCCCAAATTCCTTTAAAGACTGCAATGAACTCTAACTAGCTTCTGAATAATCTTCAGTAGCCATTTTAAAATGTGGCTTCAGTCCCTTGCTAGACATGTCTCAAGCCTCTGTGGAATGAAACGATAGATTTCTTTTACCAACGGGCAGGTTGAACAGAATTTATAGCCCCAGCCCCTGGCATACCTCTTAGACGCCTCCCAAAAATAATAATTAAAAATAACTATATTCTTAAAAGTGGGAACTCTGACATGCGTATTACTTGAATTCAAAACATAGCCACTTTCTGACACTCTGATCTTGAACAGCTTCCTTAATGTGTGTCTCAGTTTTCTCATCTGTAAAACAGGCCTGAAAGACTCCAACTCCTCAAATTGTTAGGAATATTAAACGACATTCTGATGCATCTCGCTGTCTTCAAAGGAGTTTAGACAGTTGGCACAGAGATCGGGTTTGATATTATTTACATTTTAATTTAACAAAGATTTAAGGGGGTGAAGTATGGTTAACAGGAAATTTACCAGTTTTAAGTGTCCAGTACATTCACACTGTTGCCAGCCGTCACTACCATCCATCTCCAGAACATTCTAATCTTCTCCAGCAGAAACTCTGTCCCCATTAAACACTAACGCCCCACCCCCCTTTTCCCCAGCCCCTGGCAAACATCATTTTCTTTTCTGTCTCTATGAATTTGACTACTCATATAAGTGGAATCATGTGAAATGCGTCCTTTTGTGACTGGCTGATTTCGCTTAGTGTAACATCTTCAAGATTCATCCATATTATAGCATATGTCAGAATTTCCTTCCTTTTTAAGGTTGAATGACATTTTTGTATGTTTTTATACCACATTGTTTCGTGTATTCATCCATCAGTGGACACTTGGGCTGTTCCCAGCTTTTGGCTATTATGAATAATGCTGCTGTAAACATTGTTGTACGAACATCTGTTTGAGTACCTGCTCTGACTTCTTTTGGGGTGTATACCCAGAAGTGGAATCGCTGGATCATACAGTAATTCTATGCTTAATTTTTGGAGGGCTTGCTATACTGTTTTCCACAGCGGCTGCATTCTTTTACCTTTCCACCAGCAATGCACAAGGACTCCAATTTCTCTACGTCCTTGCTAACATTTATTTTCTGTTTTTTGTTTGTTTGTGTGTTTGTTTTTATAATAACCATCCTAATGCATGTGATATGGTGTAGCGTTGTGGTTTTGATTTGCATTTTCCGAATGGTTAGTGATGTTGAGCATTTTTTCATGTGCTTTTTGGTCATTTGTATGTCTTCTTTGGAGAATTGTCTATGCAGGTCCTTTGTCCACCTTTTTACTCAAGCTGTTTGTTGTTGTTGCTCTTGAGTTGTAGGAGTTCTTTATATACACTATCAGTCACTTATTAGAAATAGAATTTCAAATATTTTCTCCCACACTGGTGGTTGCCTTTTGTCTCTTGAGTGTCCTTTGATGTGCAAAAGTTTTTCATTTTAATGTTGTCCAACTTACCTATTTTTATTTTTCTTTGTTATGCCTTTAGTGTCACATAACAAATATTTTAAGGGCTTATTCTGTGGTGGCCATTGTTCTACTGGTTTTTACACACGGCAACGCATTAAATCCTCAACACTGAGAAAGACAAAAGCAGCCCTTGACTCTGGGATCTGGCCTGACACTGACTGCTCGGGGTAGGTGCTGTTAGGAGCTGGGTTGGCATTCTCAGCTATGCCATGGTGTTCTCCCCTTGCATATAAACACTCCTGCAGAACACTAACGCTCAGCAAAGCCACTCTGTGACTGGAGCGAAGTAAGATACAATGAAAACAAGACCACCTCATGATCTTGTCAAAACCTAGACCAAAGCAAGGTTACCATCCCACGTACAAAAATACACGCGGTCCTGCTCTCCAGGCTAAAATGTGTAGCTGTTCTTTCTTTACCAATGACAGTTTTAGTTTCTTCCAGTCAGCCCTTCCTATACATAACACATATGGATACCAGATCCTGGAGCTATCCCCACGCCTACAGAAGCAAAGGCAGAGTGAACTGCTTCCTCGAGCCACACCTAAGGCCACCTAACACAGCCCTTTCAGTGCCCTTCACGGAAGCACCCATGGCCCTTCATTGTGTGTCGCCTCCCTCCTCACAATGAGTTAATAAACCCAACTTTGTTGGACCACCATGTGCTCCCGGTGGTGCTGTGGCTAGAGGACGTTTGCACCATTTCACTGTGGGTTGGGGCTATTATCACACCTGTTTTACAGATGGGAAAACTGTGGCACTCAGAGGTTAAGGAACTTGCCTAGGATACATAGTACAATGGGGACTTGACCCAAAGAAATCATTCTCCTGAGTGATAAGTATATAGAAACTTAAGGAAATTTTTTAAAAGACAACTCCAGAAAAATAACACACACACACACACACACACACACACGCACACGCATGCATACCAGGGGTGCCAGAAAAATCTATACAAGTGGACACTTTGGTCAACATTGCCCAAGCAATAGTTCACCGCAATCAGACGTGTCTGGACGCTGATGGTAACCACTTTGAGCACCTCTTGTAATTGCAGAAATCAAATGTTACATATATTTGTCTTCTGTTATTGGTATATATTGTGTATTACAATTTTAATACAGTTTTCCTTGCTAAAAATGTGTATACTTTTTTTGGCACCCTCTGTATATATTCAAGAAATGAAAAATAGTCATCATGTGTTACATGGCTCAGCTTTGAGTAGCACTTGCATGGCCCTGTGATGTGTAAGCACTGAGTAACAATCTAAGCCTTCTATCCGGAGGAGAAGGAAATGGAAAAGGTACCTATGTGGACTGGGCAGGTCGAGGGAAGGGCCAGATCTGCATCTTTCTGTAGTGAGAAGTTACTAGATAATGCCTAAAATTGAAAATACGAGAAATAGCAGCAAAGTGTATTATTTATAGACCTAGAGATAAAAGCCAAAACAGTCAGCTAAAAAAAGGTAAATGTGGCTGCCTCTGAGAAGGAAGAAGTTGGTGATAGAAATGGATGGCTATTTTTGAACCAAACGTTGTATAGCTATTTCATTCTTTAAACTATGTGCATTTTTTTATTTTGATGGAAAAAATAAAGTACAGGAGATTGGGCATGTTGGAACAGGTCATACAATGTTAGAACCCCAAATGGTAGCTGTTTAATATTCTCCGACATACTTCATTCTAAAAATATGTAGTGATTAGGAGGTATGTGTTTGAGATGACACCAGGTGCTGTGAACTTCAGTGGTTAGGCACTGGAGCATTTTTGTTGAATCTGTAGACTTATCTGTATCTGATCCTGTTGATTTGGGAGCCCTGTGGAGTTGTTAGGGCTTTAGCTCTTTATCCCAACCCAGCCCCCAGACTTGTTGAAAAATCCTAGGCTTAAGATGGCACGAGACGGAGAAGATACTGTAACTACTGTTCTTCCTCGTTACTAAGCCAGTATCCATCTAAGCACAGGTCTCATCTTTTCCCCAAAGCTTTCCCAAACCACTCTGCCCAAACAGAGGCAGAGTCAGAATTGCACACAGTCTTAGCATCTGCCTGATTCAATTTAGCACCTCATTACATTCTGATTTGTAATATTCTCTTGGTAGTTCATGCATATAAGTCACTTGTGTCAACATCAAATTGTCACCACTTAAAGATCAGGGTCATTTCTTTGGTCTTTTTGTATCATTTAGCACTTGGTGCAAGTTGAGATGTGTTCGAGACATCCTTATTGATCTAGCTTTTTTTTAAAAAAAGCAGTGGTAAAGAGTGGGGCAACAAAAAGGTGGATGTATTCCAACGTGGGCCTGTTGACTGTCTTTGTAATGTTTTCAGATCTGAGATCATCTGTGATCACGGATACGAGCTGGCTCACTGTTTACAAAGAACAGAAAACGCACCGTAGGGCATGAGAAGAAATGCATGTTTGTCCAATGGATGGTCTCCTTTGGAATTGAGGAATGTATTTTGCTTCCTTCTTTTTAGTAAGCGCTCTCCTGAGTTGATGCTACCTTTCAGAGAACAGCCATAACCTTGGGCACCATTCTAGGGAGTGCATGGCCTTACCATACGTATGCATTTCCTTGGGCTGCCACTACGCTGTACCACAAACTGGGCGGCTTCCAACAATAGACCTGTATTCTCTTACAGTGTTAGAGGTTAGAAGTCCAAAATTAGGGTGTTGGCTGTTCCATGCTCCCTCCAAAGACTCTAGGGAAGGATCCTTGCTTGCCTCTCCTCTCTGCCGGTGGTGCTGGCACTCCCGGCATTCCTTGCTTGTAGCAACCTGTCTCCGATCTCTGTGTCCATCTCCATGTGGCCATCTTCTCGCTGGGTGCATCTCTGAGTCTCCACATCTCTCTCTCCTTATAAGGACACCAATCATTGGACGTAGGGCTCACCCTAACCCCCTATAACCTCATGTTAATTATATCTGCAAAGAGCCTATTTCCAAATAAGGCCACCTTCACAGGTACCAGGGGTTAAGACTTCAACCCCCAGCAGCATCCAGTG
Source organism: Rhinolophus ferrumequinum (assembly GCF_004115265.2). Classification (NCBI taxonomy): domain Eukaryota; kingdom Metazoa; phylum Chordata; class Mammalia; order Chiroptera; family Rhinolophidae; genus Rhinolophus; species Rhinolophus ferrumequinum. The sequence goes on from NC_046307.1 coordinate 35,065,858, forward strand.
GAACACGAAGTGGGCAGAGCTACTGGACATTGAGTGTAGGAGTAAAGTTCAAGACCTCCTTCTTATTTCTGTTGCAATGAAGAAAGCATCATCCCTCCTCTCTCCCTGTTATGTTCCTGATCCCATCTGGTCCTATAGTCTCCCTGTATTAAGGATCCTCTCTCTGGAGGATCTTTACCAACAGGATTTAAATACATAGGGAATGATTAGGTTGGTGCAAAAGTAATTCCAGTTTTTGCAATTATTTTTAACCTTTTAAACCACAATTACTTCTGCACCAACCTAATATTCCTCTTATTTACAGAAACATTTCTCGAAAGGGCTTCCCTATCCTCTCTCTCTCTACGTTTTCACTCCCCACATACTCTGCAACCTGTTATTTTTACTTAGTTGGTAACTATTTGTACTACATGCACAAATAGCCTCCTCCTGTTTGCTAAATTTGGTAAACATTTCTCATCACATCTCGCACTTCCCCTCACTGCTCCTTCCTCCTTGAAATGCCCTTTCCTTTAGCATCTATGGTTCTGCGTTCTTCTCCTTCATTCCTATGTTTCTGGCCACTTTTGCCTTCCTGTGAATGCCTCCTTCAGTTTATCCCTTAAATGCCAGGATATCTAAAAGTTAGAACCCAAGCCCCTTTTTCTTTACTGTTTATGCACTCTGCCGTGGGCAATACTAAAATTACTATCTGTGGGTTTATGGCCTCGATGTCCATTTATCCAAGTCATATATTTTACCCAATATATCTAATTGTCCCTGGGTATTTTAACTACGATGTCTAATACACAATTCCAAAACAACAGTTCTGAAATGAAACTCAACACACTTAATCCGAAACATATTCTTCCATTTAATTCTTCTTCTCTGGTTTTCCTCATCTCAGCACAGGCCCCTATCTACCATCAGTCAGTTGCTCAAGCCAGAAGCCTAGAAACTATCCTTCCTAGTCCCCCATTCTACTTAGAATAAATCGCCAAACCCTATCAAGTTTGACTCTGAAATAGGTTTATATCCCTGTGACCACGACCCTAGCTCAAATTACTAGTATCTTTGGCCTGGAGATCTAATTGCTTCTAATTGATTCTTTTTTCTTTTAGTTTTTTGTCTTCTAATCCAATCTGTTCTCACAATTCAATTAGCAGAGTTTCCATAAAATGCATATGTGAACAAGTCTGCTGCTTAAAATTCTTCCGTGGGACCCCCACGCTCCCTAGTTATAGTCTGCACCTTTTACATATCACAAAAGGCTCTTTTCTGTCTCCGTCTCTCATCATTCACCCCACTCTATACACAGTTCCTGAATACGCCGCATTTGTGCCTTGCAGTCTTTGCACATCATGGTACTGTTTTCTCCCACAATCCTTTCTGTTCTCCCTGATCGGGGTTATTCTTTCTTTAGCTCCCATGTCTCCTCTGTTACTGAACTCACCATTGGACTCCATTCAACAGTTGATTTAAACTTGTTGAGGACAAGACCCATTAGCTCCCTTATGTCCCATTTTACTCTACGCGTTTAGCAGGCAGGGCGCCTAGCACAGAGCAGAGGCTCAATAAATAGCAGGTGAATGAGCAAATGAAGAGTGAATGAAGTCAGAGGAGAGAGGAGAGGTGTGCAAATGGTCCCAGGATGTAGTGGGGACAGACCCCGGCTCACAAGCTGCGTTCTTCAGTCTATAGTAGAAGACGTAAGGAAGGATGAAGGCATTTCTGGCAGATGGAGTAGTCCAGTGTGGATGGCAAACAAAGCCAGAAACAAGCCAAGAAACCTAACATCGTTAATATGTAAACGCTGGAATCTAAATAGACTAGTAAAGTATAGAACAGCTCTTTCATGTGGCACTTCAAAATTCCAGGGCAGAATTCCCCCCTTAGCTAAGGTTTCACTTTCCATGGTGTCAGTTTCTCATGGTCAACCATGGTCTGAAAATATTACGTGGAAAATTCCAGAAATAAACCATTCATAAGTTTTAAGTTATGCACTGTTCTGAGTAGCGTGATGAAAGTGTGCACCTTCCCACCCAGGAGGTGAAGCATCCCTTTGTCGACATCTCCATGCTGTATAAGCTCCCCGCCCCTTAGTCACTTAGTAGCCCTGCCAGTGATCAGGTCAATGGCCCAGGTACAGCAGGGCTGGTGTTCAGGTCACCCTTAGAGGAGCCTAAGGCTACCGCACTCCATTGCATCACGTAGGCACTGTACCACCTCACAGCATCGCAAAAAGAAGAGGAAGAAGAGATCTGAGAAAGAAACCACATTCACATAACTTTTATTACAGTATGTTGTTGTCTGTTTTATTATGAGTTATTGTTGTCAGTCTCTTACTGTGCCTAATTTGTAAATTAAACTTTATCATAGTTATGTATGCAGAGGGAAAAATGTAGCATATATAGGATTTGGTATTGTCTGAGGTTTTGCCTCCACTTAAGGGTCTGAGAACGTATCCCCCATGGAGAAGAGAAGAGTGCTATGTCATCCTTTCCCCTAATGCCCCCGGGCCAATCCCAGCCCTATCTTTTGTCATTTTCTGTCAAATCTTTTGTTTTATCATTTCTGGGTTTTTTTTGTGTATTTTTTGTTGTTGTTGTTTTTAATCCTTATTCCTTTCTGGTGCTTGTAAATCCAAAGATGAGAGAACACACACATTCTTGATACTGAAGCAGCTTTGGCAGTTATCACTTAAATTAATGTTTTCTGCTAGAGTTGTATTTTAGTGGAAAACAATAATTGTTTCTAAGACAGCATCTTGGAGTTGAACCAATTCTATCAGGGAACACTCAACCATGGAAAGCTAACAGTAAAGGCAATGATCAATCGTTCTTTTTTTTTTCCTTCTTCTACTCCAAAGGCAGACTTTGCATCCCCTTGCCTAAAAAAAAAAAAAAAAAAAATGAAGCTGATGGTGTAGCAAATTTTTAACACCTCAGCGGAACAGGCAGTGCCCCTCTGCAAAAAGACCCCTAATGTATCTTTATCACATTTTCCCACCCCCATTGAGGATGTACAAAGATGCATTTCTGTAAGTTCTGACCTTACAAAGACCTGCTTTTGAACTTTGCTGATATCCCACCATGGACTAAGGGGTGGGGACAGCGCTCATATTCCCTGATGCCAGCTCCCCAAATAGTTCCGATGCATTCGGTGGCATTCACACTTGACTGGAATCGCAATTCAGTCTGTTCCATCTGATTGGGTACTGTATTTTCTTCCTGTCTGTGGTAATGGAGCACTCTTTCCAAGTTCCCAAGGTTATTTTCATCTCAATGACCTTTTCCATCTCGGTGGGGCACCTTACCATTACCCACCCCCGTTTCACTCTGCCTGCCTAAGATATTGCTTTACATGTTACTCTCCTGCAGTAACTGTTCTCTTTGATACGTTTCTATCAGTGATTTTGTTGCCGCCATAAAGGAGCTGTGATCTTTACCAGCTTATGACCCCATCCCTATTTCCGCTGGGTTCTTCTCTCTCAGGTCAAGCAATTTGCTTTACAAAATGGGAAGAGATTGGATGGAACACCACCTATTTAAATGTTAGGATACTGGTTTTATGATTTCTTTTGCTAACCTGTGCACCTTCTCTTAAAGACAGAAAACTGGTTAGAATGTGAGAGACAGAGGATTGGTTGTGAAAATAATTCACAGGAAGGGAAAAAAGTCATATTACACTGGGCAGATTTGGCCTTTGCTGCCTCTCATTATTGATCTCAAATTGCTGAAAGGGTTCATGAGATAAAAAGAATCTGTGAAGCGAGGAAAGAGCCCTGGAGACAGTGGGGGCCAGAGAATCAGAATCTGAGTACTAATTCTGCCGGGAATCCCTGTGTTACCTGGGCAGTCAGTTCTCCTCTTGGACCCTCCATTTTTTCTTCTATAGTGTTGGGAAAATCGGGGCCAGGTGTTTTGAAAGGTCTCTTCCAATTTGCAAATGTCACAATTCTAAGAAAAGAACAAGAAATCAAGCACAACACATTTACTCTACTACGGAGGATGTCTTGAGTTGCCGAGTCTGTCACCTCTCTTTAAAAGCATAGAAACAACTTTTCCCACCCAAAGATGGGAAGCTAAGACTGTTGCTCCTTCCTGGATTGGTGGTGATGGTGGTGGTGATGATGATGATGATATTAAATAATAATCACGATCACTCGTGTTTTGTTCGTATAACATTCTCTCTTTCATGGCACAAGCTCATGGACATTATCTCAGAGGTTGCAAAATCTGTCCCTTGGACAAATGAGCTTGCAAGTCTGTCTGATTTGTCCTTGCCGGTATCTTTTTAAATGTTTTTCTTTAGGTAACAACATTTTTTAAAAACTCAGGAGATTTTTATATCAACATTCATAATTCTGTCTTTCTTGAAATAACAACAAATCTAGCGTCATCCTCTATGGCATCGTGGCAAATAGAAGCTACCCATTTTAGATGGGGCAGGCATTTTCCAGTAACTCCTGCCTGGGGTTCTCCTGGACACTGTCGGAAACTGAACTTGTAGTTCCAGTTACCTCGCTTATCGTTATCAGTGATGACGACGACGATGAAGATAGCCACCATCACTGTCATTAATAATTATCTCCCTGTTGGAAGACTGTTTTTGCCTTTAGAAAACACTATCATGTGCATTATTTATTTAAAACCCCCATTACTACCATGTGGTGAGGAGGATATAAAGAGTATTATTATCGCCACTTCATAGATAAGACATTTGAGGGTCGGAAACCTCAAGTGACTTATCAATAGGTGGTATTTAGTGTCTGATGGTCTCAAAATTTCTGCCACCAAGGTCCCCTTTTATTATTTTCTCCCATGTGCCAGTGTTTTGTAGGACTTCATCGACCACTTCACATGTATTAAGTCATCGTTTATTTCTTTTTCACTTTGGTGCGTAAAAACACATCCATATGTGCTTCAAACTATTGCTTTGTTTTAACACACTGGATTAATAGAATTCTTACACTCCCCCTCCAAATGTGCTTCTACTTTCTTAACTGATTTCCCTTGGTTTTCCGTAAGCTGCCAGTAGCTTTTTCAACAACATGTCAGCTATTATATAACCTCTACTTTCGATGATGAGTTTTGTTTGTTTGTTTCTTTGTTTATACCGAGTGAGATGATAACTGCTAAGGCCCACATTCTTTGTTTCCTTTGCACCATTACTCTGGATTTCTATGCTTCCCTAGTTGAAGTTATCATCAAGCACATACAGTTAAGAGGAAGAAGAGCCTCCATAGGTCATGAAAAGGTTAGGTGCATTTTAGGGAGCCTGGACCAAATGTCCTTCTAACATAGCTGAGTTTTATGACGGTGGCTAAGGTCAGTGCTAAGGCAGCTGCAAGGAAAAGAATTCAAGCTCAAGTATCTTGTTGTTGTTGTTGTTTTGATATGGGAGGATATAACATAGAAGATCGTCTCACGTCTGGCTCTGATATTAGAACTCAGAAGTCATGTGCTGCCAAAACCATTTGGTTAAATACCCACAGCATAGCCATCATATCACAGGTGCTAGGCGTTGCCTGGGTTGGAAGGGCCTGTCCTCGCACCAGATCACCTCCCCTGGCTTCCTCCTGGCGTTCTGTCTGACATTGATGAGCTCTGCAGCTCTCAGACGGCTGGCCCTGACTTGCCTGTGGCCTCATAACAGTGCGAGATCAGTATGAGACGCCCCTTTCAAAATAACCCAGAGGCTGCTAGGGTTTGATTTAACTCTAGCCTGCTTTGGAAAAGATTCAAACTTTTACAAAGTGGAACTTCCTCTGCTGAGTACATTTCTGTTGATATTTCATTGTGTTTGGTCGTAAGATACCTCAAGTCCTTTCTGAAAAGGACTGGGGATGGAAATAAATAAATTTGATGTATTGAATGTAAGATGACATTGATGATAAGCACGGTATCGACTTAATTACAACATTTCATGGCAGGAAAAAAATGTCGTATTACACATGCAACATTAATCGTAAAGTCCTACTTTCAGGAACATTAAATCTGAAAAACGATTTCCCAGAATAGAGGAACACTAGCACATACCTTCACATAAGCCAAATCCATTTCTTTATAAATGTGTGGAAGATATGTGCCCAGCTCACATCCATGCCCAGCGTTGCATGTTTCAAGTAACCTGGATCAAATTAAGTTGATCTCCTAAGAAACATTCCCACATTGCAATGCAACCAAGCTTTAAAGGGGACTCTGCACAGGAGTGGTTTTCCCTCCTGCGGGGAAGAACCAGGGGTGGACCAAGCCTTGTCAGGGGGCAGAAGATCGCATGGAGAAAGATTCTGCGGGACAGCGTGTGCCCTCCAAAATCCATTGTGCAGCTATTTGGGGGAGGGAGTGTTTCCATTTTCAAAACCTGTTACCATTGCAAGGTCAAGCTTAGGAAAAGAGTTTGAGAAATATTTCCTCAGCAGAGAAAAGGAAACCAAGCCCTTATTTTGCCTCCATCACAGTTCTGAAAAACCCTCTCTTCAGAGCTTCAAAGTCTGCCTTATTCCCTTTTCCATTTGGACTCTTGTTACCTTGGGCAAGTTCTTTAATTAACTTCTCTATGTGTTAGTTTCACCATTTATAACACAGGGATAATTATACTTCAAGATAATGTGTGTAGGGGCGGGAGGGATGCCTCTCCTTTGCACAGTGAGAAGCAGACATGCAAGTTATCAGTACAGTGGTACCTCAGTTTTCGAACGTTTCCATTGACAAACATTTCGGTTTACGAATGCCATAAATTTTATGGATCTATGGTATCTATTAGACGGTAAAATTCATGCTAAATTTGCAGTTTTAGGGGTTGATTTTAAAGGTCTGGAAGGGATGAATCCATTTTGCATTACGTTCTATGGGGAAACTGTGCCTCGGTTTTCGAACGTTTTAGAACTCGAACGGTCTTCCGGAACGGATTAAGTTCAAAAACCAAGGTACCACTGTATATTTGTTTATGAACAGTAATGACACACCACGTGGACAGTGGAATCAAGCTCTCTACCCCATAGAACTCAGAACCTCTGTCCAGATTCCTTCATTAAACTGAACATTAACTCTGAGATTTCGCACGAGGCACTTCAGAGCATTACCTCTTTGCTGGGTTTCTTCTTCTCTTGCTGTCTTTTTACTCTTCATCAGCACCTCCCATAAACAATTGGCATTAGGCTGCTCAGCACTCACTGATGTGATAATCACAGGAGAAATTCAAAATGGGATGGGAACTCAGTAGCGACAGGGACAAGAGAGTTGGCAGATTATAAAAACTATTCACATACTCAGTCAGGTTCAGGGGTTCATACATTATTACCATGGCCCTACTCCCTGCAAAATTGGTCATACCAGTTCAAGGTTGCATGGTAGACATGAGAAAAGCAATTTCAGAGAAGTTGAACACACATTTTAACTTCCTACATTGTAGTAGAAAACTCTACTCATAAAACAACGAGGCACACTGATCAAGACCCCTACTGTGTCCAATTAGACTTCTTTAAAAAGGAAGAACCTCTTTAACTTTGTGGGTTTCTGGGGGCTGTTTATCTTTTCCTTTTGGCTTATCACAATCTTAAATTACCTTAGCATATGCTTCGTTGCTAGTATTTTTCTTCCTTTCCTTTGCCACAGGAAACAGTTTTTTAAAGAGGCATTGCAAGAAAGTGTTAGAGGGGAAAGAAAATATTGGTTAATGAAATAAAGGAAACACTTTCCAATGGCTTTCCAAAGTATGTAGTAGGACAAGCATTCAAGTACAGGGTCAACCCCTCCACAAGATTAGGTCGTGTGGGTGACAGAGGAACTGAGTTTAACATCTCATCAATGAGTTCTTATTAGCCTAGTTTCTGTGCTCCACACAAATTCAAGTTCCAAACAATTATGTTTAGCGTGCTTTTGAATGTGGTAAAATAATACATCGTGTGTAGTAAGTAATCAGAGCTCTGAGGTGTTTCTTTCCATCCAAAGATTTAGTCCCAGAACACACATAGACTCCCTGAGCAATATAGCAAGGTAGCTCAATGAAACAAGCATAATCATTTATGTTTCTGCCAGGCCTGTTCCACACTGTACGTACTTTACTATATAATAAATTCCTTGGAAGTGGGAGCTTTGTCTTATTTATCTTTATATCTTTTTTCTTTTTTTTTACCTGCTAAGCAGAGTGCCTAGCATGTCAGAAGACAGAAATGACTATTGAATGAATAGGTGGATAGATGGATGGATGGATGGATGGATGGATGGATGGATGGATGGATGGATAAATGGATAAATGGGTAGATGGGTGAGTGGAAGGATGGATGGATGGGTGGATGGAGGGAAAATACTTGGTTTTCTTGGTCTTTGAAGTTTCTGTGTTTCACCAATGAAGATACAGAATATAGGGAAACATTCTCGTCTAAAAAAGTCAGGCTAAAGCAGCATGTTAGAATAAAATCCAGAGTATTTATTGTGGCTAACATGACGTGATTTGGCCAGATTCTAACACTCAAACTTATCTCGTTCCATTCCCATTTCTTCTCCTTACTGTGCAGCAACACTGGATGTTCTGCATTCTTCAGAACACCAAGCTCTCTCCCTTGACAACCGTGCGCTTCTTGTCCCATCTGCCCATATCTTTCCCCATGTTTCCCCATGGCTCACCTACTCATGCACTTGGCTCAAATATCATTTCCTAAGACAGGCCTCAGCAATCCACATTTGCTCTCTTCTCCTCTTTCCCTATCCTCAACACCCAAGAGAGCATTTGACACTTAGTATGTGCTCAGTAAATACCTGTTGTGTGATTGCCAAATAATTATTTGTATTTTCCAAATATTCAATATGTTGCTATAAGACAATTCTTAAGGTCATTTTTCTTCTCAAACTCCAATTAAAAAATAAACAATCTAAAACTCAAATATAAGATAAAAACGTTCCTTTTACTTTTTCCTCTTAAGTAACCAGAAGCTAAGGGGTGGCCTTCTCTTTACCACTTCCCCACTCTACCCCCACCCCCCAAAAAAAGAAAGGAAGGAAGGAAGGAAGGAAGGAAGGAAGGAAGGAAGGAAGGAAGGAAGGAAGGAATAAACCAACCTTGGGAAAGACTGGGTCAAACAAAGTTTGGAAAGAAAAAGTAAGACTTCTCAGATCCTTTAGTATGCTTATGTGAATGGATAATCTCCAAGAGAAGACTAGAGGCCTTATTTCTTAAAGTTATCTGCCCAAGCAGCATTGTTCCTCCCTCTTCTCATTCTTCTCCTGAGTATTTTTGGGACGAATCTTCATTGGCATACTGATGAAGAAAATGAGGCTCGCAGCATTTCGCTAACTTGACCCCGTCCCATATTCAGCCATCCAGCCTCACAGCTAGGATCTGAGCCATTGCTGCTTAAATCCAATGACCCTGATCTTCCCACTGCCATACACGACTTCCCAAAATATTGCTTCTAATTGCCCAAAGCAGAGGTTCTCAGCAGCGAGCACTGGTATCACCTCAAGAGCTTGTAAGATACAGAGTCAGGGCCCCGATATCAGATTTTTGGTTCAGTAGGTCTGGGATCGGACCTGAAAATTTGCATTTCTCCCAGGTTCCCAAGTGATGTCAGACACTGCTGGTCTGGGGCTTAAAGCCTGACTCTCACTGTTGAAGATTCTTTGTGATAATGTTCTTAGAGGCTTGAGAACCTGACGACGCTTTCAGGTAGTTTTGACGTCCTTCAAATGATACCACCACTTCCTCCCAATCCCACAAATATTTACTGAGCACCTACTAGCAAGATACAGTCAGAGATGACTCCCACCAGGCACATGGCCTTTGGGAGACTCTGATCTGGTTAGTGACAGCATGGAGTGAGGGGAGGCATTAGGGACGACCAAAGGAAGCAGATGACTGAGATCCAGCAGGTGGAGTGTTCTGATCGATGGGGACACAGTGCTAGAAGGGCACGCGCCCTCCCGACCTGGGCCAGGGCAGGATGGGGAAGGTCTCCATACAGAGATGGCACTGGACTGATATCCTAAATCATGATTAGTGGTCCGCTGGGGTGGGTAGATAGGGATTCAGGAAATGCCAACAGCAAGTGCAAAGGCATGGCAATGTGAAAGAACGTGGTGCATTCAGGGAAAGCTTGAAATGCTGACGCAAAGGCTGGCACGCTGATGTATCTAGTTCCAGGCAAGGACGGGGGATGGCCGGGAGGATGGGGTCCTTGTCTGCATACCATGCATCATGAAGGGAAGTCAGAGAATTAGGAGAGCTCATGGTTGAAGTTTGTGGCTCCTAACCCAAATATGTGACATGTACTGTTTGTTCAGACATGCATTCATTCAGTGAATATTTTTGAGCCTGTGCTAGATGATGTGGGCGATACAAAAAAAGACTCAAACTCTGAATCTCTCCTCTAGGAAGAGAAAGAAAACATTAACAACCTAAAACCCAATACTATGGTGAAAATGTGCCTTTACTAAAAGGCATCGAGACATAGCCTGGCATCACGTGGAGAGAAAGAGGCTGTTCCCTGGGAGAGTCGCAGAAGCTGCACTGGTGATAATTTTCGGAAGAGAGTCAGAGCTGGGATGCAAAGCGGGTCCCCATTATCAACCTCTCAAGACCGTTATGGATATTTTTGTAGATGGTTCTCTGATTCACCTCAAAGAGCACAGGGAGAGAAGCCGAGAAGCATCAACTCCAAGCTGTTGGAGAGGAATTGCCTTTAGAATCATGCCTGCTTTTTCCTCCTTGCTAAATATCCAGAAAATAGCTAGCATGTGCATTTCCCCAGCCTGATTAAAGGGTGGGCGTGCAAGCCTCTAAATAATTGCTGCACGGATCTTTATAACCACCCGAAATGAGCTTAACTCGGTTGGTCTACGATGGCAGAAAAGGCTTATAATGTTCGGCTCATCATTCTATCATGCTTCAAAGAACGGGAGACAGAGGCTCTGCTCCCTTCTTCCCTCGCTTGCTGATTAATCCAGACTTTTAGAATATGAGTGAGGACTGACTGATGAGCTGGTTTCGTTTAGCTTTGTAGGATTTTTTCCCCCAATTTAGCAAGCAATGAGGACCCGCGCTATTTCTACTCTTTCATTTGGCTCTTAAGTCCCATTTGTGCCATTAGCTGAACAGCTTGTAGCACTTTTTTTTTTTTCCCCTCAGAATTCAGAGACTCATCCTTCTCTTATAATTATAAAGTGTTCACAGTCAAGACAGTTCTGGTAAACTTTGCTTTTCAGCATAAAAACAATATTACCTCAAGAGCTGGTTATACTACGAATGTGTAGAAAAGTAGGGAAAAAAATCAGGTTTTAAAAAGATTTCGAAACCCCATTCCAGAGTATCTTCATCATCTTCCTATCTTACGATGACGTCTCAAGAATTCGGGTGGGAATGCTGTTTACAACGATCCCTGTCAGATGCTGAATACAGATTTATCTGTCTGCCAGGTCAGAATTACCTTTAAAACCCAAATGAAATGAAAAAGGAGACTCTGCATTCTTTCCAGTAATGAGATAATTCAGGATAGCCTTGCTGGCATCCACATTCCTCGTTGCATTTGTGAGAGCTGTGTAGGGCTAGTCCACGGGTGTTTGTTTTAAGATAGATAGACAGACAGACAGCTACATACATACACACACACATACATACATACATACATACATGCTGATAGCCAGGCAGGTGGATAGCTATAGGTAGGATGATAAGAAAAGAAAGAAACAGAGTTAGAAATATAAAGTCATGAGCCTGGGAGATTCCTTAGGAATTTGAGTTGGTAAAGCACAGGGGAGCAATCCATAGTCTTTTTATTTGTTTATTTATTTTCATCTGCTGGGCCCCCGGCCCCAACCTAGACATGAAAGGGGGAATTAACTCAGGCCCTTGCACAGTGGGCACAGTGATTGGTGACACAAGAGGGTTCTGAACAGAAGACATGACTTCCTGCCAATCTGGTAATTTGGGTTATCTTCCCAGAGCCCTTTGCTGGCATGTTACTTTGGACGCCTTCGCCTACCCAGACTTAATGAAGTGTGGTTTTCCTCTCAGTGAACTCACCTTCAGATGCCTCCAATTAAGAGGCTTCTTTAGTGCTGTGGTTCTCAAAGTTTGCCCCCTACCCCCCAAGACCAGCGGCATCAGCAGCTCCTGGGACCTTGCAAATCCTCAGCACCCTTTTCTCCCCCTTCCCCCAGAAACTCTAGGGGTGCAGCCCATCAGTCTGTGATTTAGTGATCCTGACATACAGTAACGTCTGAGAACGCCTGGCCTAGTCACTTGGTCTTGCTTAGCTGTCTCTTTAGGCTGAAGTTGGCAGCTGGTGTCGCACACTGGAATCATCTCAAGAGTTTAGAGAAACAGTGTGGACACCCAGGTGCCAAACCAGAGATTCCGATAGAAGAGGACCAGGGAGCAGCCTGGGCACCTGAGGGTTTGAAAGCTCCCAGATGCTCTTGAGGAAGGATTCCCATGGAATCAGGTGTAAGACAAGCTGGGGGAGAGACTGGAGATATGCAAGGAGCTGGGTTTTGTGAGACATGGACCAGGTTCTCAGAAGTAAGAAGAACCTTACCTTAGGCTGCGTCACTGGGGAGTGGGAGATGCCACAGATTTTGTCAGGAAATAAACTACAGAACCTCCATATTGGATGAATGTGGAGGAATAAAAGAGAAGTAAAAGTAACAGTTAACTCTGAGTTTCTGAGCATGGCTAGGTAAATCATGAGGCCCTTCTTAGGGAAAAGAAAAAAAAAAAGATTGAGGTTTGGGAGAGAAGGAGGTCTTTGTTGGGAGGTAGAAAGTGCATTGGGTAAGTTGTTGATTGGCCAAGTGGTGATGCCCAGCAGACAGCTGAGAGTTTGGTTCTGGAGATCAGGGAGGAGAGACAGGAGGAAGGGAAGAATGGAAGAAAAAAGACGAGAATGAAGACAAAAAGAGATGATGAGAAACAGATCCTGGGAAACTAAGAGAGAGATTCTGCAGTCTCTGCACAGAGGTGATGTTTGAACCCCAGGAGAGAATATCACTGATGATGAGAGAGGGTAGGCTGATAGGAGGAAAGAGGTTTGAGGACAGAGCCTGCAACAGTGCGGGGAGAGAGAGAGAGAGAGAACAAAAGGGGCCAGATTAGAAGAGTCACCTTCATGTAGCATCATCAAAGCTAAAGGCAGAATGGCTTGGGGGATGGGTGCAGGAAACCTTATTGCCAAGAGTATCAAACGGTAAAGACAGGCAAGAAGCCTGAGGTATTTCAACTAAGAAGAAAGCTTGCAAAGTCATAAAGATAGTGACGGCAACAACACCTAGCCTTTAGGAGTCATGTATCATGAGCCAGGCTCTTGCCAAGTGCTTGACGTAGCTCAGCAACCATCCTGGAAGTAGCAGGTATCCCTGTGGTGCGGAGGAAGAAACTGAGGCACGGAGACGTTAAATACTTGGCCAGGATGACAGAGTAGCCGTGTGGAGCCTGGATAAGAACTCAAGGCAGTCCGACTGCAGCCCTCTCTCCTCCCTGTGGAGACAGCGTGACCCACTTAGAGGCCAACCCTGCGCGTGGGTGGAAACCCCAGCAGGGGCCGGAAGTCTCTGTGCAGGTTGCTCCCTCCAGACAGGGTCCTCCACAGAAAGTGGATTCTCTTTACCGAGAGGATGTCGCTGGGCAAAAGTGCAAGCGTCTATCCGGATGGAGGGATAGCCCAGCGCTCGATTCTAACAAAAAGTTGACATTTGAACAAAGGGAATTAAATAAAAGGAAGTCCTTTCGCGTGGTTAGAAAGTTCTCGTTTAAATCCACCCAGGCAAAGGCATGCGCAATTAAGGCTGGTACGGCCACCCCGGGCTCACCTCCCTGAATTTAGTTTGCGCTGCAGTTCAGGGCACATTGGGGTTGGTGCCAAGGAAAGTTCATTTCACACCTGAAATAGTTGGACCTCATACCGTGTCTTACTTACAGTATCTTTCCTCTGTGCCCTCAACCCGCTAAAAAAGAAAGGGGGGAGAAAAGGAATGCTGTCTTCCTCTGGAAACATCACACGGAGGCCAGCACTTCCCTTTGGTGCGTGAGGAAACCTTTAGATGTGAGGAGCCCCAGAGCTCTCAAACAGCATCGGTACTTCCCTTGCAATTTTTATAAAATCATCAAAGCGCTTTACATACAGGAAGCCACCGACACTTACGCAGGCGAGGAATGATTATCTGTGCATCATGAAGGTGGAAACGGTGGGACTGAGAGGTTAAATGATATTCCCAGCAGGCGAGAGGAGCAACTTTCCCAGCTGGGCCATGAGAACCTCTGCATTTGTATTTGTTTCCTAATTAGGGCCACTCGGATGATCTCAAGTAAAATTTGGAAATTGGGGTAATGATGAATAAACACCAGGTTTTTCAAAAATCATTTCCCATTTTTGGAAGTGAAATGTGGCTGTGCGAATTAATTGCAAACGAGCCGAGATGGATGAGGCTGACACAGATTAGTTTTTTAAGTGATAGGATTGGAGAATTGGCCCTGTTTTCAAACTGTTAATTTTCTTGTTAATCACGGGGTTGGTTAATAACTACCTGGGTATGACTGTGGCAGAGTGAGATTGTCTGAAATAGGTCATGCCTCAGTCAGCCTGGCGTGTCCCGTCCTGATGGAATCCTCAGGAAGCATCGAGCCTGCCATGGTGGGAAGGGCAGGTTGAGGGGGAACCAATAACACCCTGACCAGCCTGCCAGGGAGGGAAGGACAGCAGTGCCAGCCCAGGAGACTTCTCTGTTGAAGACTAGCAGCTCAGGGCACACTCCCGGGGAACCCCCAAGCGGTCAGGAGGGTAAAAATGGCCTGTTTTGAAATGTAGGTGCCTTTTAATTCCTTGAATTTTTTTTTCATTAATGACATGAATTACATATTCTCTTATTTCTATAGTCTATGAACATAGGAGAACAGTTGGACTATATAGACAAGATTTAAGAAGACAGTTAAAACTACTCAAAATTGCACACCCAGAGATAATCATTGTTAATCTTTTGAAATATAGCTTTCTTCCCCCTCTTCCATCTCTCTCTCTCTCTCTCTCACTCTCTGTTTCTCTCTCCCCATCTCCATGTATAAGAAACACTAAAAGGTAAGTGTTTAGGGCCTTTTATCCTACAGCAGGGCCTTTATCTTGTTTACAACTGACTTGCTAGCACCTAGGACTCTTCCTGGGCACATAGTGAATATTCAAAATATTTGTTGACATAAAGATGGAAAGAAAAATACATCATATTTATTACATATAATTGCATAGTATGTTATACATATAATTATATGTAATTACAGACCTATACAATTTTTAAATACCAGTCTAACATACAACTCTGCATACTCTCTTTCATATTGACGACGTACAGTCCTCTGAACCAGCACACAGCCACGCTATGGTTCAGAATTTGGGCTCTGGAGTCCACTGCCTGAGTTGGCATCTACACTTCAAGACTGACTAACAGTGTGACCTTAGGTAGTTACTTAACCTCCCTCGGCCTCAGTTTCTTAATCTGTAAAGTGGAGCGACAATTGCACCCGTCTCATAGCATCCTTGTGAGAGAAAATACATTTGTGCTACAAATAAAGTGCTTAGCACCATGGTTGCCATGCTCACAACTGCTCGTAACTACTAGTTACAGATATTATTGTATGTTATTAGATACTACCCCAGAGCACCATATTAGCGTTATTTGGTCATGCTGATGGATCACAATTTATTTAAACCTACTCCCTTTTTTCAGGCATTTTTGCTCTTTCCATTTTGTGTTTAAAAATATTGCTGCAAAGATCATCCTGACGAGGATGGTATAAAAATTGCTTTGCGTATCTGTAATTATTTCCTTAGAATAAAACTGTGGCAATATAAATATAAGATTATGGGCAATGGATCTTTTAAAAACTTTATATAATAATTCTCCATGTAACGTCATAGCAGCATAGAGACCAACAGCAGTGGATGAGTGAGGCTGTTTCCTTTTCTGCAGATTCCTTCTGAAGGACAAATCCCCTTCGTTTCTTCAGGCCATCTTGAGTGAAGCCAAGGAGTTGCTCTGCCAACAAACAGTAGATTTTTAGGTTCTGGGTGTTGGTACATGTGAGGGAGCAGTGAAGAAGGGGAGCGGGTGAAAAGCTGTTGACATTCTGTCCCAAGAAGCTGCCTGAGCAGCAGAGGTGAACCAGACTGTTGCCTTGGATAAATCTAAGTGCTGTACTCAAGGTGTGGACCACGGCTGGAATCTTCATGGCTGGAGGGGAGGACTCGGCTTCTGTCATTGGTGCCCTTGGTTGCCTTGTCATTTTAATCACCGTGCCCTTCTCAAGACATCAGATTCGAAGTCATTCCAGGCTCCTTGGCCCCTCTGCTTCTGCCTCTGTGACACAGATAATATAACTCACTTCCTGGGGATGCCCCAGCATAAAAGGATTAATCCCTCCTATGGAGTTACTTCCTCAAGAGGAAAACTGATAAGATGGTTGTAAAACTCCTTGGAGAAATAGAATGAGTTGTATAAATAAAGTGTTATGGCAGCCGACTCATCGAGAATGAGACCCGATGTCACTTAAATGTTTTGGAGCTCTCTGTATCTTCTGAAGGGGAACCTGTTTTCATATTGCAATGCTTCAGCTCCGCCTGGAAAGTGATCGTGTGTGACAGTTTGCTTTTGTACTCCCCCAGTTTATATGAAAGGAGTGAGGCACTGAGGTTGGCTGTATTTTGTGTTCCGAACAGGAAAACAAATCTGGCATTTTTACATATTATTCTGTACTCCTGGGGAAAATAGCTTTGGCAGCCTAAGGGAAATGCAGTTCAAACGATAGTGATTCCCATGAATGTTTTGATGTGACGCAAACCCACCATTTGACTGGATAGTGCACTCATCCCACGAATAATCATTGCTCACCTACCCCAAGCCAGTACTTTTCTAAATAGTGTGGGCTTAACAGTACCCAAGAGGGGTGGGGCTCCTAGCTTCATGAAGCTTCTATTCTAAAGGGAATTTCAATCTTGGATTAATACAAATATGATGATTACCAATGTGAGCACTCTGCGAGAAACCTACCAGATGCTGAGACTGAGAAAAACATTGACACCTACTTAGAATGGGGAAGGAAGGTGCTTGAAGAGGTGACGTTTTACCCCAAACCTGAGAAGTAAAATTGAGGTCACTGTGTAACAAGGTTTGAGTGTTGGGGTTGGGGCAGTAGAAGGACATTTTGCAGGCAAAGGGAACTAGAAGAAAATGTGTGTGGCTAGAACGTCACCAGCACAGAGGAGAAAAGCCGGAGGTGAGATGGAAAAGTAGGTGGACTTCAGACCAGCAGCCTCCAGGCGCTCTTGCAAAACCAGAATCCAGACCCCACCTCAGACCTTCTGAGGCAGAAGAGGCTTTTTGCTGGATGAAATCCTCAGGTGGTTCAGGTGCCCACTCATTAATGGTTCAGAAGTGCTGATCCAGACAATAGTAAAAGGTTCAGCTTTTGTTTTAACTGTTGTGGGACGTTATTGGTAGATTTTAAGCTGAGTGTGGCATGCTCTAAGGAAATCTTTAAAGATCCCTGGGGCTGAATGGAGAAGGATTTGAGGGTGGCAAGAATAGAAGCTGGAGGACTCCTTTGGAAGCTGTCGTAGTAGCTCATTTGAGAGGTGGATTTAATCAAGAAAAGATTATAGAGAAATTCCAAGCATCACTATGGGCCTGGGAAGATATTCTGCTGTCCCAAGAATGTGGGCAAGCAGAGAAAACTATGTCCGTGTATGTCCCCCAGGCAGGAAAACAGAACATTTGTTTCCCATAAATTAGGTGTTTTGTCTTAGGATTCTTGGAAAGTCAACGCCACCAAGGGGTCAGATAAGCCATGGTGGTCCTTCTTTCCAAAGTGCCACCATATAGTTAAAAGCATGCACTATATAATTGCCAGTCCTGGGTCCCCATACCCCACCTGGGCAACACCCTACTGGGACCATGTTGCCTATATTCTCTGTGTCTTGGTTTCCTCACTGGTGCAGAAAAAATAAAAATAGCACACTTTTCTTAGTGCGTTGGTATGTGTATTAATGGAGAAAACACTCTTAAGTTACTTAGCAAAGTCATTTAATAAGGGCTCTATAACATGAGCTATTAATATTAAGAACAATGTTTCAGAAATATGTATCGAGCACCTACCACAGGCTGGCTACAGAGTGAGGCATTGGAGCCTAAGTGGAGAACGCCCAGGCCCTCCCCCACGCAGAGATGGGAGGCTAATTGGGAAAATAGATAGGTAAAGAAGGTGCTTAAATCCTGGTTTGGGGGCCATTTTAATTTATTTTCTCCTTGTTTCCTACTCGTATGTCTGTGTCCTACTGAAAACTCAGAACTTACAGGGATGTGGAAAGCATCTTACGTATGTGTTTCCCAATTTACAGATCAGTTAATTTTATTTGTAGGTGGTCTGAACCACCATCCCAGTGAGCCAGGGACTGTTCTGGTGTCAGCGCTGGTATCCCAGAAACCCTCACTGGGCAACCCCAGACAGTTGGTCACCCCGACTGCAGGGATGCTGCGTAAGAGTCAGGAGAACCTGTCTCAATATGATGGTCACAGACTAGATGTAAGGTCTTAGGCAACTTTTTAAGCTTTAGTTTCTGTATCTGCAAAACTGGGTATGAATGCCAGGCCTGTCTTTTATTTCTCGTGACATGGCCGTAGGAAGAAATTGGACAGCGCTTTAGACCACATACAATCAGAGATGTTGCATCAACATAAATGATCTCCTGGTTATAATCATTATTATTAGGATGACCATCCATAAGAACATTAGAGGGAAAGGAAAAAAAAAATAAGCCCCCGAATCCAATACTCAGTTTGCAGACGGTTAGAAACACAGAGGTGAAAAATTCAACTTTTCCATCTTATTGTTTCGTGTTAGGTCGGGTTGGGGAGGAGATGCTAGTTAGCATGTATTTGGGATGCAGCAAGTTACCGCTAATGAAGCTTCATTGGGATGAGAGGTTAGACCTGTTGCATGAATGAAAATGAGCCATCATGAATGATGATTATGAGAAGCTAAATTCACACCAGCTTGTCGTGGTGGCATGCTGTCTGTAGCTGGGCCAAGGCTGAGATTTTTCAATGAGAGTGAGCATCTGGCTTCAAACTCCACAGGAGGAGGGCGGGGGTGGAGGATGAAAATTCAAGAAATCCCTATGAGACCTTTTTAAATTGAGCATTCAAGGTACTAATAGAAGAATATAACAGCGTGTGGATGAGAAAACGAAGGAGTCGTTACAAATAGGAGAATTCGGGATATCTGTGTTTTAAGAAATTCTTTTGGACAAAAGTGGAGAAAATGACATTATCTGTAATTAGAAATAATAATGTGTAATTGGTTCATTTGCCATATTTCTACAGTTCTGATTTAGTTGAACAATATCATCATTATGCCACCAGTTTTCAATAGAGGTGTCACAATGAAAAATAATTGCAATATTCCACAATATTAACTGCACCCTAATTGCAAAAGTTTTGAAATATAATTACCATGAAAGCTAATGCGACAGGGAACATTAAGCATAATTAGTGTTTTTTGTATGTGTGTGTGTGTTTTTTTTTTTTTTTAAAAAAAGGAAAAACTGTTAGGAGCTTGTTATTGTCTAGTAAGGTAGCTTCAAATTAGCTGGCTGTAGAGCACTTTCATCTAGCTTTTCCATAATTTTCATTATTAGCACAGACTGTAATAAATTTATTTGACACAGCTCACACCTGCCAACCCTGCAGGAGATAACTTATAATGTGCGCCAGCCCCAAGATTCCCCACTGAACCTGTCAGTGCTTCCTACAAGGAGGCAGCCGGGAGTGAGGTTGTTTTAAAAATAAAGTAAAATAAAAACCCTCAATCGCACATTACACAGTTCAGATATAACACTTAAGCTGTGTTTTAAGTAATTTCTGGAGAAAGCAGGTATTCCAGGAATGCAATTAAGAGCCTCTGGTGGGTGGTGCTGAACGATCAAATCAGTGAACATTTCAAAGAGGCCCCCCAGGCGCAGGCCCCCTCTCCCATGACACACGCTTCGCCAGGGTGCCCACAACGAGCTGTGCACCTGTTCGCCCAAGTGCAACCCCCGATTTTCTAAGAAAGGCGCTGCTACCCCCCAACCCTGAACCCACTGGCCACCATCAGGCCCCTCGATTTCTCCTTTGACCAAACTACTCAAGGTCAGCATTTTGAAGTCCTCCTACCCATGCTGACCTCAGCCTAATGTAATGAGGCTGAAGAGGCAAGATCTTGACTCTCATAGAAGGTCTGATTCAGCCAGGAGTGTACTCAGCACAGCGGGATGCGAAACTCCAGGGGAGCCATTCACATGTTTTGTATGTAAAGTGGTGCATCTGGGGTGTCCAATGTGAACGGTGCCCCCTGGTGCTGCTGCTTCTCTTTTTAGGCTCTCTGCTGATTGGCTACATTACATTTCTTCGATGAAGAAAGAGAGAACAGAAAGCTAAAGAACGAGGGGGGCAGATTGGGAAAAAATATTTTTGCGAGTTGACATAGTATTCAGTTAAGTAGGCCCTCTCTCCTGGATGGCCCCGCAGAAGAAATCGAACATGAAGGAGGCTCATCAATGTAAGAGAGCAGAAGTATTATACTCCATGTCCTTGTATCTCCATTTTAAGAACGCACAGGCCCTGGTTTGCAAAATACTACGTCCAAAGTTGAACATGGTCACTTTAGATGTTGTCAGTAATAACACTCAGTTATAAAAAGAGGTATAAATAAAAGTAGGCAAAATTTTCTTTTTCTGGTCAAGATGGCCCCGCAGCCATTAGTTTAAGTTATCCTGAAAATGGAAATAGATACTTTTTAAATTATCGTAGCATATTTATAGACCTAAGAATTCAGGAAGAGGTGTTATTCCATCTTTTCCCTTGCAGCCCCACTATAGAGATAAAATCATCACCAATTTTGTATTAATAGCCATACGACCAACTTTTAAATACCATGTTTCCCCGAAAATAAGACATAACCGGAAAATAAGCCCTAGCATGATTTTTCGGGATGACATCCCATGAACATAAACTCTAATGCGTCTTTTGGAGCAAAAATTAATGTAAGACCCGGTCTTATATTCGGGGAAACACGGTACAATGCTGCCCTAACTTAAATAAAACTGACAGAATTGATGACATTGAAGTTCTTGGGAAAACGAAGTTTTCTGCATGAAGACACCATGTCCACAAGGGAGCATGAATCCTAAGGGAGCAGTCATGTATCTATATGCCTCAGTTTCCTTATTTGTAAAATGAAAATGTTCAACTCCGTGGTCCTTCAGGGTTCCTTCTACAGCTGAAATTCTCTGTCTTCAGGTTAAATTTAGTTCTCGACTAGAGCATTTTCTCTCATTGCATGTTTAATGTTTCTGGCCAGTTCTTGGTTCTCAGAATCACTGTTCTAGCCTTTCTGTTGTTAGAACCACACATTCTGTTAGCAACATATGAGCCTGAAGGTGTTTTCTGGGGGCTGTTGGCAGGATCTCAGCAGGCTGTAAATCCTTAGAGGAGAAAGTCTATATTCACTCCTCTTCTCTTCTCTTCTCTTCTCTTCTCTTCTCTTCTCTTCTCTTCTCTTCTCTTCTCTTCTCTTCTCTTCTCTTCTCTTCCCCTCCCCTCTCTCCCTCTCTAACTCTCTGTCTCTCTCCCTTTCTCCACCCCCCCAACACATTGGTTCAGCATATAGGTTCTCAACAAAGACTTCTGATAAACGAGAAAAGAAAGACCTTGGCAGGGCTCCAGGCCGAGCGTATTGCTTGTTTGGAGAGAAAGCTACCACGGATCTGAGTTAATCTCTAGGTCTACAAGGCATGGGCACCTTCGGAGTTTCTTAGTTCAGCATTTGAGACCCATAATCTGCTGAATACAGAGCCTTTCAATTTATGGAAAGGGGTCATATATTTTAGTGGTTCTGCATGACTTAAATAATGTGTAATGCTTATTATGATTCTTCAGTGTGGCATTTCTGCTGAGTTTCATATATTTGTTTTCTTTTCTCTTTTTTTAAAGCAAAAGTTTAACCAGTTTTATTCTCTTCCAAGGGAGAGTTCCCTTTTCTAAGGAAATAAGAGAAAACAAACTAGAAACTCATAAGACAATTTCTAAAATCTTGGATGCCACACAGAAGATATATAGATATAGATATGTGTGTTTTTGTTTGTTTTTGTTTTTTACTTTATTCTGTGTTTGAGTTCACAGTTGGACTTTTGAAAGGGTTAACAGATGGAATGTCTGATCATTTCCTTACTTCCAAAATATTAACTACATTCCCTTTGTCCTGCTGCATAATGTAATCTCGTGTGTTTAATCTCCTTTCTTTAGGTAATGAAGGATTATCAAAAGTATTATTGCAGTGTCACCATCAAATTACTCTTAATTAAAGAGATCTATTTTGTCAGCACTCAGCTATCCCCTTTCCTTTATGGCTGTGTGGTCATGAATTCTTATATGTACTCTTAGTATAAAAGTTCTCTTAGAGACTTAAGGACTGACCTTCATTTAACAGTCATCAGATCTATATTTGAAAGATTAGAATTTTACTTTTAAAGTAAAATATATATATATATAAATCGTTGGGATTTGAACACAAAGATTAGGGTGTTGCATTATTACCCAGATGTCAAGACTTTATCATGCAAATTAGAAACAGAATTTTGAACAAATCATTTTATTTTGGTAGAGAAAAATAAATATATTTAGGATAGCACTTACATCAGGGGTGGCATAAAAGGTAGCCTACTGAAGTTATGTGGTTAGGAAAAATTAAGCCTTCTGAGTTTGCACCTGGTTTTGTAATTGTAAGTCTTTTTTCCTAACAGAAACTACATATGTGCAAAATGTAAGACTGTGTGTCTATATACTATAAACTTTTTTTTTTGAAGACCAGATTGGGCTTATCATTATATAATTACTGACCGTTGACGTATTCTAGGAATGTCACAGGACTCAGTTTTGAGTTCTGTAACAATCTAGCCCATTTAAATGTGTAGCTTAACTCATCTGTCTGCAGTACCAATACAATGGAAATTTCCTCGTCTGGTTTTGGAATAATTTCCATTGGGGCAGATACTAAGCACACGTGCTACCACTTCTCATTCTTGTACCCAAGGCAGACATCCCTAATCGATCATGGCCCTCTTTCCTGCTGGGAACAGATGCAGCCTGCCAATATGTCTCAACAGTCCTCTAAGCAGCCACTAGTAGTCAATCAGCTCGGTATGCACCACGAAATGCACTTGCCATTCAGGGCAGTAATAGCATAAAATAGCGATCTCAGAGATGTGATTCCCTGGGGTAGCCAGGATGCCACAACCTATTATAATTTCCTCTTCAAACGGTGTATTTAATATTCTTTCTCCACCGTTACAAATAAAAGAATAACGGCTCACAGAGTAGGTTCTGTTTGGAAGAAAAACTTCTAACATCTTTGCATTTCTTTGTGGCTCCAAGATCCAAACTGTTCTTACACAAAAAGCCGTCATTGAAATTCTCTAACTTATAGCTCCATTCATATTCATTCTCTCCAAAAAAAGGGCGGGGGGGACATGGGGAAACCTTATAGTACAATTTAACTAGTTTTAAATCACTCTTCTATGGGCAGATCGTCTTGAATTCTTAGTATTCTTTGTCTTCAATACTGATACTAAATCGCGTCCCTCCACCGAATGAAATATTCTGAATCTTGAAGGAGTTATATTTATGGAGGAATAATTTATCCTAAGTTACATTAAAATAAGTAAAACCACGGCAGCACAGTAAAATTCATAAGAGCAAGAACCTATCATTACTCTCAGATTCTCTTTGGATCTCTGCTAAATTGAGGACTATACAATTTATGAATACATATTTTTTTGGTTAAACAACCCCCAGGCAAAAAGCATGTTTATGCATCCAAAACCTATTATTAAGAGCTCAAAATATAAACTTATTAGAAGATTTGAATTTTTTTATCCAACTGCAACAATCCCTAGAATTAAGAATGATTTTTTCTATTTCCTTTTGTGATAAGGTGCAGTCCTATCATGTTTCACTTGAGATGAATATAACTGCCTGTGGTTTTAATCATTACTGTAAGACAGACTTGTTTCACAGAAATGGCGATGCATCCTATAGAGTGGATAGTGAGGTGAGGAACCCTAATAGCTGTGAACCCTAAGAGCACCCTCTGTGTCAGGTATCAGAACTGCACTGAGGTCACCACTGTTAGTCCTGGGAACAGTACCCGAAGTACATGTGATGGGTACAGGAAACAGTGGGCGGTGGACTCCAACAGCCACTCAGGCGCTAAATATTTATCAATGTTTCCTTTGTGTCAAGCCATTTCCTTACCCTCCAGGGGCGCTATCAGACAATTGAAATATGTGCAGCCAGGAATGGTGGCTTACAACCCATGAATGATTCATGTTAAGTTTCTCTTGGATGAAATTCATTGGAGGCAGTGACCACACCTCTCTAGTTCATTGTTGGATCCCCAGCAACTAGCACAGCGCTGGCACCTAGTAGGCACTCAATAAACACATGTTGACTGAATAAATTATGCAAAGGGAGTAGGAAGAGGCAGTGAGTGAGTGAGTGAGATTCTGTATATTCCTTTTACAGACTATGAGCTTCCTAAGGGCAGGGCACAAGTCTGCTCTCTCTCTCTTCTGAGATCATGACATCCCATGGGCATGCAAAAACATATTGCAGAATGATGCCAGAGGTACCCAAGGAAAGAATTAGAGGTAGGTTAGGTGTTAAGATCTGAAGCAAAGGGAAGGACTAGAGCATAAAGTAATTTTAGACCACTGTGATTTTAAAAACAGAAGTCCAAAGTACCTTTTCCTTCTCTCAAGAGCAAGTGGAGAGTGGAGGTGATTTACTTGGTGTATGTGTGCTGTTCATGATTCTTCCTTGTGCCAGCTGCTGGTACACCTTGGGCAAAGGGAGGGAAAGGAAAGGGCATTCCCAGGTGGAACAGTATTGGCCAAGCAGCAAGGAACGTTCAGGCAGGCATGAAGGGATGGATGAGGAGGTTTCTCTTAGAAGGCCTGGAGGCATTCCTTCCTTCGCATCCTTGCATTCCAGCAAAACGATGCAGCAATCTCAGCAAGATGGAGTAGCCAGCCTGGCCATGATGTTGAGAACCAGGGGGGTTCTCACCAGAGCTCCCTGGCTGGCTGGCAGGCAGAGGACTTGAACGCTGCCTCTTCCTGCCTCTTTTCCTTGCACAACCTGGAGCCTTGACTGTGTTCTAATGGCAGAATGCACCCTCTTTGATGGGATCTCAGTGTGTGGGTTCTGTGCCAAACATCACTGGCTTTCATAAACTTTGATAAAGTAGTAGAAGCAGCAAGTTTCACATACTATCACCCTCCGTATTTCCATATCAGGCTGGAAGAATAAGTTTAAGTGCTGTTACGAAGCATATTTATTTAGGCAGATACTCTTTTTATCCTTTTCTCGACAGGATATTGGCACCACAGTTGAAATGGGGGAAAAAAACAACATGTTCCCATTTCTCAATCCCCTTATCGCCAGCTTTGAATTAAGACTGACTTCAAGATTTTGAATATTTTTAGCATTGATCTATTGCTAGTTTGTGGTGGGGATATTAAAACAATAGAAGCCTCAAAGTGAGGTAGACGGTGCCTTGCATATCCTCTCCGAACTTATTTCCAGGCAGAAAAGAGAGAGGGGTTCCATCCTCTTCTCCATCTCTGCCTGGCCACCCCGTCTCCATGAGGTCCCTTCACTCCAGGAGCTTCTGAGTCCAGCCAGCTGCTGCCTCTGACCAGTGCAGTCAAGGGTCCGCCGCTGACCAGCTGTGTATCTTAGGTCAAGTTCATTTGTGTCTAGTGACTCTGTTTCCTCATCAGTAAAATGGAGAAAGAGCAGAACATAAGGTTGTTGCAGGAATTAAAAGAGACTGTGTATGTTTAGTGCTAAGAATGCTGCCTGTACCTGGTGAGCAATCAGCAAATGTGAAAGTCGTTGTTATTATTGCTACTCCCATTGTTATATCTTCACAGAAGAGACAGTCATCGGTGTGCCTTAATTTGAAGGACCAGAAAGGTGGGAAGGGGAGAGGAGGGGAGCTCAACCAAGATTGAGTTTTCCCGTTTCCTCCTGTGTTGTACTTGGCCTGGGGGCCACCTGACTTTCTAGTTTTATTTGCGCAGGTTAAGTGTTACCTCCATGTATTAGTTTCCTATGGCTGCTGGAATAAATGACCACAACTGAGGGACTCAACACAACATACATTTATCTTATAATTTTATAAGTCAGAAGTCCCAAACAAATTGGTTTAGGCTGAAATCGAGGTGTCATCAGGACTGCATTCCTCCTGAGGATTCTAGGGCAGAATCTTTTTCTTTGCCTTTTCCGGCTTCTAGAGGCTGCCCACACTCCTTGGCTCATGGCCCCTCCCTCTCTTTTCCAAACTAGCAACATTGGACTCAGTCTTTTTTGTTTGCCCTCTCTCTGGTTCTGTCTCTCCTGCTCCTCTCTCCTACTTATCAAAACCCTTATGGTGACATTGAGCCCACCTAGATAATCCAGGATAATCTTCCCATCTCAAAGTCACCTGATTGGCATCTTAATTCTGTCTGCAACCGTCATTTCCCCTTGCCATCTTTAATAGTTTCCTTGACCTTCCATAACAAAGTACCACAAACTGGGTGGCTTAAAACAATGTAAAGTTGTTGTCTCATAATTCTGAAGCCTCGGAGTCCAAAATCAAGGTGTTGATAGGACCATGCTCTCTCTCTGAAACCTGTGGGGGATTCTTTCCTTGTCTCTTCCTTGCTTCCAGTGGTTCGCCCGTAGTCTTCATTGTTCCTTGGCTTGAGACATGGGCCTCCATCCCTGACGTCATTGTCACGTGACATTCTCCCTATGTATCTGTGCGTCTTCCCTTGGCTATTTTCTTATAACGACACCAGTCCTGTTGCATTAGGAGCCCACCCTACTCCAGAATGACCTCATCTTAACTACTCACATCTTCAGTGACAGACAAGGAAGGAGACGAAGTAACTTCCCCAAGGTCAGTCAGGTAAAACGACGGCGCAGATAAACTCGCATCTATCACAATCGGAACCCACATTTCTTATTCATATATCCAGTGTGACGTGCATCCAGGACAAGAGGAACAATTAATGCCCTCCAAATTAAGGCAATACCATCTTTTCATAAACTAACACCACGAGTATGTTTTCCTATGGAAAAAGAAATAGAGAACAGATAGTTTTTCTTGTTAGTGCCCCGACGTTCACTCTCAGGGGTGCCAGGAGGGCTGAAGGGGCTCTGTTCTTTTGGTTTATGCCTTTAATTTCTGTTGTTGTTGTAAGGGGATGGCCTGGAGAGTGGGGGTTCCCTGGATAATTGGTGAATCAATACAGGGCAACAAAAGATTTTGCTGAGAAAGTGTGACCTCGCCGCACGCTTCACATCCCAGCAGAGTAACAGAGGCCAACACCAGCAGGAGAGCTCTGATGGTTAGTGGCGGTGGAGAGGAGAAAGGCATTCAACATGGAGCGAACTTCATGCAACAGGAGAGAGAAAGAGGCTTCTAAGAACAGATACAGACACCTTAAGTGAACGCTCGGTTGGGATGAGATTTGAGCACGTTGTCAGAGATTTAATTTCTTGTTCTTTCTCTTCCTCTCCAATTCCCTTCTCTATGCTGAGGACTCAAATCCATCTTGGCCATGCTGTCTTGCTAGCCTTCATGTGAAGTTCGGGACCTGCCTCCTTGTGCTTTAATGGATGTTGAGAAGTCAGTATCTGGAGGCTGGGGGCGAATAGCAGCCTCACCTTCTCTCTTACTCTGTGCTGTTATCTTCTCATCTCCATCAGGAAAGAGGGTGTCTTGAAAGGAGGGGCTGGTAGGTGGAATAATGACCCCCAAAGAGGTCCATGTCCTCATCCCCAGAACCTGTGAATGTGTTAGGTTACATGGTGGGTGAATTGTGTTCTGTGTGCCTTTCTGTGTGCCAGGCCCTGTGCTCAGCCCCTTTCCTGGATTATCACATGATGCCACCGAACACGCTGACAGATAGTAAAGTCACAATTTGTGTTCCTACATGGCTTTTTCCCATCTGCCACAGGAAGCAAAATATTCTTGCTTTTCGTCATGTCCAGTCCTGGAACCGGCTCAGAATCCGTTGAAACCGCCCCAGTTCCTCCCGAGGTTTGTTTCTGACTTCATTGTACTACATTTCTGTTCAGTGAGTCAGAGCCACGGGACCTGCTGGTGAAAAATTTAAATAGGGTTGGTGAGAGTCAGCAGTCTTCATCTCCCCCGTCGTTCGGCTCTGCACCTTTGCCACCAGGTCAGGGAAATTGGCATTCCCGGGGAGCAACTCTAAAGCTGCTTCCAGAGCCAATTTCCTGCTGAACTGTGTGTTACACTCTGAGCAACATTCCAAAAGTTATACTCACTTCAAAGTCGGCTTTGATCTGCACCCCCTCCCTTCCTTCTCCCCCAGCCTCTGCCAGGAAGCACATCTCCAGGAGTAGAGGTCCACCTTGAAAGGCTGAGACGCCCGTGTGCAGGGCTAGACTCTTCCTAAGAGGGAGGGAGGGAGGCCTGGGACAAAAAAAAAAAAAAAAAAAAAAAATGAGAGAGAGAGAAAATCCATGGGACACCTACTTATTCTCAGTGGTCCACTGCCCTTGACTCGCAGCTCAGCTCCTTGTCGGGTGAGCAAAACCACCGGCCAGGCTTCTGCCACTGCCGTCCACAGCACAGCAGTGGTGCGGCTCTGATCTCAGCGTGGTGGGCCCCGCCATTTGTTGTTGCTACTTAAAGAGCTGTATTGGCTTCTCACGCAGGGCCAGGTGTGGAGGTGTGGAGGGAAGGGATTAGGAGGGGGTAGGGAGGAAACGCTTTTCCTAAGGGGAGATGTTGTGCCAGTGCCTTTCAAACCCAGGAAGGCCCGTCTTAGATGCTGCCAGGCATCCGACACACCTGACTGTTCTCTAAAAGGAAGAATTCTCTCGAAGGAGCTTTGTTTTCCTCCCTCCTCCCCTTCCATCACTCCTAAATTGTAATGTGGAAACTGAGAAAGAGTAAGACACTGGCTCACTGAACAAGTCGCCTATGAAACCTAGGATGCTTGGCACATCTCAGTTGTAGCCCGAGAGAACATTCCCTCAGAGGCCCAGCAGAAGGAAAGGGACAGCTTGATGAAGACACTGCTTTCATTGAGGAGCTTTTGGAGTCTCTGGGGCCTATGGGGATCGAATGCTGTAAACCCAATAG
Organism: Rhinolophus ferrumequinum; assembly: GCF_004115265.2. NCBI lineage: Eukaryota > Metazoa > Chordata > Mammalia > Chiroptera > Rhinolophidae > Rhinolophus > Rhinolophus ferrumequinum. The sequence continues at coordinate 35,095,081 of NC_046307.1, forward strand.
ATAGGTAGCGATATCTTCATTTGTGAATTGGGCATGGCAGGGTGTCTCTAGGCAGGGAATTTTTCCGTAATAGTTACCATATTTAAGGACTGTCTTTCCACCTCAGATAAGGGAGTAGGAAGAAGGGTGTGTAATAGCAGACTCTTACGGGAGGCAAAGCTACCTGTGCGCTGATGACTTTGAAAGACGCGCCTCTCCTGTCTGAATCTTAGGTTCCTCACCCATAAAATGGGAAATTTACAGTAAGGATGAAGGATAAAAATCCATGTGGGCTGATTCGACCGATGCCTGACACAGTTTGTGTTCCAGAAAGTTCATACCCATTTGGGTGACAGGCAACAAGAGCAGCCCTCGCGGCGAAGCCTCTCACACTTGTCTGCCTCCCTGGGCCTACCACGTTGCCTCGCATTTCGTGGAGGCTCAATACATAGTGATTAGATTGCGTTAACTTTACAGATAAATGATATTTTCACTATATGGAGGAAATTCTGCATAAGGGAACCTTGTGACAAATTATCTTGTAAAGTGAAGAATTTTTTGGAACCACCCCAATAGTATTCTATTCTAACAAGTATGATTCATGTTATTACTATTATCGGCTATAGCAGACAACAATAACAACAGCTGCCGTTTACAGGTATATAACATTTAGCTCAGTACTTTGCACAAAGGTAACACACGATGAAGGTTAACTCACCGTGAAACAGCACATAGCCTGCCTTTCAAAATGTCGGTTTCCATAGGCATTTTTGGCATTGCATTTGGGAGGGAAAGAAGGGTTTGTTCAGATCTCTCTTTTGTATTAAAGCCTCGTTGTTATGTTACGGGAATAAAAACAGTTACCACTTGTCCTTAAAAAGAAGTGCGGAGATGTGTGTTGAGCAAGGTCAGAACATGTCTGAGCAGTGGCTGAATCCCCGGTCCCCAGGGCCCCACTGCGTCATGCTGGCCGTCCTGGTAACTAATAACCACCCCGACACGTGAGGCCCGTCAGGAATGAGACGCTGGCCTGGTCTGGGAGGATGGTGGGGCACATGGCCACCTGCATGCCACCCCCTATGCTCTGCCTGCCACGTTAGCGAGCTGCAGCGATTAGATGAGATGGAGCCACAGCTGAGCCTGCAGTTTGATTTGTGTCACCACAAAGGCAAGACTTAAAATGACACTAGAGTAATTAGGGATGAATTCTCAGATCTTGACTTATCCAGCACACTGCCAGGGAGGGCGATGGGAGCCGGGTGGCAGTGTTGGGGAAGCTGAGATGGTGATCTTGCTGGTTGACCTCACTCATAATCTTTCTATCAAAGAGACCAGTGAACATTTGGCCAGAACCCCCTGTTAGGCTGACAACCAGCACAGTTCTGTTTTTCGTTTTTTCTGTTTTTGAGTGTGAGTAGCCTGTAGGCACTTAGAAGAAAAAGGAGCAGAAGAATGAAGCCAATATGGAACGCAAAGTTACCACGGGGACAAAATGTTCTTCTGAGCAGCTTGAAATGAGCATAATTTTGGAGAATTTCTGCAATAGCGGGTTAATTCATAATTGGGTTTGCTGAGCAATCAACAGTGTGTTGCTTGTATTTTCGTATGCTGGAAGCATATGACTCCGTGCGTGTGCGTGTTACAATGCTCCAGTACTCTGATACTTCACTAATGTGCAATCTCTATTTCTTGCTTTTGTCTGGGGGCCTCTCATATTACATTTAGATTGTATCCTTTATCATCCCAAATTGACATTTATGCTTTTACTTCTATTGTTTCCCTAGCTTCTCCCTGGTATGGATCAACAATTTGTTTTAATCTGTGTCACTTCTCTTATCTCCCTCGACACAGAGGAGCAGTCATTTTGCACCACCATCCGCCTACAGAGGTGGTGTTATCAAGAGTGTGGTGGGGTCCCTCACCCTCTCCCCAGCATCTGAAGTGCTGGTGAATGTTGATTGCTTTTCCAGTTAGTTTATAAGAATGCAGAAACCGCTGAATGCAGCTTGACTGGTTTTGATGAAAGTAATGGAATGCTAGTGCCTATGAATAAATAAATATGATTTACATAGAGGACTATTGTGATGGTGGATAGGAAGCCTCAGGATGCAAGCAAATTATACTTTAAGGACACATTATTCTTTGGCTTATATTCTAAGTGGGGGAGAAGAGCTCGGGTTTCCTTGAATTCCCAGAGGGGGAGGTGGGAGGTGATCCCTTGACCCGGGAGAAAAATGCTTTCTGAAAGCAGCCTTGGTCTGAAACTTAGGGGGATGAGTTTTGCTTAGAAAGAAGCTGTGTTTCTCTGTCTGACCTTCTGCAATCCCCTCACAGAAAGCAGAGAGAATAGCAAGTGGTGAAGAACTTATGACAAGTAAACCGACAATGTTGAACGCCTAACAGAGTGCGTTGGCGGTAGGTCCAGCAAAGGGTCTTGGGGAGATGACATCACAACCATTTCTATTTCAAGTTTATTCCCGCAATCTTGGCAACTTGAAATGGAATTAATCAAGGCACTCTTTTTTGGATGAGACGAGGCAGAGAGGAAGTACCAGTACCGCTCTCTGTCTGAACACACTGATCTCAGCTTACTGTTGAGTTATAAAGATGGGAACACTTTCTCCATTTGCATCACATGGTGGAAGGAAGAGAGATAAATAATGTCAGTGCATCTGCGTTTTGGTGTGTCCAAGAATTGTTCTGTGATGGGTCCCTCTGATAGGAAAGGAGCTGGGAGGAAGACATTAACAATTCAAGGTCACACCTCAACTAAGCAAGAAAGAAAATGTTCTGTTGTAGAAGTGACTCAGTTGGTGGCTTCTGATAAATGAATGAGGATTAAACAACAAACTTCAATCACTCAAAAAATATTTGTTGTGGGTCAATATTATTCTAGTTGCAGGGGTGAGGGGACAGTCGTGATTAAAGCAAAGTCACAGCCTTCAGGGCACATATATTCTCACACCCATCCCTTGGCAAATCCTAAACACTAAAGAGATAATAACTGAGGGAGATCTTGAAACTTGGATACAAGGTTTTAGGTAATTAAAATTTCTGGATAAGGAACAATTTTCTTTTCATTTAGTGCTATTGATAGGACAGTACCCATAATGCCTAAGAAACACCCCAAAGGAGCCCCGCTTGCAAGTTAGGAGTTAAATAAAAATCAACAACCAGTATAAACAAAAAACCAACTTGACTTACTTTGCCTATTCCAGGGTTCTCTGCCTATAAGTGTATTTGAAAATAGGTTATTATCCACTATCAGCCATGTTTATCTTCCAAGTCCTTCTTTATCATTTCTCAGGTCCTGGCCATGTATTGATAGGCTATAGATTAAATGTGAAATTACTACAAATCTCGCGCATCCATAGATTTATGGACCAGGACTTAGGCCTTGTATGAAATCAACCATCTAGGACAATATAATATTTCACCATAATATTAAAAATTGCTGGCAGCATCTTCTTCTCATCCGATTGGTGTTATCCTGATGATAAGCCACAGTAAGCAGAGAGAGACACTGTGTGATAAATTATGGAACAGACATTGAGAAATATGTTTATTATATTTGGATATGCAAAGATTTCACTCTCTGTGGACAGAATAAAGAATTTATTTTTTTTAATGCCCACTACAGTTTCACATATTTTGACCTCAGAAGACTAGGTCATCTTCAGTTGGCCCTATTCACAGGAGTTAAACACATCAATGGGGAAACAAAGGGTATAATTACGAGAAAGCTATTTGCTCTAAAAGGAAGTGTTTCCTGGTCAACATAAATGAAATGCACTGAAAGATCGAAATTAGTTACACTCTGCATTTTGTTCTCCTCTCCAGAATTATCTAGAGAGTCTAGATCCTTGTTCCTTAAAGTGTGGTCCAAGGACCAGCAGTCCCTTGGGGCTTATGAGAAATACAACCTCTCATGCCACTCCGCAGACTCCCTGAGTTAGATTTTGTACCTTGAATTAGCTACGACCCCTTGATGAGTCACATGTGCATTACATTTGAGAAGTGCAGCCCTAGAGTCAAATCTTGCTATCATAGACAGGAAGCCCGAAAGGAGGAGGAAAGGTCTTACTCTGTCTAAGAAAGTGTGCTTAATGACCATGAGACATGAACAAACTAATAACTAATAATAAACTACTAATAATAAACCAAAAAATAACAAACTAATAAAAAAATGGTTAACACTAATCAAACATTTATTATGAATAACACATTGTGCAAAGAGTGTAATTACTTGAACTTGTATAATTTCTATGAAGACAACCCTGTGAAAAGAATGGTAGTATCCCTACTTTACAAACAAGAAAATGAAGACTGAGAGGATTAAATAACTTTCCCCTGATGTCAATGCTTGTGAGTACCAGTGCTGGGAAGGACACCTATACCTGATTTCGTAATCGCTTCCGTAAAGTCCCATTCGTCAAAATTGCTAGTGACCAGGAGCAGCCATGTTGAATGGAGAGATCGGAATATTGAGAAGGAAATAAGTCATGAAATGGGAACTGTCTCTATAGGGAAAGAAAAAGGGCAGACCAGCAAATAGTCTCTTAAGTTCTCTTAAAATATGTCCCCCTTTGAGTGTCCGAGCTAAAAACCCGCAGTCATCTTTGATTCTTCCTTTTCTCTCAAGACGCATATCTGGTCCACCTCCCATTTCTGTCACTTCCCTTCCTTAGTATCTCCTGAGTGTTTCCCTATCTCTTGGAGTTTACTCCTCTGTCCTAGTTCAGACTTCATGGTGAGTAGCTGGGTCTAGAAAAACACTCTCCAAACCAGCCTGGCTGACTCCAGCCTCTGCTTCTCTAGTCCATCCACCATACTGCTGCTAATCACTGCTATCTTCCTAAAACCCAGTCCAACCATGTTCTTTCTCTGCCTGGCTCTATGCCAAATGCTGAAACACAAGGGTACATGAAACATATTCTACCCTCAAGAGAGTAACAGGTCCACGGAAAGCCCTCACTCTCTACCTGGTTTTCCTGTTTGACCTGATTTCCCTCTCTCCACGCCTACCTGTAACATCCCAGCCCCGCTCAGCTTCTCACCCATCACACTCTTTCTACCACCTAGGACACTGTTTTCCTCTCAACTACCTGGTGAACTTCAACCCACCCTTTAATAACCAGCTCAGCTGTGAAGTCTTTCACTTTGCCTTACCCAAGCAGAAGTACTTGCTCCCTTCACTTCTACCACTTTTAGATCAGCTACCATTTTCTTTGCTTGTCTATTGCCCCTTCTAGGTCACGATTTGTATTCCCACCGTGTCCCTGGAACAAAGAAAGGACAAAGAGACAATAGAAGGACGCACAGTTCCAAAACACTGAACAGTGAAACTTGTTGTTGCGTTTAAGACATTTTAGACGCAGTCCCTCCAATGCCTGTCTCTTATACTCGAACCAAAGCTATACGAAGCGGGTGTGGAATGTTTTCAGGCTTTAATTCCTTATGTGAGGATGCCACCTGGTCTACCAGCCACCTTTTTTCCAACAGCCTTGTTTACATCTGAATAGAAATAGGATTAATTGATGCATACATAATTTAGATGACTTGCATAATCTCAGAACCTCTGCCAGTGAGGTAGAAAGGCAGCTTGGGGGAATTCAAACCAGACTTATGTCCCCATGGAGTCTGTTGTCAGATTAAGTTCACATTTGAGTCCTAGTAATGTTTCAGGCTGCGTATTACAGAACTTCCGCAGGTATTAGCGTGTTTATTTCTCCAAGTAGCCGTATAAAATTAATGGTATAACTTCCATTTTACAGATGAGGAAATCGGGGCCCTGGACATGTTAACTATTCCCCCACACAGCTCCCACCTATGCCTTGTAAGGCGGGAGGTTGGGAGTTAACTCCCAGGTGGGAAGCACAGTTTTTCCTACTGGACCATGCTGCCTCACTCACAACTCTCTTCACTGGCCATTATCTTCCTATCTGACTTTCTGAGGGTGTATGTGTATCTATATGGAGACAGGAGGTGTGACTGTGCAGCAGAAATATGTCAGGAAAAAAACACATACGTGAGCAACATGCCTATTGTGTGACAAAACCCCTGTATTTACATGTATGACCAACTGAGTCTGCTGACAGACAGTCCAAGTCCTGGGTCTCCTTATTTCTGTTTTCTGATCTCCTAGATGCACTCTATAGAGAACAGGATGCTTCGTTTGAGCTCAGGGATCTGATGATAGCATCTCTCCACATCGAAATGTTAGTCACGTACTTGTCTTTGCACGTACAGGTGAGCAGAATCAGGTGCAGTTCTTGGCTCTTGGGCTCAGTTAGCTGAACACAGATGACAGGCGACGCACTCTTGCTGACTCCTGTGTCAGTGTCGTGGGGACCAACTCTGATCCATTTCTGTCCAAGGGCACTTGCCAGGAACCATGCGGGCAAGTCAGTGGGATGCTCAATGATGAGCCAAACATTGTTTTTTCTCGACAGGAGCACACAGAGTAGGCGAGAATGTCCAACTGGCTGGTCTGACCTGTCAGCCAATTTTTACGTCTCCTGGCAATAGTGTAAAAATGGTAAAGTATTTAGACTGTGACATAGGTTAACACTTCTTGCAACTCAAGGTAACCAAAGCACAGAGAACGTGTTCATCAGAACCTAAAAGGGACAGTACTGAATGCATGCATCAGGAACACATGACACTTACTCACCAAGACTGTTTGTCAGGGTGAACTTGGGGGATCACTTGCATCAGAAGCACCTTGGGGTGGGACGTCTTCTCTGATGTTACTAACGCTGGGGCTTTGAGATCTGGCCAGAAGTCTAATCCATGCATTGGATTGCAAAATGTCTCTCCAGACCCTCTTTCTGCCATGTCTTTGAGTAGAAAGCAATAAAACACGTAGGTATTATTTCACACCCACCAGAATGGCTACAATTAAAGACTGACACCACCAAACTGGATTGGACGTAAAATACCTCATATACAATGGCGGGGGGCATGGGAGTATAAATTGGTATAATCACTTTGGAAACAGGTTGGCATTTTCTTATTCAGTTAAACATATACCCAGCAATCCCAATCCGAAGTACTAACCGAAGAAATAAAAATATATTTCCAAAAGTAGATTTGTGCATGTGTGTTATGCCAATAGCAGCTTTGGATCTTAATCATTATAAACCGAAAGCAAACCATCTGTCCACTTCCAAGTGCATGGATCAGTGAAATCCAGTAGCATCACACAACGGAATATCACTCAGCGATACAAAGGGATGAACGACGGAGACACACAGCCACATGGATGAGTCTCAAAAACATTAGGCTGAGTGAGAAATCAGATACAAACTAGTACGTACTTATGCCTCTTATATAAGTTCAAAAGATGTAAAACTAATTTATGGTGATAAAAATCATAAGCATGGCTGGAGAGGTTGGGAATTGCCTGGAAAAGGACACAAGGGCACTTTCTGGGGTGATGGAAATCGTCTATATCTTGGGAAAGCTGATAGTTACACGCATGTAGATATTTATCAAAACTTTTCAAATTGTACGCTTAAGACTCGTGTGTGTCAAGTTCACCTCAATTTTTCAAAAGGAAGGTGGAAGAGAAGTGGGTGTGGCTGTAAAGGATCGTGGGAGGGGTCTTCTTGATGATGGAAACGCTATGTGTCATGACCACGTCAGTGTCAACTTCTTAGTTGTCATATTGTGCTATTGTTTTACAAGATGTTAGTTACAGCGGGGGAAGCTGAACGAAGGCTATTCAGGATCTCTCTGCGTGACTCTTACAACTGCACGTGAATCTACAATTATCTTAAATTGTATTGTTTTAATTAAAACAAAAACAACAAACATTTGGTGTTAACAGCTTGGGGTTTCAGTTTTGTCTTCTGGTGTGTATGTATGTATGTGTGTACGTTTTATGGGAAAGAGAAAGAGGAAAGGGGTTTTTAAATATTTTTAAATTTGACTTTTGAGTTCTCAGTTTCTGTTTTGATTTTTCTTGTGTGTGCTCATGAGTAAACATCCACGTCTTCAATGGGGCTGACTTCGTCCGTCCCAGGTCAGAAAGCTCTATGCCACTCGCCACTTCTTCCCAATAGCTTATCGTTCCAAAGTTGCCAGGCAATACAAGGAACCCCTTTCTTGAGCGTTCCATTATTCCGCTGACATTTCAGAGCCAGTTGTGCCCATGTGGTATTGATGCTGCTGGCTGGGGAGGTGGCAGCCACATGTGATTTTGCACGTCTCCCAGGGAATGCAGTAGTGCTAATGTAGTCTCCTGGATGCAGGGACACCAGCTGGGTTTATGTCACTCCCTTGGGGGCCTTAAGTGCATAAATCAATGCTTATTCTTCTCCCAATCCATACAGAGGGCTTCCTCGTGTGCGCTGCATACAGGGCGGGGGGGGGCAGGCAGCATGCCTCCTTGAGCAAATAGTTTGCATTTGAAGAAAGCAAGTGATGCGTGCAGTATCAGAACCTAGTTTTGAGGTGTTTTATTTCGTGATTTAAATCCACTGAGAAGGCTGCTCTGGCTTGGACAGGACTGAGAATGAAGGGATTCATCAGCCGGAATGAGGTTGGTGCTGCCTCATTCTTTAGGATATGAGGGGACTGCAGGATACCTTCCAGATGCAGGATGCATCGCTGTCTCTTGGCACCTGCCCATACTACTCTGACACACAGCCTCGTGGAGTCTTCCTTAGGCAAATCACTACCAAAGTAAGGCTGATACTCTCGATTACAAATGCCAGTGATGATCAAGGTATATTTTAGGAAGGCTGATTTGTTTGTTTTTTTTTTGGTTTTTTTTGGTAAGGACATCACCATGTCCCTATATGCCCAGCTTTGTCCAGGAACTGGGCTGATATAGTTTATTCCATCTCCAAGAAAAGGAAGTCAGTTGATCACAGCTAAACAACCTCTTCCTCCTCCTGTTTCCTGGGAAGGAGGCATGGTAAGAATCTAAGACAAGTTGGAAAATTGTCTTTGTGTTTTCGCATTTGTTCTGTTAGCATTTCCTTACCTTCTCTAAGAGCCCCCCAAAATGCCTGTGGTTCCCATCTCATTCTCACTCCGACATCAGAACTTACCAGTTCTATTTCCCAGTCCCTCAGGCCCCTGAGCCTTGATGAGACACTGAGTGATAATTAGATTAATCGGATAACATGAAGCTTTAACATGTTATGAAAGCATTTATTTCCTCTAGGCCCATAAAGGAAATTCCTAATGTGATCCCAGGCATCAGAGTAGAGCTGTACGAGAGAGATTTTTCAGAGGTTTACAAAATTTGATAATGGAAAGAGCAGCACATTTAATTATTCGGTGATAACTGAAGGTGGTGCGATATGCTTGTGTCTTCCCCGAGCATATAGGAGACACGAAATGTGTATTGGAAGAATGTGTGAAGAAGAGCAGGGTAATTCCTAGACTTCCCTAAGAGCATTTGAGAAATGCCTCTGAGAGAATATTAGAACCTGCCTTGATTGCCCATGAAAATGCTCTACTCTAGAAAATTCTGAGTCCATGCAACAGCTTACGAATCTCCATCATGTCGTCAGCCTGTGAAGACACTTTCAGAACACCCTGCATACTCCCTTTCTTACCACTTCTCAAGTTCTACGGAAGTTGTCTGTTCCACCTACTGGACTGCAGACTCCTCAAGGATAGGGACCACATCTTAGATACCACTGCGTTCTTAGCATCAAGCTCAGGCCCAGTCAGGACATAGATGCTCCATAAATGTCTGTCGACGTTCTTAAGCATTATTTCGGGTTCATTTTCAGGAAAGATTGCCCATAGAATGGGTGGTCCAAGAAGTTGGGGTCTGGACTTGAAGAAGTCTGAGACATGTTCTTCAGTGGTCTTATTTCAGATCCCTTTGAATCCTCACATGGATTCTAATGAAGGTCAGCCATGGGCCACAAGCTAGGATAGAGACTGACAGAATAGGTAGAGAGAAGATATATGGAACTCTCTCCTCTGTGGTTCAGGGCTATGTTTTCCTGCAAGATAAGAGTGTGGTCCCTTAGAAAGGAGCACATGTGAGCAGCTCAGCTCTGCCTGTCTGCCTTCTGTCCTCTTCATGCACCAGTTCTCAAAACAACACTGTTATCGTGCCAGAAAATACAGCCCAGAGCATTACAGATGTCTGGTACAAGCGGAACCCATATTAATGGTTATTGCTTAAAGAAGAGGCATGCTCAGATATCTTTACTGTGCTCTGGGGAAATAGCAGTTTTTTACTTTTCTTCCAGAAAAGACCAGAGACATAAAAAGATCAATTGGGTTTGGTCTATCACAGATAGAGGGGGCCTTTTCAGAGGTAACTTAAATGACTGGCTTGACATGACCTGAGACACAGTCCCACAGATACAGGTTTCTTAACAATTTTTATCGGGGTGTTGATGTATGTTTAGACCCAGAATTCTCAGTTTGTTGTATGAACAAATAAGTTAGAGACATGGTGTGAAGAATTAATGAAGAGTCAAAAAAACGAATTTGGGTTTTTTTATTTTGGCATGGACTCCAGGCTTGCTTCAAAAATTTTGGTTTTTGGTGTTCGTTTACAGTTGACTTGTGGTTTAATTTAAATTAACTCAGCTTTTTATTTTGTTATTTTTCAACTACAGTTGACAGTCACTGTTACATTAGTTTCAGGTGTGCGATATAGTGATTAGACATTTATAGACCTTACAAAGTGGTCTCCCCGATAAATCTAGTTCCCATCTGACACCATACATAGTTATTACAGTGCTATTGGCCATATTCCTTGTGCTGTACTTTACATCCCTGTGACTGTTTTTATAACTGGCAGCTGGTACATCTTAATTCCTTCCCTCTGCCCCATCCCCTCAACGTCCCTCCCATTTGTCAACTATCCAAATGTTCTCTGTATCTATGAATTTATTTCTGTTTTCTTTGTCCATTTATTTTGTTTTAAATTTCACGTATAAGTGAGATCATATGGTATCCATCTTTCTCTGTCTGACATATTTTATTTAGTCTAATACCCTCTAGGTCCATCTACGTTGTTGCAAATGGAGAGATTTCATTCTTTATGGCTGAGTAATATTCCATTGTACATATATACCACATCTTTATAAATTCATCTATCGATGGACACTTAGGTTGCTTCCATATTTCGACTATTGCAAATAATGCTGTAATGAACGTAGCAGTGCATATGTTTTTCGAATTAGTGTTTTGGATTTCTTTGGATAAATAAATACCCAGAAGTGGAATTTCTGGATCATATGGTAGTTCTTTTTTTTTTTTTTTTTTTTTTTTTTAATATTTGGAGGAAATTCCATACTGTTTTCCATAGTGGCTGCACCAGTTTACATTCCCACCAACAGTACACAAGGGTCCCTTTTCTCCACATCCTTACCAGTGCTTGTTTTTTGTTGATTTATTGATGATAGCCATTCTGACAGATGTGAGGTGGTATCTCATTATGATGTTGCCTTTTTTAAAAAAGATGCTGAACCAGTTTCTGACAGTGAGTAGATCATTCCTAGACAGAATGAAGTGTTTTTGAAAGAACGCCTGATTTTTCAAGGTGCCATTAATTGAACCAAACTGGAAATTCATTAAATGGCATTTGAGATGGCCAGAAAAATTTACTGTTTTTGCTTTGGTAAAAAAACGCCCAGTTTAAAGCACTTACTGAGAGATACGTGGATAATATCGTCTAGTTCCATAACGCTTACAATTTGGTTCACGCCAGCCTTAGCTGGGAGGCATTATTTCCCTTTGATTTCTGCAAAAAGCAAAAGATCCCAAAGTAATACACACCATTCTGACTGTACCTTACACCGTATGCTCTGAAAATAATATAGCACCTTTGGCCCCTTAAAAAACATTGCCATTTGTAATCAGCCCAGGTGCCCTGCTAGTAAGACCATCAATAGTGAGAGAAACTTTTAAATTGCTTGCCTTTGATGAAAATGAACATGTTATCCATGAAGCATCTCTAAGAAAATAAAGTCAGGCCTGATTCCTGCTATGCAAACAGATATATACAGTATCTGCCCAAATCAGCTTCTTTTCATCTGAAATGGAGCTAATGTACTTTATTATGATGTCAGAGATTGAACGTGGGTGAGAATACACTCACTTCTGATAATTAAGATCTTATCAGGTTTGGAAAGCTTAATTCCTATCAGGAGATGCAAGTTTCCTATTGCTGTAGACTCAGAATGCTTATGAATTGGGCCATATAATGGTCATTGAAATGTAGGGATGAATTTGAGACTACTTATTACAGAAATGTGCTGACTATACCAGAAGGGACAGCACCCCAATCCCATAAGCCCATTTAAAAATAAAAAAGCACGAAGCATCTCTTGGAAGAGGCAGGTGGTGGATCATACGTTCCTGGGGAGGAGAATGAGCTTCTTGCTTTTAAAAGTAATTGATTTTATAGTGAAACGTGTCAAGAGCACTGGTTTTCAAAATGATTCTGTGCTGGAGAGTTGGGAAATAATACATACTGCTAATTGCTTCAGAAATAGCTGGATTATTTAACTTTGGTTTTGACTGTGGCTGGAAGGAAGCGCTTGCACCTTTTTCCTATCACAGATTAATAGCTGTTTTGAAACTCCATCCACTTTGGCTGTTCTCGAGATGAGATCTGCCTCCCCTCACTTTTTGTCTAGGCCATCAGCTACAGGGTTTTTTTTTTTTAGTTCAAACTCTACGAGGGTTCTGAAGATAGCAATGTCACATTTGTGTTTCAGTGAAGCCCAAGTAGTAGACGAGATATAAAACACCAGAGAAAAAAAATTTGCTAATTTTAGCGTGGTCCTCATTGAGTTGCCCAGGTGAATGGCTGAAGGCGGAAGGCTTATGGCAGGTGGGGAAGGAAAGGAGGAAGTGTGAATTTCTATGAGGTGTGATTTCTTAGACGATTAGCAGTGCGTCCCTTGCTGTCATTTCATATTTGAATGTCTCGATTGTATACAGGTTGATTGGATGTAATGTGGAAACTGAGAAAGGAAATTCAATTGTTTCTTTGCTTTCTGTGTGATGTTTTATTTTCTCAGCTGTTGTCCAAAGCACTAACGTGAACGTGTCTCCTTTAGAGTCTGTTTGCTCAAGGTATCAGCCCAATGGAGTGAGCCAGAACCAGTCTGTGATCAAGACTGAACCTACCAATTAGGCCATTGACTTCATCATTCGTTCCTTCAAACAAACATGATATACATTACATATAATAAACAAGTGTACCTGTGTGTGTGTCACGCGGGGCGGCCTGCAGGGTGTCAGCTCCCGCTCCCCACACAAGAACACAGAATATGGTGAGGCCAAAAAGGAACACCCACGGAGCCATAGGTAGGGGAGTCACACCACTATAGTATCACTGGAGGCTGGAGTCACACGACGTGCGACCTGCTGTCTGCTTTTCTGCCAACCGACCGACTCCACTCTCCTCAACTCGACTCCACTCCCCAACATAGCCGTGGCAGTTATATTAGTGGCCAATGGCTCAATGGTTACAGCTGATGGCCAACTAGCCACAGCTGATGGCCATCTACTACCCAAGCCAGCACCCCTCCACGTGAGGCCTAGAGCCTGGAAACTGCTCTCTGGGGCTCTGTCCCCACAGTGTGTGACACTGAAGGGGACCCTGATGAATTCAGAATCAGACAGCTCATGTACCTCTTCCTCCAGGAAGCCTTCCCTCATCCACTAGGCCAGACAGAGGTCAGGAAAATTTTTCTGTAAAGGTCCAAATAGTAAATGTTTTGGGTTTCACTTTGTGAGCCATGTATGTTCTCTACCACATTTTTTTTTAACTACCCTTCAGAAATATGTAAAACATTCTTAGCTCAGGGGCTAAATATGGTTTATGAGCCATAGTTTGCCAACCCCAAAACCAAGGCACCTGGCCCTTCTTTAATCCCCATATCAGACTCCACACTGGACTGAGAAGCGCTAACCTCTGAATGCTTGGAGTAGAGGTTCTGTTCTTTGCAGGCCTGGCCTAAGTGCTAGCAGGTGTTCGTTTTCCAAATATACAGTGATCTCCACCTCCCAGTTTTATATTCCAGGTGGGAAAACAAGATCCGGTATAGAAACCAGTTAAGTAACAATTCAGAACACAGTGAGTGTCCTTGACAGGCTCTTGGCAATACTGGCTTTCTAGAATACAACCCCAAGTTGAGAAATAAGTTTTACAATGCCCTCCTAAGTTCTCAAAACTGCTTTATGAAAGACTTTGCTCTGTGCTTCTTTAGGCTTTCATCCGGGAGCATGTTTGTTCCTCCTTAACATGTAATTTTTAATAAATACAATACCTATTTAAAATCAGAACTTAAGAGATGGACAGCAAAACTGGAGGGGTGCGTATGATGATCCAGAGCAGAGCAATAGGCCCCGAAGCAGCCCCAAGATTGACACCTGACAGCCTGACCTCAAGGAATGAGACGAAATAAATGAGAAGGGGATACAGAGCTATGTGACTGCAGAGTACAATTATGTTTGCTCTTAATAGGTTTTCAGTCATCAATTAAATGTTGAATTATGCTCATTATGCTCTCTTTAAAAATGCAGCCAAATTTAGCTTCCAATTTCAAATTATTATATCCACACATCACGGTTAAAATTAAAATATCCAAGTACTTGAAGACAGGAAGTTTTGCTTATCTGGAAAGTTCACACATTTGGAACTCCTCATTTATGAATAATGTGAGATGAAAGACGCATTTGTGACCGACCTACCATGAGGAGAAAAGGCTATAGCCTCAGATGACCTGGGCTGGTTGTCCCTTTCCAGCTATGCGACCTGAGGCAAGTTACTTAACCTCTCCAAACCTCAGTCTCCTGATCTGTGTAATGGGCACCTCTTCTGAGGGTCATTGGAACAGCTGAGTAAAATTATCTTACTTAGATAATCATATTCTGTGTTAAGTAGGTAAACATCTTATTATTATATATTGTTCTGTGTTGAGTAAGTAAAGTTCTTAACACAAAAACTGGCCCAACGTGAGTGCTCAAATTAGTTAGCTACTAGCATTATAACTATTATCAGTATTATGTGTGATCGCGTATGAAAATGAATGTGACACACACAAAGTGCTAAAGCACACTACATAAAATTATAAATATGGTGGACATGTCTGAGATTGCACCTCATAGAAGGTGCAACCAGATCTAGAATTATTAAGCCCGTTCTAAAAACCAGGCTAAATTGGGACTAATCCCCCCAGAACACGTATAACCCCTGGAGTACTTTCTTTGTTTAGGCTGAGAAAGGCCGTTTTCTAGACAGTAAAATCTGCCCACATAATATTACATTAGATTTTACTATAAACTCACAAATGTTTTGAATTTCCAGCACCTTATCACATTGTTTTATTCTTAAACAGTGGAAGAAAGGGAGCATGGGAGTGGAGAACATTAAGTGCATTTTGCTTAACTTAGAAAACCAGACCCTCTCCTAAAGAAAGGGGAAAGATTCAGATTTTCTCCCCTGAAATTTTCTTTCAAACTGTTCGGCTTCAAGCCACACTTCATTTTATTACCAAAAAGTAACCGAGCGAGGGTGGCAGACGTGGCCATTTGGTTGTGACCTTTACAAGCAAGGACCTGAAAAGGGCTGCTTCCTTCTGGAAAACAAGGACTGATGACAAGTGTAGCCACTGATATCACATAGAGAAAGGGCTGCTTCAGAGGGAGACACTGGGGACAGGGAATTTGGCTGGAGCAGAGAGCAACATCAAGTGCCTTGGGATATTAACCAGGCTGGCAGCGTGATCCCCGGGAGGAAAAACAGATCGCTCCCCCCTTTCTGACTCAGGGTTGCCCACACTGCTGCCCCTTCTCGTCCTCCCACAAGGCTCTCCTCCTTCAGGACGCAATCTCCACTGAATGGGGAGCTTGGCTCCTTGCAAGGAAGGCTTTCCGGGGCCCGGTATTTGTGTCCTCAGCTCCCGGTCTGCTGTTGCAACAGAGGAGCCTTGGAACCTTACTACGTGTTCAGCCGACAGCCGCACAGGTAGCACTGGCCTTGAGTCATCTGGGTAGGCAGCATGATGGTTTCTTACTGACTTTCCCTAAGACTGGAAGCAAATAAAAGGGGGGAAAAATAACAAAGTAATAGATGGCATTTGAGCTGCGTCCTCGTGAGTGATCGTGGGAAAGGTCAGGACACCTAAGGGACAAGGACAGAGCTAGGGAAAGAGTGCCCCAGGAAGGAAAGAAGAAATAAGACGGGTACTGCTCTGCAGACCAAGAGGGAAGCAGAGCAGCCAGGAAGAGCAGCTGAGTTATTTATCAGTCCCCTTGTTAGAGTTCTCACTTCTCACACTTTGCCCTTGTCCCCTTCTTGGGACAAGCCCTTGTAAGCTACAACCCCTGTTGTGAGCTCAGGCAGTGTCATTTTTCTGTACTTCCCTCTCCTTTCTGCTGGTTCCCAGCCCCATCAGTTAGGAACCACCTGGGCTCTGAAGGACAGGTCTGGTGTGGGGCACAGGTGCTGGAGCAGTGCAGACAGCTACTCTAATTACACCACCCAGTTCCCCAGGTTAAGCCGTTGCTATTGGAAACCTTGTATTCCTTTTCATTCAGCCGTCTGCAAACAAGCAGTTATTGCTGCTCCCCCACCCCATTGGGTAACAGACCCGGGACCCACAGACCCGGGACCCGAGGCTGTCCCTCAGGCAAGGGGCAAGGACATTAGGAATCCTGTGTGGGAAAAGAGCCTCTGCATGTGGTACCTCAAGGTCACGAAAGAGAGAAGAGTCATGCCACGTGCAGGGGAAGAGAGTGGCCGCGCTGGTATTTCATGAGGATGTGAGCTGTAAAAGATGAGAAAGCATTTGCTAGTTGCTGGCATTCATGGCACAGGGACCAGAACGAGCCAAATCATTTTAGACGGCCACAAAAATTGCCAGGCCTGTGCTCAGCACTGCTGGCTTTCCCTCCCTCCCTAAAAATGTTTTGCCAATAAATCCATGGCATCGTGCAGAGCTGTGCCATCGCATTAAACAAAACAGGAAGGTTTTCTCCATTTCCCCCAGCTCATGTTCTGTATTTTCACCTGACGTGGTGCTGTACGGTGAGCGTCCTTAGCGGGTTCTTTCTAAATCCTTTTTTAAACGTTTCGTTCCTTCTTTTATTAAATTGCACGAGTTCGCTCCCAGAATCAGCCCCTTCTACTTTGGGAAATTTCATAAGACACACAGAAGTCCCTCTTCCTGGGTAGCGATTTCCATTCATGAAAAATTGCCTCGTGTGCAGTCAGGAAGTATAGAAGGTCGTGAAGCTCCGTAATTTGTTTCCCATCAACTAATAATCTCATTGTGATGAATAATGCAGTACTGTTAATGTTTCTACAAGGTTATGGATTTCGCCGAGTGTCAGTAGAGAAGCCAACAGCGTCGAGCCGCAAAGCTCTTCTTTCTCCTTTTTACACAGTAGAGTTTCTTAAGCAGCTTGCAACAGATGCTTGAGCTTTAGCAAACGATATGCAAAGGAATTCAAATACAAAAACTCAGCGCGGTACTGATAGGATTTTTACACACATGTTGATCTCATTTTTGCTTTCTTCTTATTTTTTTTTAAGGATGCCCTATATATGTATACATATTGAAAACAGGTTTTCAAGTTTTGGGGGTGGTTTGCTCCCTTGTTTTTCAAACAGCCTCGTTTCTCCACCTGAAATGGCTCCCGCCCTGTTGCAAGTCCATCGCCCATCTCCACCAAATTATGCTGTCCTGTTCTTCACATCCATTGAGGTGTTTGATTTTTGTTTTATGATATATTTTTTAATTGCCATACAATAAACTTGCCTTTATCGTGTGCAGTTCTGTGAATCTTAACACGTGTAGTAACAGTGTCGCCACCACCACTGTGGGGACACAGAACAGCTCTACCCCCTCAAAAACCAACCCCTGCGCTCCCCCTTTGTGGTCGCAAGCTCTCCCAGTCCCAAACCCGGGCAGTCACGGATCCATTCTCAGTCACTGCAGTTTTGTCTTTTTGAGACTGTCATCTGATTGGCATCATACAGTATGTAACCTTCTGAAACTTTTGCTTTCAGCGTGTTGCCTGTGAGATGCAGCCAGGTCGTTGCAAGTGCGTCAACAATTGTGGATCTCTCCGTTGCTGTGTAGTGTTCCATGGGGCAGGTGCCCTCATGTTGTTCGACCATTCACTTGTGGTAGGAGAGTTCAGCTGTCTCTGGGTTTCACTGCTTATAAATCGAGCTGCTGTAACTTTTTGTTGCCTCTACGGTGAATACCTACGATTGCGATTATTAGGGGCTGTGGTAAGTGTGCCATCATGGCACACTGTTTCCCAACGTGGTTGTGCCCTTTTGCTTCCCCGCCAGCGATGGAGGAGCGTTCCTACCATGGTATTTTGACGAATGTTCATGTCTGTCAAAGGACTCGTGTGTTCTAGCATAATACCTTCTTTTTGTCATGTGCTGCTTCTGGTTAATTGCATAGGTTATTTATTTATTTATTTATTTATATTTATTTATTTATTTATTTTAGTGCCCTAAAGAGACAGCCCTTACATTTTCTGTCAGTTCACTTTTCTGTCTTTCTTTTCTTTTTTTAAGACACATGAAGTGTGTTTGCCTGCTTTCCTCACTTCTACTTACGGTTTCTTCTTTGGTTCAGAGGACGTGTGTTTTAACTGGAAAAACATAAGTAACAGGTCTTTCTGTTGCTCATGGCATGAGGGCCGTGATGCTGAGGGTACTTGCAGATGTGCAGAGAGGCGGGGACAGGACAATCGGAGCAAACCCAAGTGGCGAAACCTCTTCATAGCTCCCACTTCTATTTTCCCATCATGAATCCAATATCTCACTCCACTTTGTGCGCCCCAGGCGTACCCAGAAGGCCCTGTTGGGTTCTCCTGCTGTGACACAGAACCCAGAGCAGGAACCCCAAGTCTGAAACTTGCAAGGGGAGCGATACGGCACGTGCATTCCATGTGTATAAGTGAGGACTCCAATTCGCCATGCCCTGTTATCTAGAACGAAACATAAAATACAGTTAATAAATACCACATTCAGCTGAAAACACAATGAGCCAACATGTTGTCGTTTCTCTCCACAGGTAATAATTAACATTCTTGTGAATTTTTCTGTGCGCCCTGCAGCATCCTTTACCAGCAAAAAAACAAAAAAAATAAAAATAAAAAAAATAAACCTTGTGCATTGGGACATGCATGGATGTAGACCCAACAGAATACTGAGTTAGTCCTGAGAGATGAGACCGGGGTGGAGAGGTGGGAAAAAGATTCACGTTTACCTCAATGACAGGCATCTATGGAAACTTTTCAGAGCAATATGTCATAATGGTCTTTACAACAGTTTTTATACTTAAGCTGAAACATGAGTGAAAGCATAGATGGAAAAGTGAAGCATTTTGATATTTAACCACCACAAGGAAAACAAAAGTCATGGTGGAATCTTTGTGGCTCCACACAAAGGTCAGCAAAGGAGATGACTCTTTATCTTCCTAGAGGCCAATATCCCCCAAGTCCATGAGACCCAGGGTAGATGCTTGATAATTAATTGTTAAATGAATGAGCACGCAAACAGATACAGACAGGAGTAACGAAATGATTGAAAATGATTTTGCATAAGCCAACTTAGCTTGTGTGTCACTATTCTTGTGTGAAGAATCTAACTGGACAGAAGGCAGAAGGCATCTCGTGGGAAGAACTGTCACTTCTTTGGATGCCTCTCAGAGAATGCAAAAAGCTTTGTCCAGTGGCCACTTGCATGTGACGTCATTAGGCCCTGTACAAAAAAAAACCCATGGAATGAAAACTCTTTCCAATTCTATGCCATGTAGAATAAGTTGGAGAGGTTTATAAAGATTGAATGGGCTAAGTATGGCCAAGTGGAGTCACTGAATATATAATACACCAGCGTCAGCTCAGATGTTAGTCCAAGAACAGAGCAACCATAAAATGCCTTATAGGTGTCAGCACAGGGCTGGAAAGCCACTGAGCTTCATTTGATCCAATCTAAAAGGACTTCCTGGAAAAGGAGGAATTCCGTATATCTTACTTTGATTTTGCAAACCCTCTGCAAACTATCCTTTTTCGTTGTCACATTCCCTTGCTTTTTCTGTCACCAAGTATGCATAGATGAACTGGGAATCACCCTGCTCAGGTGAGTCTGTGGCGTGCAGTGAAGATTCTTTAATACCGTAGATTCATGGAGGAAAACAAACATATTCAGGTGGTATAGAGCCACAAGAGATTCTGTTAGTCAGAGTCTGGAAGTGAAATGTGTCTGTTCCCACTTGGGCTATGTCAGAGGACTCTGCCATCATTAGTTCTGTGTGGATTTCTGCTTGTAAAGCATTTGTTGTCATGTTTCGGTTGCTGCAGGAAGAGAAAAAATTGTTGCAGTTTGCATGAGATAGAGCTGTGTTTTGGCAAGGGAGCCCAGGGTAATTTTTTTTCTTGAATGCTGGTCAAGTTCAAGCTTTTGAGATTTGTCTCAAATTATACCATGCAACAGCCCCTTTGAAAGATGTTGATTTCTGTTAGAATTTGGATTCTCCTTTAAAGTCCTTTGTGCCTTATGTATCTCAGTGTGTGATTCATTCATTCATTCATTCATTCAGCAACCCTTTATTGTATTATTGAAGTGTTCTAGGAGCCAAGAATTAAGCAGAGAATGAAATAGCATACTTGCCTTTAAGGTGCTTACTTCCCATTGCAAAAAGACAATTTTTGACAATGCGATGATGTGTGCTTTAGAGAAAAGAAAGCACAGTAAGGAGCATAAGACTGCTGAGGTTATCTGAAAAGAGGAGTCTGACAAGGTGACATTTGAGCTGAGACTTGCACAGGTTGAAGGAGTGAGCCACTCAATTATCTGTATCCCCAGGCTAAGGGTGTGACAAGTGCAAAGGGCCTGAGGCAGAAATCTGCCTGGCTCAGTCCCAGATCAGGCAAAGGCAAGTGAGGGGATCTAGGCCTTTCCTATTTACTTCAATGTTTTCTTTGAGAACTTGTCTTGAAGTTGAATGAAAGAGACAAACCTAGGCAGATATTCTCACGAATCCCTATACACATCCCAGATTTAAAATGTCTTTGTTCTTGCTTTTCCCTCTGCCTGAAACCTTGTTCCCCCAGACGTTGGAATGGCTCTCTCCCTATTTCCTTCAGGTCTCTGATCAAATATCATCTTATTGAGAAGCCTTCCCAGACCATACTATTAAAGTGTCAGATAAACAGTGTTAGAGATAGAAATTATTTTCTTCAACAAATCTGATTATTTCACGAGAGAGATGACTCACTTTCTCTGTTATGGGATTAAGAATGATTCCATTCGAGATGATAAATACTAGAAAATTTCAGTAACCCGAGAAGCCCTGAGAAGCAAATCACTAATTCATGACTGAAACCATCAAAATGTGATGAATAACTCAGGACCTCAGTGAGTTGTTGAGTGTTGAATTGCAATGATAGAGCAACTTGCACAGCTCATAGATGAGGGTGAGCAAATGAAACTTGAAGGTCTTGATTTTACCATAGGCTTTTCATGCAAAATGGGGACAGATGCTAAATCCGAACACCAGGATTCAAGAAAACCCAGGCCTTCGTGACGATTTTCCATAGGGAATAAGAAAATTTACAAAAAGGTTAAAAAAATAAGCTACTGTAAATCCCTTCAAATTGCCCAGCATCTCATGGTTTTATTTCGATGTGTTTAAGTTGCAAAAGGTGAAAATTAAGATTAGGTGAAAATTAGGATTATTTTGATATTCTATACGACCTAGAGCTCCTGTAACTCATTAGTAGGACAAAGGAATTCTTAGTCTTAATGGCGCTCTTTACCTTTAAAATATCTGGCAACCAGAAGTTTGCCACGTTATTAAATTAATAATCTTTGAACCACAGGGTCTTTTTTATTCCTTTCTGTGGGCAAAAAGAAATCCTGACATTTCCTAAGTACGCCCTATGTGTAATGCATTTTCTAAACACTTTCCCTTTAAATATACTATCTCATTTAACTCTCTTTACCAAGTAAGAGTGGTTATTAACCGCCTATGGATGGTGGAAAGGTGGATTCTCTCATCTTTTGCTGCTCAGCAGTCCATGCTACCTGCTAAGAAGGGCAACAGACAGTCTGATCCACTCTAATTAGGAGATGCAAAGCAATTTTAAGACAACTTTGAAAGAAACCACTCAACAATTATGCATGAAATCCAAAGGCCACTCTCTGACAGTACATGCACCATGTATTCTTGGGCGGGACGTGCTTCTTTAGGAAGCTCTCAGCTATTCGTTTTTTTGGGGTAATTACTTGATGGCGCACGTATGTGCCTGCTTGCATGCATGCGTGCATTGTGGAGGCAGAAAGGGGATCTTGAAAATATCTCCAGCAATATGCCTTATGCATCTCTTTACATCGGCTGTCACTTGACATGAAACTACATGTAGTTTCAGGTCTGACATTCAGCTGACTTCTGTTTATATAGTATGGAGAAACTTTTGTTCCCTTGCACTATACGGCATGTACCATGAGAGATTTGGGGAAAAGGTCACCCAGATAGTAAATAATTCTGCTGAGCTTTGAAGTGAAAATGCTCCGGGAACCTTTATCCCATCCTTGCCATTTAACTGTTGCGCGTCGGTCGTTCTTGGAATTAATGAAAGGTGTACATCAGAGCTCGCGCCCATCATTCTGTTCATCAGAGGCTTGATCTGAAATCAAAACCATATTTTATCTTTGTTTTGAACCTCTTCCTGTGTTCAGGAAAAAGCATTGTGACCATCTCAAAGAAGGAGGAAAAAAAGAGAGAAAGAATGAAATACACCCCAAGGAAAAGCTAGTTAAAGAGCCAAAGAATGACATCTTGATGGAAGAAAATTCCTCTTTGATTTTTATTTTTCAGAAAAGAAATGTAGTCTGGTCTTTGAAAAACAAATTATTTTTCATGGTTAGGGAAATATCCAAATTTTGCCCAGCCTATTTTACAATAAGACCTTGAAAAGCTATGCAATGAGCTGGAATGAGAGGAGTTTAAATTTTTGATGCAATTCTCTGCTTGAGAAAGTGATAATGCAGCTCAAATAACAGCGTATTTTCTGCTACAGCGCAACAATCAACATAACGTCTGGGCATATTAATAATTTCACTCCTAAACTTCTCGATAGGGAGAGCATGGGTCTTAATAGCATTGTCAAGATCCTTAGGGCAATTGCAAAACCCAAAATCATTACTTTCTACTGATAGGCTTTCCTTTCCCAGAGGATGCCAAAATACCTAGGGTAATGTAGGTTTATTGAAATGCTCAGATAGGCACCGCTCAGACATAACTTTGCAATAAAATCTTCTCTTTAGAAGGGCTCCTCTCTAGTATTTCAAGTGGCCCTTTTTTTTTCTTTCTTTTTTGTCTTTGTCATTTGGAAAGTAGCTAAGTGGAGTTGACGTTGATCTCAAGTGATACTTTCCTGATGATTTAAGAAAGCAAGAAATGACTATAGAGGTACGGTAAAATGATGTGCTATCTATGATTAAAATCCCTTTCCAACCCTATTTGGGCAGGATGGTCCCAAACCTACAATCGCTATTAAGCTTGTAATTCAAGGGCAACCGCTGGTTCTCACCCAATTCCAAGGTCCCTCCTTCTTTCCCCCTCCACTCTGTGTGGGGATGGGTTTTTCAGTGGAGCGGGAATGGCTCTCTGCTGTGATTACAGCTATGCCTGACGCACTGGAACAAGTTCCAGGATCCTCCTCAGACCCTCAAGTGTACAATTGGCTCTCAAATGGCCATCACCTAACAATCTCCATCTGAAAAATATCAACAGCAGTGAGGTTCCCACCTAAAGCTTCCATGAAGGACCGGCTTCAGGCTGCCAGGGGAAAATATTTTTAAGTGGTATGAAGTGTGTCCCATCTGAGATCTAGCTTTGGTTCCAATGTGGCTCTGCAACAGATGTCTTGGTTATGAAAAGCAGAGGGAATCACCATTTATATGAACTGTCCAGAATAAGCAAATTCTTGGAAAGAAAAAGTAGATTAATGTTTGCCAGGCGTTAGGGGGAAGGGGAAATGGGAGACTGCACGTGGGGAAGGCTTTCTTGAGCGCTGGTGAAATGTGCTAAAATTAGATAATGGTGATTGTTGCACATCTTGGTGAATACTCAAAAAAAAAAAAAAAACCCACCGAAATGTATACTTCAAAACACTGAATTTTATTACGTCTCAATAAAGCTGTTATAAAAAGAAAAAGAATAGGTGATCAGGCAGAGCCAGGAAACATATATATATATATATATACATACACATACACACATAAAACCAGAGGGGATCAAATTCACCTTCCCTCTGTGTCCAGCTGTCTTCCTGTTAAAAGGCCCTCTTAGGGCAATAAGAATTTGAGGAATTAAGGAAAGACCCATCAGATTTCAGCAATCAACTGGAAAGCTCAAAGAACAGAGGCACAGATCTGCTTGGTCCTTCTCCACTGAGGCTCTCCAAACATAACCCAGGAACACGAGTCATTCATTCATTCATGCATGCAGTCATTCAGTCAGTCAGTGCTAGTTCTGTGCCAGGAACTGCAGCCTTGTGCTGGGACGTAAAAACAAGAAAGACCGCCTCCTTGCACTGATGGAGCTCGCAATGTAGAAGGGAAAACAGAAAAGTCGCGAAATAATATAAAATCATGTGCTGAGCATTACAAGAAACGTACCCAGTACACACTGGAGAGAGGCACAGATATATTGCAGTTAAATATAAAATTTAAGGAGGAAAACGTATATCATTGAACCTTCCTGCACCTCAGTTTCCTCATCTTTAAAATGGAGAACAATATTTACTCTGAAGGTTATTATAAGTTTTAAACAAGGTGAATTATGTAGAGAGCTTAACACAGAGCTGTGTTTATTAAATGGGAGCTATTGTTCTTCTGTGAGCTGAGGTGGCCCTCTAAACCCTAGTTTTTTACGGATGCAGGTAGAGCTGACAAAACTTTGGTTTCTGAGCCTGCAAATGATTGTTCCTTACAACTGCAAACCCCATGCTTCCACCTCGCAAGGTTGATCTGTGTGTCCTTGTGAACTCACTTGGAATGTCTTTCCTCTGAGGTCATATATTTTCTGCAAGCAAGAGAACTACACAAATCATTCCTTATGAGTGAGCACAGCCATTTCCTTCTGTGGTACTCTGTTCAGGCTGAATGGGGTCTTTCCGTCAATCACAGCCCCCTGATCCAGGACCGTGCAGGCCGGGCGGAGAGCCACTGGCCGGAGCTGTAGCCCTGTGCCAAGAGATGAGACGGAGGACATAACTTGGCCTACTTTCACCCTTCCTTCCTTTTTTCTCCTCTGTTCTGAAATGTGGGAAAAGACTGCAGCTTAATACAATAGCAGCCCAGTCCCAAAATGCTGCAGACCCGTCCACTGCCCTGCAAAACCAGCAATACCATACATGGGTCAGTAATCAAAAATCAAAGTCCATTTCTTAGGGTGCAGCCATTCAGTGGATATTGAGACAGGGAAGGAGGGAGCAAGCTGGATGTCTGAAGTGCCCAGTACTTAGAAACCAAAAAATAAAACCCCTTCCATCTCTTCACAAGCGCAGGAGGTGTCTGGGCCTGGACCCCACCCTCTACCCCAGGCTCTTAGCAAAGTACCTCCAGTCAGAGCAGGCAGCACGAGCTGGGGCTGAGCACACCCATGTTTCTGACTCCGACGGACCTAATTGCTGCTCATCCCTCATGCCACTGGGGCTGGGAGCCAGGATGGCAGCTCGGAGGAGCAAGCTTGGGGAGGGCCTTTTGGGAAGGCGCAGAAATGAGACTGCACTGCAGTGGCCTGTTTCTTTTGATCCAGGGAGCATTATGAGGTGCAGAGTTTGGAATTTGGAGGCAAGTCCCTCCAATTTCTGACAAGACTTCGTTCTGCCATTTAAGCATATGTGCAGAGAAATGAACCAACCAGTTTTCCTCTGTATGTGCTAAGGCGTGTCTGAGCCGAGGCAGGGCTCCTCGTTGCTTCCCCGTGTGAGTGAACTCGGGGGCCTTGTGTTCCTTTGCATGTAGCAGAGTGGGCAAGATGCCCTGGGATCATATAGCAGCTCTGGCCCTGACTAAGCTATGTGACCTTTGGCACCTTACTTAACCCCTCAGAACCTCACCTGCTGTCTGTAAAATGGGGTTGACAATAGAACCTGCCTCCCAGGAATGCATGGGAATACACTGAAATAGGTGGTGAACAGCACTTAACACAGGACCAGACACGCAGGGAGAGCTTAACTGAGAGCAGCTATTGTCAGTATTACAGTTTTGTTGCCATTAGCATGAATTACTTTGTTTACGGGAATGAAACAATTCTGGATCCCAAGTTCCATGTCTACAGGCTCTTAGAGAGACGCTCTTGAGACTACCTTCATTAATGCCTGTGCCATGTCATTTAGTCACTGTGTCTTTCTGTAGACAATTTTAAGGTGGGGGGCGGGATCTGAGGCTGGCAATTTTGCCTCTATATGTTGATTTGATATCTCCCTCCGATAGCTGCCACTCGAGAGCTAGACAAACTGAAGTGCCCAGAAGGTATTCATCATTTGCCCAAGCCATAGTTACTGTAATTACAATTATTAGTATTATTAATTATAACATGATAATATATAATAGTTTTTAGTAATAGCTTGCCAAGTGCCAAGAAATGAGCTAGGTTTCTTATAGATCATCTCATTTGATTCCAACCATCATAAGAGACAAGTAAAATTGCTACCCATTTTACAGATGAAGAAACTGACTCAGAAAAAAAAATATGTAGCTTTCCAGAAATTAAACAGTTTGTAAGTGGCCATGCAGGGATTCGAAGCCGACCACCAGCCTGGCTATTTGCAATACACTCTCCTTAGTTCCAACCAGAGCCTTGTTATTCTTGAAAATCCTTGCCTCCAATTTCCTCTGGCTCCCATTCAAGGTCAAATTTGGACAGGCCATCCCGATGCCAGTTTTCATCAACCAGAGAATCCAGTCTCTGCCAACACCATCCCCACTTTTAGCATCTTCAAATTGCTGTCAAGATATAACTTGCTCCAAAGACGTGATTTGGTAGAAGCCAGAGAGTTTGTGGTTAATTCATTATCTCGGGGTCAGAGGGATTGAAAATTTTAAAGACAAACAATTGGCATGCCATCTTCAAGAATGAGTGAATTATTAGCAGTCAGGCAGGCCTCTACTTTTATTTCTTTCTTTTATCATCATTTTTAATCACCAGGAAAAATTGGAGTGGACTGTAGAGTAAGACAAGGCTATCTTAGTATATCCCTGCCCTCCCACTCTCTTCCATACCCTCACTTGGCAAGAGTAGACCCCTCCTAATGCCTCCTTCAGCTGTTTATTTAGGAAGAGTACAACAACAATAGCCGATTATTAAGAATTTACTTCCTTAGCTCCAAAGAAAGTTCTTTCTTTATACATTATTTACAGTGTGGGTGTTGGTTGTTTCTACATGCTACTTGAGCGCAGCTAGTCTAGTCAACACAAGAGTTGCTATTCCAAGATTTTACAGTCCCCACGTCTAACTTTGTTTCCGTTGATATTGTTACCCAACAAAGAAACACTGCTTTATCTTTCTTAAGATTTCACTGTCAATCAATTACCATTTAGAAAGGACAGGCATACTTCTCAAGATCAAGTTTTCTGGCAACTGCCCCACAATAAATCTAAAAACACAGAAGCAGAGACCACTCAAGCCAACAAGACCAAACAAGCAAACAGGACAAATTAAGTGCACGTTCAAGCTCTTAATTTTTAAAAACACAGGAAGCACCCTCGCTATATATTCACTTATCTTTGCTAAGAGTCTCATCTGTCCCATCCTAGCTTTTCAGAAAGAGCCAACATACAGCTCCTTATTCCTAGGAGAAAAAGCCACAAAATAAATTCCAGATTCTCAGCTCAAGGTATATCAGATGCAATAGAATAGGTTAGCGCTGTGACTTTAACAACAGTTGCCTTTTGCCTGCTAATAGAATTCTTAGGTTGATACTGTGTAAGTATTTGTTACATAGTTATTTGTGGCTCAATTGCATTAATGTGTGGTTTCATATTTATGTGACAGAAGAGCCGTTAATAATTTGTGTGTTAATTAAACCCAATAAATGTGCGCATCAGAGTGGACATGAAGGTTCTCATCATTTCTGTTTCACCATAGACTGAAGACATCAGTTGCCTTGGAGAGGGGCTTTTCAATGTAACTTGGCTTCTTGGAAAGCAGTAAGGCATGTTGCTGACTTTGTGTTTCTGAATTGGAAAAGCATCCCATCCGGCAAGCACATTGGATGACTGTAATGAAAACTGAGAAATGCGAAGAATGCTTGAGATGAGTAGTTGTAGCAAAAGTGTTGTTTCATTAGAGATATATGACCCACACAGAATGCTAAGGTACCCAGGGTTAAGCCAGCAGTCAAAAACATAAATGCCTACCAGCAGGTAATATCAACGCACGTGTCTGGCCAGACGAAGGTAACAGGGATTGTTCAGATTGGTGGCAAACTAGAAAAGCCACCCAATGGGCATTCAGCTCTATCCAATTGTTGCCATGAGGGAATACAGACTCAGTATTTTCATTTTATTTTTGTTTTCAAAAGAAGTCAGAAATCTGGTATACTATACCCAATCTTGACTTTAAATTTTAGGTAATACTCACCTTGGGGACAGCCAGTTTGCAACTGCTCCCTAGAGAGGTGAAGTTTACTTTCCCTGCTCACAACTGGGCTCCTTGCGAGCTGCAGTTACGTCTTTTCCTTCCTTTAATTCCCGACAGAACCAAGCAGTGTTCCATGCACATAGTTTTGGGGAGTTTGCCAGCCACCATGCTTCACAGTTTCTATTTATCCTTCTGCAGCAACTTTTCAGATAGTTACTCCTCTTTTCACCATTTGGCAGATGAGTGTGCAGAGATCGCAAACCCAGGTTCACACATCTGGGAAGTGGGAGGCCCACCCCTTGAACACAGTTCCTTAGATTTTCTCTCCCCACTGCTGGCTGAATGTCCCTCCAAGATGCCCCCATGTCACTTCGTATGGACCCCAGTGGTAGCGTTTAGCACTCTGTATCGTAACTGTCTTTTCCTGTTACCTAATTGAAAAATACGACTTTTGGATAGATAGATAAATGAGCAAATAGAATCAATGTCATAGTGGAAATGAACAATGATAATGAGAAAAAACATCTTCCAATACAGAGGATGCTGGATAATTTGTGTTGTTGCTATCAATAATTTGATTTATTTGCAGTGAAATAGCATGTTGCTTCATAGGAGGGCAGGATGAGTGGAGAATTATGTATTCTCTCATGTCCCCTGACTCTTCTTTCTCCATCTCCCCATGAAGCTGTAAGACTTCTCTTCAGGAGAAAGGGAAAGAGAGCTTGGCATCTCTTCCATTTCACTGGAAAACTCACCCTCCATTTTATTTGGAGTGTACAACATAGCACCTAAGTCGGTGGATGTATCGTCCGCAGAAAGGCAAGCACGGGGGTTCTGCCCACACAAAACAGATGTACAAAGAAGGGCCTCCCAAGCTAGGGTAAGCAAAGAGACCTTTGCTCAGGGTGAATAGACAGGAAGCAGGAGGGTTCCGGTCTCTCATTTAGTGAATTAAATCCCTCACACAGCTTCTTTGTGCTTTGGGAGAGTGTGTGGTCTGGAGAGTGGGAGCCGGAGGCAGAAGGAGATGGAAAGTTAGGGCTTGGGGCCGGGGAGGGTGGGTTCTCACTTGTACACTGATTCATCTCGTCTTCCCGAGGCAAGCCTCGTAATTATCTAACTAATGGAGAATAATGACAGCACTTGGATGGGAGTTGAGAGAGTGGAAAAGAAAGGCATAAGAATTCATTAACCATGTGAGAGGGGCTCAGGCAACAGCGCTGAAGGATCATTATTACATAATTTCACTCCCTTTTCTCACCTCTTCCCACTAATATGAGACAGACAAATGCTAAATAACTATATAATAATACGTTACTAGACAGACAACAATGCCAGAAAATATAATAGCCTGCTATGGCTAGGAAACTCCCTCAAAGATATATTTAAAATGTCAGTGGCACACAGTATAAAATGTGAGTTACAGGCTTGTTTGGAGGACGCAATTTAAAATCGACACAACTCTACAGAGGCATTTCCCACTGGGTTGTAGTCTTAGTTGTCTTTTTCTGAACACCAGAAAAAAAGAAAAAACATCGTAAGTAATTTCAGCCCAGAGATGAAAATTTCGAGGAACCACTTTCCTCCGCATTTTTTTCTTTTCCATTTTCGTTGGTCACGATGCTCTCCAAACCTAGTCTCTTCCTGACATGTTGTCTTTTCCTCAGAATGTATCTGCAGGTGTCACAGGAGCCACGGAATGTAGATTACACCTTTTGGAGATGTAGCCTGGCCACATAAGGAGACAAGTAGTTGAAATGTGTGTCAAATTGCTTGTTTAAATGACTCGAACCAACTTCTTAAAGCCAAGACAGCAGGGGCAGAGGATTTTAAAAGTTGGCAGGGGCCAAAATGACAAGGCTCTGCAGTCACCTGGTGAGCTGCCAACACCGACTGGAGGCTTCAAAAAATAAACTTGCTCAAAGGACACGAATCGAAAGTCATGTTTCAGCAGCCATTAAAACCAAATTATAGGCTTACGTTGCATCGTAAACTCCTTTCATTTTCATTATGCTTAAATTATTTAATTTTGTAGATAGAGAATGGGTTGCTAGGAAAACCCTGTGTGGAGTTGTCATGTGTGGTCGTGTTTACACGGGAGCACGTTCAGTGGTATAGTTTTCCTTGGTGCGTTTTTCCTGCGAGGATAGGGGATTGCAAGATTAGAGAACAGGAGGCAATTCGGAGTCGGGGTAGTAGTTTGAAAACATCAACCCTGACCTTCTCCAGAGATCGAGTCCTCAGTGTTCATTCATCTCTTGGAGGAGAGACGCTATCAACCCATGATTTGAGCAGGCTCACAAGTGTGTTTGTCGACTTGCACTAAAAAAAATTTTTATATAAAAAAAAGAAAATTTATACATATGCGTACACACACACACACACACATTTTTCAGTGACTTTTCAACATTTTTTAAAAACAGGATATTTTATCTAGAAGTCCAGATCTTTAGCTTTCCCAGAAAAACTTGATGGGCTGTCTTGAGTCCTGTTCCCCAAGTGGCTACATGGGCCTGGACCTGCATGACAGCTGCTCCCTACCTTCTCCAGCGCACCTCAGTCCAACACCTGGACCACTTCACTTTCCAGCCTGACCCCTACCGGTTCTTAAATTTGCTTCTCCCTGACTTAGAGGGTTCCATACTATTATCATCTTTAGGGAAAAAACGTTTTTTAAAGACTGTATGCAGTGTACTGGTTTACCAGGAAAGGGACCAGGGAGTTGTTACAGCCTTGAATGTCATGTTACTGTCACTGCAGTATTAATACGTTTCAACATTCCACTAGTCAGTCTTCACCAGCCTGCTTTCGCTAACCCAGTTTCTCATTCTTCACGTGATCCCTGTGGATAAAGGCCAATGAACGCATATGACTGATTAGTAACTAACACTGAGATGCTTCATGCGGTCTTCTATGTCCCTCTGGTTGGCAAACTTTCAGCCCTTGTCCACGTAGAGACTTGGCTTCTCTGCTGCACGTGTCCGTGGTGTGTGCAGCTCGAACATGCACTCACTGACGGTCGTGTCTCCTTCCTCTTTCTGCAGGCCCTCCAAACCACCACAGCCAGTCGACTCTGAGGCCCCCTCTGCCACCCCCGCACAACCACACGCTGTCCCATCACCACTCGTCCGCCAACTCCCTCAACAGGAACTCGCTGACCAATCGGCGGAGTCAGATCCACGCCCCCGCTCCCGCGCCCAATGATCTGGCCACCACGCCGGAGTCCGTTCAGCTTCAGGACAGCTGGGTGCTAAACAGCAACGTGCCGCTGGAGACTCGGTAAGTCCCCGTCACTGGTTCTGCCCGTCTCCCTACCTGAGTGGCACACACAGAGCCCCTGGGGAGGCTCAGAGTTCCCGTGGGGGAGAAAACCTTGGCCTAAATCATGAGACGAGTCTACCACCTCCTTGTTCTTCCCTTGGTAATTTGACCCGGGATGGCACGGTGATAGGTATTGCTTTGATCACATGTGTCTCCTCTCAATGCTTATGTACTCTCTTAGACAGCTCTTGTGTACCCAACTAATAGAATTAGCATAACATATTTTTACTCAGAGGCTCATGGGAAACATGCTTATAAGGGTATATTGACTGAAAGCTGCTGATAAATTATGCATTTGGCCTTTCTTGAAGTAATAAATGAAGACTCATTTGAAATTAAGTGTTTGGGGAGACCTTGAGAAACAATCCCTGATTCCAGACTGACAAGTATAATTTTAATTTATATTTCATCCAACGTGCAGTCTCACTTTAATCCCTCCTGTACACACTAACAGCTTGGTGCCTGAGGGGCAAACAGTAATGTATAAAAACAAACAAGAAAAAAGGGGCAGCGCTTAGGCTGGGAGGGAAGACTTTAAGAGTTTCAAAGTGATCTCCAGAACGGGCTTTGTTTTGTTTTGCTTTTGCTTCTGTCCTTTTCTCACCTTGACTTGTGATCGGCCAAAAACCATGACTACATTAATGACCTGAAAGAAGGCACTACAGTTACAGCAAGGCCGGCTGGCATGTCATTGACAGCGAAGGTTGTGAGTGGGTTGGCCAGATATTGGGACGGCCTTGCTGCTCCATCCCCAGACACGTGCATGGTTTGCATGCTCCAATGGTTATTGTTTCCTTGTCTGGGAGAACTATGGGGACGAAACAGAGAAAGGGACGAATTCATATTGACCCTTCAGAAAGTTCTCACACTGTTTTTAAACTTTAATAACTTAGGTTTGAGGAAAGACAGGCATAATCTGTAATCTTTCTGGTAACGGCCAGTGAATTCTCTGCAGAGAGCTGAAAACAATTTTGCAAGCCATAGCATTCCATGTTGTTTCTCTTTCTTTTATTTTTCCTTTTTTTTTTAGATCAGCATGGTCACTTTTAATAGGAAAGGTCCTTTTTTTATTGAGGTATAATTGACATGTAACATATTAGTTTCAGGGGTACAACATGATTCAATACTCAGTATGTATTGTGAAAGGATCACAATATGGCTAGTTAACAGCTGTCACTGTACATAGTTACAAAAAAAAAAGTTCTTGTTGTGATGAGAACTTTTAAGTTCTACTCTCTTAGAGATTTTCAAATATGCAATACAGTATTAATTATTGTCACCATGCTGTACATTACATTCCCATAACTTAATTGTTTTATAACCGGCAGTTTGTACTTTTTGACCCCTTTCACCTATTTCTCCCATTCTCCATGCCCCACCTCTGGCAACAAACCAGTCTGTTCCCTGTGTCTATGAGCTTGGTTTGGTGGTTGTGTTAGATTCCACATGTTAAGTGAGGTCATACGGTATTTGTCTTTCTCTGCTGACTTATTTCACTTGATGGCCTCAACGTCCATCCATGTTGTCACAAATGGCAAGATGTCTGTCCTTTTTGTGGCCAAACAGTATTTTATGTCTTATCTAGAATATCTTTGTTGAATACGACCATTAATATGCTGTACACTGTTGTCACTGTAATCACTCCAAACTTTAAAGTACTTTATTTTCTGACAATTATAGGTTATAATCTTAATCTCCAAGGCTTAAAGTATGGAGAGTCAATAGACTCTACATGCACATATTACATGTAATTGATATAGTTAGATGTCTGCATGGATATAGTAACCCACTAATAAACAGCTTTGCTGGAAGGTTTCTAGGCTGAAGCTGACTGATCCACCAGGCTTGACTCGGGATATTGTCATAGTTGAGAGTGGTCTTCAAAGCTGGATAAGACTTTCTGTCTTTCCTCCTTATATTAATGAACTGCCATAGAGTGTGTTGGGCACTAGTCAGCCTATTTTTACATTAACAGACTGCTGTTTGAAAAATAGGTTTTGGACATTAAGTCTACATACAGTAGACTAGATGAAGGAGGAGGAGGAGGAGGAAGAGAAAGGCAAGGAGAAATGTAGTAGCAATTATAGAAAAAGAAGGCAGAGAAGGAAAGAAGAGGACACCGTCACCGAGAACAACCAGTTTGTTCGGTGTGATTTATATATGCCCAATATTCGTGTTTCACATGCATTTTCTCTTTTAAGCCTGAGAACTATCCAGTGAAGTTGGGAGGAACCATTATTATCACCATTTTAACGATGTGATACTTAGACATTATAGGGGCAAAGGAACTTGCAAGAGGTCCGGGGCTTCAGGGAGATGGTACCTTATAAGCCACACTGGATGGAACTGTAATGGTTCCTACACACAGAATAAGGTGATGAGATGTCGTATGGGTGAATTATCACAAACCTATACGTATTGCCCTAATTGTTACATTTCCAGGGCAAGAGCCATCAGAGGGTTTGTTCCTCACAAAGATTTTCCCCTTGGTGATAACAACACATGAGCCACAGAAGCATATGTCCCATCTCCCAGCTTTTGATGTAATCAGTTGGTTTTCCAGGAGATTTATTTTGAACCATTTGTTATAAAGTGTTCCCTTGGCAAGGATCTGGTAGAGAGGACCAACAAAGCCAAGCACGTCACCTTCCTATTTACCTGAAGTAAGCTCTCCTAGAACTTGGGATCTGATCTGTAGAGTCCCACAGCAGATTGTTTGAATATTTAGCATTTCTCCAAGGGTGAGGGTTTCTCAATGATGCTTTTAGAGAAGGAGGAAGTTAGAGACAAAATTTGGGGAGTAGATAGAATTGCCAAAACCTTGAAGCCTATCAGGAGGAAAAAACAAGTGAGGACAATATCTAGACGTTCTTTGATCAGCGCATTCAAGGGCCACGGGTTAGAGATGCAAGGCCCTTGAGGTGGGGCTATTACCAGAAATCAGACACTGGGTGCAGAAGTCAACAGGTATTTGAAACTCCATTTGTGGAACTGAACACATGTAACTCGAATGGGCAAGTGGTCTCATGTATGAAAACTTCAGCAATAATGAATAGAATTATTGAGCTTTCTGTTTGTCTTTTAAGTATCATTCATTCAGCCTCGTATTAGCAAATATTTACTGAGTCCTTTGTGCATACCAAGGATTATGTTGGGTACTGGAGAGACGATGATTGAAACATGTATCTTGCCCTTAAAGCTCACACAGTCTAAAGGAGGAGGTAGATACATAAACAAAAGGATAGTGCGGTATGTACAATAATGGAAGCATAAAAGTTACAGTGATTGTACAATGGAAGAAGTGATTAACTCTCTCAGAATGGTCAGGAAACGTTTCACAGCTGAGGAGCTATTTGAACTGGGCTTTGAAGGACGAGTGAGAGTTTACCTAGTAGATAAGTAGGAAAAAAATCAAAGATGAGACCATATTGTTTGTTCCCATGCCCCACAAGTTTTTCACACAATCTGGGAAACTACAACTGAACGAATTTATTCATTCAAAGGCTGAAATATTGTGAGTTTAATAGTATCATTTTTTTTTACCCACCAGAAAAAGTGTAGGTATGGGAGCTCCTCTTTTAGGGACATGATGCCGTACTGGGATTCCCATTCCTATTTTCTTATGTCAAGTAAGGACTGATTAACCACATCAAGGAGAGAGAGCCACTGAAGGCGAGACATTTTGGAGGCTGATTATAATGTGGTCATCAATATCAGAAATGAAACGGAAATTTACAAACAGCTTCACCACTTCTACTCTCCTTGACAGAGACTTCTGGGTGTGATGGAAGGATTTCATAACTCTGGGACAGGATGAGCAGACATTTATCTGCCACCCCTAGAGACTCTAAGCCAAGTCCAATGTGTTTCTTTAGACCAGTGAGGAAAAAACCCTTGCCTCTCTGCCTTGCTTTTTGATATTCCCATATGTCTTAATGAGACATGTTAGATCTTCTCTGGACTGTGATTTTTTTGCTTTTTTGTTGTTTTGTTTTCCTGTGGCAAGTAGAATTAGAAGTGCTGATTGAGGAGGCATAGCCAGAAAAATAGGACTGTACGAATTAAGAATTTAACACAAGACACAGCATATAAGGAAAAATTCTGTATCACTGTTAATCCTATGAATAATGCATATTCATTCCTACTACCTAAAGCACTCAATTCATGTATCAACCATAAGATAATCCAAGCAAAACCAAATATCGGGCAAAAGAAATAATTGCAAGACGTCTGCACCGTCTTTTGTAACATAGTGTGCAACAAAATCACTCTGCCGACCATCTTTCTCTCATCCAGCTCACAGAAGGTCTGAGAACAAAGTCCCTGTGTGATTCTTTCTTGATATCACCTGTCTATCCCTTCCTCTCCTGAGAGTGACAAGGTCAGGAATCTTCCTAGCCAGCTGCTTCTTTGGGAGTTTCTGAAGTCAGCATCTCTTGTCTAAAACAGTAGAAAGTAGCTCAGTGACAGAACCTACCTTTTCTTCCTTTATGCATTTTGCTGAAGCAAGCTTCTCTCTGAATCTATCTCGGCAGCAGGTCAATAAAGAGAATCCCTAAGTGGGACAAAACTTCCCTCTGAGTTTACTTTTGCCCTGAAATACCAGAAGCCCTAATTTTAACCATCAAGATCCTCAAGCTACAAACAAGTTTTCAACTTGCTTTTTAAAATGGGCATCTATTATTCATCCAGAAAACATCTCTGAGAACCTACCATGTGCCAGGCACCGAAGATTCAGCAATGAACAAGAAAAATCCTTGCCTGTACAGAGATTTCAGGCTGAATGCACAGAGACCCTGAACAAATGACTAGACATGTGCCCCTATCGTGACAAATGGAGTAAGTGCCATGCGAGGCATAGAGAAACCAGACCCATGAGAAATTGGCATTTAAGCGGAGCCCTGAGGATGAGTAGGTGTTAATTAGACTTAAAGTATGTTCTAGGTGGCAAAAAAAAAAAAAAAAAAAAAAAAAAAAAAAAAAAAAAAAAAAAATGACCCGCTGGGGAAAGAAATACTAAGATGCCAGGAAGAGAAAACAAGCTAAAAAGGCAAGCAAGGGCAGGATCAAGCAAGGCTGGGACTGGGTTAAAAGTTTTTGGACTCTACTCCAAGAACAGTGAAAAGTCATTGAAGTATTTTAAACAGGAGAATAAAATAATAACATGTGGTTGATTTGCTTTTAATTATGCTAGCTGCCAGGTAGTGAGTGGATGGGGAGTAGGGTGGAAGGTGTAGCAAGACTAACTGTCCAGGTTAGAGAATATTATAATGACTAAGATGAAAGGTGTTCCTTCCATTGGGAGCTCTTTTGCTACAGTATCCATAGCTGTTTGGCTTTCCCCTGCCAATGTGGCAAGAGGGTGAACACTCACACCTGGGAGGTAGATTTTGAAGGTAGAATCAGTAGGAATTAATGATTGCTAGAATGCAGAGCTGTGGGCTGGGTAGGCGTAAGTACGAAGACCAGTTTTTTGACTTAGGAGGCCGGATGGATAGTGCTGTCGTTTAGAAAACAAAAGTTCCATTTTAGAAATATTAGAGAAGTAAGGGTAGCTGTTATTTGCCATGCTTATTTCGATTCAGAAATAGTAGTTGTGACGCAGAAATTCCTGCATTTACAAATAATAGCATGTTTACTGCCTCTGAAGCTCTCGGCAATTGATTTTCCTCTTGAAAAAAAAAAAAAAAGAACTCCGGAAATTTTGTTCAATGTTAAGTTCTTCTACATGATCCTACAGGTCTGTGAATAGCAACATTTCTTTATCAAATTCTTTTTGCTTGAGCCTTAGTTTTACGTACATGATCCTGGTTAATTCCTCTCGCCCTTCTGTTAGGTATTTGTTGCTATCTCTATTTTAAGTAAACATAAACAGGCTTAGGAAGGTTACGTGACCTACCCATCTCCAACTAAGTGAAGTGGCAGAGCTGGGACTTAAACCTGGCTCTCCCGGACTCCAAACCTGATGCCATGTTCTTAACCACAACATGACAGTGCCTTTGGCCGGGGGCAGGGGGCAACTTTACGTATCCTGATGGCAAACAAATTAATTTGCCCAGGCTGTGGAAATGGTGGAGTTGACGCATCGTAAGTGACGTAAGGCCAGACCTCACCTGGGGGATGAATGCCAGCCCCTTCCTGGATACAGACTTAGCTGCTAACAAACTCATGTGCGAGGCAAGCCGGAAGGGGCCCCCCTCTGCAGCTCTGCGGGATTGGTGGCCTCCCGAGCTGGGACATCTGAGATCTCGCTGCTCTGTGGCCCTGGCAGCACAGGATACCTGTGAGCTGATTTGCAGAGGTTCACTTCTGCACATATTATAAACCAGGAGAACAAATTGTCACTCCAGAAACAAGAAGCATTCCTACATTTTTAGCTCCCCTCCCTGATTTATATGGTAGTTTTTCTTCCACACGGGGCTTTGCCAGACTGGTAGGTGAAGGCCACTGGTGGCTGGCTGACTTTGGTCCTGTTAGGAGCGTCATTGTTCTTCCTGTTCGAAGGAAGTCGTGAAAAGTGCTCCGAGAGAACTGAGCACACTGGGCTTGGTGAGCGGTATCTGGAGAATCTGATCTGTTGTCAGCGTTCCCAAAACCACACATTGTGTCTTCAAGGCGAAGTGACGTTAGCCTCCTCTGGACGTCTTGCTGGTTATGCATATTTAGGAATTGAGACACAGGACCTTTTACGAAAGAAGGGTTTCGCGGAGAAGCAACAAGATCCTTGCAACAGCCTCACTATACTGAACTCGAAGACTCCTCTAAACTTGTTCTCAGATTGATTTTTCTACCTAAGGATTAATTTCCTGACAGAATCACTGATAAGCTTGATCTTGAGAATATTAAACCAAGGTAACCTGGTTACTTTTTTTTTTTCTCTTTTATGCTTTCGAGTGAGGTTTAAAACCAGAACTCATTCTGAGTGAACCAAATGCGTTCAAGCACTTTTCAAATCAATAGGCAGCTTGAGTTCTCCATATTGCAAAACATGATGCCCCCTCTAAATTCTCATCAGAGGCAACATGGAAATTAATGAGACCTTTAGGTTAGCCTTTCAAGCTCAGCCTTATTTTATAGCTTTGCCTTGCCTTTTCGACACCGTGATCCCGCCTGGCCACCAGCAGCATTTCACGTTGCAATGCACTTTAATTTTGTAGTTTTCTTAGTCTTCCTTGGAAAGTGGCAGCTTATTAATCTCAATAACTGAGCTGCTCAATAGGCAAGCTCTCCAATGAGAAACCAGACTTTTTTTTCCCCCCTGGCAGATGGAAACAAGGAATTGGTTGTTGGATAGAGGCGAGGGGTGGGGTGGTAGAGAAAAAAGCCAGTTAGGAGGGGCACTCCATACCCCACATCCCTTTCTGACAATTGGCAGGAAAAGAAAGCAAACCGAGTCTAATCCACTGCACTGCAATTTATGGCGTGTGGTGTTAAACACACTCAAACCCATTAGTAAGAAAATAAATAAAGTGTTGTGGCACGTGTGCAAATTACAAGGTGCATTAAGAAAGAAACAAGCATTGCATCTTATTTAAGACCTCTCCACCCTGCTCTTAGTGTGGTTTGCAAACTTCGAAGCATCCTTGAAGGTGCAGGTACCCAAGGAGAGGCTATCCTTTTTAAATTTGGCTCCCGCTGTACAATTAAAGCCCTGTTACGTCCATTAAAGCTTTGGGGACCTGAACTTCTTACTTGCAAGTTAACACAGCTACGCCTGTAGGTAAAAAGAACTTAAAAATAAAAGAATAAAAAAATAAAAAAGCTGTCCCTCTGCAGCCTGGACCTTGGGGACCCAATTATAGATTGAGGCCATCTCGTGGCCGTGCCTTGTAAGCGCAAGATTGCCCCGAGTCTATAAACGTGAAGACTCTTGAGTTAAATTCACAGTTGAAAAAAGCCAAATATTTCCATCTTTGTCTGAGTTCTTTCACCCATTCAGCTAATACCAACTGTCATTCCCTTGGGGCATTTCCTGAAGCCTTCCCAGAGGATATTTTATCTGGCTCAGACAGGGAGAGACTTGATGAAGCGCAGGGCTTTTTCTAATTCTGGCTCCCCAATGATCCTTTTCTTTTCACAGAAGCCAGATAAGGCCTCCTGGTTCTCCCAGGCAGGGGATGCAGGCGCTGCAACTTCTCTGAAGTTTCCTTTGATTTATTAGTCTCGGCCTCGCCTGCCTTTGTGAGTTGGGACCTTGTGTCCCCAGAATTGCAATCCGTCACAAGGCACTCAGCCAGTTCTCTCAGCTGGGGCTGCATCTTTTGGATGATAGGGGAGTGTTCCAGAAACTTTGTCTCCGATAGCTTTTCTCCCTTCAACACCCACCAAAGAATTTGGACTATTCTGTGAGTCTCCTTGGCAAACACCCATCTTTAGAGGTCATGACAACTCTAACCACAAAAGATTACTCTCAAAATTGTGTGTTTTTAAATCCCTGATAGAATCATTTCTTGCTCAGAATAACTGTTTGATGAATCAGCAAATGCTCCTAATTTGTGTCATCAGTGTTTTAACTGTGCACGCCTTATATTTCAAAAGACAATGAATAACACTTCTCTTTTTCTGTTAGATTACATTGAAATTGTATTTCAGTTTGTCAAAGCTTCAATTGAGTATGAGCACCCACAAGTCCATTTCTCAACAATTAGCCTGTAAAGATATTGCACACCAACCATACGATGATCAAAAGCTTATTTTTAAAATATTATTTGAACCTGCACTGAGAGAAGGTCCGAAATGTTGCTCTTTTTGCATTGTTGTGCTTAAATAAGAATTTATAATGGAAAGCTTAATCTTAGTGACTTTTTAACGTCTTATGAACCAGATCCTCTTACTGTACTTGAGAACGCGGGTAAGAGGCATAAGGTGCTATTAGGTCCATTTAAGCATTTGACGGGATTCTGGAGGAATCTACCCCACCCTTGCCAATTCCATAAAATAAGAGAATAAATAAAGCCATCTGGAAATGGGACAGTGCTGCATACACGTGGTTTTGTCGGTGTCATGGACTCTGTCTGCTCTCTTTGTGTGTTAATGTCCTGCAGCCACGTGCCGAAGGCCTTCTGATGCTCAGAACCCACGTGAGGAGAAGTTGTGGCCACATCAAAAGTCTTTTTACTTCCAGGAAACAACTGAACACTTTGGTTCTGTTTTTAGTCGTCACTGGATCCTCAATGCCTGCTCTGTGCCAAGTATTGTATTAGGCACTTGACACTGTGTTATGTGATCTGATCTATCCGTGTGCGATAGATACCATCGTCCCTTTGGGCATGTCAGGAAGGTGAAACTTGGGAAGATGAAGGGTCTGGGACAGAATCAAGATTCTGGCAGAACTGCATTCAAGGAGTTAAACTCAGGCATTAGGAGTCTATCCCTCAGACTTGCTTTTCTCTCTCTCCCGTCATCCTTCTTAAGCGGGCCTTCTTATGTGAGATCTTCCTGGAAACTACAGGCTATTTTCTCATAGCTTAGAAACTTAACAGGGAAAGGATTTCTTCTTCCTGACCCTTCAACAACTCTCCTTTTATTGAGTTTCACTGAGCCCAAGTAGAGTCGCCTGCCCCCGTGGGACCCAATCCCTGAGGCCTGGAGAGCCGCCCATGCTGTTTGGCTAGACCTGGGTCAAGTGCCCACGTAGAGCCTGATGGGGGGTGGGGGGGGGCGGGGGGGGAGAAGAAGGGTGTGAATGCCATAACCAAACACCATGGAATTAGGAAATCATTAAAAGGGAAAGAACGAAAGAAAAAGACAGGTCAAGTTCAATGCTAGTTCTCCTGCAGCCTACCTGTGTTTTCTTATTGCCTGATTATAGTGATTTTCTCCTCTAGACACATAAGTTGAGGGAAAGGGCTGGAGGAATTTCAGGGCATTGCCAGGGCACAGAAGGGGGTTTACAGCTGATTCCCTTATAAAGCAGGAGGAATAAGTTCCGGTAACTACTTCCCATCCCCTTCTGATTCATCACCCTCTCTGGTTCACTTCTCATTCATCCCACGACTTTACCTTGGAGTTCACTGTGGCCACTTAATGCATTTTAACTTTTATTAGTCTCCTGATGTCTCTTTGAAACTCCATCTTCTTCCTGCAAAAGTGCTTGATTCCCACATTTTCTAATTAAAACATGCTCATTTATTGTCTTACTAACCAGTGCTCTTTACGAGGGCTCATGATGAGAGCGTTAACTCCAAACAAACTCCAAGTGCTTCCCATCTCCAGAAAACGGCCGGAGAAGCAGTTTCACCTTTCTGAAGTTGAAGTACTTTGGAGAATTTTTGGGTTTGCTTTTCAAAATGAAACCATGAATGGGACCCATTTAACTCCGTGCTCCAAGCTGCTGTTCTCAGCAATGCATTTTATCCTCTTTGTGGTGAAAAATCGCAGATGGGACATTTGGCAGGGCCAGTCTCCTCCATAATGGACTCTTATATAGATACCGTCAGAAGAGTTCTACATTTAATTAGGTGAGACATTTTGTCCTAAAACGAGACATGTCCTCATGTCAGTAATTATGCCCATTGCTATTTACACTCCCGTGAATTCATTTGCTCTTTAGAAGTAGAAGGCTCAGTGAAGTAGGGGGAAAAGGAATCACAGATGCACTTAAACCCACCTAAAATTGCAGTCTGATCGTGAGGGTGGCACTGGCCCGGGTGTGAGAACAAGGTAGGAAGGGCACATTCAGTATGTGTCCGGGAGCGCTGTGTTTTCTGAGAGGTCCCCGTCACTGGCTGTCTCTGGAACTAGGAAAGCAGTGTTATGGTGGGACCTCCTCATATCCTGCTGATTTTGCTCCTCTTCAGCTTCACAGTCCCACTCCGTTTGGGGAAACGGGAGAAGTGTAGAATTCTCTCTAGAGCTAAAGCTGAGGGCTATTTCAGGGAGGGAGGGAAGAAGGGGAAGGGGGAGGGGGGAGAAAGAGAGAGGGGGAAAGAGAGGAGGTTCTTGGGGTGAGGAATACAGAAATAGTTTATACTGTCTTTTGGGAAGCTGGTCCTTCACTCTGGTCACTGTATCAGAAGGCAGAACATGAGAGAGAATCAAAGTCAACAGGATGTAGGTTGACCTGATCTTTTAAGAGAAGAGAGAGTCATTTGGCGGCACAGAGGCAGAATTTTCAAACTTGAACCCATGTTAAGGTCACCTAGTGTAGCCCAACGTCTGTGCTACACATGAGAGCGAGGGCCACGTGACTCGTCCAGGCCGGCTCTGAATGTCCGAATGGGGCAGTAACTCGGGCCTCTGGCTCACTCCTTCCTTACTTCACCTCACTATTTTCTGCATGGTGGGGGTTTCGATGCCTGTCTATCCAGCACAAAAACTTTATCTCCATCTCCTTCTGCAAAGGAATGGTCAAGAATTTAAGATGCAACATTAGAACACATATTGCAACAGATTTGATCTTTCCAGTTATTTTATTATAAATGTGTGCATTCTCTTGGTAAAAATATTCAACAATTAGAAAGATAAAAAGTGCAAAGTAATACTCCCTGCCCCTCTATTCCTTTTTTCAGGGAAATCT
Organism: Rhinolophus ferrumequinum; assembly: GCF_004115265.2. Taxonomy (NCBI): domain Eukaryota; kingdom Metazoa; phylum Chordata; class Mammalia; order Chiroptera; family Rhinolophidae; genus Rhinolophus; species Rhinolophus ferrumequinum. The sequence goes on from NC_046307.1 coordinate 35,138,521, forward strand.
CACTTGAAGGCTTATTATTTTAGGCTTCCAGAAATTATTATGAATGTCTGAGCATACTTTTTTTTTTAGTTTAATATAAATGCAATCATATTAGACATTACATTTGGCAACTTCCTTTTTTAATTTCATAAGATACCGTGGAAATCATTTCAGGTAATTTCTTGTAGACTTACCTCATTCTTTTTTAAAGTCTATATAATATTCCAGAATGTCATCATTTATATCTCTTCTTGATGGACATTTAGATTGCTTTCAGATTTTTGCTGTAACAAAACTGTAACGAAGAGTCTTGTGTATTTATCTTTCTTTGCATACTTACATGATTATATTTAAAAGTTAAATTCCTGGAAGTGAAATTGCTAGATCAAAGGGTATATATAATGCACATTTTGAATTTTGATTGATTATGTCCATCTCAACTCAAATGTTACAATCTTTCTTTATTCCTTCTTCTTTCATCTCCTGAATTTCTTTTATGGGTTTAAAATAAGAGCCCTGAAGTTAATGGTGTTGGATTTTAAACAAGAATTGAAAGGATTTTCTTTTTCAAGGATTAATGTACTAAATAATACTCAAATACTCTAGAAACTCAACTCCCCTTCTTACGTGCCAGGCATAGTACGAGATAGCGGTGTAGCTGTGGGGCGAGCTGACTCGCTCACTCCCCTTGCTTCCAGCTGTAGGACCCTTCCTCTGTGTTCCCAAACCATGCCCCAGTGTGGCCTGCGTGATTGAAGACACCTAACCTGTGCTGCCTTCTGTTTTCTCATTTATCACTTGGCAATTTTAAATTTGACTCTCCTATCCATCCACCTTGCCATTAATCTACCTAACGGGGGTATTATAAGAATGTCTAAGACGACTTAGTCAAGTGTCTGAGGCCCCAAGAGAAAGGCCTAGTACAGCAGTATCGTTGTTCTAACTGTTAGAGGAGAGCATTATGATCAGGAGCTCGAAAATCTGGCAAGGAAGACAGCCTCTTTTGTGAAATAAGTACGCGAGGACTCTGTCAATCAGGGGCCCTCCAGCCAAACTGATATAGTTTCTTTATCTGAAACTCTGATTTTATGCTCAATAAAGATTTTTGTATTTCCCACTTCCCATTGGTAATCCCATTACCAGCTGTGTTTGTAGGATTTAGCTTAATTCAGCCAGTATTTATGGAGGTCCTATTAGGGACTGAGGGTAAAGGATGAAAAAGATATGGCCCTTGTCCTCTGGGAATTGCAGTCCAGTGGGAGAAAGATAGCTGAGCCGATGATTTGTATTAGTATAAAACGTAAGGTGGATGTAAACTCAGGGAACACGGAGTGGTGAGGGACACCCACCTCTACCTGGTCAGGGAAGTCCGGCCAGTAGGAATGTTATCGGTCCCACGTTGATAGAAAAGCGAGAGTTACCCCATCAAAAGGGCATTTCAGGCAGAGACATAAGAATGAAAAATGGCCAGAAAGCAGTAGTGCAGAAGCATCCCGAATCCACTGAGCCAGGACTCGGGAGCCAGTGCTAGAGTAGTCTCATGGCCCATGTCAGGGTCACCTTGCAGACCCAGTCAAGCACCTTATGGTTGTCCTGTGTGGTTTGGGGAGCCTGCGAAGAGACTTACGCAAAGGTGAGTTATGGTCACAATTGCAGGGAGCAGGAGGAAAGACCTTGATGGACAAGCACTGAAAGTTCCCTGCAGTTCACCAAGGGATCCCATATGGAAGAAAGGAAGGGAAGAAGGAGGGAGGGAGGAAGGAAGGGAGAGAGAGAGGAAGGATGGAAAAAGAAAAGGAAGTGGGGGGAAGTAAAAGGAAAGAGATCAGTACTTAAAGCAGGAACTCTGTGGGATTCGTTGATTGCTATCTCCATCCCAGTACAAGCCAACGTTTGTTGAGGGTCTACTCAATGTCAAGAGTGTGCCGAATCTCTCACTTAATCCACATAATGTCCCTATGAAATGTTTTCAGTCGTTTTCACCACTTTCCATATGACGAAGCAGATTCACCAATATCAAGTCATATTTGCCCAAGGCTACACAGGTGACAGGTGGGGCAAGCAGGCTCTAAACCCTACATAGGAGTACTGCCAACAGTTTACCCATTAACCACTGCCCTCCGGTCTCTTAGAACAAGGAGGTGCTGTCCCAGCGTGACCCTAACCCTGACCTTCCTCCTTCCTGGCTCCTGGCCTCTCCTCCCCACTGCCCTCACAGAAATGCACACCTTGCTTTGATCTTCCTGTGACCACTGAACCTCTTGTCAAACAAAACCTGAGAGCCAGCAAGTGAGCCCAGTGCAAGTCCACGCCTCTGAGATGTCTGCAAAGACAGCCTCCCCCGACCACACTTGCCTTCAGGTTTTGTTTAATTCTGCCACTTGCAAAGAAAATGCCTGAAGGTGGGCAGCTGCCTTTTAGTCTAACCTGCCACCTCCCTGTCAGGGAGCTTTCAATTCACCATGCCTCAGTGTGTCCAACTGCATCTTCGTCAAGACTTCCAAGATGGCAGTGACAAGCTTTTTGGGTACTTAAGGCAAACGTGCATGACAGTTTTCCTTGACACTTGAATTTTTAAAAAGCATTGCCCGGGGCCCTAGGAAACCCAGCATTTAAGAAACCAGGAGCCTTTCAAGGAAGCCAAGCTTTCCAAGTCTGTTTCCCTGGGACTTGTTTTGTGACAGGGAAGCTGCCGCGGGATCTGCTTGAGAGTACATTAAGTGCCATGGCAGTATCTATGTGTTGATGCTAAATGACAGTTGCCTTTTTGAATGGCGTTTTTTGACGACTGAATGTATGGATCTATTTTGTGCATCATCAGTGGGTGGCCTACAAACACGCTGAACTGGAACACTTCTGCAAAGCATTAATTTCTGAGTGTCCAACAGATATATGTAGGCAGGCAGACACGTCACCGGGGTTGCTATAAAGCTTAATTAACATCCCTGAAGAGCTCTTATGTCATTTCATGAAGAGTGCTAAGTAAGAAGAAAATATTGTGCCCACGGATATTATACATATAAAGAAATGGGGGTAAATACATGGATAGGTCTTCTTATATTTGCTTATGCCCCTGAGGGTCTGGTGTAAATTCAAATGAGAAAATAAATTGTATTAAAAATAACCATCTTTTATTTGAGGTTTAAAGAAAAAGAACAGAGCCCCAGATTTAAATGCTAGAAATCTCTACATACTATTGATGTGGAAAAAGCAAATCTAATACACACAAAAAAATAGTTTTGTTGGTTTTTTTTGTTTGTTTTTCTTTTCTTTTCTCCACCAGTCCTACATCTAAGATTGCTTTGAAGACTCAAGAATTCAAATAAATCAGTTTTTGTTTTTCTTTGTAGGTCTTGAAGAAATCCCATAAAATACATAAACTGTCCTTTTTAATTTTTATAGCAGAGCTATGCCTTCCTTCTTCTCTTCTTTCTCTCCTTCCTTCCTTCCTTCCTTCTTTCCTCCATCCAGTGTCTACGTCTTGAAAACCTTCAACGCTCTAGGCACTATTCAAAAATCTAACCACTATTAGGGTTTTTTTGCTCACTTGTTTGTTTTTCATTCCTTTCCAGGCTTTAATATACTCATTCAGAAATAGAGGGAACTAAATTAGAACTTCTCAAAGGTGTTCCCCATTGAATACCAGTTTTAAGACTAGGATGGCGGGTGGGTTAAAATAGATGTAGTCAGATAAGTTAGGAGAATGATAAATATTGTATAGAGTACTGAAATATATAGGACATTTAATATATTAAAAGCAATCTCCTTAATTTTGTTCACTCCAGTATTTCCCTAATATTGTGGACCACTTTCTTTACCAAAAGCTAGTTAAATGCAAATATACTTGGTGAGCCAAAGAACATGCTTTGAGAGCTTATATTTCAGATTCTCTCTGATGTCATGACAGAAGTAGGAAGCCCAGAATTTCTTCAGACCCTTTCTAGGGAAGGATTTTGTGATTTTGCTTTCTAAAATAAAACCTAATTTCTCTCTTGGCCTAAACTGTTGAAATTCGTCACACCCAGTCTCATTTATCAGGTTCTGCAATATTTGGACCTGGCAAGTAAATGCTCAGAATATGCACTAACAATAAAACGTTTTTTTTTTTTTTCAAATGTCATGATAGATAGCTTTCCTAGAATATAAACCCTAGAAGCCTCTTGCTAAAACCTCTTCCCCGAGATGAGAGACTGTTGACCTGGGCGTGTTAAAACAGTTTATAACATATGAAGTGTTGTTACTCTTTCTGTGACTACTGCACCTGGCTCCTTGGTGATGGTTCTATTCTAGCAATTCCTTAACAATTTTCTCAAACAAGCTCAGGACATGGGTGGATGCAAGGAGACTGACAAAATGTTTAGAGACAACCAATTTGACCTTGCTGAGGAATTCAGAGTTAATCATTTCCTACCTGTAGAAAACAGCTAAAGCTTCCTCTAAAAGTTTAACATAGGATTACCTTACGACCCAATAATCCCTCTCTTAAGTATATCTCCAAAAGAATAAAAAACAGGCGTTTGTACTTGTACACACATGTCTAGAGCAGCACAATGCACGATAGCCAAAGGGTACATGCAACCCAAATGTCCCATCAGTGGATGAATAGATAAACAAAATGTGTACATCTATACAATGGAATAGTATTCAGCCTTAAAAAGGAATGAAATACTGATGAATGCTAAAGCAGAGATGAACTTGAAAACATGGTAAGTGAAAGAAGACACACACAAAAGGTCACATATGGAGTGATTCCATATATATGAATATTCCATATATATGAAATACTCCGAAGAGGGAAATCCAGAGGCAGAAATCTGATTCATGGTTACCAGGAGATGCAGGTAGGAGGAAGGTGGGAGTTACTGCTTCGTGGCCACAGAGCTTTCTCTTGGGGTGAGGAAAATGTGTTGGCACAAAATAGAGGTGGTACTTGTACAACCTCGTGAATGTACTAAATGCCACTGAATTGTACTTTAAAATAGTTAATTTTATGGTATGTGAATCTCACCCCAATAAGAAAATTTTAATTAATTGAAAGAAAACAGCTAGAGGATCAGTGTGTTCCCCTCAGTGGGAAACGTCTCCTCAAAGGAGAATCAAGACAGCTAGGCTGGAGAAAAGATGCTAGGGAAAAAAAATGTCTGTTCCCAAAACAGGCTTTGAAATGGTTAACTTTGAAAATGGACTACCAAAAATACCAGTACGTGTGATTTGATTAATACCGGTGAATGCAATATGTTAACATCTGGGAAACTGTCAACATGGCCCCGTTCTACATCATGGTAAATGCAGCTCTTCAGGCTTGCCTGAAGTCGCTGAAGCACCAAAGATAAGGAAATGAAGAAAGGTGTGTGAGGCAGAGCTCCTTTGTTACAGAGGTGGGGGAGGAAGAGAGAGATCAAGGGATACTTCCCTGGGTGGAGGAGGGTAAGCATAGGATTTTTCAGAGATGAAAACCATTCTCATCATTTTCTTTTCAAAGTGATTTGGAAGAGAAAATGCACCATGAAATCTTCATGTTTGCAGAGATACCAAACCCATGAAGATAAACTGCTCTGTAGGTGGGCAGAGAAGTGACAGATAAGGAGCAAGTACATTTACCCAAAATTCTTCCAGACTTACAGGAAGATTATCTCTGAACTCCTGGTTACAAACCAGGAACTGGGCCCCGAGATGAGTGGAAACTAACGTGTGAATATATACATCCGTTGGGTTGCTGTGGAAAGGGGGAGAGAGGGCTGCAAAATGCTCAGCATCACTAAGTAGCATCTTAGAAATGGAACAAAATTGCATCATCCCACTATTTTCCAAAGCCATGTGTATTCTTAGTGGATATAATCAATGTGGTTATGGCTAACATACCTCAAGAATAACAGGAAAGTTGAGAATTCCAACTTAAAAGATCCAAAAAATGGGAAGTCTCTCAGGAAACATGCTAAAAGCCTCAGAATAGAAAGACGAAGGTTTCTCAAAGGATTTAAACTAACCATGTGTAGACATAATGAGAACATGGTTTTTGTTTACCAAAATCTTGAAAATCCAGTGACAGGGCGTCCCTTGAAGAGGACACCATAGGATAAATAAATAGAAGTGTTGCATCTCAGAGCAGACAGAAACCTTTACATTCATCACTTCCTACAGGCAATATAAAGTAAACTATTCGAGATCTAGATTGGTTCATGTTTTATTCATTTACTGAAAATTGATAGAGCACCAAACATGCACTCATTCAGGGCCTGGGGATAGAGTGGTGAGGAAGGCCCTCGAGGGACGTACATGCCACTGGGCGAAGCAGACAATAAGCAAGGGAAAGAATGAGGTAGCTACTCAAAGAGATGAGCGTTGGCCGAATGAGAGGGCAGGGTCACCACCATGACCCTACCTACCCCAACAACCAGTCATTGGGGGTGGGTGGGTCCCCAGGCTGCAACCTTGGGCAAGGTAGGGCGATCACATGACAGGGTCAGAAGGATTAATTAAGGAAGCTTTTCTGAGAAAGTGACCTTTGAGGGGAGACCTGAAAGACCTGAGAAGGAGGAACCATGTAGAGATCGGAGTTAAGAACTTTCAGACATGGGGAGAAGCATGGCCTCTTTATGGACAGCAGAAAGTATCGTGGAAACCCCAGCAGCAGAGCGAGTGGAGGCTGGGAAGAGAGGAGGCAGACCGAGAGGTGCTTTGTGGATCCGGCTGAGGAGCTGGATTGCTTCCAAGTGTGGAGGAATTGGGAGATTTTAAGCAGGAGAGGAATATGATTTGATTTGTGTTCCTAGACAATGACTGGCTCTTTTTTAGAGGATGGCTGTAAAGAACCAAGGTGGAAGGAGGGAAACCTATTTAGAAGCAGCTGTGTGCAGTAGGCCGGGCATTAGGTGATGTGGACGTGTAAGGTGTAAGGAGAGGACGGGTATCTGTTGGAGGCAGAGGGGGAATCAACTGATGAGGGATGTGGTCTGAGAAAAGAACATGAACGATAGTGAAGCCTGTGAGGTAGGTGGCATGGCACCCACTCAGATGCCACCCTCTAGGACGGGAGCATACATTTTGGCCCAGTTCCTGGGAGTGTTGGCAGCCAACAGATCTCAGGCAGTTCTTTTCTGGGACAGAACTTCAGCTGAAGAGAGCCACCTCTCCCAAGGTTACACCCCTGGGGACAGCCCACATCCAGTGACTAGTCCAGGGGAGGTTATGAAGGCCCAGCCTTCTCAGCCCAAAGTGCAGCAAGTCTACAGAGCCATTCCAGCTCCAGAGCCCCCCAGGAGAGTGGCCAAGGTGGGCTTTGCAACAGCATCATAGCTCAGTTTCTCCCTCTGCCCTGCCTGCTTCCTTCACTCCTTCACACGTGGTTTTCCCCAAGAACACTTTCTAATAAACTTCCTGCAGGCCGAGTTTTCTTCCTCGGAGTCTGCTTCATGGAGATGGCACTTGCACAGCTGATAGGTGATAACTTCTTTAACCAATATGGGGGAAGCCCAAAGGAAAAGGACAGTTTGGAGTGAAAAATTGAGGGTTGTGTTTTGGTCATGTTAAACTTGTTCCACGTAACTGCATCCAAACGTAGAGAGAGCAATAGGTGCAAGATTGAGGGGTGGCTAGACTATTCTGGACAAAAACCCGCAAGGCAAAGGGCAAAGAAGACAGCCAAGCCTTTTCCCCACAGACGACTAGAGTGAATTCCCCTGGAGTCTGTTCTACCATAGTAATTTTTGAGACTGAATGCTCCTAAATCTGCTTCCTTTGTTCAAAGAGAAGACACAGTTTAAAACCCTTGTATTTGGACTAAAATCCAGATTCTCTGCCCTCAAAAGCATATATAATGTAGTCGCCCATCGTGCTTCCCTCTTCTTTCTGCCACTCACCGCATGTACCACTGTATTCCAGCCACACTGTTCTTTCACATCCTCAAAAATTAGCTCTTTCCCTCCTCAGGGCCTTTGCACGTGCGGTTTCCTCTGCCTGGGATGCTCTTTTCATGACTCCTTGCAGGAGAAGCTGCTGCTTTGCCTCAGACCTCCCCTGATCTTCTCTGCAGAGAGGAGTGGCCGCGCTAATGTAATCCCGCGGTTTCTCTTAGCTCCCTGTTTCCTGCACTTATCTCAGGTATTTGCTGGTTTATCTGGACTTTTGTTTATGTGGTCTGTCTCTATAATTAGGAATTCTCACATGAGGATAAGGACTTATTTAGCCTTGTATCGATGTGCTCAGTAAATATTGGTTAACTCATGACTTCCCATTTTAGATATTGTATCCTTTCCAAGGACGTGGGGGAAATACAGCACAGACAGGTATTCAGCATCTCCTGTGGGCCAGCTTTTGTGCTCACAAATTGTATTCAGTACCTCTTTTAGCTCTTCCAGCAGTTCTGTAATGTAGATATTGTTATTCACCCACTTTTTGGCTTTCCCAACATCTCGCAGTTCCTGATGGAGTGGAGATTTGAATCCAGTTGTGCCTCATTCCAAAGCCTGTCCATTTTCCACTATACCATAATTTGTGCATTCCTTCAGCAGACGTTTGTGAGCACCTACTAAGAACAGAGAAAATTACTGGGAAGCAAAATAGATAGGACCTGCCTTGGAGAGGCTTGCAATTTGACTGGAGAGACAAGGCAAACACACAGGGCAAATGTAATGGCATGAAGCAGAGTATGATAAAGGGGCATACCCTCAGGTTCCTTCCAGCTCGAAAGTCCTGTAACTCTCTCAACGGTACAGGCAGTAAACGCAGGGGGAGAAACCATCCCGCCCCTTGATTGTGTCTGATGGCATGCATTCCTTCTTCATCTGTCTCTAGCAGCCGGTGAACGTGAGTGCAAGTCCGTTTGAGAAAACTGTCTCTGCACTCCTATATTATAGTGTGTGGTGATGTCAAGGTCAAGTTTGAAGTCAAAGTCAGAAGTCTTTGGGTTTTTTTCCCTCTACGCTATCAAGACTCTTACCAATTAACTTGAAAAAAGTCAATAAGTTAACAACTCCAGGGTTAAAAAAAAAAAAAGACTCCTCATCTCATCCCAAAGATTCTGAAATGGATTTGCTCACAAACAGCAGGATTCTGTAGTGACCTCCTGAGACCTTGCCTGTCACACTGAGCAGTATATCATTTCTTGAGGGGAAAAAAAAAGTTTTACCATGAAAAATGCTGTGTTATATCACAGTGTGACACTATTTAAATATCAAGAGTAGACGCTTCTATTTTGCAAAACGGAAGGCAATAAATTGAGTTGCTAATTATTCCAGCTGTGAGTATTTTTGGTATGATGGCAAATTTTGAAGAGGGCAAAATAGAGGATTTTCCTGTTGTTCGTGGCCGATGCATATGTAGTGATGGTCCCCTATGATCTGAAAGGTTCAGGGATCAGAAACCTTGGAAGCCTATTTTTCGCTGAATCAAAATTGGTTTGAGTCTAAGCTTAGGGAATCATGAGATGAAATGGGCTTTTAATTATACTAATTAGGTTATTGGCTTCGTTTTCAAACTTGAGAAGTAGCAATGTTTTAAAAACAGTTTTAAATTTTTATTTTAAAAGCAACAGTTCACTTCTCAACCCAGACGTACAATCTCAATGGGAAGAAGAGCAAAAGCACATTTGTCATATCCTCAATCCCTTCCCTTCCTCGTAAAACTGTTTTTGAGAGGTGGGGATGTCTGCAATGCTCTTATCACTGTGCTAATTAGAACAAGTCATTCATTCAACAAGTAATTTAAATGAGCTGTGCTAGGTCCAAGAGATCTGCTAAAGAACAAGACACACATGTTTCCTGCCTTCAGGTGATTAATGGCTATATTTATTGGTCATTCACTGGACATCAAGCTCAGTGTGAGGCATTTCATGTAAATAAACTCACCAGTCCCCCTAACAAGCCCATAAAGGAAATACTAGCATTCCCTCACTTGACAGGTGAGGCCCCAGGACCTAGAGAGGTTAAGGAACTTGCTCGGTGTCACACAGCGATAAGTTTGGGAACCAGGATCCAAACCCTGGTTATCCAAGTCCGGAATCTATAGGCGTAATACTGCCTTGATTATGATCCTGTTGGTTTCAAACATAATTAAATTAATAAGAATAAGAATAATAAAGGAATGTTTATATGTAGGGCAAAAAGTCTGACTCTAAATATCAAATGTTTACCCATCTGTGGGAACAGAGTCCCAGAGAGCAGTTTCCAGGCTCTCGGCCTCACGTGGAAAGGTGCTGGCTCGGTTATTAGATGGCCATCAGCTGTGATCAGATGGCCATCCGCTGTGGCTGGGTGGCCATCAGCTGTTGCCGGTTAGCCCTTGGCCACTGATATAACTGCCATGGCTGAGCTAGCAAGCGTGGATTGCAGTTAGCAAGTGGGGTTGGTTGGTTGGCAGAGAAGCAGACAGCAGATTGCGCATCGTGTGGCTCCTGCTTCCTGTGTCTCCAACTCAGCCGCCGTCGAGAATATGGTGGTATGACTCCCCTGTCTATGGCTCCGTGGGTGTTCCTTTTTGGCCTCACCATGTCCTGCGTTCTTGTGCAGGAAGCAGGACTAGAGTCCCTGCATGACTATCTCTCAAAAGTACAGGAGACTTTTGATTTCTATTTTTTAAATTTATTTACTTGATGTTTTTTAATGTGTGTGTTTTATATTTGCAAATAGGAAAATAAGGGCAGAACACTTACAAGAGTACTTAGTTTTGCTGTTCAGGAACGGGCTGAGCAGCAGAGTATCCAAGGTCATTTTTCTCATTATCTCACTTGCTTTTTCCATCGCATCCTGAATGCTTCTCTCGGTCTCTGTACCCCCACGCCCCTGTGTCTCTCAGGAACCCACCCTTTGCATTGCCCCTCTTCTACCACCCTTTCTTCTTATAGTGGAGAGTATAATAACAGTGCCAGAAAGTGTGGTGATTATTTAACCTTTCTCCAGCTAAATGTTTTATTATAACTCCTGAAAACCTAATTACAGTAACTTTACATGCCACAGTACCCTTTATAGGCTGCCTCTATATTAAACATACTCCTCGAGAGACAATAAACCTGATGCTTCAAAGGGCACAGCCAGGACCAGTAACTGTGATGAAATCTCACGTTTTCTAGTGCACACCTGATCTCGCTCACTGATCACCACGCCCCCAATCCTGGTGTTTTTCTGCCTCTGTCCTTTCTCTGGCTTTTGATTAAATTTCAGCAACAGCATTATGATATTAAACATCTTTGAGGGATGAATGGGCTGTGTATCAATATTGTCCTCCACTACTCTGAATACCTGTGAGTTTATTTACTGGGGAGGGAGGTCAATTTTCTCGGTAGAACAACAGTCAACACCTGGTTTCCCTGATAACCAGAGCAGCGTTTTGCACACGGTGCTACGTTGAGATCATTTGTTCAAGACTCTCTCGCTCAGCTTCAAGGAGAACGTTGACTGCAGCTGAGTTCATGAGCTAAAGGGAGCGAGCTCGTCTGCACTGTTAGTCACGACTTGTTCTGGTTAGCTGAATGGTGACCTGTGATGAGATAGTGCGATACAGATTGAGATAGAGAGGACGAGAGAAGGGGAAAAAATAAATAAATAAACTTGACCTTTGGAGCTAAGACAGTACAATTATTTGTGTAGTACATTTCTGTTTCGAAGGCTTGCTGGGATTTCCCCCTGGGCATAAAGCCAAACCTAGAGAAAACAGGGAGACAGCCCTCTTAGAGGATTCCACTAGTTGCAAGCTGAAAAATAGTTCTTGGTATTAAGGGATTGGATGTATTCATTTCATTCTTTGCTAGTTTTTGAGGTGAATGAGTGAGTTTACTTGTGATTGACTAGAAAACAAACAAACAAAACAAAGAAAGAGAAATCTTTTGTTGGGGCCTCAAGCAGTTAAATTAACCATCACTTCTCAAAGCTTCCATTCCAGATAGTCAAGCTCCTCTGTATCGTAAAAATAAAATAAAAATTCACAGCACATTCGAATTGATAGAGTTCTTCTTACATGGATGCTATGCGTGAGCTTCTTGTTTGTTAGACGTCTTTCTAAAATCTTCCATGTTTGTTTAATCAGAGAAAATGTGTGCCCTTAATTTTCTAACCCAATTTGAAGCAAAAGCCTGGGTTGCCAGGGTTCTGCCTCAAAGGTATGTCTCTGCTGTCTTGCAAAACGCCTGGGAGAATGGCTGCTAGGTAAGCTCTCTCTTGGCTTTTATTAAATGGTTTTGTTTTCACATGAGAAAAGTGGTGACATTTACCAAACAGATTGATAGTTCAGGGTGAGGTGGTGATCACTGTATTCTTAGGAACTCACTGGGACCTAGGGTACAGAGCTGAGAACATAGAGGGATCGTCTTTCCTTCATCTGGCTACTCAGTTCGACGGCCATTCTGAGCCCCTACCCTGTGCCAGGAAGGATGCTGCATGCTAGGATGGAAGCCTGATAACCCACGTGGCTAGGAAGGAAATGTGAGAGCTCTTTTCTTTTTTGTAAGTCATCAAGGACTGGTTTTCTCTATCCCTTTGAGTGAGAGCAAGCTCCAAGGACAGCCCTTTGGGGCCCCTCATTTGCCTTTCCTTTCTGACACACAAGTGGCCAATTCTGAGAGCAATTGAGTTGTGCTTGAAAAATGTCAAGTGCATTTGGAAACTACACATTTTTGCTGACGCCTGGACTCCTAAGCTGAGCTACTTCCCTGACCGACCGCTGGGAAATGGTTCAGTTGGGGCATCACAGATGATTCCTGGGAGCATACTGAGCAGACCCCCGAGAAGGAAAGCTGTCGTAATAACCAGTTCAGGGGAAAATCAAGTCCCCTAAGCCTTGGTCTTCCCAGCGACCATCTGGCTGGACCGTTACCTGTAGGTCTTGCTTTGTTTTATTTATCATTGTTTCCTACAGTAGATAAGGGCAATCCTTGGGTGAATCAGTGCTTGCATTTTTTTTTCAAGTTGTGATTATGAAAATTTTCCAACATACAGAAAAGTGGGAAGAATGGTACAACTTCATAACCACCTAGTTTCAACAATTGCTATCATTTGCCACATTTGCCTTATCTATCTAGAGAGGGAGAGAGTTAGATAAAGATCTTTTTGTTGAATCATTTGAAAGGAAGTTGTCGACTTCCTGACGCTTCACCTCTAAAGACATCAGCATTCGCAAGTCACATTTTAAAAAATATATCCACTCACCATCTAGTGTTCTAAGTCAGACACATTTGAAAGGTGCAAAAACAGAGTTTCTTAAAGTTGAACATGTATTTGAAACCCCTGGGGAGCTTCTTAATGGATACACTCCCAGACTGCAGGCCTAGGTCTGTCTGGAGACAGGAATTTGTACTTTTTTGACAGAGCACTCAAGAAATCCGAAAGCAGGTATTTATGGGACAATCTGAAGATCATTTCTTTAGAACCCTTCTTTTTTTATTATTATTTGTTTGCTAAATTTAATCTTCTGAAAATGTGTAACACCAGGGTGTAACTATATTGTAGGAGAAACAGTGGTCTACATATATTTGATACTTTGGTTTGATAATTTTAAGCACCAGAAACTAGAAAGAAAAGAGGTGATGACTAAATGAGTTTCATTTAGCTGTCATCGTCACAGATGCTGTGATACCAATGAGCAGCCTGAGAGATGAATCTTTCAAGGATTAATGCAGTGATGGAAAGTATACAGGTTGTTTTTTTTCTCTGGAGGGATCTGGCCTAGTGTAGAAATATGGCAAGTTTGCCATACACAAACTTGGAAATTCGTTTGGAAAGCAAGAGTCAACATGACAGAAAGAATGCTGATCGTAAAATTTTTTTTAAAAATGTTTACAGTATTGTTTTTTTAGCATTCATTATTTTGGCCTTGGAAAGGTTGTAGGACAATTTTAGGATCTCATGAAGCAATCCCATCCATAAGAAATAATAGCCATTTCTTTTACTCTTATAAATGAGTGCATTCATGATAACATTAAAGCCAATTTAAACTTCTTAATCTTCATCTTGTGATTTCTTTCTGTTGCCACAACATTCCTGTTTCTAATTTACTAATTCTGTCCACAAATATAACTGATGTTCGGGCACTGATATTTAGGCTCTAGAGACAATAAGAGTAATATCTACCCGTATCAAGTGTCAAGGATATCACGATTTGATTTGGGGATGATATATTAATTATCAATATTAAGGTTATTGCTATATTAATATATATATTATACAAAGTGTATGAATAGATTCTTGACTACACAAAGTGATGGGGGTGGGGGAGGATGTTGGAATAGGTTTTCCAGGTAAGTGGTTGGAAGGTGAGTAGGAGCTAGCTGGGGTGGGGGTGGGGGTGGGTGGGGAAGCACAGGAAAAAGCCATTCCTGAGAGCATAGCACGTCATTCACAAGGGTATGGCAGCATGAACAGGCTGATTAAGGAAAGATGTGTCTTTTGTTGTAGCTGAAGTGTAGAGTCCATGGGAGCTGGGAACACAAGGTTAAAGATGAGCATAAAAAAAAAAATTAGGTAGTGGTTGTAAAAAGTCTTGTCCCATATTGAGATTTGGGTTTTCTTTTTTAGGCATTGGAGGATCAGCAGGGATTTCTAAGCCAGGGCACAATGACATTTATGTTTTGGGAAGAAAAGTGGCAGGAGGGCTGAATGGCAGGCAAGTTTGGTGGAAAAGGTTTTCAGCAATATTAATAAAATTGATGGAATTCTTTAACCCATTGTATGGGAGAAGGTGAGGGATGGGAGGACGTGAAAATGACTAGTTTATTAAGCAACTGGGAATAATAACAGGAGTTCAGGAAGAGTGTGTTTGGGGAGGGGAAGGAAAAGAGTTTGTATTTGGCGGGAACTTGTTCCAGACAGCTGTGGAATGTCATCACAGATGCCCAGTACTGACGGGAACGTGGTCTGGACCGCAGGGAAGCAGGTGGGCTCGATAGAAATGGAGATCTGGAGGCTTCAGTCATATCGGTGATGACTGAAGCCTTGGGAGTGGGTGAGATCTCTGTGGGAGTGAGAACTAGTGTTCACGTATTTTTAAATCCTCATTAACGACGACTTACACTGTCTTTGTATGCCTTTGCTTTAGTTTGAGTTCCTATTTTCACTACCCACTCTTAGAGAGTTGTCCAAGAAATACATTTGAAGTAGTTTTTGTTTGTTTGTTTGTTTTTCTTTTTTTTTCTTTTTTTGTATTAGTTTCAGGTGCACAAGACAAAGTAATACTTAGACGTTTATCATTTATATCCCTCACACTGTGTGAACCCCGCTCCCCCCATCCACTATCCCTCTGACATCGCACACAGCCATTACATTTCCACTGTCTCTATTCCTAATGCTGTATTCCACTTCTTGTAAGTATACACACACACACACACACACACACACACACACACACACACACAAACACAAACTTGTAGTTGACATTCATTATTGTTCAGCTTCAGCGTCAGGTGTACAGTGCAGTGATCAGGCATCTACATCATCCCCAAGGTGGTCTCCCTGATGAGAGAAGTGTCCATCGGATACCCTACAAAATCTTTACAACATTATTGATTACATTCCCCAAATTAATTTTCAAAACCCTGTGGCCATCTTGTGGTTACCGACTGTTTTCTAATCCCCTCACCTTCCCCCTTACCCCCACCCCCTTCCCATCTAGCAACCCTCAGTTTTTCCTCTCTGTCTCCAAAACTGTTTCTGATTAGTTCATTCACTTACTCTTTTCTTTAGATTCCACATATAAGTGAGATCATATGGTATTTGTCTTTCTCTGTCTGACTTATTTCACTTAACATAATGTTCTCTAGGTCCATCCATGTTGTTGCAAATGGTAAGATTTCTTTCTTCTTTATGGCTGCGTAATACTCCATTGTATAAATGTACCACATTTTCTTAATCCAGTCATCTACCGATGGGCATTTCAGTTGTTTCCATGTCTTGGATATTGTGCATAGTGCTGCAATAAACATAGGAGTGCATAAAGTTTTTTGAATTAGAGTTTTGGATTTCTCCAGATAGATACCTAGGAGTGGAATTGCTGGATCATAAGGTAGTTCCATTTTCAGAGTTTTGAGATACCTCCATACTGTTTTCCATAGTGGCTGCACCAATCTGCAATCTCACCAACAGTGCACAAGTGTTCCCTTTTTCCAGATCCTCGCCAGCACTTGTTGTTTGTTGATTTATTGATGATAGCCATTTTGACTGGGGTGAGGTGGTATCTCATTGTGGTTTTCATTTGCATTTCTCTGATGGTTAGTGAGGTTGAGCATGTTTTCATATGTCTGTTTGGCATCTGTATGTCCTTTTTAGAAAAATGTCTCTTCATGTCCTCTGCCCATTTTTTAATGGGGTTGTTTGTTTTTTTGGAGTTGAGTGAGTTTTTTATAAATTTGTGATATTAACCTCTTATCAGATATATCATTGGCAAATATCTTTTCCCATTCAGTAGGATCCCTTTTTGTTTTATTGATGGTTTCCTTTGCTGTGAAAAAACGTTTTAGTTTGATGTAATCCCACATGTTTATTTTTTCTCTTACTTCCCTCATGTGAGGGGATATATCAGTAAAAATCTTACTCCGGGTAATGTCTGTGAAGTTTCTTCCTATATTTTCTTGTAGGAATTTTATGGTTTCAGATCTTACATTTAAGTCTTTAAGCCATTTTGAATTTGTTTTTGTATATGGTGTAAGGAGGTGGTCCAGCTTAATTTTTTGCATGTGTCTGTCCAGTTTTCCCAGCACCATTTATTGAATATTTGAAGTAGTTTTAAATCCAATCCCAGAGTTTTCCCATCACCCTGGCTTTCTGGTGTGCATATGTTCTAGCTTAATTATAAGGCAGTGAACTATTATTTAGTGATTTGGAGAACTCTTCAGGTGTTTGTTTGACGTTTGTCAAGCTTTAAATTAAAACTCATGGTGTAGGCTCCTTCTGTTGCTCTGAGGAGTTAATCATAAACATTGCTCGTGATGCATGAAGCACTTTGAGACACACCCTTGGTTAAGTGCTTTTCCTGCATCGTCTTATGTAATCCTCATGGTGACCTGTGCTGGGATATGAGGGACCCGTGCTGTTCTTACCTCCATTTTACAGGTGAGGAGACAGACTCTCCAGAGCAGCGTTAGGAAATTTCCATGGGCTTGTTTGTCCAGAAATGGCACTGCCAGGGCTCCGGTCCTTGTGTATCTTGCTCCAAAACTCTGCCTTTAAACACTATGCCTACTGCTGCTTCTTCCAAAAGACTCTTTTAATCTGGAGCATTTGTATTCCTAGACAAGGAATACAAAGCCTTATTTGTGGAATCAAACCTCTTGGTTTTATTCAGGTCATCGAACACACTTACAGTACAAATAAAGTTTCAATACCAGTTGTTTATTTTAATGTTAACCATGTTAAATAATTCACTAATTAGATACTCATTTTCTGACATGATAGTTAGTCATATCAGGCTCATTTGATCTCTGTCAAAGATTAAAATACTTTCAAGGTTTTTGTCTGGAAGCAGCCAAGATACAAATATTTGCAATGACAGCAGTCTGGCCTCAGAACCCTGCTGGGAAAACCCGCTAACCCCAATGTGCAGGGGCAGTGTGGTGCAGTAGGTCCAATTGGAGCTTTTAGAGTCAGGCAGATTGGAGTTTGAGCCTTAGTGACCCTGCTTGCTGACTCCGAGCTTCCACTTGCTCATCTATAAACCTGTGGAAATAATGGTACCTACCATTATGTTAGGTTTAGTTGCAAGGAAAACATTTAGCATTGTTGTGACACGTAGCGTGTGATGCATAAATATGGTTGCACCTACTGAAGACTGGAAGAGAAAGGAAATAGCTATGTAACATATTGGAATCTCAGAACGGAAGCTGTGTATAAATCACAAAACAGTGAGGGAGTTTCACTCATGCATCCATTGGCTCACTCACTCTTTCACTGACGTCTCCCCAGCATGCTAAACATAGAGTTGGGTGCCGGGCACATAAAGATAAACAAGTTACAGAATAAGACGCAGTCCCCAGCTGCTCAGACTCTAGACTCTGCTTAACACATACTTTAAGGTCTACTAGTGTGTATTTCCTGGAAGACAAGTCATTTTAAATAAGGTGTGACAGGTCACATTTGAAGTCTTATGCATGGCACACATAAGAAAGAAAATCTGCTGTCAGAGGATTGGTGATCCTTGAAGTGTCCTTGAAGAAAATCAGGGAAGGGGTATATCGGGGGTCAGCAGTAGACCCTATGACCCCGTTGTCACACCACAGCTCTAGCGACCGAGGGCAAAGATGTTTGCAAAGAACCATGATCCCATGACCTAAAGAGGTGGTCTCAGAACCAGAAGCAGGATGGAAGTGGGAAGTAGACCAGGAAGGA
Organism: Rhinolophus ferrumequinum; assembly: GCF_004115265.2. NCBI lineage: Eukaryota > Metazoa > Chordata > Mammalia > Chiroptera > Rhinolophidae > Rhinolophus > Rhinolophus ferrumequinum. Next base: position 35,156,802 of record NC_046307.1, read on the forward strand.
GGTTCAAAGAGAGACAGGTTAGGGTAACACGTAAGAGCACAGACTTGAGCATAAGAGAGACCTCTGGGTTTAAATCGTTGGACAGTTGCTTGAGTTATCCAAGCCTGATTTCTCACATCTTAAATGGAGATCTGATAATATTTAGTTTGTAAGTAGTCATGACAATATATTTCAAGTGCCTTTAACTAGTAAGTTCTAATGCATCAGCGTAGTCATCTCTGAGTAACGAGCAGTAACTCAGTTTTCGTATTTGCTTTGCATACTTTGCAGAATTCCTGTGGAGGATAAAAATTGGGATGTATATGTGAAAACATATAGTGATATGGGTTTGTGGAATTAATTGATACCACCATCACATGTAATGTTTGCCCCTTCATGCATGACAGGTAGGGGAGGGTGGTTAGCTACGACTGCCCTGAAATATATACAGCAGAGTGAAAGAAAAAGCAGCGGGATGTTCCTCTTGGGCCACCCAGGTCAATCTCATTCTTTCCCTTCTCCTGGCAGGCACTTTCTCTTTAAGACCTCCTCTGGAAGCACACCCCTGTTTAGCAGCTCTTCTCCGGGATACCCATTGACCTCAGGAACCGTTTACACACCACCACCCCGCCTGCTGCCCCGGAATACCTTCTCCAGGAAGGCCTTCAAGCTGAAGAAACCCTCCAAATACTGCAGCTGGAAATGTGCCGCCCTGTCCGCCATCGCCGCGGCCCTGCTCCTGGCCATCCTGCTGGCGTATTTCATAGGTAAGTCCGAGCAGCCCGCTAGCCACCCCTGGCTGTGAGAAGGTGCGGGGAGAGGCCCTCTGTTGTCTGGACAACTTGTTTGTTGGCTCCTGAAAGACGAAATGCGTGATGGATGGGAGTGATTTGTCCCTCCTGAAATCCATTTCGATCTGATGAGTTTCTCCTTCATGATTCTAAATGGCATTTGTCAGATGTGAAATTAAGCATCCTGACTATATTCTTTCTTGGAGATAAGCTGAAAGTTGCCATTCCTGAAAACCCATCCCTCACTCCCCGAGTAGCCTTCTAGTCTGCTCCATCCCTGAACTTTCACCCAGGTCGGTGCTCTGAAATTCACGTGCATTGGTGAACTTCAGCCAAAAACAGAAGAATAGTGGTCAGCATGCCTGGGAATGCCTTGATTTGGAAAAAAAGCTAAAGTAGCTAGCTGATTTTCCGAGCTGTGGAACAGAACCAGGATTGAGAACCCTGAGCCTCCAGCCAGCTTTTGTACAGAATCAAGTCCCCCAGACACAGCAGAGCTTGTCCGCATCCCCTCTTTGCCTCTGGCTCTTCAGCCTTAACTCGAATGTCACCACATGTCACTGAGTCTGAACCAGGTTCACCTCCCCAGCCAGCTGTACTTCTGGGAACTCAGGGTTTGACTTAGGGTCGCAGACTGGTGGCATTGCTGGGGGATTATTCTTCCCATGCCAACGATGCTGCTTTGCATCCGTGGGGTGCAGCCCAACTAGGGGACGCAGCAAATGCCCAGAGCTCAGGGGCAGGGTGCCACATGCATATGGGCATTCTGAGCTGGACACAAAACCTGTTGTCAGCTCCTGGCTCCAACCAAGAGCCCCAGGGCTGCTGCTCTGTCAGCTGGGCTTGCCAATGGCAGATCTCCTGGCCCAGACAGAGGCCACAGTGACATTTGTTCAAGTTTATTTGAAACACTTGATGGTTCTGGCTTGGCTTCAGGGTAGCTATGATAGGCTTCCCTAGTATGTCTGTGCCATGTTGCAAAGCAAACCTATAAAACACCAGCAAAAAGAGGCCAACTCCAAAACAGTTCTTAACACTTATGTTGAAACCCCTCCCATATAAGAAAAAAAAAAAAGACAACCCTGATTATTCTGGCTTTGCCCCTTCTCCTAACATAAGGCCTCCCTTGTCCCTCAGGAGTGGGGGCTCGCACATGTCCTCCAACCTCAGGTGGCCAGCATGGTAACTGCCAGAGAAGGACTGGTCCCCGAGTTCCCAGACTCTTCTATCCAAGCTGGCCCGATGGCAAGGGAGGGTGACCATGCACCCCCAGAGATCTGCAGCCCTGCCCAAGGCAGACCATTACTAGCCAAAAGCTGATGGAACATTTTCACTCTCTCCCATGATACTGTTGTGCTCCTCTTCACACGGAAAAAAGAAGTTTACATCTGTTACCAGTTGCATCTCTCAGGAATGCCCTCCAAAAGTGAGCAAATTTGACACTCCAGAGGAAGGCACCATGTTTACCTGGGACTTTGCATGCAAACACCTTTGTGCTCTAAACCCCAGCTCCACATGGGGACTAAGGTCTGACACCCACGCACCCCTGAGTTAAAGCCGTGTCTGCTTCTCACGTACCTCTCGAAGGATGGAGTAATGGGTTGACTTGAGGGTGGGGGAAGGGATTCTGCTGCACCCTCAGTCAGTTGAGTAGAATTTCTTGTGTCATCACGTGCAGGTTTGTGGGCCTCCCCAGAGCGTTGTTCCGGGGGGCTCCGTGGGAGCAAATTGAATTGCCTTGGGTTGCCTTCTGGGTCTTTGCATGATTTGGCTTTGTGTCAGAAAAACTTCAGAAAGGGTCCATGAGCTTGCTTCTCAGGCTTAATGTTCTGCTGGGCCAGTGGGCACCCTGGAAGCCCAGATATAGAAATTGAGGCACTGCCAGCCTCTGCCAATACCTTCCCCAGAGTACCTCCTACTCCACTGCAGGAGAGAGATAGATGGCTACTGCCTGATTTATTGAGCTTGATAGTTAAAATAGAATAGCTTTCTGTAGGGCGATCATATAAATGGGAAACAGTATAGTGAGAGTTTAACGTTTTAATCGGGCGTGTAACTTTGTAAATGATGGATTAGGAAACATCTTTATCCTCAGTCTGGAGGCTGCTGGAAGCTGGACCTGAGCATCTTAGGATGGTTTATTAGATTATAATCCATCATTTCCTATTATGTATGCTTTAGGTAAGATTATGCTTTGACCCTGGAGTATTGAAGAATAGTTTATGACTCAAAATACGTGATGGAATGAGCTAATTTACCCTGCAGTAATGGCAGTCAGCACAGAGCTATAAGGCTACTCTCGGCTACTCTCCAAAGGTCATGACAGGTCTGCAAGCGTGGCGATGGGTCAAGATCTTGAGTGCTGACCTTGACCCCCGTGACCCCTTTCTCCGTAGTCTTGGCGAAGTGTTTTCCTTCTGAGTCTCTGTTTCCTAAGTAAAACATGGGAGCATGATGGTTATTTATGTGCAGAAACTCTGAAGTATGGTGAGGATTAATTAATGTGTATAAATCACTTTGAAGATGAAAAGCAGTATATTATTAATTACAGAGCTGCAGGGGCATCAACAGTGCATTGCAAACACAGAGGAAAGTGCTTTGGGGAGCAACGATTGGTCGTGCGTATGTAGAAACAAGCCGTCAGGGTAGGACCGAAGGGCAAGATGAAAACCAAAACCCTCCTGTTAAGGAGACCGGAGTGTTTAAGACCTGAGCCCATTCTGTTTCATATGCGACAGTTCTTCAAACTGAAACATCAACCCTAGGATGTTGATGGACAGGCACTGGGTCCAGGCCTGCCGGAACGGTGACAAATAGACCAAATTATCTTCCGTGCATGTTGAAACCCATCGAGAGGACACTTTCCACAAATGAGTAACCTGGAACAGTTCGGCCCCACATCAGGCTCTCCCGTACACCCAGCATGTGTGTCAGGGTCAAAGTGTGTCTCTTGCAAACTCAGAGAAGCAGGCCTTTGCCTACTCTGGGAAGAGCCACCAGGTCCCGCTCACACAGCTGGGGTCCACAGCCTTTTATGCTATACTCTTCCATCAGATTCTTCCTATGCCAAGTTCTCCGCATGTAAAAACATCCTGGGAGAAATGTCTCTCAGAAGCTTCGTGAACCATTAGGGGACCATTTTGGGCATCACTCGGCCCCTGGCCCAGATGGTTCCTCGGGAAAACTGGTTTAGGAGAATTTGGCTGTGTAACAAAGGCAAGAGAGCTTCCCTCTTGAGAAGTCGCCTTGCATCCTGGGGCAGCTCAAGGACTTTCATTGCCTGCAACACCAGACATCCCCCTAGATCCCTAAGGTTCTGAATCATGTCACGGTCGTAGAGTTTCTCACTTGCTTTATGCCAGCTACATTGTGATTTTATCTTCATTGTGTACATAACAATAATGGATTAGAAACCTCTATTTGAACTGTAAGCTTTTGCACTGAAAGCATGTTTATATAATTATTAAATTTGAGTCATACCCCCAGCCCCCAACATACACTGTAGCAGAAAATAAAATGGGCAGCTTACAATCACTTGACGAGAATTGATGCTGAGGCCCAGAAAATCCAAAGTCACGTGGCTAGTTAGTTGCAGAGCCAAGACTAGGCCCTGGGTCTCCTGATTTGTAGTCTGGCATCTTTCCCTTGACTATTCTCTCCTACTAAAGATTACAGATAGCTGTGTTTTCCAAATACTGTGTGAAACCCAAATGGTCCTTTTTGCAGCATGAGTTCACCTTTTCTAATTCTGGCCTCATTAGTAAGGGAGGGTAATTGGTTTCTCTCCTCCCTGAATCATCTTCTAACACAGTGGACAGAAACCCTGTCTCCTCCTCAGCTCCTGACCTGCTTTCCCAAATACCTTCTGTTACAGGGGTCAGCACACTTTTTCTGTACAAAGCCAGATAGTAAATGTTTTGGGTTTTATGGGCTATGCAGTCTCTGTCATAACCAATCCTTGTAAAGCAAAAGCAGCCATAGAGATTTGTAAACAAATGGGTGTAATTGTGTTCCAGGAAACTTTAATTATGGACACTGAAATTTGAATTTTATGTACTTTTCATGTGTCATGCAATACTATCCTTTTGGGTTTTTTTTTAACCAGATTTAAAATGTAAAGCTTATCCTTAGCTCATGTGCTGTTAAACACACATACACACACAAAAACAACAACAACAACAAAAAAAAACAGGTGACAGACTAGATTTGGCCCCCAAGCCACAGTTTGCCAACCCTTGTCTGATTATATTACTGTTCTTTTCTTAAAATTACCTTTTCAGAGTGTTTCCACCTTTATAGATATATGTAATATGTGTGTGTGTGTGTGTGTGTGTGTGTGTGTGTATAAAGGTGGAAACATATATATATGGTTTTCAAGCTAGCTAAGTATCCAACCACCTGTCCATTGTACACAGAGCAGTGATGGACATTTTCTGACACCGCTATCCCCTTTCAGAGTGAATAATTACATCTGACTTTCTGACCCAAACTTCAAACGAGAAAAAGCAAGCCGCTTTTCCCTTTAGTTAAAAATAGTCTGGAGGATCAAAATTTCCATCTGAACAGACTGCTTTAAACAGTGCTGCAACTCATGGATGGAGTGGAACTGCCTAGCAATTCTGCCACATTCTCACTAGTCCTCAGTTTTCAGTCACTCCAGGTTCCTCTGCAAAACCATTGCCTGTTTTTAAAAATTACTCGGGGCCTGACGCCTTCTTTGCTGAAGGTTCCCAGCAGGTGGTGACAGTGCTGAGCCATTGAATGACATCATCACTTCCTTGTCCTAAGTTAATGGTGGTTAGATCTGGTTTCCTTAAAATGCACCAGAGTTTTTACACAGCTACCTCACATCAAGGAGGAAAGATGCTTGTTGGGTACGACTTTGCTGTTTAAATCCAGATAATCCTAGAAATTCCAAGGTGAGAGTCAACGCACTAGATCAGTAGGCCACTGGACTCAGCCTATCACCCCAAGTTAAAAACCACATATAATGGACATTGAGTGTCTGTTAAAAATTTCTCGCATGGTTGGGGAAGGGGGCTGAGGACAGAGAGAAAGATAAGAGCATTTATGTCATCCTAAGTTAGCTGTTAGCTCTTCAGATCTCTGCCAAACTAAAATACGTATATATGTTAGAAAGTCACCTTGTCTTTTTTAACTACAGTAATTCCTGCCAACTATGAAATAGTATGTTTTAAGTCAGCTGCTCAGCTCTCTGCCTTCTGCCACTCTTACTTCGAGCTGGGAAGAACGCGGGCCATCAACATATCAGGATGTTAAAAGTCGGGCAATTTGGGGTGCTTTCAGTTTCTTGTGAAAACAATGAGAGATTTATTCTATGGAAACCGAAAGCCTACAACGTGTTTAAAGTTGCTACACTTGAAAATTGATATGTTGAGATTCATGCTGATGAATCCCGCATTCTCAGCTGCCATTTTGTGTATTCCCATCTCACTGAACAGAGCAGGTTTGGGGAAAACATAAAGAAAGTGGCAGGAAATGCAAAGAACAGTGCACGTACCTGGCACTTTTTGTGAGGACTCAGCCTCGGAGAAATATCGGTCCTCTCTCAAAGTCACTCACTGCTCATTGACTATTCAGAGAGACGCTAACCCTCTCCCTCCCATATGAATCCCAAATCATATGTTTACCTCCCATTCTCTAAAGGGCAAAATTCTGATGATTACATCTGAACAGTCTGGCAAATAACATTTCCACCTAACTCCCTGGACCCGAATGATCAAACCCTGTAGTTAGCAACACACAAAAAAATGAGAACTGCCCACAAGTAAGACAGGGGACCAGTCATGTTACCTGTTGGGATGTTAGTGACAGAGTTTTTAGCTAATAGATATGCTAATGTGCTCTTAACTAGATAATAAAGTCCTGTCAGTGCTTACACGCTGCTGCGTGTTTGGCAGTGGGACTGCCATTTCATAATTGTATCCCTGATTTCAAAGGGTCTGTCAATCTCCAGAAAGTAAGTTAAGTCATTAGGTAGGTCTCCATCACCTAGCGGCCATGTGGCAACATTTGTATCTCCTATTTGACATTCAGAAAAGATGAGTTCCTCTCCTGAGCTGAGGTGCCTGTGCTTTTCCGTCTGAGACGTCTGTCAGATAGCAAGGTAGTCGGCCAATAACAGGGCTTTCCCGCCTTCTGGGCAAGCTCAGTGCATGGGAATGAGGAAGCAGCTTTTGGTCCTGACTTTGTAGAGCATCTCAATGCAAAAACCAGGCTAGGGTGAGTATGATGACTACAACTCCAAGTTCCTCCAGGACCACAGTAAGGCAACAGGTGCTGGTGTCATCTGCCAGCCACGACTGTGCCTGGTGAATGATGCGGAGTGTTCACCACCTGTCTTGCCCTTGAATCAGCAGTCAGGCCTCTCCTGGACTTTCTCTGTATCAGTTATCTCTCTAGCAGTCATCAGTCCAGAAGCAGCAAGGGGATGCCGTGACATTATTGTCTCCCTCTCCACACACTCTGTTTATTTAACTGGATCACTTAGGATGGTTACCAAGTCCACAGATCCCCATTTCCTAAGTCTTTCATTTGTTCATTTATTTGTACATGTTTCATGATTTAGGATTTGGGGTACAACTTTGAATGGACTGTAAATAAGTATTGTTCTGTGTTTCACCTATAACAAAATTGCAGAAGTGCTTGCCTTGCTGTGGTGATTAGAAAAGCAGCTTGATGTATTGGAAAGCACATGCGTGGGCTTTAGAGAGGTTCAAATTCTGATATGTGTACTTAAATGCCATGTGACTATCGGCTTGCTGTTTAATCTCTTTGCATCTAAGTTTTCTCATCCAAAAAAATGGGGAAAATTCCTACCTTGTAAAGATGGTTCCAGCATTCACTGAAATGATACATGGATACAACTTTTCTTCAAATCCCATATGTCATCGTATATGGGAGGTGTCATTAATGTGTGCATCCCCAAGGGGAGAAAAGATTACTGATTAAAATATGGCACGATTTCTTAGTACTGGCAATTTTTATTTTGTATTTTGGGAAAGAGGTAGACACAGACCACTTGGATTGATGTACAATCATGTGAATAAATGGATCCACAGTCACACTGGTCTCAATTGTAATACCCTGTTTCCCCGAAAATAAGACCTAGCCAGACAATCAGCTCTAATGTGTCTTTTGGAGCAAAAATTAATATAAGACCCGGTCTTATTTTACTATAAGTAAAATTTATAGTAAAATAAGACCGGGTCTTTATAATATAACATAACATAACATAGTATAATATAATTAATATAGTATAAAATATAATATAATATAATATGATACCAGGACTTTTATTAATTTTTGCTCCAAAAGACGCATTAGAGCTGATTGTCTGGCTAGGTCTTATTTTCGGAGAAACATGCTAACACCGATTAAGAGGTGCATTCTGATTTCAGACATGTGCAAATGTGAAAAAATCCAAGTCTTCGTATCAATGAGATATGGTGGTACGTAGCACATGATAACATGATAACCTAAAAAATAAAAGGCCAAAGTGAAGGGCAGCAAGCATTTATTTGAGATCAAATAAAAAAAAAAAAATAGCCATTCAGGAAACACTGATTCAGGCAGAAACCTAAACAGTGCCTGATCAGGAGACAAAGTCAATGGTATTTATGAGAAAGGGACGGGGAACAATTGCACCAATAGAAGGAAGAGGTTTCCAAAGGTGTAGATAAGCTAACATAGTGACACTAATTTGAAACAATGTTTTCAATTTTTCAGTCCAGTAGTCATCAGTCCAGTAGCCCTAATGTCTGCTTTCTTGTTATCCTTGCAAACAGTTCTTTGGGACACAATATTGCTTTAGGCCAAAGGTTATTGCTGCCCTATTTTAACATTCCAAAGTTTTGAGGCATACGCCATACAAGGCGGTTCCTCTGGGATGGCAGCTCAGGCTCCATTTTAAAGTGGCTCTCTTGATAGTATTTTTCACACACTATAGAAGCTCAACTAACTGGAGTTACTGTGATTGTAGTATTGGCTACCACACTCCTAGGCCAGACTCAGTGAGAAGCATCAACAAGGTTCTTGGGTCGTTGTATTCCCCAGAACAGTGCCTAGCACCTTGTAAGCAATCACTGAATATTTGTTGAACTAATGAATGCTGATTAGGGTTAGGGCTGAGTTGGACCGTGTGTAGATGGCATTATTAAGTACCCAGAATCCCTGACCCCTAATTTCACTTGTTCCCCTCATGTAAAGGGAAGTTTCTGGTTCCCTGATGTTGTAATTGCCTCTGTTCCCAAATTGCATTTCCCAGTTAGAAAGCATTTAGGCAAAGGAACAGTTAGTGGGGCTGTGTAAGCACCACATTTAAGCCCTCTAGCAGGAATCTGTGCTTCCCTGAAATCGAGAGAGCTAGCTGAGTGAAACTGGGAAGTGTTTGTGTCTGGCATACAGCCACCATTTGGCACTCACATTACAAAAGTGTAGCAGGATTTAGTTGGAGTTCAAGGTGAAGAAGCAAATAATGGCATAAATCTGAAAGTCTGTTGGCTGCTTCTCTGTAAATGAGGATGTGCTAAGAAGTGAAAGCAATTGCTACAAGGCACCAAGTAGAGAAAGGAACTATTATATGGTGAATTAGGTCTGTGTACACAAGCCATACAGGATCTTTTGTGTTCTGCGGTACCCGGCTTAGCTTTGTAGCCTCACACAACAGAAACTTGACCTAAAAACGAACTTTTCAAACATTTGTATTTCTCTTAAGGTCACCTTAAACCAGACTTATTGTGTCCTTCATTGAAAACTCCTCTATAGAAAATTCATATTTTGGGTGTTAAGAATAGATATCCAGAATTTTTGCCTGAGCCCTTTTCTCATCAAATAAATCATTTATTAAATTGATGTCTCATAATCAGATTGTCTGCATTAGGAGAGCAAATGGTCCATCAACTGTATTAACATATTTAATATTACCATATAAAAGAAGATAATGCATTGCATGTCCCACTAATTTCATTTGTAATATTTTCAACTTCTAGCCTTAAATAAGTATGTAAATATTAGAATGTGTCAGAAAGTATAGCAATACTCAGCTACATGTTGATAAGAAAAGAGCTTTGCCAAAGAAAATGTTGTCCTTCATTCTTGGAAAGAGAAAGGAATTGATAAGATACGTAATATGTATCATCTTTGAAAGGCTTTTGTTTCCTAAAAGCTAAAGCTAGGGATGTGAAGGGAAGGACAGCTTTGCCTCCAGTCTGCATTTCTTTCATCATGACTTTCCTCACAGCTGTTAGGGAAGGCCCTTCCTTTGGGATTGGTTTTCAGTGGAGTTAGGTCATTTGTGAGAAGATTTGTGCAAACATGTTAGGTCCTCCTCTAGGGACTCTGATCTTTATAAAAGAAAGGCATATTACCTTGCTTTTGCCTTCGCAGTCATGATGCAATTCTATGAGTTTCCTTACTTATGTTACACTGGGAGCATTTTAGAGGCACATCAATGAAGTTTGCCTTAGACTTGCTTATGTTCCACAGGGAAAGGTGGGTGGCAGTGTGTCAAATGCATTCTGTTCTTCAGGCCATGATAAACAAGGTGACATCTTTCAAGAAAGTTCAGTGTGCCTTTGAATTAAACGCATTTTTCAAAACTAGTTTTAAGGCTACTTCATGGCCCAAATTTTATAAATACAGACTTCTGGGCATTAGCTAAGTTAAAATACATGTGGTTAAACTTTCCTTTAATAAGATTTGTAGACTTCCTGAATCTCGAGAGAATTATGGGTTAAAGACTCTTTTCTCCATTAAAAAAAAAAAACTCTTGTAACATTGTATATTAATTTTACATATTACTAATTTAAAATTTATTGAATTTATCATATTAATTTTAGGTTTTTTCCAATGGGCAAGAAATTGTATTTCAGTACGTGATTGGCCCGTCACATTTTATGCTGGAATCTGCTGAACAGTCTCAGAATCTAGGACATTTCTACTTTAAATTTTTTCCTAGACCTAGAGTCTAACACACAACCCCATAAAATAGTATAGTTAATAGGGAAGCACAGAGTGCCTGGGTAAGTTATGTTTGCAGCAAACAACCTGTGCCATGGTGTTGCCCAGGCTCACATAACTGTCTGGCTTCCATTTTTCCCAGATCTGTCAGGAAACAGAGCCTTTTATATTTAAGAGCTTTTTAGTAACTCATTGGTATGACTCAATGGTCAGCCGTCAATTTTGTGTCCTTAGAAATGTGGAGTGTTCTAACCATTATACAATAAGAAATTGAGGAGATACCTGTCTATTTTTATCCAGTCTGTTTTTGTCACATGGAAGACATTATCTCCTCCTGAATGTACTTTTAAGAACTGTAAAGCTTCTAAACCAAGGAGCTTATACTTCTTGGGACCACAGCAATGAAGAGTGAAGAGCCAAAGAAAGAAGAATAAATACTAAGAATAAATTAAGACGAGAAATAAGAAAAAGGCATACAAAGCTGTAAATAGAATCATTAGAAACATTAGCTAGCCACACAAACTATGAAATGCCATATATCAAGCAGGATAAAACATGGAACATTTAGAAGACACAAGTATGGTGAAAAGAATGACCCCAGCCTGCCAAAGTACACATAATCTTCCGCACAATTTCCTGAACCTGTTAAGTCCAGCCAAGGTAACGAGATGTAAAACAATCCTTGAGAATTGCTTGGAGGTGCTGTTTCACCATCTCATCCTACATCATTAAGCTTTTGGTTCCCTCATGAGCTATGTAGATAAATAACAGTGGACAGCTCAACATTTATCCAAATAAACCAGAAAGCTACCATGATAAAGGAAATTGAATTTATAGACACGGCAGGCTCTTGCCTAATAGACGAGAGTAATGTGTCTGATGTTGAACATCAATCTATATTTCAAATAAAGTGAGTAAGTGGAGGGAGGGGGCTCTAAAACGACCTCCTCCTATAAAATTATTTCTCACTAAGGTTGGTTTATCTTCTGTTGTGTCTAATTAATATCCCTGTAGTTCTGCTACAATCTTTGCTACTGAAAATGATGTAAGAGATGGAAAGAATGAACGTATGTGTTGGTTCCCAGGAGAGCATTGAAAGCTGAGGGTTAAAAATCACTTTTTGTCTTCGGAGGTGTTGTCTTTGGAATGCCCTTTGATGCCAAGGGGCCAGTGTATTTGCTTTTTAATCAAGCAAAGGCATTCTCTACAGTCTTTCTTTCGATCTTGATCAAAAATCAACATGAGGGAGGAGAAATATTTTATACCAGATCCCTCCTCTGCCTTATTTTTGCATCACTCCATGGAGTAAAGGAAGGTCCAGTGGTGATATTTGAGATTACCCTACAATTTCAGCTCCTAGTCAAATTCAGGGATTTATGAACTCCTAGCATTTAGGAAAGTTTCCTAATTCCTAATCAGGCAAGTCTTGGTCTAGGATGGGACATGGATATTCCCAGACTGATCTGAACTCTACTTACCCAAGTGTTCGTGGCGCGGGGGGAAGTGGTACAATGAAGGGGGGCAGGGGAGTGGTACAATGAAGAGGAGGGAAGGGGGGTCAGCCCCCCTATTTGGCACATGTGTAAATGGTACCCACACACACCACTACTATCGTAACCTCTGTCCCAATTCTGGTAAGGGACATTTTTTAATATGTGCACATTTTTTTTTAAAGATTTTATTGGGGAAGGGGAACAGGACTTTATTGGGGAACAGTGTGTACTTCCAGGGCTTTTTCCAAGTCAAGTTGTTGTCCTTTCAATCTTAGTTGTGGAGGGCGAAGCTCAGCTCCAGGTCCAGTTGCCGTTGTTAGTTGCAGGGGACGGAGACCACCATCCCTTGCGGGAGTCTAACCGGCAACCTTGTGGTTGAGAGGACGCGCTCCAACCAACTGAGCCATCTGGGAGCTCAGCAGCAGCTCAGCTCAAGGTGCCGTGTTCAATCTTAGTTGCAAGGGGCGCAACCCGCCATCCCTTGCGGGAGTGGACGAATAGAATCGGCAACCTTGTGTTTGAGAGCCCAATGGCCATGAGGGAATCGAACTGGCAGCCTTCGGCGTTAGGAGCACGGAGCTCCAACCGCCTGAGCCACCGGGCCGGCCCAATATGTGCACATTTTAATGAAATGTTTTGACAGATCAATTTGGTCTGACTTTAAGGAAACCTACGTCAGGTCGTGTTTCCAATTCAATCTTTCACAATGTTTGTTTGCATTTGCACAGATAGGGATGTCACCATTTGTTTCCCCTCCTCTCCTCTACACATTTCACCTTTAAGTATCCTGGGGGGAAAGTCCAGATTTATCTTGCTCCATCAAGTTTAACTTTTTAAAACGAAAATATATACATTACAGTTCATTTAATTTCAGGCTTTCAAAAATGTTAATGGTCTGCGATCTTTTCCCCAACCCTCCTCCCCCCCATTTCCCCACCTCCACTTTAGCTCTGTAGGTGGAGGTCTTTGGGGTGAACGTGCTGCCTAAGGACTCATGCTCTCGGCCCTGTCTGGGAGGAAATATCTCTATTTCTTTTGTAAGGATGCTAGGTGCTGATTGCATGGTATTTTGTTCTTCTCTTCAAAACTGACAAGAATTAAGCCTTTTGGAAAGGTCAGCTGACCCAGCAGTGAGATCCGTATTGTAGTGAAATACTGATGGCTTGTTTTAATGTCAGAGGCAAATTGGAGAGTGGACCCAACTGAAATATCTATGACTAAATTTATCCCGAAGGAAGAAAAAGAATTGTCTGTCATGTTTGTATGACTAAGGGATTTATTAAACAGGCTGTGCACCGCACCCAGGGAGAATGCTGTCAAAACACGAAGAAGAAGGAAAAAAAAATAGATCACATGAAAGCCAAGCCAGAGCTCTTCTCATAATTGCATGTCTGAGTACCTTGCTAATTTTGCCCACGCCCTTCGTAATTCTTTCTTCGTCACACCATACTGCTGCCTTACCCCTAACTGCAACTTTTACTATGCCGATGTCTCCCACAGTTATCACAAAACAACAAAATAAAACAAACAAACACAAAACCCAACTAATTGAGAAGATACTCAGAGTAAACTGGATGGGCACTTAGCTTATTGTCACATCATTCAAAACTCACTTAGCCAGAAGTATATACAATCGGGTTTTCTTGGAAGGGCTCATCTGGACTCTCTCTTGGTGGAAATGTAGACAGAGATCCCAGACGTGAAAACTAACTATGTGTGAATTTCAGAAAAACAGGATTCTTATATTGTGCAAAGGCTATCAAATTTGGCTGATGTCCATTCATGAGATAGGCCAAGTGGCGTGCAGACCCTAATGGCAAAAAATGTTTTTTGTGCAGAGGAGGGAAAAACAAAAGTTAAGTACCACAAGAGGAAGCAAGCATGCACAAGAGAGAGAAAACATATGGGGAGGCGTTCCCTTGAGCAACTGTAGTATATATGGTATATATATATATATATTTTTTTTTTTTTTCTGGGACTATAAAGGGAGAAGGAGGCCAGAAGAATAGCTAAAGAGAATTACAGTTTCCACTGACTTCTACAGAAGAAAGAACCACATGCTCACCACTGGCCTAATGAATAAATGGAAGCTCAAGCTTCATGGTCAGTTCAGATAATCCTGACTTAGATTAAGCTACTCCTTATTTTTCCACTGGATGATGAGGCTACAATTTTAGCCCATCTGTTCGTAGCCCCGTTCCCGGCATCCTACGAGACTATCCATTTATCTTCGAAAGCCAAAGAACAGAGCATGGTGTGAGAGGGGGACATGAAGGGGGTGGCCCAGGAAAGATGGCTGGAATGCTGCATGGGGAGAGTTAACATCTCCACCCCGAACCAGAATCGTGGCAGAGTCCGGAGGTTCTGCGGGGCACCGTGGTGTCTTGACTGACAGTTTTCCACATATGCAGAAAGGTTCTCTGCGTAGCAAAGAATTTTGATTTGGGGCTTTAATGCCTTTGAAAGTGCATCAAGAGTAACACTGACATGCTTTCACCGTAGCCTTGGAATCCTAAAATAAATAATAGAAAAATTGCGATTTAAAATGTAATTCCAAACACTAACTGGGCCCCGCCGCCTAGAAGAGTAATAAGCTTCAATAAATGTGTGACAAGGCTCTTCAGTGTGAAGAGTAGTGAGGCCTCAGAAATAGAAATAGGGTTTTCATTACGGGAGGGATTATGGTCAGCCTGACTGCGGAGCCCGTCCCCAGGGCCACAGCTGCATCTTCTCCCACGGTCATATTAACCGGTAATAGTAAAAAGGGCCCGGGCAGCCTGAAACGGCGGTTTGTTTTAGGGAAGGGAGAAAGGCCTGCTTCTCCTGCTTAAATCAGGATTATCGTTGTTTACCTCACACTTTCTCTTAAACTTCTATTCATCTGGGCTAATGAGCTGCAATTTGAGTTGGGTTCCACCTGGGTGCCTGCTAAACCCTGTGAGAAAGCCAGGCATGGAGAGATGGGCAGGGTTTGGGGGGGTGGTTACTGTTTTATTTTTACCCAGGTATGCTCACCCATACATATGCTTCCTTTTGGACATCACAGAAAGTTTTATTCTTTAATTGCAAGCAAACTCAGCTTTTCATTTGAGATTTGCCCAATACAGGAAGTCAAAAGTCAGCACGTTCACTCCAGGCCTCCCTTCCTCTCAAGACTGAGACGCGTAGTTGAGAAACTCTTTGAACCCACACTGCCTCTTGGTGGCCAAGGAGACTGTGGGGTCTCCAAAGATGAGTTTCAGTAGGGATTTGAGAAAGGTTCGGGCACTCGAGTGTTGAAGAGCCTCCACAATGTGGAGAGTTGACTCCCAATTTTGAGACAGGTTTTCTTTTTCACACATTGTCCACACAGAATTCCCTGTCGCCATTCCTTCTAGACCCAAACAAGGACTCACTGAAACTTTATACTTTCAGGGGGGTTGTTCACTTGGATCAGGAAACCTGATTTGTTATTGTAACATAACAGCTCCTTGTTTCAGGGTTGGCTGGGCACCGAAGAAGTTTACTGTAGAAAGCCCTGGCTTTGGTTTAGAAAGCTAGGTTCAGATCTCAACCCTTGCTGAGTACTTTTCAGGAAAGGCGAACCAGTATCCCGAGTCTCGTTTTTCTCAACTGTAAGAAATAGTTGATAACAGTGATGATGATGATACCTTTTCATCGTCTTTCTGTGTAAACTTGAAAATAGGTATTAATATTTTTTATTATTGTCACTCTTTGTGTAGGGCTTCCAGGTGGGAATTCCCACCGTTGTCAGGAATTTCTTTCACTTTCCTGTTCCCGAATCCCGAGATATAAACTGTTTTCTGTTCTCCACGATGAATCGCTTCCACAAAGCGCTGGCTGATACTACCAACCACCTGAGTTCAAGGAGTCGATTTTCTCGATTTCCTGACCAACTTTTCTCAGGATTCGGGAACAGAAAAGTGAAAAAATTCCCAAGAATGGATGGGAATTCCCGCACAGAAACCCTAGCAATAAATTGGAAAAATATCTAAGAGATATATTGTGAGTACTACGTTTATTTCCCATTGTGGGTATTACTGGGTTCAAGGAGCCAATTTTTCCGATTTCCTGAGCAACTTTTCCCGGGATGTGGGAACGGGAAAGCGCAAAAAATTCCTGAGAACGGGCGGGAATTCCCACCTAGAAACCCTACTCTTTGTGTACTCATTCAAGAGCAGGCACCCACAGATGCTCAGCTGCAGTTCAGGAGTTGGGCTATTGAAATTCAGAGAAAGTAGAAACCCCCAAGTTGAGGATGACCCGGGGGAGGAAGTTTCAGGCTGACCCAGTCCTGGGAGGATAGAAAGACATTGAACTAGGAATGGGTGTTTCAGACACAGGGACACACAGCAGGGGAGGTGAGGCTGAATTCAGAGGCTGTGGTGAGGAGGAACTGAGGAGCTTAGCCAGTGAGGAGAAGGACGCCTGCTGAAGAGTGGTGGAAAAACAGCGGGGGAGGTATGGCAGGAGCAGATGATAGATGGCCCAGTAATCTGACAGGAGGTTTAATTCGATTAATTTGGCAATAGGGAGGTGCTGTAAGTTCATAAACGGGAGTGTAATATGACAAAATCATGACATGATATCATGTCAATTGCCTAGTAGATGCTTTATAAGTATTTATTTGCTAATTAATTGAGGATGCAGGATAGACTGGTAAAGGGGAATGGAGATCCTGTGTTTCCCTGAAAATAAGACCTCACTGGAAGATAAGCCCTAGCATGATTTTGCGGGATGACATCCCCCGAGCATAAGCCCTAATGTGTCTTTTGGCGCAAAAATTGTTATAAAACCCGGTCTTATGTTCAGGGAAACACGGTAGGGAGACCTTCCAAAAGGCTCAGGCAATAGTCAGTGGGTGTGTGAGTTGGTGAGAGCCCAGATTAGAGAAACAGAGTGAATCTGTGAGGGATTTCTTCCAAAGATTAAAAGACAGATTTGTGATAGAATCTGTCTGGTGTTGACTGTGGAGATGAAGAAGCCAGAAACATCTAGTATGCCCTTCAGGTTTCTACCTCGGGTCACTAGGAGGAATGTTGTCGGAAATGGTGAAACTGAAAAATTAAAAATTAACCCATCATCTTAAATCAGTACTCACTTTTCTAAAACCATGGTTGGCCAAAACATTTTTATTGGTGTGTAAATTCTACCAGGGCTGGTAAGAAGCCATTTTTTTTTTTTAATGCACTCAGAAAATCTCTGTGTGCAGTTTCTTTATTATGAGAGGGCCCTTTGATCCAATAAAACCTACCAAGACCCCTTCTGAGGCATTCACTTTGGATTTTGTATAAAAGTCTGTGCAGAAAAAGAAGAGCGAAACTGGGTTAACACTAAACTCTAAAAGGCTAACAAAATTCCTCCATCCGATAGTGCCGATGTGTAGTGCAAATTTTGTACACCAAAAAGAGGGATCAGGATATACGTTGAAACTCCACATACCCATTTATAAATAAGAGAAACACGCTCCAGGTCTGGAAGGCACTTGCCTTACCAATGCAGAATGTGGTCCTGGGAGTTGGGACCATCACCCTTTTTGATTTGGGGGCAGTGAAGCTTACAAATGAAAATCTTCAAAGGAGAAAACTTGCCTTTTGATCAGCTGGTTAGAGGCAGGTTGGAAATTATGATAAATCTGCTACATATTCACTGTAGGTGCAGGTTTAAACTCTAATGCAGCTGCCTGTGTCTCTGCAAATGAGGCTGACTCACTGTACCCAGGCTGAAGGGTGAGATGGATGACGCTGGTTATGGGTTTATGGATCCGGGCAGAGAGGGCCAGACATCAGGGACCAAGCCTTTGCCCTCCTCCCCCGCCCTCTCTCTGCACCACACTAAAGTCTCGATTTATTTTCTATGCTTTAACATTTGACTGAAGTGCATGAAACACCCTCTCAGATGCTAAGCGCCCAAAGTAAAGCATAAAACAGCTTGCTTACCTGGGGAATTTTAGAATTAGCTTCCAAACTAACCAAGATAATTTAGGCCCCCAAGGCACTTTAGTTTGCATTATATGGATTGTCTGTGTGGATGATCCTAAATTTAGTAGATAATTATGCCTCTGTGCTCTTTTTTTATCTTTTGTCCTTCTTCCCAGTTCTTCTAGTCTCTTTTCCGCTAGAGGGGAGCAGGTGATAAGACTTGGCCATGAAGCCAGACGTCCCATTTCTGTCCAGTGTTTGACCCTATGCCAGGGTGCTGGTCTTTAGGGAATCCTAAATCAGTAACCATTTCCAAGCTCAGTTGGCTTAAGAATGACGTCAGACCCTTGCCTTCTCCCCTTCACCCCACGAGAGAGGCAATACCGTGATACTGTGATACCCTGAAGTCTGAAATCCTCCTGCAGCCTCCCCGAGCTGCCACGAGAGAGAAGTTCCATGGATTGGATATCATGTCCTGTATGGTAATTAACCGTAGTGTGCATTTCCAGCAAGCTCATAGCTCAGTCATAGATGTGGAGAGTTCGTTTAAATGTCACTTAAATTTAGGCAACTTCTCATCCAGGTTAGAATAATCACAGGACAATATGGCGTTATTGTCTAATAGCATTTTCGTAGCTTATGATACTCTCAAAGGCTCTTTAAAATATAAA
The DNA here is from genome assembly GCF_004115265.2 of Rhinolophus ferrumequinum. Taxonomy (NCBI): domain Eukaryota; kingdom Metazoa; phylum Chordata; class Mammalia; order Chiroptera; family Rhinolophidae; genus Rhinolophus; species Rhinolophus ferrumequinum. The sequence goes on from NC_046307.1 coordinate 35,175,638, forward strand.
AGAATCTGCTCTTGGGACCGAAAGATTGGATGAGAGTTGTAAGACATCCAGGAGAATTTTAGAGTGGGGTTTGGAATGGAGTGAACAGGCTCTTAACCATGGGTAAAATTGTAAGAGAACATCTTACACTATTCTTGCAAACCAACTTGTCATGTCTTGAGTGTATAATGAATTAATGTGTATGAATATTTTCGTGCAGAGGAGCCTTTTCCTCAAGTTTGCCCTCTTCAGTGCTTCATGATGTATACAGCAGTCTTTGAGAACTGTGTTTTACAATCTCAAAACCAAGGGCTCCCCAAAAGATCCCGAGAGAAGCATAGATGAGTAGCAGCTTTAAGACTGCATTTTTGTAAGCAAATGATAATGAAAGATAAGGAGGGATGTGTGGGGAGAAAAACACTTTAAAAATTATTGGGAGTAGTAGAGAATGCGAGTAAAATGCACATGTCCGTTCCATGCCCACAGATTAGCAGATGTTCCGTGGTCCCAGTGTGTGGCGAGCACTGGGCTTGACAAGAACTGCCCATGTTAGAGGCAGGAGTGTCCTTCCGTATTCAAGTGTGTGGGTGGGGGAAAGGAAGGGTGACCAGAAAACAGCGATAAACGTTCTTCTTCTCAGGTTCCACTTCCTTTTTATAACTGCGCTTCCAGTGATACTTGTGGCTGTGAAAGTCCTTTGTGTGAAAAGGATGGATTGGAACCCGCTGGGTCTTTTTACAGAATATCAACGATTTTACCCATTAAGCCAACTTGATTTGAAGAGTCCTTGGCACAGATTGATGAAATAGTCCAAATATCATCATTTCTTATTCTGTCGTCTGGATGGAGCCCAGTCACCTCGACCTCTGCTTACGAATGAGGTAGTCTGAGTCCAGAGACGTGCACAATTATTTCCTTCCCTGTCTCGCTATTTTGCACATTGTGCTGGGTTAGAAGACATTAGGGACTACATGCAAATCAACCGCAGCGAGACTCTGGTATGTCAGGACTCCCTTTGCTCTAACTTGGTGCACTCCCATTCACTCCACCCCCTACCCTGGGAACATTTGGCACTGTCTGGAGACATTGTTGGTTGTCATACCTGGGGGATGCTTCTGGCATCTAGTGAGTAGAGGCCAGAGATGCTGCTAAACATCCAACAGCCCCCACAACAAAGAATGTTCCAAACCAAAATGTCAGAAGTGCCAAGGTTGAGAAACCCGGCACTAATTGGTTTATAATCATGTCTTCTGGTATATATATTTTTTTCCTCCTTTGCCACCAGAATTAAAATAAGAGTTTTAATAAGATGAGTTTCCCAAAATCATAAAATTAGTAAGTAATGGAGCCAGGTCTCCACTCCAAGCAGTCTGACCTCTGAGTCCTTATGTTTAACTATCATTGAGACTGTCTTCACCGCAGCTCCCTTCATCTCTGCTCTTACAAGTTTCCTGCTCATAAATGCCAAGTAAGGGTAGGCAAGTTGATTTTCTTAAAGCTCAATTTTTTTTTCATTTTTTTTCATGTTTTTTTTTTTTTTTTTTTTTTCTCAGAAGCTTTCTTTGCTGCCTTAGAAACAAATACACCACTTCAGTCTGCACTGGGCATGATGGTTTCCTCTTATTCAAATGCAGACCACCTGGGCAAAGTATGTCGTCATTCGTTGAAATTTGCTTAAAAAAATGAAACTGCCCTTAATGAAATGCTAAATCAACCCCAAACTTAAATCAATTCCCAAACTTAAGGCGCATGACTGGTGTGGAAACCTAAACATGCCACCTCTGAGACAAAAGCAGGGTGTGGGAGGGGCTCCAGTTCTGCCCAACAACTCCGCCCAGTCTTATGAGAGACTGTCTTCTGCTCTGTCAACCCCCAGGGGGAGAAGGGGACTTGGGGGGCAAGTTAAAATGGTGCTGTTGATGGCCATGCAGTTCATGCCACCTTGACTTTCTGGCCCTTACAAGCCATCGGGAGTCTGTGTGGACTGGTGGAGCTTCTCTGGCCTTATACGCATTGGTTTGGCTAAACAGCTCCGTACCTGACCCCGCCCTCTTGCCGTAAAACAGCCTTAGTAGCCATTTACATGTGTCTGGTGCTTTTTGCTGTCATCCTCGTCCTGCAACAGGATCCCAAATGGAAAAGAAGGCTGCTTCCTCTTCAATAAAGGACTGAAGACTTAGAGGGAAATTTGGCTTTTTTAAAGGTAGTTGTGCAGCTTTCTCATTTCCTCCTGACGGGAGGCAGACAATGCAGGCAGTGATAGTGAAAGCAAGCAATGCTTTATGTTTGTGGGGCACCTCATGGTTCTGTGGAGTACACAGCAGGCATTGTTCTCCATATTTTACAATTGCAGAGACAGGCTCAGGTAGGGCTAGAACTTGTCCAAGGCTCACAGCTAGGACATAGCAAATCTGGGGCTGGTACCCGGGTAGTCAGACTCCAAATGCTGTGCTCTACCCACAGTAATATTCGGCACTGCCCCAGAGAACTATAATAAAGTGCTTCTGATGTGAGCTGACAGAAGCTTCTAGAATCAGAAAGGGAACGAAGTCCACACAGAGGACTAAGACACTTATTCTAGATGTGGTGCCTCAAGGAGAAGTCTGTTTCATCTGGAAGACGAGAATACTTCACGTGTGTCTTCCTGGGTGGCTTTTCTTCAGGTTGAGATTTGTCCTCGTCACAATTGCTTCTCTTCTGTGGTGAGTGTTCCCCCACTCGTTGTTCTCTGAGTCAGCAAACAGCGATGAAGTAAAGTTCTCTCCCATTTTTCTCATCCTTATTCCTGAGTATAAAATCTATTCCCTTTCAGATCAGAAGGTAAGGAATAATTACAGCAGCTAACGTTTTGTGAGCACTAACAATTGAGGGTGTGGCTTGCATCACTCCTTTTATTCTTCCCACATCCGTATTAGTAGAGGTAAGGAGAATAGTTCCCATTAAACAGATGGGGAAAATAAGTCTTAGAAATTTTAAGTAACTTGTCCAAGGCTGCATAGGTGAGGAAAAGCAGCATGAACTGGAAATTAAGAGGCTTGTATTCCATTCCTTTCCCTACCGTTAACTTGTCGTGCAACCATCAGCAAGCATTTACCTTACTAGGGCTTCAGGTTCCCCATCGTAACCATCAGAGCCTTTATAAAGCACCTACTCTGTGCAGGTCACTGGACTTTGCTTGCATCATCTCATTTCACCCTCACAACAACCCTTTGGCATTGTACTGTTTTTATGTCCATTTCGCAGATGAGAACACTGAGGCTTAGAGGTAATAAGTAACATGTCAGGGTCACACAGCCAGGAGCTGCCTGAGCAAAGCATCCATGCACTCAACCATAATGCCCTGTGCCTCCCAGAGGTAATCCCTAAGGCCTCTCAACTCTGACTTTCTATCATCCGTTATTTTATCTGCCTAATTAAACTTAGTGTACATTTTTCTTCCCAACTATTGTAGCTCTGTACTGAGGTCCTGCAGCATTTCAAGGAACATGCATTATCTTCATTTTATTCCCACTTTATAGATGCAGAAACGGAGGTGGTTATCAAATCACCTGCTCAAAGTAATACAATTAGTGTGGGGCAGGAGTCTTCAAAGTCGGGCCTGCTGAGTTCCGGTGCCCATGTTAACATACATTCTGCAGAGCTGACACTCAGATACTATGTTTCCTGCCTCTTGACCTTGACCTCATAAAGCAATGAAGTCATGATCCCTGAGCATCTTCTCTGTGGGAGATGGCGGCAGTTTTCTTGATGCTAACAGCAGACTCTCGGGAACCAGAACAGGGCTGGAATCCCCCCGCTCTTCCACTTACCCGCTATGTCACTCTGTGCATGTTACTTCACCTCCGTGAAATGATTTTGCCATCTATAAAATGGTAGTAGTAAATGCACCCACCTTCAAGAACTGCTGCAGAGATTCGATTAGATGTTCCGTGCACAGCTTCTTGCATAGGGATTGATAGAATGTAAGTGCTCAATTATTGTTACGGAGAACAGCAGTGGACCTCATAGCGTCACCAGACGGAGCCAGCCCAGGACGATACCCAACTTTGCACGGGGCTTCTGCTGCTTCTCCTAGCAGGCACCCTGCTTGTTCCAACTGCAGTGAGCATTTAGCACCTTCTTCTGCCCTCAGGATTTTTTCACTTCCTTTGTCCTGACCCAGCTAGAGGAGCCTCTTGTCCTTTCAATAAAGGAAAAGAAAGTAGAGACAATTTATCATCAATTTTAGAAGTAAGGGACTGAGGTGGAAAGAATGGGGGTTTCATCTGCTCAGACCTGGGTTCAAATGTGGATAACACGTAAACCTCCTTAAGCTTAGATTATCATTCTAAAATGAGAATAATAATGCCCATTCCTGCAGAATTACCAGTAAGACGAAGAAGGAGAATAGTTATGGCGTGCCCTGGCATGTAATAGGAAAAGGACTGTTATTTTTAGATTGGCCAACCCATTTGCATTGGGCAGTTTGTGGTGGGTCATTGAGAAGTGATCTGAGTTCTACAAATGTTCCTCCCTCATTTTAATTGGCATTGTTTGTATTCTGAACTTCTTCTACTCCAGCTGTGGCTGGTGGGTCTCTTATAGCATGTGACTAGCAAATCACTTTTGAATAACACATGTGGCTATTTAATTTTGATTGAGTAGAGAAAGATGAGCACAAGGAAAGCAGTATGCCCCGTCAGGATGTTTAGAAGCCTGTTTCCTTTACTTCAGCCCAGAGTTGGAGCCTCGGAGCCATCGCTAGGTTCATCCTTCGAAGAATCAAGGGGCTCCATTGGCTGGATAATTATTCTGCTTGTTTATTCTGTTGTGGCTATTTGAGAAAGGAGCTTCCTATGTCAGGAGCACAAAGCAGAGGATGGCTTCGAAGGTCTTCGCGTCATTTTTGCCATTGAGTGTTGGTGTTGGGTGAATCTTCAGGCACTTCCTGTCACTTTCTTCTTGACATCTTAGCTTTCTTCTGTTCCTTGTCCATCTTCCCGTCTTGTTCTCTCTCCTCTCTCCCTCTTTTCCCATACCTCTTACTTGCAGGCCCCAGCTCTCCCACTGTTGGGTGATGGAAGACACGTCTTTATTTACCTTCTCTTCTGCCATGTGGAGAAATTACCTTTCCAGCAGTCCTGGACTTGGCGGTGGCATTCATACGAGTAATACATGTTCAATGTTTCTAAATTCTACTTACTTTAGAAATGCAAGAATTACTAGTCTCTGTCTTATTTTTTTTCCCTTCCTCCCTATTCCTCTCTGCTCACAGCCTTAAGTCTAATTTCTTCTCTCTCTCAGTTTATCCAGCTCATATAATTTGGCTTTTCATTTTGTGAATGAAGATAATTTGTGAATAGAAATTACTTCCAAATGTTTCAAAAATATTTTCTAACTATTTGCTTTAACTTAGTTTTCTGAGTTTTTTTTTCCTTTTTTTCCCCCCCAATAAGGAAGTAAGTGTTTCCAGGGAAATAGATCCTGGAGGAAGAAAGGATCAGATTGCCCTCTGTCCTTCTCTTCTGTTGATGACAGTTTGGGTCCCTGGTTGCTGAAGTAACTGCAGATATGGACTTGCTAACCCCTCGGGCAGGAGGAAGGCAATTCTGTTGAGACCCTTATATCTGAAGTCCCAGAAAGGAATAGCATAGGAGGAAAGAGAGGGGAGGAAGCAGCTGAGCTCTGAAAATACAGCTAGTCTGGCAGCTAAGAGAATCCGCACGTTGGTGTTTTAATTTTAGGCTTATTCTCAAGTTTGAGTTGATTCTAAGGTATCTCCTGAGGACTGACTTTGTCCTTTATCCAATCAGGCAACAAACATTGACTGAATCCTTCTTTCTCTCTGAATGCTGAGACCTTGGTGATACAGAGATGGGTGACCAAGGGTCCTGCCCCCCAACAGATCTCTGTCACACACACAGGGAAAGCAGATGTGCAAGCAATCACTTATAACACAAGACTAAATAGGTCCCAACTGCTTCGTAGGAAGTGAGTAGGGAGAGGAAAAGCAGTACTTTATCTGAAGGTATCAGGGAGTGCTTTACAGAGGCTAGAAGGGTGCGTAGGAATTTGGCAGAAGGATAAAGTAGGAGAAGTACATTTCAAGAATAAAGAACATCGAGTAAGGCGATGAAATCCTGGGAAAGCATGGTGTTGTAGGGAACCACGTATTGTTAACCCTGAAGTGAAACATATATAGGCAGCTGACGTATCACTGGAGGGGGTACTGTAGAGAAGGGCCAGACAACAAACAGCCTTTTATGCCATACAAATGTGTGTTGGGATTGGATTCTTAAGTGATGGGAAACTGGCGAAGAATTCTGAATAGAGGAGGAGGTGGAACAGTCTGGCAGCCCCGCGCAGAATGAAGTGAGTGGCTCAAGACTAGAGGCAGTAGAAGCTGAGGAGGCTGCTTCAAAGCCCAGGAAGCAGAAAACGTGACCAGAACAAGGATCGAAACAGAAGCAGGGCGGGCCAAGAGGAGAGCAGATAGGAGAGAGACATTCTGGAGGCTGAATGTCCAGGTGTGGTCGTTGACTAAATCTGGTGGGAGAGGAGGAAGACACCAGGCAGGCCTCTGTCTAAGGAATGAGACTTTTGCCCCGTCTTGGACCGAGTAAGCTGGGGCTGGCCTCTGGAAATGGGGCAGCTAAGAGAATGTTCCTGTTCCTATAATTCAGATATGTCTGTTCAGTCAGTGCATGTCAGCCGTGCTGGCTGATGCGGGAGGTTCTGGGACAAAGAATATACTTCCTAAGTTATTGTCACACGTGTAATGTAAAAGTTAGAATTGGATTTAATAAACTCCGATTTTGTCACTGAATGATGTTTTAAGGACAATAGCTGCTAAAGGAAACAAAAGGCTTTACCCACTTTTTCAGTTCGCTTGAAATGACATTTTTTTAATCTACCTGGTGATTTGAGTGCCTAAGGGAAAGGAACAGTCAGGGTGCAGATAGCTTGAGCTCGGCTTTAGAGGGGACGTGGATTTCTACTCATGTGACAATTAGGTCCTGGGTTCTCTGAGGGTGAGGCTGGGTTTCGGGTGGTCAGGGATTAGTGTTAGGATTCACAATTGGCATGAGACTTGGGGATAATGTTGAGGATACAGGCAGGCTTACTAGTCAGGTTCCTTCAGACCTCTCCCCACCCAAACACACACCGCTGAGCTACAAAAGCCAGGGCTAGGAGCTGTAAGATGATCCCTAAGACATCTTTAGTACGTGCTTGGAGTCTCCCATTCTCCAGAGGCAAGTGAAAAAGGGCTCAAAAAGCCCTGTCTTCACAAGGCCAGGGGCACAAACACTGATTCTCAGAGAGAAGGACTTGGAATAGACAGTGACTGAGTCCCGCTTTTCTTGGCCTCCTATGGAGGTTAATTTTATGCTTTTTAGGGGGGACGGGGAGGCCAGTGTGCTCCTACAAGGTATTTTTCAATCATGATATGTTTGACCTGGTTATCACTGTTTCCTATTGTGGGGGTTTTGCTGTCATTTGGTTCGTTTTCTTGAGAAGAGTGTTGCCTGTCCTCTGGCGGCCACTTGAATTTCGGCAGTGTGGGTAGCAGATCCTGGAAACAATTTCCATTGCTACGTTGGGGTGTGGCTTTTAGTGATTCGTGGTTGGGGAGGATGAAACTTCCACCAGCGGGCTTCCCAAACTGAAATACTGGCTTTTCTGAACTTTGAAAGTTGCTAAGATACTGTGTCTTTGGACATGGTCCAGGCTGTTCCTTCCACGCTCACAGCTTTGATGGAATATTTCCTCTCCCTGATATCGTTAGATAGGTGACGTGCCAAACCAAAGTTAGAACTGTTACAAGACATTTCTTTGAGTGCAGTTTCCTTGGTTTGCCCATTCATCTGCTGTGCTGGAAGAGAAAAACTAAAATCAAAAAAGCTCTATTAAATAGATGTGCCAACTAACGAGAAAAAATGAAAAGTTTCTTCAACTTTTATATGCTCGGAATTGTCTCACAAGCATATTTTTGTTCCTTTTCTCTGTTTAAAAATTGATAACCTAGAAATAAAGTTGAGAGAGGGCTAAGGATGGTTTGTGGCACAAAAGTGGCACCTACTGGTAAGCCTTGGCAGAAATGTGAAGTTTAGATTTGTGCATGACCTTGACCAAAGTTATGTCCTCCTGAGAAAGCTTCCTAATGATTTTCTGTGTCTGGAAGGGCAAACTCTCTTTAGATGTATAAATATTAAAAAGCACTTCTTAGGCATGAGGGCACTGGTTTCAGGGCTACAGAATGACTTTTTCAGCTTGTAATTAAAAACATCTACTGGATAACTGACCAGCAGCGCTGTTTGCTTAGAGGAGCAAAAGATTTAAAAATGACTGGGTCGCACACTAAAGGAAAGTGACCTATGGGAATTTGCTCTTACCTCTGGTTTCTAGAAGCTTCTACCCAGCTCCCCCAGGTTCCTCCAGCCTTTGGGTTCTTGATATCCACAGCCTTCCTTTACTTCTGTCATTGGGATTTTTGCTTCATCTTGGTGAGATATATATATATATGTATGTATATATATATATGTTTTAATATATATTTAATATATACATATTATATATATATATATATATATATTTTAATGTTTTCATTTGTGTGTCTTTTCTCTGTATCTGAATCTATAGAACCATTCCTTAAGAGGAAATCGTGGCTCCCTCATATATGGTACACATTTGAGGTTCACAGGAGACATTCCAACACTATCTGCATTGAGCAGGCAGAACAATCACTTTTGGAGAATTATAAATTTTTCAAAATACCAAGGCTCTCCTACGTGTTTGAAATATATCTATTTCTTTTTAAAGGCAGACTCCATAGAATGATATAAGGGGAACATAAATGATCAGGGAAAAAGAGAGGTGACTTATCCAGTGGAAAAATGGAAGAGAAGGGAGTTGAGATCTACCCCTTTTCAACTGTAACAGGCTCTTTCTGATCATTTTCTCATGCAGTCTTCAAAACAATCCTAGAGTGTGGGTACCATTACCCAATACATAGATGGGAAAACTGAGGCCTAGAGATGATTTACCCAATGCTGTGTCACAAGTATTTGGTCCTGTTAGGAGTCCTTCTGACTCTAAAATCCATATTGCACCCCGGGTGACAGAAAGACAACCTTTGTTCGTTTGTTCATCTATTCCACAAATACGCATTAAGTACCTTTGCTGGGGGCACAGTACTGAGGAAGAGCAGACAGAGCCGAGCCCCTGTGAAGCTGACTGTCTGGTGTCACTCAGACGCTCCTCATCCCAATTTGCTCTTTGCCCTGGGTTTTGTTTTGTTTTGTTTTGTTTTTAACTCCTGAGGGGAGGAGTTGACAGATTGTGAACATCAATAGTTATTGAATTGGTTTTGTCCCAAGGCTTCTTAAAAATAGTTTTCAATGAGTGCCAAGCCCTAAATGTATCCCGAGTCCTAGTGAAAGAAATCAGAGTGTGTTATGTTGTGATTGTCCAGCTACCCTCAGCCATGAGCTGTGGTGTCAAGCTTTTTCTCAGGAGGCCTGTTTTCCTCCACAACTCTTCAGCTTTCTACCACTTGGGTTAAGTTTTGCTTGGTGCGTTTGATATAAATGCCTTCCCGGCATTGCCGGGTCAGGATTAGAATAAAATGGAAGGAGGCAATGAGGAGAGACAGGGTTTTAGAGCTGGTAGAAAGACTCCAGGAGATGAAAGGTTCCCGTCATCAGTGGTCATACCAAAGCATGTGTAGTGTTTCTTTGTTTTTATTTGCAGTCTTGGTTGGGGATGGGTGCATGGACGCAATTGATACAGAATGAGTTTAGAATTGTTTCTGATTTTCCGAATTGTTTTTTTCATCCTCTGAGGTTGGTGCCTTGGGGTCACCCCTGCCCACTCTGTCCACTCAATGTCACACTTGAGCATCTTTCTATCCAGCCTGCACTCTGTAAGCAACATTGCATGTGCCAATCCCCATGGCCTGGATCATTTTACATCCTCTTAAACACCCCCCACTTCACTCCTCTTTCTTTAATCAGTGGGAGAAGTTCAGTTGCCCTGAATTAGCCCAACAGCTTTCACTGCTGTTGGCATGTGACCTAATAGAGTTGGTAGAGAGGGTTCTTTAGAGGTGCTGGTCCTGACAAGGAAAGCTTTTGTAATCTTGCCTTTGTTTAGAAATATGAACTTCGAAACCCTACTGCAGAGAGTGTCGGCAGCCACGCTGATCCACGGCCTTGGGCAAATTCATTTGAATTGCTTTGAAATTGGATATTCAAAATTCAATAAAAATAAGCCAGCCTGATGGTACAGCTGCAGCATTTCACCCATCCAGCTGGGTAAGCCGCGATCGTTTCCAGGGCTCGGACTAGCAAAGCTTGAGTGTGATGGGAAGACAAGCATTGGAGCTGCCAGAGAACTCTTTCTGGCAGCCCAGCCGGTCCGCGGCTTCCTGCCAGCCAACTCACGGAGCAGGGCTGACTTTGGCACGAAGTGGCTCCTCTCGCTGGCCTGCCCAGGCGGGGACGAAGTGCCTGCCTCAGTCATGGCCAGGGTCCAGGGGGAGGGAATGCCTCAAGGGCAAATGGATGGGGTGTCAGAAAAAAACAATAAAATCACAACACTCCAGTTGTTTGGAGAGTGGCTGGACTTCCCAAATACTCTGCCGCAGATCCAGAGCCATCAGATGCATAGGCAGGTTTAATTAAATCGTATGCAGATGTAGACAAACACCATAATTTGCCCTTGAGCAAATGCTACTGGTTTTTGCCTATAAAGGGGAACCATGGCATCCTAGGTGGTGGTCTGTTTTCACTCCTGCTGGCACGTCCCTCTTCCTCGTTGTCCATTTGGAAAGGCTATTTATTCTACCAGGGATTTTAAGAGAAGGCTATTCTCACTTCCCTCTAAGACTCAAGCTGTTTGATTTCCCTGTTTCATGATGGGGTATCACAATGATGAATAAAAACTGTGAGATGCCTACAAGACATATACATATATGGGAGGGGCTATATTTACTTATTTATTTATTTAGAGTGAGAAAGAGACCTATAAAGAGAATCCATATGTGGGAAGTGTGTCTCGTTACCCCTGAGAAACCTGCTGAATTTTCATAGTCGGCCCCATCATACCCCATGCATGAGTCTAGACTCTTTTTCGGAATTGGTGTGTGTGAGCAGCCTTGAGTCCGATTCCTGGAGAAATACATGGGTTACCCTTTTGATTGTCACACCTGTGCCACCCACAGTACCATCCCTAAAGAGGGGTAATTGGAGCGTCTGCTTGCAGGGACGTGGTGAGCGGCCCACTCCATTGGCCTGTGTTCTATATCACCAACCACTCAAGGGCCAGCCGTGAAATTTAATTTGGAGTTTTACAGACACATTCTGAATCCGAAATCTCAATAATAACTTTCCCTTTGCTCAGCCTTTTAACTGTGAAATTCAGTTGGGGACTTTCGAAGCAGCAGGTAATGTCACAGCACTCCAGAGGGATTTTGCCAGAATTCTAGTAAAGTGCTTGCAAGTGTCATTTCCATATTTAACTAATTTCAGTTTTTAATTAGCTCCATGTGAAAAATGAGAGTTCACGCTGAGCTCCTCTGTCAGCACAGACGCTTGTTTCCTTTCTAGGATCTCAGGACAATTAAGAAAAAAAAAATCGTTGATGCTACAGTAAGTGTGATCATCCATGGCTCTCTCAAGCCATACCCGGCTCACTGACAGTAAGGAGGTGGCTCTGCCAGGCTGGCTTGCCAAACTGGGAAAGAGCAGTCTGGAAAAGGGTTGTCGACGCAGATTTGTGGGTCCCAGGACCTGCATGATTTCTTAGCTGCAGATCGTATGTTCTCGACCCTGAATGCTCCATGATGACCTGAGACTACTCGTTGAAAGAACACTGTATGAAATAGCTAACTACAAAAATGGTATTTTTATGGGAAACAGGTTTCCTTGGTGGCCTCTGTGTACTAAACGCCTGCATCCGAGTGTACCTAGAAGGTCACTCGATTTCAGATGCTTAAGGCCCGTTGCATATGAAAGTCATTTCTTTATGATTAAGTTCCAAAATGCAGTACAGACATGGAAATTTGTTAATCCTACAGTCAAAGTGTAAATGTACCACTTGGGACTAACATGCAAATGAAAAACCCCATACTCTTCAAAAAAAATGTATTGAGAGGTTCTGTTTTGCATAAACTGAAAAATATTTGATGTGATCAGGTTTCTGAAACAATTTCCAGGAAGCCAAACAAATGCAGGGCCTGCATATCATTTGCATCCCATCCATGCTAATGGCATTATTTGTTTAAGAGAGAAGATTCATTAAAAGTTTTGAAAATGATTAAAGTGGAAAAGTGTTTGACACTTCCCTTTAGTAGCAATTCTTGGAAACTGGTTTGGTTGGAAAGTGGAATCCTTTTTTCCCCCCCATGTGTTTTAGTGTTGGGTCATTGATAATGGACATGAACAGATGACATGATAGTCCAAACACAGGCTTCTCCAGCAGGAACTAAATATTGGAATTCAAGTGCCAAAAAGAAGCCTCAAGTATTGGGTGTCTGTGGTGTGATTGGGGAGCAAAGTAGAACACGGTAAAGTTCTCTTGCGTGTTCTCTTCTTTACTGGTGAGGCATGGATTCCAAAGAATAGACACCAGTTTGTGGATCAGGCAGCCTGCCTTTTTGGTATAGAATGAGAGCTGCATGCATCCAGTGGGTTGGCAGAAATTCCAGCATTTTGAGATCTATTTGTACAAATCATACCTGAAAAGATGGAGGCATAAAGAGACCCCCCAGAAGTTGTTTAACCGACAAGATCTGCCGCAAGGACTAGTGCTGACCAGTAAAGAAGGCTTAATTACCCAGTGAGGGTTGAGGCTGGGATGTGACCTCCCTCTTCAGTTCCCATCTAAGCCCAGAGGCTGTGGTACGCCTCCACCAGGGTTGTGATGGGGACCCACCTGAGATGGGGAGTGGATTTGTGAGCTAAGGAAAAGCACAACTTCAAATGCAGTGTAGTCTGTTCAGTTGTCTGGGGAGAACTGTGGTTTGGCGCTTTTAGATTCTTTTGCTCTTCCCAAGGTGTGGTCTCAGATGGGCCTCTTCTGAGTTTCCAGCAGGGGCAGTTGCAGTCACAAGAAGCATGTCCTTACGTGAGGAGGCTTGACCCACAGTTTCTGTGAGTGTTGAGGACCCCTCTCAAAATGCAAAGAGCAGGTAGAGGCGGCGTCCACCTCAACGTTTATCCACTGACATGGGCATTAGCAATTAGCAGTCCCATGACAGGAAGTCTGCATAATAGAATTGTGAGGGTAGCACCCTCGCTGGAGGGTGAGGTCGGGTGAGCAGCAGAGCGTGTGCAAGGTCACAGCCGTGAGACACAGAGAGAAATGCTGCGATGGGCAGCACTGTTAGAGGACTTTGTGTGAATTCCGGCCCCGAGAACGACACTGGGAAGCCACGGTTTTGGAACAGAGAACTTGAGTCTCCCTCTTAGGAGTCATCCGTTTCTTATGAATTTATAGAAGAAATGTTTTCTCATACAAACTAAGAGAACAGACTCCAAACTCCAGAGTGCCCAGGATCCAATCCCACTTTTTCTACTTACTAGCTATGTGAGCACAGGTGAAATACTTAACCTTCCTGTGATTCAGTTTCCTCCCTGTCAAATTGGCACAATAATAGCACCTGTCTCATAGCAGTTTTGGAAAGATTAAGTGAGATGGTTTTTGAATAGCCCTTAGCACAGTGCTTGACAAAAGAAGGAGGTAAATAAAGACTGTTTTGATTGTGCTAGGTTCTGGGTGTGCAACAGTGAACCAGACATTCTTAGTCATTGCCCTTCCAGAATACACTGGAAGTAGCCTCCCCGGATAGGGCCAGTGCAAACGAATCACTCAACAACTGTTCAAGGGTCAGTCGGCCTTCCAATGTCTACAGGAAATCAGGGTATCGAATTAGGAGTGTGGAATACGACCGTGTCAGCAAAAAAATAAATTAGCTAAAGCCACTTATTAGAATGATAATTCTTCCCATGGATAAAGTGGTTACAGGCGCACCTGCCAGGAAATGAGCTACACACGTGCATATGCACGTACACACACACACACACGCACACACACAAGATGACCCCGAATCACATTTCCCAGAAATACTGTAGAGCGTCAAATCACCCTCACTCAGTGAGAGTTGGTTCCTGACCATGGAACGAAGCAAAGAGTTGTGTGGAAAGGGCGTTGAAGGTCAACTCTGACATCATTGAAACTAAGGAGTCTGTTCTAAGTGCATGGGGCTTTCCCAGAAGAAGAAATCCAGTCTTCCCCTTAAATCCAGACATGCTGCCCAGAGACCCCTAGACAGGCTTTTGTTTCACTAAAACTATCAGATAACTCACCCAGTTTTTCAGGCACTGTGGAGTCTGTTACCAGATTGGAGAACACAGAGGAAAAGTTGCTCGGCTCAAAATCTTGCCTAGCTCTTACCTTGCCCCTGGACAGGCTTTGTGTATTCTAAACCCAACCTCGGTGCTTTACCCCATAGCTCAGCATTCTTTCTCGGATACTTGTTGCTGAAAAAAAAATCACTCCTCGTGACCAGGATAAGTGTTCTCTAACGAAAAAGACAGTCAAACTTGTTGGTTTTCCTACTTTTGGCAATATAACTGAACTTCATCTTTGGGTGGCTCTATTCTGTGTTAAATATTCTGACAGAGAATGAATCTCTCTTTAAGTCTTGTTGTTTCGCATTCGTTTCTGGCTTCATTGTTTCCCTCTGTGTGGAATGTTTCCGTAACAACTGTTTGTGCTTGCTGTCTAAGAAGCTCAGCTCACAGGGTACTATAGCAGATTTATGTGGCAGTAAGAAGACATCACCTATTACTTTATGTAATAAACTTCCTTTCAGATGGGAGAGAAAACACGGCTGTGCCTCGACTGCAGGGCAAGTTTAGTAAACAGTGACAAGAATCAACACTGTTGGCGCAAATGGAGCTTGCCGAGAGCCCAGCGTTCCAGACTTTCTGCCCAGACTAGATAGGAGCAGACCTTCCAAACAGGTAGCAGGGAGCATTCTAGGAAGAGGAAACTGACATCCAGACTAAGAGATGGGCTCAGACCAGCTGGGAAGCCTCATGCTGACTCGCTCAATATCAGATGTCTTCAGGGAGTTTGCCAAGAGTCGGATCACAATTTCATCCCAGCCGAATTTTCTGATAAATTCCTCAGATCCCACCCAGGACACAGTGCGGTTGGTAAAAAGCGTCACCCATATGCTTTACACATCAGACAGAGAGGCAGTTTTGACACTTCGTGGGAAGTGTAGGTGCCTGATACAGATTCTTATCTGGGCAGAGAACCATCCCAACGCTACATGGAGAAGAGGCTGGGGCACTGCTGGGCACGGACAGGGCTTTACTCCCCAAAGAACTCTACCTGGTCAAGGTTTCAAACCTTGTGGTAGATGCAACAGGGAAGCCTGACTGACCCCCACCGGTCCCCTTGGTGACGGCATTGCTAAATTCAATGTCAGGGTGTACCCTTGGGTTTGAGTTTCAGATAAACACTGAGTGATGCTTTTCGTATAAGCAGGTCCCAGACATTGCATGGGAAACTCCAATTTAACTGGCATCCTGTACTTTTATTTGCTAATCTGGCAATTTTACTTGGTGGCTGGGTTGATACTCAATACCCTCTTTGCACCTTCTTCAAGGCCAGACCCTGAATCCAGGCAGGGTCGATAGTGTCGGCTTCCTTCCTGGCTACAGTGATGGGTCCAAGGAAGGCCAGTGACCCAGCAGAGACATCAGCGTCCTTAGCGAGGATGTCTAACAGTGAAGCTGGAGAAATGAAGCACTCCCTTCTCTGGTGCCCCACGGGGTGGGGAGATGAGTCTGGCCTTCTTGGTGGCCGTGATTCCCCCTCATGGAGAAAGCTCATTGACGGAGCGTAAAGATGAGATCGATGGGCCAGCTACTCCTTCAGTTTCATGAGCTACCTTAGCAGCCTTCCAAATAGTCCCCTTTTTTGCTTAAGCGGGGCTGCGCTGAGTCACAGTGGTCCTAAGCTAATACGTAGCTGTTCGGCTCAAACTCCTGAGTTCTGCCTCATAGACTATAGAAAAAAGGAATTTGCCCTGGGACTGCTTACAGATAGGTATTTACAGACAGATGCTCCTGCCGTAACTACCCCAGTGGACCATCTGGCTTTGGGCAGCTCTGTGCCTGGTATCAGGGAAGGGGTTGCAGCCGTCCTGCCAAACAGCAGGGATCCCCCAAGCCCCAGTTACCTCTAGCCGTGGCTGCCCAGAGAGTGGAGGAGGGAGCCTTCCCTTCTTGCTATCTAAAAGCCACTGACTAAAATATCTTCTCTCTCAAAATCTCCTCCCCGCCCCCGCCCTAACGGACACAATGCCTAGTATGTTCATCCTTAGAATTTATGTTTGGCTTAAATCACAAGTCTCCTCTATAATTGTCCATCCATTAATGGTAGGCAATGTGACTTCGTTGTGGGGTGAATTCATGCATCAGGTTCCAACAGATTTTTTTTCAATTCTATTGAAATGGCCGATAGTTTGGAAAACAGAGTTCTGAGAGAGTTGGGTGGGAGTTCTGGAAACTTCCAGTGCGATGGGAAAGCATTCATACACGTGGCACTGCTAAATTTGGAGGTAGTACCAGTTACCACTCCGGTAACTGGTCGTCTGGGACAGGCCAACTGGACAGAGCAGGTACTAGAAGGAGAGGAGAGACTCTGAGAAGGAACGTCACCGGCTTCACCGCTTCACTTTGGCCCAGGTCTGCATCTGGCATTGTCTCCATCTTTCCACCCTGGCTTAAACATCTCTTTTCCATGTTGCATCACCCCAGCTGCTCTGCCACCCTCCCCACATGGGCAGAGACCTGTGTGCCTGGAGGGAAGTGTTGGGGCTCTCTCACCTCCTCCACCTTCGTGGAAATAGACAGGAGGGGCTTGTTCCTTCCCTTCCTGTTCTCTTTCACTAATTGCTGGCAGGCTCACTTCATTCGTACCAGCAGTTCTCAAACCTGAGCCTTCATCAGAATCACCTAGAGGGCTTGTGAATCCACAGATCCCTGGACCCCACCCCTGCCTGAGTTTCTGATTTGCAGGGCTGGAAGGAGGCCCCGTAATTTGCATCTCACAAGTTCTCAGGGGACGCTGATGCTGCTGGTCTGGGCACCCCAGTCTAAAACCACTGGCCCAGACTGTGAGCGGTTTGAGGCCGGCAACGTCTCAGTCATCCCTGCACCCCAGAGACCACCTCAGCACCAGGCACAGAGTAGAAGGGTAGGGAAAGCAGGTTAACTGAACTCTCCCACCCTGTCCAAGCCTTTGTTTGCCCTGTGGCAGTGTCAAGGCTGATCACGTGAGCACCCTGGGTCTGCAGATATCAGTTAAACGCGGAAAATGTTGCTCTTGAACGTGGTTTTTACACAGTGGTGTTCCCAGAATATTAACATACCAGGTAATTAAAGGTGGCAGTCTGGGTGGAAAGAGGCAGGTTGGGGATGGTGCAGTGCTTGTCTTGAAGCTATATTCGCGCAGGAAACACACTCCTTGTACTGTGTATTTGTGGTTGCTTTGGAGAAGGTTGGTGGAAATCATTTAGAGTCTTCCCACTCTCCTTCCGCTCCCACCCCCCCTGCAGCTCCCAACCCTGCTTTGTGTTGCCACAGATATCACAGGAGCATGAAATGTGTGAGTCAGGTCAGCAGGTCTGAGGCTCCTCTGTAAAGCATCACTCCAAAAGGACAGTTTCAGGAGTCAGTGCAGTAAGGTGGAAGCAAATGAGACCAGGGAGCTGTGCTTCTCAGTAATGCCGTGATGACCTCTGCCAAGGTGTGTAGCCCTTGTCAGGCTCTGTAACCTCTTCTGCCAAATGAGTCTGGAGGAGATGATCCCGAAGTATTTTCCGGCATAGGCATCTGCGGTTTTAATTCAGAAGGCAGGCCATCTCCAATTTAGGAATGGGCTGTCTGCTTGCAGCCTACCTATTTGGAATCAAAGAGACTTTTCTCCAGAGAGACAGTGTTATTTCTGATCAGTCTACATAATAACTGTTGCTTGTTGAGCTCTTAGCTCCGTGTCAAGCTAAGTGTTTTGCATACTTTATTTCATTTAATGTGACAGCCCCCCACCCCCTGCAAGGCAGAGAGTTTTAACACTCCCATTTTACAAATGAGGAAACTGAGGGTCTGAGAGGTCAAAACTTGCCCAGAGCCTCACAGATACTAAGGGCCAGGGCTGGGATTAGGACCTAAAGCCAGGTCTGCCTGGTTCCAAAGCTCCTCTAACCACCATGTTCCATTATTTCCACCAAAGTATATTTTAACCACAGTGCACCTGAAATGTAGAGTCTAGCCTTTAGACGGAAGACAACATTATTTTCTTGGCACTTTAACTGTAAGAGGCAGAAAGCGTTGTAGTTAAGAGCTCTGAGCCAGAATCCCCAAATTCAAAGCCCGGCTCTTCCACTACTGACGGAATGACCTTGGGCAAGTTACTTGATGTCTCTTTCCCATTGTTTCTTTTTAGCTATAAGTGGGTAGAATAAAAGGATCTGTTTCTAGGGCTATTGTATTAAGGGATTAATATGTTTAAGTTGGACCATGTAAACTTACTGACGTTCTGCCATATATAATCTACAAAGAAATGACAATTTTATGTCTAAATATTTCAAGTTCTTAGAGCAGTGTATAGCACATAGTATTTTTGTTAGTGTTGGCTCTCGTTCTTATTGAAAATTGCATTGAGAGTTTGCAGTGTCTGGGTGTATATAGGAGGTGCTCTGTGATTGCTGGTGAATTTAGGAATTAAGTAGGAACTGGATGCCCAGGAACACATCTGTGGTAGCCTGGGCTACAGAGACCCCCGTCCCCCCACCAGGGCTGGGTGGAAGGCAGGCAGGGAGGATAAGAACTCTTGGACTCTAACAGATTCCAGACTCTCTCAGCATCACCCTGGCGTGAAGTGGGCAAGCTCTCAGCAGGATGGACTGGCCCCACAGATGGACGCGGCCTTTCTGAAGCAGTCTTTGTCCTCTGGCCCTGAAGAAGTGACAAAAATCCTTCAGGGTAGAGGGCATGGGAGGTTAGGTCTTATGGTTTGCTTGTGTTTTGCTTTTATACAGCTAGAAATAATGAGCAGAGACAGGCCCGGGGAGCCGTCCATCCAGCCCATTCCTCTACGGCTGGTGTTTTTTCAGGCCACTGCAGAGGGCAGGGAGAACACAGAGATAGGGGTGGTCCTTTGGGGACAGAAAGACAAATGTGATCAGTGAGATGTGACCTACCCGGGGTAATGCTTCCCCAGGTGTGACAGGCATACGACTGGTACCACACACAGTGTGACCTTGTGTGGTGTGTGCAGCACACTTCTTTATTTCAAGAGTTAGAAGTTTATTTCACTGTATTACAAAACCTTATATCATCAAGCTTTTCATTTCACAGGTATTATTTTGGGATGAGGCTAATGGATTAAAGTTTTAAAGGGGGGACTGATTTTAAAATATGGTAAGGAAAGAACAGCACCAGTGAAGGTCAGATTGAATAAAAATCATGGGTATGGTCAACGATGACCAAGGTTAGGGACCCACTGGCAGAGGGTCGAGATGCATCTGCATATCCCTGGCTCTGGCTGTGGTAGCTGTGTCAGAGTGGGCAAGTTATTTAATCTCTCTCAGCCTTGGTTTTCTCATCTGTAAAATGGGAATAATAGCTCCTTCCTTAAAGTGATTTTTTTTGGGGGGCGGAGGGTGCTCAAATGAGAAATGCCTTAAAAGTAGGTAGTGATTGAGAGTTAAAATTCAATAGATATTGTTTATTACTATTACCGTTATTATCCTTAGGCTGGTATACTGTAAGACCTTGATTCATTGCATTTTTTTTAAACACAAGTTGTCAAGCGTTTCTTTCACTCAGTAAATATTTCTTGGACACTGGTGTGCTCAAAACCCGATATTGTTTACGGGGACAAATTCAGAGAGCGGGGATGAAGAATCAGTTTCATCTTTCAAGGTGCTCAGGGCTCAAAGTTTGGGGGAGGAAGGAGGTAAGATAGTCAATCATGACGTAATTATCATGTGAAGCCATAAATGCTGTAAGAGGTGTGGGTACAAAATACCCCAAAAGCGTGAGGGAGGAAATCAGCCTAGAAGAACCCCATTCAGCCTCCATGGTCTAGAACTGCTCTGTCTAACAGGCACATGTGGCCCCTAAGCAATGAAACGTGGTTAGTGCGATGCAAGAGCTGAATTCTCCACTTTACTTAATTGTAATTAATTTAAATTTTAAAACTGAAGCCATGTAAAATATTTTTTCTGTTTAATACACTTCTGTTGTTTTGACAGGACCACATTTCACTCGAACCATGGAAAATTTAGCATCTGAATGGAGATATGCTCTAAGCATCAAATACAAACCAGATTTGGAAAACTTGGTGCAAAAAAACCGAAAATGTGAAATATCTCATTAATGGTTTTTATGTTGACTACATTTTGAACTGATAAGAATTTGGATCTCCTAAGTTAAAAGCATACCATTAAATTCATTTTTACTTATTTAATATGGTTACTAAAAAATGTTAAGTCATATATGAGGCTCGTGTCATATTTCTATTGGACCAGAAGCAGAATCCAAATGACATTCCAAGTTGAAAGGTGCAGAAGTTCAGAGGAGAAAACCAACCCCAGTCACCACCTTCAGGTTTCTGGCAGACCTGAAGGCAGGGCTTAGGCCGCTGGTCCTGGGGCTGCCGAGGACCGAGAGAGGTGTCTCTGAGATTTATTCCTATCTGTGGGAACTCAGCAGAGTTGCCAGATTCAACAAATTTAAAGAAAAAAAAATCTGGCAACCCTTGACCTTAGGCATGTTGTAGAACTGCAATAAGCCTCCTTCTCTTCATTTGTAAAATAAGGATAAGAAAGACTTACCTCAGGAGGGTCTGAAATGAAAGATTAGGTGAAATCAGTTAAGACTAGTAGGGGTCATATTTAGAAACTTAAGCCTAAAAGAGCTAAGTAATGAAAAGTTGGGGAACTTTATAAGCGTGTTTATCTTTCTTGAGCTCTGAACACACGGGTCAGGAAGAATCTCTCTTCCAGGCTGGTATTAGAGGGGACACCAACCCCCAGCTAGAGGTGAATTGGGATACAGCTGGATTGGGATCTTCCAGAGAGTTATGGGGCTTGGGGAACATGAGCCGAAGCGAGGAGGGAGGTTAATTATGAACCATGTCTTACCTCTTTCTGCTGTCACTGTATGCTCTGCGTAAGCCAAAATGCAACCGCAATTGCAATGCCGCGACCTGTTGAGAGAAATGTGTACCTTTAGCAGGAAAAACTGTGTGGGACTTGAGTGTCACATAAAAACCCCTGAAATTAGCTCTAGTAAGTAAACTGTCACAAAGTCAAAATAAGTCAATTGTGCCATTTATCTAATTGCAGATGAAAATGGAGTTCTTTTTTTATGAGTGTAGGTGGCTTGTGTTCCAAAAAGAAAGTATCCTTTCTTATTTCCAGATTCACTGTCTCCCAGTAAAAAGTTGACCATGTTGATATTGGCATATCAGAGGACCAGGATGCTTTATTTCTGGGAATTTTATTTCCCACTAGATGACCAGGCCCTGAGAGAGAAAAGTAATTTCTTTTTTTTTTTTTAACACACGGTTTCTTTCCATCAAAATCAAATTTAAAGTGTTTCAGGTTAGGCATGTGAAATCCACTTAACTAAAAACCATTTAAGAGAAAGATCAAGCCAAATTTGCTAGCACAAGGTTTTTTTTATTTCTGAGTTAAAAAAAAAAAAAAAAATCCTTGAGCGAACCATGTCAAAAATTAAAAATTGAAAAGAACACGAGCAACCTCCCCATGTGCCTAATTTGGCCTCGCTGAACAAATGACCAAATTGAAATGAGAATTACATACAGGATTTGCTCAACATTTTTATTTCTTCAATTCATTTCTCACTCTTGAAAAACGACCGCATTCACATGCAGGAGCGAACATGTCTTTATCGACCATGGATGGCATCCTTGGTCCAGGCAGAAACAGAAAAATGGTGATTTTAGATTCTAGTTGTGAATGAACTTCTGTAATAGGAGTAATTTGTCATGGAAACCCAATCTAATGAATGGAGGATCAGGAAGGATCATAATGCCTCTTTTGTTGACTAATTTATTAACAGGTTATTTTTGCACATGCCCTACCTTGGAAATAGTAGTAACAAATATCTTAAACGGGTGAGAGAAGAATTCTCTGCCATCCCTTGTTATCTCTTTATAAGGCATCGCATTGCTCGTAGATTTCAGAATTGCCTGTATTTCTTTAAGGAGATGGAAGAGGACAATAGAAAAAACAGAGTCAAAAAACCAAGGTTCAATCCTGGCTCAGTCAGTCATCAGTTGTCAAGACCTTGGGCAAGTCATTTTACCTAGGCAGGGCTCAAGGTCACCATCTGTCCAGCAAAGGTCTGGGCCACATGACGCTTGAGCCCGTCTTGACTGTGGCTCTGCCATTCTGATGTAATGCAGGAAAAGAAGCCACAGCAGTTCCTCAGATAGAGGGTTCAGGCAAATGGGGGAAGAATACATCCCCAGTACTCATGGATGTTGGAGTTGAGCTGACAGTTGTTCTGCTATGAGCTGGGATGGTGCAGTACTCAGGTATTAGGTGTCACATGGCTCAGGTTCAAATCCCACCTCTACCACTTACCACCTGCATGCTACTTCAGCTCTCTGAGCCTCAATTTCTTCATCTGAAAAATGGGAAAATAATGTACACACTACATAAAATTGGTGTCTGGCATACACTACGGGCTCAGCAAAAGCCATGCTCACCACGGTTGTAGTGACAAAGTGACCCAAGACCCGGCAGGAAGTGGTACACATTTTTTTAGTGCTTCTGGTGTGTAGTACGCTCCCAGATCTCTGCCTCCTTTATACTGACAACACCATATAAGGTCACCTCTCTCCCCATAGAGATATAATTACAGAGCAAGAGAACGCTGCCCAGAGTGTGCTGGGTTCCATAACCAGCTGCCCCACCTACCAGCCCTGCTAGTTTAGGCAGATTTCCCATCACCTTTCTGCCTCCATTCTCTCGTCTATGAAATGGGAATCATAGTAGCACCTACCTCTAGGTTTACTGTAAAAGGTAAATAAGG
Source organism: Rhinolophus ferrumequinum (assembly GCF_004115265.2). Lineage (NCBI taxonomy): Eukaryota > Metazoa > Chordata > Mammalia > Chiroptera > Rhinolophidae > Rhinolophus > Rhinolophus ferrumequinum. The sequence goes on from NC_046307.1 coordinate 35,198,743, forward strand.
TTAATGCCTGTAAAGTGCTTAGCACAGTACATGACCCTGAGTCAGTACTTTACAAAATGTTAGCCTTTATTCTAGCTGAGGAAAGTAACGCTCAGAGCGGTAAATTAGTTTGCACAGGGGTCGTCTGCTTGTGAGTAGTAGTATGGGGATTCGAACCCTGGCGGGAATGGATCCAGTATATCTCAGGGACGCAGGATAGGGAGAGCGCTCCTCCTTTCCCCTATTCCCAAGACCCTCTCCCCTGGCTGGGCTGCCAGTGTCAGGTTGCCCAGCTGTGGGCTCCAGAGTTCAACCAGAAGGCTCATTAGAAGCGGTTCGTTGGGGGCTGCCCGAGACTCAGAAAGGGAAATGAGTCCAGAACCTCCCTCTCTGGTGTGCTGCAGCCGAGGGAAGAGCCGTGCCCGAGGAACAGAGTATGGCCCGTCCCCTAAGTGCCATCTCCCTAAGCCCCCTCACCGCTCTCGTAGAAGGCTGTTTTTCACGGGAGAGTTCTCCCTCTTTGTTCCAGCACACATCCCACATCTACCGATCGATATGACATCTTATCCTCTAAAACGTCTCTAATGTCTGCTTCCTAGGATTCCAGGGGCCGCATGCCACAGACAGCCTGTGTCGCCTTTCCTTTGTAGTCGGTGGTCTCGTGGACCAGCCCCCTCTTTAACAGGGCTGCGGGTTGCTGTTCTTAAAGAAAGACAAATATTGCTTGGGTTGTCAACACTGAATGACAAGCTTCGGACGGGGATGGAGAAAGATGTGTTTAGGAGTATGTGTGCCGACTGTAGGGATGGGTTTTGCTATCACCAAAGCTCTTAAAAATCCCAGACCGTGATTTATTTGCTGAATAAAGCCTACCGATATTATCATTCTCTAAAGGTATTTTGATCACATGGGTCCTTTCTTGGAGAAAGAAAGGCTTTTATTTTATTTCTTTCCTGGGAAAAATAGCGACAGGAACAGGGCAGTTTGGGGTGGTAAATGATACCCTGTGTGGCCAGTGGCTCCAGGCATGTGTTTATCTGCCTGAGGATGAGCTGGCTCAGTGGACAATGGGACGCCAGGCCAGCTCGGCAGTCCTCCAGGGTACATTCCAGGAGACTCTGCACAAGGAACGGACAGTGGCTGTGCGCGCGTGTCTGTCTTACGTATTGATCTGCCTGGGGATGCTGAGAGCAAGGAGCCCTTGCTGGAGGTCACCTGAGCTCAGCATACACTACACACCCACAGTGTCGACAGTTGCCACCTGCAGTACATCCACACCAGGAGTAGGTGCGAGGGGACCACAGGGGTAGGGATGGCACCAGCTTGGGGCTCCGTGCATCCTGACACTGCAAGGAGCCCCGTTTTATTTTCCTCCAAACACGGGAATTGATTAATTTCGTACCACTTCCCACTCGCTGTGCCATCCTGAGCCTGTCATGAGGCTAGATTAACGTGCTTGGTCCCTCTCTGTGGATTCTTCTTGTGTTGCGAACACACGGCTCCCCGGTCCCAGAGCCGCCTCATGCAACCATCACCTTGTTCTTAAGGCAGACATGGCAGGAGGGGACCAAAAGCCTCCCTGCTTTTACAAGGGACTAGAATGTGGGTGACACAGAAAAAAGTCCCCGCAGATGACCGTTTTAGTACCATGGCTGGAAGGTAAGGGAAGGCAGGTAGCTGTGTGAATGCGGGTACATTTCTCCAGAGGCCCCTCTCATTTCCACTACCAGGATTCTGGTATCATCTCTATGACTCATCCTTTCTCTTCTGTGTAATTTCTGTGCCATAAGCTTCGCAACCATTTCCGAAGCTGCAAGCTGGAAGTTGGATGCAGGCAAGTAAGTTTTCAGAACATTCCTGGGAAGTGGCTGCACATACCCCATTACTAATAAAGGGATTTGTGGGTGTAACTTCCCTGCAGCGCTTTGAAAATTCACTCCATTTAATGTATGACAATTGCAGTGGGAGGGAGATGAGAGAGATCACTTCCCCAAGGCAGCTTGGAAGGGATTTTTGTCAAACTCCTTTAAGATTTAAAAATTTTAAACTCCTTTAAGACTTAAGGCATTTCCGAGCATGTTATCCCTCAATGGTTTTGTTTGCATCTCCTCTGTTGGGCAGAAGTTCATTTGGTAGCCTTCCTAAAACAGATACCGCTTCCTCCTCTTTGGGAAGCAGCTCTACTGCATCCCCTAAGGGAGGATACACACGCTGACCGAGGAGAAAGTCACCGGACATATTGATCGTTCGTCAGCCTGACTGTAGGTTGAAGTTGCCGAACAGGTTTATTTTCTATTGACGACGGCGATTCCTTTCAATTAAACAGCAAACTGGTCGCTGACCAGGACATATTTATAGAGGACGATTGACTGCTTGCAGAGGGAGGTGTCTGTTCCTGAGTGAGGCTTGACAGTTTGGAGCAGGTGATTCCGTAGCCCTGGTCAGGGCTGGCTCCCCAGCTCTTCACTGAAAGGACTCAGAGGGCCTGGTGGCCTCCCGGGAGGACTCGTAGGGAGTCAGTGCAGGAAAGCGTGAGGTTGGCAGCTTGGACTCTGCAGTTACACGGGCCTGAGCCCCTCACCCCCACTTCCTGGCTGTGTGATCGTGGGCTCGTCACGTAACCTCCCTAAGCCTCCTTATCTAGAAAATGTAGCTCGTGCTACCACTTCACTGGGTGGGAATGGAAATCAATGAGCTTTCATCCTCTTTAGCATTCTCCAGTGTCATCCCATCTCACCCACGTAGAAGGCCAAGTCCCTCCCAGGTCACCCACGCCCCACCACCTGGCTCTCCTTTCCACTAACTCCACACCACCCGGCAGTGTTCTTCCCCAGATGTCAGCATGGATTGCTTTCTCACTTCCTGTAGGTCTTGGCTCAGATGGTACTCATCACAGGGTGCCGTCCTTCACCAGTCTGCATTTACACAGAAGCACGCTCAATTCTCCATCCGCCACACCCTGGCACTCCTTAATCCTTGACTCTGCTCTTCACTTCCGTGTTTAGTTTCTCTGTCTCCAACTAGAATGTAAGTTCCATGAGAGCAAGGACATTGTTTTGTTAACAGCATTATTCCGGGTGCCTAGGACACATCTAACACACAGTAGGTGCTCAGTAACCATAAGCTGAGTGATGAAAAAAAACGAATAAATGATGTCACGACCGTAATTAGCCCGATACCTGGCACATTGCCAAAATAAATGTTCATTGAGTAGGCTCATTTGCATGTGTTAATTTTCACTCCTGCTCGCAAAAGGGCCTTTGCAGATGGCCTGTGCAAGTTGAGGGTTAGCGTTTGTACATTTGAGCCCTGATTATTCCACTGTGGTTCTCTTCTCTCAGCAGTGGCACTTTTGGAATTGGCTACATTTCCCAGGGGAGCCCTGGCATTGTTGACTAAATTGGCTGATGCGGAAGCAGAGAGACTCAGCCCTGATCCTTCCCATCATCCGACCTGGTCTCTGGAGGAGTTTTGCCATCATCTCTAAGGCCCTTGTGAGTCTAACCACACGGAGCCACTCAACCCAGCCGGCATGGCTCCCTCCTCCCACTCCCTCAAATCTGCTTGCCTGAAGCCTTCCATTTTCAAAGGGAAAGCCCGATCTCTTCCTCAGGTTACATATCGACAAGGCTGATCTTTAAAGATACCCCCTGCTCCTGGGGGCCTGCTCAGCAAACACAGGGCATCCGTGGCGCCATGTTTGCCCTCTTTGATAAGCAGGGGCTGAGCAGCTCTCTGGGAAGCGCTGCTGACATATTGATTGACTCTCTTGTCAGGTTGATCCTCTGCCAGCCAATGAACATGGAAGGTTCTAAGTGGCACCCAGCAGGGCCCACACATACCCTAATTACTATTTCACACAGCCCCTATTCCAAGCTGCCACATCTCAAGGCCTGTAATCTCCCACCCTTGTGGTGGCTGGAGAATTCCGTTACCTGCAACCAACCCCCCTCCCTTCCTTTCACTTGGGTTCCCTCTGCGTATTTCTTTTAGAGCCCATCTGGCACAAAAACAGCCCACTTCAACAACAAAATAACACCGTAACTCCAGGTAGGTCTGTTTCTCATTCTTGCTGAAATCCGGGGTCTGTGTGTGGTCTGTCCATCCTGCCTTGGTTCGCTTTCAGCCCTGGTTGCAAGTTTTCTGCCTTTAGCCAGAGGGAAACTTTCAGACTTTGGCTGCCTACTGTGTTTCTGATTTCCCAGCTGCCACCTGGATTCCACGAGCTTCCACTTGGAGCCTTTTCCCTGTTCCATCCTTGCTGACCCGTGGAGCCCCGCTGTTCTGTCCGAGGGTCCCTCTAGAGCAGAGCCTGTCACATCGTGATAAATGGTGCATTTTGGCCGCCAGCAGGGGTGAATAACGTTAGGGAGAGAGCCTCCCAAACTCATTTCACTTCTGACCCGAAGATGGTCTGAACAGAACCTTTTGGGATGAGCTGCTGGAGCATTTGTGGGGAGCGGGAGAGGGGCCCACCCACAGTATCCAGCTGAAGTAAGATGATGAGGCCAGTGTTCTCCAAAGAGCTTCAGATGAAGAAGCAATAAGTCTGCCTACTCCGAGGCTTCTCGGTTTTCTAAATCTGAATCTGAGAGAGGATCACAACTGGACGTATTATGGCATAATGTTTAAAGAGCTGTTTTTTGTTGTTTTTCATAGAACCAAATGTAGTGGCCCTGAATACGAGCTAACTTTTCCTGGCTGGATTTTTGGGCAAGATCCTCACCAGTTTTAAATAAATAACTTCAAGGAATACACCAAGACCTGGTGTATAAAGTGGAGCTTCTCACTTTCCTTACAAATGAATGCATGAGTCAAGATAGTCTCAGGCGTGCTGCTGTAACCGAGAACTGCAAACTCTCAGTGGCTTTCAACAGTAACACTTTATTTCTTCACTCATTCTGTATCCTGTCGCTGGTCAGCCGTGGCTCTGAGCCATGTTCTCTTCACTCAAGCCCCAGCTGACCACGTGGCAGAGGACAAAAGATGTGCAAAATGTGTGCTACTAGGTCACATGGCCATATCTGAATTCGACAAGATGAGAAAATGTAACCCCCTTCCGGAAGGGGTGCTGACTATAGAAAATGGTCATTCACCGACCACAATGAGATTAGCATGCGTTGCAAGAAAGAGACCAGGTTTGCTGAGATCCTACTGCAAACCAGAATATGCAAGCAGATCACTAGGAAATATGAAGCAGTCAACCACATCCTACTGAACTCCTCCTCAGATCCCCAAAACCCTCCTGTGATCAAACTTCATAGTCACCAGTTTCCTCGCCAGTGAGATGGGGATTATGATAGAACCTACCGCAGATGTCAGCCGCGAGTCCTGATTAAGAAATGTCTGTAGAGAGTCTCCTACAGTGCTGGCCACAGCAGGGGTTCAAGGACTGGCAGTAGATATCGATATACAGTGGTACCTCGGTTTTCGAACGTAATCCATTCCGGAAGACCATTTGAGTTCTGAAACGTTCGAAAACAACCAACAGCTAGGCCTCAGGATCTTGCACTCAGCAGAAGCCGCATGACATGTTCAACTTCCAAGGCATGTTCGAAAACTGAAGCATTTACTTCCAGTTTTATGGCATTCATAAACCAAAAGGTTTGTCAATGGAGACATTCGAAAACGGAGGTACTACTGTACTAATGATCAAAATGCCTTCTCTTTGCAGACCTGTCCGTATGGCTGCCAGCACTATTTCCTTTCCTCCTTTACAGCCCTGTGTTGTGTATTTTTTATTGATAAGAATATAATGTGCTACAGTCTAAGCCCCAGTCTTTCTCGGTGTGTCATTACCTATTCTAATACACATTTAGGGAGTACCTTCCATATTCAGGGTGCTCTGCTAGATGCTTAACCTCCCTCTGTCCCTAAGCAGCCATTGTTCTACCTGTAAAGGGAAACCTTTACAAACGGTAAAGGCGGGGATGGACTGACTGACTGATTTGTCATCCCAGCCATAGAGCAAATCAGTAGCAGAATAGGAAACAGAGTTCTCATTAGTCAGGAAACTCATTTACTTCACAGCTCCCCTGGGCCTTTCTCCTAAGGACACTTTAGTCCATCCCCACAGGCCAGAAAGATTTTCTCATTTTCTTACTCAAGAAAGAGAGAAGGAATAGCTGATCAAGGAAAAAAAAAGAAGAAGAAAAAAAACGTGCAAACAAAAGCCTATTTCAAATCCCTCTCCCCCCAAAACAAGAGAAGGTAGTTATACCCGATGGAATTCTCACTTATTTACTTAACGTTCAATTCAACAGCAGAAAATATGCCCAAACTTGAGTTTCATGTTTGTTGCATTGCTTCAGCTCGGAGGAGAGAGCTTATGCTCAGTAGATTTGGCTTTTCCCCTGTCCCCATCTTCACCTCACTTTCTTATTTTTCTTTTCACTTCTGGGAGTTGCCTGAGAAGTTACTTGTATACTCCGACCCTAACCCTTCTCACCCCGTCTGTAGTTTTCTTGTTTTCAAAATACGTTTTTGGTTTTTTGAATAAAGAGATGCTATGGAATCCAAAACAACAAGGGGGCGGGGGGGGGAAGACATCTTTGAAAACGGGGGAACACAGTTTCATGAATGCCCTCCTTCTGTGCTGCATGATTAGGGGATTGTTTGCTCACTGTGCTCCTAGAGCTGATGGTCACAGTGTATTCTGCGGGGGGAGCTATTTCGACCAGAGTTTTTATATTGACGGGGCCTTGGGGGGTTTGTCATCCTGGCCTGGTGGACCCACCACTTCTTTTACAGATATGGAAGGCAAAGCTTTGTTAGGCCTGGGCCCCAGCTATACCTGCAGTGCCTATGCGTGCCTGTCTCAAAACACAGAGAGACCCTCCCCCTCGAAAAAAACCACATCTCCACCGCGGCAGCCCTCTGGCTCAAGGCAAGCCCTGATAACCCAATAGTAACATTTAAAAAAAATCGTTTTAAAATAGCTAATTCTTTGGCTCCCTTCACCTTGTAATTACAAATCAGAAGCTATCGTTATCTTGAAGCAACCACGATTAGTTCTCATTTCCTGACCTCTGTACAGTGAAAATATGTCATTATTTGAGGCAGTAGACGCTGGTCTCTTCAAGTAAGTGACCTACATATAACAGATAAACTGCAGGGGAAAATTAGGTGTTACCTTGACGGAAAGTGTACACTAAATGTCACATGCTCTTATTAGTATTTATCATCTCCAAGAGTTCCAGCAGTGGGCCTTGCGCTTCAGAGTAATGCATACAAACAACACGTGGCTCTGAGCTGGGGAAGTGTGTAAACAAAACAAAACCAAAAAGCAGACGCACACACAGGGGTACCTTGCCACCTTCATCTGCCACCATCAGTCGGACCCATATTGTTGGAGGTGAGGGTTTTAACCGTAACAGAACGCAGCCTGACTTTACATGGTGCTAGGCACATGCAGCAGTAATTGCCGTGTGAACAATCTCCTAAGCCTTGTGAATTGTGTTTCCTGCGGTTAATTGTTTCTCCCGTCCCCGCGTCTGACTCGGAACCTTTCCCTGTCAGCAGCCCTTTCTCTCCACAGCACTGGAAACACAGCAACCGCGTCAGCCTGTGTCCGGTGGAAATGCCAAACAGACGCGATGCGATTATTGTTTGGACGGAAAATATGCAGGGAGATGAGCTCCTTACTTATTCGCCAGTGAAGCATTTCTTAGAGGGGGGGGTTGGAAAGAATGCAGGTCCTTTGGGGTTTGCCTTTGATTGCACGCGGTTCAACAATTCACCAAGCTGCAAGCGTCAGAGACAGGGGTGTATGGAGTTTGTTAAAGTAATTGGGAAGTGGGGGGTGGGACAGACAGAGGAAGGAGGAAGACCAGGGGAAGCTGGTGTGGGGAGGAGTGAGGTGCACAGGGGAGTGAAGCAAGGGATGTACAGACAGACGTGCTTCTGTCCAGAGCAAGAAGGTATCACCCCAGCTTGGTTTCATTCTGCACCATGGCAACGGGGACCCGAAGGCGTTGTGATATTTTCCGGAAAGGACCTCCTTCCACAACCACTCCCAAAGCTGTTGCTACAAGGTGTGGAAAGGAGAAATATTTTTAAAGCTTGACATAGGGGTGGGCTTTGCAATGCGCCAGACACGGCTGGCCGCATTGGTGTTTCGGTGCCGGCACACACAGTCAGACCAGCAGGCTGGTCTTATCTGGGTGGCCTGGTCTTGAAACTGAGGCACATTTTGAGTAATTTGGGGGAAACAATCCTTGTCAGTACCCCTGGACTACCAGTCTGAAAACAACCAGCTGTGTCCAGAGCATGGGAAGGCCTGGATGTGATGGAGCAGTGCCCCTTAGAGGGATTCCAGAGGGGCCTTCTGCCCTCCCTGGTGGCACCACCAGAAGGTCTGGGCTATGTTTTCTCCTGCCTCCTCTGCTCACCACGGGGCTGCTCTCCCCCTGAGGCTGTGAACAGCAGCAGGACAGGAGACCAATGGAACCACGCAGACCTACCTGCTTTCTGTAGTATTGAGCTTTTCCCTGCGGCAGGCCACTTTGAACTACAGCTGCCTTAAAAGGCAGTCGCTTGGAAGAGACACCTGGCCCTCCCCCTTGACATTTGCACTGCTGAATTATCTATTCATATATTTTCATTACTCTGTCTCTCCTGCAGCAATGCATCTGCTCGGACTCAATTGGCAACTCCAGCCGGCAGATGGACACACCTTTAACAATGGGATAAGGACCGGCTTACCAGGAAGCGACGATGTGGCAACAATGCCATCTGGAGGCAAAGGTGAGGTTACAGCTGCTGCTTGCCCTCTTGGGGTCACAGGAAATTTCCGAGCGCTGGCCAGCTGGTTCAGGTTTTCTAATCCAAAGCTTGGAAGGTATGCAAAATGGGAAAGAAAGGGGAATTTAAAAAAAAAAAAAAAAGGGGTTGCCTTTCCTAGGTGCCCCTGTTCAAAGCTGTTTGCTGTTCCTGCCTGTTAGCTGTATTTGGCTGAAGTCTCTCAGAGCTGGCATGGTGCCTGCTCACAGCCGTGTGCATACCTCTGCTATCTGCAGCCACTGGCACAGGCTGCAGCTACTTGAAAGCATCCCAAAGCCTGAGCAGAGGCAGCAGCAGCTGGAGTGGCAGCAGCAGCAGCAGCAGAAGCAAGTCCTTCCTAACTGAGAAAGCCCAGAGCAGCCACTAAGGGAGAGCCCACTCCCCAGGAGGGATGCAGCCTCCCGGGGAGGAAGCCCTCCACCCCCGCCCCTCACAGCAAGAAAGAGGAAGTTTCAGACTCAGAGCAGTTTGGCGTTGGGGGAGAATAGACAGGAGTTTTGACAACTAGGGAACAAGGCTTCTCTTCTAGGAACAGTGAAGGGGACAATAGAAATGTTTATTGAAATAATCAGGTATCTGTATTCTTGCAAGGAAAAAAAAGGTGCTAGCAAGATGGTAAGAAGGAGGAGAGAAAACAGAGCCATGGGGAGGTAGGGATGTGGGACATTAAAAGAGCACAGCAGCCCACGGCCCAGTTATGCTTAATTCAAGATGGAAATCACAAACCGGAGAGGTGCTACGGGAGGGTATCTCCACCCTGCCTCTCGGCACACATAGGCGGTTGTAATGCTTCAACTATGACTTTTTTGTCTCTTTATCTAGTCTCTAGTAATTGCTCTACTCATCTGTCCTAATCCTAACACTAAATTACCTTTAAGTAAGCATGAAAAAGTTTTATCTGAGGATGAAATTATATGCCTTCCATTTAGTAGGTAACTAAAAATACACCTAAAAATGAAAAGTGTATTTTGTCTTCACTGACCGTATTCTGCCTTAACTGACCCGAAAGCCCCAAGCCAAATTTGTTGGCCTGGGATTTCAATCCGTTCACTTCCAGTGCTTGATACCATCTGCAGCTTTGGTTTCCTTTATGACAGTGGTTCTCAGCTGGGGCGTTTTGTGCCCACCAGGGCACATTTGACAATGTCTAAAGACTTTTTTGATTGTCACAATTAGAGTAGGTACAACCGGCATCGAGTGGCTAGAGGCCAAAATGCAGTTAAACGTCCTACAATACACAGGACAGACCTGCAGTGAAAAACTACCCTGTCCAAAATGTCAGCAGGGCTGTTCTTTGAGAAAACTGCCAGGGCGAGGGGCGGGGGGCGTAGAGTTGGGGGGAACTCTGCTATATTTTACCCATAAAAGTCCTTGAATCTACAAGTCAGCACCCTGTTCTTTGAGAACGCAGAATCCACATTTGAAAATCAATGTGCGTAGTCTCCCTTCAGGCTCATGGATGTCTATTATGTGTTCATACATTCTGAAGTTATATGCAAACCATTTCTGCAGATTGTCCTTCACAAAAGGGGACGGACAGCTGCTGATAGGCATTAACTTCCATAAATTAAGGTCAGCCTCTCCTCCCATTTGGGATTGAGCTTTATTTGGAACCCCCACCTCACTTCAGCATCCCACCCCAACACAGGCAGAGCCCAGGAACAACATTCCCCACAGAGAACAAGTCCTAACTGAGAGTATGGTGTCTCTGATAAATGAAGAAACACTTTCCATGGCGTCTTTGGAAAGACCAGAATTTTCCCCCTCAGATGCAACACACTTTTGAAAATGTTGGGTAAGTCAGATAACATCACCAGTTCAGATATTTTCCAAGTGAGTTATGAGGCAGACAAAACGGTTGCCAAATTGTTGTCCAATGAATTTTGTCAATAGGACTCTTATGAAGAAGGATGAGAATTTGAAACTGCTTCAAGTTGAAGTAAAACTCAAAACATCTTATTTCTGAACACCAAAACAGTACACTTCTGATGACCGAAGATATCAGACCTCTTCTTTAACTTGCTGTAAAGTTTGGTTTAAAAAACAACGAGATGGGTTTGAGTTTCCTCACACTTGGCTGACTCTTCTGGAGAAAGTGACCTTAGGTTTGAATGTGTTTACCCAGTGACCTCACTCTTGCCCACTCCCCAGTCCTATACCTTTAGATAACCTGAATTAATTCCAATTGACTACTTTTCCAGGGTTTCAAAGAGACAATCAAGAAATATTGGCAATACGTTAATTAAATAACACCCCCCTCTATTTTTTGTGTGGTATACGATAATCCTTCACTCTCATCATGTTTTAATCAAGATACACCACACTGTGTCGGGAGCTTTAACCTTATTAAGCAATTACTGGGTAAGTATCTAGCAGAAGTAAATTACAACAATGTAAGCAAAACACGGACATGTGAGTGCCATCTAAGATGGCACATCGATAGAGATTTCATTACCTGGTCTTTAGGAGTGTTTACATTTCTCAGATTTGGAAAGACATCTAATAGACAGGGCAGCATACACACTCCGATATGTTAGTGGAAACAAAGCACTTGATTAATTAGTTAGGAGAGTATGTTCTTTGGCTTTTGTGTTCCCTTTTCCATTTGTTTTGTTATAGTTTATTTTTCTCCATTCTCTCTTTCAATTAAACCTTAACGTGGTTGGTTGTGGGGTTTCACATCAAGAAAAGGGAGCCCACAGACTGCCAGAATCACTCACCATCTCGCAGGTATTTCTATGTTAAAAGGAATGAACTCATACATCTTCATTACAAGAGCATGGAGCTCTTTTTCTATAGATCTGGGATTAGATAAGCCTGGAGAACAAAGATTCAATACAGTGTTCTGACCTGGTCAGATAACATAAGGGAATCCAGTGTGATTGGCGAGGCCCAGAGGCAGAGTATACAAGAGCTTTCAAAGGGCACGTTGTACGTAGCCAGTTTGCTAACTGATCTTAAGAAAGAATAAGCTCCCAAGTAGAATTTCAGGGATCATTCTCAAAACGTATCACTCGTTTTAAACTCCAGGTGTCCTTTGTATCGGGGGTCCCCAAACAACATCTCCTGGACCAAATCTGGTCCACTGCCTGTTTTTGCAAATAAAGTTTTATCGGAGCAGAGCCATGCTCATTCCTTGTCTAGGGCTGCTATTGTACCACAGGAATGCAGTTGACTGGTTGTGACAGAGACCAGATGGCTCACAAAGCCTAAAATACTTACTGTCTGGTCCTTTACGGGAAAAGTTTGCCGATAGCTCTGTATCATTCACAGACCTACTTTCCATGGTCTTCCCTGTAGCTACACAAATCCTAGGGGCCTAGGGAGAAGAGACCAAACTCCCAGTAGATCTATTCTTCTTCTTGACCAGGAGTTGGGTATGATCCATTCTTGGTAACTTTCTATCGACAGATCGTCCATAATGTAGGACTCGGGAGTTGGTCCAGCCAGATGCAAACACCAGCTCCATCACTTCACAGTTGCATCAACTTAGGCGAGGCCTGTGTCCTCCCTCAGCCTCCGAGTCCTCATCTGTAAAATGGACCCCGTCCCCCTCATAAGCATGCTGTCCAGGATAAATGGGACAACTTTTATAATACGTGGTGCGCGGTACTTAATAAGAGATGCATGAATATTAGTTGTCACGGACATCATCATGATATCTTTTAGTTGGTGCATTGAACAAGCCTCTGTGGGCTGTCGCTTCTTCTGAGATGCTGTATTTTCTAAAGGCACAGGCTGCCTTCAGAATGTCAACATAGACAATCATGCTGTTCCCCTTTATTTTTTTATTTTATTATTTTTTTTAATTCTAAGAATTAGAACAAGCCCAAATGAAGATTTCTTCCCAACATTTGCTTGATGAGGCCAGTGGAGGCAGGACTTCCTATTCAAAAGGGCCAATCTGCAAAAGGCTGGCCTGTTCGTCACAGCGCTGTTTGTCTCGCTGAAGCTGGAGCTCCATCACTGCCAGCCTGTTTTAAGCCCCACCATTCTCGGTTTATAACTCAGCTGTAAACATTTATTTGTGCCTGGAGCACATTTCTTTCCTACCATTTGAAAAACAAAAATCAGAATAACCAGATGGCATGCAAGTTGGAAAAAAAATGGCAAAGACTGTTATTCTGTTTAGAAACATGTTTTCCTACACTTGCCCTTTCAGCAAAAACTTCATAATGATTTTTACGAGTTGGCTTAATGCATGGTACTAAGAGCCAGATTAGTAGGGAGGTTGGTAATTCTTCCTCTGGCTCTTGTCTCAGTGAACACAGCCCAGGGTTCCAAAATGATCACTCCCCTTCCTGAGGCTTTTTCAAAGTCACTGAAGTTCCCAGAAGGGCAAGGGGTCATCATCAGAGCCAACCATTACAGTGTTGCATGTCTACTGGCAAACGTACCAGTAGCCTACATAGTGACACAACACCTGCCCTAGTTTTGGAGGCCATGTTGTTCTGCCATGGCTGCAGACAGGTACCCCTTCAGTTCATCTCATTGGTGGATTTTAGCCTTTGATTGTCACCCACAACCACTCCAAGTTGCATAGTTTCCAGGTACACAGCGCCATGATGGCTTGCCATTGGTATTAATAAGACCCAGTTTCCCTCCCCACTGCATTTGATCTTGTTCACCTGGGCTGTCTTCTCTTCCGTAGTTGCTTTGCACGCCCAGGGATTGGTCTCTGCTATCTACATGAATATACACCTTTTTGTGTCTCTTTCATTTAGCCCCGCATCTGGAATGCAGTCAGCATAATGGTTAGATAGGTGAGTTTCGGTATTGGTCAGGCATGGCTTTCAGTCTCAGCTCTACTGCTTAAGAGCTGGGTGACCTTAAGCCAGCAAGTCACTTTACCTCTGTGGTCCTCTCATGGGAGAAACAGGAGAAGTCACTGGGCGATTACATGGCACGTAGTAACCACTCCATATATTTTAGCTGCTATAATACTAATAAACTGAACTACAGATTAATGCAGAAGGAGGTCCACTGGAATAGTCAGATGTATAAGTATCTGCGGACCCTCTGACGGACAGAGAGTTGACTGTTTTTAGCTAAGGTGACAAACTGAGGTTTCAAAAGATGCAAAGGCTACTGACTTGTATAAAATCATTATTGCTGTGCGGTGTCGTGAATACGATCACAGGAGCAGTGACGCTCGGGCTAGAAGTTTATTCCTGAAGAATAGCCAGCCAGCAGCAGGGAGAGGTGCCTTCTAAAGCAGTGAATCTGGGCTCCTGTAGGAGAATCTTTTCATCTATCTCTTGGTTAAACAGACCCCTCCGATGGTTGTCCTGATTCCCAAATAAATGGAAACGAGGTGTAATGACTGAAGCAATATTCTGAATTCAACTTTATTTGCAATAGATAAAAATATGTGAGGCAGAAGAATCTGCAAGGCAGATTTATGCCAAGGTGCCTCCGGAGTTCAGTTAAGTTTAGGAAGTATTAAGATGAGGCTTCATTTCCCCGGTATGACTCGGAGTCCATTCCCTTTATCACTTGTTTGGGGAATAGTCTCGCTGTTTCCATAAATGAATTATTGCAACGTTTTCTGAAATGATTAGCTCCTAATGTGGCTACGGAAGGCTGTCGATTTGCTTGACATCGGTCTTATTTAACTGGTTGGGATTTTAGGTACATGTTTCTGAAATAGGCAATAGCTTCACGTTACATGAGCAATCTTCCATGGAGCTATAAAGGTGGGTTGTCGTGTGGAATTGATCATTAGAGTGTTGCTGCTCAAATCCCAGAAATCTCATCTTTAAGCTGGAGAGGAACCAGCCAGAACCATCGGATGTGAAGCATCTGCTTCTTAGGGCAAAACGATCATCACCTTCACTTTTCACTTTGAGCTCGTGAATAGAAAGAAAAGTTTGACACGGAAGCCGCAGCTCTGGGCGATGTGGGCTGGACTCAGTCCTGCTTGCCAGGACACCCTGCTCGGTCATTGCCTAGAACCCAAGGATGGTGGCCAGACTTTCAGAGATTGGCTGTTCACTTCCTCTCCTGATGCTGCCAATTCAAGCCCAAATGGAGTCCAGGAGTCCCTGGGCTATAAGCTGCCTAGATAAGGCATGATGGGGTTATGACATATACCCCAACTTTGATGTTGACCAAACATTACCTAGCACTATAGTAGATGCTCAGTAAAAGCTTATTGTATGAAAGTATGAATGGATGACCCATTCAACATTGCTTTCATGAATCATTGCTAAATAAGTAAAATTGAATTGTTTGTCACTAATGCAGGCTGCACAGAGGTTCCTACCTGAGAAGCAGCTTGCATACACATCAATACCTGCAATTTGGAGCAAATGAACTTGTGACTTTGTTTTCTCCGGCCATCGCACCTTAATTCATGTGGCAGGTCCCTCCCTGTCTGCAGACGTGTTGACCACTCATTATACACTGATTTTAGCTGCTCTGGAAAATGACAGCCTGTCTCCTGAAGGTCCACACCACTCCTTGATCCTCAGTAGTGAATTGTGCCTACCCTAGGCAGCCTGTATTTTAAATTAGACCATCACACATTTATCCTCCACATCTGGGATAATTACAGCTGTTTTTAGGTAGCACAACAGCAGACTAGAAAGCTGTGGAAGTGCCTGCAAGTCAGGTACTACCTACGTTACCCTGGTTAGTCCTCAGAAGGAACCCCATTATGCCAACGAATCAACAAGCTCAGAGAGGGGTAGTGATTTGCCCAAAGGCGCACAGCTGGTAGTTGTCAGAGCTGGGATTCAAATCCAGGGATGACCAGCACGGCTGTGTGACCTTGCCTTCTGAGATCTCAGAGCTTCTCAGTATGAGGATCCCCAGCCTGCAGGTAGAGACAGAAACCTCAGGTACTTTGTTTCCTTGCTGCCTGGCTCTCAGTGGCAGCCTGTTAGGGACCAGCCATGTTTGTGGTTCCAGAATAGCTGGCATGGCTCAGGGGAGCCCAGGTTCAGGTTGGTTTGTGGGACGGGGGCCTGGTTTGTGCTGCTGCCCTCTTTGACCTTCTGTCCTGGGTCAGAGCCACTAAGATGCTTCCTCACACTGGCTGCTGCAACTGGCAACATCCACCTGTTCTTTTTCTGTCTTTCGAGGTTGTATTTATTTTTATTTTTTTTAAAGGGTTTTATTTTTGTTTTCACTGTTTTTAAAATTACAGACGTTATATGCACATATTTTAAAGATTTTTAAAATGTATATAGAAGAAGCCTCGTTTTCTTTTGCCAGAAAGAATATTAGTGTAACAACTGGGAAATTTGAAAAAGATCTCTAAAATAGGTATAGCATTGTATCAATGTTGATTTTCTGTTTTTGATAGCTCTCCACTGGTTCTGAGAAAAAGAATGTCCTTGCTTTTAGACAAAAACACATAGAAGTGTTTAGAGGTAAAGGAGCATCCTGTCTGTAACTTACTCTCGATGTTTCAGAAAAAAATATATACATATATATGAGAGAGAACATGATAGAGCAAATGTATAGAACATTTATGGAATCTGGGTGAAGGATATGCAGGAAATCTTTGTACCATTTTTTTTAATTTCTCTATAAATCTGAAATTATTTAAAACTGAAAATTTTATTTATAAAAGTAGGTACACATATATGAAAAGTGAAAACCCCTCTTTGCAAAAGCGTAATCAGTTGCACATCTGGAGCTTTTGGTTTGAAAGAAGTCACTAGCTTGTAACAGCAATAACTTATGTTAAATGAATAGAGTTTGTTTTTTAAGTGTAGGCACATTTCTCCCTCGTGCTAAGACCCCCCCATACACACACACACCCACCCTTTGTAGCATACACCCAGAGGTGACCCTCCTGCGTTGCTCTGTAGACCACAGTAGACTAGAGTGGAACGCCACTCAAGATAGCTTTGGGTCCAAATCACTCTCATGTAGATCAGGACACTGAGACCTTGAAAGCTAGACCTGCCGCAACTAGCCAGCTTCTTCGTGGCAAGGGTGGGAGTTCAACCAAATAGTTAATTCACCCCTCTTCCTTCCACGAAAGTTTCAAGGTCATTAAGCATCAGGATTAGGACCCTTGACTTTCAGTTCTTAATCTAAGAACCTTTTTACTATGCGCCAACTCCCCTCTTTTATTTGTTTATAAGATTTTACACAAAAGAAAAATGAAGAGTTTACTCCTCATTTTTCAAAAGGATCCACGAGGAAGTTTCCTTTAAATAGTAAATATCCCCATAGAGCTTTCAAAAAGTAAGTTTATTAAAAAAAAAAAAAATCAGCTTACGTGCAGTTTTGCAAAGTGAATCTTCCTTAAGGCTCTCCTTTCACTCAGCAGTCCCAGGGGTTGTGCTAAAATACCCCATCAGGTGGGCATGTAAAACGTGGTTCAGTTCAACAAGCATTTATAGAGCACCCAGGGGTTGCCAGATTCAAATCACAGAGAACCCAGAGATGAATTCGAATCCAGCTCTGCCTTACCTCAGGAAACACTGTGTCTATTAAAAAAGACTTGGGAAGACAAGCAAAACCAGCTACAGGACGTAATAACAGGTGCCACTCTAGAGTTAAGTGTCACTGCTGTGTAAACCCAGGGGATGAACCTGTTTTTCTGGTGTGGGGCAGGGAGGTGAGGGATGTGAAGGAAAAGAGAGCTGCAGCGTGAAGGTGTAGCTGACTTTACTTTCAGTGTTATTCAATAAAGCAAGTTTATCAATAAAGTAAGCTAATCAATAAAGTAACCGTGCTGGCTTCTAGAAGGCGCCCCCAAAAATCAGTAATGGAAACATGCTGATTCCCAAATTTAAGCTTATTCCATAGTTAAGTCTATTCCAGAAGAATTGTGCTCTCCTTGCTCTCTTGGTAGATTAGATAGATAGATAGATAGATAGATAGATAGATAGATAGATAGATAGATAGATAGATAAATAGATAGATGATAGACGGGGAGCCATATATATATATATATATATATATATACAAATATACATACATACATACATATCATGTATACACACAATGTTTTTTCTTTTAGAAAATCCTTTATTCTGAAAGGGAAGCCTGATGATTTCCCATATAGTTTTTCATTATCTAATTCAGTGTAACTACCCAGCATTTATTTGACTTATTGTGTGCTAGGCACTGCACTAAGCCCCTCTTTGTGTACATGCATTTGTCACTCCCACCCTATGAGATAGCTACTATTATTATCTTTCCCATCTTACAAAAAAAGAATGGAGGCCCTGAGAGATTAAGCAAATAGCTGGAGGTCACCCAGCAAGGAGGAACCAGAGCCAGGATTTGAACCCAGTTCTGCCTGGCCGCAATGCCTGTACTTCACCCAGGTGCGCTCTCTCCTTAGTGGATGGGACGAGAAGGAGGGGAGCACCCGAAACCCTAGGGGGACATGTGACAACTGAGAAGGCAGCCTGTGCTCACCGGTGGTAGCCACTGATTTACTGAAGTCAGTGTCCTGAAGTTGGGGGTCTAGTAAAAGAACGGGGATTCCACTCGTCTAAGAACCAACCTGCTGTGGCTCCTTGTCTGAGCTTCTCCAGAGCCAGTGCTGTCTGGAGGCCAGCCACCTCGCACAGCTCGGCATCCTCATTTGGCTTGACATTATCAAAATCCATTTAGGTTTCAACAGTAGATTAGCCGGCTCCTGGGTGCTGATTTCCTGCTTCTTTTCCATATCCTGTCATTAACCCAGCAACCCTGAAAGCCCAACAGACATGAAGGAAAGCCCATCTTATTAAGTTTAAAGATGACTCATTTCTTCTAAATTCTATTCTATTTTTAATGCATTTCTTTAACTTATTGCCACCATATGATTGCTGGGGTCACTTTTGGTCACTGTCAGAGGCCCCTAAACTATTCTTCCCCAGGCGTCTTTTTCAGTACGTTTCTTCCTTACTGCATCTTTTTAATTATATCCCTTCCCCCAAAAGGCCTTAATTTGGGGGGAGGAGGGCGTCTGTCCAAAGCAGCATTTTTAAGTATAAAATTGTTTCCAATTTATAATAGAGCTTCTGATCAACTTGTGATAATACGTGTTTCCCCCTCGACTTGTCATTATTTCAGCAAAAGCTTAGAGCCTTATAGATAACAACAACAACAACAGCAGCTCATTTTTATTTAGTATTTATTTTGTCCCAAAAATTATTCTAAAAGTTTTGCTTGGGTGAACTCGTTAAATCTTCATAACAACCCTATGAAATAATAATAGTGCCCCCACTATACAGATGAGGGAACTGAGGCACAGAGAAGTGATACACTTAGCAAGGATCAAAGCTGGGGTTTGAACCAGGTCCTTTCAGCCCAGAGTCTCTGCTCATACGTACTATGCAATATTCCTCCCCTTTACAGGGAAGTATTCCATGTGCCTTAGCCAACATAAAAATGTTAGAGGAGCAAACCATCTAGTCCCCAAAGACCTGAACCACTCAGGACTTACTAATTGTTTCTTTTCTTCTTAATGATGTTACGTGACAGAAGCTTCCAGACTTCCCTCAAGAGCCTGTTCCATAGATTTATTATTCCAGAGATCAAGATTTTCTTCTTAAGGTCCAAATCAGTGTTTCTCCTACGTTATTTTAAGCCCCTGTTGACTTTATTTGGTCCACTTTTGAACTACATACAAATGAGTCATCACCTCTCTTGTTAAAGAAAAAAGGGGAAAAAAAATAATAACTTCAGACCCTCAAGTCACTCTGTGGTTTTCTTTTATAATTTAGATATGGAAAACCTTCAGAGATCCAGAAATGTTACCTCTTCATTTTATAGATGGAGAAACAGGCACCAAGGTCATTTATGAGTCTTGTCTTGGTGCAGTGTCCAGACAGAAACAAAGCCATGTCTCTGAACTCAGACAGCTTCACTAACCTTTCATGCCAGTCCTCACTCAGCAATCTTATAACCTCTTCTGACCTTGCAAACCTTCTGCAAGGTGGAGTGGCCAAGTATAGCTAAATATTTTCGGAAGAGCCCATCCATTACAGAATCAGAGGGGAGCACGCTTCCCGTCCTTTGCCCATCCATCTGAAGAAGTTTTCACATCCACAAGGCCATCAAAGTGATCAACTGAAAACTGAAAAGACCCTCACAACAAATAATCTGTTTAATTCTTTCTGTATCTGGTTTCAATTGGTTTAAAATTTCTCAAGATAGGGGATTGACTTTATTTTTATTTTTTTTCAATTTAAGAATCCATTTGAAGGAATTACAAGTGACCTTTCTAAAACGAGGTTCCAACTAGGCTTTATTCCCATTTTACAACTGAGGAAAATGAAACTCTAAAAGAGATCAGTTAACTTTCTTTTGCTGGGCTGCTACCAGTGACTCCCAGCTCTTCCTTAATTCTGTGTTCACGAAATAAGTCACCCTTGGAAGTGTAGGAAGCACTGTTTGGTTTATTGTTATTTAAAAATCTACTTTCAAAATAGGTATTTCTGGAACTCCTATTATTAAAGTTCTGAAGGTTGCTGAGTGCAGGCAATGGATAGATGCCATATAAGCGATTTCAAATAATGCTTCCGAGATGCTTGACTGTCACTGTGAGAGAGGTGGTCTCTACATGGCTCTTAGATCCCTTCTTCTTGCTCAAGAAAAGGGGTCACTCCCAATACTAGGTCAGCATGAGGTCAGGTCCCATTTTCTGTTGAGTCATTTTATTTACTTTGGACTGATTTTTGTTTATTGTTGTTTCTTTTCTTTTTTTTTTAATTTATGAAAATGTCAGAGTACATTGGATTTATTTTTGGCTGGAAAGAATAATTAAAGGCTGCAAGAATTAAATGTAGTGCCAAATGAATGTGACTCTCCTCCCTTCCCCTGCTGGTCATTTTTACATCTCAGAGTCACGTTTGGGGTTGTTGGAAGCTTTACGTGTACTTAGCAGACGCCAGCTCTTATTCTATTTGATCAGTAAAGAGTAGTCACAGAAGTTTTAGAAATCATCACGCCCATATTTCACATGCGCTGGGGTATGAGTTTATAGTTTTGTTATTTAATACCTAAATGTTTTAAGCTGTGACTTAAAGAGAAACTTGCCATGAGTTTAATCTTAATATGTTTCTGTGTTGTTGTTTTTTTTAAATCCTGTTACATAATTAAACAGAAATGTAGAGCCGACTGATGTATACAGATGTCACTGACTACCTACCAATTCCTGTCTTTCAGTGCCCTGGTCATTGAAAAACAGCAGCATAGACAGTGGCGAAGCAGAAGTTGGTCGGCGCGTGACCCAGGAAGTCCCACCAGGCGTGTTCTGGAGATCACAGATTCACATCAGTCAGCCCCAGTTCTTAAAGTTCAACATCTCCCTCGGAAAGGATGCTCTCTTTGGTGTTTACATAAGAAGGGGACTCCCACCGTCTCATGCCCAGGTATGACAATGCTTGATATCACCCTGAGTTTAAAAATATACCACTTTGCACCAACTAGGACGTCTGTAATTGAAGGATGGACAATAAAAAGTGTTGGCAGGGGTGTGGAGAAGTACGAACATTGGTACCATAATAAATTGGTACATTGCTGGTGAGCATGTAAAATAATGTAGCCACTGTAGAAAATAATTTGACAGTTCTTCAAAAAGTTAAGCATAGAATTGCCATATGACCCAGCAATTCAACTTCTAGGCATATACCCACAGAGAACTAAAAAGATTAATTCTCATAAAAACATACACACGGATATTATAGCAGCATTACTCATGATAGCCACGAAGTGTAAACAACCCGAATGTCTATCAACTGATGACAAACTGCAATATGTCCACACAATGAAATATTATTGAAACATTAAAAAGTAATGAAGTGTTGTTATATGCTACAACGTGGATGAATCTTGAAAGTATTATGCCAAGTGAAAGAAGCCAGATATGCAAGGCCATATATTATGTGATTCCATTTATATGATCCAGAATAGGTAAATGTATATAGACAGAAAGATTGGTGATTGCCAGGAGCAGTGGGGAGAGGGAATTTGGGACTGACTGCTAGTAGGTATGGGCTTTCTTTTCGAGGTGATGGAAATGCTCTGAAATCAGATAGCTGCTTGCACACACCTAAAAACTACTGAATTGTAAAATGGTGACATTTATCTTATATGAATTGTATCTCAAAACAAAAGGTAACGTCCCTACCTGATGAAGTCAGCTTTGCTAGACGTGGAGGTGAATCCTTGGGTATTTTCTGTTCAGGTGTTCTGGTTATTGGGTTAAGTTGTTGAAATATCACTAGGAAACATCCCACTGTATATGAAAAGAGTGATGTAGCATTAGACGAAAGTCAGCAGCGGTTTCTCTCTGACTTCCCTGTCCTTCCCTGTACTTAGTTCTGCAGGGAGTCTTTGGCATGTGACAGTGAGGTTATTCCCAGTGTTGGGAGTGAAGAGATTCGATTACATTATGGATTTCATTTGCTTTTCCTCTCATCCCTCCTTTAATTTGTCCTGGTAGAGATTTTATTATACATACTACTGGGTAAATGAACACCCTACTAGCTTGGTTTTCTTTTCCAGTAAGTATTGGATATCCTGAAGAAACCCAAGTCGGGTTTTCCCACCTTGTTTGCTTTCAAATCCGGCAAATACATAAAGAAGTATGTTAAGAAAACACTCCAGTAGAGGGAAATCATCCTTAACCATACATTATATCCAGTCAAAGCTGACTTTAAAATGTGTTGGAAAGGTATTTATCTAGAATATTCCATTGGAAGAATTTAAAACTTCAAACCCACTGGCAAATACAAAGCAAGGAGGGTACCATTTCTTTGTCTTTAGCTCATGGCAGACATTGCTAATCGATGACTGCATTTTTTCCTCACTGAGCTCAGTGCACAGATACATCCAACAGAACCCTCAAGGCAGCCACTAACGATTGATCAGTGTTGGCTCTCAAGTAGAAACTGATTTGCAATCCCATCTTCACAGCCTGAAATGATCAATATAAGGGACTTAAAAGGACTATTTCTTTTTGGAGAGGCTGGGCTGTGGAGGTTTTTATTACCATGCACAGCTATGCTGTAGGGACCGATACGGAAAGTGGTAATCAATATGACCTCCCTCCATCCGTCCAGAAAAATATTTATGGGTCTAGGCACTGATTAACCAGAGAAGAGTTAACGTAGCCCTGACCGAGCAGAACTCCTGATACCAAAGACACATCTGCTCTTCAAAGAGTTTCTCATCAAGAGAAAGAGAAATTCAGCTGAAAGGAGTCCCTGGGGCATTTCTGGAACTCTGGCCAGGCGACATGGTGCTGCTCTGGGAAGTTATGCGAATTGTGAGGTGGTCTCCTTGACCTTCAGGCTCCACTGATTCTATTGTAGCACAACTAAGGATTTGCGATGGTGAAATCTGCTTTTTGGTATTATTCCAGTTAAGTGTGAACATGCCTCTGGGAACAGCTGAGCATAACTTTCCCCTCAGCCAATTAGATGCAAGGAGCTTTGCTGGTTAAAAACACTTCCCCCCGCCCCCCCCCCCCCCGACATTGTTTCAAAGAACAGTTATCCCCCTTCCCTTGCATGCTCTGAGCAACTACTATCATGGAAAAGCCAGTGATCGTGACAAGTTGAGTAGGTGCGTCTCTGTAACTGCGTGATAGTGGACAGCGGGCAGGAACACTCGACCCAATTTCCATGCTGCTCTGACATTCAAGCCTGAAACCCTCGATGACAATGTCTTTTCTTCTTTTGTGGCTACACCACACTGTCCATCTCCTGCCAAGCCAGCGATTGTTCTAGTGATCGTCCTCTCAAAATAGCTCCGCTCCAGGGACAGTCCCATCATATTTCAAGGGAAGAGAAATGGATAGGCGTGGACGGATGTGCACTGAGGGTTTCAGTCCAGCTGTCAATTTGGGAGTTTAGTGTGTGTGGGAGGGTCAAGTAAGCGACACAGCACAGATGCTCGGAATTGCGCGAGACAGGTACAACATAGGGGCGCTTCTTAGAAAAAGAAAGAGGGAAAAACGACTCCCTACACATTCTCACATTCGTTCGCTGTCATTACATGCATCCGTGTCCATTTGACGAGCTACATTTCCTCGAGGAGATGGTGCTTAGCTCCTTGCAAGGACAGGTGACTAACTCATTATAGAATTTCTCATCTATTGGCATATCCTATCAAGGAACATAAGTTCTGTAGGGATTGGCAGTCTAGCCAAGGTGACTCATCTGAGCTGGAAAGTGAGAAAGAGAAAGAGGTGGGGAGGAGAAAGACTGAAATTCTACTGGCTGTCTTGCATGAAATGGCTCTGCTTAAATTTTATTGAGTATCAAGCTCTGACCAAAAGCCTACAAGGTTTAGTATCCATGTCCAAGGATATTAACTACGGAGAGAATCCTTTCTGCTTAAATTTCCCAAGAATCAGAGTCCGTCCCAGTTGACTTTGTGAAAATGGCTAAAAACAGTGATACAGAGGCACCATAGCATAGGGAAGAAAGTCCTGGAATAGAGGGAGAACTGAGAGTGGAGGCCCTGCTGCATATCAGCCAGGAGACCTTGGACATGTCTCTTAACCGCTCTTGGCCTCAGTTTCCTCCTCTACCTGTATGACCTCCCTTACAGTGTTGTTGTAATTACACAACAACAGCAACAAAGGTAGGATGAGAAAACTTATTACAAACTAAGGCACAATATAAAGATATCATATGCAAGTATTTCACTGTATTAAGAAATTACACATGGCCCTAGCAAACACTGTATAGAAATAGGCACTTATATAAATACACTTTTAAAAACAAAATTAATTTTCTACTGTTTTCTTCTTATTAAAGAACAAACTGTTTTCATTAAAGAAAAATTTTAAAACACAGATAAAAGGAATAAAGTAAAACCAGCTGTCATTTGAAAGCAGCCCCCTGTTGCTAAATGTTTATACAGTATTTTTGATATAATAAAAAATATAAGTTGTAGGGGGAAAAAAAAAAACTCCAAATTTGAGTAGCTTTAAACAACAGAAGCTATTTCTTGTCTATTCTGTGTCAGTGGTTTTCAACCAGGGGAAATTTTGCCCCACCCTGGAGACATTTAGTCACATCTGGGAATATGTTTGCTTGTCACTCGGGAAAAGGTTGCTTCTGGCCGCTAGTGGCTAGAGACTGGGGTGCTGTTAGACACACACAGGACAGGCCTCCACAACAAAGACTTCCCCAGCCCAAAATGTCGAAAGTGCTGAGGTTGAGAAACCCTACTTCACATGTGCATTTTTGGTGACATTGGACATTGCTCAACATCAGCCTCATTGAAGGACACAGACCTATGGAACATCCACTACCAGGATCATGACTCTTTCCCAGTCGCAAAGGAAGGGGAAGGTGGTGCACAGATCCCTAAGAATTCCATCTGGAAGTGACACGAATCATTTAAGCCGTTCTCGTATGGACCAAAGCAAGTCATAGCCTAACTTCAGTGGGGCAGGAAGTATGAGTACAATCCTTTGACGTCTCTGGGATGAGAAGCACCAGCTATATCAACGAAAAGCACTCCTGACTTACAGTAAAACGTGGGATACCTGTCCTCGTGGCCAGTCTTTGTGTACATCCTTAATTCTTTTCCCCAAAGTAACCCTTGAGGATTTTGTACGAATTGCCGAATTGTCCTTCTGCAAGTTTCCACCAGCAGCAGAGTGTAATTGCCCATTTTATTTACTTGAACGCTTGTAGAAACTGGGTATGATTATCGTTGTTTAAGCTTTGTCAATTTGAAAGGCAGATATTATGTTGTCTTTTAAATGCAGCATTTTGATATCCAGCATTGCATTTTTTAAAACCTAGACCCCAAAAAAAGAATTGAGCTAAACCAGTCATAACCTACCGGCTTGAATTCTTATGGGGATGGTGTGTGTAAGGAGGCCTATCTTGCCAAATATTTGAAAGCCTATAAACAGTGTCAGACTCAATCCACCCCAGTGCTAGAGAGGGAGCAGATCAGACTTGAACAAAGGAATAATAAGCTGACCCAGCTACTGGGCTACGCATGAAAGGAAACCTCAGAGGCTGTTGCTGCAAGTCCGGCTCTTGGGTGGTTAAGGCAGTGAGCAAGTTTGTTTGACAGTTCATCACTGACTGCTGCTGATATGTCAAGCCAAGTGAAATCCTTCGTGAGAATAAGTCAATAATCGGCAAATTAGGTACATGATTAACCTGAGACAACAAGATGCCGGTACCGCTTGGGAGCCCTGCCGAGACTTCACCTTCTGCACATTCCTGTTTAGCAAATATTAAAAATGCCTATTTCATCACTCAGACTGATGGAGCCAAGAGCCCAGTGACTTCCAGAGGCAACTTGGGAGCATAGGGCAGGCGGAGGGCTCCTGGGGGTTGATTAGAGGGAGGGACTAGGATTGAATGGCACCGAGGTAGAAGCAGACGCTGTCAACCCCAAGTGCCTTACATCCGGATGTGTGTACTCAGATGTGTCCGTGGGATGGGACGCAGACTCTCCACACATGAAACAAGAAAAAGGAACCATCTGAGGGACCACAAGATGCCCCATGGTCATTCCAAATAAATGCAAATATGGCGGATCAAGTATGTGTCGACAGAGATCAAATGAACGGAGCCCACATTCCTGTTTGTCCTCGCCAGCAGAATTCCCCTAAATGACCCTTTTGGAAAGCAAATCTATGGATGGCGATTAGTGGGGTTAGCTTTTGCCAGCTCAGTTTATCCTTTTCCAATTCAGAGCCTTATTTGAAAATGAACTTTCTTTTTCTTTGTCCCCATCGCTCTTGCCCAAGAAAATAAACTGCACACCGTTTCAATTAAAAGTGGCATTAACTGTGTCCCTGGAACACGGGGTCTCCCGAAGACGCTAAGCACCCTGCGTCTGTCATCATGCCACCATCTCTGTACCCACCAGGCAGATAGGCTCTCCCTGGACCTCACCCCTTCTGTGGAGCTGTGTTCTGAGAGGTTAATGTGGAGGGAATACCAGGGTTTGACTGTCAGCTTGCATAACACATCACACAGCAATTTAGTTTCACTTTGAAGGGAGGCATATTTTTATAGGCATTTTTTCAGACCCTTTCTTTTCAAAAGTGTTTGAGGTATGGAGAACAGTTTTGTGAAACCAAGAGAACCTTGGTTTCCTCTGTGTTGGACTCAAAGTGCTTTTGGAAAGGTCTTTCTTGAGAGACCCCTTGTGATTATCTGGTGACATCCTACCAGGAACCGAAACTGCCACTTAAATCAATGGGTACCCTCCTGGGCAGCCACCAAGCAGAGCTAAAGAGAAATCTCAGGGGACACTTGAGTTTTACAAGAGAACTGGTCTTGACAGGGGTGCATAGAGGACACTGTGAATGTTTAGCAAGAAGGGTAATGCTTGAGTAAGTGGAACTTGGGGAGAAAGACAGAAACTGAGAAAACAGGAATAAGTAAAAGAGGGCAGCACCAAATCACAATTTAGACTGAGAGTCTCAGAGGTACTATAATTTAGCAGTATGCAAATTTTCTGGACAAAGACCTTTATATTCAAGGGAAATCTTATGTAGAACCCCATGTATAAAATGGATAAAAGGGAAACTTTTATTAGCATAAATATAGTTTATAGTTCAAGTTCGTATTTATTATTATAATGTTCCTCTCTGTATATGTATGATTAATATGTGTGTGTGTATATATATTATATATGAAGAAAGAGACATTAAACTCGTGAGAGTGGTCCCCTCTAGGCATAGGTCAGGAGAACAGGACTGAGAATTCGGTTTAAAATGTACTTGTTCTTATCCATAATAAAATATTAGAGGTAAGGCAAGCTCCTTTCCCATCTCCAGTGCTTGTGTACACACACACAAAGGCTGGAAATAAATGTGACAAAATGTTACATTTATTCAATTGAGTGGTTGAAATATGGGTATTTGTCACCATATTCTTTGAGCTTTTCTTCGTTTTAGTCATCTCTCTCTCCTTCAGAAAAGTGACTCTGTGACAAGCTTGAGTCTGTTTTGAGTAAAACAAGCATTGAGAGGCTGTAGAGGACTATGGTCTTCATATTCATTGCATTTATGTACTTTGTCTTATTTGCACGGTTTTGTGAAAAATCGCAAGGAATATATACAAGGGTTGTACGTAGAATAGCAACCGTATTTTCTTTCATCGTTTTTCTTACCGGCTCTGGCTACTCTTCAGTTGATCCACAGGCTTGAAAGAGGAAGATGGGAAATAACTGTTTCGATATTAAATCATTTGAAATATCTAACTACTCCCATCCCTTACCTTAGAGACACACATAGAGAAGTTGCACCTCATGCCTACAAGGTGCCAAGGACTGTTTCACACAAATGATTTTATCCTGGCCACAACCCTAGGAGGCAGGTACTAGGAACAGCCCCATTTTGCACATGAAAGAACTGAGACCAGGTTGAAGTCACAAAACTGGTAGATACTGGGCATAGCAGACACCCCCGTTGTCTCCTCCCTGTGGGTGGTCACTTCCAGGAGCTTCCTGCAGGACAGTGGAAACACAATGATTGACATAGTAAATGACAGCTCATGCCCGAAACAGGAACTTCAGGAGGTGAATGACAGCGGTCCTAGAGGTGGGCTTTAAAGGGCCAGGGGAAGCCTTGGTCAGTCAGTGTGGGTCTGGCTGAGTCAGCAGAGTGAAATGCTACAGCAGAGAAAAGTAACAAAGGTGACAAAGGCACTTCCAAGAGGGCAATTATAATGTAAAGAGAAGTCCTGGAAAGTTTGACGTTGACAGCCAATATGTTGACAGAAACGTCCCTTTTGATTGTGTTACACCAGTCAAACTAAAGTGATGCTGTATTGTTCTGGAGTGTTTCATCGATTCCAAGATGCACATAACGCTCGTCTCCTGACATCTCTGAAAACAGGATGTGTTTTGCAATCAATGAAGCTGAGAGACAATGAAATGTTTGGTGTCACATTTTTGTGTCGGTATGAAAACTCAGTGTTCGTTCTAACAATTAGAGCGTCGTTGCAGATACAACCTGAATTTCCTAAATATGAGATTTTAAAAAAAAAATTTTTTTTCACAAATTAGAGTTTCATCTTTTTAAGATCAAGTCCTAATAGGTCACTTTTTTCCATTTGTTGAAGACATTCATCTCAAGTGGCCTTTTATGAATTCCAAATATCCTCAGATAACTAACTAGGTCCTATTGTATATGTCAAATCAGTGTAGGCATTTAAATATAAATTTTAAAATATGTAAATACACAGATAAAAATAAAGTATAAATAAACATTCTGTAGAGTGCCTATGCAGTTGTTCCAGACACAGAATGGGCATAAGAGTGTGGACTTGTCCAGACTGTCTGACCTTGAATTTCAGCCTCCAGTACTTCCAAGCTGTGTGGCCTCGGGCAAGTCAGTCAGCCTCTCTGTGCCACAGTGACCTCATCTGTAAAATGGAGATGATAATATGACACATTCATAGCATTGGAGATGTATGAGGTAATCTTTATAAAGCACGTCAAACTGTGCTGGCACGTAGAAATAATATAAGCTATGATTATTATGTGTTTCAAAGCACCCATAATGCTGGCCCCCAAACAAACAAAATACAACAAAGTTCAATTGTTTTTCTTTTAAAAGGTAACTTTCGTTTGTGTTTTTCTCATTATAAAAGCAATATATGATGACGATAGGAAAAAATAGCAAACATTAACATTTTTTAGTATATTTCCAGTTCTCTGTTCACATATGGCAATCATTTTTACAAATATGGGGTCATACCATGCATACTTTTTTACCCTGATTCTTCGCTTTAATAATAGGTAAGGGACATCTTTGTAAATCTAAGTCTTCTTCCATGAACTCATTTAAAATGCCTCAAAAATAGTCCAGTGCATAGATTAAAATTTGTTTAACTAACTCTCTCCCCCACTTTTGCAACATTATAATCATTCTACAGTAAACATCCTTGCAGGTATACGTTCGTGTATTTTAAATAATTTCCGTATGATGAATTCTTAAGAATGGAGTTGCTAACGCAAAAGATTTGCAATATGCCAAGCTTTTATAGCAATAACAATAACCATGAGAATAGCTGACAATGACTGAATGCTTACCATGAGTTGGACCCGATGCACAGTGACCCTCCAAGGAGGTACTTTTATTATCCGGGCTTGGGAATAAGAGAGCGGAGACTCAGTGAGTTGAAGTACGTTGCCCACGGTCACACTGCTGCCTGGTGAAAGGTTCAGGCCAGGCTGTGACAGACGCCAGCCCGTGCCTGTAATCTGTCCCTCTTTGGAGCTTGGGAAGTCATTTTGTGACTGGACACATTTCCAGTTTGCTCCCACCCTTCAGTGATATACTTGATTTATTTTCACAACCAGCCCACAACGAGACCCAACTATTGATCTTGGTAGGGCGAGGAGCCAAATGGGACCTTTCTGATAAACCATTGGCTAAAGACAATTACTTGGGAATGTGCAGTAAGTAAAACAATCACCTCACCGAGGCAAAGAGAGGTAAAACCTCCATTTTTTTTTTTTTGGCCTCGTGATAGAGCTTTGGTGCATCTTGGAATAGCCTTGAAATGTTCATCAGTTTCATTGAACTTGACCTCTACACTGTGGCTCACTTGGTCTTCAGAGAAATACCTTCCACCCTTCTCCTGGGGTGGATCCAAAGGCAGCACAATGAGGGCATGGCCTTGTGGGAAGACGAAATATGAAATCAGTCCATTCATGCACTCAACAAATATTCCCTGAATTTCTGGGGATGCAGGAAGAAAGGCATCGGCTCTGTCTTTGAGGAGATGGGGACCTGAGGAGTTAAGAATGATGGAAGCGTCATCCCTGGGCCGTGAGATGCAGTCCTGGGAGGAAGATAAGAACTGAGGGTAGAATCGGGCTGGTCTGAGTTTGAATGTTATCTCTGCTACGTTGTAGTGGAATGTTTGTGGACGGGTCTCTCTAGATTCAGTTCTGCCATCCGTAAAATGAGGACTGGGGTTCATCAGGTTGTTGTGAGAATAAATGAGATAATGCCCAGCGAATAGAAAGCACCCTATGGAGATCAGTCAGTCAATCTGGCTGGTCTACAGCCCTTACAGCTCACTCGCAGGTAACCTAGCAACCTGTGGTCTCTACAGGGAGAATGGCAAAACCTCTGGCTGCAACCAATGCTGATAGGCAGACGGAGTTTTAGCTGGTCCTCCTGAATACTTTAATCCAGACTGCAAAGAGCAGGGGCTTCCAGTTCACTCAAGTGATTCCTGTCTCCTCTCAATCCTTTTATAAATAGGTGAGGGAGCAGGGGATTTGGGTACGTCTCCTGAGGCACAATGCACAGTGTGTCCTGCCGTGTCCAGCCATGTCCCTCCCTCCGTGGGATGGGAGAGGGGTGGATGCACACATCCTGCCAGCACTATCCTGTTGTACGTTTCTTGGAGCCGACACCACGTGTCGTTTACGGAGGCTGTTCTGTCCCTTACATAGTGAACTCATCAAATGTTAGCTATTACTGTTACTAAAGATTTGGTTACAGGAGACTTAAGAGCGTAAAAGTAGGCCACCAAATCTAACCTGTGTGGAATTTTAGCTTCCTGAGGGAGGTGTTACTCGAGCTGACTTTTGGAAGGTGAGTTAGGCAGACAAAGAGAAGGCAATGAGAGGGAAAGACCTTTCCAAGCAGAGGGCAGCGAAGATCCCTTGTTATATGGGCTATGTCGGAGCTTCATGTAGCGATTGTCTTCTTTGTAGAAATTGTGCTTTTCTTTAGCCGTCGCTCATCAATGAGGACACAGCTCTCCCATTCAGAGCTGGCTCTTACAAGGCCAAGAGTGACCAAGGAGGGCCGCCCCTCTGGAGTTTTTGCAGTTGTGACCCTGCGTTGAGTTGGTACTATTTTACAGCTCTGTATACAGCCCCTGCTAGGAACACATGCTAAATAAAAGGGGAAAGTGGCCAAACACCGCAAAGCTATGTGTTACTCTTGTAACTGGGAACACATGGTTTGAGGGAAAATCTCAAAATTAGGAGATCAGGATTTGTGGTTTTCAACTGCTTCTCCCTGACCTCAAAAATGCTGTGCGAGAGGATTACCCTTCTCACCAAGGAGCGTCTGTCTTCAGCTAGACATACTGTTCTGCCAAAGGCAGGCCATGACCTTGGATTCCAACAACATTTACTGAGCACCTACTATATGTGTCAAGGGACTGCAGCAGTGGACAAGGCAGAGCCTTGTTTGGCTATTGGTCACTGGCACTGAGGCCACTCCAAGAATTCCCAGGACGGGCTACCTACCAGGCAGTGCCTTGTCCCTGCCTGGCCCTGGCCTGGCCTCCTTATGTAACATTTATCACCATTTTTCTTGGGAATCCTCTCTGAACAGCTCTGAGAAGGAGGGGTGCTGGCACGCTCACCCTCGTCATAGTGACAGAGCTAACTTATGCTTTAGTACTGATCATTTATCTTTTTCTATGCTATTTTCATTCCCCCTCCACCACCACCCTCCCATACCAGAGACATCCAGAACATACTCCTTTGAAACTTGAAACCCACCATTGCAGCCTTGCCATGCAGAGGGCAGGAAACTTGGCAGACTCCATGACCTGTTTATCTTCAACCAGCAAACCACCAAAGCCACTGCCAAGCCCAGAGGGCCCTCCTAGGAGCCAGGCACAGAGAACACAGCAGTTTTCTTCACTGCAACAAAGGCTCTGGTCTCCTCTTTTGCACCTGTTCATCAGAGCACTCATTCTCTACAAACCTTCCACGGCCTCCCATCCCATTAAAGGAAAGTCTGAAGTTCTGGAAGGCCAGCTTGATGAGGGCAGACTGCTGGGTTCCCTGCTGCCCGTCCCGTGCTCTCGGCAGTGTTTTGTGCATAGCAGGTGCTCAGTAAACATCTGATGGACTGGCGGTCGCCATGGTCTGCTCGTTCCGTCTGCAGGCTGGTTCCGTCTGCAGGCTGGCTCACCAGCAATCTCTTCCTTACTCCCTCGACTGCACCACACTGGCCCGCATGCTCTCCCCCAGTCATGCCAAGCTCATTCTATCTCGGAGCTTGCACTGGTTGTTTCCTCTTTCCAGAATGTTCCTTCCCCAGATATTCACATGGCTTACTTTTGTCAGGCCTCTACCCAAACACCATGCCCTCAGCAAGCCCTTTCCTGACAAGAGAATCTATGCTTTATCCCTTTACCCTGCTTTGTTTTAAATCAGTTTAATTTAGATGTGATTTATAAACCACCCAATGCCCACATTTTAACTGTTCAGTTTGATTCCTAAAATTTGAAAACTGTATCCATCACTAGTCATGATACAGAACACTGCCACCCCAAAAAAAACTCCACTATGTCCCAGGCCAACCTCACCCCAACCCCAGGCAACCACCAATCTGCTCTCAGCCACTAGAGATGAGGTGTGTGTCCTCCCCCACCCCCCCACCTCCCCACCCCAGAGTTCCATGGACAGGGAATCCTGTGCTCACCTGTGTCTGGCCTTTTTCACTCAGCAGTGTCATAGAGTCAGCCATGTGGCTGCGTGTACCGGTGGCTCGTTCCTTTAATTACTGAGTAGGTTTCCAGGTGTCTGGATGTACTGTCGTTCCTTTGTGCTTTCACTTGTTGGTGGCCATTTGGGTTGTCTGAGGTTTGCTTTCTGTTTTAGTCCCAGCTCGCATTCCTTCCTGACATTCTGTCCCCCAGTGGCCACATCCACCCCTGCAGGACAGGAGCCTTTTCCATTTGATCTACTGCTGTATCCCCAGTGCCCAGAGCGCGGACAGTCACATAGTAGGTGCTCAATACATGTTGAATGACCCAGTGGTTTTGCATTCATTGCGCTGTCGCATCAGTCCTGGGCAGGCTTGGGAGTTGTACTTTCCCATGTACCCCATCTGGAGACAGGTAGGCCTTCCCGGTGGAACCAGATGTTAGCTGGGGCTCCCTGGGCTGCCAAGCTGGGGCTAAGTGTCGTGAGCCCGCCCCTGGTTTCCACATTCCTGTGGCTTACTCCTCTTGTGTCTCTTAACCATTGCTTTCCTGCCAGTGACATCCAGGAATGCTGCTCACCCTCTTTGCTGGTTTCTATGAGTCGTTTGCTCACATCAAGCATCAACACAATTTCCCTTAGTGTTTTCTCTCTCTTTTTTCTTAGATTTAGGAGTGTGCGGAGTGAGTCACAGGAAGGGGCCTGGGTGTTCCCCACCATCTTGCTTGTCCTCTGCCCTCCCCTTCCTTTTCTTGAACTCCTTCCTGTTTCCAGTAACAAGAAAAGTATTCTTCCTTTCTGTCTTCCAGGGAAGTCCCACCTGCACCCAAATGCCTTGATTTCTTACTTTCTACTCTAAGCAGTTTATTAAAGGCTCTCCCCAATAAGATTAGTAAAATTGTTATATCTCATTACATGTAGGCAGGGTACCTACCCCTTGAGCTCCAGGCACCCCAGCCTTTGTCTGACAGCCCCAGACTCACAACAGGAAAGAGATATTCCAGGCCAAAAGAAATGGGATCCAAAAAAAAATGAATGAAGTTGTTTATCACAAGTGTGATTCTATTTGCAGTCTTACTTCCCCTGAGACCATGTGTACAGGCTAATTCAGGAGCCCTGTCATGTCATCAAAGGTCCTACTGCCCCTGGGATACTTTCTCCTTCCCAGGGACAAGAGATTGCGACCTTGAAATGGGTGAGGCTGGCCAACCCTGCTCACTGGCCGCCTGTTTGTTCAGCATATTGAGTAGCCTGTAATGCAGGGGATTTAGGACGTGCTCTCTGAAGCTGGCTTCTTGGGCTTGAATCCCAGCTATACCACTCACCAGCTCTTGAGCAAGTTATGTAACTTCTCCGTGCCTCAGTTTCCTCGTATGTGAAGTGGGGCTAGTGATGCCTAGTCAATAGAGCTATTGTAAGCATTCAAGAAGGCAATACATGGGAATCATTTCAACAGTGCTCTAGCCTCATTAAATGTTATAGTGTCATGTGAACAACTGGCAAACAAAAATGCAGGAAAACTGCACAGTGTTTACTAAAATTTCCTAAAAGTTTA
This sequence comes from Rhinolophus ferrumequinum, assembly GCF_004115265.2. Taxonomy (NCBI): domain Eukaryota; kingdom Metazoa; phylum Chordata; class Mammalia; order Chiroptera; family Rhinolophidae; genus Rhinolophus; species Rhinolophus ferrumequinum. The sequence continues at coordinate 35,233,424 of NC_046307.1, forward strand.
TGTCCCCTCAGTAGTTATATCGCCAAAACTCCACTGTGTTGGTATAGACTTCACTTTGGGTATTATTTCCTTTGGCCCTCAATGTTTTTTTTCATTCAGTCAAGATCCTGACTGAGTACCTACTGTGTGCCAGGCACTGCTCTAGGCACTGCGGGTACTGTGTTGAGTAAAACAGATAAGTCTCCCACTCTTACGTAGTTTGTATCCAAGAGGAGAGAGATGGACTGTAAGTTAGTAGGTAAACATTGGTTTTTTTCAGAGAGGGGTGTGTTTTTTTCTAAGGACGGAAAAAGAAGTGATAGAGGTCTTTTCGATGGGTGGTCAGGGATGAACTTTCTGAGGCTGTAAGGCTTAGGAGGGCAGGATTGACAAGAAGCCGGCAGCTGTAAGAAAATCAGGAGGAAGAGCAGACCTGGCAGAGGCAATAGCTCGTGCAAAGGCCCTGAGGCTGGGATGAGCTTGGCATGTTCCAGGGAGAGAGGAGAGAGCAGGGAAGCTGGAATCCGAGGAGGAGGAGAGTTTGGAGATTCGCAAAAGCTGTGTATAGACCAGTGCAGCCAACACTCAGCAAAGCCTTCCAGACTTTTCCTGGCATCCTTTTTCGTCTACTCCAGTGGGATGCTTCCCTGTCTTTGGGTACCCAAGCTGCTTCTGCTCAAGTCTGACCCTAGCACTGCTGAGTTCTGCCTTCTTCCCCATCTCTGCTCGGTGGCATCTGAGGACATTTACAAACAAGGTCAGCTGCCAGATATGCTGACAGCTACAGCCAGGTTCTTTGAAAACTCGAGGCAAGCTCCCACGATGTTTGATCATGCAAATCGAAACTCAGGTCCTCATTTGGCCACCAACCACGGTCAACAGCACTGGGTAGGTCACTTCTCTAACAGCCATTGTCGTCTCCTGAGAAATGGGAATAATAACAGGGTTTCTGGGAGGATGAAGTGAGATGACCTATGTCAGCAGTTGCCATTATGCCTGGCACATGGCAAGTGCCCAGGGGAAAAAAAAAAGATTCTTCTTATTTTTGATAATTACTTTTTGCACGGCTGCAAGAAGGCATATGATGAAAGAATTGAGAATTCCACCCGTGTGGATGTGTTCCACTCCTACTCCTTCTCTTTAGGAACTGCGTTTCGTTCTTCTCTATCTTTGGTCCACTTGGTCCTTATCTGTGGAGCCTGGCACAATGAGTTGTTACAGTTTGCAAATACAGTGGTTTCCTGTCCAGAATCTTGTCCTCATACCTGGTAGAGAGTGGCGCCAGCAGTGCTTGCAGCTGGGCCAATCAGCATCTAGTTAAGTGACTTGGACACTAGGTAGAACTGAGCATGGAGACTGAAAAAGACAGGTGGAGCCACGCGAAGAGAAGCCTGCCCCCTCTGGAGCATGGCCCTGCCACTGTCATCCGTTCACACTTCCCTTAACACTCAGCCTCTTTGAAGGAGAGAAGAGAAATTGTACTGAGCTTTAAAGAGGAGTCAGCCTAGTGGGCGCACTTTGCCACGGGCCTGGCTGGAGGCAGAAAGAGAGGTGCAGGCCCCCAAGAGTAACCCCCACCGCCAGTCCCTGTGGTAATGTGGCTTCAAGCAGCCCTCGCTCACACATGCTGCATGCCTGCAGTCCTACCAGCTGAGGAGTACGGCCTGCCACCTGAGGAAGAATCAACACCAAGCATCCGAGGGACATGTCAGCATTTATTGCTTTTCCCATCCCCATCAACCCTCAACCAGCAAATGTTCCAAATAGCAGTAAAGTTACTTTTCCCGGTTCCTGGGGTCCTGGACCCAGTAATAACATCTTGCAGAAGGACAGTGAGTCTGTCTTTAACCTTGTTCCTTTTGGCAGGTGTGTATCGGAGTAGCCTCCAGACACATCTCTCGCCTGTGCGCTCTCTGCCTGTGAACGCTTTCCCTTCTGGGAGGGTGACAGGCCCTGCTCAACAGTCCAGTCTCCTCTGCTCTCTCTTCCAGCTCCTCTGGAAATCCACTAAGTTATCTTAATTACCATTCCTCCTCGGTCTCTGCCAAGAAGTGGGGGAGATTTATAATTGGATCAAATATTTGCTGTGGTTTATTTCTTTGCCTCTTGAGCGCCCGTAAAAGTTGCATTTTCATGCCACTTTAGGGTATGACAGATGACTCAAAGGCACAGCCCTCACACTGCATGCCAACATGGGTCATTTTTCAAAGTCCACAGAAAGAGAAGTTTGAGGTGCGGGGGTGTTTATTTTGGGTTATTGCGCTGTCACCCTCTGGGTGGCATTATTGCCAAATCAAGAGAGACAAGCTGCCTTGGAAGACAGACTTCCTCCCGGAGCCAGCCCGTGCGCACATGTGTCCCCCTCCGGGGCTTTTGTCACATGCTTCCTAATCTTCTCCCAGGGCTTCTGCACATTGATTAGATGGAATGTGTGCTGGAGCAACCTTCTTAGTCAACCAAGGGCAACATGCCCCCCCCCAAGCACCCCCATATCCAGGACTGAGCATGATGAGCTTCTGGAACAGAGGAGACAGATGTCCCTGGTACTAAGCCTGAGTTATCAATCCCCAGTGCTGGGGCGCGTGAAAAAGCAACTCTCGCCAGGGCTGGAGCTTTTGGAAAATGGCCTCCTTCTAGTGGCAGCCAGGCTGCCAAGCAAGCTAGCCAGGCGGCAGTCTAGGAATCCTAGCGAGCTAAGGCTCTCCTGAACCAGATGGCCTCGATGCCAACCAGCTTCTGCCTGAGCTCTGCTCCCCCTGCCCTGGAAGCCTGTCTGTGTGCCTGGCTGGGTTTATCCACCTTGTGTTTCTAGTCTCCAACTCTTCCCCAAGTCATAGCAGCTGTGAATGATGCTACGTGATGCTGCGCAGTATGGGTTAAGCTATGTGGAGGGTAACGGTATAGTCCAAATTAGAGAAAGGAGGTACAAGAGGTAGAATCTAGGACACTCCTGGGAAAACTGGGATAGACACTCTACACGTAATAGGCTGGAACTTGACCAACAGAAGACGCTGCCGTTCATTCCTGGGTGATTCTCTCCTACCAGCCCATTTCCATAAGAAATGGAAAGTACTCTGCAAGTGACTACTAACTTGAGGAGTGAACTGGGAAGAAAGAGAAGCACGAGGTCAAGAATCTGATGGTTATGCTCAAGTAGCAAATACCTAAGCCTCCACATTTCAGCAGTTTAATTTAATGTGTTCATTGCTTACTGCTGTTACAATTTCAGGCTCTCCTCCAAGTGCTAATTCTGAAGTCCAGGCCGCTCCTATCTTGTGGCTCTGGCATCTTGGCTTTGAGAGTGCTCTCGCACTCTCCAGAAGCGGACAGACACGGAGCAGGTGTGACATGCACAGGACATTTAATGGCAGGGTCTAGACGTGGAGTACATCCCACAGCTTATGATCCATCGACTGGAACACTGTCCCATGCTGCCATCTGGCAGCAAAGAGGCTGGGAGGGAGCAAGACCTGATATGGAAGCGACTGGCAATCTCTAACACAGTGGTCACTAAGGAACAGTATCAACAGAGGAAGGAAAGGAAGACGAGAAAAAGCAAAGAAAGGCCAATTAAAGAAAGCATGCCCTGTACATCATCCCACTGAGAAATGGAAAGGTGAACTCTGAATGACCACATAAAGTCAACTCTCACATCTTGATGATACACGAATGCACAAATACCTAGGGCCGCGTGTCCCATTATCTGCGTGTTCTGCTTTGGGTGGTGCATGAGCCAGGCTTGTCGACTGTGACTGTGCCCCTTTCCCTCCTATTCAAGAAAGCACATGAGAAATTAGAAAACTAGAAGACATGTGATTATTATTCGAGGCAGATCGTTGAATACTTTTCAACTTAGTTTCTTTTCCATGGAACTCATTTACAAAGTCAGTGTTTTATTCATTTGATACTTAACAAATATTTGTTGGTCAGACTCTGCTCAAGATGACCTAGTTATAGCGGTGAATTATAATCATGAGAGAGAAACTAAGGCGTGCTTACCAAATGTCAGGTATTTACTAAACTCAGTACTTTATATGATTTGACTCATTTAAACATTACAGCAGTGTTTCGGTGTAGGTACTATTATTATCCCCATTTTAAAGGTAAGGAGACTGAGGCACAGAGCATTTAAATAGCTTGTGCAAGTGTCACAGCGAGTGAGTGGCAGAGCTAGGATTCTACCCAGGCAGCCAACTGGGAAGTCCTCCCTCTTACCCACTCTCCCATGCAGATGAAATCCCTACCCTCCTGAAGGTGGCGTGCTTCTGAGTAGACTGACAATAGGCATAGAAACAATTTATATCAGTTTAGAGGGTGATAGGTGCTTTGGAAAAAATAAAGCACAGTAAAAGGATACAGGATGGAGACACATCAGACACCGTATCATATGCCAGCCACATGTCCCAGTGCTCGAGTTGAGAGTCCCTGGCTCACAGATTCTTCCTTAAATGAAAACTGCCCTCCATGCTTCTGTGGAGGGCCTCTGAGGAGCCAGCCAAAGTAGACGTCCTCTCTCTCTCCTCTGACAAATGCCTCTTCCCAGAGTAATTTGATTGGTCGGACAACAAGCAATGCCATGGGTCCTAAGCCATTTCTGTGCCCCTTGGCTGGCCTGCCAGTTCAGCAAGAGATGACTGATGCCCAAATTAATAATGAGCAATGGCCCCACACAAGTAATCACCTTCCCCAAACATTTCCTCGTGGGGGTGATATCCTGGACCCCAAATGAAGTATATTCTTCTCACCTTGGCATCAAGGAAGTTACACTCATTTCTCTGGCTGACAGCAATTTGTAGACATGGGTCTTGGTAGTGGGACATTTACGAGGTTGCTAAGGAACAAATGCTTTGGTTACAAAGGTCTCCGAAAGCAGCATCGGTTTGTCATGTCACTTCAGATCGTTTATTCTGTCCCATGAAGACAGCTGTGACCAATGGGATATGGTGTAGAGGGAAGCTAAATGCAAACAGTGGTTTGTTGAGAGATGGGGAAACTTCCACTTTCCGACAGCGGCCATCTGTAAGTCCCCCAGATGTAAAAACTACAGTCATGAGTTTCTCTTCTGTAATTATTATGATTTGTGAGTAAGTGACTCATAATCACGAGGTACTTAATAAAATGGTTATTATCTTCCAGGCACTGCCCTGAGCGTTATCTCATGTCACCCTTGTAGCAGCTCAGAAAGGTGGGTGTTATTAGTCCCTAGAAGCAGATAAGAAAGAGGGTAAAAGATTTGCCCAACTTCAAACAATAGCAAATGGCAGCGTCAGAATTCAAACCCAGTTTTGTCTGACGGCAAAGCCTTTGTACTTAAGATTATCAACTCTTTTATTTTCAATTATCACATTTCACATGGGAAAAGCTGGCAGTACTGATGATGGAGAAGTCACATTAGTAGATTCCTGGAGTTTTGTCCTGTGAAGTTTATGAAAGGGGTCTGAGTTGATGTCTGGAACATGTAAAAAAGCCTTTTTGTAGAAGGGAAGTGGTGAGACGGAGCGTAGTCCCACATTGGTGGTTTTTATCTGCTAAAGATATGCACTTTGAATGTCCTCTGAAAGTCACAACACAAATGACTTTTCTGTCTCAGTGATTTTGAAAGAGTTCACAGGATTAGTCCGTTGCTACCTGGGTCTTATCGATTTTCTTGTTGACAAGAAAGAAACATGGGTGTCCTCTCTGCCTTTTCCTTCATGCTCTCTATCCAACCCAGGATCACGCGCTGTCCTCTCTTCCTTAGAAATGTCCCTCCAAAGTTGTCCCCTCTTCCCATTCACTGTCCTAAGCCAGATCCATGTCACTCTCTGCAGTTGCTTCCCAGTTGGTCTTCCTGTTTCTTTTCATCTTTCCCCTAGAACATCTCACATCCTGTCTGCTGATGAATGGCTGAAAACGTTCCTTTTACCACAGCGGTCACTGCTCAAAAATCGGTGGCTCCCACACCCCCACAGCAGCTCCCCGTCCCCTCCAACAGGCCTCTCGGGAGCCACACTTGCCCTCGCCACCCCCGTCCTAGTAGCCTCAGCTGACCACTCCATCTCTCCCTGATTGCCTCCAGTCCTGAACTTTGTTTCCACGGAGACACAGTTTTACATTTAATGGCTGGTGTTTCTGAAGCCAGGCGCTGTGCAGCTGAACAGATCTAGGTCCAAATTTTTGCTTGGCCACTTAGTTGCTTATGTGACTTTTAACAAGTTGCATCCCTTCTCTGAGGCTTCGGTTGTTTTTGGTTTGTTTGTTTGTTTGTTTGTTTTTTGTTTTTTTGTCTGTAATAGAAGATACGAACAGTACCTATCTTATAGGAGTTATGCAAAAATTGAATGAGATGATGATGGTGACGATGATGATGATGGTGGCGATAGCTGACATGTGTTTTGTGTTTGCTCTGTGCCAGGCACTATTCTAAATATTATCTTAGTTCTCACAACAATCCTATAACGTAGGTACATTATTTTCTCAGTTTTGCGGAGGGAGAACTAAGTCACAGACAGGTCAAGAAGCTACTAAGTGCAGATTCTCTCCCAGGCAGTCTGGTTCCACAGCCTGCATTTTTTTTTTTTTAATTAGAGTATAGTTGACACACAATATTATATTAGTTTTAGGTGTACAACGTACTGATTTGACGTTTAGACACCTTACGAAGTGATCACCACAATAAATCTAGTAACCATCTGTCACTGTACAGTTATTGCGATATTATTGACTATAGCCCCTATACTGTACATTACATTCCCACCACTAATTTATTTTATAACTGGAAGTTTGTACTTCTTAATACTCTTCACCTTTTTCACCCATACCCCCACTCTTTTCCCCTCTTGGAATCTTCAGTTTGTTCTCCATGTCTGTTAGTCTGTTTTTGTTTTGTTTTGTTTGTTTTTGTTTTTTACATTCCATGTAAAGTGAAATCATACCATATTTGTCTTTCTCTTTGTGACTTATGTCACTTAGTGTAATACTCTCTAGGTTCATCCATGTTGTCAAAAGTGACAAGATTTCATTCTTTTTTATGGCTAAGTAGCATTCCATTACATATGTGTGTGTGCGTGTGTGTACACACACACGCGCACACACACACACACATATGTGCGTATATACACCACGTCTTTATTATCATCAATTGATGGACACTTAGGTTGCTTCCATATTGTGACTATTATAAATAATGCTGCAGTGAACATGGTGTGATATCTTTTCAAATTAGTGTTTTTATTTTCGCAGGTAAATACCGAGGAGTAGAATTTCTGGGTCATATGGTAGCTCTATTTCTAATTTTCCGAGGATCCCCCGTACTGTTTTCCATAGTGGCTGCACCAGTTTACATTCCTGCCAACCTTGCACGAAGGTTCCCTTTTCTCCACATTCCCACCAACACTTGTCATTTATCTTTTTGGTAATAGCCACTCTGACAGTTGTGGGGTGAGATGTCACTGTGGTTTTCATGTGCGTTTCCCTGATGATTAGTGACGTTGAGCATCTTTCGGGTGTTGGCCATCTGTATGTCTTCTTTAAAGAAATGTCTATTTAGGTCCTCTGCCCATTTTTTGATTGCATTGTTTTGGTTTTTGATGGTTTGTTTTTTGATGTATGAGTTCTTTATATATTTTGGAGAGTAATCCCCTTATCGTATATACCATTGGCAAATATCTTCTCCCATTGAGTAAGTTGCCTTTTCATTTCGTTGATGGTTTTCTTCAACACAACCGTCAGTCTTAACCGCTCCGCGGTACCACCTTCCCTTAGTACATGATCTGTAAATGGTAGCTGGTAACATAGATCCGTAATTCCTTATCTGAAACTAATGGGGAGTCAGATGTGTTTTGCAATTCAGAATTTTAGGAATTACAGAAAAGGTATGCTTGGAATATACTACGTGTTATATAACACCCAGTCGGGAGTGGAGCAACAACCCATATCTGTCTCGCACACACACACGTGCACACACGACAAAGAAGGGGAGAGGGGCAGGAGAAGGAAGGAGACAACAACAGTGAAGAACACATCAAAACTTTGGGTTTTAAAGCTTTTTGATTTCAGAGACCCGCAGAAAAGAGGTTGTGACCTCTAGTAATAAAACTATGAGCCATAATTATAAGCATAATGCATGATGACTTAGTATTACAACAGTTGTGACTCTTGTTTTACTGGATGAGCTCATAGTAAAATGTACTGAAAAGTATTTCTCAGGTAACTAATGGGCTGGGAGGGGACGGTGCGAGCCAGGGGACCGCGTCTGTACCCTGTTTCACACGTGTCAGTCTCTCTCCTTTTCCTAGTATGACTTCATGGAGCGTCTGGACGGGAAGGAGAAGTGGAGTGTGGTTGAGTCCCCCAGAGAACGCCGGAGCATACAGACCCTGGTTCAAAACGAAGCCGTGTTTGTGCAGTACCTGGACGTGGGCCTGTGGCACCTGGCCTTCTACAATGATGGCAAGGACAAAGAGCTGGTCTCCTTCAGCACTGTTGTCTTAGGTAGGTGGGGATCTCCGAGGTGACGTGTCACCGCGGAAAGGATGGAAATGCTCTGGGCTTCTCTGTAGAAGACACATCTGCCAAGGTCATTTGTACCAAACCAGGGACCTTAATTTAGGCCTCCTAGTATCACCCATCTAAACTGAGCCCTGATGAAAATACGAATGTGGCTTACATCATGACAGAGCCACCGTGAGTCCCAAGGATTCGGTTGTGGTGAAGAGTCACGTCACCCTACCTGGCTTGAGTCCTGGCCACACCACCTAGGGAGATCGCTGGACTCTTAGAAGCCTCAGTTTCCTTGTGCTAAAGCAGAACTAACTGGCGCCCACCTCACAGGTCCATTGTCAGGAATAAATAAAATAAAGTGTATACATCTCGAAACATATAGTGAAGCCAATAAATACTGACCATCCACGTGAGCTCTGAATTTCTCTTAAAAGTTGAGAAAACCTCAAAATAAAGAGTTTAAAAAGAAAACATAAGAATAAATCAGGAAAAAATATATGTAGACTTAAGGAAAAAAGACATTATAACTTTGTTCCCAAATAGGTAAATCTCAAAATGCTTAAATTGAGCACTTGTCGTTTAAGGCATGTTTCAGCCCTGCTTTTATTAGCTAGCAAAGGAAAAGCTAAGGTTTTATCCAAAATTTCCTCATATATATATATATATATATATATATATATATATATATATATATATATATATTCAAACCCCCAAAAGGGCCATTAGTTTGAAAAGATTGCAAGGAATTTTCTAAAGCAAACCCTAAGAATTTTAAGAAGCAAATAAGCTACAGATATTTTAATATTATCTTGTCATTAGGTTTTAATCTTCTTACTAAGGATAATAACTAATCCTGGGTAGAACTTCTCTGATTCAGGGCAGATTGTAGACCCATTTTCCAGAGGACTAAATTGAGGTTCAGAAAACTGAGTCCCTCAAGGTCCCAGGACGTGGACGTGGTGGCAATGGCATGAGCTCCTGGGCTTTGCCCATTGCCTTTCTGCAGCAGCACGTTGTCCCAGCAGCATGAAGGTTCACTGGAGAAGCCTAGATACGGGGGTTTCATGAGGAAAGGCCTGATTGATGCAGGATTAAATCCCAGCTCTCTTTCCTACATTGTCCCCAGGAAAGTCACGTACCTCCCTGAGCCTCAGTTTCATTCGTGGAACAGTAGTGAGCACGTCCCCAATGGGGAAGATGATGTGACGTCATGTATGGCACATGCCTGGAATGGAGTTGGTAGTGACTGAATGAAAACTGATGATTTATGTAGGAGTGCATCTTGTAGAGCTGTTTTTCTGTTAACTGCATGTGAAGAACTTCTCTATTGGCCTCAGGGATTTCTCTGAGGGGCCCTGCTTCTTGAAAGATCTATATAGACCTCTCTGAAATTCAAGTGGCAGTTCTTCATCAGTGGCCACAACTTCAGAATGGCCCAAAATCAGACAGGATTTGGTATTGACCATAGGAATGAAATTCATCCTTATTCCCTCTGCTAAGGAAGGATTGGCCCTGTCAGGGCAGCCAAATGCTCCAAAGCATTTGGGTTGGCACACTCGAGCCCATGGGCGGAGTCTGGCCCACTGCCTGTTTTTATAAATAAAGTTTTACTGGAGCACAGCCATGTTCATCTGTGTACATGTTGTCTATGGCAGCTAAAATGACAGAGTTGAGTATTTGCAACAGAGACAGTTTGGCTTACAAAGCCTAAATATTTGCTATCTGTGCCTTTACAGAAAAAGTTTGCCAACCCCTGATCTAAACTAACGTCATAAATTTTGTATCGTGCAAGTCACTGGAGAAGTCCTCTGCAGTCAGGGAAGATTTCTAGGATCAGGTTTTGTACCCACGGTGGGGAAATGGAAAAGGAGAAAAACCAGCTCACAAAAGGAAGAAAATGGCCACACATTTAGAACGAGTTTGAGATACGGAGGTAAAAAAAATAATAATAATAATCTTGAGTTTAAGAAATTATACCGCTTTTATTACCTTGTGTTTGAACTCAAAAGGCTTGACACATACACAGCAGCACACACCACACACAACATCTGGCTTAGCTGGAGTCTATAAGGACTCAGTGAGATGGCTAATGACAAAACAGCTACACATTTATAGAGTATTGTCTGTGTGCCAGCCCCCGGATTAGGACCTTTGTGGGATTAACTCAGTCAACCCATGGAGCCAGTTGAGAAGCCAAGACGGAGAGAAGTGAAACAACTTGCCCGAGGGCACACACAGCTAGTAAGAGGTGGAGTCAGGACTCTTAACCACTGGATTCCTTTGAATTCCAGCCAAATAAATCCTTTCTTTCTCTCTTTCTCTCTCTCTCTCTCTCTCTCTCTCTCACACACACACACACACACCACAGCAAGTTTAATAATGGCTTCTGCCCCCATCTCCTTTTTCCTTTATCCATGTAGACCCAGACGTTGAGTTGGTGAGATGCCCTTCCCCCAGGCCATTACCCTCCCTCACCTGCCAGCCAGAGGTGGGAATAGCAATTCCCCCCAGAGGAATTCTCTTGTCTGGACTGTAGCTCAAAGAGAAAGTCAAAGGTAATCGGCCTAATGGTTGGGCCGACATCTTGCTAGAGCAATGATAGTGATTGGCCTGAAATGCAGGGGAAAGAACCGTGTTTTTCCTTGGTTCAGAGGTTCTCCTACACATATCTGTTATCAGAAAGTTCTCCATCAAGAACAGCCAAGAGCACCAAAAGCCCCTGTGATGGGCAACAGAAGGAAAATGTTAGGCAGGTGTCAACCTGTGATCACACGAAATACAACTTTGACCTGGGGAAGTCTTGTGATGCATTTTGGAGAGAAGCAGCCTACTTCCAGGAATGAGTTTCATCTTAGGAGACAACAGAGTGGCGTTCTTGAAATACAGTGCGGATTTAATAGAGTCTAGCCTCCATTTGTGCAAAAGTCCCATTTCCTGCTTATTTTCAGCGCCTGCCATTGTTCCTTCCAGAAAACGTAAACCAAGTTGACAAACAGGAAAGATGATAATATCTTGATGGCAATATTTAGTTGAGTGTTGGAAAAAGGAGACTAAAGGGTGGGATCCTTTTATATTTCAGCAGTACTGCATAATTGGTTTTTCCCTCAAAAACTGTAGAAATGCTTCAAATAGAAGACCTTGGGGAAATTAAATACTCTTGGGAAAGAGCTTGGGAAAGAAAACTACTCTTCATTACAGTTTCTGCGTATTCTGGATTGTCCTACATACGTGCACATACACACATCCACCCATTTTGACAGCTGTTTGCCAAGGACCTACTGTGTAGCAAGCATGGAGAATACCTGGGTGAGCAAGTCCAGTCTTGTGTCTTCCTCATGGAGCTTGATGAGAGAAGCCAGGGACATAAAAAAGGCAATTATAGGAATTGCGGGAACACAAAGGATGGGTACAAAACCCAGACTGTCGGAAGTGAGGAAGGAAGATGTCCAGGAACTAAATGTTATCTAAACTAAACTGAGACTTAAGGATAAATATCTCTGCCAAAGGACAAAGGAAGCCTTCCAGCCCAGCAAGAAGCCTGTGTAAAGATCTGAGTCCTTTTGCATGGGACTGGAGTGGCAAAGACCTCCCTGCACCGTCACTGTTTTATCTCTGAAGATGTTAGGTTTCAGAAAAGGGACTTTTGACCTTAGTGATGTCAGTTTCCACCAAACTATCCCCAGACCAGGTGCTCAGTGAGAAGCAATCTCCATCTCCTCTGTAGGAGTGACTTCTTAAAATATAAGCTTAATAATGCCATTCCTATGTTTAAAACTTCTCATTTGTTCCCACTGGTCCCAGAATAAAATTGAACTCATCCATGTCACCTGCAGGTCCCTGGGGGATCTCTCCTCCAAACTCGTCTTGTGTCACACTCTTCCTTATTTGTTAACCTCCAGCCATATTGGATTCATTTCTGCTCTTTTCCACCCCAGGGCCTTTGTGTAATCTGTTCCTCTTACCTGGAATATTCTTCTCCTAGTTCTTCGTTTGCCTGTTACAGCTCACCCTTAAATGTCATCGGCATAGAATAGAGAGGCCCTCCCCGACCTGCTCTCTGAGTCGCTTCCTCCTGTCACTCTCTCTCACAGCATCTTATTCTGTTCAAAGCTTATCATAGTGTTTATTTTATTTGTGTGGTGATTATGTTGGCCTGTATTCTTAATGACCATGAAAGTTCTATGAGGGCAGGGACCGAGTCTGTCTTATTTAGTACAGTACCTTGCATATAATAGGTGCTCAGTTAACAGTGTAAAGCATTTGTCAAGTACAGTGACAGGTCAGAGATCTCACCCTAATTGTAAGCTAACACATCATCCTGACACAGTGTCATTGATATTATCAGGAGACACAAGACTCTTGGGTCAGAGACAAAGGACTTGATTACTCAGAGCAGTGCAATACCCAGAGAATCAGCATGTGTGCCGGTTCCGCCAGCCCCAGTTCCCACAGAGCAACAGGAACAGGGCCAGGTGATACCTGCCCATGCAGTGAGCTGCACTACAGGAGAGAACCCTGAGTGTACTCTACCTGAGTCCCTGAAAATGGGTGGTCAGCTGGCCTGTTCTTTGCTCCAGAGGAAGCCATTATCTTCATTATACTGGACAGTAAGTAAACCTGCCAATTGCTCCAGAGACACCCACTATATCTATCTTCCAAGGCTGTTCTCTATACAAACAACCTCAAAAAGATAGTTCAGGACTGATGCAGTCAGTGCCACTGCTTACAAGATATTCAAAAACTCACACACACACACAAAAAAAAAAACCCGTGGAGAATTCTCTCCTAACACCATGTGAAATTGCTGACTTTTGACCTGCAAAAGCAGCTACTTCATATGACAACCTAATGATTTTTGAATGAACGAATGCTGACCAGATGGAACAATTTGGCAGCCACTGGGATGCTGCTTAGCCCACCTTTATATAGCCAGCCACAAGGAGTTTCATCCTGAAGTGTTAATTGTCAGACATGTAAGAAATTGGCTTGGTGGAGTCTATAGTCTTTTACCTGATTTTGAAAAGGCAAATGCACTCACTGAATTCTCCTTGGGGTGCCAGAAACCAACTACGTCTGGTTCTGGAAGAAGTAGCTGAGAAGTGAGACACTGGAAAGAAAGCCCTGCCACATGGTTTGGTTCTTCAGTCCCGAGTGAGAATCAGTGGGAAATCTGGTTGAAAGGAGAAACCTCCTGGGCCACTCTCAGGCGTCTCCATCAGCAACAATTAGATTTTAGAGCCTTTCATGCAACCTCACGACATCGATGTCTCCAACTCCCCAGGGGCTGTGTCATGTCACATTTTGGGCACACTAGCTTGTGTTTCTCATTTCATCATTTAGTAATTTGCAACCTCAAAGTCTAAATGCGTTTGTTTTCATTTAAGGCAAAATGAGGATAGATAATCATTTTAAGAGTATGTCTCTTTCTGGGCAGGCCCAAATCAACGTGAAAAAGTGCCAAAATGATCTTTTTGAAGGTAAAGGGATGACTTGCGAGTACAGATAGAAAAGTAAATCATAAAATAAGATGGCCATGCAGGTTAGAACAAACGTGAACTAATTTAGTGTCATGAAAACTAACATCCGCTTAAGGTAGGCATAAAAGGACTTTTGTATAATCCAAAACCTACTACTTAATGGACCCCGAAATCATGCCTAAAATGATCAGTCACATAATTGAATTTTTCTTTTGTTAGAATTCCTTAAAGCAGGGAATTTTTTAAATCTACAGCCTGAGATCAGGAATAACCTCTGTCACTTGGAGAATCATCCTCTGTACCCGATCTATAAGCTGATGTCCCCCATGGCAGTCTAGCTCGGATTGCTCAGATGATATTTGGGGTGGGGGCTCACAGGGTTTAAAACTTGTCAACATTCAAACCTAGGGAATTTCAGTTTTTAAATCCAGCTAGGTAGGGTTTTTTTCATTTTGTTCTGTTTTTAAAGCAAAAGCCACAGCAATGGTAGCCCTGTCTTGCTGTCTGGGTTAATCCAATGGCGAGTGGTGGTTAGGTCCATGCATTGTCCAAATTCCCCTAGTCTCCACCTCTCCCCATTCTCGTATTTCACACATTTACGCTCCTCCCTCCCGGTCCCCTGAGGTTACCACCACGGGCCATTAAAAATGGTGGATGGCTGATTATTAAGTTTCTTCACCAGCAGGCAGAGGAAAAGGTAGTCACTAAATTTCTCTCTTTTTTTCAGATTCAGTGCAAGACTGTCCACGTAACTGCCATGGGAATGGCGAATGTGTGTCCGGGCTGTGTCACTGCTTCCCAGGATTTCTAGGAGCAGATTGTGCTAAAGGTATTTGCCACTCCTTCCCTGCTATGGTTGGAAAACAGAACACAGCCTTCTCAGAAAGGATGAGAGGGAGGGCATCCACAGCGCCTCCCAACAAATTCTGCTGGGACATCTTGTAAGCCCATGCATGCTAGAAGGCCTCGCCCTTTGGCAAAGAGTAGACTTTGATATATGACAGTTGGCCAATGTACCTATAGGAGCAGGGCAGTTATCCTTGGCACCAAGGTGTGCTGAGAAGAAAGATGTGCTAAAAATGAAATGGTTGGATTTCCTGTAAAAGCAGAAGTGAATTACCATCACTCCTTTCTTATAATCATTAACTTCTATGTAATGGAAGATTAAGCATCTCAGGGTTAGTAAATTTCATTCATTCTAGCCAGCTATGCTGTTAATCTAGGAAGTGCTATTTATCTTGGTGGAATCGGTTTTAAATTGTATTATTAATTTATCTACATTGCTTTGCACAGAATGGCTGGGGCCCTGGGATTCGTGAGGGAAAGGTAATATAAGAAAGCAAATGACTCTCACAAGAACAGGGGACCTAGGGGCTACCTATCTAGCTTGCAAGTGACCTTGAGCATGACCTTCAAGTGGCACAGTCAAATGCAAGTGTAGTGGAAAGCAGAGCTGCTCACACTTTTTAGACATGGTGCACACGTGTGCATGCATACACACGTGTATATTCTGCATAGATACAACTATAAAATTGAAATAACACTTTCACAGAGCAGCACTTATCTTTACTCTATGCTCCTTTTCTATTCTACCCTATTTTATTAAAAAACAAAATACTGGTTAAAACCAACTATACCGTTTCCCCACCCACCAGTACGTCATGTCCCAATCTGAAAAACAGTAGTGGAGAGGTTCCAAGCTCTTGCTCCGAGGTTCCAGACCCAGCTCTGCCATTGAGTATCAGTGTGACTTTGAGCAAGTGATCAAACATTTCTGAGTCTCTATTTCCTCCTTTGGAAAAGTGGGAAGTTCCTTCATAAGTTCGTTGTGAGCATGGTATAACATACACAAAGCCCTTAGCAGAACCCTCTGTGAACCCTCATAGGGTTTATTTTTACCATTTTTTATTTATGCACATATCATGTTATATTTATTTATATATGTGTATCACCTTTTTGTTATTTTTATGTGCTCTTTATTTAAAGACCCTCCTGCCTTGAGGTTCTGAGAGAGAGACAATTCTTAACACAGCTGCTCTGTAATGCTAACTGGTGCTACTCCTTTTCCCCATGCTCACCGCAGTTGCCGGGAAAATCGTATTTCATATATTCATGATATTTCAAAGATTTGCTATTCCCATCCTTCTGAATGCTGACTGACACATGACTGGGACGTTTTTGTGCTTGAAATTCTGGATGTGGTCGCACGTGCTTAAGGCTAATTCCTAAATCAGACATCCTCTGTCACACAGTAATGTGAAAGGTTTGGTAAACTTATCAGAAACAAAAAGAAAAGAGAGCAAGAGGCCACCAGACAATTCTCTTGGCTGTTTTTCACCTTAGCACACTCTGCCCAATGGCAGGGGGACACATCACCAAGTAGTCCAACGAGTGCTTGGCCCAGGCTCCGTCCGAGGGACCCTGATGGAGGAAGGTGGGTGGCAGTTTGCATCGCCGTGATGAATGCGTCCCTAGCCAAGGCTTGGAAGGAAAGAAAACCTCAATGTCATTTGAATGGCTTTTCTTGCGTAATCTAATTTTCCTGAGAGTGGAGGCATTGATGAGAGGAAAGACAGAATAGTCCTTTTATACGTGGCTGCCAATGGGCTGGACACTCAGCTGCACAGGCTGTGAGCTGTAAATGTATATTAACACTGACACACATCAATGTATTATTAATCCTAAAAACCATGTGTGCTCTGGCTGCACATCCAGTGACTGGCCTTTCAGCCCTAAGTACCCCAGCCATTTAAGAACCCTTCGCTCTAAATCCATTTGCAGACGAGTGTCCATTCTACATTATGGGTCTGTAATGGGGTGTGCATTTAGCTTCTTAAAAGGACTCTCCGTGTGTTTGGCATTCACCACCTGTACTGTGGCAGGGCACACACTGCAAGTGTGCATTAGCCATGGTATATAATTGATCCTTGTGAAACCAATATTGAGTGGCTGTTAAGAGTAGTTACTGCTGCATATTCAGGAGCTGTGCCTGAAATCAGCCTTTGAACTTGTATGTTTTAATTTAGCTGTTGATGCATGTGGTTGACAAAATTGAAGCGTTTAAGGAATAAAATTGCTTTCTCCTTCTTTCTCCCTTTATTCTTGGCAAAGTTGGCTTAAGAGTGTTAAAAGTAAGCTTCTACCTTTCTGCCCTAAAGATATTTCTTCCCACGAATTTTTGAAATGGACACAGTTGAAGCTATTTCATTAACAGCACTAGCTTTCTCATTATTCTAAACTAAGCCCTTCTTTCCCAATCTATGCTCTTTCAGGTACCACCTTTATGATTTTTGCCAAATTCCTGGGTCATCAGTATTATTTACTTCAGTCAACTCATCATATTTACATACATAAATGTATCTTAAAAGGAACAATGTCAAAATCAAAAATTAAAAGCAGGAAAACTGAAATCAATTGCAATAAACAGGAAATGTTAATTCCGCCTTTAACCACATCAAGAGAGTAATATTTTCACTGTGATGAGCATTCAAGCTAAGTCATCTTCTCACACGCTTATGGAAATAAGGATCCCCAAAGTGGACCTGCGCTCATGGAAGCCGGCCTGGCTTCTAGAGAGACTCAAGCCTTGAACATCTCATCTCCTCAGTATTGGCTCTTGAAAACAACCAAATTTGCTAACTACACATGTCTGATAATGTGAGAGCCCAGTAGAAATGGGCACCCAGATTTAACTGTGCCAGCTTCAAGTGGGTAAATGTCATGATTAGTGCCAGACTTACTTGTGGTATGTTACATCTCTTCTTGAGATTGTTTTTAGATAACAATTAATAGTTATTCAGTTCTAACTGTATACCAGGCACTGTGCAAAGTACTTAATGTATACTCTTATTTGTCCTCATATCAACACTGTGAGGTAAATCCTATTTTAACCAACCTTCCCAACGTGTACAGCTTATTTTTATAGTGAAATCATTTTAGACTTGCAGACAAATTGCAAAAATAGTACATAAAAGTCCCATACAGACTTCACCCAACTTCCCCCAATGTCAGCATTTTCAACCATCATCGTTCAGTGATTGAAACCAGGAAAGTGACATCGAGGCAATCCCACTGACTAGTTGACAGGCTTTTTTCGAACTGGGCTCTTTTTTTCTGGTCCAGACCCCACACTGCACTTAGTTGTCATGTCCCCTTAGTGCCTTCCAATCTGTGAGGGTCCTTCAGTCCTTTCCTTGGCTCTCATGTCTTCCGTGACCTTGACCATTTTGAAGAGTATTGTCAGATGTTGTGTAGTACGTCCCTCAGTGTGGCTTTACCTGATGGTTTCTCATGACTAGAGTGAGGTTATACATTTTTAGCAAGATGCCACATTCTCCTAGGTGAATGTTATCAAAGATGCACTTCTGATTTTTAATATGAAAAAATATTTAAATGTGGCTCTGTGTGTGTGTGTGTGTGTGTGCGTGTGTGCACGCGTGTGCGCGCGCACGTGCCCCACCCCCTCCCCCACCGCCTAACACATAATGCAGAGATGCTGGGATGTTCTATCCCATCGGTCCTGCTCAATTTGTCAGGGGCTATAACAAATTGCCACTCACAAACAACTTTTGAGCCCAAGAAGCTCCGAAGTATTAGCAGGAAGCAACCTGGAGCAGACAGGGTGAGGTAATCGTGTTAGCAAGTGCAGACAGGAAAGACAGCTGGTCCTGCATCTCCCGCTCCACAGGACGGCGCATGCCATCTCCTGGCCGTGGCCCACGATCATTTTTCCCTTCTTTCTTGATAAAAGCCCTTAGGAGAACTGAGCCTGAGGTCCTCCCTCTTCACAAATTCACGTTCGTCTTGGTTCCTTCACTGACAGCTGTGCCCAGGATGCCAGTTACTGCTACAGGCAGCTGGCAGACTCAGGCCCTCCTGCCAGGGGAGGAATTTGCCACGTTCGCAAGTGAGATCACAACCGGGTATGTGTCCTGGTGACAGAAATATGGATTTACTCTCTTGACCTCACACCGTGCCTCCCATGCCCTCAGATGTGCGGTGGGGCGGCAGTTCCTTGGCTTCTTATAAACCTGCCAGTCTGCATCAGGCATCCGGAGGCATCCTTGCCGTGAATGGAGGAATCCGTCAGTATGCATTTGCAGAGCCTTCATCCTGCCGCCCCCACCGAGATGGGGGTTCTGAGGGGCCCAGAAGTCCAAATGGAACTGACCCTCGCATCGAAAAAAGGCATGAGTGTCCTAACGCATTGTTCCAAGTCATTTGAGGGGACAGAACTTATTTGTGCATCCATCAAATGCCTAATATGTGCCTGGCATGAGCTAGGAACTGCAATAAGTGCCAAAAAATATAATGGGGAGCAAGTGTGCCATGGCCCAACCTTCTGAGAGCTTCCGGCCTGATGGACACTCAGGGCAGGCAAGTAGGAAATGTAAGCTAAGTCCACAGGGCTGTGACAGGGGCTCTGGATACTGTGGCTATTACGAAGGCGAGGATGAGGGAGTTTATGAAGCAGGGAAGTATGGATCTATGAAAACAGCCAATGAGCGTCAGGGAATGTGCAGAAAATTCTGTCTGGTGAAGGAACTACACTGAATAGTGTCTTTCAGCATAGAATTTCATTAATTGTGCAGTGTAATAAGCAATCTGTTCGGATTCAGAGCTGGAGGAAAAAATGGCATTTCTTTCCTGGTAATTTGTATCATTTTCCATCAGGTGCCTCTCCTGCCCAGCTGTAATTGTGCTTATTATTCATGTTATTGTTTAGTCTACAGTTTCTGATTATCACTATTCCTTTTGCATGACTTTCTCATTACTTTACTTTAATGCTATTTGTTGAGGGCTAGATGCTTTTTAATTATGATTCCTTTTTCTTTTATTTACTTTTATTTGAAAGTCTTTCATTGATTTAAGGTGCTTCCTTGGGTTATTTGTAAGGCAGCTTTACATTCAAAAAAAAAAAAAAAAAACCCAGGCTTCTGATTATCCTGTTTGGACACTGGCCCCTCAGATGGCTTATTTGGTTGTGAGCTTGAGGCCCCAACCTGCAGTAGAAACTTAACACACCAGAGCTGTACATGTTGGGTAATGCGTATTTAACAGCTATTAGAAATGACAACTCCTGCTGCTGAACAGCTGTCAAGGGAGGCCCAGAAATGCCACAATCACGGAAACATAAAGTCTTCTCTCTAGGGGCTGGTTTTAGCTCCTACCCAGCTTCTCTGGAGCCTTGAAAAATGAGAATGGGGATCTTGCCATTTTTCTCCTGTGAACTGGCAAATGTACCCACTACGCAGTCCCTCTTGGGGTTCCAACACTAAAGTAAAATGATAATCGTCATCAAAGCTGACATGTACGGAGTTCTTACTATATGCCAACCACTGTACCAAGCAACTGCATAAGAATCTCATTTAATCATCAATAGGCCTATTTTATAGATAATTGTTATCCCCTTTTATAGATGAGGAAAGTGAAGCACACAGAGGTTAGATCACTCAGCTAGAAGTAGTAGCGCTAGAATTCAAGCCAGGCAGTCTGGCCAGGACTCCCAGTGCTGGTCCAGCCATAAGATTAACCTTGGAAGAGATACACTTGGCAGGTAATTTGTGTGGCAGTGGCATACTAGGATTTGGGTGTGAACCCAAGAAAAGTTTTACAGGAACAGAAACTGGGCTTTACTTGGTAGAAAGTGACAGAGACAGTATTTGAAACAAAGTCCATCTGACTTCAGAGCCTGCTGCCTTGGACCACTCTCCACCCAGGTTCCAGATACATTCCATCACCTCCCTCAAGCCATCATCTGCCAACTCCTGTTTCCTGGACCTCCAGCGTGCTCTGCTCCGTGTTTGCTCTCTACCTTCACAGCCACTGTCCTGTTCACTGGGCCACCAGCCTCTCCCTGATGGCAGTCTTCCCCCTCCACACCCCCATTCTCCCAGAGCTCTCAGGAAAACGTCACTACTCTCCTCAAACACCTTCAGGGGCTCCCAGTTGCCTCCCACAGTGGTTGTCAAACTTTGGTTTAAAGACATTTCTCCGGGGAAATTGTCATAAATGCATATTCCCAGGCCCTTCCCCAGGCCAGCTGATTCTGTGTCCACAGGACTGGTGTGTGGTTCAGGCATGTGCATTTTTAATAAGCCTCTCAGGGGTGTTCTGATGCAGGTGGCCGGAGGCCATATTCTGAAAATAAAGAACACATTTCTAGAATGACGTTCAAGGCCTTCCATGACCTAAGCTACTTTTACACCACCATCTCTCACTAAGGCCCATATGCCATGGGGTCCAGATACGTGGCCCTCATAAAGCACAATGGCTCTGCCTCTTCCTCGTTGCTCATGCTGTTTTCTTGGCTTGAACGTTCTTGTCAATCCCAACCTCTCCTATCAAACAGCTGCTCATCCTGGAAGGCCAAGCTCAGAGGTCACCACCCCCCTGAAGCACCCCAAGGTAGGAACCTGCAGTCACCAAGGTTTGGCAGCGTCTTGGCAGTGGCCCTTCCTTCATGCTGTGCCATGTTCTCGCTAGGTGGTCACATCAGATTCTCCTGCTGTATCACAAGTTTCTAGCTTCCTCTTTGTACTTCCCAGCTCCCAGTTTGGTACCCAGGAAATAGTACGTGCTCTCTAAATGTCTGACAACTTGAATTTAGGGGACAAGGCTTAGCAAGATGAAAACACAGCCAGAAATATGTGCAAGAACCAAAGTGAGCGCTGGAGAACCCGGCTCTTATTTGTCAGATTTGTCGTGCAGTAATACCTCAGCCGATTCTAAGCACAAATTTAAATGAAGGAAGGGAGGAAATGAGAGCAGGAGGGAAAAAAGGAGGAATGAAAAAAAGAAGAAAAGAAACAGTTTACAGAAAAGAAACGATTTATTCTGCAGTTTTACATGAATTATTTCAAAAGAACAGAGTGATTAAGAATGAAAGCTATAGAGATTGAGTCCATGCTCCTCTAGTTACCTGTACCCATTTTAGAAAACTACTTAACCTCTCTAAGCCTCGGTTTCCTCATCCATGAAATGGGGCCAATAGCAATCTGCCTGTTGCATTGCTGTGAGGACTAAAAAGTAAGTACATTTGAAGTGGGTAGAATTGTGCTTGGCATGTGTCAAGTGCACTATAAATATTAGCTAGCATTAATCTTCACAAACAGCATTTGAAATCTCGTTATTATCACTATTTTACAGGAGAAAGAGAAACTCAAAGAAATAAGCTACTTGCCCAAGGTCACATTGCAGCACTAGATTTTTGACGCTATGTCTGGCTGACCCTGAAGCTTGTGGCCCTATTGGCCACACAGGAGAGATTTGGCAGGAAGACCCCTAAATGGAGGGCAGTGACCCTTCTCAAAACCCCATAGAGAGTTCAGCTGTCAGACTCACAGCCTAGTCGGCCTCGTAACCTGCTTTCCTATCTCGCCATCGGTCACTCCCCATGGTAAACCTCTGCACTCAGGAAAGGGATGACAGGCCCCTCCATCCCCTCCCTGAAGGTCAGGGGTCTTCCCACCCAGTCAGCTTCCTTGGCACAGAAGTCATTTCCCCTTTTGGAGCTGGCCTCACCTCTCTCAATGAAAGATGCTCAGTCCTGCCTGTCCTTCCTGGAACAAACATGGATGCACCCTAATTGTTCCTCCAGACCCCTCTGTCTTTCACACCTCTCTCCCTCTGCTACCCTAGCTACCCCCACAATCTCCATTAATGCCCACTGGCCAGGAGCCATGGCCGCTGCCCCTAAGGGCCATTCCACAGCCCATTGCAGGTGGAGGTTGAATCTCACCTTCCTTCCTCCCATCCCTGACCTGAGAAAATGTGCCTGAAGTCCTAGACAGCAAGGGCCCAGGACGAGGGGCTTGAAGCAGTTGGTACACACTTTGCAGACAGTGACTGAGCGACCACACTTGGCAGAGTCAGTATAAGAATACTGAAGACGAAGTAAGTGCCGGGCACTGTGCAAAGGGTTTTCCCTGAAAGATCTCATTTCATCTTCTCAGCATATAGTGTTATCATCCCCATTTCACAGCTAAGGCTACTGAGACTCGGAGAAGTTAAGGTGCATGCCCAGTTATGGCTTGAGAACAATACCATCAGAATCACACACCTTCTGGGCTCCCTCCAGAGTTTCTGATTCAGAAGGTCTGAGGTCCTCGCATCAGCCCAGGGAGTTTGTTAAATATCCAAACCCTCAGGCCCCACGGCAGACCTTCTGGGTCAGAATCCACATTCGGACAGGTTCCCCACAAGACTCGTGTGCACATGTAAGTCTGAGTCTCCATAACATTGCCCTAGAGCTCTGCTAAGGTGAGCCATAGAGCACAGGGAGCAGGAGCAGTATCACGTTCACCTTCCCTTCCCCCACGCCCGCCCGCTTGCCCAGCAGGCCGGGAGGACACCTGCATCCCCAGTTGGAAGTTGCAGTGCCCTTTAACTGGTGCCCTCACGCGAGTCCAGGTTGGCAAACTCCAAAACTTGGCCACTGGCGACATTTCTCATGCTTGCTGCATTACCAAACAAATCACTGCACAGGGCTTCAACCAGGCAGCCCTGCCCCACGTTAATTGCTTCTGAGCAGAGAAACTTTTTTTATTTTTCCTTTTTGAACAACGGGATAAGTTGCAGAGCAGCTTTAGAAAGCAGAGTGCGTCACCCTGGGGACATGCTGTAGATGTCATGCATACAAGAGGTGGGTGCTTTAGAAAAACCTTTGTATTGGGAAACGAACCAATCTCTAGAGAAAAGGCCAGCTGGGATGGGTGACGCGACAGAGGGTGCTCTCCTGTCTCTTCATAGCTTGATGAGTTGGAACAGTTTTCTCCTGATAACAATAGTCATAACAAAATCTTGTCTGTGGATGTCGTACTGTGTGCCAGGCTCTGCGTATAGCACTGTGCAGGCATTAGCTCATCCCCTCCTCATAAACACACTGTGGGTGGTGGGGGCCGTTTACCCCTGGATGCTCATCCATTTGAAAAACAAAGAAATCCAGGCTGAAAATAGTGTCCTTAGTCACACAGCTGGTAAAAATGAAGGGAAATCCAAGCAGTCTACCTCATAAGCCTACACTGTGGCTGGCCCTGGTCTCCCCACTGGGCAGACAGCAGTGAGTAAACAGACCCTCCATGTCTTCAGGAAGCTTCCATGCTTGCGGACACTGATAATTTGCAAACTCATCTCGGTGCTTGAATTGCAAGAATGAGAAGCTACATCAGTCTGGATTTGAGCTGCAAAAAAGCTTACTGAGTACTCTGAAGAACTTAAATATTCATTATGTAATTAATAGCTGTTCAGTCACACACACACACACCAAAAAAAAAAAAAAAACTTAAAGACTTTTAAAAAAACAGCTTAAGCACTTATCGATTGAGAACTTGTATGACTCTCAAAATGGAGGCATCCCCATATCTCTACAGGTATTTTAAATGAATTGAATTAATCATAGGCTTAAAAGTCTCTTGCGATCTTCGTTAACTTCCCTGGGTTTAATTAAAACATCTGTGCACTTTTAATTTATCGATTCATCCAACTCATATGTCATGTTTTTAACACACCCCAGCATGCTCTGCATCATTTTTAACCCGATTTCCACTTAACTAAAGCAATTAAATTCACCCCGGATTAATTAAAGCATCTATACTTTCGTGCTTAAGTCAGCGTGTGCTTCTTTCCCCACATGGCTCCTGAATGTCAGAGATCTGACACACCTGATGAGTTTTTTGTCCTTCTGGAAATTCTTCCCCGAATCACTTTCTTGCTTATTAATGTACCACTTGACAGAATGGGCCTGAGGAAGGTGGTGCACCTGAACTTTGGCCGCCTGAGCCGGCGCCTCGGACCCTGTCAGAAGCGTCCTTGGGTTTCGTGTCTTCACAGGGGTCCTGCTGGATCTTGCCCCCACTGAGACCAACTAGAGTTGGTGTAGACTCTCCAGTGTCTGAGTGTTTGTTCTAGGCAGGAAGGGAGGGAGCTGTTCGGGTCGGAGGTGACTGTTGTGATCAGAATGGCTGGTGACCTTTGCATCTGCACTTGCATTGTCATTCCTTAGTTCTGTTTTCTAACTTCCTCACTCCTCCTACCCAAGAAGTCCTTTGTTGCTCTGCCCATTGAATACGGAGGGGAAGCT
Organism: Rhinolophus ferrumequinum; assembly: GCF_004115265.2. Lineage (NCBI taxonomy): Eukaryota > Metazoa > Chordata > Mammalia > Chiroptera > Rhinolophidae > Rhinolophus > Rhinolophus ferrumequinum. Next base: position 35,258,441 of record NC_046307.1, read on the forward strand.
GAGTGCTGAGGCCAACAGACTTCTCGTTGGGCACAGTGAGCCAGGGAGCTATCTAGAGAGTGACAGGTTAGGTCCCCACCACCTGTAATGACAGCACATTTCCGCTCAGCCGCGGCAGCTTGGGGCTTTATCATTTTTTTTTCCCCCAAATCTGTTAAGCCAAGGATTCTCTCTCATTATTTTTATCTATACTTATTTAATTCTTAATGAAACTGAGAGTCTTTTCAAAGTTTTATTGGTTTTCTATATTTATATTTATATGTCCTCTGCCTGGGTTTTCATTCATTTGTTTCTTTTTGTTGATTAGTAAGAGCACTTTGTGTATTCAGATATCAAGCTTTATTTTGTAAAATGTATTTAAAAATATTTCTTCCCAGTGGTGTTTATCCCTTAATTTTGTGTAGTGTTCTTTGTCATACAGAAGATCTAAATTTCATATAATCAGATCTGATCTTCTTCTTTTCCTTCTTGGTTTCTAGAATTTATGTCTTCCTTACATATTGCTCTCCCAAGAAAATAAAATTAGACTTTAATATTTTTCTAATAGTTTTGTAGGCTGTTTTTTTTTTCTATTTAGATCTTTAATGTGTATTGAATTTATGTTTTAGTACAGTGAACAGGAGAGGTCAAATTTTATTGTCTACTAAATGGATTGCCAATTTCAGGGACCTAGCAAGAAGTGAAACTCACCTTTACTGACACTGTTTTGCTCAGCACCAAGCTAAATCCACCGTCTGGAAAGACAATGGGACACCAGTTTTAGTGTCAAGGACATTGAATTTTGTTTGCGTCCAATCCATCACCCAAATATTACATCCTCAATTGCTTCAGGAGAATCAAGGCGTCTTCATTTCTCCATCATTTTTCCCTCTCACCTTACCTAGCTACCAGCACATATTACGTTATCCATTCATATTTATTGACTAAGTGAGATGTAAGGCAACCCATTGTTGGTGCTCTTTTGACAATTTACCTAGAGTACCACCGTGTTTCCCCGAAAATAAGACCTAGCCGGACAATCAGCTCTAATGCATCTTGTGGAGCAAAAATTTATACAAGACCCGGTCTTATTTTACTATGATATAAGACCGGGTCTAATATAATATAATACAATATAATATCAGGTCTTATATTAATTTTTACTCCACAGGACGCATTAGAGCTGATTGTCCGGCTAGGTCTTATTTTCAGGGAAACATGGTAGGTGAAATATTCTCAAGTCTTTTTCCAAAGGGATTTTCAATCAGATTTCAAATCATTTTTAAAAGATACATTATGTGAAATGCCCTCTGCTCATCTAGCCCAGTCCACAGGTGACTTGTCAAGATGTAGGCACTTCCCTTTGCCTGTATGATTAAGCCTCTTCGACCATCTCTCCCTTTCCTTCAAGTATTCTCTGTACTGCAAGCTCCAAGTAGATGGGCTTATCTTACCTAAAATGGCAGACACAGGTGCTTTGTCCTGTTATTTCCCACCGGGTAAATAACACTGATAATTCATCCTATCCCTTTCAGAGAACTTTGGGGGAGGAAAAAAGCTCTAGCTTGATCATTACAATGAGCTTTATACCATTTAGGTGAATCTAAATTGTGTCATTTTTTTGTCATGAGCCTGTTAACTTGTCAGTCGTTAGCGGCAACAGTAATTTATTTTTCTTCTGCAGGAGTCTTAGAGCTTCCATTTACTAGATTTAGTAAAACAGGAATAGTCACTTTGTACAAACATTTTAATTAATTTTCAATAGAAGCTTGAATGCACAATGTTCTGTTCCTGTAAGCCTTAGGAAGAGGCGAAAGGGAGAGGGACATAAAACATGCCACGTGTGAATCCAGAACCACCTCCCACCCACAGCCAGAGAAGACTAGGGGAAGAAAGAGATGAGCTTTCTCCATTAGTATTATCTGATACCCCTCGGTGGTGTGTGTGCACGTGCACGTGTGAGAACTACTACATTTTTAATTTTATTAACCTTTGAAGCTAGTTTGGAGATTCAGTTTAAAATTTCATGAGAGAACATCCATTAGTTGCAAACCAGGTGGCAGTCACTGTTTGAAGTCCTTGAATACACGATTGCACTTACCGTGTTTCCTGAAAATAAGACTTAGCCAGACCATCAGCTCTAATGCGTCTTTTGGAGCAAACATTAATATAAGGCCCGATCTTATTTTACTGTAATATAAGACCGGGTCTTATAATATAACATAATATAATATAATATAATATAATATAATATAATATAATATAATATAACATAAAAGACCGGGTATAATATAATATAATTAATATAATATAATATAATACTGGGTCTAATATAATATAATATAATACCAGGTCTTATATTAATTTCTGCTCCAGAAGACGCATTAGAGCTGATTGTCCGGCTAGGTCTTATTTTTAGGGAAATACAGTAATACTCCTATCAACTTTGAGAGACAATTCTTTGAAGGGGAAATTGGGTCTTGGAGAAGTGCAGTAATCTTGTCCAAATCCCACAGTGATGAGCTAGATTTTGTACCCAGTTCTTTCTGGCATCCAAACCCTTGCTCTTCCCACTTCGTATTATTTCTGGGCAGAATGTGAAGTCAGAATTGTTTGTCCTATAACCTGTCATTTTTTTAAAAAAATGATGTAGATTTAAAGATGTGAGAAGAATTATATGAATACATGAGGTCCCCACTTCACATCCAACCTCTCCAATGAGGTCTGGGCTGAGCCTTACCTTCTGGAACGCTCTGGTGTGAGTTGTCCAAGAATGAATCAGTTCCCCAAGGAAAGGTGCTCTTCTTGCACGTCAGCCCAGCAACCACTGGAGGGCACTCATCTGGCATTTGCACTCTGCCCCGAGGGCAAATGAATTACTAGAGAGCTTCATACCTCTTTAACCTGCCTTCTGCTTTTTAATGTGACATCAGCCAAGGCATTGCGTGTCCTATTTTCCAGAGAACATCTCAGTGTTTTGCATTTTTCACCACACTCCCGGTGATCATGCAGCAAACATATTGAAGGAAGGCTGCATTGACAATGTGGAGAACTCTCTGACCTGACTATTCTCCATTTTTTTCCCTGAGTAATTTAAATAGGTCACATTTTAAATTTGATTTCCCAAGCTCCTGATTTTAAATAAAATCCATTCTTACCTTCTAGACAATCCTATTTTTTTCACCACTTGGAGTTTATACAGAACATAAACAGTTCCAAAATGAAAAAACATAAGATAATCTTAATTGTATTTTATCAATTAATAAAGACAATAATTATTTGCTCCTTACTTTCTACCCTCTTCCACCTTTTGGGAGGAAAGAAGGCACAATGGGAGTACAGAGGTGGTGATTTGATGTAACTTTCTCTGCCACGCATGACAGCTTGTCCAATATATATCCATCCCTCAGGTCAGAAACAGCCTTTGGAAGTTCATCTCACTAGATAGGTGTAGCCACGTTTCTCACTGTTTTCCTATTTCAGTGTGTGAGGGTGGAAGTGGGGTAAGAAATGGTTCTGATTCTAGTCTTTCAACCAGGAGATATCCTCGGTGTTATCTAGATGGGAAATGGCAAGTGAGCTTTCTCTTGAATGCCAAGTCTGCCTCCTGGCAGCTCTCACTCAGCCTGGGCACTGCATTGAAGGTTTTGAGGCTCTTTCTCAGTCAGGAGGACAAGGTGCAGTGATCTGCAGAGGTGCAGGAAGGGAGAACAGTAGTTTGTGTGCGCCAGGTGCTGTCCCTGACCTAGAGCTAGAGAATTAACATGGACCAAATTTACTTTGTCTTCACAGCCCTCTCAAAACTTTGAGAAAGCCCAGAAGTCCTCACGCTAGTGCATATTTGTACAGTCCCTAATTTTAACCTTGGGCACCCTGAGTACAAAGCTCTTTCTTCTACCTTCTCTTAGACAGTCATCACGGGTAGCAATTCTATAGATCTCTGCTTCACTAGCCTGGAAGTTGAAAGCAGGCTCCCTACATTTAGAGAGAGTTCATCTAAATTCAACATGTGGCTTTGATGTTCTCACTTTGGAAGCCATTCTTCTCTGGTAGATTCATAAGGATAAGAATTCTATTGGGAATTGTGTGTGTGTCCCCAGGAGTTTTCACAACTAGCCTATTATAAAGCATTCTGGGGAGGAATATCCCCTCAATCACATGTAAACTGTTGAGATGTTTTTGTTTCAGGTCAGTTTACCATAAAGGTAAAAAACATGCACTTCCCCAGAATAAGGCATTGTGTGTACAACATGAGGTCCACTCCAGACATTGCTCTATCTACATCTTTCATAAATGGCTGTTTGGTGCCTGCTCATAACCCCACCACTTGGGAATCCCCGAATATCAGAACAAAGAAAGATATCCTTAATCAAGCCAATACTGATGAATGCAACACTGGAAGGAAATCAACAACGATAAACATGGTCCTGTCCTTGAGTGGTTTATTATATCTTTGGGAGATTAGACACAGAAGGAAAGTTAATTACTATAAAAACGTAATAGAAGCATGACAACGAGAGGGGGTTGATAAGGCAGGAAGGGGCCATTGACTAAGGAGTGATCTGATCAGATGTAATTGCTCCATGGGATGGGGACAACATTCGGGTTGTACATACGGGTGCCATGTTGGATTCTGGGAACCTGTGCATTTCAAATCACGGATAAACCAAAAGTCATTGACACATCTCTGGGGTCATTTCTGAAAGTCCCTGAATGCCAGTTCCCTAGCCTGGAGCTGTGTCCTCTCTTGGACCCATATTAGAAGCCAGGTTGGAAATTTAGGTTCTCACAAACTGATATGGAGGTGAGAAACCCAAAACATGAAGGCAACCACTAAAATCCCACTCTTGATGATCTCCAAGAGGGCGGAATTGGCACAATGGAGGCCAAACTGTTAGTAAGCTTATTCCAGACAGTAACCACTGGTTTTCAGCCTTCTTCCTATTGACAGATGCAAGAGGTTCTCAACTGAGATGTGAACAGTTGGAGATGTCATGTCTTCAGCCTGTCCCTCCCTTCCTGTTTTGTTTTTTTAAAGAGGCCAGGTATATTTAATCCTTATACTTTGTTACATGTGACACTGTGAGGTAGTGGTCTAGATAAGAAACTGAAGTATAGAGAGATTGTCTCAACTATGGCCCATCTCCCTTCCTTTTTGATGAATAAAAACTTCTCAGGAATAGGAGTCCACTAAACTGAGGGTAAAATAATCAGCAAAATGGGTTCCGATCCCCCAAACCAACAACAGCAGCACGCAAGTCCACACAGCTTAGTGAAGGGCACAGCTCAGAGTCGGGCCAACCTGGCTTCCCACAGGGCTCCCCCACGTGTGAGCTTTGTGACTTTGGCCCCCTAACTTCACCAGTCGGATCCTCGTCTGTAAAATGGGATCATGATTCAGCCTCCACCGTGGCGAGTGATTATCTGATTAAGTAGCACATTGCACACAAAGCGTTTTATGCCTTTCCCGGCACCCAATAGGCATTTAATTCGTGGTGGCTGCTGTTATCAGTGGCATTTTTGTGGTGGTGGTGGTGGTGATGGCAGTGGTGGTTACTGTGTGTTGGAAGATGGCTCTGCACCTCGATGGTCCAAGTCGCCAGCCCAGAACGTTGCAAGCAAAGCTGCAACGCCAGGCAGGCTCTGCCTCCTTAGACGGACCCAGCCCTCCAGGCGCTAGTCTCCATGACCTGGTGCTCTGTCTCTGGTTTTGCAGCCGCCTGCCCAGTCCTATGCAGCGGAAATGGACAGTACTCTAAAGGGACATGCCAGTGCTACAGTGGCTGGAAAGGTGCAGAGTGCGACGTACCCATGAATCAGTGCATCGATCCTTCCTGCGGGGGCCATGGCTCCTGCATTGATGGAAACTGTGTCTGCTCTGCTGGCTACAAAGGCGAGCACTGTGAGGAAGGTAAGCTCCCCGGGGCGGCTGGGCAGCGTGGAGGTGGGACGGCGCTGGCAGGCCTAGACTTTTGCTAGAGCCCAGTCCGGGCTCCACAAGGAGCAAAGGCAACTGCAACATTATGCCCAGAAAACTAACTTCAAACCCCTCGGCTTTGATGGCCTTCTTAAGTTGTAGAAAACAGAAGGCTTGTGGAATGGTTCTGGAAGGAATGTCTTATTTTTCTTTGTGTTAATTAGTTCCTCTTCCCTTTCTCCTTTGTTTTCTCTTTAAATTGCTTCCTTTGTTGTTCTGTCTTCTCTTTCCCTCTATTCTTCCTCCTCCCCTTCCTGCTCCTCCTTTTCCTCTTCTTCCTTCCCCTTCCCCTATCTTCCTTCGTCTTCTGCTTTATTTAAAGTCCTCTGAGTTGGGAAATACTAAAGCTATCCAGGAAACAAGACACAAGAATCCTTACGCCCCCTTCCCAATCTTCCCCAAAGCTGTTTGTTTACTGTTCCTGGTAACCTAAGACCCATATATGTCTGTGTAAATATTTCAGCAAAAATGAATACCAATAGAAAGCAGTCAGGCTGGAAAGACTATAGGTATCCATGTCCCTTGGAAATACCATGTAGGGCGAATGATCCTGGTTACCTGCAGTGGCGCAGGTAGAGGAGAATGGGCGTGCTTGCGAGGGGGCTGGGATTTGCTGACCCGGAAGTGCTCACTGTAGGACACACTGAGTGGCCTCTAGCACACATGGGTAAAAATCAGGGGGTGCCATAAACTGAAGCCAATCTGCCAAAACACCATCAGAGACCAGGCTTGGAAATCAGAAGAGGGGTATGGAGGAGGGAGTACAGGAACAGGGAGAAAGAGCGTCTCTCAGGAAGTGTCCCAAAGCCCGCTCTGACTAGTCCTACTCTGGTTAGTTCTTTCAGAAGCATGGAGAACATGTTATAATACCTATAAATAAGTCAAGTGAACTCAGCCACACTGCCGTTAGCCTTCCCCTCTGTGCCCTTCCAAACCCGGGTCTCTACTTGTGCGCCTATTGCTTCTCCCCATATAAAGAATCAACCACAGTTGGTAGGAAGAACCTAGGTCCTCTCAGCCCCTCTCCTGCTCCCCAACCTTTGAATCATCTCAGTCATTGTCTCCCAGCTGTGCACCTTTTCGCTGAGTACATTTCCCCGTGAAACGTCCCCATGTAACTCAAACAGCCTTTTTCCCTCCCATGTTCCCAGCGGGAAAATAAGTGTCAAGTCACCCAATAAACTCCGGGAAAAAGTGAAGCCCACTGCCTACTCCAGGTGAAACAGCTTGAGATGACCACACCAGAAAGAACCTGTTGGCGCCCTATGCCCATGTTTTCTCTCAGTTTCTTACTGCTAAGTTGATCAGGAGGGACCTCAGATGCTATGTTCTCAGATGCAAGTTGATTCGTTCTCCTATCCCATTAACTTATGGATCTCCAGGGTTCTGTACAAAATAACCAATCATTACAGCCCTCACCACAAAGTAATGGCAGTGGCTTATCCTAAGAGACACACACAGATGGTCCCTTTGTGAAATCTCCCATTTCATCGTTTTTTAGAACTATGGCTACAAAGAGTCAGCTTTCATGATATTATTCTCCTAAGATTTTCTAATATATCAGTGGTAATGCCCTTAATGGGGCTCAGAAGTCTGACCCCAGATCGTCACTTGCTAAACTCTATGTTTTTTTTCCCCTCGATTGTAAAAGGTAGCCTCCCTCTGTCTGCATCATAAAACCAAATTGGAAGTTTGGATGGAGGAAGTACTGATTTAATAACCCTGCTTGAAAGGTTAAAGTTCTTTAAGATAAGTGAATTGCAGGAGGCAAAGCTGCACTCACTGAAAACATGGGGGAGGCCAACAGTATGACAAGAAAGGTTAGAACGACCTTTGGCATACATCATTTGGTGAGAGAAAAGTGGTAGAGCAATGACATGACCCGTCTTCGAAGTTTTTGCCTCCAGTGAAGATTGTGCATGGCTGCATGAGTGGTGATTTCTCAACTTTGTTACTCTCCCAACCAGTTTTATTTAAATGTTCAGAATGAATTCGCCATCCAACAAAACAGGGAAGCCACGTGGATCATTATGAAAGGATGAAATCTCATCTATTGATTTCTGCTACCCAAAAAGAATGAACTGAGGTGATTCATATGCTGTTTTCAAAATCGGAAATGGAATCAGAAAGTCTGGATCAGCACTTTTCCTTCCATTTAGTTTTTTTATTTCTGATATTCATCATAGTCACAGCGTCAAACAATTTACCTGAAATGGCCATGGCAATGAAATCAATAGTGGCCATCCTCCATTTTTGCTGCCTACACATTGTTTTGCTATTAACAAATTTGCACAAGAAAATGAAAGGATGGATTCGTCAGGTTTCATTCAGTGATGTTTGGGGGAGTAAGAAAATGATGAGAGAGAGATTGACACGTTAGTTTAACTCAGCCATGTTTTCCTGTCAGTTTCATGGCTGAGTCATTTTTCAATGACATTTAACTTCATAAATGTAATTCATGGTACTTCAGGGGTTTATAGTACATACTGTTTGTAAAACTCCTTGACCTCCTTTTTTATCCTTAGGGATAGAAATTGCATTCACAACCCTTTTTTGTCAAACCTATAGAGGGCCCAAGACTAAATGAGTTCTAATGATTTCAGCTGCCAGGGGGCTGCTGTTGTGAGGCCCACGGTACTTAGCTGGTAAAGGCCACTGTCCCCCTTCTAAGTATAACACTGTTTCTATTTATAAAGCTTTGTAAAATGCCATAGTCCCTCCCGCCTGCTCAAGACTCTAAGGACACGACCATGAGCCCATCTGGTGAAATTGGAACCAAATTTAAAATTCGTAGTGGAACTGCTCCTCTTAAAGTCTGAATTTAGTTATTCCATCTGCTGCCGTAATTATATAGCACAAAGGGCATATTTGCTGGTATCACTGACCAGAGACAGGGTTAGCTTATATTTCTAGATATGATAAATGGTTCTTTTGATGGCATTCCAGGCCTGGGCTAATAAATCTCAGTGAATTTTCCTCCTTCCTTTATACTGTAATTCAGGATAAAGAAGAGAAAGCTCATTTATCTGTAAGAAAAATGCCATTTTATTTATTTAATTTTTTTTGTATATTGCTTTTTATTGTATCCTTTCAAGAAAAAGATTGTGATATCGTTGTTGAGTTGTTTGAAAGCTCCTAGCTGTTGGCATCTCACCAAACATTTTAAATGGCTAATTATAGGTAGAGGGCAAATGTTGAAGCACATAGCACCGGAGATATTTTTGTGTGTATTTTGATTTTGCTGTCTTAGAAAGGGGGACAGAGTTAAAACTAGAACTCGGGGATTTTCTTTTATTAGAAGAATATGGAAAAGATTGATTCTGAATGAATTAGTTCATACTTTGCAGATCGCAACTTGCACAGGATTGTTCCCCAAAGCAAGAAGTTGTTGGCACCATTTTTCTTGTCACTCCACCACACTGGAAATTTGTCCCATTGATGATTACTGCAGCAACTGTGTATTGAACACCTACTACCGTGTCTTCCTGAAAATAAGACCTAGCCGGACAATCAGCTCTAATGTGTCTTTTGGAGCAAAAATTAATATAAGACCCGGTCTTATTTTACTATAAGACTGGGTCTTTATAATATAATATATAATGTAATATAATATAATATAATGTAATATAATATAACATGACATAAATAATATAAGATAAGATAATGTAATATAATATAATAATACCAGGTTTTATATTAATGTTTGCTCCAAAAGAAGCCTTAGAGCTGATTGTCCAGCTAGGTCTTATTTTCGGGGAAACACGATATATTGCCCTAACCGTGCTAGTCATGAGACACCAAAGGCATTATACCACCTCTTTGTAAATGTCTTCGATGTGGTTGAACCTTTGGTTCATTTCTATGCAGATGTGCTCCACCATCCCAAATGGAGCCACTCTGAACTTTCACAGCACCAGGAGTTACAGTCCCCAAGACAATGAACTCAACATCAAAGTGATTATAACCAGAGCAAGTAATATTGTCATGAACATCTTCAACTCAAACGAATCACTAAAATTCACCTTTCTGCGAGTTTCTTCCTGATTTAAAAAATAAAAATAAAGAAAGCAATGGCAGCTTCTGTTTCCCTATGTCTCAAATAGTTTCGAACTGATGTCCATAAATATCTTCCTGAGAATATCCAAGTGAGATCCTGAGAAACATCTCTGAACACTGAAAATTCTTGTTTGTGCCTCAAGGGAGGGGTGCCCTTTGGAAACTTCATGGAAAATTGTGATTTCTGATAAATCCAAATTCCTGATGTCCCCCAGAATGAAATTATTTGGGGCATGGATAATCTAAATGATGTCGTATTTAGAGCCAATGTATCATCAGTTCTAAAACACATCCTCTTCTTGTATACCACAAGAAAGAAGAACAAAAAGGCACTACACTACAAAAGCTGGGACCCCAAAAAGTTACCATCTCAGTGTCATGATGAACTATTTAGACGCCAAAAGTCCCATGTGTTTAGATCTTGGTGTTGGGCAAGGAGAGAAATCGGAAGCTTCTATGAGGGTCTGAACCACAAGATGGCACGCATGCACACAAGGGACTGAATTACACTGTCAGTGTGATCCACAACACTTCAAGAAAAGAATTTGAAGTGGTCTCAAGCTGGCTGTGCCCCCCACCAAGTGCTGGCAGAAACAAATGCTTTAATCGAGGCCAACAGACCTGATTTCCAAGCTGTTAACATGGAGGAAGGGTTATGACTTAGATAAAGTGATAAGACCTTCCTGTTTCTCTGATCCAGAAGGCAACACCAGGCCCTCTGCAAGACCACCATTCACCATTCTGACTCCATGGTGTGCAGCTCTCTCTTCTCCGGATGCCGTTGTATCATTTCCTGGGAATATCAAAGGAAGCTCATCTTCTAAAAAGCCCTGTTAATGAACTCTTGGCTGGACAGATGTCCACAGTTTGCGGTCACATTCTCATGTAAAAAGTCCTGTCCTCAAGAACTGTCCTTTGTAGCTGACTCCTCTTCTCACTTTGCCTTGATTCCAGAATAATAATCTTCAAGTTGTCCCACTGGATGTATATTCACTCTGATTATTGAGATGGTCAAATATCAGACCAGAAACTGGCAAGAACAGCAGCAACCAGAATCTGACTGTTATTTAGTCGAGTTGTCTGGTGGCATTAACATGTTTGATTGACTGGTAGAGGACAGTGCCACAGCCAAAGAGATTCACCCATCCAGTCCACTCATGATCCCCTGAAGGAAGGTTATCCCCACTGGATTATTTCTACACCCAACTTCACCTCCTCTGCCTTGCATGTTTATTAACTCTTTCAATACATATGTGCTCAAAGAATGAAGACTCATTTTAGGCTTAGCTTAAGTGAAACAATTAGGAAAGTGACTCCTTTATGAATTTCACTGGTTTTCTTTTTAGTCCTTTGTTACCTTCTGAAGTCAAGTATTGCTAAGTCAGAATGAGCCGCTCTACTTTTCTCTCTGATTGTGAGAGGTAATTAGGTTTGGCAACGCTACACACACAGACATCACCAGTATTCATGTTCCAGGTTCAGAAGCTCTGATATAGTTCAATTAAGGCACCAATATTTATAAATACAAGGTTCTCAGGGTTGAATGACACACCTCTGTATCTGGTTTCTCCTAATTCTGCTTGAAAAATCTCCTTTTTTCTCTTACATTCTCTTCAAATTTGAGATTTGGTATTATATTTTGAAAAATGACAAATCTTTAATTCCTTAATTATTACCTGGGGTGCTCCATTTGCTTGCAAGTGGATAGGAATTGGTGAACCACTGGTCCGTTCAGCTGTTAGCTGGTATCTCATGGCCCATCCCCCATGAATGATAAAAATCTTCCTCTTCGTCTGTTTCAGTTGATTGTTTGGATCCTACCTGCTCCAGCCATGGGGTCTGTGTAAATGGAGAATGCCTTTGCAGCCCTGGCTGGGGTGGTCTGAACTGTGAGCTGGCAAGGGTCCAGTGCCCAGACCAGTGCAGTGGGCATGGCACTTACCTCCCCGATACGGGCCTCTGCAGCTGCGATCCCAACTGGATGGGTCCCGACTGCTCCATTGGTAAGACAAACGGCTTTCTCTTGCTTTTCCCGACATGCATGCCCTGTGTTTCTTCCGTGAGCCCAAATGGATGGGCACTTACTCTTCACACTTAGCTGCGGATCCAGGGACTTTGATCCATGGCACAGTGCCTCTCTTACTCTCTCCTCCTCCATCGTGAAGTCTGTGATCCTTGTTTAAAAAACCACTGCATAGGTTCTTGTGCCTCGTTGGGTCCATCGCTGCAAATGGATGAGGAGCCTGGGAGGCAGACTTCCATTTGCCTTATAGATTTCCTTATGTACACTCCCTAAAGGTACCAGAAAACAGAACAGAACAATTCAGTCCCAGATAAGCTGAATGGAACATCCTATAAAACAGAAAAGAGGCTCCCTCGGGGTGCTGCGTGAACCTGTTATAAAGCTCTGCAGTACTCCAGTGGCAGGGAAATAATGAAGTTGTGCTGTACACTTTGTTTTCCTAAAATTAAGAGTGTGTGTCTTACCTCCTGAGTGACCTTAAAATGGAACAGTTCAACAGTTCACATCAGTCCCCACCTTCCCGAGAATGGTTCTGCTCACACTGACAAGTGCCTATCCGGGCAAGCAATCATCATTCCACCCCCTTCCTCTGGGTAGTGAGACAGCTGTCAGATTACCATGGCAATCAGGAAGGGAATATATTTGAAGCTTTGCCTACAATGGGAAAAAAATGAATATTTCATTGCAAAAAGAAAAAAAGAATCAGTTACAATGGGCTGTTTGGGGATGTCTTCTCAGCCCACTTGCCTCTAGCTTCAATTCTGATGCTGGTGGTCCAAGCCGACCTCTGCAGAGGATGCGGGGAGGAGGAGCCCTGGAGGCAAGGCTAATGCCGTGCTGTGCTAATGCCATGCTGTGTGACTTTGAGTGAGTCACTGACCCAGTCTGATTTCCCCTCCCCTGGCCCCATGAGCCACGCCTTCCTCAACAGTCTGTTCTAAGGATGAATGTCTGGCCCCTGCTTGTCCTGGCGTGAGAGGTCTGGAACGCCAGAGAGTGCATCTCTGTCTGTCTGTCTCCTCCCCAAACCACGAAAGACTTTGAGCTCCTTTGAGAAAGAGGCTGTGTAAATGCAGCACAATTACAGCAGTCATCATTGCCACCAAGGTGCTGACCTGGGTACCGGCTGGGTCTGTAGTCCTCATGGGGATGGAGCAGCGGGGTCCCCAGCTGGCCTATGGTCAGTTTAGACTCTCAGGGGGGAAGATCCCAGCTGGCTAAGGAGTTGGGATCCACAGGTATCTTTTCAAGTGGGCACCTTGCAGGTAATTTGGCCAAACTGGATGGCTACTGTCTCATCTCCTCCTGGGATGGTCTCAAGCTCCACAGCAGAGGTTCTCACACTTTAGTGCTCATCAGAACCACCTGGGGGACTTGTTAAGACAAATGTCTGCGTCCCACTCCCAAAGTGGCTAATTCAGGAGGTCCAACCAAGGCACAGGAATTCGTATTTCTAACAAGTTCCCAGGTGACCGTGATGCTGCTAGTCCAGGGACACACTATGAAAACCACTGCTCTAGAAAATCTAGAATTAGTACCCAGCCAGTGGAGACAACAGCCTCCCAAGATGACAGAGCTTCCGGGCCTCAGGGCCTGCTCCAGGGACCTGGGCCACGTGCGTGGTCTGGCCTCCAGTGAAGGGTTTCGCCAGCTGTGGTGTTGAGCTGTAATCATTGTTTTTCTTCCAGAAGTGTGCTCAGTAGACTGTGGCACTCACGGCGTCTGCATCGGGGGAGCCTGCCGCTGTGAAGAGGGCTGGACAGGCGCAGCTTGTGACCAGCGCGTGTGCCACCCCCGCTGCATTGAGCACGGGACCTGTAAAGATGGGAAATGTGAATGCCGAGAGGGCTGGAATGGTGAACACTGCACCATTGGTAGGCAAACGGCAGGCACCGAAACAGGCACATATTGCTTTATTTTCATAAATCGTAGATCTATAGTGATGGTGGTGCATTGCAACTGGCTGTTCCTCCAGGGGCACAAGTGCTTTCCCACATTCCTGCTGCCTCTCCAACTCTCCAAGGGGACAAGGAATGCAAAAGTGAGGGCCTCATTGGAAAAGACTTTCCCTTTTCAGAATTCTGATTGGGAAGAAAGGGGACAAATAAGGAAATCCATCCAAATTACTAATGTTGGGGAGGGAAAAATGCACACGCATGGGAAATCATCAGGGTCTGGAGGATTCAAGCACCCCAAATGACTGTGGCCTGCACATCTCCCCTTTTTGATCGCTCTCCAAGCTGGCTGGATCACTGGATCCCTACTCACTGGCAACAATTGAACTCACTTATTTTAGCCGATGTTGGATGCAGGCAGGACTCCCAGGTTTCCTGGGTAGCCAAGTACCGCTGTAATAAGTTTCAGCATCTTTTTGCTGTCCCAAGACAAGGCTTCTCCTTGGAATCCTGACCCTCTCCATCACCACCACCATCTTCGGATATCTCCTCCTCTGGTCGCATTTCATTCTCACTCAGCCACCCCTTTATATAAGCTTCTTGACCGAGGGTATTTTTTTTAAAGGTCATTTTTTTGTTGTTGAGAAGTCATAGGTCTCAAGTTCCTTCAGTTTTGTTTTTGTTTGCTTTCTGTCATTATTGTGGTTTGGGGTGGGACAATACCGGATTAAATACACCCAGTAATCCTTTGAACTGAGAAGCTGGGAGCCGATGCTCTTTGGTTTTCCACATCTCTCACACAGTTGGGATGAGGTCCATTTTACCTCCAGTTTTCAGATTTGTCATTTAATGAAGTCAGTTCTAGGATTCCTTTCATGCCAAGCTGGCTAATCCACTTGCTTGCGTGAAAGCTCTCAGAGACATCTCCAGTCTAAGTACTGAGTTGCCTCCAAATGTTACTTTGATTCTAGCCATCAAGTTGGGGGCTCTCCCCTCCATCCTAGCCCCAAGACCCTAGTGAAAGATTGGCCACCTGGAGTGAGAGATACGGTTAGGAGCTTATCCAGGGCTGACTCATGAGACCAGACTCGGTTTCCCATGCTGTTCATTTGGGTGGTTAAGCAGAGATGAAGTCTACTCTGCATTAGACTTCTCCCAGTTCCATCTAATTGGATATCCAAGAGGCAGCGTGCCAATTCAGGCCACAACCGAAGCACTGGGACCCTGCTGGGACAGCCTGTTGGCAGTGAATTGTTTTTGCAATCTCTCGATGACGCTCCAAATCCTGCTCCCCCTGCAGCCACTTCCATCTTCAGTCCCCTGCAGTCTGGGGGATAATTCAGAAGACTTTCAAGGGAGGGGTTTGCACAGCCCACTACCAAGACAGTTTAAAATCTTACTAACAGCTTCCACTCTTCAGGGACGTTCCTCTGGATGTATTTTTGCATGCCCACTGTGATTTAAATACTTTCCCCCACCCGCATACCTCTTTTGCCCCCAATCTCACCCCAGAAAAGAGCTCTAGCAAACCAATAACCATTAGGTAGAAAATCCTACTTTCTCTCTCTTCACACAACCCAGCTTCCCCTCCCCTTGACTCTCCCCTTCCCACATCTGCCAAGGGTTTAGTGCCCCACAATGATGCCTCCTGACCCTCTCCTCCCTACACCCTGTCATTACTCTGGGAATAGCCCACAGGAGGGCAGCCCAGATGGATCAGAGCAGAGTTTGGAAAACTACGGCCTGCAGGTAGTTTGTTCTGTGGCTTATGAGAAAATCTGGCCTGCTGCCTGTTGTTCTGTGGCTTACGAGCTAAGAAGAGTTTTTACATTTATTAAAGGTTGAAAAAAAATGTTTTAAATATCTTCTGACACATGACAATGATATGAAGTTCAAATTTCACTGTCCATAAACAAATGTTATTAGCAGATAGCGACACCCACGTGTCAGCTTCCATACTGTGTTTCAGTGTCGAGTAATTGGGACAGAGACCTCATGACCCACGAAACCATTTTTTATCTGGCCCTTTTCAGAAAAAAATCAAAAGAAAAAGCCAACCGTGAGTTAGAGAGTTGTACCAGTCTTGATGGAGAGAGAGGAGAAAAGAGAGTTGGGTCAGCATTCACGTTAGGAGAAGGAGCTCATCTGTGGCTCAAAGAGTTATCAGACGCCAAGAGAAGGGGAGAAGGTCCACGTAGCACCACGTGGGAGTGGAGAGAAAACGATAGTTGAGTTGAAGTGTCTCTGAGGCCTTTGAAAAAGAGTTGGGAAGAGGACAACTTCAGTCTCAGTAGAAAATGGTGAGGACACAGCCAGCAGAACACAGGAGCTGTTTCTTTCTAGCTAGCCCTTTGGGCGAGATGAGTCGGAAAAAGGGATTTCTGCTACTTGAAGTGTTTGATTCAAGTTGCACATCTCTGTGTGCTAAGATGCGTGAGTTCTTGAGAGACATGGAGGAAATGCAAATTTATATGACAAGTCAAAGCTCCCAAAATGAAGAGAATGGTGATCCGGGCAAGCCTCTTGTTCAGAATGATGGTCCCTCGTGACTTGATGAGTTCTCGCTAGGTAGTAACTTAGACAGACCTTTATCACCAATGTCTTTTCTTGTGAGAAATCAGGGCTCTGTAGTTTCATTTGTAGGATAGATGCTGTCTCCTCATAGTTACGTTGCCTGGGGTTTCTCCAAAAAAAAAAAAAAAAAAAAAGCCAAACATGCCTTGGTTGATGAGATTTGCTATTCAGAATCTAGAAATGTTCGTATGCGCATAATTGCTTTTTTGCTTTTCAACCTCTGGCCCCAGAGCTGTTTCATGGAGTTTTCATCTTTTGTTTTGAGCAGGCACTCCTGTCAATTCAGTTTAAGTAAATGCCACAATTTACAAGCCCAGAATCAGTCCTGCTGCTCGGGGATACTGACAGTCAAAATGGAAAGAGAGGCTCTTTGGTCCTTTCAAAGCAGAGCCTCAAGTGCTGTATTTTGAAAATAGAAAATAAATAAGAGTGAAATGGCACCTAGTCTGCAAACAATGTATTGGGAGATTTGGGGTAAGGCAGAGCAGTAGGTGGCTG
Organism: Rhinolophus ferrumequinum; assembly: GCF_004115265.2. NCBI lineage: Eukaryota > Metazoa > Chordata > Mammalia > Chiroptera > Rhinolophidae > Rhinolophus > Rhinolophus ferrumequinum. The sequence continues at coordinate 35,275,443 of NC_046307.1, forward strand.
GTGTTGGGGTACTTGGGTTGTCTGCAGCCTAGTTTCAAAAGGTCATAGTGAGGCTGTTTTCGTAGGGTCATTGCAAATAGTCCACTGAGTAAATCACACCATCACTTGTGGATCACATTTATTTGGTGGGAGGAAGCAAGAGCGTGGGGGGAAGATGAGAATAAAAACACAGACTTCTAAAACAAGCCGGTAGAATCACCAGGACCTATCCATGTTTGACCCAATGCATTTCTGGAATTTTTCAACCAAATTATACTTTTTATATTTGGAAATTTAGTACATATGCCTAGGATCTCAATATATGGTATAACATTTCACTGTTAACTGTTTGAGTTAACGTATTGGTAGACTGGATTCTACCAAGCAATGAATTACCTTTCTAAAAAGTTAAATACAAGGTATGAGTAAAACTTACAGAATTGCATAGGTAAGAAATATGCTTTGAATCCAAAATAACCACAATTCATGTATATCTTTGGAATATATTAGCATTATTTGGATAGGCTATGTTTACTCTTATGAATAAATCAGAAGGCACATTATGTGGTTAGAATAGTTTTATTCTTTAAACATAATCCTAAAATGGATTGTTTTCCCTATAATCTGCTACTACCACCACCGCCGCCCCTTATTAATATTGGGGATTTTACTTCAGGAGGCCGTACAAAGACTGTAACACCAGGCCATAAAAGAACCATAGAACAGGCCAAAAATCACTATCAACGATGATAAGTGTCTCTTACGTGATAAAATCAGATAAGTGTCTCTGACATGGTAAAGAAATAGACGTTAGTGTGCTTTGTGAGCAGAATAGTTGAGCAATTATAGGGAGAAACCAACATTCCTGCTGCTGGAGAATGCAGGAGGGAAGCTAAATGCTAATTGAGGATTCTTGTTATTATGTCCTGAATGTGGACTGTTCAGACCTTCATTCCGAACAGTACAAACTAACACATCCATAGTATAAATCCACCCACACCAGGCACCGACCCTAGGTGAACGGTTGATATCTGAGTAGTGAGCAATGTCTGTAATGGTTATTTCAACTTGTTTATTGTCTCTGTGTGGTGCTGACCTTCACTGGCATTTCCGAATCATGAGGACTCTGTTCCTAGGACCGGGTGGGGCTGAGTGACCTGCCCATGTGCCACAAGTCAGAACAGTTTTCTTTTCCCTCTAGCGTACTGGGGCCCTTCTATTTTTCCTCTTTAATTGGTTGGGGAAAGAAATAGGTTCTTGTGATGTTAATAAGGAAAATGAATCTTTACCCAAGGTAAAACCAGCCACGCGAAAATCTGATGTGCTGATTAAGTGATTGTCATCAGAAGTAGACAGGTCACAGTCCAAGAGGGAGAGAGCTTCAGAACCACAGGGAGCCGGTTGGGAAGAAAGCAGCTGTCAAAATGAACCACGTTCAGACTGAGTGTAGCTGCTTCTGCATCTCATTCTAGTTTCCTTCCAAGTTATAGAAACTTCTTTTCTTGTAGCTATTATCCTTGAACACTTAAGCTTTCATGACTCTACGATGAGATCGAGTTGAGAGGAAGTTAGCCACTGTGGAGCCATCCCGACCAGCAGGTCTGTGCAGGCAGCTGTTTCTCTGATTGGTTAACGCATTCCTCTGGAGGCTCTCACTGGAGCCTGTCTAGGAGCTCCATCTTTCTTGACGTGAAAACCTGAAGTGATGGTCTGTCACTGTTAGAAATGACGGCCAAACTTTTAGTGAAGTATAAAAGATGTCCCCCTGCTGATTTTTTCCCCCTACAATTTGGCCAAAATGTAAGCCTTCTCACTAAAGATCAGCAATCATCATGTGCCCAGAAGTTCTCCGAGTCCAGATCAGGTGGTCTGTTTCCTACACAAACCCAGAACAAAGACCAGGAGGCGGGAGTTGCAGGAACACATGTCCGCCTCACTACAAAAAGGAGAATCAAATGAAAGCCAAAAAATTGCCTGACAAGTAGTGAGAGTGTCATCACTGACAGGGGTTATTTTCTTGGCCTAGACCTTGAAGAGGGTCTTCCAGCATCAGCTGGAAGAAGGACTAGATAGACAGTAACTTTGTGTCTCAACCATCCCGTAGTCTAAATGAAAACAATTTTCATAATGCTTCCTATGTGACTTAGTAATATCTGCCCATGTCACGAGCTTCCACCTAAAAAAAGATGAGAGGGGAAGAAGGCTGTGGGTCTTAGGCCTGTGCAAGGACGTGACTAGGAGCGTTCACTGTACCATCCCCTTAATGTTTCAGAGGATCTGGTTGATATACTAGCTTATGGCGCAGAGTGACAGGGCCAGACCCAACAAGTACATAGCTTGATATGAGGTGTTACTGACTTCACAAGAACAAAGAACTAAAGACAGGAAAGCCATCGGAGAGAGTTAGCACGAGGAAGCTTCTAGACTCTAAAGAAAAGAAAGCATGTAAGAGCGGTTGAAAAAATGGCATGCACTGCCCTGGTGTATGTGGTAAGTGTTCTGTCACTTCCAGGTCTATGATTCTCAGATCCCACCATATATACTCAAGACTTTACATGCAAAGGAAAGGAGGGCCAAGAGGGCCCTAGAGGTCAGAGCTCCCTGAAATATTCTGACGGACATTTTCTCATCACTTGCTATCTGGTCATTGTGACCTCATGAAGAATAGACGGATGGAGGATGGGGGAGATCTGTGTTCTAGGCTTGACTCTGCCACGAACATTCTGGGTACCCTTGGAAAAGTCACCCAAACCTTCCTGGCCTCAGTTTCTTTCTGTGGCAAATGACGGGGTTGGACCATATGATTCCTTTCCAGAGTGTGGTCCACAAACAAGAGGCTTCTTGGCAGCATACAAATATATTTTGTTGAATAGTTATGTAGGCCTTTTAAAAATAAGTATTAGGAGAAATTGTAACTAGCTCATCAAATTCATGATTATACTGGTATTATTGCTTGGGGATGTGGCAAAAGTAGGTAGCGGTGTTAAGCCTGAGTAAATTTAAAGAAAAATATTAAGTAAATAGAAGTGCAGATATTGCAAATATTACAAACGCAATCTGTGACTGAATATGGAGCACACGTGGATGAGATGATCTCTAAGGACCTGTCCGTCTACAGAATTTTATTACTTTTGATGCAAAGTCACGAATGGGCTATTCTAACACCATCAAACCTTTCTCTTCTGTAAGGGGCAGGGAGGGCTCCCAGCTAGGCTCCCATCACATGCATTTAATGTTACATTGGAAGGAAAGAGACAGCACAGTGATGGCTCAGCTGACGACGTGTTGTTGAATTGGTGAGGATAGTCGATGGTGCTTTTTTGTCCATCCATCTGCTCATCTCAGCTCCAATTTGTATCAGGTCTACCTAGGGACTCTTTCTGTGCATTGAAAAACTTTCTACATAATCTGAATAAGCAGACTCCACTTTCTCCATTCATATTTGTGTTTGGTAATAGAAGGAGGTTTATCTATCTATATCCACGTTAATTGGATGGTAACAAACTGCTTAAAACAGAGGCCTTTGTGTCAGTCTACCTGAGATCAAAGCCTCACAGGTTTCCTCACTTCTGGGTGCCTCGGTTTCTTCATCGGTAACATGGGAATGCGAAATACTCCCTACCTCCTTGGGAGATATGCAAAGTACTTGGCACAGTGCCCACTATTCAGTGAGAGCCAAATTAACGTAAGCGAATGTCATTATCATCGTCACCATAGTTCTCTAATACCAATGTGCGAAATTAAAGGACGAGGGAGGATTATGAAAACAAACTTCTCGTTAAGACATGCCTGCCCCCTTCAACCTCCCTTTCACATACCTGCCTCCCGTCCATCAAGCGGTTTGTAGCATGTCAGAAATAACACCTACCCATGATCTGTTTCCCAAACAAATGTTTGTTCTGTGATGTGCTGGCATCTAGTTCTTAGAGAAACATATACTGCCTCTCTTACCTGGAATTAAACCTGCTTGTTTTACCAAACAGCCCAATTGTACATGGCCTCGAATATCTGAATATCTTTATGTAAGTAGTTTTGTGAAATTGGGGTTTGCTACTTTCGACCAAAATTTCTCGAACTAGACCGCGCTTGGATATACTCTGGGCAAGCCAAGAGGTCTATGAGAATTTGCTTTTAATTCTGGGTTTGAGTTTTCTAATAAGTACAGTTTTAAAAACAACTCTTGCCTTGAAGTGTTAGCTTGGAATTCTGTTAGTATTGAATAGGATAAATATTCAGTTCTTTTAAGCTAGTGTTTCTCAAACTAGGGACCACAGACATATTCTTGAGAAGTTGGGAAGGATACTGTTCTCCCTTAAGAAGGAATCTGCATTTCTCACATTTGAAGTTGCTGCTAGGTCAGTGTCTCTTACAACACCTTGCCTGATCTCTCCTCTTTGTGCTCCATCTCATTCCTCAGGACTCTGGGGGCTAAAATTATGTTTGCACTGGCTCTATGCACAAGAAATACCTCAGGAGTCTGAACTTAGCAGCACAGATGCCTTTTGGAGATTCAAGACTCACTGCTTGTCCCCATTCAGCCCAGTAAACTTTCCAATTACCCTCGTTCCTTTCACACTGCAGTCGCTGGACTCCTGGGAGCAGGACCCCTGGGTAACATCTGGGAATTCTTTGCAGTCCCTTGGCTCATCTCCTGGGTAGTCAGGAGCCACACGCAGTATCACAGATGTTCATGTAACACACATATTTTGCATTTGCTCCCAACTCGCCTGCCTGACGGAGTCCCATCTTGTACCAACCCACTTCTTTTATAGCAGTGTATTTCACAGGCTCTTTTTAAAGGGCTTGCCTTTATTGCCTTTGGAAAATCAGGTACCATCGTTTTAAAAACCCACCCGTCAAAGTCGGGGTTTATTGCTTCCATCCTCATCGTCTCATCATGCATTTCTAGGCATCATCATAATCAGCCCCACAGAAGGCCATCGTGTCATCGAACATCTCTGAGTTTTTCCCTGCGTAGGTAGTAAAGGGAAAAAACACCGCACGAAATAGCAGCGAGGAGGAAGCTAAGTCTTTTCATCATAAACATTCTCGGGATAATTAGAATGGATTAAATTACAAGAGAAAATGCATTTAGTTAATCTTTCCTCTAATTAAAAAAATATCCCTAGTTTTAAGTAAAGTGTTTGTTTTTAAAAACATATTTGCATTGTAATCAGGGAGAGGCCTGTTTGGTCCTCAGTGATAGGATGCAACGTCTGCAAAGTAATTAAAAGCTACCAGCCAGTGGGATGATTATTAATATTATTATTGTTATTATTATTATTATCATCCTGAAGGAGCCTGCTCAGTCTTTTCCCATAGCTTTCACCATGGAATTCTCCATAAACCTCATTCTGTGGTTCACGGTGGTTTTCCTCTCTTTCTATTCCGATAGCATTGAACACGTGGTTGACTCCTCTTGGTCAACAAGTGACAAGTGAGGAGACTAATTGAGCAGAGGTCTGTATCCTTTTCCAAGTGATCTGAGATGATAGGCAAAAGGAAAGTGGTAGGTGACATGGGGCGTGGTTCATCTCAACTGCAAAGCTCACTCTCAAAGACTTCTAGAAGTTTCCAAGGGTGTCTTGCATGCTCATGTTTAGCCCCTTCCGATTCTTCAAGCTTGGTGTCTTCCTTGAGGCCTGCTGCCTACAAAATTCACTTGAGGGGAGCCTGACAGTACTTCCCCTACAGCCAGGGTCCATGCCAGGGGGTGCTCGCCAGCACCCTCAGTGCCCTCTCTACTGAACCCTTGCTATAATTACCCAACGAGAGAGAAAATGCCACACTCCCCAACCCGGGGACACTTTATCGGCTGGTTCCACATTCCTTTGAGAAAACATCCTTGGTTTTTTGCCTATAGCTCCTCTTCTATACATCCAGGTCTTGTCCCAGGGCTGGGCTACAGAACAGATACCACGGGATCCTTTGTGTTTCCTCGCCTCCCTTCACCCTCAGACAACCCTCCATAGATGCAGGGCTGGTGGAAGATGCTCACAGGTTCTTCAAACACAGCCAGGCTCTGAGTCCCAATTGGGATTCAGTGAGGACCCCTATCATCCTCACAACCAGTTCTGTACGAAAATCTCGTTCCTCCTCGTTGACGTTAAGGGTTGCTTCTATTTTCAGCCAGCTCAACTGCAAATAAAAGAGCCCCTGTGATCTCCTACCCTCGTAATAATTGTGTCGCAGGAGGAAAGGAGACGGAGCTGCTTCCATATCCCCTAGACTCCAGGTTTCCAGCAGTTTCTGGCTTGGCTCTTTGAGGCTGCTCCCTCTAATCACCCAGCCCCACGCAGCCCCAAACGATACGTCACCGAAACTACATCCTGCCAGACTCCAGAGAAAGCGAGGGTGGACTAACATTGAGGGGACAGGAAGCCCCACGATTGCTGTCCAGGAAAAATGGAAATTGCGGAGACTCCTGGGCTGCACATTCCAAGTTTATCTACAGCAGCCCCTGGTCAAATTAGCAATGAGGTTGGTTAGAACTTGGCCCTGAAGGGTCATCTGTCTAAAGCTGTAAGCAGAGTGATGGGCTCTGATAAGTGTGAATTACATTATTTTTTTAAAGTATGCTTTAACTTCAAGAGGGATTGCCAGACAGCCCTGTCTAGTTGTCTAGAAATAATGTCAGGGGGTGGGGGCCCCCAACGATTATACAATATTCACCTCGCAGGCACAGAGGAGACGTTTGTACCTGATTTTATTCCAACAAGTTGGCAAGCTGTCGATCACCGGCCACACTACTGCATCTGAAACACGCTCTCTTTAATGACAGGAAACTCAGAGAGCTGGCTTCTGCTTTGCGGAGAGCATCCTGGTAACAGGCAGTGAGATTGTTTCCTACATTAGGTGCGTGTGAGCCCAGGAAGCCCAGATGTCACTGATGATTGCAATTCCCATGAATAAGGAGAGAGATTGAAAATATTGGAGGTAGTAAGAGAAACTAGCTTTTCCTATTAATCGAGGGAATAGGCAAGTAAAGTTGGGTCCCTGAAGCATGTTCCTATCCATTTCTCACCATACTTTGAATATAAACTGATCTAACTTTTTATTTCCATTTAATGGGGCCAAGAAAGGTCTGTATCCATTCACTTACAGACCGCTCTCTGGGGGTCTGATACAGGAAATGTTATCATATCACAGAGAAGCCCAGCGCAGGAAACAATCTACCCAGAATTAAACCAGTTTGAAACATATAATACACAGCAACACCCACCCCAGACTCTCAAAATCTCCCACATAATGTTTGTAGAACGTAACATCCTCCCTCTCTGCTAACTATTAACGCTCGTTGCCAATGCTTCACGATTGTCGATTGTCGTTCTCAGGTGTTTGAGAGAATGAGGCTGGTGTGGGGAATGTGTAGCAAAACGATGAAATGCGTGAGCCTTGGAATCAAACAGGCCTGGCTTCAAATCCAGCCTCCGTCAATTGCCAGGGCGGTGACCTTTGACAAGTTATGTACCTTCAGCATCTGGGAACAGTGATACCCATGTGCTACTGTTAAGACGACTTCACGGATAGGCAAAGCCCTTAGCAGAGCATGGGTACTCCATAAACGTCCCCTTAAAAACCACTAATGCCACGTCTTCATGCCCTTACCATAGGCCACCCAGTGTGTTTTCTCGGAATGAGCAGTTAAGTGTGGAGGTGGCCTACAACCACGCAGGCAGAGGAGCCCAGAACCGCAGGAAGACAGGCGGGGTGCTAAACCTCAGGTGTTAACCCGGGTGTCTGGGACCCTCCTCCTATGTCACTCTCGCAGGAGGAGCTCACTGGGACACCTGCGTCATAGGACTTAAAGAAGGGAGAACGCCGGGAGTGAGAGTAAAGCAGGGAGAGATGTCGAAATGGCCGGGGGAGGATCTGACTGCCGGTCACAGGAACATGGGTGTTAGAAACAGAAACAAGAGGGCCTCACTGATGTCATCGCGTGCCCTGTCAGGGTGCACACCTCCTCTGCCTGCTTCCACGTGAGCAGGCAGCGATAGCCATTCGTTTATGAAACACTGGCAGCCCGTAACGTATGCTGGGTCAGCCGTGCTTCCTGTGGGTGAGCCCCTGGCAGCAGGCGTCAGGGAGAAGCGGTTTGCACAGGGGTGGGTGACAGCCTGAGGAAACGGAGACGTCTGCAGTTTTGTCCTCACGAGACGTGGCCGTTTTCTAACTCGAGACACCCTTCCTGGTATCTCTGCCAATAATTTTCGGTTGATTTCTTAACATTCTTCCTGGCTCGCCACTTCCTAAGGAGATCAGTGTCAGGATAAAAGCCTTAAACTTCAAATGATAGTGTAAGTTCATTTGTAACACAATGTAATTAAATAAAGGAAAGCAGTCAGGTATCAGACGGTGTGGATGCACACAAATGACTCCCTCATAAGTGTTAACGTTTTCAACAACGGAGGAAATTTAGTTAAGTCCGATGAAGACGGCAACTCATTCGATTTTTATTTTCCTTCCTATCCTTATTTATTTTTTAATCCTCCGTATATGGCGCGACTTGTTCTCGTTAAATAACACTCTTAATTAAGTCTCGTCTTCTCTCAGCTAGAGCTATATTTTTATTTATTATGAAAACCCTCAGACGCTTATAATCTAATTTAGTTGGATTACTGTTTGGGCATCTCTAAGTAAGAAAACTTTGAGGTTTTTAGGTGGAATTCCGGGCAAGAGGAGGGAGCGGGAGAAACCAAGTTTTCCTCCCATTCGCCCTGGCAGAAGGTGGTTGCGCAGGCCCGTCCTCTGTTGGGGGAGTTGGCCTAGATTTGGGTACAGAGGGCATTGGAATGCAGTATCTTCATTGACTATGTGAAGAGGTGGGAGGGCAGAGCCTATAGAAAGGGGTGTAGGCTCAAATACCCCTACTTGGATGAGGCAAGAACAATGTGAGTGAGTGCAGGAAAGGGTGTAAGAGAGTAGGGAATGGAAATAAACTGGAAAGTGAATGCCCCATCTGCAGAGGGAAGACACGACCCACCTCCAGCTGAATGTTGCCGTGTAGAAACGCAAGCCTCATTCTGCCAAAATTTCTGTCTTTCGGTAGAAGCCAGAGGTCGGGATTGTGACCCATAGTCTCCCAATTCTCAGATGTTGGCAAACGATTCAAAATTTGTTGCAATGCTCTACAGGCCATGCAAACAAGACTGAGAGCCAAATGAAGGGCCCGTCGTCGGCCACTGACACTTACCTCCAGTTCAGGATTTGTGCCGAATTAGGGAGCATCACTTGTCTGGATTGAGACTGGGACAGCTTTGGCTTCTTTCCTTTGATGCCGAAACTCTCCTGGTGACTCCTTTAAGCTTGTGGGAGTCGCATTACCATGGTACAATGGTGATACTTTGCACTTACACAGTGAAATTTTCTCCAAGGAGCTCAAAAGACTTTGTGTTGCCTGAGTCAACCTCACCACAACCCTGGGAAGCAGGCAGGTAGCTGGTGCCCCAAAACACACGATGCGCAGCAACAGAAAGGATTTTTTTCACACAAGGCAGCTAGGTTGACTCATTGGTTTCAATCCATGGTCCACACAATTGGTACATACAGCGTTCAAGAAGCATGGGCAGGGTTTCCCACTGCTGCCTCCTCTGCTGCCCTTCTTGGTTTATCTTCCTTCCATCTGCTCCTGTTGACTGCTAAGCCCCAGACCTCAACAATATATACAGACAAACTGAGCCAGGAACTGATTCCTGTCGTGTGTGTGTGTACACGTCTGTGTGTGCATGCGTGTGTGTGTGGCCAGCATGGTTCATCTGCACCCATTAGAACATGTCTCTGCATCGGTCGTTGTCTAATGCCATACTCGGAAATGCCACTTTTGCCAATGTTCAAGACCTAGAATCTCCAAGTAGGTATCCTCAGGATTCTGATACATGCCTAATGACTCATGCTGTGTCCCCTAGGGGCGCCTGTGTCCCTTTCTCTTCCTTAGACTGGTAGTACTACAGCTGTGAAGGAGCAGTCCTCCCTTCCCTTACAGAGCCGGCATGCGTGCCCTCTTGGCATATTGGCCATAATGGATTAATAGGAATGGCCATGTAAAGCCGCAATAAGGGCGAGAACGGTGCCCTAGAGAGCCAAGAACAAAGATCTCTGAGTTGCCTTGGGTAGAACAGCCAAGAAACTCCCACTGACCAGCAGTGATTGGAGCTCTGTCATCATTTCCCCCTCTATGATGGGTTCGAGGGCTTTGCTACATAAGCCCCCTGCCCAGCCCCCTCCCCTGTGCTTCATGGGCATATCACTCCGTCCTGCTCTACTCACGGGAATTCCTTGGGCTTTCAGGCATGGCCCAGAGAGGACTCCAGGACAGCAGCGCCCAAGTATCCTGCATTTTCTAGATTTGCCTTGCCTTTCTTTCCAAGTTGTCTCAGATCAGCTACTGATTTCTGGGAACAGTTCCCAGCATGAGAGTCTACTACAATCATTACCTTTCTCTGCATGCAAGCATGCCGTAAACATCCTTCAGAGGCAGATGCAGAAATAGAGAAACACCTGGTCGTTTTAAATGCATGTTGAGAGAACTGGGCCTGCTAACATTGGACCTGCAAAGGCTGTCATACCCACCAGCTCCCCATTTGATTCCACAAATCAGAGCGCTCTTCTTTAGAGTCAAAGGGACCTGCCTTTTCTATGGATGAAAACTTGAAAGATCCCACATGAAAGCGTTGGCAATCTCTCTTCATTCTAATCAGAACTATATTGCACTGAACATCCAGAATCAACCATGCTGTTTTAGCTTTCCCAGTAGGTCGAAATCAATATTGAATATGTTTAAAGTATGTAGATTTAAAAAGCCAACTCTCTCTATACTCAAGTATAGAAAGAGGTGGTTGTTTTGCTGCCTTGGGAGACATCAACTTGTGCGTGCCACTTGGCTATTTCGAACGGAAGCTCTCAAAGGTCAGCCAACACTTCTCTTTATCATCACTCACCATGCCTCTCAGGGTCTCATACAGACAAATCATAATTTGAATTTTTCATCTACATACACAAACATGCACTTTTGGGTGTTAAAGGGGTACCATGCCGGGGACCTCTCTGTCATAACAACCTCAGAATGACATTCTAGAAATTGAAGACAGTCAGGGCAGCCACCGACATCCTCAGTGGTGACAGTCCGGTGAAGTGTCCTGTTGTACAGTTAACAGAACGCCAGCCCAGGTGACCCCATAGTAGGTCTGCTGGCCGATTCGAGCCCACTGGCTGAACTGGCCTTCGGGTTAAATTGACTCCTACGGGCAAACTGTGAAACTCACGGAGGCTCGTGGGAGGAGATGCACTGGTCAGCAGGCAGTTCGGCCGTGAGTTGCCACTCTCAGCCCTGCCTCACTGAAATTCCAGGTTGAGCTAAGTACTTGGCTGGACCAGCCAATCACTTTGAAGTTGTGTCTCACTGATCTCAGCACACTGGGATGGCTTTATCTTGACATTTAAATTTCTGCTTCCATCACCAAGTGAGATTGGATTACACTAAGTAATGCAACTTTAAAATATTTTCTGAGCAGTAAAAGCAAATGATTGCAGTGTTAGAAAATCATGTCTTTCAGGAGACATTAAAATGTTACAGATACTGATGGCAGCGGGGTAAAAAGCCGCAAGTCAAGACTTTGAGGGGAAGGAGATAGAGGCCCTGGAAACAGCATGAGGCTGATGCATAAAGGCAGTAGTTAAAGCCAAGCTGGGAATGACTTCAGGGGCTAGAAATGCATGGTTCTGGGCGGTTTCCTTTCCATTGGTTTGCCTCCCAGGCTGTGGCCTCACCCCATGCCCTTAAAACCCTGACAGATGCCTCCCAAGAAAGATGATCTGTGACAGTCGATTGCTTTGGCCAACCCTGGCACCAGCAGCAAAACGTACTGTCCAAAAAGACCCTAAATTATCCCCCTGCCTTGGAGCCTGCAATACAGTAGGCGCTCAGTAACTGCTGGCTGGCTTGAGTTTCTCTAGACATTTCTCTCTTGGGTTATTTAAGGGCAAAAAGGAGAGGCCACATTTTATCTGAGGAGAATAGTTTGGGAGGATATAGTGAGAAGCCACCATGAGTTAGCCTCAAAAATATTATTTCTTAGCTGCCAAAATGGCCTGTTTCTTAAAAGTCAAAAGCTGGATTCAGAGAAGGAATAGCCAGTGGAATAACTGAGTAAATGAACGGTCTCTCCTGAGTTTTGGAGCATGAGGAACTGAACAAGGGATGTTGGCCTATAATGTGTTGGCTTAATGCATGCATTCAAAATGGGGATAGTATCACCACCTAGGAAGTGAAAAATAGTTCTTTGGGAGGGTGAAAAATATCTTACTCTTTTTACGCATAAAACACAAATATATGTGCAATAAATAAACAGATAGAGAGTATATCTGTGACATTACATTTTCATGATTGGGAAAGGAAATAGGAGGAAAAGGTCTAAAAAGGTCCAGAAGGAAGGAGATAATGACCAAAAAAATAAGTTGAGAAATATCTTGCAGAAGAGACGACAGATTGATTTGTTTCTAGAACTTCAGCAGAAGTGGCCTCAAGTGTTTCTACTGAAGACACGCTATTATGGCTTAGGAAAATTTTGCCAACTCATGTTTTGTCTTTATCTCCCCCAGCCTGCTGGCTTGGGGTTATACCAAAGTCGTTTGGACTGAAATAGTGAAACAGGTCAAATAATTGATTTTTTTATATGTTTAGAATTTACTGATTGACTGAATTCCTTTTTCAGATAACAAGGCTAACAGTTATTGACTCCTGACCATAAAAGTTGCCAGCCCCCAAGCTAAATTTTTAACATACCTTTTCTTATCTAGTCCTCTTATCAATTTTGTAAGGTAAAAACTATTGTCATCACTGTACAGGTGAGAGAACTGACTCAGAAAGGTGAAGCAATTGGTGTCCGTCTTAACTGTCAGTGACGGGGAAGTGAGTTCTAAATCCAGGTTTACTTGAGCGACCAGGTGTAACCATTGCACACACTACTTTCATCACCTGCTTTTACCCCCAGGGAGCTGCCCCAAGTGGGTTACTTTGGAAGCCAGCAATGAAATCAATGTATGTGGGCACCAGGGACACATCGTCGCCTATTAATTAGTAAAGTCACCACCTGCAGGAGTGTTTCTTTGGTGATAGAGGGCAATCCCCCGTCAGAGTTGTGGGGTGCTCTGCTTTACCACTTTTTGGTACCAAAAAGTGCACCAAATAATCTCAGATTCTGAAAGTGATTCCTTGCTTTTCAGCAGTGGCATTATTGGCCAGCTTCTCTAAATTTAAGCTGACTTTCTATCAGAGTTCACATTTCCACCAACTTTTCATTAAATTAATTATTCAAAACAATTCAGAGTTAGCGTTCTCACAGCAACTGTAACTCTGCCATGCCTATATTAAGGCGTAAATTGAACAGCATGTTTTGCAATAAAGTTAATTTTATATTCACCAGAGAACTGAGTTATAGTTGCTGTGGGAACCATCATTTTGAATCTCTTGACTTTGGTGCATTTAAATCCTCCACTACAGCACTGCACATCATAGCATATTTTGCATGGATGCTTAATTTGTTTGCTTCACACCAAGGCCTGGCTATCCTGAACTTGCACGTCCTGTCAAAGTCTAATATAGCAACCTTCTTGCTCTCCTGGTACCTGTGACACCTTACAGAGTAATAGCCAAGACACTAAAATGATTCCCACTTTATCTTGAAAATATCTGTTTTGGGGGAGGTGGTTCTCCTTAGAAGCACAGTCCGTGAGAAGCACCCAGGCTCAGGCAATGTCAACTAAAGCAGGCAATGCCGTTGCATTTGTGTGGAGCCAGGATTCTCATCAGAGGGTATTTTTGGATCTGTGCTATATTATTCAGTACACGCGGGGTGACCTCTGAAAGCTCCAAGTCCTTGCATGTGTCATTAATCATGCAGGCATGCACGGCCATACATCAGAACTTATTGGAGCTCTGGAAAAGCTAAACAACATTTCCCAGAGCCACATAAAACCCAAGCGTCTCTAAATCAAGACGCATTGCGGGGCCTCTCTAAAAGGTACATTCAGCAGAACTGGAATAGAACTCGGGCTAAATCCTGGTGGTATGGAATAAGTAACACGTGCCAAGGGGAAGACAGAGGCTTGGTGGGGAGGAATAGCAGAGGGAGATGAAACTCTGGGATGGTTAGAGATGTGAGCATTCCATCTACAAGGATTATCGATTTTCCTAGCTTTATTGGAAAAAATCAGTCATGCTTTCTGCCTCCTGGGGATTGCTCTGCTGCAATTTGGGAGTGTATGTGTGGAAACTCTGCAGGTTAGCAGCTGAGTAGCAGCTCCCATTCACCATTCAATTATCCATTTAGTTAAAATGTGACTGAGCAGAAACATACTGCTGTTTTGCATGTTGAAGATGTATTTGAAAGGAGGGACTTTTGTTTCTCTGTAAATGAGAGGATTTCATAGAGGAAACTCTTGCTTTCCTACGCAAAACTGAAGACTAGCACCTCTTACCAGCATAGGCCAGATTGTTGAAATTCTGACTTCCATTCTACACTCTTCCAGAAAACACACGTCTTCTTATTCCTAGACTGGGCCACACGTTAATGCACCGGCTGATCGAGACCATTGCAAACTTTATACATAAAGACCCTGTAATGACCAGTGGCTTCCCCCCAAGTCTTCGGTCAGCTGAAAACGATGTTAAGAAAAGGACTGAAACATTATACGCAAATCGTTTCAAAGAGCAGGATAAGTTTATGGTGACTCGGGGTTACCTGGGTCTCAAAGATGAGAAGGGAAGAATGGATAGAAGAGTAGAAGGCATTGGATTCATGGGGAAGGGTGAGGATGGGAGATGCCATGCCAACTAGATGGAAGAAAAGAGGGTGAAGAAGTGGAGCACGGATGGAAAGTAACACAAAACAACATAAAATAAGGTGACGGTACGAGGTCATTTGGCACGTAATGTTTTGAGAACAAGTCTTCAGAGGAATTGATTGGTTGGTAAGGAAGTCTTGACAGATTAATAAATAAACACAAATTAGAAGATAGATAGATAGATAGATAGATAGATAGATAGATAGATAGATAGATAGATAGATAGAATTTTTAAGTGTGTTTGAGTGCTGCAATATAGATGGGTCAAGCTGACTTATAGGGATAAGCAGAATGCAAAGGGCTTAAAAGTCCAGGAGTCATTACCTGGGAGGGTGCTTGCGAGTGGTCCAGGAAGGTCCTATTGCCAGAACTAGACAAAGCTGGTGGAATACGTGCAGCCTCGTAGTCTGAAGTCATTCCATTAAGAAAGTCGGGAAGTCTGTGTGCTAGAGCTGTTCCATATTAGATTGCCAACCTTGACCCTAGGGAGAGAGTTTTGGTGACCCCCCTTCCCCATAGTTCTCTGCTCTCCTCCACCCACGCCGCCATTTCTCTTCACCTCCAAACGTTGTTTTTAATAGTAAAGCAACTTGGAGAGAAGAGTAGAATCACTGCAAAAATCCAACTTCCTCAACCTCATTTGTTCTCTGACTCCCAGCTGAGGCATTTAATTTGGTTGCATCCACCGGAGTGCTCTTTTATGGACAGTGTATTGTATCCTCTGCTTGTGTGTCCCCAAATCTTTCTTCTTGGAAGGATGTGTAGAATTAGCAGTGCCACATGGAGTCATGGTAGCAGGGCAACCCCGTACGCTGCCCAAGCCACCACCATGGCTTACCAAGAGTATCCCTATGGCCTCCTCCTGGCCAACCTCCCAGATTCTGTCCTTGCCTCCAACCCCAGCTGTTCTCCTCGCACAAGAGATCCTTCAAAATTCAAACCAGGTCAGGCCACTCCTCTGATCAAACCCCGCAGTGGCTGCGTTTCATTCAGAATAAAGCCGATATCCTTACCGTGGACTCTGGGGTCCTGCATGATACGGCCCGTCCCCATCACTCTGGCCCCCCATTCTCCCCTCAGCTCACGCTGCTTCAGCCACACCGGCCACCTGGCTGTCCCTCCAGCATCCCAAGTACTCTCTGCCTCGGGGCCGTTGTACCGACAGTTTCCTCCTCTTTGACTGCTGTCCCCCGCACACTGGCATGACTCGCTTCCTCCTCTCCTTTAGGATTTCCACTCAAAGGTCACCTTAGGGGTGAGGACTTCCCTCACCACCCCACATGCACCAGCAGTCCCCTTCACACGTCACCCTATCACAGCCCCCTCCCGCCCTCTTTTATGTTGCCATAGAGCAGTTGTCACCATCGGACATCCTGTATGAATTTCTTAACTGTTTATTATGGATCTCTTCCCAACAGAATGTAAGATCTTTGAGAACAAGGCTTTGTCTCTTCCATTTACCCCTGTACGCCCTGTGTCTACAGAGTACCTAGCATTTATGGATCCTCGGTATATATTTACTGA
Source organism: Rhinolophus ferrumequinum (assembly GCF_004115265.2). Lineage (NCBI taxonomy): Eukaryota > Metazoa > Chordata > Mammalia > Chiroptera > Rhinolophidae > Rhinolophus > Rhinolophus ferrumequinum. The sequence continues at coordinate 35,291,787 of NC_046307.1, forward strand.
ATGAAAGAATCAACTCATGAGTCTACCCCTTCGAGCTAGTTCTCCATTCAGATCCTTTTACCCCTTGATTCCCACACACTAGACTCATCAAGGACAAGGAGACCAAGGGCACCACTCTTGACTGGGGACCCCCAAACCACTTAGGCAGGACATCTTGAGGTGGCTTCATCTGGCAGGATCACGTGGCACACTGTCTGGTTCTCAGCTTCAGAAACCCCATCTGGGCTGTGTTAACTAAGTGGTCAAGATCAAGAGAGACTCCCTTATGCTGTCCAAATTCACATATAAACCCAAAATGACCACAGGGAAGGAAACCCATCTCTCCCTCTCAGTGTATTCTCTCCCTGAAGGGAAATCTGTATGAGAAATGAAATTAAAACCAGAAGATTGCTTGGGGAGCAAGGCATCAAAGCCAGGAGTACAGTATTCCAAGGCCTCCCTCTCCCTGTAGAATCCTGTCTGGCTGGAAGGGAGCAGAGTACGTGGGCTGAGTTGTACAGGCCTGGGTTCAAACCCTCGAGCTACTACTTTCAGTGATTATGACCCTGGGTAAGATAATTAACTTCTCTGAGCTTCAGATTTCTCAACCACAAATGATGATGATAATTTGTACTTCATATGGTCCTTGAAAAGGCTCGATGAAACAATAAGGCTGTGAAGTGCTGTGCCCCTGTTCCCCACTCTTAAATGGCAGAGGGTGTTACTTTATTTCCCTCAGTCGAGCAGAACACGCTTCTGAGTTGACCTTGACTCTCTCTTGCTCCACAGGCCCCCTTTCCACAACCCAGGCAGACCACCACTTTCTGGGAATACACTTCTCTGAGCTCGGCTGAGATTTCTAAACCCTGGGATCCTTCACCGTTTCACCTCACATGCCTCTTGTATTTTCAGGGAAATTCTGTGGACAACTGTCAAATCCATTATGTACTGCTCTTACTCATGTAACTCTCAGGAAATTACCTCGTTTTTCTCATTTCCATTTCAGTCTTTGGAGGGCACCTTTCTGGGGTCTTTGCAATACTCACTACGCTGATCCTCTTTTAAATAATAATATGCGGTCCCTCCTTATCTCCAAAGCAAGTGCAAACCAAAGGCTTTCCTAAGCCACACAGACCCTTCTCCTACCATGTGAGGTGACATTTAACAACAATAATAATACTAGCTGTCAGTTCTGGAACGTTTGCTATGTCCATTTGCACATAGTTTACATGTCATGTATATTACATGCATTTACACATATTTACACATGTTAAGCATGTGACATGTATTCTCTCTTTTAAACCCAACAGCCAGGTACTTTGATTGCCCTGGTTTTACAGATGAAGAAACTAAGGAATAAACAGCTTATCATTTTTGCCCAAGATTGTGCAGCCAAGGAGTGACACTAAGATTTGAACCCAGGCAGTCTTCATCACTCTAAGTCCTGCCACGTGCTTACCAGGCTGACGTGGTACTTCAGCCCGAAAAGGCAGCAGAATCTGTTGGAGGGCCCAACATACTCAAACCAGTGTTAAGGTCTGTGCCCTCTCCCATGCCTTTGGGGTCATTTGCCTCTATCCCCACCTCCTGCCTTCACGGCTGCATGAGAAGTGCCCCGTCCTCGATGGTGACGGATTACCAGGTTGCCTGAGACTGAGGGTTTTTGGGGGACTCAGGAGTTTCAGTGCTAAATCCTAGACAGTCCCAGGCACACAGAGCAGACTGTGGAGCCCGTCTGCCTCGTGTCAAGTCCTGTCTCCCCCACTAACTGACTGTGCAACTTTGGCCAAGTTCCTTAACTTCTCTGTGCTTCCATTTCCTCTCCTGTAAAGGGGAATAATACTAGTACCTACACCATGGGGCTGTTGTGCCAATTAAATGATCTAATGGATGAAAGGCACGAAAAAAGAGTGCCAGGCACTCTGAAATGTCTGTATGAGTGTTTGCGATTATTGGCGTCATTACATTAAAAGCTTCCTAAAATCCAGAATTACAGTCCTGGGGCGGAATCTTTGCCTTTTTTTTTTTTAACATCCTCTGTGAGAAAGAAACATTTAGCGATTTTCTTACATTTTCTAAAGTTGTGCTGCAAACAGCAACAACAAAAAATTTGTGGCAATTTATCGTTGGCCTGATTTTACTCTAGTTAAAAGCGAGCCATCAGCCCTGCAGTAAGGAACATGTCCATGTCCACAGGCCTCCTAGGTGTTATTTGTATTTTTATGATCCTCCTGTGGCTAGAAGGATGCTCAGTGGGTGTAGAAATTGGATGGTTAAAAATAACAAATAAGAAATCCAAGTCATGCCTTTGTCCCTATTTCCATACCAGGTGGGTACCACATTCATTATTTGCTGGACAGCTGTGGGAATAAGTAGCACAAGGTACAACAACTTGATTATCCTCCAAGAACCAAATTAAACCATTGGGCTTTTTTTATTATAGTCATCCCTGCCTTTGTGTAACTCTTGTCACCCTCTTAATCTACCAACACACCTCTTTTCTATCTCGCTGGGCGCCCTGTTCTGTCCTTTTCAGTCAGAACGTATCAGCTTCTTGCAAGTTGAAAGGCACAGATGTAGTCCAGCACTCATCCACAGCCGCTATCATCAGCTTGGTTTTGGACCCTGTGCCACAGCCAGCTGATTCTTTGCATGGGGAAGTGTCATCCATGTAGGGGCTTGGGGTGTGGCCAGCGGGAAGCTCTTCCTTTCACCTGGCTGCTGAATCAAGGGCACAGCGAAGCAGCAGAAACACCACATGGTTTATTTATGTATTCATTCAACAAATGTCTTTAATGCTAGGCCCTCAGGTGGGCCCTGGGAAAACAGCCATTTACAATAGAGCCGGAGTCTTAGTACTCGGGAGGCGTAGAGGCTCCCGGAAAGATGGACATGAAACCACTGGGCCTCAGCTTCACATAGGAACCATCTGGGAAGTGCAAAAAATAAATACAAATATTGATGCGTGGGTCTCCTCCTCAGAAGTTCCAATTTAATTGGGGTGCAGCCTAGCATCAGGATTTTTCAGGGCTCCCAAGTGATCCTAATGTGCCGCTGAGTTGAGACCCACTGCTTTAAACAAAGGATTAATTAGAGTTATGGCGAGTGCCGTAGCAGGAGGAGGAGGAGGTGGTATGAAATCACGTAATGGGGGCGGATCCCCAGAGCTGGCAGTCAGGGAAGCCTTCCCTGAACAACACTGGCAAAGCCAAGGGTGAATGGCTTCAGCCAGAGAGAATGCAGGGAGTGTAATTTAGGGAGAGGGGTCTGCAATAGCCCCCACATGGATGATGGCTGCGTCCTAGAACACAGCAGGGCCGTGTGGCTGAAGGTCAGAGAGTGGCGCCTGAAGTGCTGTGAGACAAGAAGGGGAGACGTGGGCAGGGCCGGGTCACGCAGGGCCTCGGAGGCCCTTTTACGGGATTTAGGACTGAATCCTAAAGCAGTGGTTCTCACAGGGAGCCGGCTCCAAAGTCCCCCCCACCCCCACCACCACCACTGGCTTGTCCACATGCAGATCCCCAGGCCCCATTCCTAGAGGTGCTGATTCAGTGGGTCTGGGATGGACCCAAGAATGTGCATTTCTAACAAGTTCCCTGGTGACGTTGCTGCTGCTGGTCCCACCCTTTGAGCAGCGCTGCTCTGATCTAAAGCAAGTGTCAGTGAGGCGCCCGTTCATGTGGGCTTAGCCCCGTGGCGATATTCTCCCACCACTAGCCCACCACATCTGTGGGGACAGAGCCCCCAAAAGCAGTTTCCAGGCTCTCGGCCTCACATAGAAAGGTGCTGGCTCAGGTAGTAAATGGCCATCGACTGATCAAATGGCCATCAGCTGTGGCTAGTTGGCCGTCAGCTGTAACCAGTGAGCCATTGGCCACTAATATAACTGCTGTGGCTACGCTAGCAAAAAAAAGGGGGGAGCTAGCAAGAAGATGGTGGCTGAGCCTGCAAGCGGCGCAGTGAGGGTTGAGAATTGTGTGGCTCCTGGTTCCTGTGTCTCCAACCCAGCCGCCAGCGAGAGTATAGTGGTGTGACTCCCCTACCTATGGCTCCGTGGGTGTTCCTTTTTGGCCTCACCATGTCCTGCGTTTTTATGTGGGGAGCGGGACCAGAGACCCCGCCTAACACCCCGCACGACAACATCCGTCCTCCTTTAATTAGGTGATGTGGAATAAAGGGAGGTGATGTCCCAGGGAAAGAAAGCAGGTTCCCCCCAAGACAAGCCCAGGCTTGTGTTGGGCCCCAGTGAGCATATTCAGCCTGAGCTCGCTAAGGAATTGATTGAGCCCTCCAAGAAGACCTCGTCCCAGGTACTGTTGCCTCAACTCTTTCCTCCTCCATGATCTTCTACTAAAAAAAAAAAAAAAAAAAAAAAAAAAAAGAGTAAGAGCTTGAAGCATCAAAAAAGTAAAACCTAAGATGCGTCTTCCTTTCCCCTTTTTCCTCAAATGTGGAAGGGTTGTTTTTATGTTTATTTTTATTTTTTTAAGTTTCCCATGTTTCCGGAGGCCGAGGCCAAGCCTGCTGACTTCCTTCTCCCGGGCAGACAGAAATGATGCTGATCCGTGAGAATCCAGGTGCATGCAGGAAACGTGCAGAGTAGACAGCTGGATCCACATTTAGATCACCTCGCGGAGGCTTTGCCGTTTCTGTTGCTGCAGGGATGGAGGGGCGGGATTTCTGCCTTATGCCCAGAAGACAAGCAGTAGACCATGGGAGGCATCACTGGCCTTGCCAGCCCGCCCACCTCGGCCTCCCCCATACTCGCCTCTATGCAAACCCTTAAAGACATCCAGATGTTGTTGAAACAAAGGAACATCTGCCTCTGGATTTTCCACGTCTTTTCTAACAAAACAGGGGCAGCTGTTCAAGCGCAGGCTCACGGCTGAGGGTCCGTGCCAATCTGTGACTGGGCACAGAGTCCCTCCAAAGCTCTCTCCTGCTCAGGCGGGTACAGGGGAAGGGACAGCCCTGCCATTTCCCCGAGACCAGAATGCTGCTTTGGCAGCCAATCTCTTAAAATTAGCTGGAGTTTTCCCCAGAGTGTCTCGAAGCACCAGATTAATTTTCTGAGCATTTGCCACTTCTGTTTAGTATAAATGGCCACTGAACCTCTGGTGATCCCTGGCCCCCAACACCTCAGCTGTTTTCAACTCTAAAGAGCTCTGGAATGCAGTGGCCGACTCTAGTTCTTATTTCCAGCACGGGGCTGCTCCTTGGTTCTGACTGTGCACAGCTCTCGGGACACAGTGACATTTAAAACAGTTGGGGAAAAGGGAGTTCCCTGATTAAGTTAACATTCAAAAGTACAACTGTGCCCCAGAAAAAAGGCAGTAGGTATTTTACCTTCACTTCTCCTGCCCCTCAGAATCGCCCTTGGCTTCAGTGGGGTTTCTCCTCACGCAGCCCACCCCACGTGTCTTTGCTGGGTTCTCGAGTTGGTGGCCACAGGGGGAGTGAGGATGTCCTTGGCTGTAATGCAGTCCCACACTGAGCACACCCAAGGAACCTCTATTTTTTTCAACTTGAACTAGGATAGGCTCTCGTTCATCTCCTGAGGTGGAGGTGAGGCAAAGAGAAATGGCCTACACTCCAAACAGTGCCGGAAGAAACAGCCTACCGCTAATTATAATATTTGCTATAGCAGCAATTATATCAGTGTCACCTAGTGCTACTATGTATTGAATGTTTACAATGTGCCAAGCTCCATGCCAAAACCTCTGCCTCTATCACTTCATTTAACCCCTCTGGCATTGGAGGAAGTTAAGTTCTTCCTTCAACAAATATTTATTGTCTGTTATGCGCCAGCTATTTTTCTATACACTGAGGATGTCTCAATGAACGAAAGACAAAAATCCCAGCCTTTGTGCAGGTTGTATTCTGTTGGGAGGGACAATAAACAAGGTGAATTAGTAAGATGTATAATTTTACAAATAGAGGTGAGAGCAGAGGCTACCAACTCACGATCACACAAGACAGCAAGAGACAGATCTAGGTTTTAATCCCAGAGCGCTCCGACTCCAAACAAGGTCAAGGCTTTCCCCTTGATTCCGAAAAGACTTTCCACAGGGGTTTAATCCAGGACACAGGAGCTCCCCTCGTGGTTTCTGGAACCAGGCAGGAACTGCACCTCCTCTAGCTCTCCTTCTCATCCGTCTTCATTTACATGAAGCCTGTTTTGTGTTGTCACTTGCATTTCCATCTGAGTAGGGTATTGTCCTCTGTGCTTTTCTGAGGTGTGCTTGATATTAAATGTTAAAATGCGACTTCTCCTTCCATACCCCTTGTACAATATTAGCCACTTATTTCTACCTCCAAATTGCTGCACATGGTGGAATACTTGATACTGTTCTAGGAAAGCCTTTTATGGTAATTATAGCTTTCTTTAAGCGCATTTATGCTCTTCTCTTTACTGTGCTGTAGACATTATTTTGCTCATGCCTCATTTTTGTTAAGGCAAAAAGCCTGTCTACCTAGTAACTATGTTCAAAGAGGTTTGGAGGTCTTTGGAGGGTTGCGTTTTTTTGTTTTGTTTTGTTTTGTTTTTTTAGTATTTGAAATTTTATGTGTATAATGTCTTGGAAACTATTCCATTTCCACTCTGCCAAAGGCATTGGAGATGCTGATTTCAGTCAGGAGTCATTCATTCATTCATCCATTCCCCTAACTATTGAGTGCTGGCAGGCCAAGAGTAAATGAGATAGACCTGGGCCTTGCCCTGACAGGCTGACGTTACAACAGGAGTGCCCATGGCAGCGGTTCAGTTGCACACTGCACAATTCTGGAGGCACCATTCAAATTATAGACGATGATCACGTGAGCATTCATTGCAACAGTGTTTTAGCAGGTGACAGCAAAATGTCTTAAGGAATGGTTACTACATGGGCTAAGAAATATTAAGGAGGTGCCAGACCATTGTTGCACAGTATAGTAGGTAGGAGGGGGAGGGGAGGAGGGGAGAAGAGCGGGGACTGAGGAGAGGAGACGGTGTGACAGACGTAGCTAGCCTAGATTGGGGAGCTTGGTAAAGACTTCCTGGAGATGAACTCTGAAGGGTGCGTTGAAGTTCGGCAGATGAGGATAGGGAAAAGGAAAGGCCAAAGGACTTCTGTCTGACCAAAGTCTAACGTGGTACTGAGATAGGCTGACATGGGGGGAACCAGTTCATATAAGATCATAAGACAGGCTGAGGACTTCAGACTTCAGCCTGGGGTTGGTGGGGAGCTACTGAAGTGTTTTCAGCAGTGTCCAGAGCAGAGAGAACTGGACGATGGTGCAAGACGTGAGGTGGAGAGATCGGGTAGGAGGTTTGGCAAGAGTCCGGAGCAGTGCTGAGCAGTAGGGTGGGGGTCGGGGCAGATTCCAGAGATCTTTAGGAGGAAGGACGGGGGGGACTTCTTACTGTTAAGAGGAAAATTAGGCAGGGCTTGGTTGTTGACTAGATGCATGAAATGAAAGAGGTGGGGAGAGTGGGGAGCGTACTGAGAATGACTCCAAGGTTTCAGTCTTGGCATTGGGGTACACAGAGATGCCACGCTTTGATTAAGGGATCAGAGTTTGGGGGAACGGAAGACAAAGAGGCTGAATTCCGTTGAGTTGGAGATGCTTGTGAATGGACAGATGGAGATACTGATCTGCAAGTTGGAATCTAGGTCTAGAGTTCGAAGGACTGGAGTTGAACATTCAGGAGGTATCCGAATATAAGGGTTTGGGTTTGCTTGCTTGTTGTTTCTTCTTGTTTTTTTTTTAATCCCAAATTTCCGCATCAGCTCTAATTTTTGTTACGGCAAAAATCCTGCTTACCTGGTAGCTGTATCAACGGATTTTCTTTCCTAGTGGTTGGAATTTTGTGAGTAGAAATTGTTCCATTGGAAATTGTTCCATTTCCACTCTGCCAAAGGCAGTGAAAGTGGGACAGAACCAGCCCAAGATACCACTGATGCCCTGGAGAGTTCTCCCTGGGAGGCGGGCTTTGACTCTGAGGAGGTCGCATTATCTTCTCAGGACTCTCAAAAGAATCTAGATAAGGGCCAGGCTGAAATCATCCTGCACTACTGATTGTTTTCCACTCATTCAAGCACCTACTATGTGCCTGACACCAGGCCTGGCTCTGGGATCCAACAGCAAACAGGGAAGTCTCAGGTCTCATGGAGCTTTAGGTCTGGGGCAGGGTTTGTCAACCTCAGCACTACTGACATGTGGGGCTGGATCATTCTTTGCTGTGGGAAGTGTCCCGTGCACTGTAGGATATTGAACAACACCCCGACCTCCACCCACTAGATGACAGTAGCACCCGCCCCAAGTTGTGATAATCAAAAAGTGTCTCCAGACGTTGCCAAATGCACCCTGGAGAGAATGAGAACAAAATTGCTTGCCTCAGTTGAGAATCACAGGTCTAGGGTCACGACAGAACCTAAAGTCTCCAGACAGCCAGCTCTTTGGCTGCACAAGGAACCAAACATCTGTGTCGTCCGGCATCCTGTGTCATGGTGTCAGAGGTAGGCACTCAAGCAAGTCAGCAGTCCTGGCCTGAAGTCCAGAAGACTCCATCCGGGAGCCCTCTTGGATCCCCAAGTATGAGCCCCTTAGCCCAGTCCAACTCCAGTTGCTGGCTGCTCTCCAGAGACAGCAGCCACCTGAGACCCAACTGCCCTGCAGACTAATTACTTCCTTCGCTTTGTTTTTCCTCAAGCGGAAGCTGGCTTTGCACTTTAAAAACACAACCTATCAGCTCCTCAGAAGGCCACCAGCCGAATGAACTTATGCTGGGGGAGCTTGGGGTTGCCTAGCAACGCCATGCACCTACCAAGGCTGCTTTCTTCCTCTTCAAGCTCAAAGCAGCTGCCCTGAAACTTCTCAGAGATTTGCCAGCTTCCTACTGTTCGTGTTTTCATCTTCCTCATACGATGTGGAGAAAACCCGCTCCTGTGGTCTGTTTATCTCACTTCAGTTGGTCGGGAAGGGAGAAAATCAAGAGAGAAAGAGAAAGAAAAGGAAAAAAAGTCTCATTCAATCTAGGAGTAGACATATCTTGAGTGCGTATCTCTGACTGACATGCTGGTGGTCTTTGCAAATTTAAATTTTAGGTAGTGAACGTGGGTTTCCTACACAATGAGGCTTCTGTTGAGACTTTGGGCATGATTTAGTCAAACATGAGACCTCAAAGTAGCTAAATAACAAAGCATATATAATAGATGGCACGCTGAGCAAATGGTAGTAGGTCTGTCATTTCGTGTATTCTCTGTGATCCAGTCCCAGAAACTCGACTAGTAGAAATTGTAAAGCTGGAGGTGGCTGGAAGTTGGAAATACTCTCTTTTCCTTGAGAACCTGTGAAATGTCCCTTCAGCTTTTCCTACCGTATTTTCCCAAAATAAGACCTAGCCAGACCATCAGCTCTAATGTGTCTTTTGGAGCAAAAATTAATACAAGACCCAGTATTATATTATATTATAGACCCGGTCTATATTACATAAGAACCAGTATTATGTTATACCCGGTATATATTATATTATATTATACCTGATGTTATATATTATATTTATTATATTATATTATATTATGTTATATTATATCATAAGACCCGGGCTTATATTATAGTACAATAGGACCAGCTCTTATATTAATTTTTGCTCCAAAAGACACATTAGAGCTGATGGTCCGGCTAGGTCTTATTTTCGGGGAAACACAGTACTGACTTCCATTTTGCTCCTGCAGAATCGTTTGTGGCATTTTTCTGAAACTAGGGGTTGCTTGTGCTCCCAACATGCTCTAGCAGTATGAACGGGGGTATGTCACGGGTTTTCCACGGAGGGCCCAGTTACTTCCTTGGTAAGGAAAGACATGGAAATGTGAGTCTGGACATTGCAGGGGTTTGTGTGGAGACCAGAAAGTCTTTCTCAAGTGACCAAACATGGGTGCCTCATTTGCATCGTGGATTTAGGGTAGGCTGTGCATCAAAAGAAAACAGATTCCCGGGCAGCCATCTCATTGTTTCTCTTCTCAAGACAGTTCAGCTTCCTTATAGATACTTCCCCCACGTAGAGCCTCTCCTCGGTTGCTTACCCTGCTCTCTTAGACCCTAACCCGGACCACAGTGGGAAAGGATGGGACAGAAGAAGCACTGAGGAATGAAACTTCTTAAAGAAGTAAACTGTGACTCAATTTCAGACACCCAGACCATTCTTCTTAGGAGGAGTCCTTTAATTTCCCACATGGCCACACGTACAAATTAGGTTTATTGCCGTTTTCATAAGGGGTATTAGAAGAGAGAAAGGATACCAGGTGAAGGCCTTGGAACCTGGAGAGAGAGGTAAGGAAGATGTGTGCTTTAGATTCAGAAGATTTGGGCCCGAAAGGCTTCCAAACAATTACCTCCATCGTTATAAAGGTCTTCATCCCTCTGCCATGGCCCGGTCCACCCTGCACTTTGTGTGGTTTAAAAAGAGACAAGGAAAGAGATGGCATGGAGATGGCAGCAGATGAAGAAATAGAATTAGACAGGTGGAGATAAGACAATGGGGGCAGTGAAGTTAATGATCACTGGGGGTATGTGCATGAAATAAGAAAACATACCTACATTGCACAGAGTTGTAAATTCACTAGACATCATTGCACTGTACACTTAAAAATGTTGTGGCATGTGAATTATGCCTCATTAAAGAAAGAAAAATGCAAACACATCTAGGAATTCTTGCCAGCCAGAAGGTCTTGTGAGTGTGGTCACATCCTACCACTTCTGTGCATCTTTCTACATCTTAGAAAGGGTGACGGAGGCTCTGCTAGGGAGACGTCCCGTCTCTTTTTAGGACCCCTTTATCCTTTCTCTTCGTTCCTCATCCAGGCTCTGTTTGAGGAGGCACACGTCAGCAGAGTGGTAGCTGTACTTGTTTTGAGTGCTGGAGTGATTAGGGAATTAGGTAGGCTGCTGATTTCACACACAAACATCCAAAATAAAAGAAAACCACAGAATAAGAATGACTCGAACCCCCCTGCCTTCCCCGAGGCTCTGTCGTTTCTCAATTCATGGCACTCAGCACCTCCTTCTCCCACAGCCTTCAGATCCTGCCGTGTTTTTAAATCATGCCATAAATAGGTTGAGCGATAAGCAGCCAACATTTTAAAGTGCTCCTTAAAACTAAATATTACAAACATATGAAAATAGCCCAGCAGAACCATCCAGCTCTTGGTTATAAGACACTCGTGATAATCATATATAAATTTATCTTTAAAATTCTGAAAGATGGAGAGCAATTTGGCTCCATCCAGGGTTGACAGAGATTTTTTTTTTCCTTTTGTGGAAGACATTTCTAAAAAAAGAAACAGAAAGAAAGAAAGAAATATATATGTATTTTTTTTCTTGGGTGGCATCAGTCCTAAGCCACAGAATGGAAATAACAGCCTAGCTAGCCTTGTTGTAAGCTCAGAGCTAGTTTAGTTTCCTGCAATACTCCCCACCTTGAGGTTGCCTCAGACCCCTTCATACAGGTCAGTGTCATTGGGGATCCCCTGCATCTGGGACCCCACTATGTCTTGCAACTGCATGCATTGCCTGCTTCTCCGACTCTTTCCAAGGCAGGCATGGGCCCCACACTGAGGCTGGCCCAGCGGCTGTCCTGTGGCCTTGCTCCCCCCGTTGCATGGCCCCCCTGCTGCCCCAGCGTGGCCTCATGTCCCTCCTTCTCATCCTCTCCATTTCTCCAACCAGATGGCTGCCCCGATTTGTGCAACGGCAACGGGAGATGCACACTGGGTCAGAACAGCTGGCAGTGTGTCTGCCAGACCGGCTGGAGAGGGCCCGGATGCAACGTTGCCATGGAAACCTCCTGCGCAGATAACAAGGATAATGAGGGAGGTAAGCAAGCGTCTTCTTAGTCCCAGCCCCTGAAGAACAGAGCGTTGTATAGACGCGGTCGTCATGAGTCATTTTTCCTGAAAGACCTCCCCTATACTATTGTCAAATGTTGTTGTGACATTTCCTTTGAAGCCAATGCAGCGTCCTTGGGCCAGTGGGAGCTCCTGGAGATAGACATAAGCTGGAAGCTCTGGGGTTTGATGCTGGCTTTGGATTCTCAATGCATATCGCCACAGAAAGATAGCTGAGCCCTGGCTCTGCCTTTGGGTGACTGCTCCTGCCAGACCCTTCCGGGCTGGAAGTTACCACCACAGTTGTGCTGATGGTGACACTTATGTGCCTCATGCTGTGCTAAGACATCACAAGCAATGCATCCCTTCGTCCTCACCACCCTTTGAGATGCCACCTTACAGATGAGGAAATCGAGGCCTAGAGAGTAGTCAGCTTTTTTTCCTTCTGGTTTAGTAACTTTTGAAAGAAAACTCAGTCGCCAGTGCTAAAATTGGGACCCAAACCCACCTCTGACTCAAGTCCATGCTCTAACCTGTGGGTGACAAACCACAGTCCCCGGGCCACATCCAGCCCACCACCTACTTCCGTGTTTCCCTGAAAATAAGACCTCGCTGGACAATCAGTTCTAATGCGTCTTTTGGAGCAAAAAATAATACAAGACCCGGTCTTATTTTATTATACTATAAGACCCGGTCTTATATAATATATATATATAGTATAAGACCAGGTCCTATATTAATTTTTGCTCCGGAAGAGGCATTAGAGCTGATTGTCCGGCTAGGTCTTATTTTCGGGGAACTAGGGTTAGCATGGGCCTCTGAGCAAAAAATGCTTCTTTGTATATAATGGTTTGGGGTGGGGGGATTCTAAGGGGAATGACATTTCATGACACATGAAACTATGTGGAATTTGAATTTGAGTGTCCATGTATGACGTTTTATTTGGGATGTAGCCATGCCTGTTATTTTGTGTGTTGGCTGTAACTGCTTTTACCTGGAAAGTCGCTGCCCGTTCATTCATTGGACAGAGACCACAGGGCCGACAAAGCCTAAGATATTTAATTCTCCAACCCTTTACAGGGAAAGTTCGCTGACCCCGGTTGTAACCTCTGCCCTGAATTGTCCTGTGATACTCCCGGATGGAGGGCTAAGATTGCGGGGCTGCATGGGATTGGGGTAGCATCTGGGCCACCTGATTTCCTAGGAATACCATGCCACATTCCCCAAACAGGAGTGCAGGTCTGGGATCCACGCCCACCAAAACTGTGTCTGGGTGTAAGAGGATCCATGAGCCTGATTAGTTACCAAAAGTGTGTATAATCCTGCTGTACCCCATCACTAAGCTCTGGGAATGTCAGTCCCCTGCCCTCATGGCCCCAAGGGGACAGCTTGGGTGGCATCCGGAGTGAGAGGCAATCTATCCAGGTAATGACTGAAAGTGTGAGACACTCTGTTTTTATTTTTCCTCTTTCTCTTAATAGACATTTTGCAACTTCCATCATCTAGTGTTGCAGTTGTACATGCATATAATTCGTAAATAACCAAATGCACAGGCACTAATAGAAGTACACCAGTCAGAAAAAGTATATAGACCTGATGGGGCTTACAGAGCTCCTGTTCATTCATTTACCTTCCTGAAAGAGAGCTGAAATAGAAGGCACTTTAATTCATGCTTGAATGAGATGAGACATAACTACATAATGCATTTCTTTCTTCCCAAGAGTGAGAGTCAAAATCGCACTAGTTTTCCTGGTAAGGCTCAGTGTTTTTGCTTCTGGTCCCTGATGGTTTCTCTGAGCACAGCCGTTGCTAACAAATCAGCTTCTTCCTCTTCCAGAAAGGAGCTGCCATCCTGGCTGCCTGCCCTGTTGCGGGTGTCAGCAGCTGAACCAAAGGGTTGCAAGGCTGCACATAGGGGAGGGGGACTCAGTCTCCTGACTGAGCCTTGCTCAGCCCACCTCCCTCTCTACCGGCCCTACCCCTGATCCAGGCTCCCACCAGAAGAAAACCAAATTCCTGAGGGGGCGGGGCTGGAGGAGACACAGAGGTACTGCCAGAAGACCCCCAGGCACAGGTCAGGGTCCCTCGTGGTGAGCAGCAGCAGAGCGTCAGAAAGGCAGGGCACAAAAGCAAATGAGGCAGTGATTGTGCTAAAGACAATAATGGCCTTGTTATGGGAGCTGTTAAAGTGAATCTCCCAAGGAAGTAATTAACCATCAAGAAAAAAAGGCTCTGCACGGTGTTTATAAAAAGAAACTCCCAGTTAATTCAGAGTTGCTTATGTCAGGTGAGATGCAGACCCGGATTCCCTCTCACCTGGCATTAGCAACTCACAATTAACTGAGTTCTTTTTTTGGAGGAGACTCCTCTGTGCAGAGTATCCTTTTTATGGTTAATTACTTCCCTAGGAGGTGTGCTAAGCACTTTGCTGTTTATTGATAAATATTAAAGTTACTCCTCATGTACTCCAGATCCCACCCGGCAGCACACTAATTATATGACGGTTTCGGTTGCTGTGGGTGGGGGTGGGAGTTGTGCTGCCGGCTGTGTCTTGCTTTGGGAATTCTCAGGAAGGGCTGTGTGGGTTTCTAAACCTGGAGGTGCGTCAGAAGAAGCACCAGGCAAAGCATCCTGCACGTAGGCCTGGGAGCAGCTGCAATGAACACGTTTGTTATAAACCTCATGAATGGGGAACATAATAGAGTGCTCTTCCAAAGTGAGCTGGAAGAGGCAAATCATTTTTCCATCTAGGAAGACTTAGTGTTTAAAAAAAAAAAATCTCAGTTTAAAGAGATAGTTTTTGTTTTTTTTATTTTAAACTGAGATAGCTACAGATACAAATATGAATATAGATACAGAAGTCCTTAACAGCCTTTTTTGACCTGGGTTCCTCCATGAGAGAATTAAGCCCAGATGCTTTATAGCCACTGGGAGTTCCAAAACTCTAGATTAGAGCAACACCACTCAGAGGACTTGATTAAATACAGATTGCTGAATCCTCCCCCCAGGGACTCTCCCATCCACCCCCCCACCCTCCCACCCCGCCCCCTCCCCACCACCCCCACCCCCTGTCTCCCAGAGTTTCTTATTCCGTGGGTCTGGGGTGGGATTCAAGAATTTGAATTTGTAGTAAATTTCCAGGTGATGCTGTTGCGGGTTCTCTCTGAGAACCACTGTCCTAAGACGACCACGGCATGGCATGAATTAACTTCTGTCCTATGCATCCAGAATAGCACTAGTTAAGTACCTTCCTTGGACAACCTGAGAAAATGTCCACTCGAATGTTTTCTGTGTTCTGTGTATTTGGTTGAGAACCCCTATTGGGAAAAGCTGCCTTAGGATGACCCACAAAAGCAATTTCTGCCGATCCCCTACCTCCTTACTCCCATCACTGTTGAAGTCTCCCAGCATCCCCAGCCATGTGACCACTAACTTAACCCCAGGAAACAGTGGCTGCTTCGCAAGGGACAAGCTTTACCTGCCATTGCCCTGAACAAGAAGTAGAATCGGTTCAGACAAACATGCCGACAAGCAGGCTGTCTTTTTTAATAGTGAGAGATCTTCCCTTGAACTGCTCACCCCAATTTGAAAAAGAAGAGACTCAAAGAAATATTTTTGCTTACAGAAGACAAATACCGGCTCATTAAAGCCTGAGAATACACACAACATGTGTACCAAGTGACAGGCGAATAATATTTAATTATCACCACCAAGACAGAGGTGTGAGATTTAGTTCATCACAGCCACGGGCAGGAGAAAGGGTGTAGATTCCCTCTAAAAGTGGGAACCACGAGGTGGGGAGGTGTTGTTAGACCTGCTGGCCTGGAAAGACAGTCCTTACTCCTTTCTTACACCCCTTTATCACCCCAAACTTAGAGTCAGAACCCCCAACCCTGTCTATACAAAGCCCAACCCCCATCATTTCAAGCCAGACTGGGAGTCTGTCTGAAGCCCCCATGGAATCCTAGAGATGCCCCTTCCAGTCTGTGGACAGAGGCCTGGCGGTAGAGCGGGTAGGAGATGCCCTTCCTAAGTTGAGCTTGTGCGCACATCCCCATTGCATCACATCCCTCCGTGCTCCATAGGAGCTGTCTCTGCTTCCCCTCAGTTCCGCTTCAACACACCACCGAAATTAGACCTCTCTGGTTTCTGAATAGGAGACACTGTGACATCCTATGGTTAAGAGCCTGGGCTCAGGAGTCAGTCTTTGTATCCCACTTCTGCAAATCACTTTACTGCTCAAAATCTCGATTTTCTTGTCTGTGAAATGGGCATGTTAATGCCACCTCCGTTAGCAGGTGTGAATTTTCAGTGAGAAAATATAGGCAATACAAAGATGCCTGGCTCATAGGATGTCCCCGTGTGTTTGGCTGCTGCTAGCTTTAACGTTATTCGTATTAATGTTGTTATTTTCTAGAACAAATGCTGCATCTACACACATGGAGCCCAATCATTAATTTTCCCACAGTAGGTAACCGAGGTTCTAACTTGTGCTTATCAAACTTGAGCATTGCATAACCATATGGAGAACTTGTTAAAAATTTAGATTTCCAGGCCCCCACCTTTGAGATTCTAATTTATTAGGTCAGATATGAGACCCAGGACTCTGCATTTTGACTAAGCACCCCAGAGAATTCTGACCCAAGTGGTCTGCAGACCACATTTTGAGAAAAACTTTAAACCAAGGACTTCCCTGAGTAGGGTGACCCACCCAGTGTCATAGCACCTGTGCCCCCAACACCGACCCCTAGAATTCCCAGAACACAAGTGAGCAGAGGAGAATTTTATTTCAAGAAGAGATGAGTTATTGAAAAAAACTGTCAACATATTGTCACCTTTAGTTCCTGAGTGAATAACTTTAGTATATTTTATTGTTTTTAACTTTAATATAATTTAGAAGTGCTCTGTATTCCTAGTTGGAGAAGTGATTGATGTTTGTTTCCAAATTTAAAAAGCCTTTAACTTTCTGTCATTATGTATGAATCTGTCCATCCATCCATCCATCCATCCATCCATCCATCCATCCATCCACTATCCATTAGCTATTCATTCATGGTTTAACAAGCATTTGTTGAGAGTTTACTAAATATTAGACATTGGGAATAGGCCTTTACAAATTTTAAGACAATTGTGACCATGTCCACAAAGAGCTCACATCCATCTGAAAAGATAAGATATATCGAAACCTAATTTATTATTATTATTAATTATTATTATTATTATTGTTACTCTTATCATCCAGCGTGAGGGCTGACAGCAGTGGAAGGCTGTCTCAGCAGGGGTGTAGAGAGGACAGTGTCATGGAGTGTGGGTGTCAGCTGCAGGACATGACAGAAAGCCCTGTCACCGTGCTGAACCCAGGGTCTTGAGCCTGTCTCCCTGGCGAGTTCTCAGAACCACAGCTGTGTGTGATTCGTAATCCCTGGTGGGGGCAGTTTCTACATTTCTCCCCCTAAATTAAGGACTCGTCTCAAGCTGGTCCTCAGAACAGTATTTCCCAGCCCACTTCCATCTGTGAGGCTTGGTTCCTTGTTTCACTCCAAAGGCTGCTGCCTTGGGTTAAGCAATGTGATACTGGCCTGAGCGCCGGCCTCTCCAGCCAGGTCTAAATGAGGAGAAATAACCCTGGATTGTGTCCAAAGCACTTGGAACAGATGGAAGCTACCCCGCCCCCCGCCCACTGCCTCCTTTCCCTCCCTGCTCGTCCCATAACCACCCAAATCGGCTTGACATGATTCAGGGATGCTACTCCGGCATTTATCTCAATTGTTAATTAATAACTCACCTTGTCTGTGCATTGAGCAGAGCCAAGCTCAGGACTTGAGGGACTCTGGAAGAGTTATGGTTCTCAAGTCCAAATCGTCTCGTTTCTTCATCCAATAAGAGATAAGGCTTGGTGGATACATTGTAAATGCCTTGATTAATGTGTGTAAATCCTGTTGATGGATTGGTTGGGTGGGGGACAGCTTAAAAGTGCAACATTACTCAGGTAATTGGCTTGGATTGAGGATTCCCCTTGTAGTCCAAAGACCTTGTGGCAAAGGTAGCTGGAGCCATAGAGAGTCCCCAATTAGCTCCCAGAGAGGAAAGCAATGTATCTAATGCTCAGGAGGAGAGCATGGCCTTGAGGCCACTGCAATCTGGCCAGACGCTGGGTCCCTCTTCTTCGGGAGGAAAGCAGAACGAGTCCCACCTGAAATCCTAGAGGGGCCACGTGGCAACAGGGCACTGAAAGCATTCTGGATTCTGGATCTTTCAGTTGAAATAAGAGCTTGACTTTCTGGGCATATTTGACTAGAGAATCACAGGATTAGGAAACGAAGGGTTGAGGTTCAGTTTTCTATTATTCTATAGGGGTTTTATAAAATAGAACCCATTCTCCATCACATAGGAAAGCTATGACCAGTACGTTTTTGAGGGCTTGCATGCACCGACCACTGCGCTGAGCTTAGTACGTATCTGGGTAATGAGAACAGGCAGCCGGTGGGCCGCCCAGGCGCTCTGTTCCTTCCCACAGCAGCCAGAGGGTTAGTTTTCTATTGTAAATCAGACCACGCCATGCCCTCAAAGGGCTTCTCATGTAGTGAGAGTCAAAATCCAGCGTTTTGCCTCGGCCTAGAGGGCCTTCTGTGACGCGTCCCCTCCTTCTCTCTCACTTGTCCCCACTGCCCTCTGCAGCAGCTCTGCTGTATCCATCCACTCTGGCCAGTCTAGTCCCACCTCAGGGTCTTTGCTGGTTCAGGGCCACAAATGCTCCAAGCTGGGCATTTGCACAACTCTCTCTCTTAGTTCTCAGCTCAAACAGCCACTCCCCACAGAGGCCTGTCTGGGCCTATAAAGTCCACGCCCATCACAGCAATGTCGCGCTCTTGAATTGCCCCATCTGTATCTTTCTTGTATATTGTCTGTTTCTTCACACCAGACATACAAGTTCTGTGAGACTATCTCATCATAGGTTTTCCATTTCACAGATGACGATACATAGGCTCAAGAAGGTAATATTCGAAATAGGCCTTTCAGCTGACCGCTATGATACACCGCGTTTCTACGTTAAAGCCAGCCTCTCATTTCTTCTAAAACACTAACAGAATTTGGAAGCTGCTGCTGAAGAAGCGTCACACAAGTTCAGAATTAGTATTGTTGCAAAGAAACCTCAGGGAAAAAATCACCTCGTAGACTTTCCCATTGCAAACCTTTGCCCAGTAAATTGGACCGTGGGATTTGTTTTTCGAAAAGTAAAAAGTATTTCAAGTTCATGAGTTTACCTAGCATAGCACCGTCAGTGTTTTCTAATCAAGTCTTTAGTGGTTTAAATGGTTATTAAGTGTCTCTTAAGGGATTATATTTTTCCCTGATTAGATGACAAATCAAATATTCATCATCGAATTGTGATTAAAATGAATAATCTACAAAAATGTTAATGATTTAAATCACTATGTACTTATTTTAGGAAATGAAAGGATCAAAACACAGATCCTTAACGGGTGGCCAAGAAGTAACATTTCTATCATGACTATATTTTGTCTCGGCCAGAGAAACTGCCTAGATTGCAACAAGGGCCCTCTTGGTTTCTGTGACAAGCATTTGAATAAAGTCTCGATGGCCTGGGGACGTGATCACCTGTTGCCTCCACAATGCCCCGTCCCCCTCAGTCCAGGGGCAGTGTTGCTTTCCAGGGCATTGGCAATGTCTGGAGGTATTTCATGAGTCACTATGGAGGATGGGAAGAGGAGCTGTTGGCATGTAGTGGGCAGAGGCCTAGGACGCTGCTAAATACTCTCATCCTACAGGCACAGGACGACCCCCACAACAAAGAATGAGCCAACCCAAAATGTCAGTAATGCCAAGGTTGAGAAACCTGGGGCATCTCCCAGGAACACACAGGAAGGGTCTGGATGGTCCCGGAATGGGGTGTGTCCGCTGACGTGACAGAGGACCTGAGGCCTAAGGCCAGATGCATGAAGCACTGACCAGGGCCAGGCCTTTACCCACATTGCCCAGATAAATCATGACAATAGCCCCCAAGAGCCCCAGGAGCCTCTTTTATCCTTTCCATAGAAGCAGAAACAAAGGGCCGGAGAGGTGAAGGGACTTACGCAGGTCCCGCAGCTGAAGCGTAGCTGCGCCAGGAGTCAGAGCCCAGGCCAAGAGCCCTCCTTTGTGGGCCGTTCACAGCACCTGACTGTGGAGCCCAGGGTCAGAGCAGGGCAGATTGGGCGTGTTCACACCCTCAGCCCCTCAGAAGCATGGATTCTGCAGCATTCTGGAAAAGAGCATTGGCGTTAGCTTTTCCCCAGTTTGGGCTTTGGAGTGCTTTCTTGCCACAAAGTGCGTTATGGCCTAGAAGGCAGGGGGTGAGCAGGGGGGAGTCGGGCAGCTGGACTTTAAATTGCCGAGCAGCTCCACAGCAAGAGAAGCTGCCCGAGGCGTGTGCTCTTTGCTTTGACTTTCTGTTTTCTCCACCACGAGCTCTGGGGGATTGGAGAATGGCCAGCACTATGTGGCCAAATGTGACTCCAAAAGAAAACCCAAAGCTCTGTGTCCTGTGCTTGTTTCTCTCCCCACCCACAGCAAAGACCGCACCTTTCCAAGGGTATTCCCTCCCTTTTCCACTCCTCCAGGTATGTCCTCGTTGATCTGCCCACCCCCCTTTCCAGAGCTCTATGCCTACAGACACTCAGGGACACTACCACTTCCATGAATGGGATCATGGAGTCAGGATGTCCGATGCTGAAAGGCTAAAATGTAGAGTCTCCAGCAGCTACGAAGCCTAGAGAGGGAAAGTGACTTCTTCAGGGCCCAATAGAGCATAGCAGATCAGGCCAGAGGCCTGGTTTCCTGGCTTTAAACCCAGTGTTCTTTCCTGCATGTCATGTTGTTCCCAAAGGGACCCAGTCACTCTCCGGAGGATGGGTGCCTGGCATTACTGGTATGAGTTGGTCTATCCCAGACTCAGGACCTAGAAAAGCACGAGCTGAGGTACCTGTGCACCTGAGAGTGAGCACCTTTTGTAAGCTGGCAGCTAGGTGAGCCTCTCTCACCTCACCTCGTCCAGGCCCTACTCGGACCTCTGGTCCGTGACGGTGATGACAGCAAATACCTCCTCCCAAACCAGCCGCACTCTTGAAAAGAACCACCCCACCCCACCCCAAGAAAAGTCATTTATTTGTTCAGCAAATATATACCAGGGCCTCTCTCTGCATGAATGAATGAGATCCAGACTCTGCCCACAAACTATCCACAGTCTGGTGATGGGTGAAATATACATGGAACCAGCTGGTACACAGCTGTGTACTAAGGGTCCGTGGCAGAAGTAACGCCCAGGGGCTGTGGCAGCCCGGAGGAGGGCAGCTAGGTTTGCAGTCAGATAAAGCTACAGAGGAATTAGGTAAGGAAAGAGGGAAGGGCATTGTGGGCAAACCAAACGACAAAGGCGCAGAGGCAAGAGACAGCAGAGCATCATTGGGGACCTCTGCGAAGGCTGATGTCGCTAGGCTGGGGAAGAGGTCTAGACAAACAGGGCTCGTGTGCCGTGCTGGGCAGGGTGCACTGGACCTCGAGGATTTGCTTTGCCTTCCTCATTAGCATACTGGGCTCCAAAATCACAACCACATCTCTTCCCTCAGACAGAATGCTGACGTAGCTGCTGGAATTATTCCTAAACATACACGCTCACAACACGGAAGAACGAGTGACCTTTGTTTATGTCTCCTCTACTGCACGCAGGCATTCTCTCACCATGGGGGGAAGAGGGGGCCTGACAGGGTGGGCAAGAGGCTTTGGGGTCAGGGAGCTTGGGGTGCACATCCTGGCTCTCCCCGATTCACAGGATGAGCACAAGCAAGTCTCTGTATCCCTCGGAGCC
Organism: Rhinolophus ferrumequinum; assembly: GCF_004115265.2. NCBI lineage: Eukaryota > Metazoa > Chordata > Mammalia > Chiroptera > Rhinolophidae > Rhinolophus > Rhinolophus ferrumequinum. Next base: position 35,313,495 of record NC_046307.1, read on the forward strand.
TCAGTTTTGCTCTCTGTAAAGTGGGGCTAATAATGGTTCCTACCTGGTAGGACGCTGTGAGGCTAAGATGAGTTAATACATGCTGAACGCTTAGCACCAGGGTTCTCATGGGTCAGTGAACATCAGAATTGCCGGGCAGGGGTAATGCACAGAGTGCTCGGCCCCACTCCCCGACCTTCTGATTCAGCAGATCTGGTGTGGGGCCCGAGGGTGTGTGTTTGTAACAAGTGCCCAGATGATGCGACACTATGAGAACCACTGACATGACACAATCCGTGTCATTTTTAGGGGCGCTCAGGTGCTGGCAGAGAGTGATGTCTCTAAGCATGGCAGCCCCGGGCTGCCTGATGGAGAGAGACGGCTCTGTATCCTGAGGCAGTGGCAGCTTGACTGGTGTGTGGACTCTGGGGACATCACTGGGCTCACTGAAGTCACTGCTACAGAGGTGTAGCTGTGGAAGGGGGGACTCAGGGCTCCAACCTCGTGGAATCTTCCTCTCTTTCAAGGGTGTTGGAATACATGGCAGCTGGGGAAGAGCACGCTGGGAGAGGGTAGGTGGTAGCTGGTCTTGGTCTCTCACCCGTGGTGACATTCGCTGCTTCTCCCTTTGCCCCTTAGGACAGCACTTGATGCTGTGTCCCTTATTGCTGGGCTCCTCGGGCTTTGGGGTCCGGCAGACTTGTGTAAATTCTGGCTCCGGTTCTTCCTCGATCAAAGAACCTAACCTCCCCAAGCCTCTGCTCCCTCATCTGTAAACCAGGAACAGCCACGCCAGCCTCATAGGCCTGTTGTGAGATTTGACTAGAAAGTTCATAGCACGTGCCTTAATGCCACTTGATTTAAATGACAGCTCTAAGTATTAGTGTCTCCCTGTGACTTCAGACTCTGAAAACACACACTGCCCCCAGTCAGAAGCTCGCCCTATCAAGGAAACATCGTACCATCACAACATTCCAAAATGAGAAATCCATCTTTTGGTCCCTGTTCTAACACACCCCTCTCCATCCCACACCCACCGGCTCTGACACAAACCAGGGGCCCCCAAGCTGCGTGGCTCACTGACAGATTCTGTCTGGCCTGCGTAGAGTTATAAAAATCTCTGACTCAGTTGGCTTACCTTTACCAAGAGAGGATTCCATTTAACCAGTGAGGAGGTAGGGAGCAGCTTGCGGAAAATCAGCCGTGAGGCACTGGTTTGGACACTCCATTCTCCTAATTCTAAATGGCATGCTCACTCTGAAAGTGGTCGTGTGCCAGGTTTGCCTGAGAGTACACAGCTGCTGGGCTGGGGTCAGGAAGGGAGAGGGGACTCCAGGGACAAGGCAGATGTGGAAAGGGACACCACAGTCACGGGGGCAAGCTCCTCCCACTCCTGTTCCTGCCATCCTCGATGGCTCGCTCGTAGAGCACATGGCACGGGGGAGCAGATCTCGGGAGGATAGTCCAGCCCACGGGCACCTGTCACGCAGGCTTGGCCCTGGGATACACAGCACCAGTGCCATCACATTCGGACTGTCACGTGGTCTGAGGGGTGATCCTTCCTGGTGCTTTCACATGCCGACTTGGGCTACGCATGTTGCCACAAAGAAGTGTGGGTGCACCCTTGTCTGGCCCCTCCATTTTCTATTCCTAATCACGCAGGCCATGGTTTCTTAATGTCTTTTCATCTCCACCCAGAGCGTGCCACCTTCCTGGGGTGGACGATTGGCCGTCCAGCTTCCGGTCTATGCCACACAGAGCAGTCAGAGGAATCCTTTTAAAAGTCAGAGCATATCCCGTCCCTGTTCAAACCTTCCAGGACATCTCACCTCCCAAAGAACGGCATCCAGGTGGCTTCTCTGGCTCTGCATAAGTGGGTCCCTGCTTCCACTCGGATTCTCACTTCCTCCCTCTGTTCTTCTCCCTCATTTGGCCCGAGATCCATCTTATTGTTCCTATAAACTCAACAAAACACATTCCCACCCAGGGCATTTGCACCCGCTGTTCCCTCTGCCCAGACTGCTCTTCCCCTGGATGTTTCCATGACTTGTTTCCTCATCTCATTTAGGTTTCTACGCAAACCTCACTTCTTCAGAGACGCCATCCCTGGCTCCCCGTCTGAAGCAGCAAACCCCCTCCTCCGTCCTTCTCCGACCTGTTGCTTTACTTTCCTTCCAAACTCTATCACTCTCTCAAAGTCTTTTATACATTTATTTTTTTTTTATTTTTTTTTTTTTTTACATTTATTTTTCAATTGTCTGGTTCCCCTCTAAATTCTAAGCCCATCACCACAGGGTCCCTCTCTGTCTCGGTCAACGCGTTATTAAATGAATTGAATGACAGTGAAAGCTTTAATGAGACGTAGTGAGGATACGAAGCAGTTGTCCTTTATTCACTAGGTGATCTTAGGACGAATAAAAAAGCACACCCACAAAAACAGACAGCGACACCCGAGTCAGCCTCTACCACTGACATCATTTAATTAACGCAAAGACAATCCAAACGTCAGAGACATCATTTCTTTTCGGTACGACGCGGTTACGCTGCTCTTCATCTCTGTTACGAGCTGTGTGGGCTGATGGCACTAGGTACGCCGCTCACAGGCGTCCTCTAAGGTGAGAGGAAAGAGAGGGGCTGGTGAGGAGCACTGTCGAGTGAATCCTTCATCCTCAACCCACGGCTTGTGCGGCGAGGCATGGAGTGGTGGGGCAAGATTACTAGCAGCTTCCCAACCTTGTCAAGTAACGTCAGAACTTGGCTCGGACTGGGTCTCTCCATCTGTACGACCAGAGTAAACAAGTGGTTGCCATAGGCTAACTGCTCTTGCCTGAGGTTTATTTAACCGTTAGTAACAGCCCTATTAAGCTGGTATGATTCTTATTTCCATTTTACTGATGAGGAAACTGAGGCTCAGAGAGGTAGAGTAACTAGCCCAAGGCCACACAGCTAGTGTGTTGCTGACCTCCAGACCCTGGAATCATAATTGGAAGTACAATACTGGCTCCTAGTACATGTGAAGATTGGGTGAGAAGGGGAGTGCCTGTAGCATGGCAAAACCACGTTTAGGAATTAGTACTTCAGATTTCCCGAATCCAGCAGGAGGCTGGTATGGTAGCTGAGTCTGGTCCCTTCTTCCTGCTGACAGTCTGGGGCACTTCCTTATGCAGCAGGAAGAGAGGCACCATGCCCCCTGCTAATTCTCTCAGCTCCGGAGCCAGCCCTCCCACCTCCTCCTAGGCAGGGTCTCTCCTCAGGCAGAAAGTTACGTTCCAGTTTGTTGCCCAGAGAGGTGTTGGTGGTGACAGTCCTTTTTCTTTCTGAAGGGCCCAGCAGGTCACTGTCTGGCAGCCCACCAGGCCGCCACCCCCTGCCAGGCTGGCCGTCACTGGCCATGCTTGCTTCTGTCTGACCTGTCAGTGGGCTCCTTGAAATGGAGGTTGATGAGGGTAGGGTGAGGAGTAGACCAGACTGCAAGAGGCCAGAAACTGCGAGCAGAGGGGGAGCATTTGGGGAAATCAGTGGCTGAGATCGCAAGCCCCTGCTCTCTGTTGTCACTGGGCTCGGTAACAGAAAAGGGGAGAGACAGCAGCAGCCGGGATAGAAATCCCCCAGGTACAAAAACATGGCCCTAGGCTAACAAGGGTGAGACGGTACCACAGAGGCCTGTCAGGGAATCCCCAGGGTGTGAAAATCGGATCAAGTGAAATCATTATTCCTGGAGATTCTGTCTGGGTTGAAGAAAGGCAGAGTGATGGAGAAGGGGAAGACGGGAGAGAGGGAGCCAGAGACAGAGGAAAAGAACGACAACCTGAAAAGGAAGCTGTTTTTTGAAGCCTCGGCATTTCTTCCCTTAAATCCTGCTGTGATTACGCCCAGCCTCCTCTGAAGGAATGAGGGTAGAAGCCAAGAGGTAGGCATTGGAGGTGGACAGCCTAGGGGTGACTCACTCATCCATCTACTAGCTGTGCGATTGTGAGCAAGGCCCTTACCCTCTCTGAGTCTCAGTTTCTTCCTCTACAAAATGGAAATCATGGCACCCACCCTAAAGGGTTCTTGTGAGCACCACTGCGTAAGGATGCAAGGCACAGGCTGGGAAAGCACAGAGGAACTCAAGTGGCTGGTAGAGGGGCAGCGCTGTAGTGACCCACCAGTCAGAAGTGTAAGCTGGGTAAAGTTAGAGGCTGGGGCAGAGGGCCAGCTAACACATTCTGCATCCCCATTTTCCAAAAAAGAAATCGCCCTTCAACGTGTATTTAACTTGTTCCTCTTCTGTGTGGCATCGTCCTGCCTTAGATAAAAGAGTGTGGCTCAGGCACGATGGCCCCTTGGGTGGAGCCATTCGAATGTCTAACAGTGGCAGACCTCACATGGCAGGATTCAGGACCCAGCCCCATCATGGACAAGCTGCCTGGTCTTTGGGGACTTATGTAATCTCCGTCCTACTCCTCCTCTGTAAACGAAGGTGCTGACGATGCCTGCCTTTCTGGTGGTGACTTAATGAGGAGATACCTGTAAAGCGCTTAGATGGTCCTAGATGGTACTAGGCCCCCAGTAAGCTTTGCATAAGTGCCAGCGATTAGCTCTCAGTAGACATGGTTGTCACGAATGCTTCACCATCCCTGACTCCCAGGATGCCGTCACCTAGTGCAGGGTCCCTATGCTGAAGTGCCCTGGCTTTGGGAGGCACTGGCAGCCCAAGGACACGGGCTCTGAGCTGATGTGCTAGTAGTGATGATGTGGTTTGTGTTGGGCCTGGTCACCAGAAAGCCAGCATTTTATGAGCAGGTCAATTGGAGGTGGACAGCCTAGGTGTGACTCACTCATCCGTCTACTAGCTGTGCGATTGTGAGCAAGGCCCTTACCCTCTCTGAGTCTCAGTTTCTTCCTCTACAAAATGGAAATCATGGCACCCACCCTAAAGGGTTCTTGTGAGCACCACTGCGTAAGGCACGTACATGGCACCATGGCGGCTATTGAGTAGGTGAAGGTTCGCCTGGTCCTTCCAAGGATAGAGCCCCCACACGTGGAGTCCTGTGTTCTCATGCAGTACTTCCCAACCCATATGGCACTGGACTATTGCAAGGAGATGCTCTGAGCCAAAAGGGGTCCATGATCGGGAAATGTTTCCAGCTCCTTTGCAGCATTAGATTCATACTGCATATTCACACCTCAAAGGCTCTGAGAAGTCCTGCTGGAAAAAGACCAGTTTATCTGTGTTTCCCCAACGTCTCCCAAATTGTCTTTGACCACAGGTCTTCCTGTCCTGCCTCCACTTCTATGTTTCAGGGAACCTCTGTTCACATTCCCCAGGAGACGCGTTTGGAAAGCTGCTTTTAATTCCTCAGGGTCGTATGTGCTGCGGTGGATATTTGAAGGGTGTTTTTAATAATTCAGAGCAGGGGGTCAGGAGGTTTAGTGATCAAAAGACTCATTGGAGAGTCTTCTTTAAAATGCAGATTCCCAGTTTCTACCCTTAGGCACTCAGTAGGTCCGGGTGACAGCAGGAATCAGCGTTTTACCGTCACTGAGGTGATTCCAGAGCAGGTCAGCAGGCACGCCTGGACCAGCACTGGTTTAGAGTGTGACTTCTGGAGCTGCGGTGCTTGGAACAGCAGTGTCGGCATCACCTGTGAGCTTGTGAAAAATGCAGGCTCTGCAGCCGCACCCTACCACCACAGAATTAGAATCTACCTTTTAACGAGGTCCCCAGTGATTCTGATGACGCTGGTTAGAATTTGAGAAGCATTGGTTTAAACGGTTTTTTGTTGCGGTTGTTTGTTTTTGTTTTGTTTTTTGTTTGTTTGTTAGGGGTTTTTGGTGAAAAACCATTCTTAAAAAAACACTGACCACACACTGCAAGCTCATTGTCATAAAACTTCTACCTTTCCTCACCCCTACCCCCATGCATACACATGGGGTCGACCAGATACCCCAGTGCCTTCAAAGTACAGCCAGAGTCATAGTATTAGAGAGAGGTCTTACCCGGATCATATCCCTGCCTTCAGTAACAGTGCCTGGGTTTTCCTAATCAGCCTTTGCTTGCTTTCCCACATCCATCCTGAAGAGGAGGAAAGCCAGCAAAGCAGCTCTCAGTGGGGCTTCCACTCTGCCAGATCTCTGGTCAGACATGATTGATCTTCCCTTGCTAAGTCGTAAGAAAAGCCAGAAGAGGCTTTGGGGCAAGGATCTCTGGCCTTGGAACTCAGAGACTGACAAAGCAGTCTCTGAGTTGGCAAAAAGCAAGAGGACAACTTCCAACAGGTCTTGCAGAAGGAGTGCAAATACAATTTCACTTCTCGCAATATTTAAGAATGGCGGTTGCTCTGTGGGCAGAGTTGGGGGGGGACGCCTGTGGAACGACGGTCCATCAGGCAGCCAGGGTATTAATGGCAGGTGAAACTTTCCAAATGAGCACCGTGTCAGCCAATCTATTGCTTTAAAATGTTGGCAATGCAGGAGACCTAACAGAGGCAATGAAGAACTAATCTCGTATTGCCAAGTTAAATCAAGTCAGCCTTGCCCATTCCTTTCCCTTCTTACTTACATCAAGCCAGAATACTTTCAATTATCTCTCACTTCCAACTTGTCAGCAGACATTGGGTAAAATGCAAATGGAACAGTGCCCTTCCCTGGTGGCGAGCAGGAAATATTTAGAATAGCCTCTGTTTGTTGAGCTCTTCCTCGGTCTGAGTGCAATGCCTTCATCATCTCATTTCATGTGCACCATCTTATAGCATCCCCATGATCATTGGTGAAGTGGGTGCAGTTAAGTCCATTCTGTAGCTGGGAAAACTGAGTCACAGGAGGTCAGTCACTTGCCACGGTTACATTACATAGCTAATGAATGATACAACAGTTTTAAACCAGACCATTCTGACTCTAAACCTTGTATTCTTTTGCTATTTGTCTAACTGGGCCAAGAGCCCAGTGCTACCCTAAGCAGGTGGCTCCCTGAGCTTTTTAATGTCCTCCTTGAAATTTTCTAAGTGCTTCTCTAATGACAGACACCAGCCAGTCAGCAATGCTGCTTAGGAGGAGCACCCCAGATCAGACTAGGACCCACATGAGCTCTGGTCCCCTTTCGGGGTGCTCTCTGACCCTCTACCATCCCTCACTACCACCCCCAGGCTTGTGGGGTTGACCAGATGCCCTGAGATGTTTGGAGATTTGCATCTAGGAGATATCTCAAGGCCCAAAGCCCAACCTCAATTCCAGAGGGCAGGTTGGTGGGTAGATTGCTTCTGCTGGCTGGAGGAGAGTAGTGTTTCTTTTGCAAAATCATGTGAGATCAGGCTGACAGAATGATGTCGATATGCTGATTTGAGCAACTCAAATTGTTTCTATAGGCAGGAGCCTGGACAAAGAATATTTGCCAGATACCCCACACAAGTTAAGCATGGTCCCACAAGAACTCATCTTAAAACGAAATAACTCCCAAGGCAAAATGAATCCTATGGTTGCCATATTTCTTTTTACCCAAGAGCCCCTTTATTTCTCTGGCTAAAATTCAGGAGCCTTTGGTCTTCGCCAGTAGCAGAGTGAAAAGTGCCCTCCAGCCCCCCACTGCTCCTTCTTCATTTCCATCACCAGGTTTCTTCCTTCTTGTCCCAACTTGTTGCCACCTCCCTTCTCTCCACTGCTTCATTAATTGTCCACCTCCTCTGTCATTAACTGATCTCAAAAATGGCTCTTGTATTAATTGGGCTCACCACCTGAATTCCCTGTCTTTTTCTTGGGGAAATGAGAAATTGGCAAGTACCTCACTCTGTGTGCTAAACAAACCTATATGATGCCAAAAAGCAGGAAAGATATAGAAACGATTCAGAGGCACTTAATAGGCTGCTAGGTGCTCACAAAGGTTCTAAACACCCTTTGTGGATTATCTTAGTTAATCCTCCAATGCTCTTGTGAGGGGTCGTCATCACATCACTGCCATCATCATCACCACCATCACCACCACCATCATCACCATTACCACCACCATCATCACCATCACCATCACCACCACCACCATCATCACCATCACCACCACCACCATCATCACCATCACCATCACCACCACCACCATCACCATCACCATCACCACCACCACCATCATCACCATCACCATCACCACCACCACCATCATCACCATCACCATCATCACCACCATCACCACCATCATCACCACCACCATCACCATCATCACCACCACCACCACCATCACCACCATCATCACCACCACCACCACCATCATCACCATCACCATCACCACCACCACCATCACCATCACCATCACCACCACCACCATCATCACCATCACCATCACCACCACCACCATCATCACCATCACCATCATCACCACCACCACCACCATCACCACCATCATCACCACCACCACCACCATCATCACCATCACCATCACCATCACCACCACCACCATCATCACCATCACCATCATCACCACCATCACCATCATCACCATCACCATCATTATCACCATCATCATGGCCACTTTTTAAACAAAGAAGACAGAGCACAGAGAGGTTGGTATCTTGCCTAAAGTCAGTTAGCAAGTACATAAAGTGAGTAATCTTCAGTACACAGCTTAATGAATATATATATAGATATAGATATAGATATATATAGATATATATATCTATATCTATATATATAGAGATATAGATATATATATCTATATCTATATATAGATATATATCTCTCCAGGTAACTAGATGAAGATCTAAAACATTCCCAGCACCCAGAAAATTCCCCTAATTTTTTTCCCAGCCAATACGTCCCTTACAGGTATCTACAGTTTCTAAGTTTCTACCATGATTAGCTTTGCCTGATCTTGAACATCCTATAAACGGAGCAGTATGTGCTCTTCAAAGCCCACGTTTTAACCAATTCACTCTGGCCCAATGAGTAGGGAAGGTAGGTTTGGTGGTTGGTGACACCTGTCATCAAACCATGGTTTGGAAAGAATGGGGCTCATTTTTAAAATCTGAGCCACTGACCAGTTCCCAACCAGGTACTGCATGCAGACACAAGCACAGCTATCTGTGGCACCTAAATTGAATTGTTGGCATCGATTTGTGCCACCCTGTCACAAAATGAAACTGAGAAAAGTAAATTTAGGTGTCTCTCTGAAGCCTTTAATACCCAAGAAAGCCAGAGAGTTCGTGCAGGTTGAAGACAGAGTCACTTGCATACCAAGCTACAGGGAACAAAAGGCACGAAAATTGAACAAAATCCTTCCATCCAGATTCTCCATAAGCTGCACAGTTTACAAAGATCAAAGAGGAACATAAATGAAATATACACCCTCGCATTTCTAGAGCCCTTCCTTCCTTAGGAGAGCAATGCAGTGACTCAGGCAGCCTTCCCCGGCAGAAAAGAGGTGCATATCTCAGCCAACTTTGAAATATCCAGATGTTTACTGTGTCCTCTGTAGCCTCTCCATTGACCGGTGGCCTCCTCTCCCCAAGCTTTACTAATAAGTGTTCAGTTAAGGTGCTGAGGTTAAATCTCTTGACTGTTTAGGAGTTCCCTTAAAAACCCAGCAGAACAAGCTAGGAGGGGCTAGAAACAGCTGACACAAACGTGCAGCCAGCCCAGAAGGTAGGTGCCACCTTGTGCCAATGGTCAACAGCTGAGTGGGGCTTGACTCTCCGGGGTAAATAGTATGGGCCTCCGCAGCCTACACTGATCGCAGAGAATGGATTCCCAGGCATCTTGTTTCTCAGGTGGATTCCTTTTCAGATGCTCATTTCAACCAGCCATATTCTTTCCCAGCTGTAGGAGTAGACAGAAGTGAGTCATCTCATGGCCACCCATACTTTTCCCTATTGATGTGGGTCCACTGTCCTGTCTTTAGACTTTCTTTGGGAAGTTCATGTCTCCTCCTTCTGATAATGAAGAAGACAAAGGGTGATGACTTCATTGGTTGCCTTTTCCTATCTTTTATCCAAAGCTGCTACTTAGCCATTTGGAAAACTTACTTAGCTTCTTTGAGCAGCAGTTTCCAACTTCTATAGGATGCGTGATGTCATCATGGGGATAAGGCAAGTTTACGGAGAACTCATGTACCAGGCACTGTTCCAAGCGCTGTACGTGTGTAAGTGCTTTAGTCCTCCCAACAACACTTTCTAACATCATCGTCTTCGTTTTGTACATGAGGAAACTGAGGCACACAGCACTTCATTGTCCAAAGTCAGCAAATCAACAGTATCTGTTCTGAGCTTAAACCCAGATACCCTAAACCAGAGTCTGCAGCTTAAGGGTTACAGTATTCTGCTTTGTAGGGTTGCCATGAGAATTTAAACTAAGAATATATGTACTGTAAATGCTGTTCAATCTATAGCACTTACTATTAATATCAATTGTTATTATCACTACCTGGAAACGTAGCGTTCTTGCCAAGATTCAACCTACTATATAGCACATAACAGTGAAGGTCTCTAATAAGGGGATATTAATTTCATGTATTTTCATGTCCAGTTTTTATAAACTGGAAAAGCTGAAAATTTCAGGGAGTTTCTGATAGTAATACCTACATTTCACTGTACACATACTATATGCCAGGCTGATAAGCTATACATCAGTTTATTTACTCTCCATCACTTAACGCTACGATATATACACTATTATAGCTCAGTTTTAAAGGCAAACAAATGGAGATTCAGCAAGATTGGCTACCTTTTTAAGCTCACACAGCTAGGAACTCGAGCTTCAAACCCAAATTCATCTGATTCCAGAGGCCAGGCTCTTACTTCTGATGCTGTGAGACTTTTTTTGGCTTTTTACCTTGGGAATTTGAATGCAAAAGATTCAATTTAGTATGAACCTGATTTCTGCTTCACATGCCAGAACTATTAAGGAAGATTCTCTTTGATTTTCTTTATCAAAAGGAATATAAAGGATGTCTTCTGTACAGTTCCCAGAAAGTTTCTCCACGGCCATATTTCTCTAAAATGGCCATTACAATTAGCGCACGACATCTGCGTGTGGCATATAGCCAGATTCGCCTGTGTTCTGACAGAAAGTCCTGAGATGAGTCTTCATGGCCACATCACACAGAGTGATGTAACCGAGGACATGTCAGGCAGGTACAGGACACCACCGCGGTGGGCTGGTCACGAAGGCCTGGGTCCTTTCCTATAACTGCTGAGTCAGAACTGGGCCCTGCTGGAGGACTCAGCAAACCTCTCTCACCACCCTTTCCCCCACCCTCGCATGGGGGAAACCAACCCGACAAACACATAAGTAGGCAGATAAACAAAGAAAGAAATTGTGCAGTGTCATAAGAGGACTGTGACACGTTCGTGCTCCTGTGGAATGGAGACATCGGCAGCCTCTCGGGTCCTGAACTGGCAATTCCATACAGTTTGAGTGCCGACTTGATTGTTTGCAAGATAACAGCAAGATTGTCAGTGACAGGGTAATTTACTGAAGATTGCGTGTCAGACTCCATGCGAGGGGCTTGCTGGCATAAAGATGCGATTCTCATGACTGACAGGCCACGGGGAGACGGGAGTGCCAATTGAAAGTTCGCAGTATCATCTGGAAGTGTTCAGCTGCAGCAGCCCATAATCACGCAACATGATGAGGTCATTATAGGCATCACGTATGCTCACGCTTAATAACGGATAGGACCCCAAATGTGCCATCTCTGGAACAGGTAGATGTGAATACGTAGGAGGAAATCATTTATATGCTTATTTTTTTCTCTCTTTTTTAGCGTTTGCCATCTGCTGTTGCTGATGTGTTTATAGGACATCTCTTGCCAGACAGGCCCTTGAATCAAAAGCCCAGAATCAACAAAACAGTGGGGAAATTTGAGGTCCACACTTTCGAAACACTCACAAGGCCAGAACAAGTGGCAGACTAGAGGGAGGGAAATGTTCAGTGCTTAATAGGAAAACTGTCTTAACTTATTATTTGAGCCCGCTGAGGTCCTCAAGCTGGTGATATGGAGTGGGTGGTAAATGGGTTGGGGAAGGGAGGGGCATATTTCCAGCTTCGGGAGGAAAGGCCACTAGAGATGGATGAGACTCCTAACGGGAAGAGGCCGGCGGCCTTGAAGAAATCTAGAGCGCTAATTACAGTGGGTTTCTTCTCACCTGAGATGTTCCTGCAGCCGCTGAATGAAGCACTGCCAACATTTCTCAGCGGGACATTTTTAAATCCCACGCAAGCATTCGTGCTAGATTCCGTCTGTCTAGTGAAGGCTATCCTTGGCAGGCGATGTTAAAGGCAGAATGCTATGCTTTCTTTTCTTTTTCTTATTCTGCCGAGGGACCTGGGACCCACCGGCCAATCAGAACGTGGACTGGAACCATGCTTTAGCATCATCCTGCTGCTGATAAAATTCTACTGAGCCATTTCTCGGATCTGAGATTTGCTGGGCTCTTGGGGGTACCCAATTGAGCTGACATATCGGGCTGAGGTGTTTGGACTTGGAAAGTCTAAATTTAAAGCATGTGTGCCTGCTCACCCTCCTGCGTCTGCATTTCTAGCAAATTTTGTAAAGCTAAATGTGTTGTGAGGTACACAAGCAACATTTGCCCATGTGGAAAATGAGAGGCTAGTTTTAGTCATTTAAAGCCAGGCAAAATACGCAACCTCCTAATTTGTTTATTTGCTAAAAAAGAAAGTAACGCATTAAAATAATTGTACATTAATTGCTAAATTACAGTGGAACTTTGGTGAAATTACATATTTCAATTTCATTAGCAGAACCAAACGAGAAGTGTAATGCCAAAAAATTACACTGTAGTAAATTTAAAGCACACAGCCCGGCCTCTGATGCAGCATTCCACTACAAGTGTTTGTCAAGTCCCAGCCCAGGGTTTGAGTGCCTGTTTCTATAATGCTCATTAGGGCTCAAAAATGCCTTGCTATCCAATCCAGGAGGTACAAGCTAGTTAGTCTCCAAACTTCTCCACTGTGCGTTCAGTCAATTCCCAGCAGAGTGAATAAGGGTTGGCTAACTAATCCATTCTAATGGGGAAGTCCAAGGAGCATACACTGCCCTAAGTATGCCCTTCCTCAGCCCTAACAGGCCGGGGAGGAATGGGGAACAGTCATTTATTCATTCAACAAACCTGTATTGAGTACCCAAATCTGTGCTTGGCCCTAAGTGAGGCGTGGATATAGAAGCAAATAAGACACTGCGCTGCTCTTCAAAGAGCTCATTTTCCAAACAGGAAGAAATCATACAGAGATAATTAATTCTAAAACAAGGAAGTTGGCATTAACAACTGTTTCTCAAATTTATGGCGCATTAGAATTACCTGAAAATCATGTTGAAAATGAGGATTCCAGGACCTGCTCCTGGAGGCGCTGGCTGAGGAGGTCTGGGCCAGGCCCTTGAGTCTCACAGGATATTGACGCAGACCTGTTCTCTGAGAATCTCTGATTCAGGGATACGCCAAACAGGAGTACCTCACCCAGCCAGGGCCTCATCAGGAATGCTTCAGGATGTGAAAGGATGAGTCATCTCTGTTTCCCCCACTCTGTTGTCAGCTCCTTATGGACAGACACCATCGTTCTTTGTTCTTTCTTCCCTGTTTTTTTCCCCAAAATATGGATGGCATTCAAACATTTGTTGACTTGTAGATGAGCAAGAAGGAATCAGCCCCGGAAAGGGATGGAAGGTCAGGAATCTAGGGAAGTAAAGTAGGATGTTCAAGGTCCTGCATCTATGTGGCCAAGTAGCACCAGAAGCACTTGGGTGAACTCATGGCTGAATTTCAGGGTGCTCAAGCCAAAGCCCTTTCTCCACATTTCCTGGAAAATGCAAAACTCACCACACCTGCTTCTCCACCTGGTCAGCCGTACCCTCCCTGGATCCGAGGGAGCAGGGATAGAGTGCTTTCCTCCATTACAGAGCGAGCTGAGGAACGCCATGCATTCTGACTACCTGTGCACCCCTTAGCACAGGCCACGGAGAACTGGCTACCAGTAAGTTTTTGTGCTGTGCTGTTTAGAAGCAAAGTGTTTGTTTTCACTTCCAACCATTCAGATAATTGTTGCTCATAATAGCAAAAGTAGAAATTCCAGAAAAGAAAAATACAGCAAGAGAAACACCCTAATCTGCTACTCAGAATAACCATTTTGTCAGCATTTTAAATGACTTGCTTTCAGCCTTTTATTTTCTAGGCGTATCTATTGGAATTGCACTAGGGTCGTTGTGTGCAACCTGCCACGTTGGGCCCTTGGGAAGGGTTGATGGTGCAAAGGACAAAGGCGTTAGCCTCTCTGCACGGCTGTGTGCCACGGAACCCGCTAACCCTGCCTCTGCCTCTGCCCTTCCAGACGGCCTGGTGGATTGCCTGGACCCGGACTGCTGCCTGCAGTCGGCCTGTCAGAACAGCCTGCTCTGCCGGGGGTCTCGGGATCCCCTGGACATCATCCAGCAGGGCCAGACGGACTTGCCCGCAGTGAAGTCTTTCTACGACCGCATCAAGCTCTTGGCAGGCAAAGACAGCACCCACATCATTCCTGGAGACAACCCCTTCAACAGCAGGTGGGTGCTCTCCGTCCCTGCAGGCCACTGAGGCCACGGGTGCCCTTCCTCTCAAAGCAGCAGGAAGTGCTCCTGGGTTTTCCAGGGGCCCCGTTGGCCTGGAAACTACGCCCAGGGGGTAGGTCCCAGCTCAGGTTCCTCTCTGTGGCTCAAGGTGCAGAGCAGAGTGCTGGTCTCTCTGTGGAATTTGGTCATCTCGAACCCAGAACCTGCTGGAGAGACCTGTTGACTGCCTGGTTTTTAGATCATTTTTACGCGCTATTATTTTTGACATTATTGTTAATATTTTAGCACCTGTTCTATTTCAGCCATGACACCCCCTAGCTAGGTCATATTAGGCAAGTTAAATAACCTCATAAATTTAATTTTCTTGACGGGTAAAATTAGAGTAATATGTGTAGAATATACAACATGCAGTAATATCATTATTTTAATACAAGAACCCCTCAAAAAATAAAAGAAACCATAGATCTCTAACCGAAAAAGTATTTCTTCTACTTGTTAAATCCTAGTTCTGGGACATGGATTCTGTGGGTATGTTTTTTTTTTAATTATGAACATAATTCCTATTACCAGAGACTCATGGCCAGCCCTTGTACTAGGTCAGACTCTTTTAGGTTTGGTTTGCATATAGTTTGCTTGTACTGTGAATGCGTCTTTCAAAGGCCCGTGCTCGGTTTCAGTCAGCTTTCTGTTAACATTTCAGTCTTTCTGCCCTAGATCAGTCATTTCCTGATATTCCCCTTTTCATATTCTTTCTCGACCTGTTCCTTAAAACTTCATCTTATCCTTCCCACCAGTGATTACCACTTCCATGAGCCCTTGAGCCAAGACGCAGGAGAGCGGGCAGGGCCTCCAGAATATTTGGTGGACTGTACTAGCCCTGAGATCTGTGCAAAAGAAACTTGCTTTCGAGAAAGCCTTCTCTGAAATTTTGAAGGTAGCAATTAATAGCACCACCCAAATGAGCCCACACTCAAGCGCATTAGGGATACATAATTCAGAAACACAAAATGTTACTCTAAGACATAGGTTGAAGTTCACCAAGCATGTGAATTGCAGTGCATGATTGTCTGACAAATAATGAAGGCCAAAGCTAGAGTGAAAAAAAAGAACTTCATCCAAGACTTCTAAGAAGGCATTTCCTCTAGATAATGGCATACAAAAATAACTAAAATGCCTTGACTCCACCACTATAATTTATAGAGCAGCTCTCACTATCTAGATAATGTGATAATTGTTACACATCAATAATCATAAATAGAAATGAACTGATAGCGTGTCTTAGCTGAATCTTTTCTGCAAATTGACTGCCTCGAAAGGATAGGAAGCCAGAAGCAATGAAGAATTAGAAAACTAGGGGATAGAAATCATAGGGAGCCCAGCTCCTTTTATTCCTATGGAGCTCTGCAAAGTCTCATGCTTCAAGAATGATTTAAAAGAAATAACAGGTGTATAAGAAAGAAGGGGGGGGAACCCCCACCACGGGTGTACTCTCAATTTTGTTTTCTCATCACAAGCACTTTGTACCTTGTGGTCATCAACACACATCATTGATTTTAAAATCGTGTCTGGGAAGACCTGAAAGAAGTCTTAGTCTGAGCCAAGATAAGGAAAGGAAATTGAACAAAAGAATTATTTGCATAAATTAGTTTTCCACTTTCAAAAAGACTCTTAGCATTGTGGTTGGAACCAGCTAAAAATGGGATTCATTTGTTAGGCAGCCAGTAGCAGACAATTAGAGCTGTCAGTGGAACAGTCTAAACCCTCCCGAGATCACCCAAGGCTTGAACAGTTGGGGGTATTGCTAATCAAAACAGGGACTTGGAGAAAGCATCCCTCCAGTATGGGAGTCACCTGGGATTGCAGAATTAAGTGCCTTCCAAAAATCGAGCAGGGTTGGACAGGATTCTGGCAAAGAACAGGTCAGCTTGATTACCTAGTCCAGAAATTGGGAGCGTGTCCAGGAACAGGGAAGCTTGGGAACCTCTCTGCCTTCGCCACATTGGCCAGGGGCTTGAAGGCAAACAATACAGCTGCAGAACTGCCTGGTAGGCTGGGGGCTCGGTGCAGAAAATGACACTTCTCATGAGCACATTTCCCCAGGAAGGCGAGAGACTTCAGGTGAGATGAGGCAGAGGCGTTCTCCCTCCATGGATTTTGAGTGGAATATTGTGTCATCTCTGTTGCTTTATGAGATTTCCCAGAAGTGCCTAGTCGGATATGGGCATTCCTGGAAAAATTCTATATGCTGTGATCTGGAGAGAGGGGAGCTTTCTTTGACAGTGGAAAAAACGTTGAGTGGGATTTCAACCACCTCCCCTGCTGTCAAGATAGCAGGAACTTGATGTAAGAGAAATATATAATTACATGGAATCCAGAATCCAAGATAGTTCTACCAGATATACATATATATATATATATATACACACATATATATATATATATATATATATATATATATATATATATATCTCCAATATTCTGTTGTCCTCAAGCTGTCATGGATTGTGAGAAATTTGGCTCTTAAGGGCAGTCAAAAACAATGCATGTAAATGTCCCAGCCTCGTAACCACCCTCTGTGTGCTCCCCTCCACTCCCTCTGACACCCCAGCCTGGAGAGAAGGGGAGCTTTGCCTTCCTCCAAAGCCAAGAAAAGAAATGAGTAACCAGATGGGGAAGCTCTCGCCCAAGTATAATACTCTCTGTGCCAGACGAAGGCACAAACACGAGTGTTGAAGGGCAGCCTGACACTGGGCCAAGCAAGGCACACAAGGTCTAGAAATGCAGCGAGGCAAAGGGGAGAGGAAACGTGCACAGGGGACCTCAGTGCCCAGCCAAATGCCGGGAGATGTGCCCCTGCGTTTCACCCCGGCACGTCACCAGTTCTGCTCGTCAGGAGAAGCAAACCCTGAGACGTGCCTGCTGCATGAGATAGGATCATGAGAGCCAGAAGTTAATGTGGGGGTCTTCTCCTTGCCTTAGCGGTAGATGAGGGTGGGGGTGGACAGTGGCCGTGGGAAAGGGGTACTCCATAGCCCTGCGTCCCTGTTCTCCTGTGTGCGGCTCAAAGACCCCTTTCCTTTTCTCTCAGCTTGGTTTCCCTAATTCGAGGCCAAGTAGTAACTACAGATGGGACTCCCCTGGTTGGTGTGAACGTGTCTTTTGTCAAGTACCCAAAATACGGCTACACCATCACTCGCCAAGATGGCACGTAAGTAGACTTGTGGGGCTCTACCTACTCAGGACTTGGGGTACAGACAGAGCCAAATGGTGCTATTGGCCTGAAACCACGTGGCTTCCTGAAACCTTGTGGACCAGACTGCCCATTCGGCCAGACCTCTAGTGAGGATTCCCCCAGAGATAGCTTTCGCTTTTTGTTATGGTATAAAAAATAAAAATAAATAGAACGGCCCATCTCTCCAAGGCTGTCGGCAGCCACTATCCTCTTTTTTCCATGTCAGGTAAATGCTTTTCTCTGCCTGTGTTGGGGGTGAGGGCGGGGCAGGGGGTTGGATTCTAGAAAGAAGAGAAAGCAGCTCTTGGAAACTCACTCCTATTTTAAATCAAAGGCGGTGCAGGGTGACAGGGCGCCACATGACGTAGTGTCCTGTGGTGAACCCCTTCTGCTTTCATCTGTGGCTTTAGGAGTTGTGTTGTTTTCGCTCCTGTTTTGAGGAGGTGGGATGTAATCAGAGAAGTCTAATTAAATGCATTTAGCCATCACCCTGCTGTGTGAAGGAGGCAACCTTTCCCTATTATCTTCTGATTGGAAACACGCACCCGCGTAGCACCCACCAAGATGAAAGCTCTGTCATTTCCTTAATCCATTGGGCATGGAGTTGAAATTTAAAGAAAAAGATAAGAAGAAAAGAAGTCCATGGGAAGAGGAAAACACTCACCCACCCTGGGATGAAAACAAAACACAACTATTACATTCTATTCCAAATGAAAGAAGAAACTGTTGCTGTAAATCAGATGCAATACTTTTTCTAAAAAACTAGACTCCGGAAAATCATAGATGTTGCCATGTAGATAAGAACCGTGATTCTTGCCTTTCCCAGGTGAAGAGTCTGGCCTTAGTCTTCAATGTCCTAAGGTAGCCTTGCAGGTAATTTCAAAAATGACAGCCCGCAGTAGCCCTGTCCTCACGTTCCCACCTGTGCAACCCAGAAAAGATGTCTGATGCGTCACTTCACAGTGTCAGAATTCACTAAGTTGCTGATGCCTCACTGACACCTTTCTGTGGCCATATCTAATTATTTTAAAGCGCGAGGACTGTGTGCTCTACAGAGCCACTTTGGTCCTTCTCCATTCTTAGAATCCAGTGTTCTTGCCCTCCAAAGTCCCCTGACAACACAGGAGGACATTTGTGAGTCCTTGGCCTATGTCTGTCCCCACCTTATGCTGCCCCGTCCCTCTCAGCTGTGTTTTGACTAGTTGTGGCCCAAGTCCACATCCCGGATCATCTGTCCCACCTCCTGGACCGGCGATTCTTCAGCTTGTTCAGGTTGCAAAGCCCTGAAGTAACAGGACTTGTTTGGGAATGCTCCCACGAGCCCACAATCTGTTGTGTGGTGGTGGGTGTGTGCACCAGGCATCGATGATTTGACTCTCTTGTGCCATCCAGGAACAATCGCACTTCAGAACATTGGATTCTCTGCGGTATCTGATATAAAAGCATCCCTGGCTGCGTGCATGCCCCAAATGAATAGATTAATGTATTAGATTAATAGATTAATAATTAATAGATTATTAATAGATTAATACATAAAAAAATTAATGTAACAAGTACACTGTTGTACTGTGTACATTCTGCTATTCATCGTAATGTACTCCCATACTCTGTGTTCATTCATTTTATGTCCATTAAAAAACACCAAAGATGTTACCAAGATTGGGTGAAGCCAGTGGGTCTGCATATTTTCACTGAGTTTTTACTGTGATTCAGGCACTCTCTTTGCTGCTGGGGATTCTGGAATGAGCAAGACGACATCTCTGCCCTCAAAGTATTGAGATCCTGGTGGAGGAGGAAAGCTTAAAACTGAGAGACTTCTCTCCATGAACCTCCTTCGGTTCCGTTAATTGGAAAGAAGTACCTTTATTTTACTTTACTAGTAATACACCTCCAACCAGCTCTTGAGAAAAAAACAGGACTATAGTTTAAAAATGATTGTCAAAAATATCAGAAACAGAGCAAAATGGGTGAAGGTGGTCAAAAGGTACAAACTTCCAGTTATGAGAGAAATAAGTCCTGGGACATAATGTGCAGCAGTGACTATAATTAATAATGCTATATTGTGTATTTGAAAGTTGTGAGGAGAGTAGATCTTTAATGTTTTTATCACAAGGAAGAAAAAATTCTATAACTAGGTGTGGTGATGAAAGCTGGAGTTATTGTCCTGCTCATTTCACAATATGTACAAATAGCAAATCATGTGGTATACCTAAAACTAATATAATGTTGCATGTCAATTGTATCTCAAAAAAAAAAAAAAAGTTAAGGGTCCATGAAACAAAAAAACAAAACAAAAAAAAAAACAAAAATCAAAAGCAGCAAAGGCTGATGTGTCCTAGCATGGTCTCATTAAAACTCCACTTTTATTACCCTAGCACGATGCTAAGTGCTTTGCACGAGGAGGGGAAAACATTTTCTGTCAAGGGCCAGATAGGAAATATTTTAGGCTTTGCATGCCATATGGTTTGTGTTACAACTATTCAGCTCGGCCATTGTAGCACAGAAACAGCTGGAGAGGATAAGTAAACGAATGGGCATGGCTATATTCCAGTAAAACTTTTTTTAACCAAAAGCAGATGATGGGCCAGATTTAGCTGCTGGGCCTAGTTTGCTGAGCCCGGCTCTGCATTCATCAAGATATTGCATTCTCTCCGCCACACTGTGAAGTCGCTGTAATTATTCCCACTCCATAGATGAAGAAACTTGGGCTCAGAGAGGGTTAACAATTTGCCCACAGCCACACAACTAGTAAGTGGCTGAGTTTGCGTGCCAGCCAACCGGTCTGCCTCCAAAGACCACGCTGTTCTACACGCTCTTCCCCTCCCTCTGCCCTCAGGTGCAGAGGTCAGAGCACCTGCCTTGTCTGAAGGTGAGTTCACCCCTCTCAATGAGCCCACTCACCTCCTTTCCAGGTTCGACCTGATTGCCAATGGGGGTGCCTCCTTGACCTTGCACTTTGAGCGCGCTCCATTCATGAGCCAGGAGCGCACCGTGTGGCTGCCATGGAATAGCTTTTACGCCATGGACACCCTGGTGATGAAGACCGAGGAGAACTCCATCCCTAGCTGTGACCTCAGTGGCTTCATCCGACCGGATCCAATCATCATCTCCTCTCCATTGTCTACCTTCTTCAGTGCTGCTCCTGCGCAGAATCCCATCGTGCCTGAGACCCAGGTAGGAATGGCGGGTCCCAGGGTAGGTGTTCGCAATACTGCCTGGACCAAACCTAGCCGGCCAACTGCCTCCCACCACAGTTCTCCCTGGGGGGACCTGCAACCAGGACGAGGAGGCGGGACAAAAAGTAGGAATACTATAGAATGTATGGTCACTGAGGAGAAAACCGAATCTCTCCTAGACATTGTAGATGTTCCCACGTAGTCGTTCAAGACTTTGGCAGTCACCAGAGCTTTTAATCAAATAAAAACAATATACATATGTGCAACCCACCTGCAAATGGCCCTTTATTCCTGTTAGTCACCGAGATGCGTGAGAAGAGGCGCTTTAATGATCTATATCAGTGCTACAACAGAGGGCATATTACATCCTTGCCTCCCTGTTGCTTTATGCCAATTGTCGGTGGAAGTTGCAGGTTCATATAATTACAGCCTCTCGTGGCCTCCTTGCATGCAGCTAGCAATAAAGCCTGCTGTTCTTATTTACATCTTTTGCCAACAGTGTGGTTTTTAAAAAGAAACACAACAGTGACCAAGAATAATTATTAATCCAAAAATCATAACCTCAGCCCCTTCGCTCCATGATGTCGGATACAGTTTCGGTTGCTTTTCCGCCCCCACCCCCTCAGACTTGGGAAGTGGTTCTTGCACCCCATGCAAGGCATGCTGCTTTGGTGACAGTGGCAGCAGCAGGCAGCCTGGGGTGGCGAGGAGCCCGCCAGCCGGGGAGCATTTGATGCAGCGTGTCTACCGTGTTTCCTCTCCAGGTTCTCCATGAAGAAATCGAGCTCCCTGGTTCCAATGTGAAACTTCGCTACCTGAGCTCCAGGACCGCAGGCTACAAGTCGCTGCTGAAGATCACCATGACCCAGTCCACGGTGCCCTTGAACCTCATCAAGGTTCATCTGATGGTCGCTGTGGAAGGGCATCTTTTCCAGAAGTCATTCCAGGCCTCTTCCAACCTGGCCTACACCTTCATCTGGGACAAGACAGATGCATACGGCCAAAGGGTGTACGGACTCTCTGACGCCGTTGGTATGTTTCCGTTTCAGTCCCTTATTGATGCTTGGATTTAGTCATGCATTCATTTGACCAATATCTGTTGAGTTCCCAATATGTGCCAAGTACTATTCTAGTAGATAGAAATCCAGTGGTCAAAGAGATAGACAAGAGTCCACTTCCATGGACCTTCTATTCTAGTGGGGGATCGAGGTAATAAACACAGACTGGAAAATATCAAGCAGTGATAAGTACTAACACAAAAATAAAAATAAGTGGTATACACTTCGGGGGGAGCGGGAGGGACGAGCAAGTAATGGTGAAGTTGTTCAGGGAGGGCTCCCCATTGGGCAACATTTAAGCCGAGACTTGCATGACAAGCAACCACGTGAAAATTAGGAAAGGAGCGTTCTTTTCCTGGCAAAAAAGAAAGAAGAGTGACCTATGTTTGAAGGACAAAGAGAAGGCCAGTGTGGCTGGAATATAGTCGACAAAGAGAATATTCGAGATAGGGGAGAGGGGCGGGCAGGGTCTACGTCATGTTCTAGTGTGAGCACATGCAAATGATGCAGAAAGCACCGTGATGATCAGAAAATGGGGCTGGGTGAGCTCTGGAAACCACATACTATGCTTCAGGCTTTGCCTTTGTGGGAAGCACATGCCCCCCCACTTATGAAAGACCTCCATAAGAAAAGTGTCCTACTGTTATCTGTCTTTAAAGAGCTGTGAGCTCTAGATTAACATCAACCTACCCAGTATATTTTTCCTACTTGTGGAAAGCTGTCTGGGGTTCATTAAAACCCAGATTCTTGTATTTTTTTTTTTTAACCAATAGACTCGTGATTTTCAAGAACTATAATAAGTTACCAAAATAAGGAACCTGCAAACTCAGAAATTTTCACTGTAATTGGCAGGCAGTGTTTATCAGACACTCTTTGTACAGAACAGTGTGATAAATCCTTTGTCTTGGGTAAACTCTCAACCCTATCAAGTAAGGTTGATAAGCCCCATTGTGCAGTTGGAACAGGAGGGACAGGGCAAGCAATTGGCATGAAGTCACCCACCTAGTACGTTACACATGCTCAGGAAGTGGCCCTAGTGGTCTGCTTCATCAGCAGTTGGAGCTGGAACTTAATAAAGACAGTAATAAGTAGCTAGTACGTTTACTATAAACAGTGGCTAATCAAAAACGATCATACAACCTTTAGTCAATATCAAAATGATAGCCAGCATCCAAAAATAGACTGAATAATATAATGCACCCCATGGACTCCGGCTTCTACCGTTACCAACTCACGGTGAACCTTGTTTACTCTATCCCCTACTCCACTCCCCTGCCTCCCATAACTTTCTGAAGCAAGGTGCACACATCGCATCCTCTCATCCATAATATTTCCATATGTATGTCTAAAAAAACACTTTAAAAGCCTAGCAACAATATCATTATCACAACAACAAATATCACAAAACAACAATTTCCTAATGTCATCAAATGCCCATTATTGTTCAATAATTCGGTTGTCTTGTGAATATCATAAAATATTATTACTTTGTTTGAACCGGGAGCCTGATAAGATCTACCTTTTGCAATTGATTTAAATTTTTTAATCTGTGGTTTTTTTCCCCTTCCATCTCTAGCTCTCTTTTTTCTGTTTTATGATTTATTTGTTGAAGAAAATGTGTTGTTTGCCTGTAGAATTTCACAAAATCTGGTTTGTTTCTGATTGCACACCTGTGGCTGTTTCGTACTCCTCTGTTCTGTATCTCCGGTAAATTCATAGTTGGATCAGGAGGCTTTCTCGGGTTCAGGCTTGATTTTTATTTTTATTTTTTTTAACCGGTACACACTTTTTAAACTGAGGCGTAATTGACACAACATTGTATTAGTTTCAGGTGTACAACATCACGATTTGCTATTTCTATATTTGGAAATGATTAACACAGTAAGGCTAGTTAACATCTGTCACCATCCACCGTTACAAAAATTGTTTTTCTTTGATGAGAACTTTTAAGATTTATTCTCTTTTCAACTTTCAAGTGTGTAACAGTATTTTTAACTACAGCTGACGTGCTGTAAGTTACATCCCTGGGTATCGTTTGTTTTATAACTGGAAGTTTATGCCTTTTGACTCCCTTCACCCATTATATTCCCCACCCCCACCCCCACCTCTGGCACCCACCAATCTGTTCTCTGTGTCTATGAGCTTGTTTTGTTTTGTTGTTTGGTTTGGTTTAAGATTCTACATATAAGTGAAATCATACCGTACTTGCCTTTCTTTGTCTGACTTATTTCGATTACTATAATGCCCTCAAGGTCCATCCATGTTGTTGCAAATGGCAATATTTTGTATTTTTTATGGCTGACTAATATTCCATTCTACGTATGTACCACATCTTCATTCAGTCATCCACTGACAGACAATTAAGTTTTTTCCCTATCTTGGCTATTATAAAGCTGCAATGAATAGGAGGGTGTACGTATCTTTTTGAGTTAGTGTTTTTGTTTTCTTCAGATAGACACCCAGAAGTGGAATTTCCGGGTCATATGGGAGTGCATTTTTAATTTTGGGGGGAACCTCCATACTGTTTTCCATAAAAAGGCTGCACCAATTTTCATTCCCACAATACACAAGGGTTCCCTTTTCTCCACATCCTTTGCAACACTTGCTATTTCTTATCTTTTTAAGAATAGCCATTCTAATAGGTATGAGGCGATATTTCATTGTTGTTTTTATTTGCATTTCCCTGATGATTAGTGATGTTGAGCAGCTTTTCATGTACCTTTTGGCCATCTGTAAGTCTTCTTTGGGGAAATGTCTATTCAGATCCTCTGCCCATTTTTAATTGGATTTGGGGGGGGATTGCTATTGAATTGTGTGAGTTTATATATATTTTGGATATTAACCCCTTATCAGATACATGATTGTAAATATGTTCTCCTGTTCAGTAGATGGCTTTTTCATTTTGTTAATGGTTTCCTTTGCTGTGCAGCAGCTTTTTATTAATAGTTAGATGTAGTCCTACTTGTTAATATTTTTTCTTTTGTTGCCTTTGCTTTCGGTCAAAACCAAAAAATCATCACCAAGATCAATGTCAAGGAGCTTACCACCTGCTTTCTTCTGAGAGTTTTATGAATTCAGGTCTACATTCTCGTCTTTAATCCATTTTTAGTTAATTTTTGTGTGTGGTGTCAGACAGTTGTCCAGTCCAATTATTTTGCGTGTGGCTGTCCAGTTTTCCCAACACCATTTATTAAAGAGACTGTCCTTTCCCCAATGTATGTTCTTGGCTCCTTTGTCTCAAATTAATGGACCATATAGGCATGGGTTAATTTGTTTTTTTTCCAGTACCATGCTGTCTTGATTACTATAGCTTTATATTATAATATAGTTAGAAATCAGGGCGTGTGATGCCTCTAGCTTTGTTCTTCTTTCTCAAGATTGCTTTGGTTATTCATGGTCTTTTGTGGTTCTATACAAATTTTAGGATTGTTTGTTCTATTTCTGTGAAACATGCCATTGGTATTTTGATAGGGATTAGACTGAATCTGTAGACTGGGTAATATGGGCATTTTAACAATATTCTTTTAATTCGTGAGCATGGAATATCTTTCCATTTATTTATGTCTTCTTCAAATTCTTTCGTCATTGTCTTACAAAGTTGAGCATATAGGTCTTTCACCTCCTTGGTTACATTTATTCCTAGGTATTTTATTCTTTGATTTTTTTTTTTTTTTTAAGCAGGACAACTTGATAGGTGGTGCTGCCTTCTTCTACTAGGAGACACCTAATGTCAGCTTGTCTGTCCTTAGTGGTTTTAGCAGCCATTGATTCATTAGGTCATTAGGGATTGCAAAATGATATTTTAATTCTATCGTTGCTTCTTTATTTATTAGCTAGAATACTTTTATATAGAGTTAACATTCTCATTAACCACTTGGTTATTTGAAGTACAGTTCAAATAAGAAAGAAAGGATAAAAGCTTAATTCTTTCCCTTTGTTTACTAGGTTTCAATATAATAAGGCATTTTTTTAACATCCTCTAATGGTGGCAAATTAATGTGTTGTTTTTTTTAATACCATTATGAACTCATAGAATGAAATGTCTCGAATATGTTTCAATCCATGGAAGTTATCTTCCCTAACGGTCAAATTTTCCCATCTTTGGTCAGTGGAAGCCTCTTCAAGCTGACTCCCCAATTTTTTTCGACACAACCCCAGTAGATTTTTATTCCTTCCTTTCTATCTGGTGTGATAAAATGCCCTGGCCTCGTCTTGTGCATTTCTTGCTCTGACCATTTCTTCAAGGAGCCCTGAGTCTTTTTAATGAGAAATAATATTTCAAGACCACAAGCCGGGCACTAGCAATTCTTTGTTACTGGGTCAGTCACTGTGTCTGGGAATGTTCAGAGGACAAGCTAGGAAATATATGGTTTTTCTAAAAAAGACAAAATGTGTCTTCCATTCATATCGGCACTCCTGTATCTCAGGATTTAAAAGAAGCAGTGGAGAATCCCCAAAGGTGACACACGAAGTTAAGAATTTAATGTAGTAGGAACAGCAATAATAACAATGCCTCCTGTTTCTAACGCAGCGTTCCAATTAAACAGGCATGGCATTTTGTCTCATCTGTCCTTACCACAACTCTGAGACATTAAGGCTTCGCTCGCTCCGTTGTACACATGGGAAAGTGCAGTCATGAGGCAATGTGAGCTGGAGCAGAGTTAGGAATAAAATCCTTCATCTCCTGCCACTCTCTCCTCTATCCGTTTGGCAAATACAGGATTCTCACAGGTTAGGGATTCTGTTCCCCACTGACTTGCCATGTAATTGGCAGGCTGTGTCTCTCTGCCTCCTTCACCTAGGACTCTCTGGAACCCTGAGTGAACATGCAAAGTGCCTTAACTTATATGATCTGTGGCCTCCAGAATCTCCGTATAAATGAGCCACTCAGCTTCCACAGGCCTTTCTCCTAGTGAGTGAAAATGAATAACACAAAATGTCATAAATGCATGCCATGAACAGCCGGCTGAGAGAAACACTCTCCTGTCCATCTCTGAAGGAGAGCTATATTGGTTTTTAAATGATTCATCTCCTCCCTCCACATCACTAGGGTCATTTCTGAAAGCCAGCTGTTCTTTGGAAAGGTCTTACCATCCCCCCAGAGTACCACTGTGTAAAGTTTCAAGGTCAGGTTTAGCATGAAATTTGAATTTAATATTGTGTGAAATCACAAGAAAAGCAATCAGCCCACCTTCTTGAGTGAGTTTTCGGAACGGGATCTGTAGTACCACAAACACACATTTCTCGTCCCTACTGGAGAGCTCTGGAATATTCAAGTCAACTCTCTGGTCTCCCTCCCTGCCCCACCCCCTTTTATCTTTCAGTGTCCGTCGGGTTTGAATATGAGACCTGCCCCAGTCTAATCCTGTGGGAGAAAAGGACAGCCGTCCTTCAGGGATTTGAGCTGGACCCTTCCAACCTCGGTGGCTGGTCACTGGACAAACATCACATCCTCAATGTTAAAAGTGGTATGTGAGCACGTTCCCTTTCCAAATACAGCCCAGTCCCTCCTCCGGCACCTCCTCTCCAACTTTGATATTTATGTGGTAGCCCTTCCCCTTCCCTCAGCCATTTTTCATCAAATACCCAAAGTACTCATAGGTTTTCCCACCTTCTTCTTTTAAATGTCAAAGAATGTTGGGCTGGTTTTCCCAGACCGTCCACCTCCCTGTACTTCACAATTCTTCTTCTATTATCTCTGCAAACGTGATCTTACCCAGTTCCATAGCCTTGGGGTTTACCGGTTTCCATCACTGCTCTCTCAGCATCATGAGGAAATGGGGGAGCTCCCCACAAGTCGAGGTTTCCTATTGTTTCTCTTCTCCTTGTGACTTCTCCTCACCCTCCATAGAGTGATAGAAGTGTCCCCCCAAAGGGCTGCAGTAACCACCCTCCTTTACTGCCTCCCCCAGGCATCCTACACAAGGGCACTGGGGAGAACCAGTTCCTGACCCAGCAGCCTGCCATCATCACCAGCATCATGGGTAACGGCCGCCGCCGGAGTATTTCCTGTCCCAGCTGCAATGGCCTTGCCGAAGGCAACAAGCTACTGGCCCCAGTAGCTCTGGCTGTTGGAATTGACGGAAGCCTCTTCGTCGGTGACTTCAATTACATTCGGCGCATCTTTCCCTCGCGAAACGTGACCAGCATCTTGGAGTTACGGTAAGGAGCCACAGAGAAAACATTTTTGGTTTTTTTGTTGTTGTTGTTTTGTTTTTTTTGCTCTATTGCTCCCAGTGCTGCAGGGCTTCCCTGGGTAAATGGTGACACATGTGGGGTTCTCCAGACAATATGTATTTCATGTGATGGGCTGAGGTTTGAAACCTAGGCCTAGAATCAAAGAAGGAGTTGGGGAAAGGCTGTGTTTCTCTATAAAACATCACACACATGTTTGATACAATTGTCAACACCTGACTTGCAAACGAGGGTGAATGCTTTCAGTCATGGTGCTTGGGGTGGGACTTGGGTGGCTGTGTTTTGGAAAACCTCCATGTGTGAATCTAATACATACCAGAGCGTGAAAAGAACTACTACTTTATGCTGTTGGTCCACTTCTGTGGTTTCTAAAGTGGCACTTTTTGAAAAATACAGATTCCTGGAACCCATCCCCACAGGCATTGATTCCGTAAGCCCAGAGAAGGGCCAGGGGGTCTTTTATCCTTGACAGTCACTGTAGAAGATCCTGACGCTCATCAAAGTTAGAGAACCACTAATGTTCCTTTATCAACTCAAACGTTTGTATTGAGCCACCTCGATGTGCCAGCTCTCTGTAAATTCTCTGGGTCTTTGCACGTTCACTAGGATGTCACCTAGAATTACTTCAGAGGCCGCGCTAGGTACCTTCTGCCCACCCCTGGTAAATTCCTGCTGGCTAGTGCTTGCTACTAAGTCTGAAGTCCAGACTCCCTCATGCTGGACAAAGTTTCGCGGAAACTTTCTTCCCAGAGAAGTTGATCCCAGGCCCTGAAACCTGAGAGGTATCTGAAGTAGAGGGAGAAATGAAGTCTATAACTAAGGGTGAAAATTTATTCAACAAACATGTGGTGAATACATAGTGTGCCGGGGAATTGCTGTGTGGGAGTGGGGAAAGTGGGAGCAAGCAAAGCCCTAGGTGTTGTGTTTGTGGTCTGACAGGAAACTTCAAATCATGTGGACAAATAAAAAAAAAATAATGATTTCAAGTTCATTGCATTGAACACTTTAAGGAAAATCTAACAGGGTGAGAAATAGGGATTATGGGGGTGGGGGCGGGGCAGGAAGCTAAAGTGCTCAGAGAAACTCCTCATACTAGGTGACATATATGATGGGTTCTGAATGATGGGGTCAGCCATGTGAAGATCTGGGGAACAGTATTCCAGGCAGAGAGAAGCTGTGCTAACGCCGTAATAGAAGCAAATGACCTGATTTATTTGAGGGATTGATAGAAGTCCAATATGGCTGGAGGGTGGTGAGCTCAGGGCAGAGTGTGTCAAAGGAGGTCATTAGAGAGGCAAGTAGGGGACAGATGCTTCGGGGTCCTACTGACCAGGTTGACAAATGCAATGGACAGCCATTGGAGTTTGAGGTAGAAGCGGGGTGGAGTTGATGTGATGTGATTTGCATTTTTAAAAAAATGGTTCTAGCTACTGTGTGGAGAATGGACTGTAGGGATGCAGAGTGGGAAGAGAAAACCCACAGGGAGGCTGTAACAGGGGTCCAGGATTTGGGTGATGGTGACGTGGGCTAGGGTGACAGCAGCGGAGAGAGGAGGGGTTCCTCTGGGGATATATTTTTGAGATAAATCTGACGGAAGTTGCTGATGGATCACATGTAAGGAATGGGGAGGGGGGTGGAGAGAGAGAAGAAACGAGGGTGATGCCTCGGATTTTGACCTAAGCGACTGAGTGGGTTGTGGTGCCTCCTGAAGCAGCCTCAGCTGCCAGGCGAAGGCCTTAGATGAAGGAGCAGGTTGCCGTTCTTTGTCGTGTCTTTGAGACCCGTTCTGGGAGAGAGATCAGTGATCCGGCCATCAGGAAGTGCTGTTCAGTATTCTTGGGGGCTGATACTGTGCCAGGACCTAGGAGTGGTGAAAAGAAAGTAGAAAACCCCAGCTCTACCTCAAGAAGGTTGCAACCTCAGTGATCCCGGGGACGTTGACCGAGTATGACCGTGAGCCATGCCTGTTCTGCGCTCTGAGGGTCCAGACGGGGATGAAATCCAGGCCCAAAGAACACCCATTCGAGGGTGAGAGCTGGGTTCCTGGGCAAGTGAAAGCACTTCAAGCTGAGTGTTCTAGAAGAAACAACAACCAACCATCATGGAAACACAGATTGGGGAGGCCGTGGGGTGGAGCAAGAGGGTATAATAACCAAAAGATGAACAATGAGAGGGAGAAGGAGGCAAGATGGATAATCCTCAAGCTGCCAAAATGACAGTCAGACAAACTACTTTTCTTAGAGCTCCCCAAGTAGGTCCCCTTTCCAAGATGTTTGTTTCCTTTTTTATCCTAGGAGAGTCATCTTCTTCTCAGGCGTCCCGTGGCCAGTGGGGAGCCATGGGAGGAGGCAGGAATGGGGTAGAGTTAGCATCATGCTTTCCCATGAGGGTTGCCCTTTTTCATCTGACATTTGTAACCCTCCACAGCTGGCCCTTCTTTGTCACTGCTCTCCCTGCTCTGAGCCAAATCTGTACTTGCTGGCTGCATTCCCACCTCCAAACCTTGACTCATGCTGCCCGCTCTACATAAAATACCTCCTCTACCTAATGTATGTCATCATGGCCATCTTTAAGACTCAATGTGAAGGCCTTTTCCTTGAACCCTGGTCTCCCTAGCAGAAATAATTCTCATCCTCTTCTGGCTCACATAACTAATCTTCCACAAAAGCTGACCGTATTTACTGCCTTGTTTGTCAATCATGTCTGTGTAAGGACCCTCATGTGTTTATTTCTGTGGAGCAGGCACCTTTGGCATCTTTGCCCCTTGATGCCTGGAGCAGGGTCTGGTCCTTACCAGGAGTTCAAGACACATTGCTTGAGTTAAAGGAGACACAGACCAGTGTCCTCCCTTTCGTTGAAATGTTGCCCTTGATTCCATGTCTCTTAAGTTGTAGAGGCCACACCCACTCAATGGTGACATTGAGATAGCTGGAGGGAGTGTACCTGCCAATTTCCTCGACAGCCATGTGTTGGTTTTTTATTCCTTTTTATCTGCCTTTGGACTTGTTCTTGCTTTCATCAGCCAGGTATCCAGAGACGATTAGAAGTTAAGCTTTTACAAGAACACTGGTTTGATTCTTCTTTTCTCCCCACTACACCCCTGAAAACAAAGGGCTGTCAATCCCCAGCTCTTCAAAACAGTAACCAGCAAAGGGAGAGAGGAAGGGGGAAGAGACCTGTCTTGCTTATGTCTTTTCTCCATTGTGAGTTGGCAGCTGCACGATTCATTTTCGGGAGTCGGTGCCCATCCCTCTCTCACTTACCCACCTCAGAGCTGAGCCTCTGAATCAGAATTGTATTTAAATGTTCCCATGGTTCTTTCACTGCCCTTTCCCCTTCCTGCTTCCTTTGCTGATCCAAAACGTAGAGGGGCAGAGTTCTACACACTTGGAAAACTTCTGATGCTAGAAAAACACCTTCATCTTAGGTAAAATGGTTATTACCTGTGTGATCTGATTTCCACAGCGTTCAAGACATTTTCAACACTCACTTCCCCAAAAAGCCTGGTATCCCACATGTAGCCGCCCATTTTTCTTCTAATAACGACCATCCTCTCCAGGCAGTCCTTGGAAAACCCACGCCCTGTGGAGTAGAGTAAATGTGTCAGTCACTACCATCTTTGGGTGAATTTCTGTCATAGAAAAAATATTTTCTTCCTCCCCCAGTTGAGAATATCTTAGGAACTGGACCCTAACATAAGGCAGTAAATGAGAAGGGATAGGAAGGAATCTCTCTGTCTTTTCTTAACTTGGCCGCTTTTGGTAAGCATGAGAATCTCACACTTTCCATAAGGTTTGAGATTCTAATTTTTTTTTTCATGTTGCAAATATAAAGCTATAATATTAAACGTGTGTTTTTCCAACTAAAACACTTCCCCCTGCTGAGATGCTGGTGGTGGTATCGGGGTGAGTCAACAGCAGGAGTGCATCAGGGAAGCTCTCAGAGAAGGGAACCCTCCAGCCCAGATGTGTTAGTGCTGGAGACGGAGGAGACATGGCAAAGGGGCAGCCTCGGAAGGAGGGCCAGGGCAGCAGAAATTGAAAGTAAGCCTCATCAGGCAAAGGTCAGCTTTGCCTGAGAGGTTCAGCCAGGACGCGCCCCACTTGATGCCAAAGTAGAATGTGAGGAAGGAATATGGTTCTAGTTAGAGCGCAAATACTTTCTGTGTATAGTCAGGGTATAAACGTGGAGGTCAGGAAGCAAAATGTAACACAACACCCTACCCA
Organism: Rhinolophus ferrumequinum; assembly: GCF_004115265.2. Classification (NCBI taxonomy): domain Eukaryota; kingdom Metazoa; phylum Chordata; class Mammalia; order Chiroptera; family Rhinolophidae; genus Rhinolophus; species Rhinolophus ferrumequinum. The sequence continues at coordinate 35,345,879 of NC_046307.1, forward strand.
GAATAACAATCACAACAATATCCCCGTAACATTTTGGACAATCCTTGGCAGTGTTCAAAGCGGTTTTACTGAAGACAGAACCAGGTTTCAAAGGGCCTGAATTTTATGCAATTTTGGAACGAAACTGAAATTATTTAGGATGAGAAAAGAAGCCAAAACAATTTGTAAATTTTGAAAAGCTGGCAGTTAGTGCAAACATCACAAAATCCAGGCAAATAACCTAAACGTTTTTTATTAATTACTGTCACACTTCTGTGATACTTGTTTGCCTGCACTTTTTGGCTGCATCCTCTTTGCTCGTTTTTTAATGTGACAATGATTTTTGTAATGTCATTATTTATAGAAAGAATAGAGAGCTATTCAGTCTTTCCTCCAGTATAGCTGGTGAACATTTGTTTCAGATTACTGATAAATTAGAAATTCTTCTTTCATGTTCACAATTGATGATTGGTGATGTGGTAAAAATTGTTAGAATTGTAAATTTTGGAAAAACCTCATCAAGCTTCTTTCATAGTATATCTGGGCATTTCAGGTTTTCTTGTGCAGTGAATAAATACTTATTGAACTGACACTCGTGAACCAGTTTGTCATTGATGTCCTAGTAATAGTGAACTATGACATCTACATTGGGTATTGTACTTCCTGTAATGATGGTGGGTGAATTCGTACAATAGGGCAGGAACTTTCCTTAAAGTCATTCCCATACCAGAATGGCTAGCCATACTCTAACTATGTGCAAGGAAGACGTATGAGCCACATAAGCACATCCCCCTAAAACTAAATCAAGTGTATCCCAACTTGCTTTTCTTCGGTTAGAACTAAAACAAACAAAAAATGTGGCCGTTTCCACTCCACCCGATTCTGTGGTACAGAGCGAGTAGGACTAGAAAGAGACAACAGCTGATTGCAGCTTTGTAGTTCTGAGTAGGACATGAGAGATGGGAATTAGTCCAGGGCAGGGTCTGCCTTGCACTGAGGGAAGCAGCCTCATACCTTCCTTCCGTCACTCAAGAACCCATTTTCCCAGCCTACTCTCTCCAGGGCTCTCTACTAAAAATCAACAGTATCGAAAGAAGTCATGTCCATATTTACTTACTCACTTCCATTCACAGCAAAGACAAGCATACACACATAAATCACAAGACAGCCTGATGAGAGCTCTGCAAGGCAAGATGATGATGCTTGGAGAGGCCCTGAAGGCTTCGCAGAGGAGTCATTGAGACTCCACAGTGTGAAGAGCTAATCCATCTCAATTCTTGAATCTGAGACACCACTTTTTCCTCAAAGGGTGTGCTTACAGGGTTGGTGTTATTGAGGCCGTGGACACAAAGCCCAGACCTGTCCCTTGTAAGTAGGGCACCTGTGCTTATCTACATAGACTGGCTCAATGAGGCTGTCATTTAGGTTTGTTGCCTGCTAAGCACCCACCCTGCTAATGGCCCTGGATTGGAATAGCGGGGACCTCAGCCTTTCTCCAAAGTTCATATCTCTATGGTCATTTGGACTCTGCACTCTCAGTGACTTGGTCCCCCACCCCTGCCCTTCTCCTTCCCCCAACATCGACATTATATTAATCAACTTAAAGCAGATATTCTTAGGCAAGAAGTAGGTCAGGTCTGCAGCCCCAAATCCCATCCAGTCTTTTCACAAAATCTTGACTAAAAAAAAAGTGGAATAGATATCGCAATAATTAAGAGCCAAATATGACTACCACTGGTGGCAGATAACATTTCACTTTCATTAAGCAATATAAAATAGACACGCGAATTCCCGGCTGCCACCCTGACACACCAGGCTTTGCAGAATGAATCTTAAATTGCACTATGTCAGTCAGAGCTCAGGAGTTATCAGCATCATTTAATTAACTTTTTTTTCTGCAAAAACTAACACGTTGGAATAAAATATAAAAATGTAATCCCTGTGCAAACCCACCACTAATGATGGCCCCCAGCAGAGGCCTGAGCTGCACCTAAGCACGAATCAGGACATTAAACCCTCTTTGTTCTTTCACTGACACCTCCTCCCTCAGCAGGAAGCAAAAGAGGGGTCAGGCCTTCCACCTCAGCAAGCAGGCTCAGGAATGGTGAGCAGTTCTCTTTACCTGAGGACCTAGCATCTCTCTTCTCCCTAATGTGGTTAACTTCCAGCCACTTTCCTACTGAAATTGGCCTTTGTTTTTGTTTTAAAAAGAAAAAAGAAAAACTTTTACTAGTTTTTCAAAAAGCAATAGTAATCGGAGTCTTTGGCTCCAATTGCAGGAGAAGGTTATTACCTATGAATTTCATGATGGGTTTTCTCTGTAAGGAAGAATGCATGCTTGGCGTCCCACACATGCAAGTGAGATGGGGAGAGGGAAGGTGGCATCGAGCAGGAACAGGAAGTGGTGAGACTCTCAGGATTCAACAGAGCGTCACGCTGCAGTTGGATGTGGGCACGGGATCTCTCTTGGTTGGTAGTGACTCTATCCTGTAATGCATGTAGGTGGCCCAGGTGGCACTGGGCTCCCTCCCACACCCAGGGCAGACATTGCAAATGAATCACAGACCTCTTCATAGTTGAGCTTGAATTTGGCTTCAGAATCCTTCTCCGGCCCTCCCAGCAGCCATCACCACTCAATAGGTGTTGGCACTCACAAGGTAACTAGCTTGCCATCTCTTCATTAGCCAGAAGACCTGTCTCACCTGTTGCCACTTGTGTCATGTGACAGCCACATTACTGGTCCGAGAATTCCAGCCTCCTTGTCTAGATTTTTTTCAATGGTCGGAAGGAATCCAAAACCAGGGGGTAGTTCCCGGGAAACTGAGCCAGGAGCTGTCAGCTAGGAGAGAAAACAAAACTACCTTTTGGGGTCCCCTTTATATAAGAAACGAAAATGTTGTGTTTGCTTTATCATCAATTCTTCAGCTAACTGTTTGTTCTTTTTCCTTCTGTTTTCTTTCTATAAAGAAATAAAGAGTTTAAACATAGGTAAGACAAAAAACTCTTTCCCATATAATTTGATATGGTTCGTTTGCTTCCTTGTGTTTGCTTTTTGTTTCGTGCTTCTTGTGTAATGTTGTATATTTTTATGTACCAAATATAGTAACTTTTTTATGTGCTAATTGTGTGTTGTGGATATGATAAGCTTTAGCAATTATGAAATGCAGTCAAAAAGCAACCCAATAAGCTGACAGTAATTAGAATTTCCAGGAGATGCAAGAGCAAGATAATGAACCCTCAGCGAACTTTTATCCCGACCACTCAGTGTGGTCCATAATTGGGCTAAACAGTTGAGGCAAACTTCTGGCTTTTGTAAATGCTGGACTGGGTTCACAAAAGCTTTAATGAACTGGAAACGGGTCAAAAACTCATTTTCAACTCATTAATGATTTTTTCCCCTGGATATATGGTCATTTAAAAAAAAAACAAGTTAATTGCCAATCTGCTGGTCAGAATGAATCCAACAATCAGATGCATTGAGGATTTTCATAGAGTTAAATCACTGTTAACTAATATGAAGGGTGTAGACCAAGTACTTTTTGTCTAAATAAATAGCCTTTGTCATTCAATTGCTCCAAAGTTATTGAAAACCATACCGGTACCATTCGTATACACAGTGTACGACACACACACGTGTGTGTATGGCTCTGGAGAGCTTCCCATTGCAAAGTTAGGAGAATGCCAGGTTGCCCCAGGGTGCACTGAAATGGATGTAACATAAGCTTTTCTGGAAGAAAAATGACCTTATTTTTACTTGGAAGAAGAGAGAAAACAAAGCAGTGTATTTTAATACTCGAGGGAATACCTCGAAATGAAACACGGAAGGGGCTTCTTCATGACGTTAGGTCAAAATCAGACAAAGGGTGGAGTCCAGCTGTACAAGATCATCAAGGTCAGTGGGAAAACCATGACTCTGCCTCCTTCTTCTCAGGCACCCCTAAATTAGCTGGGGATAGGCAGCGCAATTGGGACAAATTAAAAAAGAAGCTGTAGTGCAGTGCCTGGAGGGACACCCCCTGCTTCAGACTCAGTGCATTTGACCTTCACAATAGCCACCGTGGAAGCATAGGTGGCCAAATATCTGAGCTTCTCTGCAAAAATCTTGGTTGGAATGAATAAGAGGCCAGGGGGAAGCATGCCCCCCACCGGCAAAAACTGACCCCACACCCTCAACTGTCTGCTCTTCTGCCAGAGATTTTGCAAAGCCTTCTTGAACCAGGCTCCCTAGAAAGTCCAGAATTAATGATCTTGCTCATAGATAGGCACAGAAGTGTAATGCCCGGATCCTTCTGCTGATCACACCAGCTACTCTTCATTCAGTAGCAAAGTACAGCATCTAATTACAAGATGGCATGAATTTTTCCCTTTCTGCCCTAATTTGTTTTGCATATATGGACATTCTCTAAGGACTTAATAGCCAACAAAATAATGAAGAGGGAAGGGAAGGGAAGGGGAAGGAAAGAAAAGGAAGGGAAAGGAAGGGAAGGGAAGGGAAGGGAAGGGAAGGGAAGGGAAGGGAAGGGAAGGGAAGGGAAGGGGAAGCAAGGCATCCACGTAGCCTGCTCTTTCAAACTATTTATCTGAGCTAGAATTTTAGAAGACCTTGACTTCTAGTTCAATTATGTGTCTTAATAGCAACCTGAGGAGAAGCTGGAATTAAAGACGGTCTCGATTCACAAATTGTTCCTAAAAATAGCTTCCTAGTTCTTTTCTTCCTTAAATCAGGGGAAGAACACAAACGGTAGTGTTTTAATTCGTAATTTACCAGCTGATGTCTGCAGGACAAATGCATCCAGCACTGTCATTGCTCTCACCTTCCCTTCACCTCTCCCAGCTCCTCTCTTCCCATAATTTTAAACTACAGTTGAAAAATAAGTGGGGGGGGAAAGGGCCTGTACTCATTTTAGGCATGGCTACAAAGCCTAGTCTACCACACTGGGGCACAGTGGCCCCCACTGCTTGCGTCCTAGAGGCAGTGATTTTAATAACCAGTATGGGAAGGCCATGAGCACTCATTCTGGTCTCAACCTCCAGCCAGTGACTGACAAAGGGAAGAACATGTAGGGTTTGAGTCCAAAGGGACGTGAGTGATGGTCTGCTTTGATTAGGAATCCCATACAAGGAATCTAGGGCCCAACAGGGCCACAAGACTTGCCAAAAGTCACCAGCTGAGTCAGAGTTGAGTTGAGAGATTCCTGTGTCTTAATCCTGAGCCACTTCTACAAATCTTATCCTGTCTTTGTCAATAACACACAGACACCTAGACGCACAGCAGAGAAAGAGGTGCAGGTCTCTGAGGCTTAATGCCTTCCTAATACATTTCATACACTACTGATTGCCTGGTGTGGCATAGGGCCCTGGCCAAGACTGGTGCACACCTGTGACCTCACTGTTACCCAAGATTTAAAAACTGTATCTCCAACCCTAGTAATTCAGATTCTGGGTGTGTTGCCATCAAGGCATCACACTTCTTCCCACCAATGCCAACTTTATGCGTATCCATACTGAGGAACAGTGGAGAAAACCTGAAGCTGAGGACTGAGGATGGCACTGGAGAAGCACCCTCCCATTACAAAGTTAGGAAAACCCCTGGTTGCCCCAGTCTTAATGATCTAGTACCTCGGAAACACTGAGGAAGCACAGATTAAAAGGAGAACGGGTCAGGTGGGAGCGTGCCTCAATCCCCTTGAGAACATAATAAACCCACAGGGGGAAATCAAGGAGACTGACACCCAAAACACAAACGCAAAAACATGACCAGAGTGGGGTCTTTCGCACTGGCTGAAGGAAGCAATGGTATTCTTAGCATGATGGGAAAGAATGGCTTCTCTGATAGTATGAGAAGTTGAAGTCCAGTTAGAAGTAGCTAAACACCACGATGTGTTAGAACACTAAGTTATTATGTTAGATTCTTTCCAGTTCACTAAAGTGGAAAGACACTCGAGGTGGTTAGAGTCTTGCTAGGATTTTTGTCATCCCTTGGATCCAGTAGGTCAGCTGCATCGCCCCCTTCTCATTTCTCTTTGTGCTTCTTCCACTAAAGCAACAACCCAGCACACAAATACTATTTGGCCGTCGACCCCGTGTCTGGCTCTCTCTACGTGTCTGACACCAACAGTCGGCGAATCTACCGAGTCAAGTCTCTGAGTGGAGCTAAAGACCTGGCCGGGAATTCGGAAGTCGTGGCAGGGACCGGAGAGCAGTGCTTGCCCTTTGACGAAGCCCGCTGCGGGGATGGGGGCAAGGCTGTGGATGCGACCCTCATGAGCCCTCGAGGTAACGGCTGCCACGGAAGAAGCCCTGCCCTCGAGAGAGCCTGCCACATGCTGGGCTTTCTTCTTATTGAAACTGAATGGACTAAGCCCAGGCACTCCCCAACACAGCTTTCCCTAGAATAATTTAACTCTGCTAGATTGCTGTGGTGCGTGGGCGAGTGTTTCCTTAAAAACTTGTTTACTTGAAGTAAACTTCATCACCCACATATGCTACAAATGGAAAGAGGGATGGATTGGTCCTGGAGATTTCTGACTGCTTCCAGTCACCAAGATTCAGAAGGAAACGTGAGCTCCACGAGCCTGAGTGCCAGCTGTGGGGGCTGGAGACAGAACAGAGTCCCATGGGGGGCCTCCAGCCACTCCCAGAAGTTCACGTGAGACGCGTGTATATCAAGTCTAAAGCACAGTGCCTGACATTTTGTAAATGCCCAATCAATGGTAGCAATTAAGAATGGTATCATTTCCAAGGACCTGGGGCTGGTGGGAGGGGTTCTTGGAACCAATGGATCTCTGTTGGAACTAAGGATACTTAAGGTGAAGCACCAGTCATTTGAGGGTCCAACTCACTAGCGTTTTTAGCTACCACGAAAGCAGCAGGCAACGTGGATTAGGGATGAGGGAGATCCTTGGGCTTAGGCACTGGGGTGAAGATGCAAAAGAAATAGAAGCTTCTGTCTGCACCTTGGGGGCTCAGGGAGGGGCAGTGCTCGGACCTGCATTCCCCCAGGGCTCTGATGTACTAAGTAGAGTCAAGGCTTAATTGGGAATACTCCCGGAGGATACATTCTGAATTGGGAGTTGGTGACTGTAAAAATCATGTTTCTCATCCTCATTGTTGCAATGAGATGTGAAGGGTATTCAAGTAATTTGCTACCACTAATTTTTCAAGTAATGAACTCGGGAAATAACTTCTTTCCCAAAGACAGCAACAGATGCAAAGTTATTTCCCCACTCATTCATTTGTAGCCTTGGTTCATTTGCAGCCCAAGATTCATTCTTCCATTGGGTGGGTGGCGATACAACCGGCACCCCAGGAATTACGCAGCTCTCTCAGCACAGTGCTCATGAGAAAGGGTGGCATCTCAGAAGGTTGGGCACCACTGCTCTGAGTGTGCTGCCCCACCCGACGAGGTCCAAGAAGATAAGGTCCAGTGGGGCATCCCCACCTCCACCCCACCAGCCCTGCTCCTTGCCAAGAGACACACTCCCCTGTCTGTCTTGCTCAGGTATCGCTGTAGACAAGAATGGGCTCATGTACTTTGTCGATGCCACCATGATCCGGAAGGTCGACCAGAATGGAATCATCTCCACCCTGCTGGGCTCCAATGACCTCACTGCCGTCCGGCCGCTGAGCTGCGACTCCAGCATGGATGTGGCCCAGGTGGGACTCTCTTATTTCTCATCACTAAGCCATACCTGGGTCTTGGCCTGAAGTTCTCACCCCCCGCCCCCCAGCCTGTTTGAGTTGGAAGTGGAGTGGGAGGAGGAGATACAGATACAGATCACAGGTTTGTTTGCAGAAGGCTTGAGATGAACTAGATAGGAAGATGGAATGGGAAATGTCAGATCGAAATGAGAGGGAAAGAGAGAGAGAGATTGGTTGATTCTGCTCAGAAAAGTGGAGCTGGTGACATCCTCCAGCCGTGGCAGATTACAGGGTAGGAGTTACTGTGTAATTACCTCTCTTCCCCATCATTATTGCAGGTTTGAGAATGTACCGTACAGTGTTATATGTCAATCAGAACTTCCCTGTTAATCTCAAATGATTGCATCCTCACTATATAAACCTTTACTTTGTGCAGTAATAACTACAGCAGAGCCCTCTACAATATTCCCCCAAGCCATATTCCTTTAGTCCGGGCTCTTCCAGTGGCAGAGAACACAGGTTCACTTAAATGTACAGTATAAGAAACTGGGCTTTATTAGATGGATTGCAAACAACCTGGAGTATATGTTTGCCCTTCCTGTAAGGGCATTTCCAACCCTCAGTCAATCTCATTAATTTCAGCTCAAATTCCACAACAAACGAACAACTGGCTCCGGAGATTTTCATTTCAAATTCTGCAGAAAAGGAATGTGTTTGGTCCAGCTTGTTTCTTCAAGGAAACACTCAGGTTTTAACGTGCTGGCCAGCCTGTGCTTGGGCTGCCCTGGGGTCAGGGCCACATTCCAAACTGTATGGCTTCTTTTTTGTGAATTGGGTAAAGGGGTCTCCTCTAAATGAATGTAGCTTCCTCAGACCTGTGGCTTGGTGAGCAGGGTGTGGGCTGGATTCCACCAGGCCCCTGTGCAGTGGACTACCTGTCTAAGCGTATGTGATGCCTCTGACTCTGGTGCAATCATCTGGGGCTGAGGAGAGCATCATGGGTAGAGCTGGTGACCTAGTCTAGCCACAGCAGATGACATCTATAGTAGGAGAAGTTTGTTACGTAGTCTCTCCTTCACCATAGTGCACACTCCAGATGGGCAACGGGCAGATGGCTTGGTGATGGGCATTTCTTGTACAGGTGTTAGTAAAAACTCCTTGTTCCCCAGCGGCATAACCCCAGTCTAAGGGCCCTACCCCATGAAACGTTGGGCATGTTAGAGGCTGTTCTTTCATTGGAAGCCATGTCATCCACAGGTTCGCCTGGAGTGGCCAACAGACCTTGCTGTGAACCCCATGGACAATTCGCTGTATGTCCTAGAAAACAATGTCATTCTGCGCATCACGGAAAATCACCAGGTCAGCATCATCGCGGGACGCCCCATGCACTGCCAGGTGCCAGGCATCGACTACTCCCTCAGCAAACTGGCCATTCACTCTGCCCTGGAGTCAGCCAGTGCCATTGCCATTTCTCACACTGGGGTCCTCTATATCACCGAGACGGACGAGAAAAAGATTAACCGCCTGCGCCAGGTCACAACCAATGGGGAGATCTGCCTGTTAGCAGGGGCGGCGTCCGACTGCGACTGCAAAAACGATGTCAATTGCAACTGCTACTCGGGAGACGATGCCTACGCGACTGATGCCATCTTGAATGCCCCATCGTCCTTAGCTGTCGCCCCAGATGGTACCATCTACATCGCAGACCTTGGCAACATTCGGATCCGGGCAGTCAGCAAGAACAAGCCCGTTCTCAATGCTTTCAACCAGTACGAGGCTGCGTCTCCCGGAGAACAGGAGTTATATGTCTTCAACGCCGAGGGCATCCACCAGTACACCGTGAGCCTGGTGACGGGGGAGTACCTGTACAATTTCACATACAGTGCTGACAATGACGTCACTGAGTTGATTGACAACAATGGGAATTCCCTAAAGATCCGTCGGGACAGCACGGGCACGCCCCGCCACCTGCTCATGTCCGACAACCAAATCATCACCCTCACGGTGGGCACCAATGGCGGTCTCAAAGTCGTGTCCACACAGAACCTGGAGCTGGGCCTCATGACCTATGATGGGAACACTGGCCTTCTGGCCACCAAGAGTGATGAAACAGGATGGACAACTTTCTACGAGTAAGTGGGTTTAGCAAGGATGTCCCAGCAGCGCTTCCCCTGCCTGCCCTAGCTGGCGTCAGGATTGGTTGTCCATGTGGCTTTGAGAATTGCTTAGTCACATTGTCTTCCTAACGTGAATGTCCACTTGTAGCCCCGAGATATGCATGTCCCCTCTCCCCAACCCCTAAATGATTTGCACCGTTGGGCCTCTGACATTGCACGTGCCCCCTACGAGAGTTGGGAATTGCTCTTGCCTGCTTGCCGTTCTGATGTCCGGATATTGGACATGCACGGCACCTGGGAGAGCAAGCGCTGATTAACTTTGCTGATTATTCACGTTTGCCGTGTGTGCGGAAATTAGAACCTAAAGGCAAGATCCTGGTGGGGCGCCTGTAATTTGCCACTAGGTCCAGCAACACACTTGATTGCACAGACAGGTAGATAAACTCTGAATTTCCTCCTCAGCAGAAGCAGATCAATACAGATAAAGTGCTAGGTATATTAAAAGATGCGAGAGCTGGTCATATTTCCCCTAACAATTATCTCATAGTTAACAGTCCCGCCGTTTGTTTTCCCAAAAAGCTGTTTTCCCTCGTTCCTGCAGGCAGCTCTCTTGGTCAGGCTGCCTGCTGCTGCAGGTATTAACCAGCGGGATGCTGGTTGGAGGAAATTGCTAAGGCGTCTTCTGCCAATTGCTGGCTGAGACTGGGGTGGACTTCACAAGTATCTGGCTCTCCTTGAAGGGTGAAGGATCTGGTTAACCCCGATGTATTTGGAGTCCTTGCTTGCTTGCTGTCGAGGTGTTGCTGCTAGCTGAGAATTTAGTAAGTTAGGGAGGGCTTTTCGCAGAGGGGAAACCGGGAGAGAGAGACATTGTTGATCACTCCTAAATCCAGGAAAGTTCACTTTCTCTTTGTGTTGAAAATCGGCTTGGGAGAATGTACAGGAAGCTGTTGCCCCCTACTGGAAATCTGCTGCATTGCAGAATTGCTTTCCCTTGCCCTGTCTTCCTTCTTTGGGCAAAGCTGACTTTCTCACACTTCTGAAGCACCCTAACATCCTTCAGGGCGCAGGAACTTGATCAAACTTTGTGGGCCAGTTACTCTGTCCCCGAAGGCAACATGTGAGTGCCATCTTTAGCTCTCACTCCAAGTTAGGTTAAAGCTATACTTTAACCCAAACACCTCCTAGATGTTCATCTTTCCGTCTAGCAGTTTCACCTAAAGAAACAATGCATTTCAGAGATCATTTGTTGGCTCACCTGACTGAGGAAAAAACAATGTCATTCTCAAGAGCCAGTCTGAATCAGGCCTGACCTAGAGACTTGAGCAGGCTGAGAAATGCACTTTACAAGTCCTATTTGTCTGCTAAATTCCCGGGAAAGAACAGTACTTAAAGTTACAACCACCCCTTCTCTCTCTCTCTCTCTCTCTCTCTCTCTCTCTCTCTCTCTCTCTCTCTCTCTCTCTCTCTCTCTCTCTCTCCCTCTCCCTCCCTCCCTCCCTCCCTCCCTCCATCCCTCCCTCTCTCCCTCTCCCTTTTTCCCTCCCTCCATCCCTCCCTCCTTTATTTTAATCCTTACCACTGTCACCACCTGACATTCTCTATATTTTAAATTGTAGTTTATTTTTTGCCCTCTCCATCTAGCATGTACAGGTCTTAAGGGATTTTCATGCACTTTATTCTTAGCCATGTCCCCAGTGCCTTAAATGGTGCCAGGCACATAATAGGCACTCAGCGAATACCTGACTAAATGAATAAGAGGCAGCCCTCCAGCCCCACACAGGCCAAAGCTGGACTGGCTTCACTGGGTGGCCTTGAGATCCCATGACAGGGACTCAGCTCCTTGTCATGATGTGCAGGCTTATTTGCAAAAACACCTGACTCAGGAGTTACTCACTGCATGGAGGAAGTAAGCAAAGCTAGAGCTCCCGGCAGCTGAATCGTCTTTGAAAGTTAAAGAGAACGTGTTTTTCACCCTGTGGCCCCTGAGATTCTGGCCTCGACTCCAATCTTCTGTTCCCCAAGAGTAGAATCTCTGCTTCCTGCTGCTTCTCTCATAAGGAAGCCGGGCGACCTGCGCATTGTAGGTCTCCAGGAAATACAGGGGATTGGAATTCAATCCTAGCCTGGGTCCCAAGAATAAGCGCCTCACACAGTCCCTACCTGGCAGCAAGAGTTGGGGACACTGTCTGTTCTAGAGTACTCCGCCATATACTCCATATCTAAACACTTAGGACTGTTAGATTAATTTTTATTGAGGTAAAATTGACATATAATATTATATTAGTTTTAGGTATCCAATATAATGATAACACAGGTATATGTTACAAAATGATAATAAATCTAGTTAACATCTATCACCATACAATTACAAAACAATTTATTATTGAGATGAGAACTTTTAAGATCTACTCTCTTAGCAACTTTCAAAAATGCAATACAGTGTTATTAACTGGGGCCGCCATGCTGTACATTATATCCCCAGGATTTATTTATTTTCTTACTGGAAGTTTGTACCTTTCGACCTGCTTTCCCCCCTTGTACTCACCCCCTGCCTCTGGCAACCACCAATCTGTTTTCTATCTGCGAGCTTGGTTTCTTTTTTAATTTGTCTTTCTTTGTCTGACTTATTTCACTTAGCATAATGTCCTCAAGGCCTATCCATGTTGTTGCAAATGACAAGCTTTCTTTCTTTTTTACAGCTGAGTAATACACACACACACACACACACACACACACACACACACACACACAAATATGTATATGTGTATATACCATTTTCTTCATTCATACGATGGACACTTAGGTTGTTTCCATGTCTTGGCTACTGTAAATAATGCTGCAGTGAACATACGGGTGCATTTATCTTCTCCAGTTAGGTGTTTTTATTATTTTCAGATAAATACCCAGAAGTGGAATCACTGGCTCATATGGTAGTTCTTTTTAATTTTTTGAGGAACCTCCATCCCGTTTCCCATAGTGGCTGCACCCATTTACATTCCCACCTACAGTGCACAAGGGTTCCTGGTGTCTTCATCCTTGCCAACACTTGTTGTCTTTTTGATGACAGGCATTCTGACAGGTGTGGGGTGATATCTCATTATGGTTTTAATTTGCATTTGCCTGATGATTAGTGATGTTGAGCATCTTTTCATGTACCTGTTGGCCATCTGTAGGTCTTCTTTGGAAAAAATGTCTATTCAGATCCTCTGCACATTTTCAATTAGATGGTTTGGTTTTTTGCTTTTGAGTTGTATGAGTTCTTTATGTATCTTGGATATTAAAGCCTTATCGGATATATGATTTGCAAATATTTTCTCCATTGAGTAGGTGCTTTTTCATTTTGTTGATAGTTTCATTTGCTGTGCAGAAGCTTTTTAGTTTGATGTAGTCCCATTTGTTGATTTTTTTTTTCTTTTGTTGCCTTTACTTTTGGTGTCAGTTACAAAAAATAATCACAAAGACCCATGTCAAGGAGCTTACTGCTGCCTATGTTTTCTTCTACGTATTTTATGGTTTCAGATCTTACTTTCAAGTTTAAATTTTGTCAGTGGTGTAAAAGAGTGGTCCAGTTTCATTCTTTTGCTTGTGTCTGTCCAGTTTTCCCAACACTGTCGTTTCCCCATTGCATATTCTTGTCTCCTTTGTGGTTAATTAATTGACCATATGTTTGTGTGGATTTATTTCTTAGCTCTCTGTTCTGTCCCATTGATCTGTGTCTCAGTTTTTATGCCAGTGCCATACTGTTTTGATTACTATAGCTTTGTAATAGAGTTTAAAATCAGGAAGTGTGATGCCTTCAGCTTTGTTCTCCTTTCTCAAGATTGCTTTGGCTATTCATGGTCTTTTGTGGTTCCATACAAATTTTAGGATTGTTTGTTCTATTTCTGTGAAAGATGCCATTGGAATTTTGATAGGAATTGCATTGAATCTGTAGAATCTATAGATTCAATAGGTAATATGGACATTTTAAAATATTAGTTATTTTAATCTATGAGCATGGAATATCTTTTCATTTATTTGTGTCTTCAATTTCTTTCATCAATGTCTTATAGATTACAGTGTACAGGTGTTTTACCTCCCCTCAGTTAAATTTATTCCTAGGTATTTTATTCTTTTTGATGCAACTGTAAGTGGTATTTTCTTAAATTTATCTTTCTGCTATTTTGTTATTAGCATATAGAAATGCAACAGATTTTTGTGTGTTGATTTTGTATCCTGCAACTTTCCTGAATTTATTTATTAGTTCTAACAGGGTTTTGGTGCAGTGTTTTGAGTTTTCTATATAATATCATGTCCTATGTAAATAGTGGCAGGTTTACTTCTTCCTTTCCAGTTTGGATGCCTTTTTTCTTTTCCATGCCTAATTGCTCTGCCTAGGACTTCCAACATTATGTCAAATAAAGTGACATCCTTTGTTTTATTCCTGGATCTTAGATGAAAAGTTTTCAGCTTTATACTATTGAGTACTATGACGTTAGCTGTGGGATTGTCATATATGGCCTTTTATATGTTGAGGTATGTTTCCTCTATACCCAATTTGTTGAGTTTTTATCATGAACAGATGTTGAATTTTGTCAGATGCTTTCCTGCATCCATTGAGATAAACATATGATTTTTAGCCTTCATTGTATGGATATGGTGTATCACACTGATTGATTTGTGGATATTGAACTATCTTTTCATCCCAGAAAAGAATCCCACTTGATCATGGTATAAGATCCTTTCAATGTACTGTTGTTGCTAATATTTTGTTGAGAATGTTTGAATCTATATTCAACTGAGATATTGGCCTGTGATTTTCTTTTCCTGTGCCATCCTAGTCTGCGGTTGGTGTCAGGGTAATGCTGGCCTTGTAAAGTGAGTTTGGAAGAGTTCCCTCCTCTTCTCTTTTTTGGAAGAGTTTGAGAAGGATTGGTATTAATTCTTCTTTGAATGTTTGGTAGAATTCACCAGTGAAGCCATCTCGTACTGGGCTTTTGTTTGTAGGGGGGTTTTTTGATTACTGGTAATTGGTCTGTTTATAGTTTTTATTTCTTCATGATTATTCTAGATCAGGGGTGTCAAAACGGCGGCCCGCGGGCCAACTGCGGTCTGCAATCCATTGTTAATTGGCCCGCAGCAAATTCCAGAAATATATTTAGTTTCCTTAAATAAACCAGGTGAGGCAATACGTACTTCACCTCGAGTGAGTGGCCCGGCTGTGTGTGTATTTCACCGCATATGGCCCTTGGTGAAAAACGCTGAAAAAAGTTTGGACACCCCTGGTCTAGATTGTATGTTCCTAGGAATTTATCCATTTTTTTTCCAGGCTGTTAGATTTATTGGTGTATAATTGCTCCTGGTAATCTCTTATGATCCTTTGTATTTTGTGGTATCAATTGTAATGTCTCCTCTTTCATTTCTGATTTCATTTGAGTCATCTCTCATTTTCTCTTGGTGAGTCTAGATAAAGATTTGTCAATTTTGTTTATCTTTTCAAAGAACCAGCACTTAGTTTCATTGATCATTTCCATTGTCTTTTTAGTCTCTTTCATTTATTTCCACTCTGACCTTTGTTATTTCCTTTTTTTTTTTTTTTTTTACTAACTTTGGGCTTTATTTGTTCTCCTTTTTTGTTTTCTTATTTTTAAATATCTTTTGTTTCTGGTTATAAAACATGAAAGTAAGGCATACTGGTTACAAATAATTCCTCAAATAAGGTAACATACAAAAAACATGGAGGTAAATCTCCCTAATACTGAGATGTCTATATTTCCAGAGAATTTCTTCTGTGTTCTCATTTTGTCACTCCTCCATCCCCCAAAAGTATACTATCAGAGGAATATATTTTTGTATGCCACTCTTTCTACTCCACAATATGTGCATTTTTTTTTCATGCTGATAAACAGAAATCCATGTCATCATTTTCGATGGTTTCATAGGTTTCTACTCTATGGATAAATCATCAGTTATTTAACAAATCTTTGATCAATGAACATTTAGGTTATTCTAATTTGTCACTTTGTAAATAACATCTTTGTACCCCCACCTGAGAAGCAGTTTCTTTAACAGATAAAAAGGCACAAGGGAGTCCCTTCGTGTTGGAGAGCCTGAATCTTGTCCGTGTTTATAGTGGTTATCCCACCAGAGCTTTCCAGGGAATGTAATATCTGTACCACCCGCTGCCTAGTCTCCTGAGCAAGTGATGAGAGTACAGCCCAAGGCTGGGCCCCCAAGCGCTGCGTTTCCTGCTCATAGTCCTCCCCTCCCCACCCCCCACCACCTTGGCACAACTGGTCATTCAGCTTAATGCGGTACCACTTTCAGCCTTCAAATATCTACGGAGCTTGACTCTTCCCAGTTCACCACAGAAGCGAAATTTCTCACCTAATGGAAAGTCCCAAGCCAGATCTGCATTCCTTTATTCCAAAAACATTTACCAAGCACCCTCCATATTTGCTTTTGTTGTCCTATGCACTAAGTGGTAAAGTCCAACAGGCCACAGCAGTTCTGTTCACAGGCCCTTCCCACATGCTGTACCACCTCCCATCTCCATCACTCAGAACCTGCCAACTTTGTCCCTGTCTCCAGTCCAGAGGGAGTCACACCCAGAAGCCGAGTAGTTCTCCCTTCTTTTTAACCCTCCAAGCAAATACCATCATTGTTCCGTCTTCCTCCCTATCCCTTCTCTAATAGCAAGTTGATCTGGGAGAGCTCAAAGCCCTCTCCATTTAGACCTTGGAAAGAATCCGTTTCCCTTTCCTAAGGCATAAGGAGGGCACAGGCTTCTTGAATACAGTGGATCTTCCAGTGGGGAAATGCTCTACCAAGTGGAACAGCAAGCCTTCTGCTAAAGGAGATGGGAAAAACACTCCACACTTGGAGAAAAGAGTAAAGATGACACATATACATAAAGAAGGAGAGCCCGATGTCAGACAACTTGCTGGCAGCAGAACTTGATGGCTGGTACGCTTAGACTTGGGTGCTGAGGACATCTGAGGTCAAGTGAGTCACTGGGAAAACTGTCTAAAAAAGCCTTCTTAGGGAGCTAAGCCATGAGTGGCTTGGGCTATAGGACCACAGAAAAGGTTACCGGAAGCCAAGCCTGCCATGTTTGAGTCAAGGCATGGAGATGGCATCTGGCCCAGGCTGACTGTCCAGAGGTCCACGAGGTGATAAGTTGGACAAAGTTATATGAGTGTGGAAGACCAAGGGCATGGATGGTCTCAGATGCTAAGTTTTGATTTAACTGAGCAACCAATGGGAAAGAGCGTGGTTAGTTCAATAGAGACGGGACATAAGGAAACTGATCATTTTTAGAAAGATTAACTTGTTGGCTTTGTGGTACATATAAATTAAAAAGCACAAGATGCTCAGAAGCAGGTGTCCCCACTAACTTGGGAAAATATAATTAAGTACACCCTGCCAGAGGTAAAACGTTTTTACCAAGTCAAGTCAGGTATATCGGTGGGTAGTAGAAAGTGTCACCACAATTTTTCAGGGCAGGTTGGGGTTTTGAGGATTGTGACAAGGGGCCTCAGAGTGATGTCCCACCTGGTCACCCACCTTCCAATCTCTTCCTCTCGCCCTATGAACCTGTCCCTTGTGTGGTTCTGAGTGTTGGGAAAGCCTTCAGCCCCAGTAATTGTGTTCTAAGCAGTGTGTTGTCCTCCAGCTATGATCATGAGGGCCGCCTGACCAATGTGACACGCCCCACGGGAGTGGTGACCAGTCTGCACCGGGAAATGGAGAAATCCATCACCATCGACATTGAGAACTCCAACCGTGATGATGACGTCACTGTTATTACCAACCTGTCTTCAGTGGAGGCTTCCTACACAGTGGTACAAGGTAAGCCCCCTACATCCCACCACCCCACCCCAATATTCTCCTCCTGACCCAGAATCCAGCCAAGCCCAGAAGTGAGTTACCAAGCCCAAGAGGACTTTCAGAGACCTACAACTTCACTCAGCTTGCGATTTTAGTGAAATGTCTGCAGCAAACAAACTCCACAAGAGCTCAACCTTGTAGAAAATGACTTAATCAAATTCAGAAGAATGGCATCTATACCGAATTATCTAGATATTTGGAAATGCCTACAGGCTTATCTAAAAATATTAGTTGTCATCCCCACATGCTCTCTCCCCGCCCTCCTACCTCTCCATCACCAGCACTTCCCACCGACCCAATACACATAGTTACCTTCTCGAAGGCTGTTTATTCTCTTGGGCTCACCTTTTTTGGGGGGAGGGGAGGGTCCCCATTTTGATTCTCTTTTCCCAGCATTTGTTTGTTGAGTTATTCGTCCTGGAATCAGATCTCTTTAGCAATCTCTTGCCAAGACTGGGATCACAAAGGCTTCTGACCACCCCATGGTTACTCTTGCTGCTCGACATGACATACAGTCCAGGACAAGCACAGGGGCTGGCAAGAAAAGGAATTGTGCAGATTAATTTTTCTTTTAATTAAGATATAATGTCAGTGGGTTAGCCCGTTGTCAGAAGATAAAAGTGTCCTCTCAGTAGATAAATGGTGACATTTCTGGACTATTATCCCCCAACAGAGTCTGTTTCAATGACTCTATTTCTGCTCTGCCAAATGATTAATGATGTAGATTGTCTTTCGGCATGATGGCTGCAGTCGCAGAAGTGACAGGTACTCACTTGCTCACTACCCCAGCATCTCAGAGGCCAGCCCGGCTGGACTCCTCTGCCCAAATAATCAGGAAGCAACTATCTGTAAAAGGAGTCTCTGACTCACATTTCTTTCCTGGAACTTTCCGATAAAGAAAAAGGTCAGAAGTCTGATTGACTAGTATCGCTTCCATTTGGGCAGGTAAGCGCATGTTATCAGCCCCCACTGGCTCAGTCTACCTCATGTTAGTGAAATCTCCTTAGAGTTCTCTTGAGTGGAGGTGGCGTGGCATCATGGTGGAGTCAGCCCCTAACGCGTGAGGCGCAGGACGGTGGCTTTTTCTCTTGATTTTCTTGAAGAATCCTAGCCATGATTTGCAGTGGATCTGACCTGTAGCTAAACCATCAACTTCAGGTTAGATGGTAGGCAAAAGCCAAAAAATATATATACATTTAAGTAGTTTTGGGGGTTGTTTTTTTTCCAGTTAAGCTAAAATACATGTTAAAGAGCAAGGATGTGATTGACACAAATTGTGTAGGCAACAGACATCTTTAAATGTTTAAGTGTACTATTAATAGTCTTCAGTGAGTAAAAGAAAAACATCACAGCATAATTATTTCTGGAGTGCCACATATTAATAATGTTTTTCTTTCCACGGATCAGCACCATCTCTGTACTCACCTTCACATTGTGTGTGTGTGTTAATTGAAGGTAGCCTTAGACTGACAGCTGCGAAGTACCATGGAAACTTATAAAAATAAGGGTTCTGTTCTCTTACGACTGAGTGGATAATTTATTTCCCTGTCCCCACCCCCACTTACATTTCTCCAGATCAAGTGCGGAACAGCTACCAGCTCTGTAATAACGGTACCCTGAGGGTGATGTATGCCAATGGGATGGGCGTCAGCTTCCACAGTGAGCCCCACGTCCTAGCGGGCACCGTCACCCCCACCATTGGGCGCTGCAACATCTCCCTGCCCATGGAGAATGGCCTGAACTCCATCGAGTGGCGCCTAAGAAAGGAACAGATTAAAGGCAAAGTCACCATCTTCGGCAGGAAACTCCGGGTAAGTGGCTTCACCCAACTTGTCACCCCCAAGTAGTAGGGGATACACCCTTTCCTCAGGAGCTGTGGAAATTTCCTGGTTTCCAAGCCTCCATTACTCCTTTCTTCCCTGGAAAAGACAAGTCTTTCCCTCAGAAGGTAGGAGCCATATCCCTTTGGGACTGACCCCGTGGGGAAAATGTTCCCCGTTTCCTAGGACTGAAAACGGTCTGGATTTACCGTACACTAGAGCTAGAGATAGCCTTGGTGTTCTTTTCACACTTGCCATCGTCTCCCTCAACTTTCACTGTTTGGCCAGTTTAACAGATGAATTGGTGCCAGTGTACCTTGCTAAATGCTTAAAGAACAAATATTTTACAATGTGCTGTTGACACTCAAGTTGACAGTCCAGTAGAATACATAGAAGCAGGATACCCCGATGGGTTAAGTGAGAAAATAGAGGACCCTCCAGGGCCTGGAGGGATCAGAGAGGAGGAGCTATCACCCAGCCTGCGGGGATCAGGAAAGTCTTCCCAAGAGGAAGTAACAAGCTAACCACGGAAGGAAGTTTTAACCAACTCTAACTTCCGCAGACTAGGCAACTTACCCACAAGTTACATCTCTTAAAAATAATACATAATATTTATTGAGGACTTTTATGATATAAGCATTACCCTGTTTTCCCAAAAATAAGACCTAGCCAGACAATCAGCTCTAACGCGTCTTTTGGAGCAAAAATTAATATAAGACCCAGTTATATTATATTATATTATATTATATTATATTATATTATATTATATTTATAGTATATTATATTATTATATAATATTCCCGGTTTTATGTTATAGTAAAATAAGACCGGGTCTTACATTAATTTTTGCTACAAAAGACGCATTAGAGCTGATTGTCCAGCTAGTACTTATTTTTGGGGAAACACGGTATGTTAAATGCTTTACTTGTATTATACTATTTTCAGTAGCCCCGTGGGGATTGTCAATAATGTCTCCATTTCTCAGATGAGGAAACACAGGCTCTGGGGAAGCTAATTAACCTGTCCAGAGGCACAATGGCTAGAAAATGGCAAAGCCAGACTCAGCCCCAATTCCATCTTTCTGTGTGGTTCACTTGCCAGTATTCTTATCCACCAGGCCACACAGCTTCCTGTTTCGATTCTCGTGCATCCAGATAATCTGGGTCCTTCTCTGGTCCCTTATCTGGCTCTCAGAGGGACTGTTTCTTACCCTCAGGGGCAATCCTAGGGATCCCAGACTTCCTAAAATTCAACACACACTCACTGAGTTTGATTAGCCAGGCACTGTTATTCACTGGAGATACATGGCACAGCACACGAAATCCCTACGCTCCTGCAGCTGATTTTCACGGTGAGGGCAAGCGGGGCAGACAATAACTAAAAGAAATAACTACAGTAATTGCAGATTGAGGTGAGCAGTAGAAAGACAGTAAACAGTGGAACGTGGCAGGGTGTACCTAATGCTTTGGAATCCCTAAGAGTGGAAGGCTTACTGCTCACAAAACTTGGGGCATGGCTTTTGCTGGGTGATTGGAGGGAAATTCAGCCAGCCCAGGTGACCTCCCTGCAGAGCCCAGGCCACTCCATATTACCATTCTGCTTTTGTCTGGTTGAAGTTTAATTCTCCACATTAGGTTATCAGCTGGCTCCCATGTTTTTCTTCCTCTGCTGGTATCTGCAAAGTTGCAAGCTGCAGTATCTTCCTAAAGACAAAAATGAAATGAGATTAGTAGCTAAATCCTCAGTGACTGGATTTCAGGGCTGTATAATTGATTTTTGATACTCTGCACTGAAGAACTTGATTATGAGTAGTAATCATGCCTTTTCTCTGATAAATCAGTTACGCGTTTTGACTAAGTTTTCAAAATAAAGTTAGATCTGGCCCTAATATACAATGGCTATAATCCCAACTCTGAATGTTAAAAATCTTTAAAAAAAAAAAAATCTTAATAATGGGACTTGTGGTAATCAGCAGAAGTTAGGCACGCAGGTCTTCTAACTGAATTTCTGCCAGGGTTAGATTTGCTGGCATCATGTTTATGCAAATCAAAACACAGCTTTATCTATCAACACCTCAACACTTAATTGTCTAGTGTTAGTTCCTGTAACAACAATCACATATCCATTTAGCTCTCTTAAATGAAAATCACTATGAGATTATAACAGGTTGAGTGGACTGAAAATGTAATTTGAAAATGAGGGAGAAAGCCTGGAATTTATTTGCATCTCATTTATTTTAGTTCAATTCATGTATTGTTTAGTGAACGAAATAAAAGCAACTCCTGGCAATTGCAGGGGAGCAGTTGGAAGAAGGGGTCAAGGAAAGGTGGGGTGTGATGTGGATTAGGAGAGCTGCGGACGGTCCTTTGCCTCAGCTACTTCATGAACCCATGGCAGGGAAGTTTGCAGCTGCTAAACCAAAAGCATCTGTTGGCGTCCACAAGGCGTGCAGGCTGTCTTGGCTAATGACAATGCAGGCTCTTCTCGCCTTACCTTCCGTCCTGACAGTTCTTCTCACTCTAGTTTGACTCCATTGTTACATGGGGCCCTGAAATTTTTCATTCATTTAAAAGGTGTTTAGGAGACTGGACTCTTAGGCGAACATTACATTTTATAACTAATTATTTGTTTTCCTGTGTACGTCTAGTTTTATTTTCTCTTTGGTGTAAGTCTCTTGTGTTATTTGGGCTACAAATTAAACCAATATTTCAAATTCTAGACAAAAGAAGGTGTTTACTCAATGCCAACTATATGTCAAGCACTATGGAGTGAGTAGATTATAGAGATAAAACTAAATTCTTGCCATCAAGGAGCTTACGGTCTGGTGGAGAAGACAGTGCAAATAGTGTAATGCACACTCTAATAGAGGTTAATATCACAAGGAAAGTGATACTTCATTGTATTAATCAGGACAGGATAGGCTGTGGGCAGATAACAAGACCTGAAATCTAAGGGGCTGAACACACAGTCCAAATGAATCAGGCAGCTCTTAGTGATGACTCACTGTATTTGTTCCACCTTGTGATGCTGTCATTTAAGCACATGATCTCCAAGGTTGCTGTGGAAGGGGAAGAGGGCTTAGATGGTTGAAGGGGACTTAATGAGCAGGGCTGGATATGGCATGCAACGTTTCCACCCACCCTAGTGAGAACATGGTGGGGTAACTTCAAGTTAACTGCAAGAAAGCCCAGGAAATGTTGTCTTTCTGAGTGCCCAAGGAGAAGAAAATGAAAGGAGAGTTGGTGAACACAAAGCAGGGTCTCAGGCACCCCAGTTGACATGGGATCTGGAAGGGCATCCCAGAAGAGTAGAAATCAGTTCTGAAGCGCAGTAGGAATTAGCCAGACAAAGAGAGAGGGAAGGGATGATCAGACAGAAAGTGTTGCTGTGAAATAATAGCAAAGAGGTCAAAAAGGGGAATAGCATTTCAGAAAACTTTAACTCAGTTTGACCAGAGAGAAGGGGAATGTGTTATATTGGGGTGCAAAAAAGAGGGACTTGGCCAGGGCCGCACATGGAAAGGAATAATTTGCTAGGCTGGCGTTTATCATGAGGACCATGGGGAGCTGTTCCAGGCTTTAATTAGCAGAGTGATGTGTTGGGATGTGTTGTAATAGAAAGATCTCTCAGAGCCCAGAAATAAATCCTCACTTATGTGGTCAATTAATCTACAACAAAGGAGGCAAGCGTATACGGTGGGGTAAAGACAGTCCTTCAATAAGTGGTGTTGGCAAAACTGGACAGGTACATGCAAAAAAAAATTAAGATGGACCACTTTTTCACACCATGTACAAAAATAAACTCAAAGTGGATTAAAGACTTAAATGTTAGACTTGAAACCATAAAACTCCTAGAAGCAAATATAGACATCGCCCTTAGCAATATCTGCTAGATGTGTCTCCTCAAGCAAGAGAAACAAATGAAAAAATAAACAAATGGGACTACATCAAACTAAAAAGTTTTTTCACAGCAAAGGAAACCATCAACAATAGGAAAAGGCAATGTACTAAATGGGAGAAGAATATTTACAAATGATAAAGGGTTAATATGTAAACTATATAAAGAACTCATACGACTTGGCACCAAAAAAAACAAACAATCCTGTTAAAAAATGGACAGAGGACCTGAAGAAACATTTCTCCCAAGAGGACATACAAATGGCCAACAGGTACATGAAAAGATGCTCAACATCACTAATCATCAGGGAAATGCAAATTAAAACCACAGTGAGATGTCACCTCACACCTGTCAGAATGGCCATCATCAATAAGTCAACAAACAAGTGTTGGTGAGGATGTGGAGAAAAGAGAACCCTTGTGCACTGTTGGTTGGCTTGTAAATTAGTGCACCCACTATGAAAAACAGTATGGAGTTTCCTCAGAAAATGAAAAATAGAGCTACCATACGAACCAGCAATTCTACTTCTGGGTATTTATCCGAAGAAAAACAAAAACACTAATTTGAAAAGATATATGCACCCCTATGTTCATTGGAGCATTACTAGTAATAGCCAAGATATGGAAGCACTCTAGGTGTCCATCAGTAGATAAATGGATAAAGAAGATGTGCGTATATGCAATTGAATATTATTGAGCAATAAAAAAAAAGAATGCAATCTAGACATTTGTGACAACGTGGATGGACCTAGAGAGTATTATGCTAAGTGAAATACATCAGATAGAGAAAGAAAAAATATCATATGATCTCACTTCTATGTGGAATCTAAAAACACAAAATAAATGAATAAACAAAACGGAAGCAGACCGGTAGATGCAGAGAACAAGCTGATGGTTGTTGGCAAAGCAGAGGGGTGAAAGGTTGGGGCGGTGGGGGAGAATTAAATAAAAAGGTAAATATATATATTTTTTAATGAATAAACAATGAAAAGCAAGAAAGCAAGACTGTCATTATTTGGAGAATCTGTTACCTGGAAAACAAGAGACAACTGAAAATATTTCAGAAGCAATGAACAAGTTCAGCAACGTAACTATACATACTAAGTACAAATTAGATTTCTATATGCCAGCGAAATCCAACTTGGAGCAAACAGAGGCAAGTTGCCAGAGCCCACACAAACAGGCCTCCACCCCATTTACTAAGGAAACTCACAGAGACTGAAGCAACACACGGCGTGTGGGTTTACCACTGCCCTTCACCTTCCAGACAAGACACACAGAGCAGGGCCAGGTATCAGACTCTAGGACAGATCCTGCCGTATGGACGCAGGATTTAACAAACTGCTTAAGGAGGAGACACCAGTCCTTCAGCAAGCATGAGCACGATTATGACAGAAACGTACCCTTCATGTCTGCAGTGCCACGTCAGCATTCATGGGGGGGGAAGAAAAGACAGACAGACCTCTCAGGCTTCCTCGGATGTGGAGGAAGATAGATTAGAAAGGGACATGATAGGAGGAGAGGGACAGCACAGAGGCTGCTGCCGTGATCCAAACAAACTAAATCACTAGCAGTTGAGAGAAAAAGAAGAGGAAGAGAGATCTGGGATACAAAGCACGTACAATTAATAGGATTTGGCAACTCACAGGGTTCCTCTGGCATGCTCGCTTTTTGAGGGTCCCTCTCCATGATCATAGAGACGGGGAAGCTGAGTAGCCATCCACACTTTGGGGGCTGGCCTGCCAGGCTGTGTGAAGGACAGAGGCTGGGAACTGAACCCCAAAACAGGGATTGAGATTCGGACAGCCCTGGTCTTGCCTCTTGGGAGGGGGAAGAAATTCAATGACCTTTAAAGTGCAACCATTTCACCAGCACCCTGTAATTGTCACTCCCCCATGGATAGCAGAGAATCTGGGGAGCAGCAACTGAGGGTGTCACGCATTGAAGCAAACAACCTGACCTTTTCCAGGAACTGGCAAGCCCAAGGCACGGAGCTGCTCTAGAGTTCAGAGAAGACCAGAAATCCCTGAGAAGCGATCATGATAGAGCAGTGCCCCATGACATTCTAACCCACTCGGTACCCCTTCTAACAACTGTCAGCAGCTCCTCCGTATATAGGCTGGTGAAATATAAGATGGCAGAGGGATGGAGCTTAACCACATCCTTCTACCCACAGCTTTTTACGATGCTTTGGCAAAATTTGGAGTGTTCATCCCTTCTTCCCTGCCCAAATTCAGTGTAGGGAAGATTTTCTTTATCCTCCCAAGGCTTTCTCAAGGAATCTCGTTTGGAAGAGCCCTCCCTCTCTCTTCCCCTCAGCACACACCATTCCTTTCTCTGTTCTCTCTGACCTTCCAAAACCACATGACAGAGTTGCGTCAGGGCATCGGTAATCGCCATGAGCACAGAGACCGTCTCACCACCACCCGCATCCCTGGTGACAAATGCTCTGTGGTAGACACTCAGGCAGCAAGTAGCAAAGGAAGGTGTGAGGACCACGCCCACTCAAGGCTCCTCCTGGAAAGGTGCTTAGTGCCTAAATCCCACTTCCCCTCTAAAAGCAGGCATAGTTCACAAACATATTGTCCCTGTGTCTGTCAGGAACCTCTCCGCTGCAACAGACAAGAAGTGCACACAAAGTAGCTTAATAAAAAAGAGCATGCTTTGTCTTGCCTAACGGCCCCCACAACAGATGGACTAGCTCAGTGACACCATAAGCCCAAACGATGTCATCAGGCAGACATCGCTCTCGTGTTCTCTCTTTCTCACAGCCCCTTCCATCTCCTAGCAGTGTTTCTCCTGGCAGTAGGCCTCATTTTTTCCTACAGTAGACTGGTGACCTCTTCACACTGGGTGGTCAGACAGACTTGGTCAAAGGTGACTCCAGGCTGATATCAGCTCAGCTTAGTGATCCCAGAGGAAAGGGGAAAGGATCTCCCCCAGCATTGTTTTTTAATCCTGTGGAGGAACTGTGATTGGCCTGGCACAGATGGAGTTCACATCCCTGAACCAATCACTGGTTAGGGAAATGGAGGTCTCTGATTGGCCAGGCCTGGGTCACATGTGACACATGGGTCTTGTGAAGAGCATCTCAGTAAAACTTCCTAGACAGGGGAAACCTTAAAGAAAGGAAGCGCTGTACCCAAAGAAGGAAGAGGTGGTAGGTTAAATCACACACACACACACACACACACACACCCCAGATATATTCTACATCCTCCAAAGCCTAATCATAACGCAAAATGCTGGCCCTGCAGATCTGTAAATGCATTCATGCCCCCTCCCCTACCCCCAGAAAGCCTTTTTGCTGGACTTTCAGAATACAGAACTGAAACTGACCCCTTCTATTAAGAGTTAAAACTTACATTCTTTCCTACAATGGATTGAGTGCATAGTTCGCTCTGAAAAGGAAGGCATATAACCACCCTCTAGGATATTTCCTCCTGATTATGATTTACATAAAGATTGCAAAAGCAAGAAACAGCTACATGTGTAGGTGGCAGAACAAAAGAAAAATTGCTTCCAAGATAATCTCCCATCACGATATTGGTATTAGTGTTATTAGTATTCCAAGAAGGCGTGGGAGTTAGTAATTTTGTTTTGGTTTCCATATAATTAATATGACATTGCAATTACACGTTGGCTTGTGTTACGTTTACTTTTGTGGCAAATGACAGTGACAGAGGAGCGAGATGTGAGGCAGACATGCGTGAGTACATGTGAACACACACACGTGGACTCAATTCTGCATGGAGCCCGCTCAGGTAGGCCTGTTAACGTGCACAGCCATTGTGGAAGCCTGGATTTTATCAGCTCCTTCCTGCCACGGTGCATTCATTCTGCACCCACTAATATTTTGTTTTTCCAATACCTAGCATGTTCCTGGCACTGTGCTAGGCACTGAGTGTGTACTGGTGAGCAAAACAGAAAAAATTCTCAATTGTGAGCAGTGCTTGTAGAGACAGAACAACTTGTGATACATTTAATATTATAATAGCTTCAATAATACACACTCAGAAGAACAAACTTCTGCAGACACATGAGACCGTGCATTCCCCCAAGCAAGTGTTACTTTTGGATGACTTGCTGTTCCGGAGGGTGTGATGGAAAAGTGGAAAGACCCTGGTGGAGCTTCATCAAAGAAACTGGTATGGATGCTATAAATAAAATAGAGGTTTGGAGATGATAGGGAATATCTGATTTAAGTTAATGCCACTCAAGTAAATGACATTTGAGCTGAGAACTGAACGAAGAAGAGGAATTTTCCAGGCCTGAGATGGAAGGAAAGGCTCCTATGCTAGGCCCTGTGCAAAGGCCCTGAGGCAGAAGAGACTGTTGGTTATAACCTGAGCAGAAGGAGAGCCAGTGTGGCTGCAGCAAACTAGCTGGGGGTGAGGTCACGGGTATGGGGTCTTATTGGCCCTGGTAAGGATCTTAGAAATACTGAAGTCCTCCCCGGATTTACCCACTAGAGAATGAATGCAAAGGAGCATTCGTCTATAGGCTGGACTGTCTACTTTCCTTCTTAGATGCTAGGAGACCCGTGACATGCTTGGCTTCTGGAAGTTCAAGTTGAAGGGCGACAAGTACAAGCTCATTCACGTGGTCTGGGCTGAGCCTCCACACCAGACACCTATCTTCTCTGCCATGTCCCTAACAATAACCCACCCACCTCCACTAGAATATTCCCACAGCATCTGAAATGAAGCTCTGCGTGTGTGAGGCCCTTGCTCACTACTCAGACTTTCACTTGCTGACCTCCCCACCTGGAATAGTCTCCCGGGCTCTTCTCCCGCCCTCACCTGTGAAGTCATACTCAAACTTCACAGCCCCCATTAAGGCAGCACTTCCTTTGGGAAACTGTCCTTGTTGACAAGCCCCGTTCTGGCTGTGTTCCTCCTCTATTCCCATTGTTTCTTCCCTATGTTGACTCTCGTTTCCACACTAATGTTTCTCATTGTTGGTTCATGGGTCTTCATCCTCCTTGACCTGTAAGCTCCCTGAGGGCAGGGGCCATAGCTGTCTTGCTGTATCTTAAGTGCTGATCACAGTAACAAGCACATAGTAGGTGCTCAGTAAATATTGAATGGATGGGCTTTTTAGTTGACATTGTGAAAATCCGTACCCTTTGACCTCTGTTAATTCCAGGTCTTGGGGATCCTCCCAGACTGACTCTGATAGCTCTTTGGAATGAAGCTTTTCAGATATTTGGTGCTCACAGATGTCCTGGTCACCTTTTCTGTTCTCAGGTTTCCATGTTAGAATCTTAGATCATCAGAGTTGTCAGGAATCTTATACTCAGTCTAATTCAACCCCCTTATTTACAAATGTGTGTTCAGCACCAAGCACTGTCTAAAATAATGGGGACATTAAGAAAGATAAGATAAAGTCTCTACCTACCAGAAGCTCACAGGCCAGATAAGGAAACTGAGGCACGGGTGGTAAAGGTACTGCTTTGCAACGACAAAGCTTATCGTCAAAACTGCAACTCAAATTCAGGTCTTTTCACCTTTCTACCTCACCACCGTCCAAAATAGCAAGTCATCCAAAAATAATGTTTGCTTGGGGAATACATTATTTAATGTGTTTGCAGAGGCTTACCCTTCTAATTATGCATTATTTAAGCTAATATTAAATTTATAGCAAGTTGTTTTGTCTGCACAAGCACTGATCCCAATGTAGCATTGAGTCTTATATGGGATCTGGGGAGAAGCTGCTTTTTAAATCCCAGAAAGAAAATGAAGATGTCATCTAGGCCAGATGAATAACTAAACTCCCCAAGACAGGAATTGTGCTTTTAAACATCACCAGACATGGAGAAACTCATGTCCTCCCTCACTAATCTTTTTTCGGTTTCCCATACTCAATGCACAATGGGCAAACGGTTCTCATATGAGTCTAACTGAAATCTCTCCTGCTGTGCTCCAGTGCCATTTCCTGGAGGAGATCCAGCCCAGTGTTAATTTCCTCCTTCGTGTTTCTCAAATCACCGGCTCCCATCATTGCCCCTCGAGCTACGTTAGAGTCACTGGTTATAGTCCCAGCATGGCCATTTTGACTACAGCGTTTCCTTTTCTCAGGGTTTTTTATGAACCTCCTTGTGACAGGCGTGTGCTTGGTGAGATCAAAACATTCTGGGGGGAGATCCCACAGGGGAAACTACTTCCCAAAGTCTGCCCTCTGCAAAGATAAAAATCCATGCTAAATAGCTGAGTTTTATTAACTGGGGAAGCCAGGCTGAGGAAAATGCCCGATAATTAAAAATAATGGCTTCCTTACAAATACAAAATTGTATTAATTTAAAAATTGGTTTCTCTATTGCTGAAAACCTACGGAGCCAGCTGGGAAGGGAATTATGCTGATCCTGGCAGTGAAAATAATTCAAAATAACTTTTATGTTCTCCAGGAAGCCTCAAGGTTAATTTAAATATTGTTAGATGGGTAATTTAATTTGGAATAAGAGAACAGTGTGGCTAAATTAAAGCTCCTGCACAATCCAAGCTGGGGGCAGGTGCCCACGAAGGGTGGGACCTGCCTGTCGAGCCCTCCAGCATCTCACACCCCACACCTGAGGCACCTCCTCTTCACAAATGGCACCCTCATAATTAAAGATCTTTGATTCTAATCAAATTACACAACTAGCCTGAACTCCTTGGCTCAGCTTCCAGTCAGTTTATCATATTTAATTATTAGAAGGATTGGGCATTTTTATAGAAATTACATATTTCAAAAGTCAATTTGTCGTGATGTCACCAAAATGGCAACATAGGTCCATCCTGACTTCACTCCCCCTTACAAGAAGAAGAAACAACAACCCTTCGTAGACAAGACACTGCCATGCAATCCAGCAATTCCACTTCTGGAAATATATTCAAAGGAGATGAAAACACTGTGTCAAAGAGATATCTGCACTCCCAAATTCATAGCAGAATTATTTACAGTAGCCAAGACATGGAAATAACCTAAGTGCCCATCAATGGATGAATGGATAAAGAAAATGAGGTATATATGTACAATGGAATATTATTCAGCCATATAAAATAAGGAAATCCTCCTGCCATTTGCAAAAAGATGGATGGACCTGGAGGGCATTATGCTAAGTAAAATAAGTCAGAGAAAGACAAATACTGTATGAGGTAAGATAATTAAGTTCGCAAACTTGTTGCAACAATGTTGCTAAATTTTTTTGATATCAGAGGGATTATTCATTATGAATTGTACCAACTGGACAGTTAACCAAGTTTACTATTTGGAAGTGCTGAAAAGGCTGCGTGAAAAAGTCAGACGACCTGAACTTTTCGCCAATAATTCATGGCTCTTGCTTCACAACAATGCACCAGCTCACACGGCACTGCCTGTGAGGGAGTTTTTAGCCAGTGAACAAATAACTGTATTGGAACACCCTCCCTACTCACCTGATCTGGCCCCCAATGACTTCTTTCTTTACCCAAAGATAAAGGAAATATTGAAAGGGAGACATTTTGATGACATTCAGGACATCAAGGGTGATATGACAGCTTTGATGGCCATGCCAGAAAAAGAGTTCCAAAGTTGCTTTGAAAGGTGGACTAGGCACTGGCATCGGTGCAGAGCTTCCCAAGGGGAGTACTTCGAAGGTCACCATAGTGATATTCAGCAATGAGGTATGTAGCACTTGTTCCAGGATGAGTTCGCGAACTTAATTGTCAGACCTCGTATGATTTCATGTGGAATCTTAAAAAAAACAATAATAATTTAACTTATAGAAAAAGAGATCAGATTATTTGTGGTTACCGGGGGGCAGGACAAGGGGAAGGGGGAATTGGAGGAAGGTGGTGAAAAGGCACAAACTTCCAGTCATAAGACAGCTAAGTACTAGGGCCCTAACGTACAACATGATAACGACTGTAAACACCACTGTATGATGCACGCATGTGTAAAAGTCATTAAGAGAGTAGCTCCTAAGAGTTCTCATTACAAGGAGAAAAACATTGGTTTTTTCTTTGTTTCTTTTATCTATATGAGATGATGAATGTTAACTAAATTTACTGAGGCAACCATTTCACAATATATGTAAGTCAAATCATTATGTATACACCTTAAACTTTTATACAGTGATATATGTCAATTAAATCTCAATAAAACAGGGAAATAATAAGTTAACTCACACCAGTGCTATAATAAAATCCCTTCCCAGGGACATGGTGAATTTGGGAATAAAGTTCCACCTTAAATTATCAATTCACCAGCTAACGGTTAGCGCCTATCACTTCTTTATGGTTGGTGCACCCAGGTCAGGAGTCAGAGGCTCACCAGCTCTAAGCAGGAGCAACAAACTCAAATGTTGGCAGGCAGAGGTTGGGGACCCTTCTTCTCTGCTTGTCCACTATTCAGTTCTTTCTGCAATCTTAGCACCCTGGCATTCTAGCATAGTTGTTATAATAATAGTCATGCTAATATACATGACTTATATGTAGGTACCCTCAGGATTCTGTGTTATAGTGTATATTCACGTATGTGTGTGAGTGTGTGTGTGTACAGATACACATGTACACGATTATATTATGGTCATATATATAACTCAGCTGTTGGTCTCTCCCAAGGAACTGCAGACAGGGTCTCATATCACACTGAGTGTATTTTATTTTATTGGGGAACAGTGTGTTTCTCCAGGGCCCATCAGCTCCAAGTAGTTGTCCCTCAATCTAGTTGTGGAGGGCGCGGCTCACTGGCCCACGTGGGAATTGAGGGAATCAGACCGGTAACCCTGCTGTTCAGAACTTTCGTTCTAACCAACTGAACCAACGGGCCATCCCGCCACCCCCACACTGAGTGCATTTTAACGAAGGATGCACATCAGAATCACCAGGCCTCTGTTCCCTGGGGGGTTGACTCAGGCTGTAGAGTCAGTCACACAGCAGGGCTCGGAGGGAGCAGCCCAGGTGTCTTAGAATTGCAGGCCTTATGGAGAACTGCTGGTCGGAGGGGGGGTTCTGAGAGGTGAAGAGAGCAGACTCTGGGTTGGGATCCTGGCTCTACAACTTACTACTTGTATAAGCTTGCGCAGGGCACTTCAACCTACTTGTGCCTTGTGTGTAAAATGGGGATTATCATATTGCTTGCCTGGGAGTGTTGCTGTGAGGATAAAATCAGATAAAACAAGGGCAGTGCTGAGAACACGCTTCATTGGTGTCATTTGTCCTTGCATTCATTCCAGAGCAGGCACCAAGCCTGGCCTTAGCATAGATTTAATGTTTAATGAATAATAAATGCACTAGGGGCTTTATGATATTACTATATCAAAGAGAAGCACAAGGGGGAAAATAAGGAAGGGAAGGAGGCTAGAAGGAGATGGGAAACACACAGGCATGGTGGGGAGTCACCACCTGTTGGCTCAGGGAACACCTTCCTCCGTGTTGCCACGTTATTCGTTCTACCCAATAAAGCAGGGGTGTCCAAACTCCGTCCGCAATCCATTGTTAATTGGCCCACAGCAAATTCCAGAAATATATTTAGTTTACTTAAATAAACCAGGTGAGGCAATACGTACTTCACCTCGAGTGAGTGGCCCGGCTGTTTGTGTATTTCACCGCATACGGCCCTTGGTGAAAAACGTTGAAAAAAGTTTGGACACCCCTGCAATAAAGCATTGGCGAAGGCTTGAACAGAAATTCTTAAACACATAGGTTTAGGAATCTTCTGCAGCTGTCCCAAATGTAGCAACCCCATGTGGCTAAATGTCTGTCTCCAGAGGAAGTGATCATTCTGTCCCCAGCCTGTGCTTTGCTCTGCTTATGGTGACTCTAATTTGGGATCAACACCCCCAGTAATTCTGACAGCTTTTGGACCCGTTAAAAAAATGCTACCCCCTCACTGTTTGCCTTCTTGACTGTTCTTCCCAATTGCTACAACTTTGATGATGTGAATCTTCCCACTTGAAGTCATTTCCTTATAAACCCAAGAACTCACCACCTTTATTTCTAGCTCCATGCTTTGATGCCGTCTCTTTTCTAAATGTTCTATCTCAAATGTTCTACCGCCTTCTCTCTGGAATGATTCCATGGAAACAGCAATAGTTTGCAGAATCAAGTCGTCCTGGGTTCAAATCCAGCCCCTGTATTTGTCTAGCTATGTGATCCCTCTGAGCTCAGTTGCCCAGACATAAAATAATGTCTATCTTTGTCATGACAATTAAACTGGGATCAGATATGTAAAAGTACCTAGCACAGTACCTGTTAAGCATCAGGGGCTTGTGTCAGTTTAGATGAGTTTCAACTTGCTAGTAACAGAGTTTAGAAACAACAAGAGCTGAAACACGATACAGGCTTCATATTTGTTATGACCTAAAAGGAGTCTAGAGGCAAGCAATCCATGGCTGGTGTGGATGCCCCTTGAAGACACGTAGGTCTACAGGCATCTAGACTCTTTTCCTCTGGGTGAACCATCATCCTTGAGGTCTCCATCCTCACCGCATCTTCACAAGGTGAATTCTAGAGCTCCAGGGATCACATCCACATTCTACCTACGAAAAGGAGGACAGCGGGGAAAACAAAAGGGTGCTTACTTCTTAGCTGAGGAGCTTCCTTCAAGGTTCCCAGGAGACCCAGCTAACAACTACTATTTACATCATGTTAGCCACACCCCTACCTCCAAAGAAAGCTGGGAAATGTAGTTCTGGGTGCAATGCTGCTCCCCAGAATGCAGGTGTCTGTGGTATTATTAATAGAATTATCCCTGGTCTCCACATAAAGCTGGCGCATGGAGCCCTCAAGGACTGTGGCTTGCTTTTTTCAGTCTCTGCCTCTTTTGACAGATCTAGGGCACTCAGAGTATATATAGTACAAACAGCAGTAAAGCTGGTTAAATGTCTAAGTGGTGAATTGGTTGAGGTCTTTAGACCTAAGTTCCAGACTAACCACTTCACTGCTATGTGACCTTGAGCAAGTATGTAACCTCTCTGTTTTGGGCTCAGTTTCCTTGCTTGTCAAGTGATCTTTGGGAGCATCGACTCAGACAATAGGTGCAAAGCACCTAACACAATGCCTGTGTATACTAGCCTTCAACACATATTGAAGTTGTCATTGCCACCATCATCACCATCATCACTATTATCCTTCAGTGCTGCTGAATTATTCGGGTCAACTCAAGAGGTACCAGACATCTCTCACATCTTTTCCTTCTGCCTGCTTCCAGCTCCTATTGCCTCCAGTGGTCACCCTAGGGACGTCTAGATTTGCAGTCAATTACGTTGAAAGAGGCTGAGCTGAATTTGGCCTCATTTTACTCACTTCCAGCCCTTCACTCGGGGCTAGATGAATCTCAAGAGTCATCTCCTTTACCCCTAACCAGAGTCTAGTCTCCCAGCTCTGCCTTCTGGGACAGGTTTCTTCTCTGTCACATCAGATCAACTTCTAAATTAGTATTAAATCATGTCTGGATGTGTTCCACTGCTCCTTTCAAATCTAAGTAAATTGGTCCTTGCCTTTGTTGGAATTCCCCAGCCTTGCTCAGGTCTCCCCCACGGATGTCTTGCATCCTTGACAAGGTTTTTCTCTAGATAGAAGTAAAGAAGTTCTCAAAGGAATCAGTCTTCAGATTCCCAGATCTTTGTAAAATATGGATTTCTAAGACCTTTCCCCCCACCCTCCTAGGTCCCTTTACTTAAGGCTTCAGAAGAAATCTTGGCACCTGCTCTTAAAGATCATTAGCTACTCAGCTGATGGTATGCCCCAAAAAGGTTGTAAGTGTGCAAATGCAAGCGTATGCGTACGTCAGAGGCAGGTCAGACTCTAGGCCACCATCCTCAAATGAGTCTCACAATAAAGCAACTCATAATCTTTTTGCTAGTAGAGGGCCTCAGCTTCAATTTGTAAAAAATGCAATAAAGCAAAGTGCAACAAAAGAAGGTATGCCTTTATACAAATTCTCCTGCCCTCAGGGTGGCTAGTCAAGGCAACCAGAACCTCAAGGTCCAGGGCGGTTGTGTATGGCTATGTAGTTTGTGCAGCACTGCACTGTTTTCACCATTCCCACTTTCTACAATATGATGGCACCCCTTGTAATTGTGCAGTGCACAGCCTACATAACTGCTCGCTGCAGCCACGTCCAGATCAGCTGTCTCTGACCATGAGCAGCCGTGTTTCTGGATGCTGGTGCAGCCTACAAATAGTACCATTTTCTATATGTACCATGATGTGAAGGAGTTTAGAAGCACTAGTCTAAAAACATCGGGGTTATTTCTTCCTCCAACGCACACTGTGCCCTAGTCACGCCAGCCATGTCCCCCACAGAAGCCTGAGCTAACATCTCCAGGTGATATCTTTCAAACCAGGCCCATTGTGTTTTCTAGGTCCATGGGAGGAACCTCTTGTCCATTGATTATGACCGGAATATTCGCACAGAAAAGATCTACGACGACCACCGGAAGTTCACCCTGAGGATCATTTATGACCAGGTGGGCCGCCCCTTCCTCTGGCTCCCCAGCAGCGGGCTGGCGGCCGTCAACGTCTCGTACTTCTTCAATGGGCGCCTGGCTGGCCTGCAGCGTGGGGCCATGAGCGAGAGGACGGACATAGACAAGCAAGGCCGGATCGTGTCACGCATGTTTGCTGACGGGAAAGTGTGGAGCTACTCCTATCTCGACAAGGTGGGTGCGCGTGCCGCCCTCCGTCACCTGGCTTTCTCTTACTCACACTGCCCTTTTTAAGTTGACCTGATACGCTTTGCCATAAGACATTTTAACATCTTTACTTTGACTCCACAAGCGCTCCCCTTCCCATCCCTTCCCCCTCACTGGAAGGAAGGAAATCTGAAGGAAAATGTTATTCATAGCTCAGCACTATTACCATTAAAAGCAAAAAAAAAAAAAAAAAAAAAAAAAAAAAAAAAAGAAGTGCTAGACACTCAGTAATGGCAGAAAGGACAGATTGTCTGATTTTATTCTGAAAAAAAACATAATAATAATAAGTGCTGTTGAAGCTGACAGAATCATCCCACTGGCAGCACGGCTAGTCATGACTTATGAATTGGAAATACAGTGACTCATTTCTGCCTTGCCTGAAATTAAACCATCAGGGTAGGGAATTTTGCCTACGGCTTGAGCCCCAGAGCCCCACCCTCCCATGTGGCCCATTGCTGAACCAGACAACGGATCCTCTCCACGTAATTCCCTGTGTCTGAAAGTGCCAGATTCAGGTCTCCACGTCGGAAAAAGTCAAGTTGAAGCAGCAGTAAAAGGAGGTCCCTTCAGGGCACCAGTCAAGATTTTTGAAGGCTGCCCTGGTCATTTAGTCATTAGACAGAGGCTTCCTCATCCCGGGCCTCTCACCTGGACTCACCTCGATGCAGGTCCATTTCCCTTCCTTTCTGGCCTGCTGATTACAGGGTTCACTGACAGAGCTGTGACCTCCTCTGCAGGAGAGGGGCTGCTGTCCCTTTGCTCCTTCCTGAATACTGTTCTCATTATTGCCATAAAAGACTGTGTTTCCCTGAAAATAAGACCTAGCTGAACAATCAGCTCTACTGCATCTTTTGGAGCAAAACTTAATATAAGGCCCGGTCTTATTTTACTATAAGACAGGGTATAATAATATAATGTAATATAATAAAATGTAATATAATATAATATAATAATATAATATAATATAATATAATATAATACCCGGTCTTATATTATAGTAATATTATTATTATATAAGACCGGGTCTTGTATTAATTTTTGCTCCAAAAGACTCATTAGAGTTAATTGTCCAGCTAGGTCTTATTTTCGGGGAAACACAGTACTGGACCACTTGACCAGAGGAGGCAGGAATCTCCCAGTTGCCTCGAGTTTGAGGCCATTTTCTCCCCCCCCCAAAAAAATCTATGATTCTGGGCTATTTAATCTTTTCAGTAGCTTCTAAATGGAGGATGTGCTTTCTCTTCAGATTTAATCAGGGGTGTGAAAAACAGTATGTGCATCACCCCCGTCCCCTGCTGGGTCAGTGGCAGTCATTTCTAAACAATTCAGAATTCCTTGTTATTGGGTCTGGAGGCAAATTCAGTGCCTCTCACCTCCATCCTCCAAGCCCTCACTACTCAAAGAATGGTCCAAGCACCATCAGCATCACCTGGGAGCTTGTTACAAAAGCAGATTCCCAGGCCTATCTCCTCCCAGAACTGCTGGCTCAAAATTTGCCTTTTCACAAGATCCCTGAGTATTTCTTTCTTTTTATTATATTAGTTTCAGGTGTACAAAGCAACATAATGATTAGACATTTGCACCACTCACAAAGTCATAAACCCCCTTAAGTCTACTACCCTCTGACATCATATATAGCTGTTACAATACCATTGGCTATATTCCTATGCTGTACTTCATATAGATACATGAAAGATGGA
Organism: Rhinolophus ferrumequinum; assembly: GCF_004115265.2. Taxonomy (NCBI): domain Eukaryota; kingdom Metazoa; phylum Chordata; class Mammalia; order Chiroptera; family Rhinolophidae; genus Rhinolophus; species Rhinolophus ferrumequinum. The sequence continues at coordinate 35,383,562 of NC_046307.1, forward strand.
TAGATAGATAGATAGATAGATAGATAGATAGATAGATAGATAGATGATAGATAGATATTCATATTTTGTATAATTATATATATATGTATATAATTGTAGTTGACATTCAATATTATTCTACTTGAGCTTCAGGTGTACAGCATAGTGGTCAGGCATACAATCTATGAAGTGATTCCCCTGGTAAGTCCAGTACCCATCGAACACCCTACATAGTCTTTACAATATTATCAACTATATTCCCCATATTGTATTTCACATCCCCGTGATTATATTGTGACTACCCATTGGTACTTCCTAATCCCTTCACCTTTCTCATCCAACCCCCATTCCCTCCCATCTAGCAACCATCAGTTTGTTCTCTGTATCTCTGAGTCTATTTCCGTTTTATTTGCTTGTCTATTCTGTTCTTTAGATTCCACTTATAAGTGAGATCATATGATATTTGTCTTTCTCAGTCTGACTTATTTCACTTAGCATAATATTTTCTAGGTCCATCCATGTTGTCACAAATGGTAAGACTTCCTTCTTTTTTATAGCAAAGTAATACTCCATTGTATAAATGTACCACAATTTCTTGATCCGATCATCTATTGATGGGCATTTCAGTTATTTCCAAATCTTGACTACTGTGAATAGCACTGCAATAAACAGAGGTGTATATATTTTTTTTGAATTAGTGTTTTGAATTTCCCTGGATAGACAGCCAGGAGTGGAATTGCCTGGTCACAAGGTAGTTCTATTTTTAATTTTTTGAGGAATCTCTATACTGTTTTCCATAGTGGCTGGACCAATTTGCAATCCCATCAACGGTGCATGAGGGTTCCCTTTTCTCCACGTCGTCACCAACACTTGCCCTGCATATTTCTCATGCACATTAGAGTTAGGGAAGCACTGCTCCAGCCAGCTATCGTGATCCATCAAAGTTGGCATGCCCAGTGAAATCAATCTACTCGTAATCTCTGGTCTAAACTTCCCCATCCTTCATGTCTTTTGAAGTAACATTTGGGGAAATGGAATAAATTCTGTCAATTTGAGTGATTAGTCCTAAAGAGCCAACTCATGTGTTACCTTCCCCTTTCCTTCCTCCAGTCCATGGTCCTCCTGCTTCAGAGTCAGCGTCAGTACATATTTGAGTATGACTCCTCCGACCGTCTCCACGCTGTCACCATGCCTAGCGTCGCCCGGCACAGCATGTCCACACACACCTCCATTGGCTACATCCGCAACATTTACAACCCACCTGAAAGCAACGCTTCGGTCATCTTTGACTACAGTGATGATGGTCGCATCCTAAAGACGTCCTTTTTGGGCACCGGGCGCCAGGTATTCTACAAGTATGGGAAACTCTCCAAGCTATCAGAGATTGTCTATGACAGCACTGCCGTCACTTTTGGGTATGATGAGACCACTGGTGTTTTGAAGATGGTCAACCTCCAAAGTGGGGGCTTCTCCTGTACCATCAGGTACCGGAAAATTGGCCCATTGGTGGACAAGCAGATCTACAGGTTTTCTGAGGAAGGCATGGTCAACGCCAGGTTTGACTACACCTATCATGACAACAGCTTCCGGATCGCGAGCATTAAGCCCGTCATAAGTGAAACTCCCCTTCCTGTTGACCTCTACCGCTACGACGAGATTTCTGGCAAGGTTGAGCACTTTGGCAAGTTTGGAGTTATCTATTATGACATCAACCAGATCATCACCACTGCTGTGATGACCCTCAGCAAACACTTTGACACCCACGGGCGGATCAAGGAAGTCCAGTACGAGATGTTCCGGTCCCTCATGTACTGGATGACAGTGCAGTATGACAGCATGGGAAGAGTGATCAAGAGGGAGCTAAAACTGGGGCCCTATGCCAACACCACCAAGTACACCTACGACTACGACGGGGACGGGCAGCTGCAGAGTGTGGCTGTCAATGACCGCCCGACCTGGCGCTACAGCTATGACCTCAATGGGAACCTCCACTTGCTGAACCCGGGCAATAGTGTGCGCCTCATGCCCCTGCGCTATGACCTCCGGGATCGGATAACCAGACTTGGTGATGTGCAGTACAAAATCGATGATGATGGGTATCTGTGCCAGCGAGGGGCTGATATCTTCGAGTACAACTCCAAGGGCCTCCTAACGAGAGCCTACAACAAGGCCAGCGGGTGGAGCGTCCAATACCGCTATGATGGTGTGGGGCGGCGGGCTTCCTACAAGACCAACCTGGGCCACCATCTACAGTATTTCTACTCGGACCTCCATAACCCGACTCGCATCACCCATGTCTATAATCACTCCAACTCGGAGATAACCTCGCTCTACTACGACCTCCAAGGTCACCTCTTCGCCATGGAGAGCAGCAGTGGGGAGGAGTACTACGTTGCCTCGGATAACACAGGGACTCCCCTGGCTGTGTTCAGCATCAATGGTCTCATGATCAAACAGTTGCAGTACACAGCCTACGGTGAGATTTATTATGACTCCAACCCGGACTTCCAGATGGTCATTGGCTTCCATGGGGGTCTCTACGATCCCCTAACCAAGCTGGTCCACTTCACGCAACGCGATTATGACGTGCTGGCGGGACGATGGACCTCTCCAGACTACACCATGTGGAAAAACGTGGGCAAGGAGCCAGCCCCCTTTAACCTGTATATGTTCAAGAGCAACAATCCTCTCAGCAATGAACTGGATTTGAAGAACTACGTGACAGGTGAGGACTTTGCCACCTCAGTTGGTCAGTGGCTTCCTGTGGGGTGGTTGTTCTGGTAGACTGTTGGGAACTTCAAAAGGTTTTACATCTTATACTAGGTTAGAATCCTGTATTGCTGCAAATACTGGGCAGTACAGTACCTAGAACGGTCAAGTAACAGCAGTACAGAGCAGTCACCAAGTCTGTTTGGAGATGTCCTGACCATGTCCAAATCCATTCAGTTGAAATAACTTTTATAAGAGCCTTTGTTACCCCAACAGATGGAAACAGCCTTATGGTGGGGGAAAGAACAGGTCAGAAATATTTGATGCCAATTCTCTTTCTTTGGTTTATAAGCCAGTGTACCATGGGCTAGTTGTCCAAACTCTCTGAGCTGTAGTTTCCTTCTCTGTGACAGGACACTAATAAAACCACCCCATAGAATGATTTGAAGAGTAAATGAACGTATGTAGATAAAGTCTAGTGCCTGCACTTAGACAGTGAATGATAACAAAAGGATACCTGCTTGTGTTATTAACATTATCGTTACTAGTGTAGCAATGAGTTAGCATAGGTACTGAGATAGCTAAGACCCAGTTCCTGATCTCACCACCAGGCTGCCAAGGTATACATATAAACAACAAATGAGAATGGAAAGCAAAATTAAGTCTGTGCTACCTTATAGGTATCTGTTCTGTTATTTAATCAACAAGCATTCATAGAGTGGCACCATGGTAGGGGTACCACTCTGTGAATGCTTGTTGATTAAATGCTTGTTGATTCTGGGGGTATGGTGAACAAGTCAAACACCCTTCTGTCAAAGGTGTATGTATGTGTATGTGTGTGTGAGTGTGTGTATGACTTAAGATTTGAAAATTTTGATGTAGTACAGAAGGGCCCCATGTCACACGGGGCCTGAGGAAGGGGATCTTGGTTGGCAGAAATGGGTCAAGGCTGAAACAAACAATGAGCAAAAGTCAGACAGGCAACGGAAGCTTTGAGAATCATGTGGATAGAGAGGCCAAGGAGGGAAAATAATGTACTTCCTCATGATAAGTGAGAAATTGGTGAAATGAGGGTCCCTATCCAACCACAAACATCCATCTATTCATCCATCCATTCACCCATTCAACAAATGTTTTTATAGCACCGAACATATACTAAGTACTAGAGATATAGTGACAAGACAAAGTCCCCCAGGGAAATAAGCAAGGAAATATGGATGGATGGATGGAAGGATGGATGGATACCCAAAGACAATGACTTTCAGCAAAGAAGCTAGGGTCATCTCACCTGCCCATGCATTGTAGAGGGACAACATGGGGACCCCAAATCCAAGCCCCATCCCCAAGTTCCAGGAAACTCCTAGCTCTTGGCCATGAGCCAGGGAGGCATTGAGCCTAATGGGCCCCTACCCTCGAGGGGTCATTTATCCAGCCCCAAGATAGGAAAGGAAGTGGTAGCTGTCTGGAGCACAGTGCTGCCCTCAGCATCCCGGGCTGCAGAAAGAAGTAGACGACCTTAAAGATCAATGTGTGGCCATGCCATGCCTCACTGACAAACTCTAGACCCTTTGAAGCTGAGCCCAATATCCCTCTGCAATTGAAGCAGCTGGTCACTTTTGAGCCCATGACCAAGTGGTTGTCCTCTGTCCTCCCCACGGCACCTTGTCAGGAGGCATCCCGTGCTCCTGGGCCAGGGGTTCCTCTCTTTCCTGTGGCTTCACGTGACTTTTCTGCCCCAGTCCACTGCAGCTTCAAATTAAAGGACCTCTCAGGAGCACACGCACACGTATGTCTGTAGTTTTGGATGACGATAAGTGCTGTGAAGACAAATAAAACAGGATAAGGGATTAGTCAGTGATGAGCAGTGTCCCCTTTATTTAGGGTGTTCACAGAGGTCTTTCTGAGGAGGTGGCATTTGAGCAGGGACCTTTGTGAAGTGGGGGAGGGAGAAGAAGAGGGTTCCAGACATAGGAAGCAGTGTGAGCGGGGAGGCAGACCCTGCCTTTCAGCCATAGGAGACTCTCCCACCACCCAGAATGTGCTTTCGAAAGCCCTGCTTGGCGCTGGGTATGAGGGATGCATCGGCCAGAGGCAAATTTTTAAAAAGCCCTCAAAGTAAACTGCACAGATAGTCACAGCTGCCAAGGCCCAAACAAAATCATTCCCAGCGAACAGTCAACCTCACCTGACCCCCACTCAGCTACTTTTCTGGTTCTTCTGAAAAGGCAGAAAGAAAAAAAAACAATTTTAGCAGAGTTTTCTGAATGGCAAGATGGCTTTCCTCGTGCCAGTGCTTCATGGAGACTCAATAAATGGGAATTAAATCAAGTTGAACTAAGTCCAACAAAATTGAATCCAGAAACCATTAGGAAGAGTCTGACATAAAAGGTAGTGTTGCAGAAGCCACGTGTCTAGGGCTGATGTCTAGTCGGTGCTGGAGTAAAGGGGGCCTGGGCAGAGAGAGAACAGGACCAGACACAAGCTCACAACTGCTGCCCATTCAAGATGAGACGACCCCTGGAGAGGGGATCCCAGCAGAGAACACCAACTCATTCTCCGCTCTTCGCATGTTGGCTCGTCTGTAAACCCCATCTAAATGAGTCTTAATTTGCCACTTAGGAGCTGAGCAGAGCAGTTGAACTTGCCACTCACAATTTAAGCTGAAGAAGTAATTAAGATGTAGTCGGGAGGAACACAAAACACAGAACCTTCTCTCTCTGGTGCTCTAGAGAATCTTTGCTGTCTGGAAACAGTTCTCTGAATGCTACAGGCAACTCTGGAGGCTGGAGGCAGCTTGTTTCCGCCTAGGGATGCTACTGGCATGAAGGAGACAGGGTACAGGGTACCCGTTAGGAATCCTGTGACACCTGGGCTGGAGTACAGGTGTGGCTGCCAGGAGTGGGTGAAGGAGGGCAAGAAGTGATTCCTTTCCCACTCATGGCTCCAAAGCAGCACCCTTTTTAAAAGTTTTTACGTTAACATATTGATGATTGATACGTCTGTGATAAAAAAAAAAAAAAGGTATTAGTAAAAAGACAGGCTGGGAGACAGACCCCCTTCCAATGTTAGCATCCCAGGAGACGCCCCAGTCCCGGACAGACTGGGACCCGTGCCCAGCCCCGAGCCTGGCCTGTCTTCAGCCCAGTTCCTTCTGATGGCAGAACCTGAGCACATCACCAGATCTGGCTTTGCCAATCACTTGCTGTGTAACTCGAACAAACATCTGAACCTTTCTGAGCCTGAGTTTCTACATCAGCAAAAAGATGACTCCAGTAGCATTGCCTCCATGGGACTGTGACGAGTGAATGAACCGTGAGGTGTACAGCACCTAGCGTAGCACAAAGGCCAGGACATGGTAGGGATGGGTTTATTACGTGTAAGCAGCAATGGACTCAGAGGCAGGGAGTTTGTACTTGAAGAGCGGAGACACCGCCTTGGCATAATTTTCGGGGGGATGTGAGGAGGGGTCTCCAGCTCCACCCTGAAACAGATCCAGACTCTTACCTGAGTGGCATGGCTTTGGCACACCTGAAACCCCAGACAAACTGGGACTTGAGCGAACCTCCTAGATGCCGCCCACACTGCCTCTATTTTCTCCCCGCCCCTTCCCCCAGGCGGGTCTTTGGGCTTCAAAGCCCAGGCACACATAAGAATAACGTCGGGTTTTGTGGAGGTTAATTTCCCTACGTGAGGAGGAAGGCACAGCCTCATTCTCCCATTACCCTCTTCTATGGACCCTTAACACCTAAGCTGCTGTGCCGACAGCATTTTCGGAGAAAGCACACTCATATCGGAGCTGGCAACATGATCACATGCCCTGAAAAACCTGAGAAGAGGGGAGTAGTAAGGTCTTAGGAGGGGCCGCACTGCCAGCTCCTGTCTCAGCGACTCCCTCTCAACACATTGTTTCGGGAACCTGTTACCAGATAGCACCAGTTACTTCGAAAGGGGAGGGGTGTTGGTGTTATGCCTTCTGTGAACAGAGGAGGACACCAGCAACTTGAATAAACATTTCAGAATAGCGTTAGACTCAGAAACCAAGCCATGTCAGGAACTTTAAAACAAAGGGAGATGACAGGAGCCTTTATTGTTGTTGGGAGTGGCCGTTAAAATTCCTGGTCTTCGAGGCAGGACCAGCGGTCGCTCCTCACTGCTCGGGAGGGGTCCCTACAGGGAAAAAGCCAGGACGGGGAGACTCTTCCGAAGGCAAAGACTTCTCTTGCCTCTCTGGGAATTTCCTGCTTATACTGGGTCTCCCTGGTGAAAGATGGGATGAGTTCCTGCGGTGTACAGATGAGGTATTAAATAACATGGAAACACAGATGGGAAAGTTAGTCTCTTTTCAGCCCTCTTTTTATTCCTTCAAATCAGTCAAGGAAGAGAAAGTCTCCACTGGATACTGGTATGTATTTAACACTTCATTAACACTTCTAATCTCCCTTTTTAACGGAGACAGCAGATCTAAGACTCCCTCAGTAGCTGGTAACAAAATCATGCTCAATTGAATTGCATTGCTTTGTTTTCTTTGTTGTAACTTTACAGTTATTTTCTGTTTGCATCCAGTGAGTCTGCTTTCCCACTTATGGGAGTGACAAACTTTCTTTTTTTAAATGAGTTTACTTCAGTGAGAAAGGCACATTTATTTTTCAGAAATCAGAAAGTAAATACTAGTACAGGTGTTACCTGGATATGGCAAATCAGTTGTGACGAGTGAACGTGGTTTCCAAAGTTAGGAAACCCACGCTCTGCAGCACCCAGCACTAACCTTGCACAAAATAGCTGCTCTGTTAATACATGATTGTCGCTGGACTAAAATCAGGCTTCTCTCTGCTTGATGCTGACACATTTGTTTTTAAGGCAGTTTCAAACCTGTGTTCTTAAATGGGCTATCGCGAATATGTGTACTTGCCAAGACCTTCAAGGAACTAGTCTGTGCCCAAGGCCCAGGCCAGTGGATGCACTAGGGATCCCAGGCTCCCTCTCTGGGTTCTTTGTTGCCTGTATGTTTTGTAGCAAAGTCAACATTAACTCCCTCACAACAGTCCCACGGCAGGAGGACACAGCCCCTGCGGAAGCGTGTTCTCAGGCAAGTACAGAGAGTTACACTGACGCCAGGGAGCGTAGCTTTTGCCACATATGTTCTGTGTTCATTCATTCATTCATTCCATGGATAGTTACCGAGCACCTGTTTTGTGCAAGGCCTTGTTGTAGGGCCTGGGGAAACATCAGTGACCAAAACAGATTTTGTTAACTCCCTGCCCTGGTGGAGTTTCAATTCTTAACACTAGCCAGTGAATATAACAAACATACAAGTGATGCAGCGTGTTAGAATGTGATCGCTGGAGGAGGGCGGTGGGGGAGGGGACAAGCCGAGTAGGGAGACTTGGGATTGCTGAGGGTGGAATGGGAGTGGGGGCAGGTTTTAAATGTGGTGGTTAGGGTTGCAGAGGTACACATCTGAGAAGACATGGAAGAGCTGAGCGAGCCAGGCGCTCCTTTCAGGGACGTGCACTCCAGGCAGAGGCTCTTGTCAGTGTAAAGACCCCAGGGTGCACCTGGTGTGGTCAAGAAATAGCACAGAGGCTGGAGCTGAGTGAGCAAGGGCGGGGGGCTGAGGTCAGAGAGATAATGGGTGAGGGTCCTTATAGACCATTAGGAGGACTTTAGCTTCCCATTGAGAGAAATGGGGGGGGGGAGGTTCCCGGAGTGTTCTGAGCAGAGGAACGGCCTGGTCTGCTCCATGTTTAAAGGCTCCTCTGGCTGCCATGCTGATACGGTATGTGGGATGCAGAGGTGGAAGCAGGGAGGCCGTGGGAGGTCCAGGGAAGAAATGATGGGCCAGGGTTGAGGTGGTGTTAATGGCGAGAAGTAGACCCGATTCTGGATCTATTTTAGAAATAAAAGTAAAGGATTTAACCATATGACCGAGCAATTCACGCCTAGGTGTATACTCAAGAGAACTGAAAATAGGTTTTCAAGAACAATTTGTACACAAATGTTCATTGCAGCATTGTTCATAATAGTAAACTTTTTTAAAAAAAAAAGTATAGACAACTCCAACATCCATTAACTGAGGAATGGATAAGCAAAATATGGTATATCCAACAAAGGAATAGTATTCAGTGATAAAAAGGAATGCCAAATGAAAGAAGACCACATATCGGAGGACTCCATTTATATGAAATGCCCAGAACAGGAAAATCCACAGAGATAGAAAGGAGTTCGGTGGTTGTCAGTGATGTATGAGAGAGGAAAAGGCATTATGACTGCTAATGGATATGAGATTTGTTTTGGGGGTGATGGAAATATTCTGGAACGGACAGTAATGCTGGTTGTACAACATCATGAGTGTCCTGGAAGCCACTGAACTGTGCACTTTAAAACCGTGGAAATGATGACTTTTTTAAAGTGAAGGATTTATTGATAGATTAAATGTGAGAAAAAGCGTCAGGGATGGTAGCTCCAAGGATGGAAAAGACTGTGGGTGGGACAGGTTTGGGGAGGAAGAACAGGAGCTCGGATTTGGATGTGAAGTTGAAATGGAATTAGATGCACTAGTTTAGAATTCAAGGAGAGGTCCAGGGTGGAAATACACATTTGGGAGTCAGCATAGCATGGAGATGGTATTCAGGACCCTGAGACCGGATGAGATCACCATGTCTGTGAGAGGAGATAAGAGTCTCCTCTGTGTTCATGGACTGAATCTAGGGCACCCCAACATTAAGAGATCGGGGAGGGGAGGAACCACAAAGGGACAAGGAGTGGCTACGAAGGGAGGAGAAGGATATACAAGAGAATGTACTGTCCAGAAAGCCAAGGGGAGAAAAGAAAAAAAGGCAGGAACATCACATCATCAAATGCTTCTGATGGGTCCAGTAAGATGAGGACCCAGAGTAACACTGGACTTCGCAGTACAAAGGTCACTTGTAACCTGGACAAGAGTTGTTTCTGTGTAGTCGAGGGCGAGCCTGATTCAAAAGAAAATGGGAGGAGAATGGGAGGCCGTGTGACGAGAGAATTGTTATGTGTTTGAAGAGTTTTTGTAAAGGGGGGATGAGAGATGGGTAGTGGCTAAAAGGAGCAGTAGAGACAAGGGAGGAAGTTTTTAAGGGACATTTAGTAGCATGTTTGTATGCTCATGGGGTTGATCCATTGGAAAAGGGAGTAAATTGGGGACATGGGGGAGAAAGAGAGAGTTGCTGGAGTGATGTCCTTGAGTGGGCAAGAAAGGATGTGACCTAGTACCCAAGTTGAGGGATGACTTAAACAGCTATAGGAGGAAGGTGGGGACTGTGAGTACAGATGCTGGTAAGCCAGTAAATGGGGTGAGAGTTTAGGGCAATTCCTTTCTGGCCACATCAGTTTTCTTAGGAGAATAGGCACCAAGGTCAACTTCTAGAGTGAGGAAGGGAAAGCAGGTGTTGGAGGTTTTAAGAGCAATGAGAGATATAACATCACCAAGGAGAATGGGAGAGTGACTGAACGGAGGAAGGGAATGTAGTCAGATGGCCAGGCAGCAGGAAGGACAATGAGGGTTCATGGTCCGGAAATTACAGCGACACCTGTCAGTAGGGTTACGTTCATTTCTCCAGCCACATCCAAACTGCCCAGGTACAAACATGAGAAAGGCAAAGACTTGGATTTAACCAAAATGGTGATTTCCCCAAGCAAATGTGATGAAGTGAGAAAGGGGCAAAGGATCTGAGAAAATACATAAGGAAATGATTCTAACAATTGGCCATAGAATGTGTGCTCTGTAAGAAAAAGAGAGAGACCAAGATGGGGGAAAGAAGTTTACGATGGATTGAAGGTCCTAAGGAAGGAAGAGGATCAAAGAGCATGAGTGTCGGGTTATAAAAAGGATGAAGCTAGAAAGAGTCCCAGCAGTAGTAAGAGGGTGATGTGCATGAAATGGAGATAATGAGGGAATCAGTAAAATCATTGGTGATGAGAAGGCCCAGAGGATAAGCATGACAGTGAGTGGGAGAAGGATCATCAAAGGAACTAAGAGGCCAGAATGTCGGAGGGATCCACTGCTTGTACAGTGAAATCACCAGAAATGAATTCAGGAACAGAGATGGAGAGAATGAGTGGAGCAGAAAAGCATCAAGAAATGCAGGTGAGTGGTCCGGAGGTCAGTAATACCTGCAATGAGGAGCACTTATACCTCCAGGTCCAGGGATTGTAGGAGAAGCAGGAGAGGAATGAGTGTCCACGGGGGAGAGATGGCTTCGGTAGGAGCAAGAAGGGAAAGGAAGCATTGAGAGGAGGTTGATGGCATGGGGGCTTTGCTGAGGATGGGTGTGAATTCCAGAGGACCTGGTGGAAGTGTTTTGGGAGTAGGGAAGCAGTGGAAAGGGGACATAAGACATGATGTTACAAACAGGGATAAGGAGCAGGCAGAGGTGAGCCCTGCTGGACTCCAGGCTGATGGTGTGGGAGAGGGTTTGAGTGTGGTGAAGGATGGATGTCCAGGACTCTCTGTTGGTCTCTGTGGAAGGAGGCAAGGCACTCTGGGGGACATGGTCTTACTGTGAGAGCCTTACTATTTGGTGGATGGCAGGACCTATGGGATGGGAATTGCAACAGACTCAATCTTGACCCCTGGCAGGGGAAGAGCAGTCTTACTCTGAGCACGCAGAGCTCTCTTTTGGTCTCTCCTTGAGGAATAGTCACCTGAGAAAAGGGGCTCAAGAGCCAGAGAACTCTGCCTTCCCTACACTCTTGGGACCTCCTTTCCATAATGAGCCAGCCTCCATGTAGCACTCCCTGCCCAGATGCCCTACTGAGTATTAATGATCCTCACTTACCCATCTAGGTGATCATTGTATCTCTAGTTTCTAAGCACATTGACTGGCCTATAATAGATGCTCCCTTCAATACTTGCCAAATGAAGGAGTTCACGTTTGTTGAGCAATCCATGTGCTAGGTACTGTGACAAGCCCTGTACATGCATTTCCTCCTTTAATCCTCACAACAACCCAATGAGTTTGGTACAGTAGTTTATCCAATTCACGTCTGAGGAACCTGAAGCTTAGAGAGAGGCAGGACTTGCCCAAGGTCACCCAGCAAGGACATATGAAGCTAGATCTACCTCGCTCAAGCCCTGGCCTTTTAAATCACCACGTGCTGGGTTATCAGCTGACCAGGTTTGGAAGGACATCTACTTCCTAGAACCCATGTAAAGAAGCTCTGGGTCTGGACCAGGAGACCTTCACAAGCTCTTACCTCCCTCTCCTGTTAGACCTCACATCCAACCACCCATTTTATTTTGTTCTTTCTCTCAGATCCTCTATTGCTTTCCATCCATGATGATGTCAGAAATCTTTATTTTTTTTCCCACCATAGATGTGAAAAGCTGGCTTGTGATGTTTGGATTTCAGCTTAGCAACATAATTCCTGGCTTCCCAAGAGCCAAAATGTATTTCGTGCCTCCTCCCTACGAGTTGTCAGAGAGTCAAGCAAGTGAGAATGGACAGGTAAGCGGAGGTTCCTGCCGAGAATCTGAATGATTCTCATCATTACCTTTTGCAAACAGAATTGCATGGGAGCCAAGGGTATGTCAGCAGAGGAGGAGAGCACTGGAGCTGGGTATAAAAGGCACATAAAACATCGTGACTTTCCAGGAATGTGAATGTCAGTGGCGTCACATATTTCTTCCGAACCTCAATTATTACTTTAATTGTAGTATCATTATCTGTTCAGTATATACCCTTGAGTCACTCTTTGATTAACAACAGCACAGAGAAATCTAACAACAACCTACCATCTGCACTGCCTATGATATCATAACCTTTTGGTTTTTATGGGATGTAATAAAACTATGGTTTGCAGTTTCTGTCCCATTAAAGAACATTTTCATACCCCCACATAAAACCCCAGTGTTTCATGGCCCAGATGTATACAGATTGAGTGTTCAGAACCTAATTTGTGCTTGGTCTTTCAGTGATGACCAAAGGGTGGTCATTTTCAATTTGGGTGCAGCTGAGACCTTTGCCACAGTCGGACTGGAGGGGAGGGCATCAGTATTTAAATAATCCCAGCTACAGAACCGGTGGTCAGCACTCTAAAAGTCTGAAAGGTCTCAGCTGCTCTGAAAATTGTCCAGACTGTGTAACTAGAGAGAGACAAGGAGGGGCTGCTGGGTAATTGAGAACAGCGTTCTCTCAGTTCTGCCCTTTGGGGACCACTAGTGGATGAATAGCCATCATTTCTCTCATTTATCTAAGTGCCATTACCGCCCAAACATAGCCTCTTCCATTATCCCAGCCTGTCCCCCAACCACCAATTGAGACAAGTTATAATTTGTGAGTGGGGAACTCCAGGCCAAGGCGGTAACGGTGATGTCCTCCCTCTGCAGAACCAGGGCTAAAATCCAAAGCCAGTGACTCAGGCCACAGGGATAATCCCTCTGGCCCACAAAGCCAGAGTCCCCTAGCCTGCTGCTCCGCAAACATTAATATGCACACAAACCACCAAGGATGTTAAGATGCAGCTCCTGACTCGGTAGGTCTGGAGTGAGGTCTGAGATTCTGCTTTTCCACCAGGGTGGGCCCCGATGCTTCCTCTGCTGCTAGCCATACTTTGAGTAGCAAGGTCTTAACCCAAGGACGTTAATAAATATGCAGGGCATTGACCTCAAAGAAATCTAGGTCACAGCAGCGAGGTTCACAGCTGCTCAAACAAACACCCTGCCCTTCAGGTCAGGAGATTCCTGAGTCTGAAGTGTGCAAAGCAGCTGCCAAACCATCAGAGTGCAGACTGACTCTCTTTCTCCTCTGATGGAGAAACATAGGAAGTGTGTAGGCCTGGGCGCAGGTGCCAGCAGGGTGACAAATATCCTCACTGTGTCTTTAGATAGTGGCACAGTTACAAGTGGACAGGCCATACCCGTAGAGCACTGGGAATCCCCAGCCTGTCCTAGTGCCAAAAGGTAGGCCTATATTACCTCATATCATTACAGACATAAGACGAGTTCTCGCGGGGGACTCCACGCTTCTTGCTTTCTGACGCTTTTGCAATGAGCTTCCCAACCCATGCAAACAGTTGCCCAGCCTATTGTCTCAGCTTTCTGTGTTTTCTTGTGCCCATAGCTCATTACAGGGGTCCAGCAGACAACAGAGAGGCACAATCAGGCCTTCATGGCTCTTGAAGGACAGGTCATTTCTAAAAAGCTCCACGCCAACATCCGAGAGAAAGCAGGCCACTGGTTTGCCACCACCACGCCCATCATTGGCAAAGGTATCATGTTTGCCATCAAAGAAGGGCGGGTGACCACCGGCGTGTCCAGCATCGCCAGCGAGGACAGCCGCAAGGTGGCATCCGTGCTGAACAACGCCTACTACCTGGACAAGATGCACTACAGCATCGAGGGCAAGGACACCCACTACTTTGTGAAGATCGGCTCGGCCGACGGCGACCTGGTCACACTGGGCACCACCACCGGCCGCAAGGTGCTGGAGAGCGGGGTGAACGTGACCGTGTCACAGCCCACACTGCTGGTTAACGGCAGGACTCGAAGGTTCACCAACGTTGAGTTCCAGTACAACACGCTGCTACTCAGCATCCGCTATGGCCTCACCCCCGACACCCTGGACGAAGAGAAGGCCCGAGTCCTGGACCAGGCGAGACAAAGGGCCCTGGGCACTGCCTGGGCCAAGGAGCAGCAGAAAGCCAGGGACGGGAGAGAGGGGAGCCGCCTGTGGACGGAGGGGGAGAAGCAGCAGCTCCTGAGCACAGGACGTGTGCAAGGTTATGAGGGATATTACGTACTTCCCGTAGAGCAATACCCAGAGCTCGCAGACAGTAGCAGCAACATCCAGTTTTTAAGACAGAATGAGATGGGAAAGAGATAACAAAATAATCGGCTGCCATTCCTCGCCTGGATGGCTCAGCGGGAGTAACTGTTATCTCCTCTCCTAAGGAGATGAAGACCTAACAGGGCACTGAGGCCGGGCTGCTTTGGGTACCAGTGGCAAAAAAGCTCACATTTTTTGAGTTCAAATGCTACTGTCCAAGCAAGAAGTCCCACATCCTGAAGTAGACTAAAGCCTGGCTGAAAATTCTGAGGAAAACAAAACAAACGAATGAATGAACCAACACACAAAATGTTCCAAGTTCCCCTAAAAATATGACCCACTTGTTCTGGGTCTACACAGAAAAGAGACGCAAAGTGTCCAAAAGGAACAAAACAACAATAACAATAAAACCCACAAAACACAAAAAGCAAAACAAACACACTGACCGAAAAACAAAGACATGAAGACGAGAAGGCCTCATGTCCTATTACCTCACTCATTCACACGTGAGCGACGCAGACATCCATGGGGGCCAGCGTCACCGGACCAGCTGAGGAAAACCATTCAGACTGCTTATTGGACAAATACTACAGACGTTTTCGTTTAAAATACAGGTGCATTTAAAACACGACTTTGGGGGTGATTTGTGTGTAGCGACTGGGGAGGGGGGGTTACAAGTGAAAGAGTGAGCACTGGAAATACTTTTTAAAGAAAAAAAAAAAAACCACGAGAAAAAAAAAGGAAGTTCATCAAAAGTCAAAGCGAAATAATACCGTTCAGCACTTAACTCTCAGGTCCCAACTTAGTCTGGCCTGAGCTAATTTATTTGAGCGCAGAGTGTAAAAATTAATTCAAAATGGTGGCTATAATCACTACAGATAAATTTCATATTCTTTTGTCTTTGAAGATTCCATTGTGGACAGTAATACGCAGTTACAGGGTGTAGTCTGTTTAGATTCTGTAGTTTGTGGGTATCAGTTGCAGTAGAGGTGTGGCATTGTGACACTCTTTTGCTAACGGGCACCACTTCAGATCACCCTGTACATACATAGCCTCAAGGCACAATCACTGTTTCAGATTTAAAATTATTAGTGTGTTTGTTTGGTCCAGAAACTGAGACAATCACATGACAGTCACCACGAGGAGAGAAAATAAAAAAAATTTAAAAAAGAAAACCCACAAAAACGAAAAAAAAAAAAATGTTTTAAAAAAACAAAAAAAAATGTCTGATAAGAACTTTGGTACAGGAACTTTTTTGTAATATACATGTATGAATTGTTCATCGAGTTTTTATATTAATTTTAATTTGCTGCTAAGCAAAGACTAGGGACAGGCAAAGATAATTTATGGCAAAGTGTTTAAATGGTTTATACATAAATAAAGTCTCTAAAACTCCTGTGGACACTGGTCTTCTGTGGAAATGCTTTGAGGTGAGAAAACGGTAAACATTGCTGGAGAAAAGGGGAACTGCCGGGACGCACAGACTGAGCTGGTATTTCCAACTTTTGGAGGAGTTTTGCTGGTGGTATCTCAGTGTTCCCCAAACAACTCTAAATTGTAGAGTGATCTCTGCCTATACCGGTAGCCCCCTCTCAGGAGCAGAGGTAGAGAGGAGAGTCTGGGGTGGGACCTGTGGGCGGTGAGGACCCTCAGCCCACCCATTGCGTGGATGGGTCCCCGCAGCCCTCCTGAGACAGGCAGGCTTCTCCTTGCTGCCACATTCTAGGTCTGAGAGGTGGTGGCAGGAAACTGAGGGTAACATTGAAAGACGTGAGTGTATTTGTGTAGGAGTGTGTGTGTGTGTGTGTGTGTGTATTTTCTTCCAGACTAGGTCAATTTACCCCAAAACTTGCATACATAGGGCCACCCAAGTAAGGAGAGCACTTCTGATTTAGATGAATTTTTTCCCACCAATCCTACAGTTAGAATAACATCATTAACAGCTAATATTTATAGATGCTCACTACATGCCAAGAAAGTGTAAAGTGCCCTGCACACAGTACTTTTATTTAATCCTCTTTTTTCATTTGTTCAATAACACTTTATTGAGAGCTTGCCATGTGGCAGGTCCTGTGCTAAGTTCTGGGGAGTAAAGGAGGTGAATAAACATAAGCATGGGTCCTTGCCTCATGAAACTCACAGTCAGGGACACAGACAGACAATAGTCAAATAATTACACTAAGAAATAAAAATGACAGAGGTGTTGGTGCCAATTTATAAAGCCATGATGCACATACGGGGGATGTGGCTCAGACCAAGAATGTCACAGAAGTTGCTGAAGTCTGAAAGCTAAATAGGAGTTAACCAGGTGAACAGGGGGAAATGCATTCCAGATCCAGGGAGCAGTATATGCAAAGGACCTGTGGTGAGACAATCCATTAGGCTGGAACACAGAAGAGGCTGGCGGAGTTCAGAAGGTGCAAAGATGAAAGACTGCATTTTTAAAATTAAAACAAGAGGGAGTCAGTTTTAATTTCATAAACAAGTGTGCTGGATACAGTGTGGAGAACAGGCGGGGGAGCTGATGTGGTCGTGTGTGCAAGATGAAGGAAGAGGCTGGTGGCCACTGACCTGAGAAAAAGGTGCTTTGGACTATAGAGGAGGAAATGGAAGTAAATTGAGTGGACAGACTACAAGGATGAGCTTCTAGCAGGTAAGGAAACTGAGGCCAGTTATCCCCCATCTGGTAAGTGGTGGAATCAGATGCAAACCCAGCTCAGATTCCAAAACCTCTCCGGGAAGTCTGGGCGGCACATCCACCTGAGACCCTCCCGAGTGTTCTGGTCACCACTGCCGCCCAGGCTGGGTGGTTTCCCCAGGTGGGAGGAAAGGGAGCGGAGGGGGGGAGGGCACAGCCAGCATCTTTACACTGGGATCAGGCCTCACGGCCCCGTCAGCATTACCCACAGAGCAAGCTGTGATTTAGTAAAGCAAACCAGAGAACAAAACTGTTCCGAGGAGCATCCTTCTCAGAAGCACGGGTGAACACCCTCATTTCCCCAAGTACAGTGAGTTTGGGCTGTTTCCCAGCAGGAGACAGGTCCTCCTGTGTGCTCTTGTCCAGCTGCCACCTGCCTTGTTTAATGCAACTGGTGTCAAATCACTTGGAGAGATGCCCACAGAATAGCCTGCAGCTTGAAGCCTCGCTTGGTGGGAGCTACAAGGGGACTAACCACTGTGTTGTGTCTCTTTGGGGTGGATGCAGCGAGTGGAGCCAAGAACGCAGGGAGTTGATCTCCGGCAAGAAGCCAGTAAGAGCCCTCCCCGCCCAGAGCGGGACCTGGGGCCTCTCTCCAACATCACTCCTCCCGCACCCTACCCCACCCAGGAGAAAGGGCCAACACCTAGGGAGAAGGTTTTAAGGAGAAGTCTAACCAAGGCTTACCTTCAGGGGTCCTCTGATGGGCCCGAGTCAGGGCTTTCCAGGAAAGTTCTGATCCACCATGCCCACACCCGAGCCCCACCTTCCAACCGGAGGTAGCTGGGCAGCCAGAACCCTCCCTCCAATGGCCAGAACTCGCACTTTGGCTGTGAGGCAGCCCTTTAAACGTCAGGCTGTTCTAGCTGGGGTTTCTTCCCAGAGACTGACTTCACCTATCCGGAAAGCCTCACCTCCCAAACCATTGCGTCCTCCTGGTAAATGGTGGGTTTGCATTTGGCCACAAGGTGGCAGCCTTTCCCGTAAAATCTGCCTGGACTTGGCTTGGGTGTCCTAGACTGTTATAGGGAAGGTGTTAGGCAGCTAGAGGCTGAGAAGAAAGCGTCTGCCAGGAGAGCCAATTCCAGTGACAGGGAAAGTGATCTCCTTATACTTATGCATTCATAGAAACCTTCCCCCAAATGAACTGATGTCATTTGAACTTCACAGCCCCTTGGTGAAACAGGAGAAGATGAGAAACTGAAGCGTAGAGAGGGGACGTGACCAGGTGAAGTCACAGAACAGACCAGGCCCCTCCTAGGTGGCTGTTAATTCCGTTCCCGATCTCAGCCGGCTATCCTATTATTTCCATTCCCAGGCTACGCCCTCGACAACCCTTTACCTTAGTGTTATCTGAGCCGAATGCATGCAGATTTTACTCAAAGCAAGGCAAGAGTCACCAGCCTGAAGGAATTGACCCCATTGTAAGCCAACCACAGGAACATGGAGTAGAGAGGAGACGAAGATGAACACAGGCTGGCTCTGTCCCCAGGTTGCATGACAATATGGATCGGGAGACTGGAGATGGTAAGTGATAGATAGAACCCCAACCCAAAGCAAAAACTGGGAAGTCCAATCGCATGACTGACTTTGGACATGGTTGGATCCAGGGTTCAGAAAACATCTTTGCTTCACCTGCTGTTCCACTTCCCTTGGGATGTGGCTTTACTCCCAGGTGGGCTTTCTCCAGGTGATTACCAGCAGCCCCAAACCTACCTCCTTGTGGCACCCATGGATATGGCAACTCACAAAAGACCTTTGGTTTGGCCCAAATCCCATCAGACCTTTCAGGGCCATAAGGAGAAGGAAGGGGTGGTTCCCCAAGGAAGATACCTGCCCAGACAAAAACGTATTCGGTGCTGATATACTAGCCACAGAAATCAAAATTGTGCATTTGTCCACTCTGTCAACAAATCATGCTGGTAGACAAAGCCCGGTGCCCGGGACCCAAGCATGAATGAAACAGCCATCCGGGAGCCGTCTAGTGGGGAATGCCAACGAGCACATACACAGCAGCAATACACCAAGACATGCTGGGAGGAGAACTAGGTAGGGAGTGAGGGGAACACAAGGCAGGGTGGACAAGAAGTTACTTCAGCTTTGATGGGGATTTAGAAGGGAGGACACAGACATGTAAACAAATAGTGCATTGGGAAGGTCTAGGTTGAACCTTCATTGCTAAAAAGGCATCCAGGCCCTGAGGCTTCCCACCCAGGTTCCTTCCCAACCCCTGAGTACACCATAGGCCTGGCCCTTCCTTGGGGAAGGCAGGAGCCTCATTCCAACACCAGCCTGGAGAACCTGTCTCTGGGCAGAACTGTGGGTGGGGGACTGGATGTCCCCTGTTCCTTCACTCTGGGTCCACGCTCTCTCCCTCTCTCCATATGTGGGAAGCAGGACTTGCCCTCACTGTCAGGCATGTTCCGTCAGCAGAGATGGTTCTGCCCACCACACCAGCCTATGTGCTGGTATAGGGTTTCCCACTCTGGGCACTGAATATTTGGGGTCAGGTGGCTCTGTCGTGGGGGCTGTCCTGTGCATTCATTTAATAGCATCCGTGGCATCTGCCCACTTGATGCCAGCCGCATCCCCAGCATAGCTGTGACAAGCTAAAGTGTCTGCAGACCTTGCCAAATGTCTTCTGGGGAGGGAACATTGCCCTCAGTTTAGAACCACTGTTCCGTGAAGGGAGCTGCCTGGTGCAAGTTCGCACCGCTCCCCAGGGGAAGCCCACATCCAGTGACCGGTCCATAGATTCAGGGGCACAAACGCCTGGCTGCTTGGCTGGGTGAGTGACACATAATATTATCGCAGTCCTGCCTCCCTCCCTGCTTCCCAGGTGTTGTTCTGACACGCTCCCTAAGGAATGCCCAGAGTCTTCTTCCCGGAAACCTCAAACTGAAACACCCTCCCCGTCTCCCTCTAAAGAGGGAAGGTGCACAGGGCGATGGAAGCTGGGCATTGTGGTGCAGGGACTACAGCCCAGGAGGCCCGACAACCCACCCCTGTGTGGGTCTCTCCAGTGGGGTGTGTAGGTGGGTGGTGAGAGGCTGGGGACCCACGAGGTGCTTCCTCAGGAGAGGGATAACACGGCGTGTTTGTGGGTGGTAGCTGCTGTTTTCCAGGCAGGCATCCCTGCTGAAGGGCACCGCAAGGGGAGGAAGACAAAAGAATGTCACGCGCTTTGTGGATGTAGCAACACAGAGGACCTCTGCGGCCTTAGCCACCTGCTCTGTTGGCGACACCAGATCTGAGCAGGCAGATACACACCACCCTCCTCCCTACCTCCAGGTGCAAAACACAAGCCTCCCAAACACACAGCCCACATTGCAGGTCCTGGATTTTCCGTGGAGATAGGAAGCACTCAGCCCGGTTCACATTTCCTGCAGGCTGAAGAAGCGGGCCCCTAGCACCTGTCCATGCCGTCTGCATAACCCTTCAGTGTTCACGGAGCACGTTCGTTCATTCAGCCCTCAAAGCTTCACTGGGCTTGCTGTCACCATCCGGCTGGCTCGGAAGGTCCATTTGTGATGCGTTCCCCACTCACTCTTCACCAGGGGGTACCTGTGAAGCACTGGAAGAAGGGAGTTCCTGGGCCCCCTGTGGATAGGATGGCTCTACTAAACAAACGCCAGGCCGCGGACTGTGTCCATGGCAGTGGTTCCAAGTGTTGGCAGAATGCGCTTGCCACCTCCCCCAGTCATTTCCTTGCCCAATCTAGGCGCTTGCTGATAGCACACCTGTGAACCTTGCCCCCCGCATGGGGGCAACCATGTTACTTGTTAACTTGCTGATTGGAAATTAATTTCTCTTCTGAGACTCTGGAGCTCAGCATGAGTCTATGGAGGGGAAGGGCTTCCTGATCCTCGTACCCTCAGAAAACAGTAACACCAACCTCCATCAAGGTTAATCTAGAACTTCACCAAGCACTCAGTTGCAAGATCTCATGTGTGGGTAGAATCTTCTATATTCCCAGGGCTGGGGGGTGGTTGGTTGTGTCACAGCAGCTACTCTGCAGCCTGGATTTCAATGTCAGGCAGGTCTGAGCACCCAGGGTTACTTACCTTTTGAGGCTGGAATGAGTTGTGGACATGGGAAGTGCCACCTCAGACGCAGGAGACGGAGGCCAGGGAAGGGATTCCACTTGCCCACGATCCCTGTACACCAGGCAGGGGCAAGTCTTCAGCCTTCCAGGCAATTTTGGTCCTTAAGCTGGACAATGGGGTGGACGTCAGAGGGGCTGTGTGCCACCCGCAGCTGAGCTTTTGCAGGGACATCCAGAGAGCTGTCCAGGAAGGTGAAATGAGAGTGTCTCCATCCTTCTTGTTCTGGATCAGGCCAGAAATTGTGACCCTGGTCACATCCAAGTTCAGATGTCTTTTCCCTTATTTGGAACACAGTGGGCAAATTTCTCCTCTTTCTTTTAGTTTGTTTGTTTTCTGTGCTTTCACTATACAAATGTTAACCTATATGGAACACACTTGAAGCTCAGGTCATATGAGTCCCCCAGAGGGAGATGGCTGTTTGCTGGGCTTCTTGGTTATAAAGCTGCTCAAAGCCTGATCTCAGAAATTCATAGGCAGGAACTCAATAGATCATGTTTGGCAATTCTGTGCACATCTTTAGACAACCTGGTATTACAGTTCGGCCAATGTTTACTGCGGTGTGTTCCATGACAGACGCCATGCTACCTGAAATGCTGGGCATTGAACAAAATATAAAATACAGTACCATTTTTTGTTCTTATTTACCGGTTGTCAACATTTTCGCCACCTTTGCATTCTCTCCCTCCCTGCCTCTGAAATGCCCAAATGGTTGCTGAACAATTTGAAAGTAAGTTGTGTGACACTTCACTCCGAAATGCTTCAGCTTATACCTTCTAAGAACAGGACTAATCTCCTGCATAACTATAATACCGCTGTCCCTCCCGAGATGTGTAACACTGACACAATAATTCTGTCTTCAACGTATTCCATAGTCACAAGTCCCCTGTTGTCCCAGGAATGATTTTTTGGAGGTTTTTGTTTTTTTTTTTAAAGTATCCAGGATATACTCACGAATCAGACATTATTTTTAGCTCTGTAAAGAAAGATACAGAGTTCTCAAATAAAGACTTTGAGAAAGATCCATTACACTCAAACTAAAAGAAAAAATGATTCCATAAAAGCCCGTTGGATACTGCATAATTCTCATTCCTCACCACAGATGGGCAAATTATTTCTTAGAGGGGCATATGGGCTCCTAATTATTCCAACAGATTAATGCCATCTGTTCCCTACGAGGAGGAAAACTGGTTTTAAAAAGGTGGTGTCCGGGAGTCTTAGGTCCTGATCGGGGTATGGCCGCCATCCTCTAACACGTGCCCAGGGCAATCTGTGCTGGGCCTGTTTTAGGCACTGCAGAGGTGGGAGAAATAAAAACAACAACAACCCTGACCTCACAGGGTGTAAAGTCTAGTTGGGGGAGAAAAACAAAACAAAGCAGAGAAAAGTAAAGTGATGAAATTAGATTGCCAAAAGTTAAGGTAGAGGGAAGGACACACGATCGGACTTTGAACGGTGAGGGAAGAAGTCACATCTAACGTGGAAGCTGAAGAAGAAGAATCCACAAGCTGAAGACAGGGAGCCAGCCTGTGTGAAGAGTCCAATGTGTGCAAATGCCCGACACAAGCCCAGCTGTGCAGTATGAGGGGATAAAGGCATGAAACTGACACTGGAAAGGTGGCCCACGGCCAGCCCACGCTGGCCCTTATAACACAAGGTAAGGTGCTTGAACTTAATCCTAAACCCAGGGAAGCACCATGAAGGGGTATACCATGATCAGATACCCTGCTATATCGTGTAGAATGAGGGGGCAAGTAGAAGCCCGGTTGGGAGGCAGTACTTGTACAGGTGCTACATCCAACAAGCGGAAGTAGAGATGGAGAGATGGGAACCAGTACATATTCTGTAAACAGGATCCAAGGCTCTCGTAGATGGGATGTAAGGACAAAGGAGAAATCTAGGACGACACCCTGGTCTCTGTAATTAAAATGATGTTTTAGTTACAGAGGTAGGTAAACTAAAACCTGAGGGCCAGTGGCCTGTTTTGTAAATAAAGTTTTATTGGCACACAAACACGCCCATTTGTTTATTTATCATCTCTGGCTGCTTTCAGCTACCGTGAATGAGGTGTGTAGTTTCGACAGAAACAATATGGCCTGCAAAGCTGAAGATATTTATTATCTATTTCTTCACAGAAGTTTTCCAACCCCTGTTTTAGACATTGCACTCCAGAGATGCCTCAGGAAGGAAAAGGATAGTTTGGTGAAATAAGTTTGGGCAATTCTGTATTCTATTTTGTTTTCTTGGCTACGCACCATGGGTGTAGGTACAGTGGAAGCCCTGAGAAGTCCCAAAGTAAAGAAATCTCTTTACTTTTTTAAAGCCAGCACTTCCCAAGTGCATTTGCTTTCAGACCATTTTCTGAGGAATGCGCCTATGCACACATGCTTTAGAAAGAAGGTATGAAGGAGGGGTAAAGGTTGGCAAAAATACACGTTATGAGATAAGTTACGACACATTAAAATGAGAAGAATCAGGCAAAAGGGCTTAGGTCAAAAAGATGGACGTGCCCTGTGGGAGGCCTGAAGACAGAGCCCTCAGTTTCCTGCCTGGATACCTGCAGGGAATAAGAAAGAAGGCGGGGGGGAAGTGCAGGCGCACCAATAGGACAAGACGCTGGCCTGAGGAAAGGGGAGAATTCCAGCTTAGACACGTTGCGTTTTGTTGGCTCTGAGGAAGCAATGGCTTTCTGCTTCCAAGAAGATAGAATAGGTATATTTCCCTTATCCCTCCCACTAAGAACTTGGGACGTATAGATCAAACAAACGTAGGGAGAGTCTGAAAGTGCAGAAAAGGCAGATGGCTAGGGACCTCCTGACCTGAGGAATGACATGCTGACGGGATGGAGTTGCCCGGATTTTCTTTTTGCTTCACATATCCCAGATTGAGTGCTGGAGAAACAGAAAACCCAGGAACGTGACTGGGTCCAAACAAACAAAAAAAATGTCCAAAAAGCCTGCTCTCTCTAGTCAAAGGACCAGGAAAGGGGAAGACTAGCAAACAGAAAAACTTTTAGACAATAACCACCTTGCTCTAGCTAAATACCACAGGAAAAACTGTGGCCCCATTTTCACCCACACCAGCGGTAGGGACCCTAAACTTCCATCCTCAAGAGGATGCGATCAGGCAGTTGCTTCAACACTCCCCTGGGATGGTGTCAGAGAAGGGCAATGGGGACCCTGTCCCCCACCCCTCGCCGGGGGTCACTAAGGCCAAGTGGGAACTCAGACTTCTACCTCTACCTGGAAGTAATGAGGTGCTGTCCTCATGCCCCCCACTCCCCTATTGGAACGGTATCAGAGAAAGCCAGCTAAAACTAGTTTATATAAGATCCAGAGTCTCACAATGTGATATAAAAACGTTCAGGTTTCAGTCAAAAGTCCTTCGTCATACCAAGAACTAGGAAGAGCTCAAATCGAATGAAAAAAAGACAATCAATAGATGCCAACATAAAAATGACAGATGTTAGAATTATTCAATGTAGATTTTAAAGCAGTCATGATAAAAATGCTTCCATAAGCAATCATCAACACACTTGACACAAATGAAAAAAAAAAACAGAAAGCCTCAGCGAAGAAATAAATGACATGAGGGAGAACCAAATGGAAATGCTAAAACTGAAAAATGTAACAACTGAAAAGAATAGCTCAGTGGATGGGTTCAAGAGCAGAATGGAGAGGAAAGAGTCAGTCAGCTGGGAGAACAATAGAAATGACCTAATCTGAACAACAGAGAAAATAGAGTGAAAGAAAAAAAGGAACAGAGGGCCCCAGAGACCAGAGGGACTATAATAAAAGATAGGAGTGCCAGAAATAGAGGAGAAAAGCGGTGGGACTCTAAAAGTTCCTAGAAATAATGGCTGAAAACTTCCTAGCTTTGACAGGAGTCATCAAACTACAGACTGAAGTAGCTGAGTATACTCCAAACAAGATAAACCTAAGAAGCCCACACCAAAACACATAATTAAACTTCTTTGTTTAAGATGGTCTACAATCTTTTATTTATTTATTTTTTATTAAATTCCCTGGGGTGACATTGGTTAATAAAATTATATGGGTTTCAAATTGTACAATTCTACATCCTCTGTATATGCATTGTCTCTTCATCACATACTTAAACATCTGAAAACTAAAGACAGAGTGAGCAGAGTATCCAACCTTTACTACGCTGTCTTAGAACTTTCCAGATTACCGCAGCTGAGTAACCAGGACTGGGGAGTAGGGACTGTTCAGCCTGGATCAGTGCTGGAAACCACATGTTTAGGATCAGAGAACCTTGCAAGATTTTAAGGTGACCACCTCCTAGCTTGGATCCCCAAATGGAAACGACCTCCTGTGGTATTTCAGTGGAATGGAAACAGCAGGGCCCTTTGGGTCTGGTGAGCATGGTAAATGGTCAGCACCTTACTGCATGCTGCTCCCTTAGCCTGCAAAGCACGTCCTTTGCCTCTTCACATCACCGGCAACTTCCGGTGTCTGCTTAAATGTCACTTTCTCAGAAAGGCCTTCTTCTCTGACCCTATCTAGGGCAGATTTTCTACCAAGTCCAAGCCTATGAAACATTGTCAAAGCACTCTATTTCCTTCTTGTTATCAACCACAACGGGCTGTTATTTATTCATTTATTGACTTGTATATTGTGTATCTCCTCTACTAAACTGTAAGCCTCGTGACCAGAAACATGCCAGTGTCCTAGCGTTTGACCCATTGTCTGGCACACAAGTTGCAGACAAGGTTCTTGTGGAATAAACGAATAAAGAGCTGAGAAGGGAAGGGATCCACCTTTGAAAAAAACGCCTGTGTTTCAGGAGCTAAGCTAGCACGTCATTTACATCATCTTATTTCGTTGTCACACATCGACACAGAGGTGGGTATTGTTGCTCTATGTGACAGCTGAGGAAACAGGCTCAAAGAGGTGCAGTCTTTTGCTCAAACTCACACATCAACCAAGATGCAGAGCCAAGTTTCGTGCACAGATTTTTTTTTCCTGCCCATGTATTTTTCAGTACTCCACCCAGCTACCCTGTTGAAGCAACTTAGCTGGGTTTAAGCCCCAAGCCTACACCTTGCTTCCTAGAATCTTGTAAAACTCACTCAGATTGCTCATCTAAAATTCTGAGAACGAGATGTCAGCCGGGATCAGTGGACAGGTAAAGAGCCTTTTATTCCACCAGTGTCTAAGCAGTTGGGCTGGAGTTTAATTTAAGCGCCTGGGTACCATGGCGATGCAAGCTTTATAAATCTCTATAAATACCCTTAGACAGGCTTCTTTCAGCCAGCCTGCTGGTGACTGCACCCCACCCCCATTCCCACCAGGGGTCTTCTTCTGCTGTTGGGGTGGGAATGGAGGAAAGCACTGCTTTGCAGGAACTCCCTCCCTCTGCTCACACGCTTTCTTTCACCTCTCCCCACCCCCACCCTTGAAACTGAGATTTCATCTCCACCTCCTCTTTCAGTGCATAATTCATTTCCTCATTGGTGAAAGACACAATAGCTCCCGGTCCTCAGTACCCAGAGGACTTTTGGTTGGGAGAGTGGAAACCTCTCCTACCAGCCCCAGGATTGCCTCCTATCCCGGAGAAATTCAGTTCATTTAATGAATTGAACCAGCAAGAAAAAGGGGGGTGGGGTGGGGAGTGGAGGGAGAGCAGGCAGCACCGGGAGAAAGGTGCCCCTTCTTTCATGGAGACAGCTCCGCCTGTTAAATGCCCTGATAGCTAACCTCCAGGTGGGTCTGGGTGACAGCACTGGTGGAGGTCAAAACTCAGGTTGATCTATTATCAGCTTAGAATTCAGAACACCCACTTCAACTCTGCCCTTTCCTTGTAAACACAGCTATGACTTCAGCTATGCCCCCTCCCACCTCCAGCCACACCAGATAAATATGCAATCCAAATGGAAGTCCAAGTTCAAGACTAGTCTCCTGGCTGCTCTTCCACCCACGTCCAACCAGACTGTTAGTGCCCCAAAGTTCCTCCTTTGTTGGCAAGGTAGAGGCCACGCTGCTGTGAATTCAGAAGTAAAACCCACTGGGAGTTCAGTTGGAATCTTGGCTGTATTACTTACGACGTGACCATAGGAAAGTCACTTCATCTCTGAGTCTAGGTTACACATCTGTAAAATGGGACTAATAAGAACTAGGGCAATGCTAGACTTA
This sequence comes from Rhinolophus ferrumequinum, assembly GCF_004115265.2. Taxonomy (NCBI): domain Eukaryota; kingdom Metazoa; phylum Chordata; class Mammalia; order Chiroptera; family Rhinolophidae; genus Rhinolophus; species Rhinolophus ferrumequinum. Next base: position 35,411,004 of record NC_046307.1, read on the forward strand.
TCCATAGAAACTCCATCTCCCTATTTGTAAAAGAAGTAGGCAATGCTAGACTTATTTTATTTTCAAGCACTGAAGACCCAGAGATAAATAAGAAACCGTCTCTTCTGCCTCATCTCTCATACTGCTAAGGTTTCTTCCACCCTAATTTTCCCAGGCTTAGGACATGTTTTCCCATCATTGGGAAAAAAAAAAAAATCAGTCCATGAGTCCAGTTAAGAACTTCATCTAGTGCATGACTAAAGAAAGGGGACATTATCGGCTCAGCCATAGAAACGTAACTGCATTCCCTGGGACGTGTGGGAGGGATAGCATGAGGTAGGGCGGTACAGTTATGGAGTCGGAAGAAAATTCTCGGCAGAGGTTTCCATAGCCTCCACTTCCTTGAAGAATGCAGAAGCTAACCGGAAACTATTGCTGACCTATCTGTTCCTTTTTTTTTTTTTTTTTTTAAGCTGAATTTCTCTTCCTTCCCATCTTCGTGAAATACATTACCCTGATGCTCTGAAATTCTCTGAATCACATTTGTGGAAACTGGCCTTCCTTTGTTGTTGAGTGGGGGAAAGGATTTAAGTGGACTTCTTTTATAAAAACAAGACAATGTATCCCCGGCACAGGTGTCTCCAGTGAGCTGACTGGATATGAAAGCAAATGAAGAAAGGCTTGGCTTGTGGTCACTTCTGCTCGGCCCCCAGGCCGGCCATCCTGTCTCCTCCAGCTCCACTCACGGGCAGCCAGACGTAGCCCCAGGAGAAAGGCCGGGAAAGGCTGGGCCTCTTGCCTTCAGTTCAGATTCCTGCAGTTCAGTCACCTGTAGAGTAACGTCCAATTCACTCTGTCACGTGGCTCAGCCAGTTTTACCTTTAGTCCCTTTCAGGTTTGTCCTCAGCCTTGAAGAATGCCTGGGGATGATTCACCCGCCATCACCTGGGGCAGGCAGTCATCTGTTTTATTACCTCACCCTGCTTGCAGCTCCTGGGAGATAACCTGGGATTCTTTTGTTTCGGGGGGTGTGTTGGGGCGGGGGAGATGGAGGGAAGTACTGTGGACAAACAGACCAAGGCTTTAGAGAGCCAATTCCTGCTATGGTCTCACTTTCCTACTCCCCAGTTGAGGTCTAAAGGTCTGAAGGAACAGCCATTTGGTAAATGCCAGGGCTTCGGCACCTGGGCTAAAAAAGAAAGTCGGATTTGGCAGTGTAGAAGGTGTTTTCCCTTCACGACCAACACCAGCCAGTGAGAAGGGCTTGGTTGCCAAGCAAGACTAAAACAAACCCAGTAATTAGGATTATCACAAGCAACCGTGCACAATTTTCAGGAAGAGGAAAGGCATGGGCTTGTGTTTGGAACAGAAAAGACTTCATCGGTTCACATGTCGCAGGGGAATGCTTGCTGCCAGGCAGTCATGCTCCAGATGTACCACAGTGAGGGCGCTGGGTGATGGCTGCCTGCGGAGTGCCAAGCCCTCTACACTCCTCACTTCCTACTTAGCTCTTTCAACAAGCCTACTGAGTCTGTATTAGTCACAATGTCTTCCAGACCGAAGACTGAGACTTTGTTTAAGCAAGTTCCTCAAGGTCAAAAGGCTAGAAAATAGGGTGGATTAGGGACCCAAACAGACTGATTCCTGAGCAAAATATTATTCAAGGACCTGCTATAATTAAAAAACGAAAGAGAGAGAGAGAGAGAAAGAGAAAGTATAGGTCAGTATTTGAAAGCACAAGTGCAGGAGTAGGACAGACCTGGGTTCACTGATTAGCTCTGTGTCCCTGAGCAACAGAACAACATCTTGGAGCCTCAGTTTTCTCATCAGTGAAATGGATATAATGAGTAGTATTCCCTACTCCAGAGGGTTGTTGTGAGAATTAAATGAGATCATGTGTGTGAAGCACCTAGCACCATGTTGGTTTTACTAATCCATAGTGGGAGACTATTGATTTTTCTATAGTGAAGGCTTGGCCCAAGCAGAGCAAGTGTCAAGGGCTGTGGCAATGCCCCATGAAAGGATGGGGAACTCCTACTTTTCGGTGTTGGTGGTCAGTCGAAGGCCGTTTCTGGACTTTCGTGCATGGCATCCATGGAATGAAAGAGGGGAGGAAGGGCCAAATGCTGAGCCCATACATTGAGACCACAAACATGGGATTCCCACCCTTGCTCAGCACACCTGGGCCCACCCAGTACAGGATGCTGGCTTGTCAGGGAGATTGTGGGATTCAGCCAAGAGGATACACGGCACTGGGCCTCATTCCTCCAGCCCAGCTTCCTGACACGTATCCAGGGCAAAAAATGGCCAACCACACACTTAGGAAACAGACACGTCCGTTGATCCTCAACTCAGTCGTGCTACTTTCTTTTTTGCATTTAATTACACATTCTTCATTTCTCAAGAAATATTGTGTCGGATTTTTGAATTTCTTCTACTTTTTTTCAAGATGGAATTTTGCTTTGCTTTCTTTACTTCTCTTCATAACACCCTCCCTCAAAACCCATAACATACCTACCTCAAGGATATCGCAGGAAAGAACGCCTGTGAAACTGCTAGCCCACAGCCTGGGACAAGGTAAGTATTCAATTTAGCTAAAAACAACAACATCATTACTATTACTTTTACAAAGTGCGCACCCTGACACCCTCTGGAAGACCTCCCGGGAGGGGCTTCATAGCACTCCTAATTTTATGGACCCCTAGGAGAGCCTGCTACATTTGCAAATACGGGGTGGGGTGGGGGATGGGTGGACCAACGTGGGGAGAAGAATGGACTAAGAGGGAGACAGATGGTGCGTGTGTTGGGGGAAGGGATCAAAGATTCTGGAAAACTTATGTTCCCCGATTTACAAGAATGTTTCTATTTAACCACTTCTTGCCTGACTCCTAATTCTACATAACAGAGAAGCGGGGAGTTGTAAGATCTGGGGCACCTGTGCCAAGAGCCTGGACACGCGGGGTGGAGAAAGCCAGGAGCGTTGGGAAACAGAGGCAGAGCGGGTCCTGCTTTAGCGTCCTGGGGCTGCAGTCTGGGTCCGGGACCCAGGTAACGGGAGGTCTCCCCTTGCCCTGACAGGGGCAGCGAAGGGGCGGGGGGCCGGCGGTTCGGACTGTCCCACGAGGGGGCGCGTCGCGGGCCCTAGGACCCGCCCTCGCGGCGCTGGGCGTGGGGAGGAGACCTGGAAACCCAGGCGCCCGGCGCTCCGCCTCCCGTTTCCGGGGCAGCGCGTTACCTGTACCGCCCTAGCCGCACCTGGCGGAGGCAGAAGTCGCAAACCGTGCGAGCGCAGAACGCGGAGCCGAGAGGAGAAGCCGCACGGGGCTGCGGGGAGGGAGAGGCGGCGGCGGCGAGCGGCGTGGAGGGCGCAGCGCGCCGCGCGGCGGAGGAGGGCAGGCGGCCGCTGCGCTCGGCTCCTTCTGCCCCGCCGGCCCGGCGCGCACCCGGGCCCGCACCGCGCGGCTGCGGGCGCACATGGCCGCGTGAGAGGCCGGCGGCCGGAGGAGCGGGCGGCGCCGGGCTGGGGCCGTGGGATCTCAGGGCCGCATGGACAGCCGCGCCACCCGGGCCAGCCCTCGCTAGGGCCCCCAATCCGCGGACGCCCCCCCCCCCATTATGGTGCCTCGGCGGCCGCCCGGGCCGGGTACAGCCAGCCGGAGCCGCTGAGCCTGGGGCCCCCGCGGCTGCCGGGAGCTGCATGGGGGAGCGCGGGCCGCACTTAGGAAGATGCCCCGGCCGGAGCTGCCCCTGCCGGAGGGCTGGGAGGAGGCGCGCGACTTCGACGGCAAGGTCTACTACATAGACCACACGAGCCGCACCACCAGCTGGATCGACCCGCGGGACAGGTAGGACCCCAGGCGGCCCCCACCCCCCAACCCGGGCCCCCTTCTGTCCCAGGGACCACCAGCCGGGACTGGGCAGGGGATGAGGGAGAGCTCTTCCAGCCTCTTGTGCTTTCTTCAGTTTGTCCCCCCCCGCCTCCGCCGCCCCATCCCCTTCTGGAGCGCTGCTCCTGTCCCTGTGAGCTGCTGGGAGGAGGGGACGGCCAGTGAGTTGTCCCAAGCTGCCCCCTCTGCCATCCCTGGATGGAGGACTTAGGCCCCAGCCGGCACCTGCCCAGAGTTTTGACCTTAAGCTCTAGCCCCGCCCCCCGCCCCCTTTAGAAAGAGTAGTCGGCCGGGGGCGCGGGGAGCGACCTAGCGGAGTGATGCTGGGGCTTCCCGGGGGAGGCTTTCCCCAGCAACCCCAGGGGAGAGCGGCGAGGGGGGATGCGGAAGCATCTGGTTTAGAGGGGGTGGTAGGACCCCAGGATTCAGTGGGAGACTGCTGGAGGAAGGACACTACGCGGAGGGAAAGGCTGCCTGGAGTGTGATTTTTGACAGGTGACTTGGAGGCTCTGAGAAGAGTACTGGAGCAGCCGAGGTGGGGTGGGGAGAGGCCTGGAGGCGGGAGTGGGAAGGAAAGGAAGGAGCTAGGGAGGGCTGATGGAGAGACTGGTTCCCCAAGAATCCCACAGCAACTTGGAAGCTGTTAGGGTGTCGATGGGGTGAGAGGCCTCTGGCAAAGCCCAGCCCATCGCCTCTTTCTCCTGCCTTTCTTCCCCCGGGGACCGGGCTCCTCAGTTCTGCACCAGCACGCTCTGACCTTGATGGCCACCACGCCGGCTGTAGCACGGGATTTTTATTCATTTTTTTGCTGAGGCAGGTGGAGTCTGAGATGGCTGGTGTGGCTCTTAGCTTCCAGACTTTCTCCGGGTTTCCACTGGTTGGGATTTCTTTGCACACACGCACTTCCTCCCCGTGTATGTGTGCGGGGGAAGGGAGGACCACCTTCTGGGGTAGCTTTGTTGTCCTTTGCCCCTGCGGTCTGTGGTCAGAGTGGCTTAGGAATGTGACATTTTCACCTGGTCATTGTGACCTTGGGTGTCAGGTGACTGTAAAGCAATGGAGGTGAATTTTTTGGACCCTTCATCTTGCAGGAGTTGGGATGGAGGTCCCACAAGTCCAGAATGGGTGTGTAGCAAGGGGAGGGGTGAGAAACAGAAAAGCGAAAGATGTGAATTGAGATTTCCAGTAGTTTCTGTAAGCGTTTAAATTCGTTCAACATTTACTGGGTTCCTCTATGCTCAGAACCATGATGACTGTCTCATTAAAGTAAATCTGGAAGAGAACATTTCAATGCTAGAAAGCGTCCCTCAGGCAAGCTGCCTTTACCTCTGAGCCTCAGTTTCCCTATTTGTGAGACTAATGGTTAGCTTGGAAGGGGAGGCGTAAAAGTGGAACTTTTAAAAGCGGGGAAGGACGTAGAAGATCTGAGTCCGACTCCTGTTTTCAAACAATAGAAGACTTGAGGCCCGGAGGTGTGATTTGCTGGTTTTGATCCTTCCACTGCCCTGCCATATGCCAGCTCCGAAGGTCTAACCTAACGTGTTCTGACTCACTCGCCTTCGCCACCTACCTCGGGGTCAGTTGTCCCAGGGACTCTGTTACTGTGTGGGTGAACGGGGCAGCCCATCGTCCTCTCCTAGAACAGATACAAGTTCAAGCTTCTGTGTCCTCCCCCAGTTTAGCTTCCTGAGGAAGAAGTGCTGGCAGCAGCAGGACGTCAGAGGTGGACAGCCTCATACCTGCGCTGCGGAGCACCCCAGGTCATGCATCTGCGGACTTTTCTGGGGCTCTGAGAGGATAACACAGCTGCCAAAAGCTTGTCAAACAACAGTGATTCTTTACCCTTGGAAGAGGGGCCAGCAGTATAGCTTCCATGGAAAACCGACTGGGCTAGAGCATAATTTCCCAAATTTTAGTATTACGGGAATCATCTTCATTACTTTTTGCCACATCCACCTATGCTATTGCTTACGTGACACTTGATTTTAAATCAACTCAATTAGAAATTTTTTTACCACTTTCACAAATGGAAAGCTAGCAATATCTGTTGCCATAAATAGAAAGGATCCTTAAAACTACAGTGGAGGAAATAAAACAACCCAGTGCCATTATATTTTAGCTCAATACTTTGACCTGCCCCCGGCCCTAGCAACAGGCCTGTGCAGCCTTTGTTTTTAGACAGATTGGCAAGCAATGGAGAGGGATTAAAACCGTACTGGTGCTTAATGGAGCTGCTCTCTTCTTCACCTTGCAAGCCTTGGGTTTTGTACCTCCCGGTCATCTCACGTGCATTGGGCTGGTGTGAGCCCCTGAGGTTGGGGTGCTGAGTGCAACCCTGGGGTCACTGTTGTGGTGGGCCAAATTTGGAAGTTTTGGGAAAGAGCTGAGCAGAGGGCATCCACTCGTGGCTCTCTGGAATTTCCCTCCTGCACACCCTGGTAGGGATTTCAGCCTTCTAGTCCTGCCTGGGTGGCCTCAGGCAAATTGCTTGAGCTCTCTGAGGTGTAAGTGCTTCATTGGTGAGAGAAGAGAGTTGATGAGATGGCCCCTAAGGACGCTGCCAGCTCTCAGATATGATTTCAGACCCCTAGGCCTCTCTTTCCCCTGCTTCACTCCATGGCAGAATTTGAGAGGTGGGCAGGTGGAGGGTGATGGTGCTTTTAAAAACACCATCACCAAAACATTTAACAAAATTACAAAGAGCCAGACTCCTTCTTTAGGGTGTTGGAGGAGAGAAATTCTGCTAAGGTAGTTACATCTCTGTGACTGGTTAATGCTGTGAGACAAAAAAATCATACAAAAAACTTCTACTCGTTTCAGTGTGTGTGTGTTTGCATTTGTCTTGGCTTTTTCCTTACCTGAATCGAGGAGATGCCTGCCCATTGCCCTGAATTTAAAAGAAGTAAGTCAAATGGTCTTTCAGTCAAAAAAGTGATTTCTTAGCCACCAGAACAAAATAGTGTCTCGGGTTACCAACCCTGAAGAATGTCTTGGCACATTCCTGCCTCTGGGGCTGTGCTCTTTTGTGTGCTGTCCGGCCTGAGGCTGCTGGGGGTAGGGAATTCAGTTTTCAGCTTTCTCTTTCACCAGGAGGTTGGAAGAGCAGCCAGGCAGCTGGCCTTGCCAACTTTCTCCCCTTCTCACCCAGGGCAAGACTGGGAGGCTGGAATTCCTGAGGATGGTTGTCCCAACAACCGGAGAGGGTCCAGTGGGCAGCTTAAGCTCTGCCTACTGGGCCAAAGGCTCCAGCAACACCAGGGGCTGGCTCTTTCTGAGGCAAGGCCGGTCTGGGAGGGTGACCGTCCATGGGGCATCAGGTGCAGCCCCATGCAGAGGTGTTTCTTTAGCAGAATAACTCCCGAAGGTCCTGTGTCCTGCCTGTATTTGACTTACTGGTATGCAAAAAACAAATATGCTGATTATTCTCTAAAGAAGAATGGATTGTCAGAGCTGGCCTTGCCAGGAGAGGTTCCTGCAGCCTAATTCCTGTTTATTCTGTGGTTTGTGGTTAGACCTTCTTGGAGGAACCAGTTGGAAACTCGGGGCACGGTTTTGGGGTCTGTGTGATAAGTACCTGAGGCCCACATGGCTGAGAGGCCATGTTGAGAGGACTCAGCAACTTCTCTCCTAACTTGAGGAAGAACTTGAGCTAACTCTGTTTTTGCAGAAATAATGTGTGTTGTGGGCAGTTGGGTGTACAGCACTCCAAAGCTCTTAACCTCCTCTGGTCACAGACCCTTATGAGAGTCTGACACAAACATGAAGGACGCTTCCCAAAGAAAAGTGCGAACACAGTTTTTGGCACATAATTTCAGGGGGCTCATGGACCCCAGGTTCTTCAGCCCTGCCACAGGTTAACTTGTCACTAGCTATACCCCCTCCTGTTCAGCTAGGTAGGAAGGAAATAGTGAGTGAGCATTTGCTGCACTCAGGCTGTCTGCAAAGAGCTTTACATGGGTGGTTTCTTTTAATCCCCCTAACAACGCTGGGATAGGTGGTTATCTGCCTGGGGCTCAGGGGGCTGCGTTTGGTGAAGCCGCTCAGCTTTTGTGGATCTGAGTGCGAATGAAGGCACTCTGAGTCCAGAGTGCACATTTCTAATCGCTGCACCACTCAGCTGCCAGCTGCATTAAGCTGCTGAATCAAGACCTCTGCTGCACTGCCGAAGGAATTCGGCTTTGGGGAATGGAGCTGGGGCAGGCGTGATTTTACTTACCTGCAGCCATTCTGGCGTGGAGGCCATGGTTAACCAGAGAGCAGGTGGGGACAGTGATGAGAGGGTGAGCCTTCGCATCCCGGCGTCTTGGTTCTGCTACTTGCTACCTGAGTGACCTTGGCAACTTACATATTTTCTCTGAGCCTTGGTTTTGTCTTCTCTGGGATGGGGAGATGCACGTAAGCTGGTAAGGGCAGGTCTGAGCGTGAAATCAGCTAAGTCAGGTAGGGCAGCTAGCTAGCACAGAGCCAGACACGCTGGAGACTCTTGGAAATGCCAGTTCTTTTAGCTTTTACTAGAAGTACCTGCGAAACACTTACGTCAAATGGAGACTGAGTCTCTGTCCAGCTCTGTAGCAATTGTCAGTCAAGATGGACCTTTCTGGTCACGTAATCCAGCATTCTCATTTTATGGGTGAAACTGAGACTCAGAGACAAGTGACTTGCCCAAGCCCACACAGCAAATAAATGTCCACCTTGAGTTTCTAGTACAGGTCTCCTTTCCTCTTTTTTTTTTTTTTTTTTTTTTAATGAAAGCTTGTCCCTAAAAAGAAGATCCAGTTTCTCCTGATCCGTTGTAATAATTTGGGAATATTTATGCTTGTGGTTGAGTTATTCTTCAAAATCCTTTTTCACTGTGGAGACCGGCAAGTTTCTTTCATTGTGTCACAATCATTTGTGCGTTGTGCCACAGGAATTGGTTATGTGTCAAACAGTTAAAGTACCAGCAATTGCTAGTGAGTTACTATTTTTATAATCAATTAAAATGGATTTAAGGTTATTATCAGATTGATGATGTCACTTTCTGCCAATTTACATTTCGACATGCTTTCTTTTGTATTTTTTTTTTTTAAGTGTGTTTTTCCAGGACCCATCAGCTCCAAGTCCAGTAGTTGTTTCAATCTAGTTGTGGAGGGCACAGCTCACAGTGGCCCATATGGGAATCGAACCAGCAACCTTGTTAAGAGTACCGCGCTCTAACCAACTGTGCTAACCGGCCGCCCCTCGACATGCTTTCTTAAGTGGGAGTTATAACCAGCCCTACGAAGAATTTTTCCAAAACCTCTATTCTCTATGCTTCTCCCCTTAATGATCCACTAATACCTATCGATTGGGCCTTTACAAGTTAGTAGAGGGCTTTTCTTCTTTTTTGAACACTTGAGTTTAAGATCCACACATTCCATGGGAGTCTACGATGCATGAGAATATCATGCCAATTATAAGGAAAAAATAAGATTAAAAAGCAGGAGTATAGATAACAGGAAGAAATAAGAGACTTTGGAACCCATAAATGAATAAAATAATAATAAATGCTAACATCTGAATATTTACTCCGTGCTGCACAGTGTTTTATATTATCTCATTTAATCCTTCTGCCAATTCTACGAGATAAGTACTATTATTTCCATCTTCAGATGAGGAAACTGAGACTTAGAAAGGTTAGGTAATTTGCTCAAGGTCACCGGTAGGTGATTCACCCAGGATTGGAACTCAGGTAGTTAGACTCCTCTAACTCCACGCTCATATTGGCTGTAGCATTTCTGGGCTCCAGAGTGTCCTGTTGGCAAGTCGGGCTTGAGAGTTACCATTTAGTCCTCAACTGAGGCAAACCTGCTGTGGATCTCAGGGAGAGATGTGGCAGAGGAGATCTTGAACAGAGAAACCAGTGAGATCCACGTGGTAGGTTAGGAGACTGCTGGGCACACACTCAACCTTCTGGGAGTGTCCAGCTAAACCAGAGCTCTGGGAGGCAGAGAACAGAGATAGATGGAGGAGAGAGACTCTGAAGGATGCAGTGTGTGTAGAGAGTTCAAAGTTATCTCCAAGTCCCTTGAATAAATGCTCCCAACGGCCAGAGATTAGTAGCCAAGGAAGCTGCTCTCTGTCACCACCCCTCCTGCTTCCGGCCTAACCAAACTGACCTGGTTCTGCAATCCCCAGGGACCTCAGGTAGCTGGGAAACACTGCTCTTTTGAAGAGAAGAGAATCAGGTTGCCTTAGTTACTGGGAAGGTTGGAAGGCCAAGCTCAGGTGCATGTAAGGAGAGCAAGGCTAGAGTAAGTGGCAGTTGGAGGTGGCTGTGGTTCGGGTTGCTGCAGAGCTCCTGGGTGGAAGAAGCCTTGGTCAGGTTTTGATGTCACCTGCAAGGGAGGAGGGGGTGTGTGCCCACCTTGTGGCAGTTGGCTGTCCCGTGCTGAGTCAGGAGCTCTCTCCTGCCTGCAGGTGATGAGGTCCCCCAGCTCAGCAAGGGGCCCCGGATGAGAGAAAGCCACTTCTTTTGTGAGAAATGGCTTGGGTGACATCTCCCAGGATTTCCACTGGGACAGAGCTGAGAGCTGGATCTGGGCTGCGTCCGTGTGGAAACTTCCCACCAGAGAGGGCCAGCCGGCTGTACAACTCTTAGGGACAACAGCGAAAGGCTCTGCTGCTGACAGACTTTTCGGCCTCCTTGAATCCCGGTCTCGGAGTGAGCTAAAAGAAGGGAAAACTCAGAAACTGGATACAGTGGTGTTTTGTTATTGAACCTTCACCAGCAGGCCATTAAGCCTCCAGCTCCTGAGCAGAAAACCTGTTGCCAAAATATGGGGGGAGACTGAGGAGGGGACAGTCACTGTTGCTGTGTAGAGAGGACATGGAACATTCTATAAAGATGCTGGACAGGGAAGAGAGGGTGGAGTAGAGTGGGAAGGAGGGGAAAAAGGACAAGTACAGTGGGTCCCATGCCCCCCTCCCCCCATTTCCTTCTCAGTGTTTCTACCCGTGACATCTCACCATTGGGAAGAAATGGGATCTTTCAGTTTCAAATGTCTGCCTAAGCAAAAGGCCCGGGGCTTAAGTTCTCATTCAGTGATCAGCCAGAAAAAAGATGAAGCTGCATCGAGATTAGGGATACGTTTGTTGGCTTTTTTCTTCCCCCTCTCCATTTATCACTCTCTGGCAGCCGGGACACCAGGCCAACGGCAGCTGCTGACTTTCCCCAGCCGGCTGCCTGCTGTCGCTGGGCCTGGTTCAGTGGCAGCCCGGCTGGCTGTCCCCACGCTGGCTTCTTCCCCGCCCAGTGGCAGTTACTCATTCGATGCGTCACTGGGGCAGCCCTTAGGATCCACTGACTGGTACCTGAGTTGGAAGAGTAAAAGTATCAAGATACAGGCATCAGGTGGCTGCTAGGATGAGATGACCCTGGGACAGCCTTCCAATCCTGCATCTGTCGTGGCTTTTCTTGGATAGCAAGGGCTCTGTGAGCCTGTCATTGTGTATTTCCAGGAATTTCTGACAAGCGCGTTGTTTGTCTCTGTGTCACTAACAATGAGAACAATAAGAGGCCCCTGGGAGGGAAGTGGATCGTCGTAATAATCTTCAATCATCTTGATCTAGCGCCTGTCGGGTGCCAAGCACTGTTGCTTATTGCGTTTTTCTGGCATTTTGCAAATGGGGAAATGGAGGCTGAGAATGGTCAAGTGACAAACTCAAGGTCATACAGGTAGAAAGAGGCAGAGTTGGAATCTGAGTCTAGGTCTGTCTGATTTCAAAGCCTCTCTGTACCACTGCATTGTCTTTCAGTGAATTTGGAGAGAGAAAGGGGCAGCAAGGGGAAAGGGACCTTTTAACTACAGAGAAATAAACAGAAACACACCTATTAGCATACATACCTTGTTCACTGTGGAGTAAAATGTTTATGGGGTTCCAGACAAACGTTGGTTTGACATACCGCACTATCTTCAGAGGACACCAAGTCAAGTCCTGGCTCTGCTATTTACATAGTAAGTGACCTTGAATAAGTCCCTTCTCCTTGGCTGTGTGAAACGAGTAAGAGTAGGACCTGCCTACCCCCGAGGCAGTGGTGAGAATGAAATGGGCACCAGACACGTCAAGTCTTAGCCCAATGCCTGGTGCACACCAGGCTTTCCGATGCGAGCAGTGACGCGTTAGGCTCCTTTACCCCCCATGCGTTGGTCGAGGAGCTGGGACCATTGCTCCCTCCTCACCAGCTCAGGTCTCTTCCTGGTAAGCCACTGGTGACATCAGCGCTTGCATGTCACCTTGGCAGCACTCGTTGCATAAATAAGTCAATAAATTCTTTTCCCCCAGTCTTATCGGAGGCAAGCCCTTCTTAGGAATTTCTGGGGTGAAGTGACTCTAGCCAGTGACCTGGCAGCAGGGCTGTATGTGCAGCAGCGGTGATGAACCACAGTTGTCATGGCAGAGCTAAGAAGGCTGAGGCAGAAACCAGAGGTCTCTGGAATTCATGTGGAGCTGCTTTGATACCATGTCCCTTCACTCTGGAAGTCGTCCCCCCGTCCCCACACACACCCAGTTGAGAACCTGCTGATTTTAGCATGGTGATGGCACAGAAAAGCACTGGTTTTTATCTCTTCCCACCCAGTGGGGCCTGGCCATTCATTCAGCAGGTATTTATTGAGTGCCCCCTGGGCTCCAGGCTCCATTGCCAGTGCTGAGGATCAGAGCAAAGTTCTTGCTGCCACAGGTGTACCCTTGGGCGAGGGACATGGACAAACAGTTAAACAGATAAATTGCACTAGGACGGGGGCTTGGTGTTCTCTAGAATCCCTTAGGAAGGTGTGTGTGGGGGGGTGGATGTGTCTGTGACACCTGTTGGCAGTTGTGGTGTGAACTTACATTTGGAGCTGGGAGACCTTTGTGCCGAGATAGGGTGTTACCGAGAGCCTGCTATGATGAGCTGGGCGCTGGATATGCAGGGTGGGACAGGACAGACATTCCCCAACTCAGAGCCTTTCCTACAGATCAGTGTGAGACAGAGCCATCAAGCTGTGCAGCTATAGTATAAATGCCAGGTTCTCTGAATCTCGGTTTCCTTCCTCTCCCGTTTCATCTGGACTCATCCAGTCCTTTGAAAGTATTGAATGCCTGTAAATGGGTAGTGTCTGTAATATGCCAGGGATTGTGCCAGCCCTGGGGCTTCCGCAGTGATTAAACCAATAGAAATCCTGTCCTAGTGGAGTTTACATTCTAAAGGCACGGTTGTCAAATTGGGGGAAGCATCAGAAATGCTCCCCCCTCCCCAGAGCTGGTTAACCCCACTCCTACCTCCAGTTTGTCTGTATGGCTGCTGTGGGTTTGGAAATTTGCATTCCCAACAGGTCCCAGTTGATTCATTGAATCTTCACAATAACTTGGGAGGGGGTACCGTATTATCCCTGTTTTACAGTCGGGGAAACTGAAGAAGGCAAGTGAGGTAACTTGATTCTCCCTCTTACTCGCATGCTAAGAGAGCTGAAGGACGGGTTTCCTGAGGATTGCTAAGGGCGTACCATTGTTCTTCTGGAGGGTGGGGGGATCCAGAAAGGTTTTCTCCATTGTGAAATAAACCACTGAGAAGCAGGAGGTCTGAGGGGACTCCAGAAGCCACAAGGACATTCTCTTTACCTTGGAATGTCCAGAATTACATATCCTTGGTCACGAGAGGATCCACGGAAACACTCCCTCCTGTTTGTCAATGGCGCTGACACTCGTGCTGAGCTGCTCTTCAGAGGAAGGGTCCCTGGGCCCCTTCAGCCCTGGGAACTTCCGCCCCCCCCCCACCGTCCTCATCAGCTCTAGGAGGTGCAGCGACCCCGTGGGGAAGAGGCAAGTCCCTCCTCTGTCCCCTTCTCGCTGAGCCCTCAGCAGCCCCCTAGGGCGGCAGCGTCCCTGACTGCTCTCCTTGACCGTGACTTGGGTTTTACCGTCTGGCCTTCCCACTGGCTAGTCCTGTGACCGTGGTTACATTACTGAACCTTCCAGAGCCTCAGTTTCTTCACTGGCAAAATGAGAATTAATTAAAGCCTGGCTCCTAGGGTGGGTCGGAAGGAATCAAGTTTGAGGTCTCTGGTTATATTCAAATTCCGCTGTCCAGACCATTCTAACTGCAGCCTCGACAGCTTTATCCGTAGTTACATAGTTCCTGCTCAGTTTTTATATTTTTGAAAGCCACATTTTTGGGGGACACAAGCCATTTTCGTGTTTCTCTGGAAAAACCGATCCTACTGAAACAGATAGCCATATTCTCAGTCAACAATGCTGTTTGCCAACAGGAATATTAAGAGGTATCGTAACAGCTCGAGGAGTTTCAAAGCCAGCTTGGTGTACTTCCATTGCTGACATGAAACATTTGCCGACAGCCAGTGGAGAACCCTGGAGGTTTCTTCAGCCTTCTTCTTGGTCACTGCGCCCACGTGGTTCTCCGCATGTGGTCCCAGCCCAGCACATTGCCTTACCTGGGAACTTGTTAGAAACTCCGGTTTTCATATCCCACCTTAGACATAACTGAATCAGAAACTGGGGGGTGGAGCCCTCCAGGTGACTCTGCTGCCCCGTCAAGTCTGGGAACCACCGGCCAAGTGTTTGTAGCCAGAATGACCTCTGAAAGCCGGTTAGTGGTTGCAGGCAAAAACTAGCCAGGTTTGAAGAACCTACTGAGCACACATAGATGCGGCCAGTTGAAATGGTCTTCACTGGCTTATGAACATTTTAATGTCATCCCAAACCCTTGCTGTCCAAGCTGGACCAATTCTCTCCCTTCAACAGGCCCCACCATCACTTGACATCTTATTTGCATTAAGACTCAGCTCACAAACAAAGTTTAGAAAGGCCTTCCCACCTCCTTAGCCTGGGTTCCATGGCACCTTATGCTGTACTATAGTAGGGCAGCTCCCTACTATACTATGTATATACTATGTACTATGGCGGGCGCGCAGTAGGAGCTCCTAAGCCAGGAAATGAATGCGCCCCAGTTGGGAGTTTGGGATTGTGTTTCTGGCCCTTCCCCATAGCAGCAATCACTTGCCTTTCCTGAGTCCTAGGCTCCCTGGCTCTCCACTGGCGGACAATGACCTTTGACCTCCTTTGACCTTTGACCTCCTTTCCATGGCAGAGACTAGGCGGTTGTGTTTGGAGTGAGTGCTTCTCAAGTTCAGGTGTACATTGGACTTACCCGAGGGGAGTGCTGGAAATACTCATGCCCGACCCACTCCCAGAGATTGTGGTTTAATTCGCCTGCAGTTTGGCCTGAACATGGGATTTCTAGAAGTTCCCCAGTCGATTGTGGGGCACAGCCAGGTTGGAGAAGATCTCCTTCCTCAAAATGCTTGTAGAGGTTGAATGAGATTATGCAAACGTACCTTGTAAAGGGCTTTAAAATTTAAGATGTATACAGTTCTGCGTAGGAAAATTGAGTTCCTTCAGGAAGTATTAAAAAAGTTTGTGTGTGGGGAGAAGTAGATATTGGGGGGCCATCAGGCCCCTTGCTATCTAGTAATTTCCCCTCTTCTGTACCTGCCTTGCTATTTCTTTCCTGATGTGTTAAGTATCAAAGAGATTTGGGCTCATCTCTGCCTTAATGTGAAAATCTTTCAACTCCCATTGTATCAGGAATGCTTTTATATAAATTGGTCTCAGCTACTTTAGAGTTGTGGGCCTGGGGGTTGGGCCTCTCAGCTGCTGTCTGCCCTTTGCAGAACCTGGTGTGGATTCCATGCACACGTCTCTGTCCTTGAGACCACAAGGGAGTGGGGAGTGCAGATGTTGTCATATAGATCATATTCTGTGCATAGGAACTGATCATAGCAAACACTGATTCAGACTTTAGATTGTGCCAAGATCTGACCCGTGTCCTTTGAACGTATCGTCGGGTTTAATTCTCATAGCAAGCCTATGAAGTAAGCACTGTTACCATCTCCGTTCTGCTGATGGGGAAACTGAGGCCGAGAGAGTTGAAAACTTGCCCATGATTGCACCGCTGACAAGGAATGGCACTGGGGTGTGAGCCCAGTCTGTCTGCCCTTTACAGTGCATGTCCTTCACCTTCCTGGAGGTCAGACCAGGCTGCCCAGGAGAGCAACACTGACTTATTCCTGGTAATGCAGACCAGAGTCCATTTCACTACTGTGATTCCTGCAGTGGCAACTTCTCCCAGTGGCTCAGGCTCTGTCTGGAGAGCCAGACCTTTCTGTTTGCTCTCCTCCTGTTTTAGCAGATGTCCCTCTCTTGATGAGCAGAGGGCGTGAGCTCTTTTTCTGCGTACACGCGTTTTCTCAAAATCCCTCCAAGGACTGAGTCCCCTGACCACACCCCCTTTCCATGGTGGTGATCAGCATCTCTGCCTCGTCCTCCTTCCACACTGTTCTGCACAAGGGAGCCCCATCTCTTGTTACCCTGACATGAAAGGCTTAGCAGAATCAAGTTCCCTTTGCACGCTGGTGTTGGAGCAGCATACGGGCTTGGTCTGCAGCATTGTTGCTTGCCCAATAGACCATTCTTCAGGATGTTTGTTCTGGGCTCACTAGAAGCCAGATGGGTCATCTGAGACCTGAGGTGGCCCTAGCTGTGCACGAATTACCTTCCGTTGCAATTGGGTCGGACTGACACCAAAGAACGACCTTCCCTTGGTACCGTTTGGTTCTTGGTGGGAGCTGTGCTAGGAAAGGGGTACAGCAGAGAACAAAGACATTGTTCCGCAGGGAGCTTACCGACAAATAATAAAGACATAAACAAAATAATTACAGATTAGGAAAATGGAGAGGATGCCGAATTAGAAATAACAGGCCTTGTGAGTGACACCAAAGATCAAACTACGTTATAAAGTTCCGTCGTCAGAGAAACTGAATTTGCTTTTAATTTTAAATAAGATACCTTTATAGTGATCACCTCTCTACATCTGCAGGAAGATTGTCTTAGTTCCAGTCAGGAGATCGTGGCACCCACCGTAGTGGCAACAAGCAGTGCTGACCTGGACAGAGTTGTTTTTTTTAACTTTGGCAAGGAGCTCTGTTCCCCCCCAAGCAGCGTGATCTGTGACCACAAACATCGGAGCCTCCTTAGAGAGTGGCTGAAATGCAGATTTCCCAGCCAGGCTTCAGTGGACATCAGAACCTCTAGATGGGGTGAAATGCAGGCTCCATGTTTGTAAAAAGAACCCCGAAGTGATTTTGACACCATCTTATGTTTGAGAACCACTGATGGAGGGAATAGACGTGTCACACATTGCAAATCATTCTAAAGACCCCGGCCAGGACTCCAGTCCTTTCAGCCTCCTCCACGGCCTGGCCTACTTCTTGGTCCTCACAACAAAAAAAGTCTCTTCCTTTCTCTAGGCATCCATGGATTTTTCTCCACGGTGCTCAGGTGTTCCTTCTCCAGGAATAGCCTTCAGCCTTTACGCCCCTTTCTCTGAAGAGCTCGGATCAGTTCCATACCCAGTGCTTCCACCGCCCCTGTTCAGACTTCACCCTCCATCCTTCTCCTCCCTCACCCACCTTCTGAGCGTAGTTCCAGGCTGTCACCGGGAGAGGCACAGTGCCATCTTCCATAACCTTCCTTGGTTTCTGACTGTGTCACCGACCTTCCTTTACTGGCAGTCATTCTTATCCAGGAAAGGAAGGCATTTTGCACCTTCTCCCTCGCAGTGTCCTGTGTCCCCAAGGCTTCACCTGCTCTGCCCATTTCCTGTCTCCCGCTGGACAGCGTGTCTCTGTCCAGGCCAGCACTGCACACTCCCACACATCTAGAACGGGGTCCAGCCTGGGGCTCGAACCAACAGCTTTGCCCCTCGTGCCCAGCCCCACCTGTACCTGTCGACACCCCACCTCCCCCACAGACCATGCGTGATGTCACTTGCTCCACGAGGCCGTCCCTCATCCATGGTCTCCCTCCCTGCTCCTGGCTCGAGGTGATCTACGTTAAGTCAGGCCTGTTCTGGTCAAACCACCAGAGGCCCACACAGCGGTGGCTCTAGATAGAGGCTGCTGTGAAGTTGGAGATTTCACAGGAATCTAAAAAAAAGCATCGTGGCCCCCATTGCTGCGCAGGTGGGAGCTGCCGCTGGAGGCCACGAGGACCCGAGGCAGCAGCGTCTCCGTGCACCTCCCTCTATTCCCGTCTGTTTCCCCACCCCCATCGTGGTTTCCTCCAGAAGCTTACAAACAAACTACAGCAGATCTAAACTTTGTTCATCCATTTGTGAACCCTGTTATGAGTCAGTTCTGTCTCCATTGGGCAGGCTGCTTAATCTCTTTGAGCCTCAGTTTCCTCATTCTGTATGAATAAGGCTAAGAGTAATTAAATGACAGCCAAGATTTGATTGAGCGCCAAGCACTGCTCTCCATGTTTTATATGTATTAGCTCAACTGCCTGTCACACCGACCTTCTGTTACTGTGCCTAGTTAGACATGAGGAAGTGAAGGCACAGAGAAGCTAAGTAATTTATCCAAGATCACACAGGTAGAATTCAGACTCAGGCTACCTGGCTCCACAGCTCAGGCTCTTAGACTGCCATCCACTTTGAAGGATTGTCGTGAGAATTACAGCAATGAATTCTCTTGTGTAGGGCACTTAGCAGAGAGCAACGCGCAGAATAAGTACTCAAAAATGTTGACAGGTATGACATCATTACAGCATTAGCTTGCAGGTGACTCCTATGGCCTTCACGACCCCAGCCTATCTCATAACCCTTAGCTCAGCAACCACAGCTAACTCCGTGTCCCCAAATCCAAATTATTGTGACAGATGCTGATTGGGAAAGCTCACAGAGCTGGCCTTGCACTGGATTCACCTGGTACAGGAAACCACGACAGGGGTCGGGGGTCATGTGGTACCCAAAATGGATGGCAGGTGCCCATTCAGGAGAGGCCGTGGGCAGTTGGCCTCCTGAGGTCCTTCTTTCTCCGAACTTCCGGAGTAAAATTGTTCTGAATGCAGTGGCCGTTAGCAGGACCCAGTGATGCTGTGTCTGAGCGCTGTTCGAGTCTGAGCCCTGCTTGTGGCTTCACCCCTGGTGGCAGTCTTCCATTCGCCGTGTGATCCCGACCCTCTTGCTGCTGGAGGTGAGGGCTGTGGACCAGCCTGGTGCATGGGCATGGCCTGGGAGAAAATGCCAGACTCACCAATCGGAACCTGCATTTTAACGAGACTCCCAGTGACTCTTATGTACGTTAAATGTTGAGTGGCACTGACCATTCGCCACTACCTCTGCTCACCCGGCCTTATTGTTTTCTGTCTGTGGCTGACTGCGCCTCTCACCAGCTCTGAGATTGGGCACACCACATAGTTGTCATATTCATAAACAGCAAGTTGTAAACACATTATCAAGGGAAAGGAGCTTCCCTGCCCCTTGCCAGGGCCCCACATGGAATAATAACAATTGAAGCCGGACTGGGGGTTGGTGAAGGGGGCTCAAATGAAAGGGGATCACACCTGCTGAGAAACGGCAGGGTCCTGAGGCCACAGCATGTCCACCTGTAGGGTCAGATGCCAGCGGTCAGAGCAGATGTTGGCTGTGCAGGAAGTCCACCAGGGCACAGAACAGGACCTCGGGGGGCCTGGGGCAGTCAGAAGGTGGGAACCCTTGCAGGAGGGTAGGGCCTGTCGCCTGTAATGCGTAAGGATGACGTGGCCCAGCAGTCACTTGGCAGAGCTCTCACAGGCAGGACTCCATTCCTCAGAGAGCATTGGCAAGAGCAGGACAAGGAGGTCTGGGGTCCCTGATAAGCTTCCCAGGCAGGGGCTTGAGCCAGCAAAATAAATGGCGGGCTCCTTGGAACTAACTGGACGGCAGAAATATTGCCACGAGGGGACGAGCAGAAACAGTGCCTTCAACCGAGGCTTAAGCTGGCTGAGACAGCTGCCCCCCTTGCCCCCCGGCCCTCCAGCAAACCCTGCTCTGAGCTGTAGGGAGCCTGAGTGGGTGGCATTGAGGCTGCAGAGGGCAGGCTCCTGGTGGGGAACCGGTGACCAGAGAGGGGGGAGCCGGCTCCGGCTGCAGAGTAGCTCTGGAAGAGGCCCTGTGGACCGCCTGGCCTTTCCTGGCATGAGGGTGGTGAGGAGGTGTGGCCGGCTTCCAGCAGGCTTTCCCATCCTTGCTCACGGGCTCCGGCTCACCTGTGAACAGTGTTCCGGCATAAGCACGCACCTTGCCTCGACACATTCCCGAGACAACACCCACCACCGTCCTGTGGAACCCAGTGACAGCCCCGCAGCGGGAGCCAGGCTCCTATCACCCTCCCTGCTTTCATTTCCAGTTTGTTTGATGTTGTGTGTATGTCTGTGTAAAATGACTGAAGAACGAGTCATTAGTGAGCTGTCCAAAATTCCTTTGGGGACATTCCAGGAAAATAAACCAATATTCCGTCTAAGCCACAAGTGGCTTCCCCCTCCCTCCCATTCCTTTAAAACAGGATTTCTCAGAGTGTGGTCCACCGGCTTCCTGCATAAAGACTTGTCCAAAGAGCTTGTAAGACACAGATTCCTGGGCCCCCGCCTGAAACCTACCAAATCAGGCTCTCATCAGGGCTTCCAGGAATCTGCATTTTTAATGCTACTCAGAAGATTCTAATATGTCTTAAACTCAAAACTCTCTCCTTCCTCTCACCTATGAGGTGCTTCCTTTCCTTTGCAAACATGTGTGCGCCCTGCCTGCTGATACTTCCTCCCTGGGCTGCTACACCCAGCGAACAGCCACCTCTTCCCGGGAGACTGCCATGTCATCTTTGTCCCAGAGAATGAGGGAGCCAGCTGCGTACCCTTTGACACGAATCTGCCACATAGTTGTCATTTTTCACGTCTGTGTTCTCCACGGAATGGTGAAGTCTCCCCAGGCATAGCACAAAGTTTTGCACATAATCAGTACTAACGAATGAATGAATGAGTGAGTGAATGAATGAATGAATGCAAATGAAGGTGGCTGAGAGGCAACTAGGAAGCTACAAAGTAGAAGAAGATAAGCAAATGCTTCCCAGTAAGAAACTGCCACCTTCCGACTCTTCTCTGGGTCAGTCTGAACTCCTAGGGGAAGCACTGGACCCAAGGACAGTCCAGGGCTTGAAGGAGCAGGGGCACAGCCCACCTGTTTGGGGCTGAGAAGCCCAGCTCTCTATCTACATTTCAGAAAGACAGACGTGGTTTTCCATCCCCGGGCCCAACCCCAAATCCAGGGCGGCTGGAATGCTCCCGCCTCCCCGGGTCAGGCGGGAGGAGGTAAAGGAGAGAGCTGTTGGACCACGTAACTCCCTAGTCCTTTCCCTCAGCATTTCTCAGAGTTTGCTGCCATGATGTTAGTGTGAGGCTCTGCACTGCTATTTGCCAAACCGGTAACGACCGACCCAACCGAAACCACACACCGATCTGAGAAGCCCTGGGCAGGCTGTCTTAATCTTTTGGGGGAAGGGAGAGCCAGGTGCCTGCCATCTGAAGAATGCTGCCCATCGCCTGGCTCTGCAAAACAAAATGCATTTCCTTCTTCTTACCAACTTGAGCACCACAGAAACCTGCTTTTCCAGTCCCGCCAGGGTGCCTC
This sequence comes from Rhinolophus ferrumequinum, assembly GCF_004115265.2. Classification (NCBI taxonomy): domain Eukaryota; kingdom Metazoa; phylum Chordata; class Mammalia; order Chiroptera; family Rhinolophidae; genus Rhinolophus; species Rhinolophus ferrumequinum. The sequence continues at coordinate 35,432,391 of NC_046307.1, forward strand.
CTCTGATCTTGCTTATCTCTGTGTGGGGGGGAGTGGGGGACCTCTGGGGGCCGATGGTGGGGAGGAGGAAGGGGGCTTTGGAAAGGCTTGACCTAAGGAGACTCTAGGGTCAGTGCAGATTGCTGTGACCGCAGGGGACCTCAGCACAGGAGACAGACTGACCACTTAATGTGTGAGGTCAGGGTGAGGGCAGCCTGCCCTCTCAGTCCCAAGCAGGGTCAGAACCTTCCTTGGTTCTTTGAAAAGAAAGGGTTGGCTGAGTTATTGTCAGAGCAACTGAGGACTCAGTGCAGAGTAGGCCCTCAGCAAATGCTTCTCGAATATGAGCTGGTGAAAGGGGGGCATCCAGTTTTAGTTAAATATGGGCTGTGTCCGAATCTTCCGATGTTGGCTGTAATTCCCTGAGGGAGTCGGGTATTATAAGATTTTAGGTAATTCCTGAGTTTCTCCTGTGCTGTTTTTCACAGGGATGTTATTGCTGAATCCACTCCCTTTTCTCGTCTCATCTCCCCACATTACACGTGGTTTGCTTCCTGAAGGAAGACATTACAGTGTTATCATTTGGTCAGGACTCCATATTCAAAAAAAGGATAAAGTTCCAAAATCTTGTTAGATCCAAAATCCAGCTGGATGCCTGACAGCTGCCATTTCCTGAGGAATTGTACGTGCATTTACTATTTCATTTGTGCTCATCTTCCAGGTGAGGCAGCTGAGGCCCAGAGAGGTTAGGGAATTTGTCAAGTTCACGCAGCAAGCTGGCAAGAAGGTTAGGTGTCGATCCAGAGCTCTCTGGCTCCACAGCCTGAGTGCCTGCCAGTGCTGCATTGGCGCGTTTGATGTAATATTGCGAGCACTCATTGAGTTCTCCACCCTTTCTCAGAGCGTTTTGTGTGGGTCCTGATTGGAGAGTGAGTTAAGCTCTCACAACCTCCGGGGTGCAGTGGCTGCTGGAATCCAGGCTCTGGCAGAAGTTCCGGCCTCCTTCCTAGAGTCTAGATCCCACAGAGCCTGCTCTGTAGTGAGAATGGGAGACGTGGCCCAGTGGCTGGCGGGCAGCATGGCCCTGGGTGCTGAGCAGGTGGGTTGGTGATGACTCACGAGGCGTCTGCTCCCTGTCAGTGCCCAGGCCCCGCCCCCTGCCCAGCCTTCCTCCTACTTCCTCCTTTGCCTCCTGCCCTCTTAGGATCTACAGCTATTTGGAAATGTGAGCACAGGGGCCTTTTCAGAAAGAGTCCTGTTCTCCAGGATCCCCAGTATCCTCCCTGGAAAAGAGAGAGGCAGCATTATGTGGGGAGCATAAGCAAGTGCATGGGAACAGGTTGCATCTGATTGCCAGGCTCCTGGAACGCGTCTCCCCAAGGTCCCCGTTGGCATTCAGGGCCTCTGCCTGCCTTTGTGAGGGGCCACACTGCAGTTCAGTGGTGTGTTATCAGTGCAATGCAATAGCCCAATGACGTCGGGAAAATCCTGCCTTTATGAGGACTTGTTCCTTGACCAGAATGCAGCGATGAGGTGGAAGGGCCTTGTTACACTGTGGCATCCAGTTTTTATTGTGTTACCCTGGGCTTATTGGCCCTTTGTTCCCGTTTTCTTTGACAAAAGAATTTTTTTTTTTTAACTTTCTGATTAGAAATCAGTAGTTTGAGCTTGCTAATCACCTCTTTGGCTTGGCATGCAGACCAAGGAAAGGCCACAGTACTTAATCTATTTTCAAATGTTCTCAGTTCCAGAAGTTCAGAAATGTAGTCAGCACCCTATTACAAAAAGAAAAGAAAAGAAAAGAGTGTAATTCAGGATAATTCCAACTGTAATCATAATAACACACGTTCCAAGGTTTATTACACAGATACTTAGTTTTACTTTACTCTTGTAAAGATTATTTTTAATTGGGGCAAAATATACATGGCATAAAGCTTGCCATTGTAACCATTTTTAAGTGTACAGTTCAGTGGCATTAAGTACATTCACGTTGCTGTGCAGCCAGCCATCACCACCATGAAAGATGAGCTCTTTTCCTCCTGCAAAACTGAAACTCTATACCCGTTAAACACTAAGTCCCATTCTCTCCTCCCCCCAGCCCTTAGCAACCCACCAGCCTACTTTCTGTCTTTACAAATCTGACCACTCCAGGTACCGCATATGAATGGAATCGTACAGTATTTGTCTTTTGTGATTGTCTTGGTTCACTTAGACTAACGTGCTTAAGGTTCAACTATGTTGTAGCTTATGTCAGAATTGCCTTCCTTTTTAGGGCCAAATGATTCTCCATTGTGTGTATAGGCCACATTTTGTTTCTTCACTCATCTCTTCTTGGACAGTTGGCCTGCTTCTATCTGTTGACGCTCTTGAATGATGCCACCATAAACACGGGTGTATAAAATATCTATTCATGTCCCCACTTTTAATTCTTTTGGTTATCTACCCAGAAGTGGAATTGCTGGATCACATGGGAGTTTTATTTTTAATTTTTTGAGGAACAGCTACCCTGTTTTCCACAGTGGCTTCACCACTTTACACTCCCACCAGCAGTGCACAAGTGTTCCAATTTCTGCACACCCTCCCCAACACACCTGTTGTTTTCTGCTTTTTCCTTTTTCTTTTTAGTAGTGACTGTCCTAACGGGTATGAAATGGTTTGTCCTGTGGTTTTGATTTGCATTTCCCTCATGACTAGTTATGTTTAGCATCCACACAGATATTTAAAACAAACAAACAAACACAAAAACACAGCTAACTCCTCATGTCGCTTCAAAAGTAGAGAGGCAATAAAGTGGAACTTCTTTATCATATTAAAAAAAAATGGCTAGTCAGGGTCAGGGAGTGGTGGTTCCATTGTCCCCAGGAACCCAGGTTTCTTATGTCTTTCTGTGCCACCATTCTTAGCATGTGACTTCCATCCTTAAACTTACCTCATAGCCCAACAAAGTTTAAAAAGCTCGAGAGAATTAAATTGATCTGCTAGTAAATTAACTGCTCATCAGGATGAAGTTTAACATTCTTTAAAGAAGAAACATAGAATCCAGATTCTCAACAATTTAGTGTTCACAATGTATAGCACACAGTAGAAAAAGGTATTAAACTTAGGAAGAAAGGCAGTCAATAGAAACGGACTCAGAGATGTCAGAGATGTTGGAATTAGCACAAAATGACTTTAAAATAATTGTCATGTATGTTTAAGGATTTAAAGGAAAATAAATCAGTAGAGAAATGGAACAGAATAAAAATTCTAGATGGAAACTACAGTATTTGAAATGAAATTTTGATAGATGGGTTTAACAGATCAGATGCTGTAAGAAAAAAAGATCACTGAATGTGAAATCAGGGAAGTGGAAACTATTTACACTGAAGCACAGGGAGAAAAAAAAAAACCTGGGAGAAAATAGTCAGGATCTCAGTGATCTGTGGAACATTATTAAGCAGTCTAACAAATGTATATTTGGCTTCTGGAATGGAAAGGAAAGGAGAGAGAGCTATATTGAGAAAGAAAATATATTTGAAGACATAATGGCTGAAAAGTTCCAAAGTTGATGAAAAACATCAACCCACAGATCCAAGAAACTCAACAAATCCCAAGCAAGGTATTCATATGGAAAAACCACACCTAGAGACATCATAGTTAACTTGCTGAAAACTAAAGATAAAGAGAAAAATCCTAAAATCAGCCAGAGAATAAAGACATGTTATATACAGGAGAACAGTGAGAATTACTGCTAACTTCTCATCAGAAACAGTGCAAGCTAAAAGTAATTGAATAATAATCTCTAAGGTGCTCAAAGGGGGTAAAAACTGTCAATCTAGAATTCTATAACCAACAAAATATCCTTTAAAAAATGAGGGCAAAATCAATACATTTTCAGATAAAAGCTGAGAGGAATTCTCATCAGCAGATTTATATGACAGCAAATGTTTATAGAAATTCTTCAGGCTGAAAGAAAATGACATCAGATGGAATCTTGGATCTACCTGAGAAATTAAGACCACTGGTAATACAAAAGACTTAAAATGTTTTTCTTAATTTCTTTAAAAGATAATTGACTGTTTAAAGCAAACACAATATTAGTGTATTGTGTGGGTGAATTTTTTTTTAAGAGGAAAAGAGAATTAAGAAACAGATAATACAGAAAACAACTGGCAAGTTGGTAGACGTCAATCCAGCTATGTTAATAATTCATTAAAAAATGGACCGCACACTCCCATTAAAAGGCAAATACTGTCAGGATGAGGGTGAAAACAAACAAGACAAAAGATTCCCTTTCAATATAAATACACAGGTTAAAAGTCAAAGGATGGGAAAGACATACCATACAAATACTAACCAACCGAAAACTAAGATGGCTATAATGATAACATACATACAAAGTATACTAAAAACAGGAGTATTATCAGATACAGAGGGAGAGCTTTTATAATAACAGGCCGATTCGTCAAACAGACAAAATGATCCTACATGTGTACACACCTAATAGCTGAGTTCAAAATACATGAATAAATGACTGGATCCAGTAGAGCAAGTTTCCCAGCTCTTGCACGGGGAAGGACTGATGGAGGCATTTCCTCATTCCCAGACTGATCTCCTTTGAATCAATGACAGGACAGAAGTGGGCAGAAGCAAGGTGAGCTTCACGGTCTCATTCTGTGCCCACCGGTCTCATTCTGTGCCCACCGCTGTGAGGACTGTGTCCTTCCTATGCCTCTGGGAAGGCAGGCCCTGGGGCTGTCTGACAAGAACCCTTAGGATACTCCTATATCCTCCAGTTCCGCGTAGGATACTCCACCTCTTCTTGCCATCGAGCGTGTTCTGCAACCTGCCAGTCTCACTTGGGATGTCAGCCAGGATGTGGGGTCCTGGTTCCTGAGGTTGGAGAGCTGGGGTCATGGAATGATGGGTGGGGTCAGTGTTTGTCACCGAGAACTTCAGGTGTCCCAGGACACAGGTTAAGGTGGCTGTGTTCACCCTCAGTCTGCCTTCTGCCATTCAGATACTACAAGGGGCTGAGTCAGCCCCAGGTGGGTTGGGGAAGGGGTTGGGGGGTTTTTAAAACAATAATGAAAAGTTGCCTGGAAGAAGAGAGGCGCTTTCCAGATGGGGTGTGCCTGGGTTACAAAGCGTTGCATTGTTTTCAGGCAGTCCCATTAGCTGACAATCCAGCAATGATTGATTGATTCCTTTTAAACTTTTTTACAAATTGTGGTAAAATGCACATACCATAAAATTTACAGTCAAGCATTTTTGAACGTACAGTTCAGTGGTATTAAGTACATTCATATTGCTTATGTAGCCGTCACCGCCATCCGTCTCCAGAACTCTTTTCATCTTGTAAAACTGAAACTCTGTCCCCATTAGCTCCTCATTTCACCTCCTCCCTCCCTACCCCCCGGCAACCACCATCCGACCTTCTTTCTGTCTACGAATTTGACTACTTGGGGCATTGTCTGTAAGTGGAGTCATACAGTGTGTGTGTGTTTTTGTGACTGCCTCATTTCACGTAGCATAATGTCTTCTAGGTTCATCCATGTTCTGGCACGTGTCTGGCTTCTTTTGCATGTTATGGCTTCATTTTTAAGGCTGGATAATATTCCACTGTACATACACACCGCTTGTATCCTATCCACCTGTCTGACCCTGGGGCTGCCTGCACTTTTCCGCTACTGTGAACAATGCTGCTGTGAACATGAGTGTACGGCGAAGATGTTTTTGTTTAATTTTGTTTTGTTTTAAGGTAATGAAGTGAATGTTGGGATTGAAGTTAGTGGGTTCAGGACACTGACGTGACAGCCTCGTTTCATACTTGAGACCTAGAACAAAAAGAAACATTTGGGGGAGTTTATCTTTGCAAATCTGCATGTTTGATGGGACAGAAATGTCCAGAACTTTCAGTAGTTGAGGTCTTTAAAGTCCACCCCACCCTTCTACCAACCCCTTGCCCTTCATGGTCCCCATGGCCGCTGTCTAAGTTATTTACGATGTCGTTTCATGCTTCGGCTATGGTAACAGTCCCTGGCTAACAGGGTGGCCAGACTCCAGAATCATTTTCCAGCAACTCACGCTGCAGCTACTTTTAGAGTTTTCTTCCATTGGGCTTCCCAGAGCAAATTGCTCCCCTTCTCAGAAACTTCTCGTGGTTCTCCAGTGCGCATAGAAGACCCCAAAACTTCTTCACATGCCTCAGGGCCCCCCCTGGCCTTTAGCTCCTTCCTCCTCTTCTTCCCTCCATTCCCTCATTTATTGGTGAGTTCATTTGTTCACCCTGTGTCCTGGATTTTTGCATTTGTTCCTGACATGCATGTTTCATACGGACTCATTGAAATGGTGTGTTAAAAGGCCCAGCACACAGTAAGTGCTGGCTGGAACGTTTATGATAAATAAAGAGTTTTACCTTCTGAGGTCTTGTGAGCTCTTCACTGACAGTCTTGTGAGGGTAAATCATTTCATCCCCCATTGACAGGTCAGGAAATTGAGCTTTAGAAATGCAGAGAAATGGGTTTGTAGTTTTGGTCCTTGGATCAAATTCAGGGTGTTTTTCGGAGTGAGACTGAGGCTGTATGACATACTGGAGGCAGCAAGTAGAAATGCCGAGAGCCTCTGGATGTGCTGTCTGGCCAAGTCACGATGTGGTCTTGCTGGGGCAGAGTTTGAAGAACCATGAAAGGCCTGTAGAAGTTCACTTCACGAAAGCTCGACTGTAAAATGCTTTAGTGTAGTATGAAGTTGTCTGCTTTGCCAACTCTGGAAGGACATAGAATGAGACTAGAAGCTCACATAGGAAGGGACGTGCGTCTCCCATCATAGGGAACCCAGGAGTGAGGAAGAAGCCTTACCAAAATTAGTTGCGATTTGTGCTGGTAAACTTCTGAATGCTCAGCTGGATCAGAGAGGAAGTTGGAACAAGTGGGCGAATGGAGACTCCTTCCTCCAGCATGCAGCCCACTGAAATTCCACTGCTAAGGACAGCGCTGAAGCCAGAAACACTTGCAGAGGGTTGAGTGACTTGTTCAAGGTCACCCGGCTAAAAAATGCTGAGCTAGGCCTCCAATAATTTAGGAGTCCAGGTTCAGTGCTGCTTCTAGCGTATCGTGCAGCCTGCTTTTAGTACACGTCTTCCATGTGGAGGCCTGCAGTGCAGTGGAAGGAGAGTGGAGCTGAGCAAAGTTTGCAACTTTGGCCAGATTAGCTAGCCCCAGTGATCTCATCTGTATGGTGAGATAAGAATACCTGCCTCACTGGACTGGACTGAAAACTGGTGAGCTGATCAGGGAAGGCAGCCCGCAGCAGGACAGAGCTGGTTATTCATGGTGCTATTTCTTGGGGAGTCCTTGCTTCCTCAGCTCTTCTTCACTGCGCAGGGCAGGTAACCATCTGCTGGGACCTGCCTCCCACGGTCAAGATTCTTGGGTGATTGTACCTTACTTAGGTGCTATCGCTGAAGGAATAGAGATTCTGATTGGATACAAACGCCACACCACTTCACGTCCTTCCTTCTCTGACTAGAGCCTTTCCACTGGCCTACACCAGCAGTCTTAGGGAAAGGTATGGTTTCTCTTCTTTTTACTCCGAAGTACCGACATGACGTCAGTGTCTGATGACTCTGCTATCTGGTACTTGCTCAGCCGAGCTGGCGGTGCCCTACCCCTCGCCCACCTCCAATGAATCAAGCACAGCGCATGGAGAAAATCAGCGGTGTCTGGAAGGAGCAGGTGGGGTTCAGGATCTTTCACACCTGTGAAGTTAGCCGTGCCCTTTGGGTCCCCCTTTGTAAGAACCTCTTTCCTCCTCCCCCCTCGGGAATATCTCAGTGAGGAAGAAAGTTCTACCCTAGAGTTTCCAGAAAGTCACTTGATGGCATGGCTGACGGGTAACCCCAGGTCCCCGGGAGCAGAGACCTGCAGTTTTGAGTTATGCCGAGGATTTAAGCCTAAATCCTTGCTGGTGTCAAGGCCAAGTGAAAAGTTGAGAAGGCCCAAGTCAGACATCACCTAGAAGGGGTTGAGGTTTCTTATTTTCATATATTTCAAAAGGGCTCCTTCTTCTTTTGAGACTGAACTTCAAAGGATGCATTCCAGGGCACACTTCCTTTTGGTAAATCTTAACCAATGTAAATGTTTACTTTTGTGTTGTAAATCCCAGGAGGTAGGGAGAGGAGGAATTTCAGGAGCAGGTGTCCTGCCAACAAAAGTTAAAACTTAATCTGCCCCCCCCCTTTATTTTTTGGTACTCGGAGGGGAGAAGGGTCTGGGGAGGGGAACGTTTATAATTACCGAGCCGTGCTAATGAACCTGGGATTAGTAGACGTAGCCTTTTTGCCGAGTTCTGTGAATTCCTGGGCTCTACTCCTGGCCCACTGTAAAGGAGGAAAGCTTAGGAGAACCCACCTTGTCTCCTCCCCTTTTGGGGAGGTCAGTGAATGAACATGAGAGGGACCCAGCGAAAGACTCATTAAAAGGGTAGAAAGATAAAGGGGAAAGTGAAATGATGTAAAGCAATAGCCATTGAAAACGGTTGGCTTTGGTTAAAAATGTAAATTCTTCAAAAGATTTCCAACAGCAGTGTCCGTTCCCCTGTCACCCCGCAGTGGGTCCCTCTTACCATAGCCAAGGACGTAATCGAACCGGAGGATCTTGGGGGTTGGCCTGGGACCCGCACCCTCCAGGAAAAAGATTTCTGCGAGTCAGCTTGCTGCCCAAGAAACACCCCCTTGGAAGAAACCTGTGAAAAACGGGGACATTCTGTGGAGGCAGGCCACTTATGGGTTGTTTAACTTAGGCAAAAGCAGTCACCTTCTCTGAGCCTCAATTTCCCTATCGGTCAAATTGGCACCTTCAGAATTGTGAGGGTTCATGGGAATGGGTGGGCTCAGCGTGGAGTTCAGTAATCATTGTTACCCCCCCCCCCACAGAGCTCACAGTGTGGGTATGGAATGTGCCCGAAGGGGACAGTTTGGTGGCAGGGAAACCTGGGGTCATGAAGCTGAGACCTCCCTTCACCTTCACACGCACTCAGTTATGGAGGCCCCTTTTCCTTCTCTGTCTTCTGTTTATATAGAAGGGGTGGGGGCTGGAAGGGGAGAAAAGAGAGCAGGATGTAGTGAGGGTGTTGGCAGGCAGCCGCTAGGTTTGGGGGCTACAGGGCTCTGTAGTTTAGGAAGAGAGAGATGGGAAAAGAGCGGGGCCCTCTTCACTGTCCTCTCCCCAAAGCTTCTGAATTTCTGACTCTAAGAAGCAGCAGGTACCTCCAGAATCCTCCACACCCAGTCCCTCCCCACCTCCTCAGAGCTTCAAACTGACCTCAAGGCAGATCTGCCAAGAAGTGACGGGATGGTCCCAAGCTGGGGGTCCCAGCTTGGGACCCCCAGACTCCTTCCTGCCTTGCTGGGGACCATACTTCAAATGCAGCTTTGCAGCGTCCTCACTTAACCTTGAGGGTGAGCGCCACAAAACCAGGAAACAGCCGAAATCTCTCACACTGGAGCTGGATAGATGAGTTACAGGACAGCCGTGCAATGGAGTGTGCCATGTAGACAGTGTGCCAAGAGAGCCAGGCAGAGCTAGAGGTGCGGGTGCAGAAAGAATTCCAAGACAGATGATTGAGCAGACAGCAAGATTCAGAATGGCATGTTTGTGTTTAAAAATGGGGTTCAAATTACTCACGCTTCCATATATATTATTATTATTAGGTTGGTGCAAACGTAATTGCAGTTTTTTGCAATGATTTTTAACCTTTTAAACCGCAATTACTTTTGCACCAACCTAATAACATCTTGTAGAGGTGTGTCAAGGAATTCTCTGTCCCATAAAAATGGGTGGCCCACATGGGATTCCAAGCTGCTGGTCCAGGACCCCCCTGGGAGAATCACCACTCTAGAGTCTCCGTGTTCACTGCAGAAGCACCTTTCCCACTTCACCCAGTTACCTGCCTGACTCATGTGATTTCAGTTTGCAAATCCACGTCAACAGAAGGAGTTGAGTTGAAGGAGATTGTGTTTGCACTGACCTGTAATGCATCAATTTTTTCACTTGTTTTGTTGTTGTTGTTTTACAAAAACAAAGCATTAACATCTTCAATTGTTAACTTGTTCAGATAGGGGATGAATCTTAGAAATGCCATTGGCCACGCTCATTGCCAGCACATACACAACTGGTGTCCCTGCTGATGGACCTGGGTCCTGGACCCCTCCACATTTCCGTTGCAAACCATTTAAGAACGACGGTCGACAGACATTTGTTCTTAGCAAAAAAAAAATCTTTCTCTGACATCGTCTGGTAAAATCAAGACAATACCAGGATCAAAACTCCAAGGTACTTTTCAGTGACTTGGAAGAAAATTCCAGAGACATTCTCGGAGCTCTCTTTCAGGAAATGCTGCCTCAATGCTCAAAAGCACAAAGAATGACACAGTGAGAAATACACAGGTGCAGGTGACTCAGCACTGAGAAAGCGTTCTGTCTTATCAACACCTTCGCTCATTTATTTTGCTGATATTTTTCTTTTCATAAATGGGAAAGACAGTCATATAATGAAGTCCGTTTCTACACAAGTCTACAGGAGCATTTTTCAAACCATAAAAAGTAAATAGTCTAAGATAAAGAAAGCATTGGGCCATAGTTTATTGGCAGTGTTTTTCTTTCTTCATTGTATAAATAATAAAACTAGTTTTGTAACTGAGGCTTTCTTTCTTAGGTTTGATGTAGACTGTATGTGCACGTGATCAGCATACATATGTATGTGTGTGTGTGTGCGCGCACGCGCGTGTGTATGTGTGTGTGTGTGCGCGCGCACACACACAGGCTGGGTACGCAAACATGCTGGTATGTCTGTGACAATATTTCTGGAAGGGCAGACAGGAAATCTTAACTTTCCTGTTAACTTTCACTTGCATCCGTGGGTGAGGAGGAAAAAGGTTTTCATTGCCTGTTTTTTAGGGTTGTTTTTGCTGATTTTTTCTGATTTACTTTTATATTTTCTCTGATTTATTATTTTTTTACTCAAGCCCCACCTCAAACCTCTAGGATCTCTGGGGGTGGGGCCCCAAGGTGCAGACAGCCAGGTTTGGTCATCCATCGAACCAGGCTGAAAGCCAGCCAGCTTGTCCACATTCAGGGGACCAAGAACTCCATGAGGCTCATCAGGTTTTCAAAGAAACCACAGCGGGTCTTCGAAGAACATCATGTCGTTGTAATGTTGATGAGATGTTGTGGGAGCTGGCCTCTTGTTGATATATCAAGTAGTCGATGGTAAAATTGGTTTCATTATATGTCATTTTGATGCTGCCGCAAGAATCTATCGATGACAAGAAGCGAGGACTTAACTATACTGATTAACTAGCAGACTAATTGCTGTTTTGCCCTCCTCTCTTCCTCCCTGCCTCCCTTCCTCAAATGTTTTTGGAGCATGTCTCCTGTGTGTAGTGTCAGACAAGCTTCTACAGAACTTCCTGTCCCTTCTGGAGCTGGGGTCGGGGGTGCCCGTTTTGCACTGGAGGTGCATAAAAAGCGTGTATGTCATTACAGTCCTAGGGCATCTCTTCACAGCCTTTAGGCCTGAGAATGGAATGGGAGTCCCCTATGTCCCCTTCCTGGAGTGATCCCGATGCAAGACCAGGTGTATCAGGTTTATCAGATTCTAATGGTGGGCAGCATCTCTGTGACCTTTGCAACCAGAGAGGCTGCTCTGAAGCATTATCCGTCCACGGGCACTGCGCTCAGGGCTGATGCTACCAGAGCTACCAGAGCCTTCCAGAAGGAGAGGATGCAGGAGAATGACATTTGCAAAGAGGACAGGCCACCCAGGCTCCATCTACACAGCACCCCCACCCCCCACCCATCAGCCCAGGTCCATCATTTTGACAGAGATTTTGCAAATGCCAGTCTTTCTACCTGGAATTTTCTTCCCTCCTCTCTTCACCTATACGCCTACTCATTCCTTCAGCCCGGAGCTTAATCACCACTTTCTCAGGGAAGCCGCGTCACCTTGCTGAATATGTAGACCCCCTTCCACACACTCTCTTGCCACTGTGTGCTGCTGCTCCTCCGTAGAACTGCTCACATTGTGTGACAGTCTGTCTTCTCCACTGCATTGCAAGCTGCTCAACAGCTGCAGCTCTGGCTGTTTTCCCGTCATGCTCCATCCCCACTGCCTGGCTCCAGTGAGCTCCGAACACATGTTGCACAAGTGAATGAATGAATGGACAACCCTCCTGCTAAGCAGTGATGCTTCTCCCAGAACCCGTGGCAGGCCTTAGCCCCAGCAGGATATGACTGAGGAGGCTGATTGGTGGGATGGAATGTGACAGGTCCCTCCCGTATCCTGGATACCGAGAGAGTGGGAATGTAAACTGGGCCCAGACACTGCATTCTTGAAATTTCACTTCAGCCCAGGAGGAGCCTTCAGGGAAATGAACCTGACCTTGAAGTTCTTGCCTTTATTTTTTTTTTCCTCTCTTGAAAAAAAAACAAGATAAAAGGTGCAATCATGCAACACATTCTTTCTGAGGTGCTGCAAGGTGGGGACGTGTAAGTCACGCTCCGCTTGTGACCCACTCCTGCTACTTGGTGGTGCAGGTGCGCCTTCCAAGATTCCTCGGCATTGCATACCTTGGAGGAGGTGAGGTTCCTAGTGCATGCCCCTGTTTCGCACTTGTAGGTACATCTCAGCAACCGTTCCCCCAGTGAGGGGCCACAGAGATTAAAAAGTGGTATGATGAGAAGAGCAGGTGTTTACTGAGCAGCTGTTATGTCCCAGACAATGTACTGGTCATGCTCCGTGTGATCTGGGTCCCCTATCTGTAAGGTAGGCATTCTTATGCCAATTCAACAGATGAGGTCAGGGCTCTAAGAATTGAAATAATCTGCCCGTAGTCACACAGTGGGGGTGGAAGTGCCGGAATTGGTACATAGATCCATGTAGGAGCTCTGAATCCTTTGTTCTGACCACTGCACAGTCTCCAAGTGGCCCTGAGAGCCAGCCGCCGACCACTTACCGTCCTCCGAGCCCTTCACATTCACTAGCTCATTTAATTGTGTACAAAACTTGATGAGGAAGATACGCTCTCTCTCCTTTCTCAGATATTAGATTCGAGAACTTTCGTGGCAGAACCCGGCTTCACACACAGCGTCATCAGCCTGCAAAGTCCTTGCTTTCTTCCCCTTCAGGGGACGGGAGTCTGTGTCACTTCAAGCAAATCACTTTTCCACTCTGGTCATCAGATTCTTCAGCTGCAAAGCAAGGGCACTGGACTTTATCCGGGGTGTCCGCACGTTCTTAGCAATGGAGCCATTTCTTCAAGTGGAATCTTACATTGAACCCTGGCATGTGGACCCTCCCCATGCCTCCCACCCTCACTGCTGCCAGCCTGCCTGGATGGGTAGGGCCTGTATATCCCACACAGTCTCAGACAGAACCCAGCTTGAGAGCCTGAGCAGTAGGTGGCTTGCAAAGGCCTTTCCAGTGTGGTCAGCCATCTCTGCTGCTGTAATTTTGGGTCCAGTAGAAGAACCAGGGCACGCTCTCTTTTTCAAAGCAGTACCCCGTGGTCTCCTACCTCCTCAGCACCCCAAGCCGGAGGCATCTGAGCCTGTGTCCCAGAACACCCTGCCCGTGTGTTTAGACACTGACTTTTTCTACTGGGAGTAGGGATGCACGTCACTGTTTTAATTGTGTGGTCGGCGTTTCTGACTTGCTAGGAGACCCATGTATTATTGCGAGGATTGCAATGGGTTCCAATCGCTGCTCCCTCACTTCACAGCTTGCGCCTGTGGGCAGGATCCCTAACCTCTCTGTGCTTCAGTTTCTCCCGTGTGTCAGAAGGTGATGATGCCCGTGTCACGTTCTCATGTTAAACTGGAGGGTGTACGTACTCAACAAATACTAGCCATTCTTAATCACCTTGATTGCAAAGCACGCATTATTATTTCTAATGTACCATGACCACAGTTAGAAATTGACACTGACATGGGTGTCCTTGGGTTATGTAAGGATCAGCGTGACATTCTAAGAAAAAGGGGCATCACCCTCTTCTCTCCTTACCAGCCGCCCAGCCATCTACACCAACTCATGGTGGCAAAATTATTGGGGGTCCTGCAAAGACCTGGACCTGTGTCTCTCCTCTCCCCCTAGACAACTATCTCTGGGGCAGGGCAGCTCCCTCCTTCCCCGAGTCTCAGGACACCCCCCGCCACCCCTCTGCTCTGGGGGAGTCTGGTTTCTACAAGGAGCCCGGCTGATGTGTTCTGCTTCTTCCCTCTCAAAGCTCCTTCGTTCACGTAACTCCATGTGTGTCTTCACACCTACAGGTCAGTGGCTTCCAGGGGGCCCTTGGTCCCTACAGTGGCCAAGCCTGGTTTCTTAGCACCTCACAACATTTTTTTTTTATTATTAAGGTATAATTGACATTCAACGTTAGATTCGTTTCAGGTATGTAACACATTGATTCGATATTTGTACACATTGGGACATGATTACCACAGGAAATCTAGTTAATATCTGTCGCCATGCATAGTAGCATAATTTATTTTCTTGTGATGAGAAATTTGAAGATCTACTGTCTTAGCAACTTTCAAATATGCGGTACAGTATTATGAGCTATAGTCACCATGCTGTACATTACACCCCCATGCCTTGTTTGTTTTATTACTGGAAGTTGTGCCTTTTGACCCCGTTCACCCATTTTGCCCCACTCCCAGCCCCCAGCCTCTGGCAACCACCAGTCTGTTCTCTGTATCCATGAACTTGGTTTTTTTGTTTCAGAGTGCACATATAAGTCGATCATACAGTATTTGTCTTTCTCTGTCTGACTGATTTCATGTATCATAGTACCCTCAAGGTCCATTCATGTTGTTGCAAATGGCAATAATTCCTTCTTTTCTATGACTGAATAATATTCGTGTGTGTGTGTGTGTAATACGTCTTCTGTATTCATTCGTCGGTGGACATTTAGGTTGTTTTCATATCTTGGCTATTGTAAATAATGCTGCAGTGAACATGGGATGCAGATATCTTTTCAAGTTAGTGGTTTTATTTTCTTTAGATAGATACCCAGAAGTGGAATTGCTGGCTCATACGGCAGTTCGGGTCCCAGGACCTTGGGGAGGGGTACTCTCATTCAAAGGAGAAAGTTATTTTGTCTGTTTTTGCCAGGTGGTTCCCACTTCAAGTGCAGAGGCCCTGGATTTGGGGAACATTGTTGTGTGTATATGTGATGGTTCAGTGCACGGGCTTTGCCTGCTTCTGCCACTAACCTGCCATGTTCCCATAGGCAAGTTACTTAATCTCTGGGAGCCTCAGTTTCCTCATCTGTAAAGCGCATGAGGCACCTCGCTGGCTATGAGGTTGAAATAAGGTACGATTTGTAAAGCGCTTAGCAGAGTGCCCAGCGTAGAATCCAGGTTTAATGAGTAGTATTATGTGGTTAGTTTAGGTAAGAAACACTTTCACAAATAATGCATTTAATTTAACCTTTGTAACAACAGTATGAGATAAGTACTATATTTTTTTAAACACCTTTATTGAGATGAAACTTTATTGGGAGAAGTGGCTTTTAGTAAATATATTCACAGAGTTGTGCAACCATGACCACAATCACTTTTAGAACATTTTCACTACCCCGAAAAGAAATCCTGCACCCCTCAGCTATCAGCCCCCACTCTCCTCCCGGCCCACCCCCAGTCCTAGGCAACCTCTGTTCGACTTTCTGTCTCTATAGATTTACCTGTTCTGGACATTTCATGCAAATGACACCAACCGTACAACAGGTGGCCTTTTGCGTCTGGCTTCTTTTACTTAGCATTGTGTTTTCAAGCCTCATCCATGCTGTAGCACGTGTCAGCACTCTGTTCCCTTTCCCTGTCAAGTACTATTCCGTTGTATGGTTCTACCACGTTTTGTTTACCCATTCATTTGTTGCTGGATATTTGGGTTATTTCCACTTTTAGGCTATTATGAGCCATGCTATTATTAACATTCGTTTACAAGCTTCAGTGTGTATGCAAGTTTTCATTTCTTGGGTATCTGGTAGGTACTGGTCTTATCCTTATTTTATAAGTGAGGGAGCTGAGGCACAGAAGGGTAAGTTACTTGCCTTGGTCACCCAGCGCATGGGTGACAGTTGTAATTAGAACTCAGGCCGTCTGGCTCCAGAGTCCATGCTTCCTGAGAGCTTCCTGCGTCGCAGCCGCTGGGCAAGGAGCTGGAGAGACAAGGAGAGCAAAGCAGACACGTCCCTGCCCTTTGGAAGCTTCCAGAGAGACCACAGTGCAATCATCAAAGGCAAACAACTGGTGTGACAGCTGTGACAGTAGAGTTACAAGGTCCTGTCATGGGGCAGGGGTGGGCCTTGTCCTCGTCCTCGTCAGAGGTGTTTGGGCTGAGATCCACAGGATGTGTAAGTGATAACCTGGAAGAGATGGAGGGAAGGGCAGCAGCAGCCTTGCACAGGTGTGAGCCCCCAGCATAGGATGGGCCGGGATAGCATGCCTCCTTCAAAGGCCAAGAATTTACTTAGCATGTAGTTAGCACTCTGTGTAGGCACAGGGCTCCATGGATAATGGGTGCTAGGGGCAGTGCTGACTGAGAAAAACCTCTTCGGCTCAAGGTCCAGGCATGAACAACACATCTTGCTGTCGGGTATTACTGAGGTCTCAGTCAGGGAGACCCAGATTTTCATTCCCACCTTTTATCTTCAACATTAAAAGGCTGGAATGCTTCAGATCTAAACCTGGGGTGGTATTTTTCATCTCCTTCCCTCCAGTGAACTGGCCTTTCAAATGGGGGAGAACATCCATTCCTCCTCAAAGGGATGCTGGTGGCATTTGCTGATGAAGAATGGATGTGAGAAAAAGTAAGGTGTCAGTCACTCGATAATCCCCTGCCAGGGACTTGGGCAGCCATGCCCCCTCCTGCCCCCTTGTTAAGTGAGCCATGAAGAGGACCTGGTGATTCACCCACGTGCAGAAGAGAGCGCTGCCATCTCCTGCTGGCAGCATTTGAGCCCACCCCCATTTTCCCAGGAGGGCTGGGAGCAGGCGTTAGCTAATTATGAGCACCCCCCCACAGAGCCATGCTCCTCCCTGCCCGGTGCCAGTGGGGTTCAGGGCCCAGAGTCAAGTCTGCAGCGTCTCAGACAACAGCCCGCGTGACGGGAGGAAGCAGCTCTCCATCCCCAGGGCATGGGTTCCAAGTACTTCATCAGACGGCAGTTCCACCCTCCACATGGGCGAGTTTCAGTGCAGGCAAGCCGGAGCAGCTGCTGAGAGACGTTCACATGTGGGGAAGACTACCCACAGCTCGAATCCAGATGGCCTGGGGGTATTCTGAACTGCGTGGAGCAGAGGAAGGGAGAGAGAAAAGCTACAGGTCAGGGTAATACGTTCTGGGGGCTGATGGAGCTGAAGCAGGGAGGGACCGTGGAGGGCAGAGGTACTGAGCAGACATCAGGCCATGAGCAGCTGGGCAGACGCTTGGCCGAATCCAAGGCACAGTGTTAGGTGCTGTCAGAGATGACAGAACCCCTGCATCCTACGTAGGAGCTTGCATTCAGCCAGTGATGCGTGTTCACAAGTTTTCAGCAGTGAAATTAGACACGGGGTTGAATTCATGCTGACCGGGTTCCGGCCCAGGGAGGTGCCTGGAGATTTCATGGAGGCCCTGAAGTTTTTGTAGGATTTAGAAAGGCAGGGGGTGGACTTGGCTTGTGGAAGACCCAGGCATGCTGACACGTGGAGGAAGCAGGAACTCTGTGTCTCAACCCTATTGGGTGGAGGAGGGAGTTCACGGAAAGGGAAAAAAACCCAAAGGATAGATGAGGAAGAGCCCAAAGACCCAGCTAAGGAAACCCAGAGGTTTGTTCCTAAGCAGAGAACGTGAAAGTGCTACAGAGAACAGACCATGTTGTGGATCGAGGGCACTGCTGTGGCGCTCCTGAGAATTTCCGCCCGCGTCCAGTGGGCTTATCCAAGTGCCCACTGCCAAGGACCCGTGTCTGGGCGCCAGGCAGGGAGCAAAGGGCATTTTCAATTCCAAAGTCAAGCAGTTGTTTCTGTTTATACCAGAAGCCCACCACCTCAGCCCTAGGAGTTCCCCTGGGGACTCTGTATGCACTTCCCATTGCACATTTGGGCACTCTCCTCCCCAAACTTGCCCACCTGTAATTCTCTCTCCCATTAACACAAACCGATAGTCATGGTTTTGAAGGCTGACTTACACCTCAAGAGTTGAACTCTGGCTTGAGAGTTGTTTCTTCTCCGTGTTCAGGGGTTCGGACCTCTTAGAGCTTTTTCCCAGCACCCCAACTCAGTCTTCCACTGATGGCATTTCTTAATAATTCCTGTGCTTCTTCCTTGGCTCAGTTAAGAATTAGAGAACGCTGCCACATCTAGCTGTAGCCAACAAGAAGCTGTCATGCAGCAAACCCACATAGTGGCTTGCAAGGCTCCTGCCTTCTGACCATATGAATTCGAGTTCCTCTGATACTCATCTTCTACCTAGAACATTCAGGATAGGGCCGTGGACATGTACTAATTATGTACTGCTTTGCTTAATGATTTTAGACTGTTTCTGCGAAAGGAGAGATGTTTGGGTGTGTTAAGGCAGCCTTGCAGATAGTTTCTAAAAAGACTTCATTGGCCTGAAAAAATGTTCATTAGCCTGCAGGATTTTCATTGGTCCTTCTAAGCTTGAGAGAGCCAGGTATCTCATGGGAAAGAATAAGCGGTTAAAACCTGGGGTGCAGTCTGAAACTTTTACCAGTGATTTACGAGGCTTCAAGCACATACGTTTACTCCCTCTGAAGCTCAGTTTCCTCACCTGTAACGTGTGAGTGTTCGTTTTGCAGAATTGTGCTGTGGTCGAGGTGACGGAGGAGAAGGGAGAAGAGCTTTGTAAACTGCAGAGTTTGGGGTTCGTGGGTAGGATAGCAGAACACACTTGAACTGCTGGAGTTCCTGAAGGCAACAGATGAAGCCATACCTGGGAGAGTTCTGGGAAGAGTGAAACGTTCTCTGCATCTCTGAGGCAGTGGGAATATTGGCTGCTCAGCTCTTAGCAAAGCCTCCCACAGCAGGGAGCTGGGAGGTCTTGACAAAGCAGTGCCGAGGCTTCATACTCCAAGGGGAGGTTTCATTTAGAAGACAAACTACTTAAAACAGAGATCAGACATTTATAGTAAATATTGGGGGGGGGCAGATTTTATTAGGGCTTAATTTTGAGAAACAAAAGTGAAAAGTATGACAATATGTGTATTTTAGGTCCCATTTAACAAAATTTAAGTTATCGTTGCAACTATGGCCCCATTCTTAGTACGAATAAAGTGTTGATTTATTTTTCTATAATTATTTGGGCACAATTAACGATAGCAGTAAGGAACAGCTTGCTCTTTTCATTTGACTTTTTCTCAGCAGACGCGTAAGGAAGGTGGTCAGTTTTGCAAAATATTGGAGAGAGTATCACCAGTTTCCCAAGGGCCTCGTTTAATTCCTTACTGGGGTTGGAGTTGTTCTCTTTTGAAGGGCCTATTGTCTGTCCTTCCTCCGCGTGGGTTTTCTCCTTAGTTGTTAACTGAGGAACTCGACCGCTCCTGGGGTGTGATTCGAGTAGTATTACAGCATCACTTTCACCTACTTGATGAAATCCGGCATCAGTTAGAATATCAGACTATCTGCCTTTCAGTGGATGTGCATCGTATTTGCATTGCTTTGTCGACTGCAGAGACATCTAACCAATGCATTAAGATGTTAACTTAAAATGTTAATGGGCTGGGCTGGACACTGATATTGAAAGGAGACTAACGTTTGAGCAGGCACTGATTTTATAAGGGCTCAGTTCACGGGTTACAGTTTTAGATTGTGGTCATTCTTCCCTCCCTAAGCGAGCTAAGTACACGGATCAAGATAATAATAATACATATCCAGTTATTGAGTTTTCCATAATCAAGAGTGTGGGCTTTGGAGTCAAGTGCTTGGGTTTGAATCCCAGTGTCTACTTGTACAATCGGTGTGACCCTTGACGAGATAATTAAATTACAGGTTTTCCCACCTGTGTACAGGGGATAATGTTGATCCCCTAATACATAAGGCTTTTATGAGGATTAAATGAGACAGGTAGTGGAGGTCAAAGAGTTTCGTTCCTGAAACTTCGTATGCCCCCAGCAAGTGTTACTATTATTACCACATGTTGTTCAAGGTTTTCACCAGAATTTTTCACTTATCTTTGGCCCAGTTTTTCTGTGGAGGCGCAGTTCCCTGTGTCAGTGACAGTCTACGTCCAAGTCCGAGGTCTAAAATAAATGAGGCTACAGCAGGAAGGAGGCATCTCAGAACCACATAAAGGTCGGGAACAAGAGTATGACCAGCCGGCGAGGACTTGGTGTGGTGCGAGGGTCTCTACCCAGCACGGCCTTGGTAGGGAAGACTCACTGACCCGTCTCATAACTATCAGATAGCCCACGGAACGCACAGCCCTTCCAGAGTGTGGGACCCAGATGCCGCAGCCCTGCCTCCCCAGGTGCTCCCTGAAGTGAATCAGGTGCCTTGTGCCTGATGGAAGAAGCACAGAGGAAAAGGGTGTGGGAAGGGCAGGTTCTTGCCGACCGATGTCAGCAGGTCTGGCGTTAGGCTAGATATCTGTATTTTGGAGGTGCAAAAACCCTGTCAAGAGAACCACATACTTTGTCCTTAGTAGGCATGCCTGAAATGCTTGTGGAGCGAATAAAGGCATGAAGAATACTTTGGAATACCTCCCGTTTTGCTATGAGCAAGGAATTCAGCTGAGCCATTGTTGAAAAACCTGTACAACTAGTTAGGATTAGTTAAAAAGTAAAAGCTAAGGACCTCCCAGGGCCCAGGCTCGGTATGTATGGTCTTTGAGTGAGATTGTTCTGTAAATTAGTGGCTGTTTAGAAATGATTGCCAGACGTGCCTTCTTTTCTGATGTGACAATGGATGTTTGGGTCCCTGTCAAAGGATTTGAATAGGCGCTGTGTGCTTACGTCAGGCACTGTGTCCGCCTCCCTTCCCAGGTCTTTCCCCCTGATGTTGGAGCACTGGACAAGCATTCAGGGGTCTCTTGGCCGTCTCTGAGGGGGCATGGAGGGCAGTAGGAGCGGAGCACAGCAGGAAATGAGCCTGCTGCCCCTGTCTTAAACAGGCTTTCCCCCCCAATGACCCCTGCTCCCCGCCAAAAAGAATCATTCTCAGTCTATGACACTGGGCCTGCATGCTAAGTTCCTCCTTCCTTTTCCTAAGGGGTCCTGAGAAATCACCCCAGGCATTGGCAATAACCCCCCATCCAGTCCCAGGGCAAGGCCAGGGGCTCTTGCAGCTGTGCAAGGACCTGGGGGCACTCAGGCACGGTTTCCTGGGGCCCGGGATGCTGTGAATTCTTGATGAACTCTTTCGGGCCACGTGCCCTTGGGGCAGACCCCAGAAGGGAGGCCAGTCCAGGAGGCTTATTCAGCCCACCTTGCTTGGAGGGGTCCATTCACAGCCCTCCCCCTGCTCACCCTCGTCTTGCCTGGAGAGAGGGTTTGGAATTCTGTGCCGCAGTTCCCAGCACCGCTCCAGGACCTCCTTGCCCCCTTTCGTCAAGATGCTGGGCTTGAGGAAAGGGTCTTGTGAAGTCCTTGCTCGTTCTGTGGGCGCTTGTTTGTGGGTCCCTCGCTAAAGTGCAACTGAAATCCTCTTTGTGCTACTCTGTCAGCTCATGGCTCCATCTGGACACAGCCTTCATTTTCCCACCTGTACCCTCAACTCTCGTGTCGGGGGCGGGGGAGCTCTGACGAAGGCACAGAGGAAACTGTGAGGAGCTATTGCATGTGTTAGCCTGGGCACAATCTGATAGGGTTGTTTTTCATGAAGTCATCGTCAAGTCCGTCCAAAGAACCAAATCCCGATATATTCGTGATCATCGTATGTGCCAGGACTTCTTCGCGCTATCCCCTGGGGAAACACAGTGAGCTAAACAGTCCCGATGCCTGCCCGGGGCGGTCACTGCCTACAGGAAACATTGTAAGTCATTTGACGCAAAACTGGCATCTCACCTGGTCTGGAGGGTCAGAGGAGTATTGTTTGGTGGTGGTGATTTAATTATTCGACATACCTACCCTGGTAAAGCGTATTGAGCACCTACTGTGTGCAAGCACTGTGCCGACCCCTGGCACGCCCCAGCTCCTTTATTTACCCCTGTGAGATGGGTGTTACTGTCAGCCCCTTTGACAGGTGCAGGGTGCAGCATCGAGAGATGCAGTGCTGTGTGCAGGTGCACAACTGCCGAGTGGCAGAGCTGGTCCTGAGTGCTGGACGCAACTGCTCTGCGTGCGTGCGTGCGTGCGTGTGTGTGTGTGTGTGTGTGGTGTGTGTGTGTTAGGGTACAGCTCGGTTAGACCCGAGCCGTCACCCTCACCCTCTCTCCTGTTTTCCTGCCAAGGAGGGGCACGTCCCCAGGATGTTTGCAGGCTTTATTCCGCCTGGGCACTTACCCAGGCTCCTTTAATCCACGGCCGGATGGGAAGAGCTCCTGGCATTGCTGGCAGAGGGAAGGGCCACACATCATTGTCCCATTCATGAAGCACACCTCTCAAGAAGTTCCGGCGTGGGGTGGGAGCTTGGCCGGGAGCACAGGCCTCCCTTTATCCCACCTCAACATTGGACGGGCCAGAGGAGCCTCTCCAACTTGCCAACTGGAGGTGATAGCCATCACAAACAAGGGCTTCTCCAAGGAGGAAACTCAGAGGCTCCCTCCGGAAAGCTGGGGACGGGGAGGATCGAGGCGTCGTTGTCTGGTTAGGGTCCCCTTGAGAAGCACAAAGAAAGATAGACATCAACCCAGGAAAGGGCCTTCCTAGGGCCCTTCCTGAAGGTAGCCTAGAAGGAATTTGGTTGGGGTGGGGCTAGGGGACGACCAGTCCCCAAACTACAGTCTGGGTTCTTTGTTTGGGGATGTGGGAAGAAAAGGGTTTATCTCCTGGTGGAAAAGGACCGGAGTCGACCCAGAATTATAATAGCTAACATGCCTTGACTGTTTTCTGTATGCCAGATGTAATGCCTGGTGTGTACACACACTGTCCTGTAAACCTCCCAGTAGCCCTGGGAGGTGAGGACGGTGGTTATCCCCATTTTACAGAGGGGGGTCAAGGCACAGCGAGGTTAACTGGCATGCCCAAGGTTCTAGAGCTGGTAAATGCAAGACAGAGGTGGGTTCTCCTCACAGCTCTTCCACTGAGTGACCGTGACCAAGTCACATCCGGTCCCTCAGCCTCAGTTTCCTTGTCTCCAAAACAAGGTGACCAGACACAGTGAATTCAGAGCCCTCTTGCGTTCCCATGATTGTGTCGCAGGGACTTGCAAGGTCATCCAGCCCTAGAATAACCTTGGACGTAGGTCCTCTCGGACCCCTAGGTTTCTGACACCCTGTCCAGTTCTCCTCCCCCCACACACCTATTTCTGAGCAAGCCTCGTAAAAATCTTCTTTTACGTATACTTATCCCCCTTTTCTTGGTTGTTGCTGTTGTTTTCAATGTTTTCCAACTTTGGGCTCAAGAAACCACTTATTTTCTTCCCTAGCAAAGCTCTCTGCCTCCAGCCCCACCTGCAGGGTCTAGTCGTGGCCGGGCAGCCCCTCCTTCGGCACTGCCTGCAGGCCGCTGTCAGCAGCCCTCTAATATTTACTGAGCACCTGTCAGAGGATTTGCTCATTTCACACAGTCCAAGCTGTGCCTCACACCCAGGTCTGCTCTGAGGCACATAGGAGGTCCTCCAAGGGTGCTGTTTTCTCTCCCCCTCGTTAGCCTGGCTCTTCTTCCCTTTGCTTCTATTTGCAGGTGGAGGTAGGGAAGGGCTGGGAGCGGGGTGGTTGCCTCTGGCCCCCTGGGCCAGGGTTTAGACCTGAGACCGGTGATCTGCCCAGTGATCTCCTCACTGTCTGCACACACTCCACCCAGGACACCCTGGTTTGCCCCACCTCCTTTTTCCAGTCTTCCTGGCGTGGCAGCTGGTGTTGTAGAAGGAGCTGCTTTGGATTCAGGTCCCAGAGCTGCTGCTGTCCAGCTGTAGGACCCTCTTTGCTGTTAGTTGGCGGTAACCTGAGGGCCTCCCTCAAAGGGAGACTGAGCACAGAGAGTGCTGAGCACACGGCCTGCCATGGGGCCGGAGCTCAGTAAATATTAACAAACATGGTTTGAAAAATATTGTTCCCCACGTGCTTCCGGATGCTTGCAGTTGAGACACAGGTGGCTTCCTGTCCCCAGTGCTTCCCAGCGCTGTGACTGTAACCAAGTCAACCTCCCTGGGCCTTCGTGTCATCGTCTGAAAAATGGGATCTCAGCTTCAGGGAATGAAATAACATTTCAAAAGTAGGAACCACACAATGCGCCATCTTCAGATACCTCCTTTGCCTGGGTCACTTCAGCCGTGCTTTGGGCTTCTCCAGTCATTAGTCAGGTATCATTCACTGGGCTCCAGCTTGGTGCCCCAGCCTTCCGTACCTTTTTTCCGGATTGTCGGAATAACTCTGCAAGGGATTAATATTTTTAATCCCTGTGTTATTCGTTGCATGGTGCATGGTGGTGAAGAGCACTGAACCTGCTTGCCTGGGTTCAAATCCCAGCTCTACCAGTTTCCAGCTATAGGACCTTGAGCAACTGGCTGAACCTCTCTGTGCCTCAGTTTTCATCTAAAAGGCAGATAGTGATCCTTAATTATACACAATAGTGTCTTCTCACAGGATTGCTATGAAGGTTAAACTAATCTGTGTAACTCGTGGGACAATACCTATCAAACAGTAATGCTCTGTAAATGAGAACTATTATTGTTACTATTGCTGATGAGATGAATGACTGAACTCAAATTCGAACCCAGACCTGCGTGCTGCAAAGCCCTTGTTCCTCCACTGGCGGCCTCCCTCCCATTTGGAAACCCTTCTGTGTCTTTCAGGCCCTTGCAGGGGGCCTGGGACAGCCCCTTCCCTGCTGCCTCTCAGCCTTGGGCCTCTCCAGACTCAGCTCAGCAGTTTTGCTCACCTTCCTCTCCTGCCTTCCCTAAGAAGAGGCCACCACCAACTTTCCCCCCTTCCTCCCCAGGCTTTCCTAGAAATGCCCTGTAACTGGCCTGGCTCTTTCTTCCAGAATTTTCTTCTAGTCCCATGCTATTCTTCCAGACCCCGAGGCAGTTCTTGCCCTTTGTATGTGAAGTTCTTACGTGAAGGTAAAGCGATAAGATGCTACTCCTGTGCGAACGGGACAACCCTGCTCCTGGCATCCTCCTGCTCTGACCTCGCTGCGCCTGGAAAAACCAGGGTTGCTGCCCTTTCCCTTCCTAAGGCCCCAGGGGGCCTGACCTCCATGGCCCCTGGACCATGGTCTTGAGGGCCGTTCCTCCACAGCTGTGTGCCATCGGGCCAATCACAGCCGCTCGCGAGGCCTTAGTTCTCTTCAGCTGCACAGTGGCCTGGTTGTGAAGGTTGAAGACAACCTTGGTTGAAAAATGGCTGCCCTTCAGGACCCAGGCTGCTGCTTCCTGCTTCCTTTCGGGAGCCTCCCGGGAGCAGTGCAGGATGCAGGCATCTCTCCTTTCTCTGAATCCTGGGGCACCTTTCATGAACGTTTCATTTTGAACAACGTCTTCATTGTTTTCCTTCGTAGATGTTATTACGTGTGAATGAATATGTTTATGTGTCTGTTTCCAGCTGGTTTGAAGCTCCTATATGGTATTTGGTGCTGGGCCAGGTAGTAGCTGCGTAACAGATATTTGTTCAAAAACGGCTATTTTTTTAATCTTTTGTTTTTCAGTATTGATGACCGGAACAGACAGAAATCGGAGAGGGGTTCATTGCTGAATCTTTTTTAATGAGTTTGCCTGTTCTCTAAAGAAAAGAGAAATGTAAACTATTTGGATACATTTCCGAAATATATTTTAGCTGACTTAAAAAAAAAAGAAATCATTCTTTCTTTCCTCCATTCTACATTTTTCAGGAACGTGGGGTGTGCCTACCACTCGCAGTGTCCTAGATATAGAAATAATTACGCCTGAAGCTTGTGGGACCCTCGGCTGTTTACTGCAGATCCAGTTCTAGGGCCTAACTTTTGCCCGTCCGCAGAGAGAGGTTTCTGGATGCCATGTGGTCACTCCATTGGCAGGTTTCTCCGGTGTGGACCTGTCCTGGTCCTGTCAGTTCAAAGTCTTCCCAAGGAGTGTTCTCAGAACCTGTTCTTTGGTAGTTCCCGGTGTGCTGTGGGGGGTTCAGAGAGCATTGAGGTGAGAGGGGGAATGACTCCAGCACCGGGCCCTGGTGGAGGGCTTTGGGCTTTGTGCTCCTGGAACTGTAGGAGTCTGGTGCTGGCCTTGTAAGTGTTGGGCTCAGGGGCTTGGCCTTAGGAGGGAGAGCAAAGGGAAAAAGAAAGGCGGAAAAAGAAATCCAAAACTTTTCCCCTTGGAGAGGAAGGGACACTCACAAGTCCTCTGATTCAGTAATTCATCAGGAATAGGGCACATCAACCAACTCTGTACTCCATCATAGTAAGACAGAGGGGAGCTGCGCAGGCTGGACCCATGCACGTGGGAAAGGCCATGCACGTGTCAACCACCAAATCTAGTGATAGGAAGTAACGGGACGGCCCGCTCCGATGGGTCTGCCTGGGAGCGCCTCTCAGAGATGGCGTCAAGGCTGGGAGCTGACAGAGGAAGACAGCCCTGGAAAATATCGATGGATCTGTGGGCAGGGATGTGTGTGAGAGAATTGCGTGAGCAAAGGCTGTGACATGGGAATGAGGTTGCTGAGTTCTGAGAATTACAGAAAGTCAGGCTGGAGAGCGCGAGGCAAGGGTCTGGCTCGGGGAGGTCCCTGTACGGGCCACAGCTCGGAGGGCGGGTTTCATTCTAGTTTTGGTGGCAAGGGGTTGAAGCAGAAGAGCAACAAGATTGGATTTATTGGGGTTTTTTACGGAAAGGTGATGAGCAGGAAAGAGCAGGTGGAAGAACTGAGAAAGCCAACAGCTGGAGAAGTGAGGAGAGGAGGGCTACAAAGTGGCACGAGAGGAAGAGGCTGAGAGAAAGAGAAAAAGACTGACAGAGAGATCAGGAGCAAGCAAGACACCAGTGATTCTCTGCGGGACCGTGATGAGGCCAAATGGGAGGGCTCTCGGGGCTTTGGGAAATCCAGCAGCTGAAGGTCCAGGCCACTGGCTGAGAACAGAAAGCTCAAGGATTAGTTTCCCAGCTATCTGGGGCGTGGAGAGAGCCAGAGGGAAGAATCGTGGTTCCTCAGCTGGTTCTGGACCCAAATATGTTCTTTTCCACCAGGAAATCTTGCCACGTGGTTTCCACTGATTAAACTTGTTAAGTAGCTGAAGAGTTTAGTTCTTGGAAGGCTTCATTCTGGATTGAAAGCAGAAGGCAACAGAGGAACCCACAGTCCTTGAGCCCCGTTCAGTGTTGGGGAGCATAAGCTCATGGCACCAGCTCTCCCAGCTGGGAACCCTGGTCTGTGGTCCCCAAGCTCTTGCCCACTCCCCTGGCCTAGTTAAGGCTCTGGGCTCCCCTGTGTTGGTGTCCGTGCACAAGAAGCCAAAGTACATTAGTGGGAAGCAAGGGCCCTCCGAGGCCCCGGGCTGGGAGAGTTTCCGGGCAGCACACGTGGCGATGGAGTCAGCGGGGACTCCTGCATCGCTGAAGCCTGTGGACAGTCCACAGGATCCTTTCCACCGCTTTTTCCCAGGACTCTTGAGCAGAGCTATTGAATGGCTGTAGCGTGCCTGTGCTGGGGAGGGTTTCGCTTCTCCATGATGATGATTATACTAATGAGAATGAAACAGGAGGAGGAGACAGAGGCCTCCATGGCTACCCAGTGGGTTATTCATTCCCGGGCGAAGGAGAATTGCCTGTTGCCACACTTCTCCAGTTACTAGCTGGGAATGAGGGGGGAAACCCCCACTGGGACAGCTCGTGGTGGAGGGGACCAAGCAGTGGGCCAGAGCTCAGATGGCTCCTGTCCGATCCTGGCACAAACCAGGGACCCGGGAGCACTGTAAGTGTAGGAAAGTCTTGAGTGTTGGTTGATTCATCTGGAAAGTGGGGGCATAGTAGTGTTGGCAATAACGCTACTCTTGCGATGGTTATTTGAGCATCAAATAAGTTCGAGAATGCAAGAGCACTTGGAGGACCCGACCACAGATTTCTCTTTGTTAGGACAGGCCAAGCGAAACTTGGACAGTAGAGGGCCTCGCTGTGAACCCTGCTGGGAATGCCAGTGAAACATTTTTTTCTTTCTTTGTTCTTTTGTGAGCTCGTTTATTCATTCAGTGAGCATTCACGTGGTGCCCTCTCATAGGGTAAGATGCTGAGGTTACAGTGATTAATAAGATACTGCTCGGGTCCTCATGAAACTCACAGACATGACAGACATATGGACACAGAATAAAAGTACATACATTGTAGAGAAACGGTTCTCCAGCCCCTGCCTCAGATAGATACAAGTGCAGGGAAAGGTGTTCTGGGCAGAAGGAACAGCAGAGACAAAGGCATGGAGTGTTTGAAATAGCTTGGAGTATGCATCACGTGGTCTTGGAGTCGTGTCCTGACGACGTCCCCAGGGAGCTGCCAATTTTCTTAGGCTAGAACATTCTCAGGGCAGAGAGGGTCGGGAGGTTGGGTGAGAGTGGTTTTAACAGCGCCTACTGTCGAGTATCCTAACCAGGGCCTCAGCACAGTTGATGTTATGAAAGGCGGGTCTGGTCTCTATCAGCTTTCTGTTTGACACACGGAAATTTCCAAGTGGGCTCTTACTTATCACCGTCCAGCAGCACTTCTCCAGCAAAATGTAACTGGCTGTAATTTGGGGCGATTGCTAATGGTTTGGTTTTCCCTTTGTTCACACCTGGACGCCGGTGGAGGGAGTATCTAGAAGTAGTTTTCAAGTCTCCTCTGGGCCTTTCACGTCAGGTCCTGACGGCCTCCCAGGCTTTAGGGAGGAGACCCGGGAGGGCCCACTCGGTTCTCTCTGGGCAGCTGGACCAGGGCCACTCATCGGCCTCCATTCTGCTTCACGGCCTCTCTTCTAAGCAGGGATCATGTAACTACTCTTTATGCTTGTTTTCTTTCAATCTTTTAATGTTTTTCTGTACTTTGAATTTTTTATAAGAAGAAAATAGGATTCATTTTAGAATAATTTTTTTTTTTATGAAGGCATTGTAAGAGATGCTGAATAGAAGGGCTTAAAGGTGGGTAGAAAAATGTACTTGGCATTTTTGGGTTCTGTGGTCTTATTTCTGGTTATAAAAGCCGCAGAAGCAAATGAGAAAACAAACACACACAAAAACCCTGAACCTTATCCTCAGCACTGAAAAGCAAACACTGTCAACATTGTGGCATTTTTCCTTAGTCATTTTCCCTTTTTCTTGTCGGCAGGTATGATTTTACTGTCTGCACAATGCTTTATCCCGCTTTTTAAATTTCTTTTTAAATTCTGTGACGTAAGCGTTCCCCCCATTCCGTCTTTCAAAATGCTCATGAGCGTACATTGTAAACAGTTGCATCAAATGGTTATAACCACAGTTGACCAGCCATTCATTCCCCATAGATACTGAGGCTGCGTTCATTTTTGTCCCCCGGTAAGTAACGCCGCTTTGCGCATCTTGGTATGTGTATCTTTCCACCTGGGTGAGAACAGCAGCAAGTCACTGACACATTTGTCTTCAGGACAAGCGGGTGAGTTCTTGAGGCCTCTTCTTGTCAGGGCGCTTCTCTGCCTCGTTCTGCCCGTCGTCAGCCGAGACGGCTGCTCTGGGCTGGGCTCCAAAAATGAGCATCTCTTTCCATTTATCCGATGGACGATTCTTTGTCTTTTTTTCTCCCACAGCCTCACCCACAGTGTTCCTAATTAACTAACACTCCTAATGTCCGTTCCTAAAACGTGTATCCAGGGGCAAAAATAGACCCCCTGATTTTCACAGTGTAAAGCTATCAGGGATCGTTTTAAATGCTCTGGTATTTTAAAAATTCCTGCGTCTGTCCACCCAATTGTGTAGAGTTGGCTGTCTCCGTTCACTTTTGAGTCGTAGTTAAGGTCTGAATTCAAATCCTCAGCCTACCTACCTCTTATAGCTGAGAGACCTCGGTCAAGTTAGTATAGCTCTCTAGGGCTCCATTTACTCATTTGTACCATGGGATTGTCAGAGGAAGCCCTGAACTAGACCCCTGTGAGAATTTAATGACCTCTAATACATGTCAAGTGCAGAACATGTTTTAGTGTCATTATTCTCTAGAGCCAGGGGTGTCCAAACTTTTTTCAACGTTTTTCACCAAGGGCCATATGGGGTAAAATACACAAACAGCCGGGCCACTCACTCGAGGTGAAGTACGTATTGCCTCACCTGGTTTATTTAAGTAAACTAAATGTATTTTTGGAATTTGCTGCGGGCCAATTAACAATGGATCATGGGCCGCAGTTGGCCCGTGGGCCGCAGTTTGGACACCGCTGCTCTAGAGGTTTTGACCCTGGGTCTTTACAGAGGAGCATGCAAATCAGTTCTCAGATGCTACATTTTCGTGACAGAATGGCACCATGGAGTGCCCGACCTGGGAGGATTGGCTGAGAGGGAGTCGATCCCCTTGTTTCATTGACGGGGAAACTGAGGCCCACAGAGGCGAAGGGACTTGACCACGATCACTTGGACGGCTACAAGATACGACACCACCGTGGTGCTCCTGTGTTCAGGCAGCGGGAAGGCTGATGGCTTCAGAGTCCAAGTGGAGCCCTTCCGCCAAGCCTGCTGGGTGCAGCCTTTGATGTCCAGACCTTGGGCAGGCTCAGTGTGTGGGGGGGTCAGCTGATGTCCAGATCTCATTGCCTGTTGAGCCTCTAAATCAATCCCAGAGCCGCTGGGAAGCTTGTGGGATATTAGAAACGCCACGCACTCGCAGATTCTTTCTCGTGCTGGGCAGGTGATTGTTTGCCTCCCGCCACCCCCTTACCTCCAACATGCGCACAAACCTCTTGAGCCAATCGGAAATTCATACATTCTCCCCTGGCACCAGGGCTGAAGGCGCCTGCCAACCTGTGGGTTTCTTTTCCGTGTGGCTTACCATCTGGAGTGGCCACCTGGCCTCCTTGTGGGGTGTGTGTGTGTGTCTGTGAGAGAGAGAGAGACAGAAAGAGACAGACAGACAGAGAGAGAGACAGAGAGAGGACACTTGCACGTGTACGCACACACTCGGGCACCCATCCCCAGGACCAGGGTACTGTGTCTGTCCCCTCTCTGTGCTTGAACAGCTGAATGGACAAGAGCAGGAGATCAGAGGACAGTGCCCAGAAGTCATCCTGGCAGTATGAATGAATAATTCATGTTGTAATCCTGATTTCCAGCGCTTCCCAAAATAGCTGTTTTAATTGCTTATTTGTCTCGCTGCTAACTTCAATTCAGCTGCCTCCACTGTGGTCCCTAATGTTGACTTGCAGGTAGGGTTTCCCTTGAGGGAACAACAGTCTATTTTCTTCTTTGAAAAGAAATGACGGGGGGAAATAACCCTTAAAGAAAGTAATACTTTTCAGGGATGAAAACCATTTTCTTCTCAAAGCCTGTGCAGCGCTCCTTTGTAATCAGTTCCTATAAAGCCTCTGTGGTCTTGGAGAATAAAGAAATAGATGGGCAGACAAGGCGAGCTTCTGGGCTATGTCAGTCTGCCCCTTGTGATGCCATCAGCAAACCCTTGGGCGTCTGCAGGTTTTCAGAGCCTCAGACAGTCCAGGCTTGTGCTTCCCTAGACATGCCAGCTATAGCATCTAGGAAAGATATCAGAATGGCCCACCTGCCTGAGCGGACAACCTGGGGGAATGCCCTGCCCCTGCTGCCCATAGAATAGGAGGGGGGCCAGTGTCCCGTCCCCTGGGGCTCTGGCAGGATTCGTCTAGTGTGAAATGCATGGCTCGGCTTCAAAAGAGCTTCTTCCAGTTTTCTAGTGGAAGGACCTGGAAAAGGGGGGTGGTTGGAAGCCAGGCATTTGGAGCCCCTTACGTGTGCATACAGGGCCAGTGAGAGGTAGAGATACAGAGTTTGGAGGGCCTGGGCAGATGAAAGCCCTGTGGGTTACAGTGACATGTCAGGTGTCATTGATAGCGAAGGAGCAGGAGAGGATTTCTTGAATGCAGGTTGGATAGCATTTATTTTTTAGGCCCCTGCAGTTAGGAGGTAGGGATGCTGCACCAATGGGTCCTGAGTGTTGTGGTAAGACCAGCAGCGTCAGCAGCATCTGCGTGCTTGTTGGAAATGCAAATTCTCAGCCCAGCCCAGCATCGGAAACCTATTGAATCAAAAACTGTGGGTGGGTTGCAGCCACCTGCGGTTTACCAAGCCCTTAGGAGGTTCTGATGCAGCTCAGGGTTGCAAACCATTGAGCCGATGCCAGGAGGTATTTTCGGGGAATAAGTGAGTATGGGCAAGGGGAAGAAGAGAGGTGTCAGGAAACCTGGATATCCCGGAGGATCCAATCCTCTGTGCCGCATGACCTTGGACACGGTCTTGGAAACTCAGGTCCCCTGGCAATCACTGTGTCATCTTCTCATGGTGGGGATGGCAAATGGCGGCCTGGGGTGGAAGAGGGGCTTGGCCACACTCAACGGCAGAATCATTTACCTGTCAGGTAGCTGAGGATTCCTGGATGTATCAGCCTCCCACTCTACCCCCAGTTTCCACAGCTGCAAAACGGAGCTGATAGTAGTATTTACAAGATTACTTTACACACGTTAATACCATATTGCACTGAACATGGGTTTCCCGATATTTTTTTCCGTACAACTTTATTGAGGAATTAATTATTGAAATGCTAAATTGTATATATTTAAAGAGTGCAATTCGATGAGTTCTGACACACATACATATGTGTGTGTGTATGTACGTGTGTGTATATAAATATATATATTATATATCTGTGACTCCATCTTCATAATCAATGTGACAGACACCCCATTGGCCCCAAAAGGTTCTCTATGCCCCTTTGTAATCCCTCACTGCCCCTTCCCTCATCTCTAGGCAACCACTGGTCTGCTTTCTGCCCCTACAGGTTAGTTTATATTTTCTAGATTTTTCTATCAATAGAATCATGCAGTATAGTCTGGTTTTTCCTGGACGTCTTATGCCCAATATAATGCTTCTGAGATTCATCGATGCCGTTGCTTGTACTAGTAGTTTGTTACCTTGCGTTACTGAGGAGTGCGGATTCTGTGGTATGGACGTCTGGTCAGGCACCAGCCGCCCAACACTTTAGTCTCCGACAGACCACGTACATGATGGTGGTCCCCTAAGATTACAGCGGAGCTGAAAAATTCCTCTCGCCTGGTGACACTGTGGCTGTCATCATGTCGTAGTGCAATACATTGCTCACGCTGCTGGGGTTGCTGGTGTACACAGACCCACTGCACTGCCGGTCGGAGAAACGCATAGGGCATGCAATTCCGCGCCGTGCGTAACAAACGACTGTTACTGGTTTATGTGTTTACTCTTCATTATTTTAGAGTGTACTCTCTCTATGGAGAAAAACGGTTGCCGTAACCCTGTCATGTTTGTTAAGCTGGCAGCAGCCTCATACATCTCGTGTTTGCGGGGGCTCTTGGTTGCATCGTTTTCCCTTGTGCTTGACTGAATCTCGTGTTGTTTTGTGTAAGTAGCGTGTTGTACAGGCTTGTCGCCTAGGAGCAGGAGGCTGTCCTGTAGCCTAGGTGTGCAGCAGGCTGTACCCTCTCGGTGTGTGTCCGTGACTCTATGACGTTCGCATGGCGACAAAGTCATGTTAACAGTGTATTTCTCAGACTCTATCCCCTTTGCTAAGTGGCACGTGACTGCACTACATTTGTCTATCCATCCATTCAACTATTAATGGACATTTGGGTTGTTTCCAGCTCATTACACTGATTTTAAGAAGCACCACTATTGTATGTGCCCCTAAGAAAGGAACAATGCTGGCAACTAAATTATGGCCCAATTTTTAAAAAATTAACTAGACTGTTGATTTCATACTTGTTGAAATAAATCTTTCACCCTTCGATTTTTTTTTTTTACTCACGTATTGCTTTTATACATACAGCGACAACAACAAAGAAATACATACACAAAACAAAGCTCCAGTGTTCCTAAAA
Organism: Rhinolophus ferrumequinum; assembly: GCF_004115265.2. Lineage (NCBI taxonomy): Eukaryota > Metazoa > Chordata > Mammalia > Chiroptera > Rhinolophidae > Rhinolophus > Rhinolophus ferrumequinum. Next base: position 35,466,491 of record NC_046307.1, read on the forward strand.
CATCTCCCTATTCTGAATCCAGTGCTTTGGAGTCGCCAACTATTACTGTCTGTGCTTTTCATATCGTCCCGGTGTCCTCAGGAGAGTTGGGGGTGTTGCCTCGTGCTGAGGACCCAGGGAGGAATCCGAAGGCTTTGATCTGGGCTCTGCAGCCAGAGGCAATTATGCAAAGTCAACCTACTCTTGCTTTGGGAATGTTGCGGAACGCGTCTGTTGACTGCCTCCTCCAGTCTTCCCCACAACCATTCCATTCCTAGGGGTTAAAAGTGCCCCCCTGTTGTCTCTGGGATTTGGTCCCAAGCCCATGGCACCGCTGACGGCTGTGCACACATAGGCAGTGACAGCTCCATCAGCCACAGCCTGGCTGACAAGGTGGTGAGGGGCCCACGGTGGTAACGCACGCCCCCTTTGCAGAGATGTTAAAAGGTATTTACAAGCGTGCCGCTCAGAACTGTGGGACTAGAGTCTCTGTGAGGGACCCTGAACAGGGCTAGGTGCTTTGTAAACACTCAGTGAAAGTTAGCTTGTATTATTATTACGAGCAAGCGTCCGTTTCCTTGTTGGTTAAATGAGGTGGTGGTGACCTGCCTCACCGAAAAGTCGTGATGATAAAGGAAATGATCTGTTTTACGTAGAGCATGTGGTCCAGTGCCTCGTACTTAATTGGTCTGCAGTAAAAAGATATTTTAATGGTTGTTTCTTTGCAACTTCACAATGCCCTGGAGGGGCCAGGGGGCCAAACGGGCCAGACTGTGGACTTACGCAGGCTGACACTGCAAGGAAGCCTTAGAGATGTTACATCCCAGCTCGTTCTGCACACGGGAAGCCCACAAAGGGTACGTGCCTTGGCCAAGGGCACAGCTAATGGCGGCAGGGTCAGGATGCAAACCCTAATCTGACCACTCTCCTCCCAGTGCTCTGTCTAAACTGCTGTCCTGGAAGGGGCCCTGGGTCAGGCAGGCTCCCGGACAAGCCTTCACAGACAATTCCATGTCTCGAAGGACCAGCAGCTCAGGCTGCATGGCTGGGGTGAGGGTCAGAAATCAAGAAACAGAGAAATGGCCAAATTCCAGGGAAGGGTGGGCTACGACTTCTGTTCTTAGAGCTGGAGGCTCCTGGACAGCCCAGCACCTAGGAAGACCCCGTGGGAACCCAGGTCATAGGACTGGAAGGCGAAAGCTGGGGGTTGAGTGCCCTCTCTGCATGCCTGCCCAAGGCTGTGTGCCAAGTGCAGTGTTGAGTCATGCCTGTGTACTAGTTCAGTTTATCCCTGGGAGAACCCTGCAAGGAAGATTTTCTTGGAGGCTTTGTACCTATGGGGAAAACTGAGGCTTAGAGCTGGGGAAGGAGCAGGCGAAGCTTACGCAGCCAAGAAGGATGGAGCTGGGAGTCCCGTTTGGTTCTGTTGGCCCTTC